>NC_059438.1:7450000-8650000 GCF_021028975.2 Sphaerodactylus townsendi
CTGGCCAAATGGCTCATCGGAAAGTCTCTGATTCAAATTCTGCCCCTTCCATGAATTCAATAGATAGCCTTCATAAGTAAAGTTGCTATCCTCCAGGTGGTAGCTGGAGAGCTCCTGAAATTACAACGGATCCCCAGGCAACAGAGATCATGGCCAGAGAAAATGGCCAGTTTGGAAGGTGGACTCCATGGCATTCTACCCCATTGAAGTCCCTCCCCTTCCCAAACCTCATCTTCCTCAGGCTTATCCCCCAAATCTCCAGGTATTTTCAGCCCAGAGCTAACATCCATATTCATAAGGGCCACCCTACTTGTTACAAAGTCTTCATCTTCAGTAGTGGAGATATTGGACATGCAAAAGTGATTAGTGGGTCTCAAGTGCATGCTAGTTTGTTTCTACTCATGATCACAGCATGCAGGGAGAAGTGCCATGACACCCACCTACCTCAAAGTGCCCACCTACCAATTGGCCATGCCAGCAGGGGCTGATGGGAAATTGTAGTCCATGAACATCTGAAGCACCACAGTTGGACTCCTCTGCTCTACACCCTGCAGCCTTTCATCTGGTTCAGACATTCTCATTTAACCCTACGTGATAATTTGCACGTATGAGCGAGCAATTTTGGAGATGACGTGGCATGTTGACCCTCTGCCCTGCCTCCCAACAACTTGTGCACAATTCTCTCAAATGGGGCCAGTTTTCAGTTGTTCGTCATCAAGGGCAGAGAAATCTGTCATTTGCCTGTGAGTGCATGAATCAGATTCGAGTTACAGGCAACGAAAGGAGTGATATGATGATTCTGGAAGGCATCATGCTTCCAAGGGGAGAAGTGATGGAATTTAATAGTCCACAGTAATACCAATGCAATGCAACAATAATGCTACATCCCAAATGGCTGGTGGGGGAACAGCAACTCATAGTCAGTGGTCTGCATCATACATTATTTGAAGTGTATCACATTGCATGATTCTGTGGCTGTGTCTCCTTCCCTAGTACTATTAGAAAAGATTCTTTTTTAAAGTGTAAATATTAATGTAAATGTAAACTTATTTGGACTTCGAGTCTGATGTCTTTAAGCAGAACACCGGGAAATGTGTCCTTAATGCAGGTAGGGATTATGACCCCATGCTGTTCTCGCTGAAAATCTTGCAACCTCGCTCAGTTTTTCCCCAAGCAAACTATCTTTCTAAATCACTAGCTCCGAGAAGCCTTATCTTTCCCTTTTATTGGGCCAACAAAACTAACCTGCTGACATCGTAACGTAAGAAGCCAGAAACATTAGACCTAAAACATCTGCTTGCCACCCTTCTGTCTCTCTGAATTTTGTAACATCCGGTCTGACAAAGAGAGTCCCAGTGGGCTCAACACTTGCAGAGTTTTCTGCTAATTTGGTTGGTTCAATAAAAGGTATGACATGGATTTCGTTCTTGTTTGGGGGATTTCGCATGAACTGATAATGGCTATACAACCTCGTTTTATCCTTCCCAGCCAGCAAGGTTTTCGTAGTATAGCTATTGCGGCAGCTGTGACAGGAAAGGCAATGCACCAGGTAGTTCATGTACCCAGATTCCAGCTCATGGGCTTGACTCAAGAGGAAGAAAAACAGGATGTAATTTTTAAAATATGCAAAAAAATAATCATAGAAGGTGTCAAACTCGCAGCCCTCCAGATGTTAGGGACTACAGCATCATGCTGGCAGGGGATGATGGGAACTGTAGTCCATAACATCTGGAGGGCTGCAAGTTCATAGAATTCAATGAAATAGCAGCAGTAGTATTTTTGCTTTGGGGTTTGTTCATTTTTAACAATGCCTAAAATAAGAAGCCCATCAAGGGAAAGGGGGAAGCAGCCAATAACATATTTTTAAAGATTAACCAAGGTTGATGATCCTGCATGTATTAGTTATTGACTTAAAATGTTTTCAAAGCTGCCTTACAGCTAGGTAACTCGGTGTATAGAAAGGGCCCTCAGATTGTAGCAAGCAAGAGGTCAGAAGGAGATTGAGACTGGGAACAGAAGCCCTGAAGGAGCTGGAAAAGATTCTTAAGTGTAAGGATGTGTCACTGACAATCAAGATCAAGTTAATTCATGCCAAAGTATTTCCTATTAGAAGAAGAAGAGTTGGATTTATATCCCCCCTTTCTCTCCTGTAAGGAGACTCAAAGGGGCTGACAAACTCCTCATAACAAACACCCTGTGGGGTAGGTGGGGTTGAGAGAGCTCCAAAGAACTGTGACTAGCCCAAGGTCACCCAGCTGGCATGTGTTGGAGTGCACAAGCTGATCTAGTTCCCCAGATAAGCCTCCACAGCTCAAGTGGCAGATCAGGGAATCAAACCCGGTTCTTCAGATTAGAGTGCACCTGCTCTTAACCACTGTACCACTCTGGCTCTTGCTATTACTATGTATGGGTGTGAAAGCAGGACAACGAAGAAAACTCTCAGGAGTAAAATGGATTCCTTTGAAATGTGACGTTGGAAGAAAGTGTTAGGGTTAGGGCAGACTGCTTTAAAAAGTGAGTCTTTGAAGGACCTCTTTGGAGCACATGCAGAGCACCCGGCAGCCCACCCAGCTTTCCAAGCCTTTGCCGTGACCCTCACAGCCATGACTCACCACAAACAATTCTTTCCATAGTGAAAGCCTCCATGGGCAGGATCCAAGCTGTGGGCTGCTGGTTGCCGGACACCAACCACAGAGTCATTACGCAGCATCTGTGTGATCACTTTCATTGTGTTTTCCTCCGTGCGCCATTTCCCTCAATTATAGTAATGCCACAATAAATTATATACGACTGTCCCTGCTTGGCCAGAGATGAATGTGAATTCAGCCCACTGTGAGCAGACGGAAGGCAGCCCCTACCATCTCTTATGTTTTCCTGGTTCTAAGAAATGAAAATATGCCTTTGAATCAGGATAGCACGGGCTCTTTTGGGGGGAGGGAGGGGGACAGAGATACTCGCAGAGAGGGGGGATGCTGCCGTATAAATCAGTTATAGGGAAATAAGAAGTACTCTTATTTACAATAACACTGAAAGAATTACCCTTTTCAGATATTACAGTTCACATGTTGCTAGAGGCCAGCAAACAATATGTGATGGAAAGTGCCGTCAAGTCACAGATGGTGACCCCATTGGATTTTTAATGTAAGGCTCCTTCCGCACATGCAGAATAATGCACTTTCAATCCACTTTCACGACTGTCTGCAAGTGGATTTTGCTATTCTGCCCAGTAAAAGTGCACTGAAAGTGGATTGAAAGTGCATTATTCTGCATGTGCGGAAGGGGCCAGAGTCTTACTCAAGAGTTTGCAGACCATCAATGCTGTAACCATGTAATGCCAAATTCCCTGCCAAATGTTAAATGGTAGCCATGAAATAAAGTTTACTGGGAGCAGCTGAAATGTTGCAAAGTAAGTGTGCAAGGTTTTAAGTTCCCCGGAACCCCTTTTTAATTCCCAAGCTGCATGTTAAACCAAAAAAAAGGGGAGGGTTTTTTTGTGTGTGTGTTAAAGGAACACCTTCTTGCTCTGCAGTTTCTAATAGTGTTTTGCTGACATGGAGAAGTCGGAGGCCGGTGGTCCATGCTAGGTGCAAAATAGCTTTCAGGTTGCCCAGCCACGACTGGGACAGAGAAGGGATGGACATTCTCCCTTTGCAAATGTTACAAGCTAGCAGTAATTTAGCTTGAGGGCCCATGAAAGAATCTAGTAGAAATTGCTCTGTTTTAGGCAGGGATAAATAAGATAAATATTGCAGCAGAGTTTCGTCAGGGATCATGGGCTGGGATGCTTAAGAGTCAGAGAGAGGAGTGGGACCAGTATAGTCAGGAAAGAAGAGGGAAAGAATTTGTCAAGCTCACTCGAGAGGATTAGCTGGTCCATCTGTTGTCTACAAGCTCCCAGTAGCTTGAATAAATCCCGTGCCGTAACCTTGCACGATTCTGTCTGCCTTGTGAATTCGGTCACAGATCGTCATTAAAGGGGCAAAAGCTTGTCCTCACAATCTACGTTCATAGCAGGTCCCGAGGCAATGCTGGCCTTGGAGGATCCTTCCAGGAATGCACCGACATGACCTGCTGCTGCTTCTGTCTCTCTCTAGGCTGATGCGAAGATGGTCTGTGATGTCGTCAGTCGGATGGAGGATACCGAGCCCTTCTCCCCAGAGCTGCTCTCAGCAATGATGAGACTTTGGGCAGACTCTGGGATCCAAGAATGCTTCAACCGGTCCCGAGAATATCAACTCAATGACTCTGCTCAGTAGTGAGTATCTTGGTGGGACTCTGCACCCCCAAGCCCTAATTACGTGCATTTGCCAGAAGCAGAAGGACTGGGAAAGTTTCTCAGACAGTATTTGTAGTCTGTTGATGCTCTAGTTCAATCCTTCATTTCCAAGATTCTCTTATCCATGCAAGAAAATCCAGTTGCAATAGCCAATGATGTGCAGGTGCAGCCCAAGTAGAACTAGTGGGACCTTTGCTGTGATGTAGATGCGCTTACATTCTTATATAACTTAATGAAAACACTGTAGAATAAAGCGGAAGAGTTTGTGACTTTTAGGGAGAAATGATTATCTTTTGGTAGCTCCTGAGCAGCTGTCAGCAAGATGGAGAGAGATGTAAGAATTAAAGAAGCTCATTGGGGGAAAAATCAGCTTCAGTGCCCTATGAGGTTCCTCGTCCCCCCAGGCTTCATATAAGCAGAATAAATTATGCAAATAGGGATTGATGGTGGGCTTGCATAATGCACTCAGACTCAAAGATCCAAAATGTAGAGTGCATTGGCCTCACCTGCTTTTTAACACCAAAGCCCCACTCCTTATCTGCATTACAAGAGAAATGCACAGGTGCAGCCCAGAACAGTCTACCTGACCCCTGACCTCCTGCATGCAAAATAGATGCGCTGTCATCTCGTAATAAGCTGTGATAGTATGGAAACAGGTTGTAAATGTATGCAGTGCTTCACCAACCAAAAGTGCTTCCTGCTTCAGGAAGAACATCAGATCTGGCATGTTGCATTTTGCCAAGACTGTGAGCGGGGCGGGGGGGGGGGGGCAGGGTGTTCCCGGGAGTAGAGCCAGCATTCATCAGTCTCCACCCCAGATATGTAGGCAGTTGCACCATGGCTGGGGAATTGGATCAACCGCCATGGAGGGCTTTCTGGCAGCAGGTGTTCCTTTGTGGGAGGATTTTCTGCCTCCCCATTCCACCTGATGGGCTGTCCATCAAACAACCCTCCACACACAAACACACACGCACACACATGCACAAAAATAAATCCATGTGGAAGCATGATAGACATATGTGGTGGTGGAAAGCGCCATCAAGTCACAGCTGACTTCTGGCAATCCCATAGGGCCGTGGTGGCGAACCTTTGGCACTCCAGATGTTATGGACTACAATTCCCATCAGCCCCTGCCAGCATGGCCAAATGGTCATGCTGGCAGGGGCTGATGGGAATTGTAGTCCATAACATCTGGAGTGCCAAAGGTTTGCCACCACTGCCATAGGGTTTTCAAGGCAAGAGACTTCAGAGGTAGTTTGCCTCCACATGGGCTGAGAGAGTTCTGGCACAGCTGTGACTAGCCCAAGGTCACCCAGCAGGCTTCCTATGGAGGAGAGGGGGATCTAACCTGGTTCTCCAGACTGGAGTCCGCAGCTCTTAACCACTGCACTATGCTGTGTCTTAATCCTCAGCTTTCTCATTCAGTACCTGTACTGCTTGGCTGCCAAAATTAGCCTTCTCTTGGTCTGTCTATCACATGACCAGTGTTGCCTCCAGGTAAGAGATGACATTTTTCGCCAGCCTCTCTGGTACAATGAAAACCCAAGTCTAGGAAGCCCAAAGGTATTCTTGGCAACATCATCATCATCACCCCAGCACGACAGAAACATATCAGTGTTGCAGTGCCCTCAGGTAATTACTAATAATGTCAATATGTTCTTCCAGGGAACAATAGGCAGAGATTTCTCGCCTACCATCCTTCCCACTTCAAATCAGTGAATTTAATCTGCATGTGTCTCTACAGATCGCCAAAAGCAATAATATAATTGAGTTCCCGATGAAGCCCAATTCCAGCTCTTCCTACTTGTTACCAATTCCTCCGGTTTCTTGGGAAACATCATGAGACTGTTGCGTTAGATATGGGATGGGAGTTTTGTGCTCCCAGATACGCACTGAGTCTTTTGGGTTTGTGACCACTGCGTGCAGGGAGAAGCAGCTGTAACCTCCCCATCCTTCACCCCTAGTGCTTCTTTACCATCCTCATACTGCCCTGTGGAGCCACTATTAACTCTACTGTAAAAATCATGTTATTTACATGGCTACCCATGAGTTTCACCACAGAGCCAACAGTGGCTCCTTGGGACAGTTTGAAGACCAGAAGACAGCACTGGTGGGGGGAGGTGGAGCTGAAGTCACTTCTCCTGGTTGGCTTGCTGTGGTTGCAAACAGAAAATACAATATTATCAACCACATCTTTGCATAACAAGTTCCACCCATACTCTTACTGGTTGGTTCCCCACCCTGGGACCTGGACAATATATACCCCAAACGTTTCCTTCTCTCTGGGCACAGTGTGTAACAGACTCCCCTCTGTGATACACCTCTGAAGATGTCAGCCACAGATGCAGGCGAAACATTAGGAACAAGATCCACCAGACCACAGCCACACAGCCTGGAAAACCCACCAGAACCAGTTGAATCCGGCCGTGAAAGCCTTCGACAATACATTGTATAAGAACTGCTGTCCAACTCCCAAGGGTTGTGATTCTGCTTAAACGTCATCTGATTGTAACTTGTTCAGATTTGTTATTGCTGCATCCCCTCTGGTGCTTTTTAGCACCCTGAGTAGAAGGCTGGTCACAAGTCAAGGTTATGAGCACTTCCTGGTTTCTCTAGCCACGGGTTTGGTGCATTAGCAGAGCAGGGTAATAATACAAGTGACAGTTCACTTCGGGCTGCTTATGACCCACTTGCCAGTTATTTAGCCCTTGACCACTTCCCTTCTCTTCCTCTCCCTCCCCAGCTCTGAAAAGCAAGAGGATATAAATCGCCAACAAATGGTTCAAAGAAGGGGGGGGGGGCTGGTTTAAAAAGCATCATCCCTAAGAGGGCCAGCATGGTGTAGTGGTTAAGGTGTCAGACTATGATCTGGAAAACCTAGGTTCGAATCCCCACCCTGCCATAGAAACTTGTTGGGTGACCTCAGACCAGTCAGACACTCTCAGCCTCCACCCTAGCATCTCTTGTCTTGAAACCCCTATGGTCTGTAGCCTATACATGCAGTATTCTGCCATTAATACGCACACACGCACACACACATGCACACATACATACACAATACAAACAAAAAGGATGTCATAAACATATAATCATAGTATCCTATTGAACTATGTCATTGTGTAGTGGTCAAGAGCAGGTGGATTCTATTCTGGAGAACTCGGTTTGATTCCCCACTCCTCCCCCTGAGTGGCAGAGGCTTATCTGGTGAACCAAATGTGTTTCCACATTCATAGATTCCTGCTGGATGACCCTGGGCTAGTCACAGTTCTCTCAGAACTTTCCAGCCCCACCTGCCTCACAAGGTGTCTAATGTGGGGAGAGGAAGGGAAAGGAGTTTGTAGGCCACCTTGAGTCTCCTTACAGAAGAGAAAGGGGGATATAAATCCAAACTCCTCCTCCTCCTCCTCCTTCATTTCCTTTGTTAATCACACATAGCAGAGAAAGAAGCAAAAATAATGGGCCCTGACACGGGCATGAAAGTAATGAAGTATCTATAGGGGATGCTGCATCAGACGCTGATATGGTTGGTCAATGTCTATTTAATTCCATTTAGTCCATCAGCTCTGATTCACTGTTTGTGTATCGGCTGCTGCTTTATCATCCCTGGGAAGGAACAGTGTGTTCCCACGCTGCCAAAGCTGTTTGCAGAGGAATTCTAGTAAATAGCTGAAGTCTGATATCCAAATGAAACAGCAAGTGCAATTTTTGTGATCCTGTAATGACTAGTGAGCAATCTCAACTTCAGGGGGTGCCGATCTATCACCAGAACGCATGATCATAATCCCCTCCAGATGGTTAGGGATGACTGCTGGAGCTACAGTTTTTCGTATTGTTTTCTGGCGTTCCTTGGCTCGTGCGCATTACACCCCAGAGACAGAAAACAGGGGAGATGCTTATTGACCCAAGAGAGTTGTGCACTTGCATCCTGCTTGGGGCCCAAATGGGAGATACTGGTATGCATGAGGTTGATGGGTTGCATACTATCCTGCCTGTCAGCAGAGGTTCAAACCAAATGGCTTCTTCCAACTTGATGATTTTCTGACTCCCGATGGTGAGTGCATTGCAGAGAGTAATGGTGAGCATCTTTTTCTCCAGGAATGCTCAGGGAATGAGCTAAATCTCTGGAATGGGACTTTGCAAAGAATGTTGGGAAATTTCTCCTATGGGTTCATCACCCAATCAGGAAGGGCTGGGCTGAAACACTTACTCCCATCTCAGAGGCAACAGAGGAAGTAGGAAGGCTAGTTTTCATAGTTGCAGTTACTATACTGGGTTGGATCCAGCTATTCATCAGCAAAATATGCTGGTGGTGATGGATTTTTTTCTGCTTTCCCTTTTCCCTGAGTTCTTTCCAGTCCCAGGAAAATTTATCCACATAGTCAAGAGGCTGCAGTGAGGGGTGGGAAGGGGTCAACATCATCCGTGGCTTTTTTTGTTTTTTATTTACAAAATGTATACCCCATCTCTCAGCTCCATCTCAGCCACCAAATCAGCTAACAGTTAAATTATAAAAATATGTTATAAGTGCAGTCAATTCCAAAACTAAAATACATATGTAAAGGGATAGTAATTAGAGGGAAGGAAGATGGAATCATTGAAGGAATGCTAGGCAGCAGCAGCAGCAGCAGCAACAGCAGCAGCAGCAGCAGCAGCAGAAGAAGAAGAAGAAGAAGAAGAAGAAGAAGAAGAAGAAGAAGAAGAAGAAGAAGAAGAAGAAGAAGAAGAAGAAGAAGAAGAAGAAGAAGAAGAAGAAGAAGAAGAAGAAGAAGAAGAAGAGCAGTAATAGTGGTGGAGGAGGAGAAGGAGGAGGAATTTGGATTTATACCCCGCCTTTCTCAACTGCAAGGAATCACAAAACAGCTTACAAAGTCCTTCCCTTCCTCTTTCTACAACAGATACCTTGTAAGGCCATGGTGGTGAACCTTTGGCACTCCAGCATGGCCAATTGGGCTGATGGGAATTGTAGTCCATAACATCTGGAGTGCCAAAGGTTCGCCACCACTGTTGTAAGGTAAGTGGGGCTGATAGAGTTCTGAGAGAACTGTGACTAGGCCAAGGTCACCCAGCAAGCTTCATGTGTCAGAGTAGGAAAACAAACTTGGTTCTCCAGAGCAGAGTCCACCGCTTCTAACCACTACACCACTCTTGCTCTCAAATAAGTCTTCATCTGCTGGTGTTCGACAAAAAGGGACAGACAAATATCCCTGAAAGAGAGGCTGATTCCGCATGGGCCAAAAACAGCAGTGTGAAAACGGTGTGAAAATGGTATAAGCCCTTATACACCATTTTAAACCCTTTTACACCATTTTCACACCACTGTTTTTGGCTCATGCAGAATCAGCCTGTGTTCCATAATTTTGGTGCCATGACCAAAAAGACCTTGTCTCAAGTTGCCACCCACCTAATCCTCTTCTGCCATTCAGAGGAATACATTAGACTAAAAAAAAAATCACATAATTTTGCCACAAGAGCAGATTTTTTAAATATTGTGTCTGAGTATTTCTCCAGAGATTCTGAGCCTGTGTTCTTCCAGATGGGCAGTAGCTCGGTTCTTGGAATGAGAAAGGGGAATGAAGGAAGGGTAAACCAGTTGAAGATCTGTAATATGCTCCTGCTGTTTAAATGCCTCCAAACTGCAATCAGTCTTCCAGTCATAGGAGAACATCCCTAGATGTTTACAAGGTGCTTGCAGATGCAACATCAGGACTGGAATGAGCAAACCATCTCCTCTTATCGTTGCTGGGTACACACACAGAAAGGAATGGCCTGACGTAAAAGAGCACAGGTCTTTCTAAATGGTGCACTTAGTCTGTGCCAGCCAACAAGTGGGAAATCAATAGACGTAAGGCATATCTTATTTATTTCAATGGTCTGCTTCTGCACTAATAAGCTCTGCTGTTCACATGGATGTCAGCAGTTCTCTTGCAAAACCGCTCAGCCAAGAAACTTTCCTCTTTGTGCAGAATCCTGGGCTACAGCAGTCTTTGAAATAGTTAAATTGTAATCCCCCCCCCCAATTTTTTAAAAACTGACGGAAATACAGCACAAACTCAGAAAATGGTACCGACAAGGATGACTGGGGACAGCGAGAGGCTTGTAAAATGTTTTAAAGAGTTCCATACAGCAAATGAAAATGTTTTCAAGATGTTTTAAAAAAAGAATCACTCAAGAACAGCATGCAAATAAAACATTTTGAGACAGGAAATAAAATGTTTTGGGCTAAAAACCATGCAGAACGCCATGGAGGAAGCGTTTTAGTTCCTGCCTCAAAATGTTTTATTTTGTTTGTGCAGAAACGACCATAGTCTGCTCTGACTGTTAATGGCCCTCCAGGCTCTTAAATAGGGGTCCTTCGCATTGCCTATTACCTGGTCCTCTTAAACTGCAGACAATTGAATCTGGGACCTTGTACAAGCAAAACCAATGCTCTGCCTTTAAGCCATTCTCTAAATGAGGCCATCCTTAACTTTCTGAAAAACTGTCATGTGCTCCAAACCCAAAATATCAGAGCCCATTATTCTTGCCAAAAGTTTCACAAGGATTTCTTGGTCGTACTATTACACCCCAAAGGTACCCTATGTGACTGTTCCTTTCTCTGATCATCTTTCTGCCTTCCTCTGACTCTCATTTCCAGAGACCCATTAAAGCATTTTATTCAGCGGAGACCATCTAACGAGCTTGAGTTTGCTGTAAAGGAAACAAATGTAATTTTCAGGTAGTTGGTTGCTAGGGGAGTTTGCTGATACAAAGAAAGATGGAAATGATGAGGAAAAGCTCACTCCTTGACATAACAAGTATGGGATTGTCATGGAAAGTGAAGCATGGGATAAGGAAGGACGCTTCGGGGGAGCGTTGTACTAGAAAAGAGAACTGGGTGTAGCCTATCAGAAAGCTGGTTGTGCTTGGATTGATGTCCATTCTAGCAAGTCACTATCTTGCGAGGAGAAGAGCGCACACACTGAAGTGTCTTCACAGACTTGTTAAAGATGAGATAGGAATTGCCCAGCACATTGTGTGTCCGCATTACTCATGTATTTCTATCGTGCTGTCATTGGCGAAAGCTTGCTGAGTGTCAGAATGCCCTGCCCAAGGTATTTTACGATCATATGTTGGCTATAATATAACTGTGATCTCTATCGTGGCATCTGTGGGTGGCATCGTTCCTGACAATGTGTTTCCCATTGCATGTTTCCTTCTTCCCCAAAGCATCTTTTCATCAAAGCAACAAGCCAATTCTGGATTTCTACCTCCTCACTGGAGCAAAGGAGATTCTTCAGAAAAGTCTAAGAGGCATCACCTTAGCATTTTCAAGGGACCCCTGTTCAGAACCAGCTGCCTGATCAAGATTACGCTTGGCTTGGAGCCTCCTAGTGCTGTATGATTGGCCCCAGCATCCATGGCAGCCATTTTGTGTTTGGTCAGAACCTCCCAATGGCAGCCATTTTGTGGTGGCATCCACCTCTCCATTTGAAAATTGAAAAGTGCCCCCAGGCTCAACAAGGCTATGGATTCCTGTATTAAAACAACAGTCTCATTGCCACGTTCAAACAATTTGAAAATATTATTTGAAGATTTGCCTGGTCACATTATATAAGCCACATTATAATTGTGTGGTTTTTTATAAGAAATGTCATGCTGCTTGTGAACTAGGTCCATAATGATCAACATCTCCACAGTGGTCCCACGCCTTGGCATCCCAAGGGAAAACTGATGGTCCCGAATGTCACCAACAATTAACACGTTTGCAGCAATAAATACGCTCCAAATTAATTTGCAGTCTGTGCCATCTGACTCTAAGCCCATTGATTTCAGTGGATTTAGAAGAGTGTCGCTCTGTTTAGGATTGCACTCAATGTCAGGTTCTTCTGGCAACTGTACAAGTAACATTATATAACCAACCATCGGTCCAGCTACACACAGAATTCTATTCCAGAATTTTTGACTAGATGGACATTCCCACCAGATGTGAATGAAATCAACTTTTGAACATCACCAGAATTCAAAAAGGTGATAACCTCTACCTGAGATGCAGGCTTGTACATAAATATAATTTCATAACTGGAATTTTTACATGGGTTTTAAACATTGTATCCTAGTTTGCTTTAAATGTATTCCCAAAGAACTCTTCAGTTTCAAACAAAATAAGATAAATATTTGATAAATGTTTGTTCCAGGCGGAGTCCCTCAAGGATAGGTGGGGTAAACCAATAAATAAATAGTGGTATGTCAAATTTGGCTTTTTCAAAGCTTGCATTATCTCGATTGTCTTGTTTATCAATGTAACGTGCATTTTTCAAACAGCAAAACCCGATGTGGATTTATGTTCTTGTTTCTCCAATTTCTTTTCTCAGCATACAAAGATCAGAATTCATTACACCAAAAACAGTGCAATCCTACACAGAGTTACCCCAGTCTAAACCCACTGGTTTCAATAGACTGGAGTGGGCTCAGCATAGGATTTCACTGTCAAGCTTATTATTCTATTTTAGCTCTAATGTGTTTCCAGAAATAGTAAAAGCAAAGTCCAAATAAATGAAATACACGCAGAACTAGAAAGGGGTCAGCTTTGATTGCATCACACAGTTGAAACAATTCAAAACAAAGAACCAAATAAGATTGGGATACTCCATATCTCTATCATAGAGGTTTCTGTAGAACTTTTTTCTTTCAATATTATCTATATATATAAAAATGGAACCATGCATTTGTTGCTTCGAGAATAACCCCGCACCTGCTGGCCCAAACGCTCTGAAAATTTCACAGACACTTACTCATTCCCCTGACTGTGTTCTTACGTACCTCCCGCTGTCAGACAACACACCTGAGCCAGGTAAAACATCTTTTTCCTGGCGCACCAGGCCATGAAGCTGCCGGTGTGTAACTGTCACCCTTAGAATGTTTGTGCCCTTAGAATGTTTGTGCCCTTAGAATGTTAGCAGTGAAAACAGTACATAGGCAACAACTTGAGTGGACGTGAAACACATGCACACGTTGCCATGTGAGACATCAGGTGGGATTCCCCCCCTCACACGCAGGTACCTTTCACTCTCTGTGCCTCACCCACTACTACCACACAACACACCTACTCTCATACACATTCAGCGGAGGGAGAGGGAAGGGACGGAGGGAGAGGGGGAGAGGGAGGCATGCAAGGGAACAGAAGTTAGGGAGGGGAGAGAGTGAGGGGTGGCATGCAAGGGAGGGGAGGAAGGGGCCCCAGCATCTGGATATGACCCATCTACTCTAGCAAAGGGAAAGGGGAGGGAGGTAGGGGGAGGGGTGCCATGCAAGGGAAGAGAAGTGAGGGAGGATGCGGTCACACACATCAATGACATCGCACAGTATCAGCCTGTGCGTTTCCATGAGCATGTACTGCTGGCCTCTGCAATTGATTTGCTGCTACTGTTCCCTTCCCATTTCACCACAATAAGCCACAGCAACACGTGGCTGGGCCCCGCTAGTTTCCTATAAAAGTCTACTTAAAGTTTCTACTTACCATTCAGCAGCAAAGATGCAATAGGAACAACAACATTTTAACAACCCATCTTGGGAACACTATTCATGTTAATTGCTGTTACCTTCCCACCATAAGTGTCATGAAGAATTTTCATTGTTTTAACATCATCCTTCATAGTGTCTGTAAATCCCAAGTACATGGCCGGGACAAAGAAGGGGTTGGCCCTTTAAAAGCTTGGGTTCCCTCCTCCCCTCTGACGTGGCCAGCGGGCTTATGACCCGCGTTGTCCACCCTAAACAATAATGGCCACCCCTTCGTTTCCACCCTCATTGAGATCGGAATCAGACTCTGCCCTTTTCCCCACCCCTAGCGGCAATCCTGGTCCATGGTAATTCACAGCCTTCCTTTCTTTTAACATCCTTCATAGTGTCTGTAAATCCTTGCTGGTTCCTCACTACACAGCTTGTCCATAGTTTTCCCAGGGAAAGGCTGTCAAGGAAAGGAAAGGAAGGATAACTGAAGATAGGGTTGACAAGTCCTCCCTGGACACTGGTAGAGGATGGGGGGCAGGGTGCCAAATGCAGGTTGCAGGACTCCTGGAGATTTGGGAATGGAACCCAGGAAGGACAGGAACCTCAGTGGCACACAACGCCAGAGATTACGTATCCTGAAGCATCCGTTTTCTTTAGGGGAACTGAACTCCGTTGTCTGGAGTTGAGCTGTAATTCCAAGAGATTCCCTAGGTCCCACTTGGAGGCTGATGTCGCTAGCAGAAGGTGAGGTGCAGATAAAGGTAAATCGGCTGGCTGGTAGGACATAGAGAAGGAGGCAGGAAAGGGGAATAGGTCATGTGGGCTTTCAGGGAAGGGGAAAAGGAAACAATGGGGAAATAAAAACAGATGCCTCCTGCAATCCCTTGTGGGTCCCCAGCATGTAAAATAAATAGTTAAGGCCGAGGGCAGTCCTGCACTCTGCAGTTCATGCTCTGCTCCCATATCCTTTCTCACAAATCCAGGTTTTTACTAATTTTTCCCCCACATTAAAGAGTGCACCTGAAAAAGCTCCTCCAACTGCTAGGAAACACATTACTGAACAACGGGATCCTGATCAAGATAATTGCAAACAGCAGCGAGAGGTGACAGCCGACCAGCTGGGCCTCGGTATCAAAAGGCACAGCCTACCTGTAGCTTTGTAAATCACTAGGTACAGAGGACATAATGATTTTGCATTGCTGAATCAGACCCACATCAGTCTAGTCCAGGGCTCTACTTCCAAACATTCTTGATGAAATCCAAGAGTGGGGCCAACTCCTGCTGCCTGCTTAGGGATGCCAGCCTCCAGGTGGGACCTGGGGATCTCCCAGAGTTGCAGCTCATCACCAGACTACAGAGACATGTTCCCCGGGAGAACATGGATGATTTGGAGAGTGGACTCGATGGCGTTGCACCCCAGAGAAGTCCCTGTCTTCCCCAAATCCACAGGAGTTTCCAAACCTGGATCTAGCAACCTTACCCCCTCCATGGTGGCTGGGGAAGGGGGGACCCGGCAATCCTATGGCTGCCTCTATATTTAGAGGTACATGGCCTTAGTATGGCAAAGCTAGGATTGTGGCTAATTCCAATTGGTAGCCCTATCTTGTACACATGTACCTAATTCTTTTTGAAATCTAATAGCCATCACTACCACCACCATGTGTCACTTTCCAACCTTCTTCCGTTACAATAATAGATCAGACTCGCAGTTGCTGCACTTTAGTCCAAAATTGCAATAATTCACCCCTCTGTTCTTTCCTGCAGTTCTGCCAGCCGGGTGGAGAAACCTGCCAGAAAAGATCCAATATCTTTGCCTCTCCCCACCCCCCATGCAGCATTTTTATCTTGATTCACTTGAAAGGTTAAATGCATAATATCTCATTGGGCACAGACTGGTGGTGCCACTGGCCAGCTCTGAGCAGCGCTGACTTCCTGCCAGAATATTATGACTTCTTGCAAATTAATTTCCGGCCTGAGTCCAGCTCAGAGCTGCAAGCTGTCTGCATGCCACTTTGTGCAAACATACTTATGGCGTTCCTTATTGTCATAATGCAGTTCCCTGCCTGCGAAAAGCTTTCTGCTAAATGGAAAGGGGAGGTTCTGTGAAGTTCTGCGAAGTTTCAGTTTGCGAATCTACACATTTGGAACTAAATTTTAAACCAGGAATCTGAATTTTCGGTCAGAATAAAGGGGCCGAACTGGATTCATCTCACTGGTATAATTTCTAGGGATAAAAATGGGATGTGTGCAGTGGAGATGCAAGGTGCTCGTCAGCACCTCCTTGAGTTATCAATTCTGCGTTGGGAAGTTCCTACATATTTGGGAGTGGAGTCTGCAGAGGCGGGGGGGCTCAATGTGGTATAATGTCATAGAGGCCACCCTCCAAAGCAGGGCTGTATTAACAGCGTTATAGGCCCCCTGGCAAAATAGTGTGCAAGACACGTACACATACATTCACATGTGGTTGCAGAGGTGACCATGATATTAAATCAGAGGTGAATGCCACTTGTTATCATAAAAAATTAACAATATTGTTCATTGTCCTTAATAAAACACAAGTATTTTTAAGAGCTGGAGAGACGTTAGTGCCCTTGATATATTTTCCTCATCCTATGATCGCTTCTTGTAAATAGGTGGCCAAATTCCCACTGAAAATTTAAACTTGATACAGCCAAGATTCAAAAGAATCGGCACCTTTTCATCCAGGTTCCAACATCCTCACTGCAGCATGTTTCTCATGAAGACGTCTAGACCTGCCACTTGGGGGGGCGGGGTGCCTGCTGTCAGGGGTGCAATTGTTAAGCTAGCAACACCAAAATTTCAGAGTATCTTTAGGAGACCCTCCTGATGATGCCACCCAGGTTTGGTGAAGTTTGATTCATGGGGCCAAAGTTATGGACCCTCAAATGTGCAGCCCCCATCTCCTATTAGCTCCCATTGGAAACAATGGGGGATGTGGCACCCCCTTTGGGAGTCCATAGCTTTGGACCCCCTAGACCAAACTTCACAAAACCTGGGTGGTATCAGTAGGAGACTCCCCTGATGATACCACCCAGGTTTAGTGAGGTTTGGCTCATGGGGGTCAAAGTTATGGACCCTAAATTTGTAGCCCCCATCTCCGATTACTCCAATTTCAGTGGGTTGTTTTTTTCAAAAAGGTGCATATACAAGCAGGTCCAGGAAAATCCTGTGATAAGGGTGGGGGGAGTGCCAGAAACGGGACTGATCTGTGTTCTGCGGTTCGGCAGTGGGGAAATCGTGAAGAAACCTGGATATTTTGGGTGACTATCCCAGGATTAATCGCCAGTGGGAAATTGCCCGGTTTCACAGGTAATTCAAAAACCTGTTTGACCATAAGGTTGAAGAAACGTGTAGGTTTGCCACTTTCAATGCTGCCTCTGTTGTTTCATTTTGAACCCCTTTTACAGCTATTGCCTATATCCAGCCTAAAAAAAAACTGGGGGAAATAGAATGACTGTTTGAAGATTTCCAGTAAGAATTCTTCTTGTAGGTTTATGTCCTTTTTCTGCATTACAGCCAATCTGTCTCCTTACTATACCCCAAGAGATAGCATTTTGCCTTTAGCAAATGAACTATGTCTGGGTTTGTTTCCTCCTTTGCCTCTAAAACTGGATGACTCAGAAAATGATATTCCATTGCAAAACAAAACATTTAAGAAAAGAGATTCTCTATATCTCAAATCTCTGTGGAATTTTAGTTATCTTCAGGGTGTCTTAAAAGACATAGCACTACAGATTAGGGTTCTGTACAAGTCTCATTTCTGCTCGCAAATGTTTCCTTCCTTCTGTTATTATGCTACAGTCACGTGCATCCCAAAGAATTGCTTACAGTTTTTGCCTCAGTACAATCCTGTGAGATAAATGGAGTTGGCAACCTTATGGCTTCAGCCCCTCTCCCTGCTGCCTTTTACAGCAGGAGTCCCTCTACCTCAGAACAGCAACCTGTTCATACCTCTCTTTGGTCAGGATCCCCCACAAAGTACGTTTTCCTGCATGCCTTGGGGTTTGCTTAGCTGCCATTCTCAACTAGGAAAGTCTGATGGAAGGCTTTTATCCAGACCAGTCCCAGCTTAGGCTAGAACAGTGGTTCTCAACCTGGGGGTCGAACGACCCTTTCACAGGGGTCACCTAAGACTCTCTGCATCAGTGTTCTCCATCTGTAAAATGGATAAATGTTAGGGTTGGGGGTCACCACAATATGAGGAACTGTATTAAAGGGCCACGGCATTAGGAAAGTTGAGAACCACTGGGCTAGAAGGACAACCAAAGCTGCGGTTGATAACTTCCTTCAAAAAGGCCCTCCTCCCCTCACCAGTAAGAAAAGACAACAGCCATTTGTGAATGGGAAATGAATGGTGGTGTCTGCAAGGAATCGAAACAAGGAATCTGATTTCCAAGATAAACCCTTGCGGCTTCAGTCGCAGAAGACCTGCCCACTGCGAGTCTCTTCAGGGAGCCTCCTGTCTTGAAATGATCAGCAAAAGGCATGGGAGAAATAAGTCCGCCTGGGCCTTGCATGTTTCCTTGGCTTATGTCGTTTTTATGACCCTGGAAACAAACAATGAAAACAAAGCAAAAGAAAACAGAAACTAGCTGTGACCAAGCCAAGAAACGTGCCTTTTAGCCTCGCCTGGAGCTTGTTCTTTACATTCAGGAGGGCACAGTTTCATGGAAATGAGATCAAATATGGGGAAAAAATTATCTATTGAGGCTTTCCGCACAAGGGGTCATTTGTGCTAGTTCAGGAAGCAAGCAGAAGTTGCAATGTGCCCTCTCGGTTGTCTTTTCCCAAGGCACTGGAGTCTGGAAACGTGAACTTTTTCCCCTCCGGAGGCTAGCATTTGCCAACTGAGATCGGAAAACTTGAGAGTAATTGCAGACTGCTTGCCATCTTGAGAAGTCGCTTGCGTAGATTCCACGGGGGATTTTGCCTGTCATTCCTCCTCGCCTCTTGCCAGCAACGAATACTGCTTAAATTGGAAGGGACTAAAATAAGCTTTCTGGGATGTAACCCTATACCCTCTAACATTTCACAGATGACAGCGCTCTTCTCCTGCCACCAAGGGTCACATTATGAGCCAGGCTCCCACACATGCACACACAAAGACCATTATGCTGTGCTGAAGGCTGTCCTCTGCCTCCTGTGCTCATTTCCCCTGCAGCAGCTTGCCTGCTATAAATTAAAGAGGATTGCAAATACACTGTCTGCTGCACAGAATGAACGTGACTTTAGCTGTAGCATTAGGGCGCGTTCCCATGGAGAAAATGGCTGTTTTGGAAGGTGGAACTGATGACATTGTACCCTATTGAGACCCTCCTCTTCCTGAACCTTACCTCCTCAGCCTATCTCCAGGTATTCCAATCACCTGAGTTGGCAACCTTGTCTAGCATGTGGAGCAGCAGGCTACAGGCCACATGTTGCTTTAATGTTCATGCTTGTGGCCTTTTTTCTCCAGCAGACACAGCTGTGGGAAATTGAATAGAGAGGGCCAATAGGGTTTGTGGTAATGCGTGCAGGGTTCTAGATTAATGTGAGGGGAGGGCCACACCAGTCTCAGGCGTTTAAAAAAAATTAGGCCAGTTTTCTAAGCTTTTCACCCAAGAGTCTTCTTCAGGGGAATCTGTTCAACTTGGCATGTTTTTCAAATAGAGTATACATACAGGTGCCTACTGAACTTTTTTGCCTGAAAATGCCTCTCGGATGACGCGCATAAGGAATTTTATCGGGGTAATAAAATATTTTTACCTGTTTTGCACCATTGGTTTTGGTCATTTTTGTCACCATTGACCATTGGTCACTCATTTTTTATCTCCTGGATTAAGGTGAACCATCTGCAATACTTCAGTCCCATTGACTTCAATGAAGCCTTTGATTCTGTGGAATTGCAGCGCTAGAGAATAAAACTTGAGTGGTGGAAATGGTCTCTCTTCACTCTTTCAAAGCCTTTGCCAGCCTCCAGCAGTGGAAGAGACAGTGCAGAGATTAGAATGATTAGAATATCGGTCTAGTAGCTGGGAGATCCAGGTTTGACTCTCTGTCCTGCCATGAAAGCTTGCTGAGTTACCTTGAGCCAGTCACATACTGTCAGCCCAACTTACCTTACAGGCTTGTTGTGAGGCTAAAATGGAGGAATGGAGAATGACATAAGTTGTTTTTGGCTCCTAATGCGGAGGAAATAATTGAAGAAAACAAAATCTATTTGTTATTCAGTTCCAGTTTTAAAAATAGAATAGAACAAGAGGGACAACCATGAGAGCTTGCCTGGAATGGGGAATCCATTCCCACACCAACCCTATTTCCCCTGTGTCAAAGGCCCCTTCCGCACACGCAAAATAATGCGTTTTCAAACCACTTTCACAACTGTTTGCAAGTAGATTTTGCTATTCCGCACAGCTTCAAAGAGCACTGAAAGCAGTTTGAAAGTGCATTATTCTGCATGTGCAGAATGAGCCTAACTCAGATCCCCACACTGTTAAAGACTGCTGCTGCTACTGCTGCTGCTGCCATTTTGGGTTGGTGCAGTGACTTAATATGCTGCTGAACCCTAGACTGGGCATTCTGTGTTGCACTTAAAACATTTGAGGGAGTTTAAACCCCATTTCTTTCCTTTATACACAATGGATGCCCCCCACATTGGTTTGCAAAATCCTAGCTGTTGCTGTGGCTGATCCGCACTGAGCCTAGATATAAGTATACTTAGCCTAATATTTTAAGGGCCACAACCACCTTTTCTCATTTTTTTAATCAATTACAAAATAAAATACAAGAACAATGACTGTGACTGAGGATGTCAGCAATCCTGCTTTGCCAATCTGAACCGCTAATTCCCCCCCCCCCTCATTTGTACGCATACCAACACTCCAATGAGTATTTGAAGTTCACTCTTTCTCTCCCCCAGTCTGAGATGGGCATGTAAAACAGCAAGCAGGAAAAAAAACCTTGGCAGTACTAATTGGTATTTGGGATTACTACACTCTTCTATCTCCTTTGAAGTTCTGCTATCCATTTAGCTTGTTTTTACCCCTCTTTTTCTTAAGAGAGATCAGACAGCTTACCTGGTTCTCTCCTCCTGCATTTTAACTTCACAACAGCCCTGTGAAATAAGTTAGTCTGTGAATGGTTATCCCCAAATTATCAAGTGAGCTTAGTGGCTAAGCAACGATATGAACCCAAAATAATCTGGCAAGGAAGGAACAAGATCATCAAACAGTAGGAAGGAACCATCCCATTCTTTTATTTCTCCTACCTTTTGGATTTTTTTCTGACCCTCTCAAATTGTACTAATGATATTATACCCTCTATGCTTGTTATATACCCTCTATGTTTGTTTACTTCTGATAATTTTTAAAAAAAAACCCAAAGAAAATATGGGTTCTTCTCTTTGTGTCTACATTGTGCCTCATGCCTCTTAATATTTTCATTTTCACAGCTACTTAGACAGCTTAGATCGAATTGGAGCTTCTGACTACCAGCCCACAGAGCAAGATATCCTTCGAACCAGGGTCAAAACAACCGGCATTGTAGAAACCCATTTCACGTTCAAAAACCTCCACTTCAGGTTAGTACGATGCAAAAACACAATTGACTGTGTCACGGTTTTGCAACCTCGTTTGGCTGAAATCCATCTGTTTTCTAATAGTTTGCTCTATTCTTCTTCCAAAAAAACCCCTTGGGGCAGTATATGTAATGTTCTGTAACTCCTTTTCTCATCAGCAAACCTGTGAGATATCTTCAGCTGGGAGACTGTGAGTGGGATGAAATTATTACTTGAGCTTTTAGTGGAACTCAGGTCTTTATCAAGACGACAATCCTGAAATTTCACATTCACTGTGGAAGTGCTGAGATATGCTCTACGTGAAGCTGCTTTTGTGGAATATCTGGAAACATCAACTGATACAACCACCAACTTGACAATAGTTGACTGGGAAAAAAATATTGGAAAAACTATTTTGGTTCCAAGTTTGTTTCCATCTCAAAATACTAATTTGACCTTTAAAGCCCTAAATGGCTTTGATTCAGCAAATCCTACATTTGGCAAAGCCAACTTTAGTTAGCTTCTACCCTGGCTTTAGGGCTGGGTATACCACAGTCCAGGACTTGGAGCTATGCCACCCAGAAGGGTGGCATAACTTCATTAAACTCTATGGAGGACTTCTGGGCACTGGAGTTCCCCCCAGTCCTGTCAGCTGCCTCCACTTTGAAATTTTTGGTCAGATATCAAAAAAAAGTACAAAATACTGTAGGAGACTAAATAAGTAACCAAATATATTGACTCTGACACAGGTATTAAATTGTTCCGAAGTAGATCTTTCTCCCTCAGTCAACAGCTCAAGCTGTATCTGCACATGGTTGGATATTGCTCCTTCATTCTACTGCAGAAGTCATTCATAACTGAATTTTCCTCTCTGGACAAGATAATCCAGTTGAAAATTACTGAAGTATTGAACAAGTGGGCAGTACACAACTAAGTGTAGATAAAATCACGTCAAGCAAGAGTATAACATAAGAAGGAGGTTCTCCTTGGCTGTCAGTTACACAGAAAGTTCTGTGGATACAAGCCATAACAAAGAACTATCCCCATTTCTTTCACAGGCTGTTTGACGTCGGAGGTCAGAGGTCAGAACGTAAGAAATGGATCCATTGTTTTGAGGATGTCACAGCAATTATTTTCTGTGTTGCACTGAGTGGATATGACCAGGTGCTCCATGAAGACGAAACCACGGTGAGTATTCTCTGGGCAAATTAAGCCCTGAGAAGTCAGCACTTTTCTACAGACCAGTTGGAGGTCACAGCTGAATCTGTCATTGGCTCTTAGCCCGAAAAGATGTTACACTTTTTCTTACTTAACATGTCTTCCTTTGACTCTTAAATGCTACAGAGATTCCATTCTGCAGCCAACTGTTGGATGTTAAGTCTTCCATTCGACATTAGCACAGGTAACCACTGTTCCTTGCTCTCTTATTAAATTCATCAAGAATGTGGCTGCAAATCTATGTCCCGTTTTCTATGGTCAAAATGTCCCCAGTACAGAAGAAGCTGCTTGGACTGTGTTTAAAATATACATGCAAAGGTGCATTTATAAGATATCTGCAGAAGTATTGTTATGATTCTGCTCGAGGAAAACTTGCAGAACAGAGCCAAAAAAAAGTGAGGGTGTCTGCCCGCAGTGTGTGTACAATCTCAGCAGTCAGGAAATCTGGAAGACAAGAGAAGGAAAGAGAGAGTCTGAGTTACTGATGGCTGAATATGTGTGAGTGCAGCTGAATTAACTGCAGTTGTAATGGCTATCCCTGAATGAATTTCTACAATCACAATCCCTCCTTAAGGCAGTGTTGGTCTTCTGCATTGAAGGCACTGTTGTGCAAGGAAGAAAACTGGGTATTGAAGAATAGGTTGTGAAATATTTTCATTACACACTGAAGCAAATTTCTTTTAGTGTGATTAGCGCCTGTTTGCTTGGATAAAGAATAATACTGATTCATATTCCCCCTTCTCCAAGGGGCGGTAAGTTTAAGAAAGCCAAGAGGGGATTTTCTTTGGAGCAGAGAGGATTGGGAAATTGTGGTCTGTTTATGTGTGATGAACAGTGTATGGAAGTTGGGGAGATCTACAAGAACAATTTTTTAAAAGTTGAATTTTGAACAGGGGAACTTCGGATATGTTATTGGAACTTTGAGTTAGTATTCCTCGGGAGCTTCAGCATTCAGGCGGTTGTACTGGATTTCCGGCTTAGTGGAATTCTGTCCCTACTAATCCTGCGTCACTGTTCCTAGTTGCAAAAATGAAGGCTACGTATTCTTTGCTGGACTGTTTGGCATCTGCTCTGTTAACCTTCTTTGCTCAATTGTGCTTGCTCAGCTATCAGTTTCTAAATTTCTGCTTTCTTCTACTCAACCAACTGTCTGCTAAATGGATTCCTGATTGTCAGGGCTGTTCGACAGAGAATCACTGCCTCGGAGGGTGGTGGAGTCTCCTTCTTTGGAGGTTTTTAAACAGAGGCTGGATGAACGTATGTCGGGAGTACTTTGATTGTGTGTTCCTGCAGGGTGGGGATTGGACTTGATGGCCCTTGTGGTCCCTTCCAACTCTATGATTCTATATAACAGGGAACACATTGATATGGTTATAGTCAACAGCAACAAAGTTCACATTGATCACTTCCCCCCACCCCCCCAACAAGGGGAAATAATTTTGCTATAGCAATAAAGTAGAATTCTGTCAGGTGTACAATTAATGTCTTCTTGATGGATTTGTTTTTAAAGCATGGACTATGGAACTGGGAAGGCAAATGATGAGAGGTAGCTGGAACTCAAGCAGTTCAAGGGCAGTTATTTAATCTCACAGTTAAAACTACTGTGATATATAGCATCTAAAAACATTTCAAAGAAGGAAGCCTTTCTGAAAGCTAGAGGCAGGAGAAAAAGCTTGAAAGAACAGCTATATATGACATTTCATTCTTACTAGAAGACTAGCAATAAAGCCCATTGTGTGAAAAAATACAACGGCCTCTAAAAAACTAATCCTCCCAGGGAAAGAGAAGTGGATGGGGCATATCTATAGGAAATGGCACCCGGTGCAAACACTGAAATTGCACCCCCCCCCCCAAACATCCCAGCTTTGCCAAGGAAAGTCAGCAGGGTGCCTGTGAAGATGGGGAGAGTTCTTCCCATCTTCACAGGCATCCCCTTCACCGTTTGCAAATCTGGATCCCAGGATAGCCCTGCAAGGACTCCAGAGCTTAAAGAAGTGTTATTGACTGAGTGAGAAGGAGTCTGGGAGTTGTAGTCCTATCTGCCCCTTTGTACATGAGAAATGGCACCCTCTGGACTACATCTCTCAGAATCCTTTGCTTTTTCTGGTTTGTTGTCATGAACATGCCGCTCAATTATATAGTAAGATTCTGAGAAATCATCTTCTTGTCTTTGAGTTGCAAAGAATGGTAAAGCAGATGTGGCTTTTTGCAGTCTTGGCTCTGCATGTAGATTAGCTTCAAAAGCTTGGATATAGCCAGCAGTGGATGCTGCAGGTTGATACCAGCCCATTTTGACAGCCAGAATCTGTTTCATTTCAAGTGAATTCATAGCTGAGGCACCTCTTTCAAAGCTAGGGAGAAGAGGGCATGAGGTTTTTTTCTGTTGTACAATAGGATTGTTTATTTGTGGTTACTATGGCTGAATGCATAATGGGGGGGGGGAATACATAATGGGGGGGGAATTGCATACCAGTGTTAGCAACACATGATAGTTTCCAGTGTTCAGCCTACAAACAGTCAAGGAGATGGTGCTTTTATGAATTTGCTATATACTCAGACCACATCAATGGCACCTTGTACTTTCAAAGGCTTTCTTTCTCTAGAAGCACTTCCTAGAAGTAGAGGTTTTGATTCCCCCAGAATTAATCCTCCACACATGTTTCTGTTTAAACAGTATCTAATGCAACTTCAAGTGATGTGTGTTCGCAAGCCCACACAAGAGGGGAAGATAAATTCTTTTGTAGCTTTTAAGGGCTTGCATTTCCAATTCTGAGCACCATAAATTCATAAGATGAGCTGCCAATTTCAGAGTTCAAAACTGCTGGCCCCCTGCAGGAGAGACAGGGCAGACAGAGTTAGATCAGAACCAAAAAAGAGTCTTGTAGTGAGTCAAATCATTGATCTGTCAGGCTCAATATTGTCTGCTCTGACTGTCAGCATCTCTGTAGGGTCTCAGATAGAGGTCCTTTTAGCTGGAGGTGCCAGTGATTGAACCTGGGGCTTTGATGTACTACCACTGAACCACGGCCCTTTAAAGATGTTGCCTTGTACAGAATCAGAACGCTCATCTATCAATGACAATCTTACCTGCCCTAACTAGCAGCAGCTCTCCAGGATCTTGAGTGAAGATCGTTCGCATCACCTCCTACCAGATCCTTTGGAGGTGCCAGCAATTGATCCTGAACCCTTCTGCATGCAAAACAGATGTTCTGCCACTGAGCCACAACCTCTGCCTATGCTATCTCCAGCTTTGATAAGAGTGTGGATTTACCATTTTGCTGTCGATTGACTGGCAGGGTTTTCATAGGGTGAATACAGAGTGCTCAGTTACATCTGGCTATGCTCAGGCTAGCCTGATATCATCAGATTGAAAGCTAAGCAGGGTTAGTTCTGGTTAGCATTTGGATGGGAGGCCACCAAGAAATATCAGGGTTACTACACAGTTTGATGTGAATTTTCTTTGCTATCAAGTCACATATGACTTAGGGCAACTCCTGGTGGCGTTTTCAAGGCAAGAGACATTCAGAGGTGGTTTGCCTGGTATTCCTTGGAGGTCTCTATTCCAGGGTTGACCTTGCTTAGCTTCTGAGATCTGATGAGATCAAACTAGGGGTCTAGTATTGCCCAATCTCTGCTAAGTAGGTAGCTGCAGAACTACTTCCTGGTCACAGGTGGCACTGAAGCACACCAGAAGGTAGGTGGTCCATTCTATTATTTATTTTGTTCTACTATTCTGCCAAACGTTGGTTCTCAAAGCACCCACAAAACATAAAAACAATGTTACTGGGGTAGCACTGTTGGTGTTACTGGGGTAGCACTGTTGGTGTTGGTGTCAGTAGGATTAAAGTTTGGGATCTGCAGTCTATGGCTTCAAAGCCAAACATGGCTCAATGCAGAACCAAATCTGAATTCTTTAAGTGAAGGTCAGGTTGGTGAGATGTCAGAATAACCAATATGTGGCAGACAGAGATACTTACTGGGACTAAAGGACTTTTTGAAGATGCTTTTTAAAAAGGAAAATTTTGTGTGTGAACAGTAATCCAAGTGCAAACCATATGTCGATTTAGGTCTGTCCTCTAAAAAAGTTGCGCAGGGGTGTTCTTGTATATATTTATTATTTATTGTGAGACTTTGTGTGTGCCACTTCCTGATAAAAGACCCACAACTACTAGTATTTGGGCTTCAGAAACATGTTCGTTATCTGTAATATGAAGAGGTGCATATTTTTGGTTATGCCAATGGGCTTTCTTATATTAGCTTTTTCCTGACCACTTTCTGTATATTTTGATGTGGTTTGACTCTCTGGTTGCCTCTTCATGATCTCTGCATTTAAGGTTCATCACGGAGCACTGTTTGGTTCTTTATTTAACTTTCAGCAGGTGAGCTGAAAGATATTTATTATTAAAGGGCTAGTGGTTACCGTTTTAGAGTTGTGTTGGGTGGTTTGTTTAGATATATGTATAGTATGTGATCCATTCTATTTGTTCAAATCTCAATCCAATGTTTTATTGTTTTAAGACAGCTTGTATGTGAACAATGAAATTTGTAACCCAGTGGCAGCTTAAAAAAATATCAGGGAAGAGGAAGCCAAATTCGAGGATTGAGAAAATGATAGGAGATAATGATTGGCTAATGATCCTAAAATGATTGTGCCGGATGTGAGCTAGCAGATGCAATGGAGGGCACGTAGAAACCTTCTTAGTGGCCTTCACTGCCATTTCACAGGCTTTCATAAGTGTCCTGTAAGATGTTCTTACAGCTTCATCATGAGTTTTCCACCAAACTCTCTCAAATCGTATCATCTCCCACTTCTTCCTTCATATCTCCAAGGAGCTGGGTGCAAAGGATATCAGGGTGCAATCTCATCGATGGCCTCAGAGAGCCCGCATTGCCAATCCTCCATCAGCTCATCCTACGAGTCACTGGGAGATCATTCTGGAAACCAATAGGATCCATTAGTTTCCAAGGGCAAACATAAATTCACTCTCTATGTATACAGGGAGGGGTTAGGTTACTCATGTGGGCCTTCAGGGCACCGTGATCTAACTATGGCCCATTATGTACAGAAACTGGACCTGTATCTATCCCCATGCCAAAGATCAAAACCAGAGTGTAGCCTGCTCAGTGTGTGGGACCCGACACAAATTGTGAGAGTCCTCGTGTTGCCATTGAAGACATTAGGTCTGTAGCCTGCATGGAGGCAGTGTTGTCCATGTGGACATTGAAATCACCCAAAACCATTACTTTGGGAGATTGCATGGCCCACCCAGACACCACCTCCAACAGGTTCAGCAGGGTAGAGGCTGACGCTTTAGATGGACAGTATATCAACCCAATAGCCAAACTCTTCTCAGTGTCTCACACGAGCCAGCACAATCAACACCTGGGAACAGCAGAATGGTAAGACAAGGTCTCTCACAAGTGTTGCGGTTTCTTCCTTGACTTGTTCCTCTCTATGATACATTTTCTGATGCTTGGCTTGTGTTTCCTGTCCCTGACTCTCTTGGTCCGCTGCTCACGGTTCTGGCCTTGACTTCAGTGAGGTCTCAGCTCTGTGTTTTTTCTTCCTGCCCCTTGAGCATGATGTCATATGACTTCTGGCCATGTGTTTGCAGCTCCGTGTACCCTATGTTTAGCAGGTTCCAGATCTGAAGAGCTTGAAGCCCATTGCGCCAAGTGCCCTGCTCCACCTTAATGAATCACTTGATCCACAAGAAGGATGTCACAAATATTTCTTTTCAGAGGGGTGTTGCTTTCATACGACTGTAAATAACATCCCTTTGGTATCCCCACCCACACCCCATTTCTTTCTTCCTGTTTTCTAAAGGATCAGTTGAAATAAGCAGTTTAACCCATTCTTTTCTTGCTTTGCTGTTCTGAAACTTGGCAAACATTCTAGCACATTGTATATGGCACAGTAACAATTGGTATTTCAGCTTAGAATTT
Source organism: Sphaerodactylus townsendi (assembly GCF_021028975.2). Classification (NCBI taxonomy): domain Eukaryota; kingdom Metazoa; phylum Chordata; class Lepidosauria; order Squamata; family Sphaerodactylidae; genus Sphaerodactylus; species Sphaerodactylus townsendi. Next base: position 7,478,485 of record NC_059438.1, read on the forward strand.
CTGCAATTGACAAGGATTGCAGCAAAACCAAGATGAACCAGATCAACCAAGATGGTGGCAGATTCTGCCATGCCTTGTTATATGCAAACGTAATACCATTTGATTTTTTTTTCCAACACCAAAGGATGTACAGGTTCCTGGTGCATATTAACTGTTGTCTTCTGGGCTAGCTGCAGCATTTTGAAGATCTTAAAGCAGTTTGCACCTTGGAAGACTTCATAGCTGTCCAGAACCTGGAAGATGGAGGATATTGTATTTACCCAAAAGAAAGTTTAGAGGGTTTTTTCCCCAGGTGTGCTATCAAGAAGAAAAGGGGATTGCCTTCAGGTCACATACAAGTCATAGTTGTATACCATAAAAAAATTCATTGTAAACATTGTTAAGGGGGGCACCTTACGATCAGGTTAATCTTCCTTACAGGTATCATGTGAGAAGTGTGGTATGCATAATAAAAGAGATACCTCTTCCTACTTTATTTATTTAGGTATTTATATACACCACTCTCCTTGCCAGTGGGATGCAGAGCAGCTAACAACAGTCTTCCATCCTCCATTTTATCCTCACAACAACCCTATGAAGTAGGCTGGGCTGAGAGAGAAGCCTGTTACAGAACATCCCCTCCCCACCACACACACACATTACTTGAACATTTGGGGAGGGGGAGGAGGCATGTTCATACCCTCTGCACGATCACTTGGTCATATGCAGGGGATGACATGGAGAAACTGACCATGTGTAAACCCCTCCTCAATCAACAATGCTGTTTTCCGAACATTACTGATCATGGGGAGGGTGTGTTTGCACTGCCACTTTCTCTGTACAGTGGTATTTATTTATTTTATTTATTTATTATTTCTCATTTCTACCTACTTCACCGATCCTCTATAGGGGCTCCAGGCGGTGAACAACATACAATATAAAACATGGAAGCATTAAACAGGAGTTTCTAATCCAGGCTACACAAATACATAGGCTCCACTGCAATAAAACGCTACGCCTTTAAAAATGCGCTCTAAAACCAGCGGTTAATAATTAACATTTAAACAAGGCGTCCCGCCTCAATTTCAACCCACCCCAAAAGAGGGGGGGACGGCAGACCCCTCAATATGAGGGCTCTGATGTACCAGTGCCAGGGTAGGAGCAAGGAGGGGGTATCCTGAAGATGACCATGTAATCAGGCAGGAGCAAGGGACAGGGTCAACGTACTTGTGCCCATTCTTCTTCCTCATGCAATCAGTCAACGTGTGGGCTACTACTATGACTGACTTTAGATCACTCAAGGAGCTTCATATCAGTATGAGGGATTTGAGCCTACATCTGTCAGTCCAGCACTGTAACTACCATGACACTCTGGCTCCTTATGTTTTCACAAGAAGCTCCCTAAGCCCTCCCTGGTTTTGTTCCTGTAGGTCAAGCAGACCTCCATGAACAGCACAAAGGCCAAAATGGTGGTTGGAGGAAGTGTTGGCAGAAATCACCTCTTTCTCTTCCGGAGATGGAGGTGCCCTTAAGTTTTTGAAAACAAGTAGGAGACATGTGGACCAGAAGGAACACTATAGGAGTACACCCTAGACATGTACACTGACTAGTTCAATGGTTCTGAACCTGAGTTTCCACTGCCACTGCAAAATTTGTCCACTGGACTCTGGTCTGGCTTCCACACGGTCATATCCCATGGAAGTCAGTAGGATAAATAAATGTTGGTGTGAACCAGTTTTTAAACTTTCTCTCTTCAGAAAATCCTAAAAGACCACCTACAAACCCCTGAACATCTAGACAAGAGTCCTTGCATGTTGCAAAGCATGGTGGAAACGCAAGTTTAGGAGGCAATGTCCATGCCCGCTGACCCTCACTGTTACTCGCAGAAACTAGAATGCCCTTCACACTCATACAAAGCTGTCCATTGTGCAGGGACAGTGGCGAGTAAGTTGTTTGCAGGGATCTTACTCTGCCAATTGCTGACTTTCTCTTGAAAGAATCTCCCCTAAACCACAGGGGCTCATTGTGTTTACCTGTAACACAGTTTGAGAAACCACAGTGGTCAATCAGAAACTGTGGCATCATCCTAGGGTAGGACCATTGCAAGACAGTTGGCGGAAGTTTCCGTCCTGCCTGCTCTGAAGAGTCTTCTGATGAATCTCCAAAGTTCTCTGTCTGTCTCATCTATTTCCTTTATTGATGATAATTTGTGCTCGTCTCATATGGCGGGAACTGCAGAGTCTCGCCTTCAGTGCTGCCAATTAGAAGGAATCTCTCTGGTCTGTAACCTGCTTTGCCTTTTGATCACCCCCCCTCCCCCTTGATTCTTTGGGTATGCTCCGATCTCCATTACGGCTGCTTCTCTCTGCTAATCCGTTTCCTGCTGGGAGAGGTGGCCACGTGACCGGCCAGGCGCTCCAGCTTCACCCTCTCGCTCCAAACTTCACCAGGCCTCTGCTCCATCACCACTTTTCCTCGGCCGTCTGACCTTACCTTACCAAACAAAGGCCAAAATAATGAGATTTTGAGAGACCCAACAAATTTGGCAGGTATGAAGCTTCTCTTGAACTGGAAAAAAAAATCAATACTCCAGGAGTTGAAAGCAGCCGGGGAACATAACGCTAATTGGCTGATTTTGCTGTGAGCTCTTTTCCTCCTTCATGCGCCAAACCCTGCAGCTATCTAACCAATGCACTGTTTTGGGTTGACCTCTTTTACTTTCTTCTGTATTATTTGTTGCGTGAAATCCTACTAAAAGCTGCTTCTCCTTCATTCATGTGTGTCATCTTACAACATTTGCAAAGAAAAAGAAATTATGCACACGTACACCCAAATCTAATGCTGACGCATTATATAACATTGGCAAGGCAATTTGCAAATAGGTGCTTTGGTTCTTCTTTCCTGCAGTGGTTTCCTTTTATCTTTTTCTCTTTTTTTTCCTCTTTCTTTAATTCATTCATTTATTTTTTATGTACAAGATGCTATCAATCCAACCATTTTCCAAAAAAAGGCTTTCACTAAAAAAAAAGTCAACCAAACTGCCAACACTAAACAAAATAACAAACTACTACAGCCAAAGGTCATGGCAAGGTCATTGTCGAGAAGACGTTACCTCCTGGTCTGCTTTCAACTCTCGATTAATTCGAGGACCTCATCAGTCCTTGGTTAATGTATCCAAACAAATACATGTCCCATACACACAGGCATCAGTGAATAAGATGATGGACATTTTATCAAGAATGTTCTAGAAAAATCTGCATGTAGATTTTTGACCTTTAAGGGCAACTGTAGTTTCCTCCCATACATGCATGGTGCATGATAATTTAGTTGAGCTGGTGGGGGGGGGGGAGCGGGAAATGTGCTATGCAAAACCCTATAGTTCTTTTAAACATTTTTTTTTAAAAAATCCTTACAGTGCTACTAACTATACATCAAATCTGTGGGGATTGCATCTCTGTATGTACACATTTTTCAGTCTGTACACCTTTGAATTTTATTATGTTCTCTGTTGTCAGCTTCCTTTTTGTTCTTTATTTAGATAAATCGCTATGTGTTGAAAAAAAAGGACGTTGTCGCCATCTCTTGCTTGACGCACTGTCTCCTTTCTATTGCAGAATCGCATGCACGAATCACTGAAGCTCTTTGATAGCATTTGTAACAACAAGTGGTTTTTGGGTACATCCATCATCCTTTTCCTCAACAAGAAGGATATTTTTGAGGAGAAAATCAAGAAATCATCATTAACGATCTGCTTTCCAGAGTACACAGGTAAAAAAAATAAATACCCAAAGCACCAAAAAATAAATACGCAAAGCACCAAATTTATAAATGATTCAAAAGCATGTGCGTTTTTAAATGAGTTCTGTTTGATTCTAAACTTATGCGTTTTCTGTGCTAGTCTAAGCTAAAGGAGAGGCATGAATGCAGCTGGCTGTGTGTTTCAAACAAGAAGTACTAATTTATACACAGAACCCAGCGATGGCCGATAGTTTTAGTTAGTTTTAGACAGGTTAGACTAGTTCATGAATAATAAGTCCAGCAATGGTTTTTGGTTAAATGGAGTGGCTCTATCCAGAAGCAATGAGAGTGTAAAGGCCAGAGGTGGGAAACAAATTCACAGGCAGGAAAGGGGGTGGGCTGTGGCTCAGTGGTGGAGCATCTGTGTGATATGCAGAAGGCCCCAGGTTCGATCCCCAGCATCGCCAGTTAAAAGACTCAGGTAGGAGGTGCTGTGAAAAACTTCCACCTGTGACCCTGGAAAGATACCGCCAGTCTGAACAGACAACTCACCATGATGGACTGATTGATGTCTGATTCAGTATAAGACAAATGTATGTGTTTATGTGCTCAAAAGCCCAACATTTAGGGGAGTAATTGAGAGGCCCAAGGTTTAGGTCTACACTTCAGATTAGATGTAATATTTAAGCTTAGGTTGTTAATAGTTGTGAAGCGTCTCAGACTGAAGAAGCAGTCTGCAGACTCAGATTTTATAGACCTCGGGATGTCCTGATTTGTCCTAGGGTAACCACAGGCCTCACTTCTCATAGAAATCATCCTGATCTGTCTCCAAATTGTGAAGCTGATTTCAGTTAGCATCAAGATTCAGACAATCCAGGTCACCATGGTTTGGTTTGTATCAATTTGCACTCAATAATTACCATTAAAATTAAAGAAAGACCCAAATAAAATGTCAGCCTTTTTTATTTGACAGGTGGCAGATGTTCAGATGGTCTCAGCCTCCTTATGTCAGGAGGAAGTCATGCTGGAAGCTCTGTGGAAAGGTTGGATTGCTACCAAATAACCTGACCACCCAGACACAAAAGACAGACTCAGAGAGACAAATGGTAGACTATTTAGCTTTATTGAATTATACTTGCCGAGGCAGCCCTAAAACACCCACCTGTTCTCATTTGGGCTTGACTACACAGGAAGTGGTTTCCAGGTCTGCTCTAGGTCCTGAGGATCCAGGGCAAACCCAGAAAGGATGTCCTGCGTAGGCAAGTCCTGAGTTGCTTCCAATAAAGGCAGTGCAGAGAAGGCAAAAAACCTGAGTCCCCCAGGGCCAATCTGGGGACATCAGGGAAAAATTCCTTCTCAGCTCCAATTCAGGCAACCTGTGCTGTGGTAAGAAAGCCTGTGCACTGTCGGGTAAGCATGGTGGGTGTACCAGTTACGCGCCGGGTCTTCTCAAGGTCCCTCGAAGCTCCTTACGTGATTTCATGGACCAACGTTCTGTTCTTTCGCTGGCTGGAATCCAATCAGCAGGCTCCCCTGGATGAAAACAAGGAAGATTAAAAAGGATCAGAGATATTGGGCACGCAGATACTCAATTCCTTTCTCAGGGATACTCATCTCAGAAGCATATAGATAAGGATTCTCCTGGGAAGGTATATAGACTAAAGTATCAGAGGCTTCCAAATGGTGGTCTTATAACCTGGCAGGACAAAGATCATTGTGAGGTTGGCAGGGGGGTAGGGTTGCTGGGCTTCATTGTGACTGGGCAAAGAGGGGAGGCAGACCTCTACCCTCATTTGCATAGGTTGCACTGGCAGACCTATGCATAGGTTGCAACCCCTCCCCTGCCTCCCCTCGTTGCCCAGTCACAATGAAGCCCAGCAACCCCACCCCCCTGCCAACCTCACAATGATCTTTGTCCTGCCAGGTTATAAGACCACCATTTCTGACCTCTGATGAAGCAGATGCCTCTTTCTGCCTTCCCAGGAGAGTCAGCATCTGTGTGCTTCTGAGATGGTATCCCCCAAGGTGGTATCCTCTGCGTGCCCAATATCTCTGATCCCTTTTAATCTTCCTTGTTTTCATCCAGGGAGCCTGCTGATTGGATTCAGCCAACGAAAGGGCCAGAGTTGGTCCATGAAATCGTGGGCTTCGAGGGACCTTGAGAAGACCCGGCGCGTAACTGGTACACCCACCATGCTTACCCGACAGTGCAGGCTTACAGCTGGTTGCCTGAATTGGAGCTGAGAAGGAATTTTTCCCTGATGTCCCCAGATTGGCCCTGGGGGACTCAGGTTTTTTGCCTTCTCTGCACTGCCTTTATTGGAAGCAACTCAGGACTTGCCTACGCAGGACATCCTTTCTGGGTTTGCCCTGGATCCTCAGGACCTAGAGCAGACCTGGAAACCACTTCCTGTGTAGTCAAGCCCAAATGAGAACAGGTGGGTGTTTTAGGGCTGCCTCGGCAAGTATAATTCAATAAAGCTAAATAGTCTACCATTTGTCTACCAGACTCTCTGAGTCTGTCTTTTGTGTCTGGGTGGTCAGGTTATTTGGTAACAATCCAACCTTTCCACAGAGCTTCCAGCATGACTTCCTCCTGACATAAGGAGGCTGAGACCATCTGAACATCTGCCACCTGTCAAATAAAAAAGGCTGACATTTTACTTGGGTCTTTCATTGAAGCCTGTGGTAATTATTGGGTGCAAATTGATGCAAACCAAACCATGGTGACCTGGATTGTCTGAATCTTGATGCTAACTGAAATCAGCTTCACAATTTGAAGACAGATCGGGATGATTTCTATGAGGAGTGAGGCTCATGCGCTGATGCCCGGTCAAGTAATGCCTGAAGCAAGAAGGGAAATGACAGACCAGATGGTGCTGTTGGACTGTACCTGCTACAAACTTTCCCTATCTTCTATACTGCAGTTGCCCCCCTAGTGCAGGTTGTAGAATGCTGAGGGCTGGCTGTCTCCATCTTGGCGTCTTACTCTGGGTGACCATTTTTGAGTTCCACCTACTGGGACCTGTATTCTCTCAGCCTAATTGTGGGTTGCAAGTAGGCTAAAGTAATGTGGAATGTAGCTGGAGTTAGGAGAGGAATTGGGAAAGACTTAGGCGAATTCTGCAAGCGCCAAAAATAGTGGTGTGAAAATGGTGTGAAAACGGTGTAAACCTTTTTACACCGTTTAAAACCATTTTACACCATTTTCACACTGCTGTTTTTGGCCCATGCGGAATCTGCTTTAGAGCTGGCTGGATTCAACTCTGTGAGTCCAGCTATTTGTGCCTTATATAAATACTAGTATAAGAGTATATAAATACTTATATAGATACTAGTATTACTGACATTCAGAAATACATCAGTATTATTAATTGTATGTACATCTCATTTAGCTTGGAGTTTTGTCATGGCAGAGCTGACTTAGGATCTCATAATGCAGATAATTTGAAGAAACCCAAACTGTGATTCTGCAAGCGCTCCACTTTGATTCTTGCGCTACCCTGTTTCCCTGAATATAAGACATCCCCTGAAAATAAAATGTAGATGTTTTGCTGAAATGCGAAATATAAGGCATCCCCCGAAAGTAAGACATAGCAAAGGTTTTGTTTGGAAGCAGGCCGATGAACAGAACACAGAAAAATAAGACATCCCCTGAAAATAAGACATAGCACATCTTTGGGAGCAAAAGTTAATATAAGACTGTCTTATTTTTGGGGAAACACGGTAGTGAGGAGTAAATCTGGGGAGAGAAGGGGCATCCATTCAGATGGGTGGGGCTTCTTTGTGTATCAAAATAGACTTTCTCTTGGCTTCATGTTTCTTTCTTGCAGGCCCTGGTTCTTTCACTGAAGCTGTGACTTACATTCAGTCTCAATACGAGAGCAAGAACAAGTCATCTGACAAGGAGATCTATACGCACATCACCTGCGCCACCGACACCAACAACATTCAGTTTGTCTTTGATGCTGTAACTGATGTTATCATTGCCAACAATTTGCGTGGATGTGGACTGTACTAAGGCCCTCTCTTCCTTTCTTCTTTTCCCATCCTTCTCCGCCTGGAATGCCACCTGCCTTTTCGGCCAATGGTCTCATTTTTATTTCTCTGACATACTTTGCATCCTACGCATTTAGACCCATTCATACAGCTTTTAGTTGAAACAGAAAAGTTACCATAATTCACAGTTCCCGTTTCAGTATTAATGTGGTAAAAATAGCATTGTGAGGGCAAATGTATTACCACAGACTGTCCTCAAGCACAGCCAGAACCTTCTCCTTTCTGGCTTCAGCCTGGTGGAACTCTCTCTCAAGTGAGCTCAGCGGGATTTGATGCAATTCTGCAGGGTCTGTAAGACTTAAGATGTTCCACCAGGCCTACAGTTGAGGACAACAACATTTTTCATCTTATCTGGCCTCTCCCGTTTCCTTTCCTTCTACCCTCCCCTTTTACCTTTATCTGCCTACTTTTATTTCCCATCCTTTTCCTGTTGAAGATACCCTGCTGTTTCTCTTACCATATTTTTCCTCTCTTGACTGGCTCCCATTACTTTTATGTAGTTAAGGCTGCCACCGGAATTTTAATAAATACTGAGGATCTTAAATTGTAAATTATATAATTTTCAACTGTAGTTGGAAATCGTTGTGAGCCATCATGCGTCCAGTTTGGTCAGGAAAAGGTGGATTAGAAGTTGAATGAATAAATATATTTTACCACAATTATTCCCAGCATAGCATCCATGGGTACCATGGGACCCACTGATGTTGCCCACTTACTTCTTCCCAAACCCACCTCTTCCCCAGACCAAAGAATCAGTCTTGGCTTTCCTTCACTTTTATTAGAGCAATATAAATTTCAGAAGACTCAAGGAGGCAGCACCTTGGATGTGAAGGGAGTGTCCAGGAAGGAAGAAACAATTGCCCTGTTATAGAAGGAGGTTAGACTTGGAATTTCCAGTCATTTTCTGATTGCTCCCATGGCAGCCATCTTATGATTGTTCATACTTCCCATAGCATCCATTTTGTGGTGGTGGCCACAACCCTTTTTCAACATTCCAAAAGTGCCCAAGGGCTCAACAGCATTGGGGATCTCTCTGTGTGAGTGTGTGTGGAAGGGGAAAGTTGCCCATAATTTCTAGCAAAATGAAATGGAAAAATTATTTCCTGCCCAACTCTTGACAGAAAATTTGACACCATTTTCCCATTCTCTTTTCCTTGCTTTTAACATTCTTTTATTTCCCCTACCATCCCACTTTTGGGATGGGTATCAGTATTGAAGCTTACACAAAAGAATCGGAACCCTGCATAAATATGTAAAGAAATCTAGATTGATTCATGTTTTTGGTATAAGATTGACATGTCATGTTGATACCAAAAATTAATAAATCTGGGTTATTACATCTTAAAGCTTTAAAAACCCCATATAAGATTATGATAAAGTTACCAGACATGGCCTGGCAACCAGCAGAAAGTGGGGGAGGGCAAACAATGTGACATCACTTCCAGGGAAAATGCTGAAGTCGCATCGTGCCTCTCTAGGAACCTATTGAAAATCTATAGTAAAGCAACAGAGTTTTGGTGGCTTTTAGAGAGCACTGATATCTCTTCCAGCCTTTTCTCAGAACTGATGTCAGCCATCTCTAGGAGTCATTGAAAACTCTTTGGTTTTACCATATTCCAGTGGTTCTGAAAGAGGTGTAAAGCACTTCATGTTTTCCCTGGAAGTGAAGTCATCCATTAGCCCAGTCGCCATTTTTAAGACATTTTCTCCTGATGCTACTCCAAGCAGTGGCTGGAAACAAGAGGTAGGGGCTGGGGGTTCTGTTCCCCCCAACAGGGGACTGGCAACTCTAGTGTATGGTGAGCAGTCCATTTTTCTCACCAATTTAACCAGTTTCTCATTAAAGATGCTTAGTTTGGAGACAGTCTGACTCTACTTTCTACCCCTAAAGTTAGATGGGTAGTATAGTCGACAATATCATGGCTTAATTTGAAATCTGAGGACTATTTTTTTTAATTACAGTACTGTAACTGATGCTTGTCAGTGTCTCATAATAGGAACTGGTTATAGAACAGTGGTAGGGAACCTGCGGCTCTCCATATGTTCAGGAACTACAATTCCCATCAGCCCCTACCAGCATGGCCAATTGGCCATGCTGATAGAGGCTGATGGGAATTGTAGTTCCTGAACATATGGAGAGCCGCAGGTTCCCTACCCCTGTTATAGAAGATATTACTAAGTATCTTGGAATAACCTAATGCAGTGGTTTTTAAACTGCCTTCTGGGGCACCCTTGGCTTCTTTAGAAGCTTTTCAGAAGGTCCTCAATGAGAAGATCAGGAATGGTGGACAAAGGTCCCTCACATATAGAGATGGGGAAGCACAGTAAAGCAGAAAGATGGCTGTTTCTCAAAAAAATACTCAGTTCACATGTGGTGATGATGAGGCCAAGTCAGACTGGGTGCCTTAGAATGTGCTCCCGAATCCTCTCTGACACACAGGGATTCAGAGAAACGAAGGCCAAAAGTTTGAAACCCTGCTGACCTAATGAATTTACGTTACTGGTAACAGTTTTTACCTCAAGTTTCAATAGGTTTAATCATTGCTTGAGATATTTACGTAGCAATTTTTTTTCTGTGTGATTCTTTGCACATCTTTCTTCAGTGATTTTAGGCTCTCATTCTTTGGTTGCTTTTTCTTGGCTGTCCATTGTCAACAGTGCTTGTCTCCTGATACACATTTTAAGTTGTTCACCTTTCCACCACAGATTAGTTCAGATGTGGAATTCTCATTCTTCTGGAGAGTGTGTGTGTGTATGTGTGCTCCATTTGCAGATTATGTACTTGATTCTGTTCCTAGACCCAGTTCAGACTCTGTACCCAGGCATCAATCCATTCCCATAGTGAAGATGCACTCTGTCATGCACCTAAAATAATTGTGGGATGTAATCCTTCTACATGGATGCCCACATAGGCAATCCTGTGGAAGAATTGCATAAATAGGACCATTGCACAAATTAGGTGCATAGAGGAAAAAAACATACTCACTGTTCTTCATACAAATAGAAAAGATGAGTGAATGGGACTTTAGGAGATTGTGCATTTGCTATGACTGGACACACATGGCATGTATGTGTAGAGAATGGGCAGTTTTCCATCAATTGCTTATACACCAGCCATTTATACACTTACTGCTTCAATGCAGCTGTGTGCTTCACAGTGGGATTTTCCCACTGGTTTCCATTTAAAAAGGAAGTCTCTTGCTTTGAGAGTCTTGAACTGGTCCGCCATTTTGCTTGCCTGCCACTTCCTTTCCTTTCCATGCAACCTCCCTCTGGGAAGGCTGGCTGCCCCCTTTGGGGGGAGGTTCCGTCTTTGGTCCATTGATACTTCAATAGACCATGTCAATTTCACTGATCTAATGAATTATCAGTAGACCAGCAGCATGAAAATAAAAAGAACAGTATGGCCAGGAGAGCTGTTGGGTAAGCAGTGGGAGGTGTGGAGGAGAGTATTGTATGGCCTTTGCTTGCCCTGCGAAGACAGGGGGAAAGTCACACTTTACTTGTTTTTGGAAACTGTAGGGATTCCTGATCTTTGGTGCAGTGAGTTTGGGAGTGGGAAAATGGCGTGCACAATCAAGAATTTGACCCTGTGGGACTGTTCACTGACCCAAAGGGACTGTTCAAACCACAAGTGCATAAATGGCCATAATGTCTTAGTGACTGTTCATGACTACTTGGTTGAAGGAAGGAAGGAAGGAAGGAAGGAAGGAAGGAAGGAAGGAAGGAAGGAAGGAAGGAAGGAAGGAAGGAAGGAAGGAAGGAAGGAAGGAAGGAAGGAAGGAAGGAAGGAAGGAAGGAAGGAAGGAAGGAAGGAAGGAAGGAAGGAAGGAAGGAAGGAAGGAAGGAAGGAAGGAACAATGTATATTCAAACCAGAAGTACTCCCAAAATGAACAAGACCTTAGTATGACTTGTCACGCTACAAAGTTGAAGTTTCAGGTTGGCAACAGTATGACACTGTAGTAGCAGAACAAAGTTTAATAGCACCTTAGAGACCAACAAAAATGTTATGGATATAAAGTTTTGTGAATCAAAGCTCAGTTTATTAGTGAAAGCTCACAAAAGTTTATATCCTCAACATTTTTGTTGGTCTCTAAGGAACTACTGGTCTCAAATTTTGTTCTGTAGATTTAAACACTCTATCCTCCCAGGGAATGCTGTAATTCTGTCGCAGCAAATAGTATTGAAAAGCCCTGAATCTACCACTGAACAACGCATGTGGGTTTTCATAGACATGATAGTCAATTGCTTGTAGTAAATTGGAAAGAGGATCAAATTTTGCTCACCCATTTTTTTAAAAAACCCTGTTTAAAGAAAATCCCCAGGACTACAATATCGCTTGAGCTTTTTAGGAAATGTTCTATTTTCTCAAGTGCAAAACATTGGTTCTTTATGTATGTATTGCTTACCCCGCAGCTTTTAACTTTGCAGTGGGTTTATTTGTTATGGATGCATTGGAAAATGTGTTAGTTGCATGACGAAAGCAATCTCGAGGGAATGTTTGAGGATTCGGGACTATATGCAAAAAACAGGAGGCCAGCGTGCATTTACTGTGTGGAAATATGTGAAGAACTATTTAAGAAGGGAAAGAGGGACATGTTGAAGGGAGGTGCAAGTGAGACAGATAAAAATTAACATTCTGGGGTTAAGATGAATTGTATGGAAAGGAGGGGCAGTTGGTGTTACAGAGAGACAGTGTGGTGCATGGTTAGTGTATCGGACCAGTCTCTGGGAGATCTGGGTTCAAATCCTCACTCTACCTTGATGTTCACAGTGTGACCTTGGGCCAGTCCCTTTCTCTCATCCTCACCTACCTCTCAGGGTTGTTGTGAGAAGTAAAAATGGAGCAAGAAGAATTATATGTGCCACCCTGAACCTTAGAGGGAAGGCAAGGCAAAAGCACAGAATAATTTAAAGGATGCATGTAAGCTACCCAGAAATTCTCCAATCAGATCTCACCCCTGCAATAGAATCACAAGTTGGCCTGGGGCAGGCCTCTTAGTCTTAGTCATCACCACCACCCTCAGTACAAAATCTACCTTACAGGGATGTTGTAAGGTAACTGAGATAATACACATGAAAGTTTTGAATACTTGAAAGTGACATGTAGATGTGGCTGTGATTACGACACAGAATCCTGTACCTTACCAACTATTTATTTCTGGCAGTCTTTAACCTCTGCAGCATTTACATCAAGTCCAAGAATAGTGAGTAGATATTTCCCTGCCTCTTCAGTGCATACTCATGAGGGGCTCCTAGTCAATCTGAGCTGGCAGGCCCCAGTAAATGAATGTTGTTTTATATAGTTGGTGGAGAAAGATCTGTAGAGTTTTAGGACTCTCTTCTTTCATCTGCTGTTCTTTGCATTTCATGACAGCTCAACAATACATTGCTCTTTTTACAAAGAAAGATAACCTTATTACACTTGTACCTCCATGCCATGGAGAGAGGGGGGGAAAGTGAATTTTCAGACTCTACAGATAGTGCCGAATCATCAACATTTTTCTATTACCATTCTGTGAGGCAAGAAATGGGGACAGATCTCTCAGTCATATTGCTGTGCTCATTCATTCATTTTGTGGCCATAAATAACAATTCAGTGCCAAAGTAATACTTCTGGGGTAGCTGCATGGTATGTTTGGTGCCAACGTCTTCCTTCCCATTGAGATACCCTTTGATACCTATGCAAGGGCTACAGAACATGTTTTTTAAAAATGTCCCAAGGCAATCCAAATTCTGTACCCAGAAAAAGGGTTAGTCAGACTGACAAAGTAGCAAGCTTTCTAATTTTGCACAACATCTGTTTGTTTGTAGTTTTGAAACAATTATTCCAATTTCGCTAATTGTGGGAAGACTGGGGATGTTAAAGTTTCTCCCTCAAAGGTTGCATGGCCTGGATTCTACTCATGTGCTGCCACTCCCATGAGAAAGTTTGAAGCCTTCCTCTAACACACAGGTGTCAAACTCGCAGCCCTCCAGATGTTATGGACTACAGCTCCCATCACCCCCTGCCAGCATGATGCTGGCAGGGGTTGATGGGAACTGTAGTCCATAACATCTGGAGGGGTGCGAGTTTGACACCTATGCATGATAAGGAGACTTCCTCCAATCTTCTTCTGCTGGAGGGAGCTCTCCTTAATTTGGAGGATGACTTCAGTAGACTGGTAGGATGGGGTGGGATCTACATCAGTGTCTTATTTGCTTCTCTTTCTGGCTTCTGAGAGTTCAGCAAGGATTGCCTGTACGCTTTCAGGTATTTTATAGTCATATGGATCAGAAACTTGAAGGAAGGAAGGAAGGAAGCTGAGGTTTTCAGGAAACTAAATTCAATATCAGTTACTAAGTTCTGCTTGTGCAATCATAATCTATGGTTGGTCTTTTACATATCTGCAGAAAGCAATGTTGTGGCTGTTCTTGTGCAAATGTGTCCCGCTAGCTCCCTCTGCTGATGTTATAATAGCACAACTTTGGCTTGATGAATAGTTGGATACTGGGACCAAGTCATATTTTGCACAACAGGCAAGCTTTAACAGCAAAAAAAACCCTGTCCAGTGTGAAGCAGAGAGACACAGGGAAATGCTCCAAGGATCCCAACTGGAGTATTTTTCTGTGCATGTCCAAACATGCCTGCAGGCTGCTAGGGTTGCCATTTGCCCACCCCCAACAGGAGAATCCCTGCAGCACTCATGTTTCCCCAGCTGCTGCTTAGTGGACCAGCAGGGTGAGGAAAGAGGGCTGAGAAAGGGAAATCTTCCAATGCCATGACGTCATGTCCAGCTGTGTAAGCAGAAGTGATGTCAACATAGTGAAAGATTGCCATTTGGGCAAGTCCCACCCCCACCAGTCACCCTGGAGTTGCCAAACAAGGGCTGGCAGCCCTACCTCTGACAGAACGGGTGAAAGGACCAGTGGGACTACTCTAGTATGGGTGGGTGTAAATATGACAGACAGAAACTGTTTTACTATACCATCTTCCTGCCACGAAAAAGCCCCTTATGGTTATACAGAGAACATCCTCAGCCAGAAACTCTTAGAATAGCAATCAGAAGGTTAGAGTTAGTGCCCTGGTGACCTCTTACCTTTCTAGCCTTAGCAAATGTTTGTTGTTTTATACCTGACATCAGAAAGCACAAAGTGCCCCCCCCCAGATAAGCACAAAGTTTTGCATGCACACAAAAGCTTCTGAGATGCTCAGAAAGTTTCAGGAAGAAGGGATGGTGAAGTATTTAAAAATCCTAGTGCAGAGGAAGAGCATGCAAGTGGATTTTGCTATTCCACACAGCTGCAAAGTGCATTGAAAGTGGATTGAAAGTGCATTATTCTGCATGTGTGGAAGGGGCCCTAGTATCTGGAGCAGCCGACATGCTCCAGGAAAAAAGATGGCTAGCTACACTGTAAGTTTAGCCCTCTGATTGCATTCATTGCTGTCTTTTGTTGGAACCCTGCAATTTACTCCAGAGAGTTGCAAATCACATTTTACACACACGCACACACACACACACACACACACACGCACGCACGCACGCACGCACGCACACACAGGGGCAGTTGGTGTTACAGACACACACACACACACACACACACACACACACACACACCAGGTATATTTTTAATTATGTTTCTGGAGTGGAAGACATTGGGGTAACCCACCCTAAATTATTGTTTGGTTTTCCCTTGCAATGGCAAATTGTAGTAATGGGAGCAGAACCAAAATTCTCTCCTCCCCACCTTTCATCGCCCCATTTGCAACCTACATATAATACTATTTTTTTCCTAAATGACCAAAGAAGGTGCCTCATGTGCCATCACAGGAGATCTTGCTTTGGACAGGAGTAGCCGCTGCTGCTTCCCCCCCGCCCCCTCCATCCCGAGATCTTTTCATTTAAAAACAGTGGGTGGGGAGTGCCCTTCAGCCACAGAGGGAGTTGCTGCCATCAAGACTATGAAAAAAATGGTGGGAAGTGTTAAATAGGTGGGCAGGAAAAGGATAATTTTGTGTATCTTTTCACAGGGATATCCCAATATCTCTCATTTCAAGCTGGAAAGAGTTCGTTGGCGAATTTTCGGCTTAGTTTTAATAACAGGGCATTTACAGGAATTTTGTTCCTTGACCTGGATGGCCCTGGCTAGACCAATCTTGTTAGATCTTGGAAGCTAAGCAGGGTTGGCCCTGGTTAGTACCCCCAAGGAAGTCGAGGGCTGCTACACAGAGGCAGGCAATAGAACTCTGGCTCGCCTTTTTTCTTGGCTGTTACCATAAATTGGCTGTGATTTGACGGCTTTTTCCACCATAGAGATTTTATGCTGTCACTGTATGAATGTCATCCTTTCCATGCTAGGCTGATTCATCTGAATAATCAAGAATAATATTGTTCTGTTTTCTCTTCTGCTTCAAAAAATAATGGGGGGGGGGGGGCTTTTTTGAGATTCTCGGATCAGGGAAGGCTCTTTCTGATGGAGGAAAGTGTCTCTGCAAGTGGGATTCAGCCCTGTGTGCTAAAATATGGCATCATTAAAATATTTCAAACAAGCAGCATGAAAAACCACTAAGCCAAAGATCGAAGAACATGCAACTGAGGGCCTAATAAAAGTCATGAGAATCTTCTCCAGACGTCATGTCTGAAAGGTTGGTGCTGTTTGCAATACAGTTCAACGCAAATAGCAGAGTCCCCAGTTCAAACATCAGCTCAGAGCCAGCATGGTGTAGTGGTTAAGAGCAGGTGCACTCTAATCTGGAGAACCGGGCTTGATTCCCCACTCTGCCACTTGAGCTGTGGAGGGTTATCTAGTGAACCAGATTAGCTTGTGCACTCCAACACATGCCAGCTGGGTGATCTTGGGCTAGTTACAGTTTGTGGAGCTCTCTCAGCCCACCTACCTCACAGGGTGTTTGTTGTGGGGGGGGAGGGAAAGGAGATTGTAAGCTCCTTTGAATCTCCTTACAGGAGAGACAGGGCGGATATAAATCCGAACTCTTTTTCAGCTATTAACTTCTTAGGTCCCCTTAGAAAAACACCTATTTTCTCTCTCATGCTGCCCCTTGCATGAATCTTAAAAAACAAGAATACCAGTTTTCTTTGTGCAGTTATTGCGTTACCAGAAAGAAGCATGAGATTGTGCGTCTGAAGTGTGCCATAGCAGTGCTTCACACCATCATGTGCAAACACCTCTTCTGCTTAAGGATCTACCTTTGGCCCTCTGAGTTGCCATATGTGGCCCACTGAACCTGGAAAATTCAAATTGACTTTTTTTGTAGTGGCTGCTATTTTTACACTAATCTATCATGGGTTCCTTGTGAAAATATACATACCGGTATATTCCCCAGCTGCCCTTTAGACATAACCCCTTGGAGATGTCCTTTGGGTAAAGGTTAAATCTAACAGCCTGGATTTAACTGTCCACTGGGGCAGCCCCGTGAGAAAGTTAACACTGTGCCAATTACTTCTTTGATGGAGCTGAGGGAGGACTAAATCTGCCTCTTCTTCTTCTCCGTCCCAAAGAGCCGAGGGCCTCAGTTGCCTCCGACCTGAGTCCTTTTCAGGTTATGCACACTGTGAGCTTAACAATTCCGCACAGATTCTCCTCATATATACCCTGTCACTGTGTTGTCTGAACAGATGCAGTAGGCGCATTTACCATGTGTGAACCGCTCCAGCACATGTGAACTGATCACTCCATTTTTCAAGAGTCATGTACATATGTATCGAGGTTGTACATCCATGGTAAATATGTCTGTTGCCTTAGTTCACACAACATGGTGGTCGCATATACCAGGAAGGTCATGGGGAGTGCGTCCATGTTGGTGGTGGTCTCCCAACGCACAGCATTGCAATGTCTGAAAAAAGCTACAGGCAACATACATAAAGTTGGATCAGAGGAGGAAGCACATATAAAGCATCTGTTGCCATGCCAAGTTCACCCAGAAATGCATACAGAAATCTACTTCTGTACAGGCATGTCTCCAACTTCTGTACGTGCATGTGCCCATCACCAACTTCATCTAGCCAGCCATTTTCTCTTTGTCCTCAACTTAACAATGCACCACGTTCTTTAGAACAGTATGCTCACCACCAGTCTTTTCTCTGCTTTCCATCCGTTTCCCACTCTTTTTACCCTTTCTTTTCTCACCGTCTACTCAGGCAGTCACGCACAAACACGCACACTGCAACTCCGAAGGCTCATCAAAAAAAAAAATCTCCTTTTTCTTTGCCACTTAACTCCAAGCGCTGTTTTCTTTTTCTTTGCACGTTCAATGGATTTGAACTGTACAAACTGCCTTTTTCATATGGAGTGTGAATGATTGCCCATCGATTTAATACGTCTTTTAATTCTTATTGTAATAATTTATTGGCTGTCCGTAATATATTTATTAGTTACCAAATGTTAATAAAGTGCCAGCTCTTTTCTAGTGTGTGAGACATTTTATTGAGCGTTCCTGTCCCAGGAAGCCTTCCGAAAGGATCACTATTAACCATCTGTCTTCCGTCCTGGGAAATCCGTCTGGATACATAATAGATATTCATTATATGCTGCATTTGTCGATCTTCAGGCAGCATTGATTCTGTCTCTGGATCTCTTTTATTCGATAAATTAGAAGCGTCTTCTATCACTAAAAGGCTCTTCTTTCTCATTTGCATTCTCCATGTCCAAGTTGCATTGACAGTAAGATGCAGCAGAAAGGGACACTCGTCAGACAAAATTAATACTTATAAAGGAACCAGACAGGGATGCCTTCTAGCTCCAATGCTTTTTACCTACAATATTAATAGCATGGTAAATTGCCTATGTGCCGCTGATTTACATCTGCCTAAATTGCCCCATTGGCATATTTCTATGCTGCTCTATGCCAACAGTGCCATTTTATCGTCTAGATAGAACCCTTGTTGGTCTGAGAAGAGTTCTTGCTAGGCTGACTCTCTACTGTTAAAAAATAAATATTAACAATATCACGAAATAAGGTGATGGCACGTGGCAGATATCCAAAGACTAGGGTGTGGAGCATCAACAGTCAAAAGGTAAA
This sequence comes from Sphaerodactylus townsendi, assembly GCF_021028975.2. Classification (NCBI taxonomy): domain Eukaryota; kingdom Metazoa; phylum Chordata; class Lepidosauria; order Squamata; family Sphaerodactylidae; genus Sphaerodactylus; species Sphaerodactylus townsendi. The sequence continues at coordinate 7,497,282 of NC_059438.1, forward strand.
GCAGGTAAATATATTTACAGTATTTAGGAAGGGTCTTACAGGCCTTGGGATCTAAAGCTACTCATTTGGGAGAAAGATCAGCTCATAATATTACATTTCTTCACATTATGGAGGGTCATTATGTCCCTGCCAATACAAAACTATTTAAGACAAAACTTTAGTTCAGCTGTTGTGTGGATCACATTTTGGACCATTGGCCTCTTGTTTCATGCCACTTGAAAAGTTCCTTAGAGTCACTGTTCAGATCCCCAAATGGGTATCAAACTTGTCAGAATGTCTTGAGACAGGGATGTTGAAAGCTGAAGCGAGGGTTTGCCTCTCATCTCTCAATCTATGGCTGAAGATAAATTTAACCCCCAAGGTCTGTTACTTTTAGTTCTCTACAACAGCTTTGAGAGCCAGCATGGTCTAGTGGTTAAGAGCAGGTGGATTCTTATCTGGAGAACCGGCTTTGATTCCCCACTCCTCCACCTGAGTGGCAGAAGCTTATCTGATGAACCAGATGTGTTTCTGCACTCCTACATTTCTGCTGGGTGACCTTGGGCTAGTCACAGTTCCCTCAGAACTCTTTCAGCCCCACCTACCTCACAAGGTATCCGTTGTGGGGAGAGGAAGGAGCTTGTAAACCGCCTTGAGTCTCCTGCAGGAGAGAAAGGTGGGGTATAAAATCCAAACTCTTCTTTTTTCTTCAAAGTGGTTAAAGGTTGTTGGAGAAACAACAGAGAGACTTGGAGTTTCCTTACCTTGCTTTGCTCAAGTTAAGTAAAGAGCAAGCAAAGCAAGACAAAAAATGGAAGATACTAAGCAATAATCTGATCTTTTTTAACTCATCTATTTTATGCCCAATAAGCAGATACATTCTTCCACTGGCTTTTTACCTATCTGCTCTGGAAATTATTAGACACAGGAGAGCCTTTACACTAGCCAAGTATTCTGCTTTACCCTCTGTAATGTTGGAGGGGAGATTTAATAAGACCCCTGGGGTGGAGAGATTTTCCTCCTGCAGGTCTGGGGAAATAGAAACTTGCACATGTATGTTTTTGGTGCACCTTCTATAATGTGGCTTAATTGTAGTTCACGAATAAAACTCCAGGACTCTCTGAAAAGGCTCAGGTTAAAAAAAATCTCTCAGATGGGAATTCCCGACTAACCAGCTAAGTCCCTAAGTTCTGTTTAGTAACATACAGAGTTCGTCAGACCCTAAATATTGGAAATAAGTAGTAATTTTCTTTCTTTTTAGGAATGTTTTTAAAGTGGGTTGACGTTTTAAAGCGACTTTTATTGACCAATTTGTTTTTGTTCTATGATTTAGGATTTACGCTTGTGTACGTGATATTTATTGTGTTTCTAATCCTGGCTATGTGCCGCAGTAAACCGGGTTGTTGTTGTGGCTGTTGTTGTACAAGAGAGGAAGGATGGCCCTCCAGCCAACTGGCTAAAGAAATATTCACAGGTGGCTTCCTTCTGCAATTGTGATTTCACAAGCATGTGTTCACAAGTCAAGCCAAGACTTTTAGTCATCACTATTAAAAGCTGCATTCTTTGGGGAGTAAAGCAAGCAGAGGCACGTAGAATCAGCAGGAAACGTCTGTGAGTTTGTATTTCACGCGCGCGTAATTGGACAAGTGGCTCTTTTCACACCTGCACCAATGTTGAAATTGAACTCGTAAAGGAGACCTGTTTGTTTGTTTGTTTATTTTATTACATTACATTTATACCCCGCCTTTTTCTAATCTGCCTCCTGACCATGTGTTCATTGGAATATGCTTGCGTAGACTCTGATCACAGGTTTCAGTTAATTCAAGGGCATGTCCAGCAGGCCCAACTTTGCTCCTCTTTCCGTACATTCATTTCTACATGGATGATCATGAGAAGAGGGTGCACGTGTGTGCGCAAGCAGGTCTGTTGTCTGCATACCTGCAGGTGGGGCAGCTCCAAAGGCCCAGGTCTTCCGGCAGGCCAACCACCGCCTCCCCCACACAATGTGCCTTTTTCCTGCCTGCTCACTTGTGACTGCCCTGCCACCCATACACCCAGCTGTACACGCTGCCCAGTGGGCAGTTCCAATAGCCATGAGCATGGTCAATTGGAGGACTTGTGAGCAGTGAAGGGGAAGGATTCATTGGCTGTTAGTGACACACATGGGCAAGTGGACATAAAGAGAGGCCCCTGGGAATTCTCTACCCAGGACCCTCCAAAATCTAGAACCAGCCCTGAAAGCATTATGTCTGCAGCAACTGGCATGCATTGACTAGCTGTTACAGGTAGCTATTCCACAGAATCAGGATTGCACACGTTATTGTTACCTGCCTCAAAATGCTCATCAAAATACATTGCATTATCATGGGTCAAAGAAATGCTGTGCTCTGAGGCAGAAAAATATAATGAATATTTGTCATTTCTTCCCACCTCCTCCCTTTTCACAAATTTGCAAAATTTCAAAGTGGCATCTGCCGTGATCATTTCCAGCTAAAACCAAACAGAGTCTGGAGTGTTGTGTGGTTTCCGGGCTGTATGGCCGTGTTCTAGTAGCATTTTCTCCTGATGTTTCGTCTTCATCTGTGGCTCGCGTCTTCAGAGGATCCTCTGAAATGTGGTTTTGCTATTAAATGCTTCATATGGGGACACTGTTTTAATGAAGCATACCTCCAAGAATGTAAAATTGCGGAGTGACATTTTCTGATTCTGCTCTGGATGGAGTTTTGGTTTTGTTTGATTGTCTTCTTCCAAACCTTCTCCGGCCCTAAGCTGAGAACTTTCTGTCGGGAATAAATGGTGCCTTCTGTCGGGAATAAATGGTGCCTTCTGTCGGGAATAAATGGTGCCTTTATGGGATCCATTTTTAAGAATGAAAAATAAGGAAAGGGTTAGCAGAGACAATTCACCTTGCTGTGATACTGCCCTGTTGAAAAAAAATCCTCAGAGTGAACAAAAGGTTCTTTTCCAGGCAACATATAATTCATTTTCAGGTTTGATAACAGTTAGTGTCTTAAATAGTTTTACAAAAGAAAAAAAAGAATTTGATTCAGGTGTCTGATGCCTGAAGCAGTGGCTATTATCCAAGATGGCAAAAATCTGAACTTCTGGATTCAGAAAAGTATACCTCTGGTACAACAGATGCTGGGGACAGACAGAAAGGTTTGCTCCACACCCTGCCTGTAAATTGGAAACAGAACAAGTTGAGGGTCTAGCCCACAGATTTCAAACTCGCGGCCCTCCAGATGTCCATGAACTATAATTCCCATCAGCCCTTGCCAGCATAGCCAATGCTCATGTTGGGAAGGACTGATGGGAATTGTAGTTCATGAACATCTGGAGGGCCATGAGTTTGACACCCCGGCTCTAGCGCAGCAATGTTGATCGTACAGACTTGCCTTAGGTTTTGCCTTTCATCCTCTGCACGCATTCATTTTTCTAAAGAAGATGTCCCCTTTGCTGGGAAGTTTCCAGAGTGTAGTCCAATCTGTCTTTCCTCCAACTGCTTTCCCTGTTCTGTTTCCCTCTAATAACTTTTATATAAAATTGTTCATACATAATATTAAACCAGCCACTTCATGTGATGAAACTCAAATGAAGCAGAAAGGTGGAAGGGCCCCATTTAATGGTGTTATACAGCTTCTTGGCAGCCATTTCCCAGCAACTGAGTCTCATTTCTTTTCCCCCTCACCTGCCCCCTGGTCTGGCAATGTGTTTAATGGAGTGAATGTTAAAAACCGATAGGTTGCAAAGAGCCCTTCAAATGAATGAAGGGATGTTTAATTGAGACACAGCAGAGAAGTTTCCAGGCCCAACTGCTCAATGAACCAAGAAGCCAAATCCATTTATTGGGTCCAGCCCTGACTTAGACACATGTGTGTAGTGAAAACCATGTCCCCTTGAAAGACAGAAAACCTTGGCTTTATGACAGCTATAAGACGAATCTGTGGAAAGCAGTTGCTTTCTTCCATGCAGCGGAAGACTTTCAGTATTGTTTTAAGTAACAAAGGTCTGTCTTTACCTCATTGGGAAGAAATGGCATGGTGACTGGCTACCAATATCGATTGCCCAAAGGACAACAGGAAGGCACCCTGCTAGGAACGAAGGGAGTCTCAGGCCTGGTCTAGATATGCTGTATAGTGAGGTGGCAGAGAATTGTGACTGAGCTGCTATGGTGGCACAAACATTCAAACTACTGAGGGAAAAGGACTATAAACATGGTTATAAGATAATTGTGATTTAAAAAGGTGCTGAGGAAAAAATATACTGTTTACTTTCTTACCTTAACTGCCTTATTGACCTACAACTGTTCTAGTTTTTTGCTGCCATGGTTCTTCAACCATTTCCCAGTTGCTCATTCGGTAACAATTCTCTTTCCTTAAGCCTAACTTTCTCTCTCTCCCTCCCTCTTTCTCTTGTCCTGTGTCTGTCCCTGTCTTTTTCTTTTCCAATATGTGCTCTGCCATAGAACCGCATGCATGAGTCTCTAATGCTCTTCGACTCCATCTGTAACAACAAATTCTTCATCGATACCTCCATCATTCTCTTCCTCAACAAGAAAGACCTGTTTGGTGAGAAGATCAAGAAATCACCTCTGACTATCTGCTTCCCTGAATACACAGGTATGTGATGTCTTCGCCTTCACTGAACAAGAACCTAGATGCACAGCAATCTAAGACCCGAGGATCAGTGGCAAATGGATCAAAGTATGTTGAGGCCCAGAATGTGGTTCAACATAAGATTTATCCAGCACTACTTGAGAGGTATCTTCCCTTGACAAATTAGAATAAAGCCTGGTTTTCTGCTTACCTGTCATCTAGTGTGGCCTCAGGCATTGGCCAAACAGCTATGATTTCACGGAACATTCACAGGTTCTGGCCACAGAGAAGGAAGATTGGATCATGTGGTGGTGGTGGTGGTGGTGGTGGTGGTGGTGGTGATGATGATGAGGGGGAGGAGGAGGAGGAGGAAGAGGAAGAGGAGCATGCACACAACCAAAACAGAAAATCCCCCCAGTCCTTTGGTATTGTTTCTGCCGAGCTATTCCACTTCAGATTGGCAGGTTGTAGGAAATGCTTCCACCATTTGAAAAGAATCCTGTTACCTACACAGTCAGTATGCCAAGGTCTAGTCCAGGTTTCTTCCTGGTGGGATCAGTGCATAGAAGTCATTTTCCCAGCACTGATCACCTGTCTCTGACTGAGGACAGCACCATTTAGAAGACAATGAAGGGCCAGTTCCAGGTTATTGTTAAGGTGCCATAGGAACATAGGAAGTTGTTTTATTCTTTGTCAGACCATTGAGCCAGCTGGTTCTTTTCTAATGGGAAGCAGTGCAATCCTGGGGGAACTAAAGGACTCTGGGAATGGCAGGGCACCTGTGCCAGTGTAGATACCACCATATGCTGGCTTAAGTAGCATCTACACAAGTGCAGGAGCACCTGTGCCAGTGCTAGGGAGCAACGTGGCTACACAACACCCAGGTGCCAAGGCAGCTGCACAAGTGCAGGAGCACCTGTGCCAGTGCTAGGGAGCAACGTGGCTACACAACACCCAGGTGCCAAGACAGCTGCAGCCCCAGCACTCCTCCAGTGCAGGAGCCCACACCAGCGCAAAAGAGAGGTGTTAATGGGGGCGGAGCCAACTTTAGACAACTTTCTAACCCTTTCAGCCAGGGAATGCCCTCTTTTGCTGGAATGGACTTACACCATCAAAAAGGATGGTGCAGACCACTGGATTTCATAGAAACTTCTCACGACCGCCAGCAAAGGTTTGTCTCAGTTCTTGCTGGGCTCAGTACCACAGACTTCTGTGGAGGTGGCAAGGCTGTGCCATGCCTGGCCTCCACGCATCTGACCCCTCGCCCACTCCCAGGATTGGGCTGTCCCACTCTTTTATCCAAAGATAGCGGAGATGAAACTAGAAATGTTTGCATTCAAAGAATGTGCTCTGCCACCGAATGACGACTTCTTCTCTAGCTTGACGGTAGAGCACACCCACCCATTCAGCGATAAGGGTTCCCACAACCCAAAAACCTGACATGCAGCAATTCTGCTTCCTCGTTTTGCATTTACTTGAAATTTGCATTCTGTGTTTTGGTCAGTTCTGCCGCTTTTTTTTTTTATGCTGGCAACTATTTTAGAGAATTAAGGTATAGATAATTGTCGGTGTGTGCCTACTTTATTTGATATTTATTTCACCTATCTCCAAGAAATTAAGGGTGTTGGGAATGGCTCCCCTCCCACAACAACCCTATGACATGGAGCAGGTGAGCCCAAAGACACCAGAGTGCTTAAATGTGGATGTGATGTCCTGGGTACTGGGACTTATTTTCCCCTTCCTGTAAAAATAGGCAGATTTTGGACCAAACTAAGATCCAGTTGGCCCCTGCAACTCAAACTGAGATCCGGTTACCCACCACAGCATTTAATGTCCTCCCAAAAGGGTTGTGTACACGTCTGAAAGAAAATTTGAAATGACTGTACAGTCCCAAACTCATGTTGTATTTTAATGTATGTAGTATTCACTTATCAGATTGTGTAAATGTTCCAAATTCTACCCATATTCAATCACTTCTCTGAACAAGGTTTATTTATATGTTAAAACATTTTTACCTTCTACTTACATTTAAATCCTTCCTCTAGGGATGCTTCCTCCAACATTAGTGGCCCTTACATTGGAAGAGAGCCACTTACATTGGAGGAAGATTCTTTGAGATCAGGGGTCTACAACCTGCGGCTCTCCAGATGTTCATGGACTACAAACCCCATCAGCCCCTGCCAGCAAGGCCAATTTGTAGTCCGTCAACATCTGGAGAGCCACAGGTTGCAGACCCTGGGGCTAGATGAAGGCTATTTGGAGGATGGATTGATCTGCCCCAATGTCTCTCTGTAGGAGGGGTTTATCCTAACGATTCTGTATTTCACTTACAATCTATGGACTGAACTGGGCCAGAATGTTCGCTACTCCTTTTTGTTGTTGTCGTTGACAGAATTATCATTAGCAATCATTGAGAGGAGCCACATTTTTCCTCCTTTGCCCTTTGCCCGCAGGTCCCAACACATACGAGGATGCTGCAGCCTACATCCAAGCACAATTTGAGAGTAAAAACCGTTCGCCAAACAAGGAGATTTACTGTCACATGACTTGTGCGACGGACACGAACAACATCCAGGTGGTATTCGACGCCGTCACTGACATCATCATTGCCAACAACCTTCGAGGCTGCGGCTTATACTGACCTCCTTTCCCCTTCCCATTCTGTATAGCAAGCAACTTATTTGGAAACAATCACACCGAGAGGAAAATAAAATAAAATATTTGAAAAAAAAAGGCAAAAACAAAATATGAGTCTCTCACACACATACACACACACAAACACACACACGATATTAATGAAACATGCAAGTTGGTAAATAAAAAGGCATAATGAAAAATTATATATATATATTTATATATATATATATATATGAAAACACGTTTTTTTTTAGTTTGCCTCAAAGAGCTATGGACAGAACTGAAGCCCCCCTGACAAGTTTCAGCCCTTCCTGCTGTCTAAAGTCACTTAATGACAAATAATTAAATTGAAATGTTTGGCTTTCAGAACATACCAAGGGAAAAAAATGATCCACCACTGAATTTTTTAAACTCTCCACCAACATATGTGAAACATAAGAATTTTAAAAGAAGCATCAACTTTCTTAAAAAAAAAGAAGAAGTGGTATTGTTATTTTTTTAAGAATCCTTTGTGCATAGGGTGCTTTTGGGAATAGGGTAGGGGGGGATCTTATCTTTTTTCCCCCCTGATTCCTGTGGATTTTTTTCAATGGTACCACCATTTGTGAAAATTTTCCATCCAAGCTGTAGCTAGGTTGCATCTTTTGCTATGTCGGCTGGGCTTTCAGGACCTCTCGGTTCCGTTCAGCTCTTGCGTGCTTAAAACCCATTCAAACGAAAAGTTGCTGGACATGAAAATTCAGAACAAGGGATTTTCATTTTCACCCCTTCCCCCCTAAAGAGATTATGGAGTGGTATCTTTACTGAATATGTAAAATAAAACTGTTTTGCATCCCAAGTAAAAGGGCAGGAGCAAGGATGTTTCTGTTTGTTCTTTCTTAAACCAGCACAGGAGACGGCACGAAAGAGAAGGCCTGACCGTTGCAACAGCGCCCCCTTGAGCCTAAGAGCTGGCATTTGCCAGTAAAAAGTGTCAGTGCCAAGCTCTTTCCGAGAAACGTGGGGAGGATGCTTCCCCTTTCACCACAAAAATTGCACCTCAGTTCAAATATTTGGGTCTGGAGATGTCCCCCTTTTGAATGTGCTTGATTTTGAGGTTTTCATTTTCCTCCGAACATGTGTGCCCAGATCGTCCCCTCTGTCTGTCTGTCTGTCTGTCTAGCCAACTTTACATGAACCTTTCTGGTAGCCTTCTCGTTGCTAAATAGCATGCCCCTTTAGGCCTTTGTATAAAGATACAGCCTTCCTTATCGCCTCAGTGTATGACGTCCTTAATCACTGGAATGCTGGCTGTGAATTTCTGTAGGATGCTTAAAACCTGGTTTTAGCCAAGGTTAGACTCTAAATAAACAAAAAGGGAGATGACGAAAGGTGGGGAGATTGAAAGATTTCCCCCACCTACATACTTTCTGCATTCATTTTCTGCTTTATTGACACACACACACACATACACACACATACACAATAACAGCTTGCAACCATTCTAAGAGAGGCTTTCTCCATCCGAGTCAATTGTGAGTGCAAGTTGTCAAAGGTGCAGGTAACACCTTGGTCTGAGCAGGAGAACAGGACCTCAGTAGAAACAAAATGGCCACCTTTAGTTTTTACAATCCTGACGGCCATTACAATTTGGGGCCCTGAAGACCCTTCCTGTAGGGTTTCTAGGTATCCAGAATCAGCTTAGAAAGTTGAAGGATTATTTGCCTTTGCTGAATATTCAGACCAACATTCATCCACGGGGAATACAGAACAGGGGAATTGTGGGACTCGGTCCTGCCTCTCCGCTTTCCCCTTCCCTCTTACAGGTGCTGTTTTTAGTCCATGGGGTGGCAGAAGGGAGGTGAAATTCTTCCATTATCCTTGCATCCCACCCACCTTACCTATAAGGGACATTTGTTTAGATAGGAAAACACGGTCAGTTCTGAGATCTCAATGGGCAACTTCAGTGGATTTTTTTTCATACTTCACTTGTTATTATACAAGTCATAGCCCACTAGCAGATCGACGTCTAAGAATGTCCAGGGACATTTTCCACCCATAAGCCTCTTTGTGTAAATGATAACCAGGCAATCCTGCCTTCAGATTGAGCCAGGTGACCAGAAAGGGATTCATCCCCCACCCACCCCCAGCCAATTTAATTCAATAATGACTCATTGTTCTAAATAGTCTCATTCACTCTCTGGATTTGTTATTTTTTAAAAAATAAGCACATCTGTCACTGGTCCCAAGTGGCCAACGTTTCCCAAATTCCCTTGTTTTGGGTCTTTTGCTCTGAAAGACGCTGTGTACCACGTACCCGTTTCTGTTCCTTTTTCTTGCTTTCTTTGTTTCTCTGTCTCATTTTTTAAGGAAAATGGATTAGTTTGGGTTGTAAAGCTTTTTTTTTGGTTCTGTTCTGAATTTTTTTAAAAAAAAAAATATTTTCCACACTTCCCAGTGGATTCTCCATGTGGCTTCTTTTCCCCTTCCTCTTATCCTTCCTTTTAGTGAATGGTGTTTTCTCTCTCTCTTTCTCATGTGAGATGTTTGTGCTGCAAAAAGAAAAAAAATCACAAAAAACAAGAAAAAAAGAAAACCATCTTAAAAAAAGTTAAAACACACACAAAAAAAGCCCAAAAAATTTTGAAAAGCAAAAGCAGATGTAGTGTTTACATTATTTTAAAAGCCACAGTTTTCATGACCAACCCTTTGTCATAGTAATCAGATGTCTTCACCGTTTCACTTTTAAGGGGGTACCTCTGCTGGAGAAAGCCAGTGACATCTGTTTCAAATTTAAAGGGAAAAAAACAGATTAAAGAGGAAAAACTAAAGAATATCTATATATAGATATCTAAAAAGCTCCAGGTCTTTCTAAGCCTTTCTATTACCAATCAGTGAGATTTCTGTGATCTATTAGACACTGCCAATTTCTTTCTGACTAATGGAAAATTCATGTGTAGCTTAATAAAGAGAATGTTTGTCTGTACCACCACGACTCTCACCTTCTGATTCAAGATGACCATTATTTTATTGTCTTAAGTTTCTCTTTAATGTCCCCTCTGAAGAGAGAACAGCAACCCTCTCTTCTTTTTTTTCATTTTACTTATTTGATTTAACATTTGTTTGGCTGCATACTTGGTTGGAGCGGCACTTCATAAAGAAAGCGCAAAACATTACGAGCAGGGCTGGCTATGAAGTGCATCAAAATAACCCATGAAAGCTCTATGTCAAGAAAAGGTACATTCTGCAGTCCATCCAAGCGATGCCAATTTAGCAAACTTTGTTTGTTTGTTTTAGTTTACAAATCAATCCTGCATTTTTACACTATTGCATAATGTATTCCAGGTTTATTGGGTCATGGGTGGGAAAGAATTTTTAAGGAAAGTGAAACTCTACCTCCCCTCCACACACACACACACACACACACACACACACACACAAACATAGACAGACAGCCTATAGAACTCTTCCACCAGGCTTCTGGTAGTTCCGTAGGCACGCCTCACATACCTTCAAGCATCTCTTTGTGACCACAGTTTGCTCTCTTAAAAATAAAAACCTCGGGATGCTCAGCATCGTGTCTGAGTGCCACATTCTGCCCTTTTTGTGCTCTGCTTGGCACTACTGCTCTATTTCTGCAGTCACAAGTCATTGATCCGTAAGTGAACACATTGCAGTGCATGAAAGGAAACACCTCTTAAGGAACTAATGATGTCTCAGTTGGCTAGTCTAGAAGGTTAAAAGCATACAGGGAGCTTTATTTTGTTACTCTTTCTAAAATCTAGAGAGACTTGGGCCCCTTCCGCATATGCAGAATAACGCACTTTCAATCCACTTTTGATGCACTTCGCAGCTGTGCAGAAGAGCAAAATCCACTTTCAAACAATTGTGCATTATTCTGCATGTGTGGAAGGGGCCCAAGTGCCAGATTCTCTATGGAATATGCTCCTTATGAGAGGCAGCAGTCTATGGAGCCACTGCACACTTCCAAACTGCAGCATTGCTTCCCGTCCTCCCTCCGAAAACCGTTTTGGAGGGAGAAAACAATCAGTTCCTCCTCTGGCTTCTCCTTTCTCACACACTTTCTTGATTGAACATATTAAACCACTTAATACTGAATAAAAACATTGGCTTATCAAGGTTAGTGCTGTCTGCTTTAACTAGCAGTAGCTCTCTGGGGTCTCCAGCAAGTTCTTTTCACATCCAGAAGTGGACTAACCATAGAGCTTGCAGGAGAAGGCATAACCAAGATCTATAACTGTCAGAGCCTCAGGGGTCATGTGTCTCAGACCTAGGCTTGTCATGCCCCAGCTTGAAACCCCCCAGGAGCATTTAGGGGCAGGGACAGGAGTGTCAACAGCTCACCGGCATACAGATATCACTTTTGGCAAAACCAGACTGTGAGGGGGACAACCTAGGATTTGCAAGAACTCTATGGTTCAGTCCTGGACCTCCTTCCCGACATCACAAAACTTCTAGTTTTTGGTATCAGCAGGCCAATATGATGCTAGTGCATGTCGCCATTTCCTCTCACTTTCTTTCCCATTGCTGAGTGATGGCACCTCCTCTGGGGCCAGAATCCCTAGTGAAAGTCCAGTTTGTACCAACATTTTTAGCTAGATGAGGTTATCGCATTTCCATCTGACATATATAAAGGCTCCCTCTGCATGTGTTAAACCTGCAAAAATATAAGTCATTGGGGATGGGGAATATATTTATTTATTCCAGATGTATCCCACTTTTATTGCACCATGGAGCTCAAGGCATTCACATGTGGTGGGGTCTCTCACCCAGGCGCAGCTCTGCTTAGCTTCTGTGGCAGGCTCCCTCATTGCTCTAAGTTAACACTGGCTGACAACAGAATATTTTTGCCTTCCCCATTCTTGCCCACCCCTTAACAGCACAGGAAATGGCTCTCAACCTGATCAGTGTCTCCATTACATACTGTTCTATTATAGTGCTATAGTGGTGATTCACAGCTAGATTTTCTTGCACGGATTTAACAATCCAGTTGCAAATTATTCAATGCCCTCTCCCCTCCTTGCATGGCCCTGAGGCAAATTGAGGTTATACTACAATTTATCTTGCATAAGTGTTTGATCTTAAACTTATCCTACACAAATTGGAATTGTACAATCAAGATTCTGAAAAGGTGTTAGAATATCCTAGAACACTGAAACTAGCCGCGCATCGCAGAATGAAAGTACGTGACGCACAATGTGGCTTCCAATTCCTTTTTTATTTGTATCCTAAAATTTAGGCCCCATCCGCATACGCAAAATAATGCGTTTTCAAACCACTTTCACAACTGTTTGCAAGTGGATTTTGCTATTCCACTCATCTTCAAAGAGCACTGAAAGCAGTTTGGAAGTGCATTATTCTGCATGTGCGGAATGAGCCTTACTTTGTGGTAAATTACTCCGCCGCCATTTATGGCAGTTGTAATACTAGAGAAGAAGTCTGACCACACCTAACCTAAACATGTCTGTGGTTCAAGACAGGGGCCTACAATGTTTCCCCTATTAGGGCAATTAGCTTACACATATATTGATGAAAAGGGTCAACCCCACACCCTCCCCAACAAATCTATTTAGACACCTCTGTCCTTTTCACAAATTGGGTCGTTGATGAAGGATGCAAGCCCAAAGCTGCCATCGTATTTTATGTTTATAAATTTATACCCTGAAGATCCTCTGAAGATGCCAGCCACCAATGCAGGCGAAACGTCACGAGAAAATGCTATTGGAACACATCCATACAGCCTGTAAATCCCACAACACTCCAATTTATACCCTGCTTTGTCAGGGTATCCCCAGGTTACCCAATATGTTTCTGTGGCACCTTGGTCTCCCAAATTCTTGGCTGATGCTCCAACAACTGTATCATATTGGATGTCTTTTGCGCAGCTTGCGGAACAGCACTTCAGGAATGTTTGAGTGTGTGAAAGAGACAGCAAAGAACAAGGAGCAGAAATATTGTTTTGAAGTTTTATTGCCACTTTTAAAATTACCACATAGAACACTGATTGTCAGCCTCTCCTTTCCCTCAGCACTAAACACGGAATAGAAAGGAATGAGTATTTTAAAGGAAAGGACAACACAGGGAGAGAAGAAAAGGGAAGGAACCAAATACAATGAAGAAAAAAGAGGGGAGAGGATAGCAAGCTTTACCTCAGCAGTTACAACTAAACACTAAATATCATACAATTTTCAAAATTCAGCCCAAATGCCACTTGATTACATTCCTGCAGCCCATCCATTAATGTTATTTTTTCCCCATCACAGCTAAATCCAGTAACCTAGGGGTCTTGAAACAGTTTGAGCCTGTGGTCACCTTTGGAATTTTAAGAGGGGGGTGGTGAGCACAACCCTAAAATGGCTGCAGGAGGGCAGAGCCAAGCCCAAAACGGTTACTGCAAACAATACCTCTCTCCTCCTTTTGCAAAAAAAAAAAACCATGGATGGAAGGAAGGAAGGAAGGAAGGAAGGAAGGAAGGAAGGAAGGAAGGAAGGAAGGAAGGAAGGAAGGAAGGAAGGAAGGAAGGAAGGAAGGAAGGAAGGAAGGAAGGAAGGAAGGAAGGAATTGGGGAATAAAAAGAAACAAAGGCAATCCATGGAGAAGAGGGAGAAATAGAAGGGGGAATAAAAATGAGGGAAAGCCTAAAGAAAGAATGGAAGAAACCCAGATGTTTATCATTTCTCCTGATTTACCAGTGGCTGCTGCTGTTATAGATGTAAAAACCTTCCATTTGAATAAAGGTGGTCACGGGCACCACGTTGGTGGAAACCTGCAATAATCTTTTCATGTCGGTTTCTATATATTCGGTGGAGGTATAGCTTTCCTGCAAGGAAGAATCTAGTGTTTGGCAACAGCAGCAGCCTTTAAAGCCCAAAGTTTCTGGCCTGATGAGACTGTTTATGCTGGCAGGCACATGGTCCAGCATTAGGCTGAGGGCCAAATCTTGAAAAGAAGAGCCCAGGTCAGAGTTAAGCTCTTGGTCATTCCACAGGTTTATAGCATGCAAGACAGAGTCCTTCCAGGTGCAGCACATTTCCAGTTATCTTCCATGAGACACCGTGTAGGAAATCTGCCTGGAATCCAACAAGCTCAGAGGATGGACTTTCCAAACTCCATGTGTGTGTGTTTTGCTGTCCAAGATCTACCGATGGCCAGATAGTCACATTTTGACTAAAACTCGCTGTGGGGCATGGATCTGCAAGCCTGCTTCAACGTTCCACTTCATCCACGGCTCACTGATTACAGGTTGCAAACCTGAGCAGAAATATAAAAATTTCCGTGCCTGGAAAAATAGCTCTACTGAATTTTAAGACGACACGTCCAGCGGTTCCAATGAAGCTGAAGAAGGCATCAGGGCTCAAAATCCTAAAGGATGAGTTTTCATACAGCAGTTGCCGAAACACTGTTGGGGACAAATGAAATTCTGCCTGAAGGGTTTAGAAACTGTCACTGCAACCCGGTAATTGAGTTAACGGCATCTTGCCTACATCATTAGCTATATACACAGTAGTGCATTTGAAATTGGGGGGGAAAAGATTGCTAGTTTAGCAATTTTTGAAGAACCTGGGTTGAGGAAAATAAAACACTGTGCGGGGGAGAGAGCTCTGCAAACTTCTTCCCCAAACGCTTTTCATCATGTCCTCAAGACGTGATATTTCTGCTGTGCGGAAATCACCACCAACGTACTTCTCTTCCAAGGTAACCTGATAAACACCTTTTAGAGTACGAGTCCAAATACTCAACTCATGCTGATGGCCATTTCAGAATGGACAAAAGAAAGTACCGTCTTCATAATTAACTTGTAGAGCTTACCACTACAGGATTTAGTGTGTCGGAGATCTTGAATTATGGAACTTGTGTTCTTATTCTACCACACATTGGCAATTGACAATTGGAACAGTGAAGGCTCTTATTGCTGTTAATTCTTACCTGAAGCTTCAGACAATGAGGAATTAAAAACTGTTCATTCCCTCATTCCTCTTCCTTGTTTCATGTGTACAAAAAGCCTCCTTCATATTGCACAATTCTGTCTAGAAATTGAAACAGCTCATACACCCAGGAAGGAAAACCGTCCATTGTGCAACTTCCAGAAGTATGCCATTAGATTTGAGTCCAGTAGCACCTTACAGACCAACAAGATTCTCAGGATATAAGCTTTCAAAAGCACATAGAACGAAATATGCATTCAGCGTAGCTGGGTGAGCGATGTAGTGGTCGTTCACTGAGGGCCGGGGAGGGGGCAGTCTCAAATGCTTCCTGTACCCCCTTTCCTTTGGATTCAGCCCCATAGAAAGACATGGGCCTGCCTGTCAGCCTTTATCATTGAAGGGCAATGCTGTGAACACTCTGCTCTGTAGAAGTCCAAGGGCAGGTCCACCCATGCAGAAGAATCTGGAGGTGATAGAGCTGAACCATTTTAGACTCCATGTGGGGGACACCTTTGTTTTTAATGCATGTTAAAACCTTCCTGCAAATTAGTAAATTAACATGTCAGGGGCAAAAGGAAGCTCTCATTTTACACATTAGTTTCCTTTCACTTACAAGGAATGATTAATCTAGAGCAGGGGTCTGCAACCTGCTGCTCTCCAGATGTTAATGGACTACAATTCCCATCAGCCCCTGCCAGCATGGAATTGGCCGTGCTGGCAGAGGCTGATGGGAATTGTAGTCCATGAACATCTGGAGAGTCGCAGGTTGCAGACCCATGCTCTAGAGGAACTGTGAACGATATATATATAACCCCTGTCCTGAAGTGATACAGTCCATTTATCCTCTTCTGTACTCGACCACCTCCAGTTTGGACTGTGTGCACAGGTGATGTCATCAGTCTGGCTGCTGCTGAAGAGAAGAGGCTAGTCCACTATCCGTTTCTTTTTCAGCTGCCTTCCCAAGCAAAGCAGCGGGAAAGATTCCTACATGGATGTTATCTGGGGAGTGCAGGGCAGAAAGGGGTCAGTTGGTGCCTTTGGCGGGAGGGCTTTCCCTCTTAGACAGAGCTAAGCGTTCATTCTTGTTTCTGTCACCTCCAACCCCATTCCAAGCTCCAACTTACAGAATGACATTCCAAGTCACATCTCCTCTCCTCCAGAAACGCTCCCGATTCTTAACACTGCTTTCTGCCCATGCATTAAGACCCATGCATTAAGTATTTTTCCCTGTCCATCTTCCATACCAAGGAGGTCTGACCTAGCCAGTCTGGTGACTGTAGCCCCACTGAAGGAGAAATGTGAGAGTTTTAGGAGACATATCGCTGAAACGTTTTCCAACACTGATCAATAATTTTATTTTTTTTAACAATAAAGAACTGTGGCTCTGAGCAAAACCGAATCACAAAAGAAGAGTTGTCTTGTCAAAGTTAACTAACAGCATTGCAAAGTAAGGCTTCCCAAAAGGGGATTCGTCAAAATAAATTATCTCCGCCTAAATGTTTATGCGATTCATATATATTTGCCTTCAAATATCCTAAAAACCTGCAATAAAAGGGTATTTTTTTCCCCAATAATTTTCTTTAACACCACTGGGCACCTTCTGAAGAACAGGGATATTCCTACTCCTCAAACACTTAAAATTACTCCACCGCCATTTATGGCAGTTGTAATACTACAGCAGAAGTCTGACCACACCTAACCTAAAAATTGTCTAGTAGTCTTCAACTGTCTCCAGTCGGCAAATCTGATTTTACTCACAAGTGTATTACTGCAAAATGAAAGATTAAAAAAATAGATCCTTTTGCACGCTCCCGTCCTCTGGAACAATGGCCTACTCCCCCTGCTCCCTTTCTGGATGGTGCCCGCTCTGCCTGACAGAACAGACCTCTATGCTCTCACAGCCGTTCATCTGCTTTACGGACACTGCTGATTCAAGCAGCCTAATATTGCAATGAAATGCATAGGGGGACAACAACCCGGCCTCCTGCGCAAGTCGTTCAGCAGTGTCTACAAAGCATGGTCCATCTCAGAGCTGAGAAGAGTGAACACTTCATTTGCCACCACGCTAAAACTTAACTCGACATCGTCCGCTCTCAAGGTGTCCTTCCCTTCAAGAAGGCAGGAGCTGCGTCACCTCAGTGCTCCGATGCATAGAAATGCCACCTTCACCTAAAAGGGTCTGCAAAGACCTATGTAACTTTTTTTAAAAAAAAACCACTGATGAGACGCGTGATGACTTGGCAGTGATGGACAGAATACTTTGTCAATACTTTTTTTTCTCACTTGTTCCATTTCCTTCTGGGAAAAGTTTAAATAGAACACTGGCAGGCAGCTGAATGGATGTGGCGCTCGTCAGCTGGCGTCCCCTGAAACTTATGTGAAGCAGCAGTCCGTGCCCAAGGCTTTAAAAAGGCTGCTCTTTTGTTTTTTTGTTTGTTTGTTTTTGCAAAGGAGGAATCAATGTCACACTTAAAAAGAAAACCCCAAAGGACCCCATAAAGGTTAATTTGTCAGCTGTTCAAACACTTATTAGATACCACATGCTTTGTACAGGGAAGATGCAGCCTGCTCGCTCATCCTCAGCACAGCTAGCCGAGCTCTGGAGAGACCCCTCCCTCAGCAGTCAGGGAAGGGCACAGAATGGTTTTGTGTCGCTTGTGTGGGAAAGACGACCCAGGACAAAACAGGGGAGTGTTAGGACGGGTGCTGCTTCTGAAGCCTCCGTTCCGCTGCAGCAGCCAAAGTTCTGCGACGCAAGGTGATGGGGTCGGAAGTTGCTCCTTCGGCCTGCAGGGGGATGTCTGAGCCCATCTCATCTGAAGCTTTGTTGAGGTAACGCCTGAGAAAGGGAGAAATCATGCAGGTAAAGCCAAAACAGACCAAAACACAGACCCATGACAACAACAACAGAGAGGTTCACTCTGGCAACAGAGGTTCTTGGTTTGCATTCAACTTTTCCCCTTTGGAAAAATCAAGATACATTTAAAGTTCTGTGCACTCCATGCAGATTTTTTAAAAAGTGAAAACCAGAAATTCTGAAGCTGTGCAACCCAAAGCCTGTATCAAAAAGAGAGAAAAGGTGAACCCTGAGACCTAACATTAATTATGACAGCAGGCAAAATGCTGTTTATAATTTTCACTATTTTGCCCGATTTGTCCTGGTTCTGACAGCCAGAGAGCAGCTAGGGGCTATGCAGTACTCCAAAGTCCAATCCACAAGAATGGCACATACTATCTGCATCCTTGCATAGCTGTACTCTCTCTCTCCAGCTGCACAATGGACATTTATGTCCTCGGTCACGGAGGGAGGCAAGTCACGGATAAGCCTCACAGTGGCATTCTAGGGTAGCAGAGGGCCAGCGTGCTTCACAGCAATTGATTAGATCTGAGATTGACATCAGCACGGCCCATGGAGTTGCATGACTGGTGCTTCCCTGGCAGAAGTCAGGCTTTTGTTGCTGCTCGTGCACTGGCAGTTAAGAGCAGGTGGACACTAATCTGGAGAACCGGGTTTGATTCCCCACTCCTCCACCAGAGCGGTGGACTCTTATCTGGTGTAATGAATTTCTTCCCCTCTCCTACACACAAAGCCTTCTGGGTGATCTTGGGCTAGTCACAGTCTGAACTCTCTCAGTCCTACATACCTCACAAGATGTCTGTTGTGGGGAGAGGAAAGGAGTTTGTAAGCCCCTTTGAGTCTCCTTACAGGACAGATACTATAAATCCAAATTCCTCTTCTTATAAATGTTTCCCACACCCCATGGAGACAGTTCAGCACCAATGAAAGATGATTTAAGAGGACTTTCAACATATTAGAAAAGCTCCAGCTTTAATTACTAAGAGAAAACTGGAGCGGATAGAAACCATGTCAGGTACAATTACTAAAAAAACCCACAAAAAACCCAGATCTGAGAGATACCGCACCCACTATAATTACTGAGAGAACCCCAGATCTGAGACATACTACCTCAGCTACAAGTCCTAAGAGAAAACCGGATATGAGAGATACCATGTCAGCTGCAATTACTAAGAGAAAACTGGACCTGGGACACACCCACAACCTCACCTGCGAGCTTGATGCAAAAGGTCTTCCTTCCTCTGCACCAACATCCGCTGCCTTTCATCGGCCGACTTGGAAAAACGGCTCCCTCTCACTTCAAAGTCTTCCATCTCGGCTGAGTCCACTTCCATCTCATTGAACTCTGCCATTTCTTCCAGCTGTGATTTAAGTTTCAGAGGGACTCTCTCAGTCTACCATGCAGAAGAAAACTGAGGTGGGGGAGGGCAGAATTCAGGCAGCTCTTCATAATCCTCAGCCTCTTACCAAGAAGAACTGTGTGAACTCAAAGCCATCAAAAGAGCAGTAAGGAACTGGGGACATTGGGGGAGAGTCCAATCTGTTCAGAATGTGCATGTCAAAAGCATGTAAATGCTGTCCAACTGCATCAAAAGGTTTGATCTTGCCCTCCAACAGGTGCCAGGGGGTAAGGAAAAAGGGCAGAGGGACATACACTTCAGCCAACGGATGCTCAGAGCACATGGCTGGGAGGTCAGATCCGTCATGATCCATTCTGACATGCAGCAAGTGGCCATATAAATCAACCATCATGTCTACCCTCCCTGTCAATTCATTTAAAAACTAAAGGAGCAGAAGGGTTGCCTACAGGATGGTTCTGCGAAGTAAGTCCCAGGCAAATATGGGACACTGGATATTGAACCACTTAAAGAATACAGGAGAAGTGGAATTAAACAGTATCCTATACCCCGAGAAGGGAGACAGGGATTTCAACCAGTAATTAATGAACTCTTGGAGGGAGGACTGTTGGCACCTTGAATGTCCCCCTATAATACTCCTATAATGCTCTTGTTTCAAAGTACCATGTTCAATAACACACAAAAGAATGACTTTGACAAAGGCGGTGCATGAAAATGAATTATAGTCATATTCTGGAGCATTGTGGGGTTTCTGGGCTGTATG
Organism: Sphaerodactylus townsendi; assembly: GCF_021028975.2. NCBI lineage: Eukaryota > Metazoa > Chordata > Lepidosauria > Squamata > Sphaerodactylidae > Sphaerodactylus > Sphaerodactylus townsendi. Next base: position 7,517,396 of record NC_059438.1, read on the forward strand.
GCCATGTTCCAATAGCATTTTCTCCTGACGTTTCGCCTGCATTTGTGGCTGGCATCTTCAGAGGATCCCCTGAAGATGCCAGTCACAGATGCAGGTGAAATGTCAGGAGAAAATGCTGCTGGAACATGGCCATACAACTCAGAAACCACACAACACTCCAGTGATTGCAGCCGTGAAAGCCTTCAACAATATATAGTCATATTCATTCGGGCTATATTCTAACGCAGAAGCATACAACGTTTTCAACTGCTGCACCTCCACTGACCAAACTAGCATCCATATGTGGAACAGAGTATAGGCTTATGAAGAACTGTATTCTCTTCTCTGCCAATCCCTTGAGACTTCCTTCCTCAACATGTAACTTAAGAGTCCTAAAGTAAGTCCCAGCAGAGATAATTATGCTCACAATGGCCACCTGCTTAAACCTTCTAGTCAGAGGTTGTCTGTAATGGCATCTTCAGAAACGCATCAGCAAAAAGCACAGGATGGACATGCACTAGGAGACCTTTACGCTGCCAGGTGTGCTTGTTTACCCGTCCCTTGACTATTAATTAATGCACTTTTCCCCTGCTTTGTCAGTTACCTGAGCAGCCTCTTCAGGATCCTCTTGATCAGCGCTGTGCCTTTCCAAGGGACTGTTCAACGCAGGTCTAATGCTCTCTGATCGCTGAAAGCATAAACAGAACTGAGTGAACTGATGTGAAAATGGAACAAAAGGCCGATAGCATACTGGTCCAGCTCTAAGTTATCATGGTTAGGTAAGATCTCAGTAATTTGCAGGAACGTTTTATTCAGAATACTTTGCATGAAGACCACTCCCTCTGGAAGTAAGTAACTTTATTGGTTCTGGTGGGTTTTCCAGGCTGCGGCAGTGGTCTGGTGGATCTTGTTCTTAATGTTTCACCTGCATCTGTGGCTGGCATCTTCAGAGGTGTATCACAGAGGGAAGTCTGTTACACACTGTTACACACAAAGAGAAGGAAATGTTTGGGGTATATATTGTCCATGTCCCAGGGTGGGAACCAATCAGCAAGTGTTTGGGTGGAACTTGTTATACAAAGATGTGGTTGATAGTATTGTATTGTGGGTGGGGCTTATCAGTCCAGGGAGTGATTCACATTTTCATGCCCTGCAGCAGCAGTAGTATTGGTGAAAGCAAATCCTGTGTTTGGGTAGAGTCTGTCTACATCATTTCTTGGGTGCAGTGCTCAATTTATGGTCATAATTTTCCTTGTTTTTCTTTCCAGGGTATCCAATTCAGCTTGTGTCCAGTTAATTATGCCAGCAGTGTAGTGTACGACAGGCAATTATTATTACTTTATTGATACAAAAACTGTAATACACAGCAAACAAGATCACTATGCTGGATTTTGCATTAAATCACACGTCGGACACGTGTTTTTAAAAATTGTTTATTATTGTTGTTGTTGTTGTTGTTGTTATTATTGTTATTGTTATTATTGTTATTATTACCATGTTTTCCCGAAAATAAGACAGTGTCTTATATTAATTTTTGCTCCCAAAGATGCGCTATGTCTTATTTTAAGGGGATGTCTTATTTTTCTGTGTTCTGTTCGTCGGGCGTGCTTCCAAACAAAAACTTTGCTACATCTTACTTTCAGGGGATGCCTTATATTTCGCACTTCAGCAAAACCTCTACTACGTCTTATTTCCAGGGGATGTCTTATATTCGGGGAGACAGGGTATTATTATTATTACTATTACTATTAGTATTACTATTACTATTAGTATTTAATATGACGCACGATGATGCTGAATGAAGTTTTCCCATTTCAGGGTTAAAAAAATCTCAGTACTGCTAACATTACAGGGGGCAAGCCAGACACGAACTAGCAGTTGATACCAGAAACACGTCCACAAGCAAGTGCAGACTGGAAGCATCGGGCTCATTGTGCATTACATCTGACGCACCTGTGTTGGGAAAGGCACTTGGATACGGCCCTCTAAGATGTTGTCAGTGGTTATTTCGACAGACCGAGTCAGCTGCAGATCTTGCAGAATGAGGTGGTAAGGGACCTGAGGAAACATCTCCTGGATCTGATGTGACTGGGGAAAAAACGACAATGTTGACGCCAATACCCGTCTGGGACCCAAGCTGGGCGCCTGAAAACCCATCAGCGCTGCTTTGCAAGTAACCCTGAGCAGCATACAAATATAAATATACTAATATTAAAACAATAAACTCCAACACCCAATAAACAGATTCAGATGACCGTAAGTAATACAATCCCCAATCACCCCTTCTCCACTCATGTGTAGCTCTTTTGCTTCCTGACCTGGACTGGTAATGTATAACCCTGCCCTCAATCTTCTCCAAACCCCATTCAATACTTTATTTTCTTAGACTATGTATGAATGAATCACCCTAAGATTATAGTAGTAATTTTTATTATTTTTCTGAGACTCAACAAAAACCCTCTATTGTCAAAACAGTTCTCATTATACAAAGGTCTAGACTCCAATAGAAGGATCCTGGTATACCTTGGTGGAGAGATTTTGCTGTTACCCACCTCTTGCATGAATTAAAATCCACCACCCCCTTCCCGTAATGTAGAAGAAGAAGAGAAGAAGAGTTTGGATTTATATCCCCCCTTCTCTCCTGTAGGAGACTCAAAGGGGCTTACAATCTCCTTGCCCTTCCCCCCTCACAACAAACACCCTGTGAGGTAGGTGGGGCTGAGAGAGCTCCGAGAAGCTGTGACTAGCCCAAGGTCACCCAGTTGGCATGTGTGGGAGTGCACAGGCTAATCTGAATTCCCCAGATAAGCCTCCACAGCTCAGGCGGCAGAGTGGGGAATCAAACCCGGTTCCTCCAGATTAGATACACGAGCTCTTAACCTCCTACACCACTGCTGCTACTTGGTTGCAGGCCACTAATTTGGGTAACGACATCTCCCAGCACCTATCAGTGTGGAGATGTAAGTTCTTGGAAACATTCATAGCAAGGTAAAAGCAGCAGCAACAGACTGACAGCTCCTTGACTCTCAGGCCACCAACTACTTCTTGGAAGAGTCAAGATGGAGCATGCTGAGGCTGAACATTTCCAATTGTTACCACTGCAACAGTTTCCCTTCCAAGTACACAGTTCTCTACAAATAAATAAGAAGCCAGCAGTGTGCAACTTGACTTACCATTGCATTAATCTGGGAGTTGGACGCCTGCGCAATTCCAAGGATATTGGTGGTATGCATCACCTCCACTGAAAAGCTGGGTAGCCAGCTAGCTATGCGTGAGCCTGCAAGAAAGAAACCATTAAAATGCCTTTTGAGTAAATAATTCAGGATTAACTCACGGTCACGTACATTTCCCACTGTATTAAAATGTTCGAAGTAAACTCCACCATAAGGAGAACAGAAGAAAATTAAGATGTACCCACTTGCAGGAACTATCAATGAGTAAGGTATAATCAGGATGGGCAACGGAAGAATTGTTCACTGATGGAAACGATGAAGAAAGAAGAAAATAACTGTTGATTTATTAAATGAAAGAAAAGCATGAAATCCTATCTAATGTATCAAAAATCAGAAACTATCATGAGTCACATCTATGAATGCTGCAATTCTGAAGGAGTACAGAGCATGGGATTGAGAGCAGAAACCACAATGTTCAACATTAAAAAAACCCTAACATAAAATGCTGCCTTCTACTCAAAACCAAATGCAAACTGGTCCTACACTATAACAAATCATGTTGTTTCAAATTACCAAGATACTAATCAGTGGTATATAAAACAATTATCACAATCGTGTCTTCCTGCAGCCATGAACTACACGTCAATTCCAGTTCCAATAATACTGCCATATGGGAACAGTGGTCTTAACTTACAATGATCTCAAATAATCTAACAAGACACACACAAATGCTCAGATTTCTTCTTGCAAGTGTTACCACTGTTTTATTCAATATTAATTTCCTCCTTTTTTGATAATGCCCCCTTCCCAAAATATGAATAAAATCTGTTTTAGAAGATCTGCTCCTACAACTATTGTCATTGTGTAAACCCTACTCCCCCCACCCCTGTCTGTATCTCTCCTCTGTGCAAATGATAAGATCCTGGAAGAGCTATTCCTCATCCTCTTCTTCACATAGTCAGGAGTTCCATACATGTCCTTCATTCACTTTTTCTGAAGAGTGCTTCCACTCTTTCCTGCTCTAACAGTTAAAAGATCTGAACAACCAAACCTTTCTTAAGTGAAATCAATGTTTCTTCAAAAGCTAGAAGTTCCCCTAAGGACTCCTCAGCAGAAATGCTGGTATAAGCATCTCTTATCTGAAAACACTGATAGCCCATTTTAAAGTCATTGATTTATAAAAGAAACAACTTTCAGCCATTATGGGCTCTAGAGAGTGTTTGGATAACATCAGCTGGAACCTCTGAAACTGGGGTGGCTGAATGTGATGTCCTGGTACTGTGGCTGGATTACTGAAGGAGCTTGAATACCATGGACAGCTCCCAGCCATTCCGCATAAATGGCAATACTGGATTATGAGAAATATACAGTACATTTTGTAAATACAAAACTGGGCCCATTCAGAAAATCTAAGCAATTTTTAAAATTAATGGTGAGGAAACTGCTGGTTTGAGGGGGCCCACCTAGGTGCACCTTCTTTAAAAAGTGCGTAGAAATTGAATGCACGTGGACAAAGCTGTCAAAACTCTTTTCCGATGAACTTCCAGGAAAGTATTCTCATGTTGAAAGCAGAATACAAAGCTTATCTCTGTTGCGTGTCAGCAGTTAAAAGGCTGTTTTGCTTTACTTTATCCAGTGAGAGACAGAAGTTGAACCTGCAATTCAGCCACATCACCATGTTGCATAAAACAGAACGCTACTCTTCTACAGTAGAAAAAAACTGGCATTTTTTAAAACCAAGAAGTGTCTCTTCGCTTCAGAAAGTTTCTCAACACAGGACATTTTCTTATCACTAAACTAAACTGTAATAGTTAAGAAAATAAAAGGCAGATAAACCAACCATCAAAATGGAAGAAGTGATTGTGCTGGTTCAAGTGAGGTCTGCCTTCTGCCACGGCCACAGGAGCCAAATTTTCATCCAGGTTCTCTCTTTGGTGGTCCTCCCTGGCACGACGGTTATCGGTGATATTCAGAGACATCCTGCAGGTGGGGCAGGAAGTGTCTTGTTCTAGCCAGGAGCGCAGGCAGGAGCTGACAAAGACAGAAGGTTAAGTGAGCCTTTTAAACAGGAAATGATAAAGTGCTCCTTGGAAACTCAACAGATTGTATGTGCTTATTTGGACGCTTTCATCCCTACTTTTCAAATAAAGTAAACACCACAAGAGCAGCTAACAGTAAAGGTTTACCAGATAAGCCTCTGCCACTCAGGTGGAGGAGTGGGGAATCAAACCCAGTTCTCCGGATTAGAATCCACCTGCTCTTAACAACTACACCACGCTGGCCAGGAGCTCATTTGGTGAGTACATAAGAGAGGTTCTGTTAAACAGCAGCCCCACAGCTGTGGAAAACCTCCCCAGGGAGGTGCACCTGGCCCCCCCACTTGTGATCTTTAGGAGACAGCTGAAGAGGAGTTTATTTAGAACTATATTTGATTAAAGCAGTCCTAGACTGTGATTTTAGATTTTGGTTTTATTTATTTATTTACATCATGTGGGTGGAGAGTTATGTACGCTATTCTATGTTTTTATAATGTAAGCTGCCTTGAGGTCCATAAGGAAAAAAGGTGGCTGGCTAATACAAGGGTTTTTTTTTTTAATTAAAAAATACGATAAATGTGACTCCACAACAGAAAAAGCCCTGCCACCAATTTACTGCACCTCAGATGGTAAAGATACACACAGCAAGTTCCGCCGCCGCCCCCCTAACCCTCGGTATTAATTTAATAAGTTGGATAGAGACATGTATCATAGAAGACAACCACTGAAATGATATAGACCGAGACTGTTTGGAGATTTAAAGGTCAACCGGGACGATGAAGGGCAGGCTACTAATGCAGGTGACACCACATTGGAGTGATACTCCATTTGGTGGGCTTCAGTTAATGTTCTCGCCACTGCATTTGATCATCATCAGGTAATGCCCGAGAGGGAGGAAAAAATGACTCATTCAGAAGTCACCCACAGTGACAACATGCACTGGAACATGAAGAAGGCACCGTTGTCAGACTATCACAATCCGGTGTAATAAAATCTGCCACAAACAGAAAGAATCTACTTTGGACAATTTCTCCTGAAGTTTCATTTTCTAAACCTTTCAATTGTTTTCTGTTAATCACACACAAGCGAGAAGTCAAATGAAACCCAAAGACAAAAACAAGACATCCCAGGCTGATCCAGAATTCCCCCCCCCCCCCACTGCCCATGTCCTCCCCATAGTCATCTCTATGTGAGGTGGAAAAACTGCCTTTATACTGTCTTTACTTTAAATTGTTTTATTTTGTGTCATCCCTGCCTCAGATCTTACTTGCTTGATAAAAAACATTTTAACACAAATAAGTAAACAGAAGGCACATTTTGCCAAAAAAAATCGACTTGCTTGAGAGCGAAGACCAACACAAACCCCCAACTCTCCTAACTCAGAGAGAAATAACATTTACCTCCTTACTGGCATGCAACAAAGTCACTGAACAGCGATTACAATCTCAGCGTCAACCCATGTTTATTATTTATTCATAAAAAATGTTCTGCCCACTAGAGCTATGCTGGTTGCCCCTGGAACGGAGCAAACCCTGTTTCCTGAATGTGTATTTTTAATCCTGGTGTTATGACTTCAGTCAATCAACCGTCCACTCTCAATTATGCCAAGAACAAGCTGACCCTATGGAAAAGCAACATCCCATTTTAATTATACAGGGTGAAGGCAGCTCTACTGCAGTGTTTCAAGGTTTAAAAAGTGCACAGAAGCACAAGCTAGTAATGATGAACCACTGAATTACTCACTGAAATACTGAGATTTATTTAAAGTCCCTGTTTCCAGTGACCCACAACAAACTGGCCTCTGCATTTTAATTTTCTCCAGTTCAAGATGGGCAACTGAGACAGAAACAGGAACAACAGCTTCAAAAGGCATCAACTGAATCAACAGGCTTGTTGAGGGCTGTTTCAGGTACCTCACAAGGGCAGACAAGCAGTCCTACTAGATCAGGCTGAAAAGTTAACCGATCCTAGCACCCGGTCTCCTACAGGGGCCAACCACATCCCTCCAAGGAAACCGAAACGGAACTGACCCACCCTTACTGCTTAGCAACTGATATTCAAAAGGTTTGCCGCTGTTTTGCTATTGTGACAAATAAGAGCAGAAAAACTACTTTCCACAACTAACCTCCTTCACAAGTCACTGGCTATCTACTGTAGCAGCATATGCCTTAAAACATTAAAGAATTTGCATGAAGAAGTAACTTCTTCCATCTGCCCTGAAGCTGCTGCAACCAGGCAGCCATTTCTGCAAAAAAATATCTTAAAGCTTTTCATATGCCATATCAATTTATCCACATGTTCAAACACAAGAGGGAAAGCCTACTGTTATGAAACTATCAAACGGCTGTCCTGGTTACAGATCTGGGATAATTTTCAAGCCCATTTGGAAATTCCAGAACTTCAAACTATTGCAACACATCACTGAACACAGCACTCTCTTTCTGCACGTGCAATTGCAGCTCCAATAAGTTGGCCTTCAAGAATTAATCTTCAAGAATTAGCAGTTCTAAGATAAGATCACAGAGATCACATTAGCCACAGGAACTTTCTAAAAGACAGATACCAAACTGATGCCCCAGTCTACATTCTATACTCTTTTCCACTGAAAGATTCATGTCCATCAGTTGTGGCGTACAGGAAAAAGTATGCTTCCGCATTAGAAAATAATCCTGACTGAATATGCGAATTATCATTCATTTTTAAGCCCTGGCTTATTCTGTGCATATTTAAACTTGCTTGGATACATGTTCAAGGACTGTGAAACCCCACAACACCCGGCCGTGAAAGTCTTCGACAATTTTTTGCCCTACTTTTGTATGTTATGATATATGTTTCATTTGATACGTATACACTCATGTGACAGGGAAAACAGAATAGAAACAAGCATATATCCCTGTTTGCTGGGTATTGGGTGGTCTGCAACCAATTGGCCATGGTGGCAGGGGCTGATGGAAATTGTAGTCCATGAACATCTGGAGAGCCGCAGGTTGCAGACCCCTAAACCAAATGGAATCAGGCCTCTACTGTCAGCTTTGAATCCTCAGGGAAACTGGGGCATCGCTGTGCAGAGGAAAACAAAGATACGGCGATATACTCTAACCCAATAATTAGCTGCAGACAAATGAGAGTACACAGCTAATTCTACCCGGCTTTTGTTTCCCAGGTACGTACTTGTGGAAGAGATGACCACAGGGGAGTTTACGTGCGGACTGCATGGAATCCCAGCAGATGGCACAGTCATCATTGTTGGCTGCTAGTTCTTCTGGTGTCGCAACTGCAAACCTACAATAAGAACACAAAAGAAAAGTCTGCCAGCCGTCGTCCAGGTCCATACAGAACAGGTGGGGAGGACCAAAGGTTTCCCACCAAACATTTACTCATTGGCAATGCACAAATATCACTGAAGCGAAAATGCCTTCTTTTCACTCGAACAGAATGGCAGCGAAAACTCCACCGGGTATTTACTGTGTTTACACTGGAATTATGACTGGAACTAGGATACCAGCTTCAGTGGATGGTTCAGTCAAATATTTAACCAGAATATCTTGTACACCAAAGTCACCAAAGGCCAATTTATCATTTAGGGTGACAAGAACACTGCATTTACATGACTGTTCCCTGCATGGAACACCGAGTACAAAACAGAAGCACACATCATCATTTAAACAGATCTACGTGATTCTGACAAACCTATCTGCTCCATCAGTCTTCTTAGAGCCCCATTTTCTTAACTGATTTTTAAAGTAACTTCAAAGGGCTGTGAGGACAAACGAGAACATTCAAATAAAGCGCCTTTATTTAGGTGGCTAGATAAGAGTAGATGAATGGAACACTGCCATGTACTACTGAGACTACTTCTTATCGGTGGGTGGAAAGAATGCAGGGCACGGTGCTCTTTCCATCTGCTCAGCAGGCATAAAAACATCAGTTGAGCTATTCTAGTTCAGCTCAGTATCCATCTAGTCTAGCATGCTGCCTCACCCAGCAGTAGACCAGTTATTCTGGAGGACCAACGAACGGGACAGAAGGTCAATGCCTTCCTTCAATGTGGCCTGGCACTGGTATTCAGACTTTTGTGCCTCCGATTGTGGAGGTTCCCTTTAGAAGAAAAGTGTAGATTTATATCCCACTTTCCTCTCCTGCAAGGAGACTCAAGGTGGCTTACCAGCTCCTTTCCCTGTCTCTCCCCACAACAGACACCTCGTGAGGTAGGTGGGGCTGAGAGAGTTCCCAAGGTAATGCAGGAGTGTGGAAACACATCTGGTTCACCAGATAAGCCTCTGCCACTCATGTGGAGGAGTGGAGGAATCAAACCCGGTTCTCCAGATTAGAGCCCACCTTCTCTAACCACTATACACCGCTGGCTTGTTGTAGCTGATGGCCCTATCCTGCATGAATACATCCAGTCATCTTTTAATGCTGTATATATTTGTGGCCATCACTACATCCTAAAAAAGAGGAAAGACACGAGTGGGCAGTTTTACTGCTATATTGGCAGCCTCTACCTGGGAAAATCAGCAAACTGGGGAAGAAAAAAAGGCAGCAGGTGACAGCTTTTTTGTTATACAAAGCCCTTACGAGTACTGCCATAAAAGCTTTGTCAGAGGGATCTATAAAAACGTAATTTTACATTAGCTACAAACAATAGAAGGGCTAATAATTAAGCGTGCAGGGCAAAAAACCTAGGGGCTTTGTATAACAATAAAACCGGCATCTAGCATCTTTCTTCTTTTCTGGTTTGCTGATTTTCCTGGGTAGAGGTTGCTAAGGGGTAAAAAGGAGAGACAGCTGAAGGTGGAGCGGGGCGGGGCGGGGCGGGGCGGGGCGGGGCGGGGCGGGGGGCTGATAGACGTAGGCTGCCTGATCAGTGGGAAGAAGAGAAGGAAGCAGGAAAATGGGAGAGGCTACAGGAGCCTTCAGAAAGGGAAAGATGACAAAGTTGGGGAGGGGAAAATGAGACTCTCTGTTAAGTCCTAAAGGGTCCCCCCAACTTTCTTCTATTTACATGCTGCTTTTTTAATGATAAAAAAGCAGCTGAACATCTGAATCAGCATGTCATCACAGGGAAAGACTTTTTAAGCTTTCAAATCGGGACTCCGCCTGCAATCATTACCAGCCAATAGATCCACCTGCTCACCTCGCTTCCATGTTCCCAACCACACGGAGGTAGTTCTTGTGGCGGCGAAGTCTACGCTGAACCTCGTGGAACAGGTAACGCAGCTGCATAAAGATCACCAGGCTGGCCATCGACAACCAGATATTGCCAAACAGCTTCAAGAGAAGGACACAAGAGCACATCCACTTCAGCTTCGATGGTTCACACACCCCGACTCCTGGCCATTGGAAGGCGCCTTACCGAACACCCAGCTCTCCTATTTGGAAGCCCTCAGGAAGAGCAGGGTTCTGAGAGCTGCAAGCAAGGCGCTCTCCTTTCCAGGCTTGATGGAAACGAGAGGGAAAAACAAGCAGTTTCCCACAAGGTGTGCGAGAGCAAGAGCGTACTCTTTTCCTCTCCAAAACAAAAATTAGCAGCGAAGCCCAACCCACAGGCTGCTTGAGTACAGAGGCGGTCTCATCTGCATTACAATGTGCGAAGAGGTGTTCCTGCTGCCTACTGTGGTGACATTCATGGTCTTGTGGGGATGGAGGGGGGAGGTGAATACCATGAAGGCAGAAAGTGGGAATGCCACTAAGGATAAGGGTTATAGAACTTGAGCAGTGAGCCAATATGGGGCGTCAATGTCCTTTCTGCCAGATCTGTAGTACAGCCGAATGTCATTTTAAAAAAATTAACAAGAACTATCTTGAAAGAACACAACATTCTAATTGCTATTTGTCTAAGCCCACAGGAGTCTCTCATGGAATTTCTGTTTGACATTGCTCAAGCGCTTGTCAGTATAACTATCTTTTGTAACAAGCAATTAAGGTACCTGCAGCACTGTAACAAAATATTTCTAGTTTCAGAGGGTAGTCGTGTTGGTCTGCAGCAGAACAGCTAGATTTGAGAATCTGGCTAAAATATATTTCTAGGTAGCTTCACATTGTGATGCAGTGGAGGGGCATGTGTTTATGGGAAAGTACCACTAAGGCAGCCGAACTGCCAGTTTTTGGGCCATTAGGTCCCAACTACAAAGGGGCAAGTAAATGTTTGGCTTAGAGAGCAGCTTCTGCCTCTACTGCAAAGGGAACAGCTAAGAGAAGAGAAAAAGAAGAAGAGTTTGGATTTATACCCCACCTTTCTTTCCTGTAAGGAGACTCAAGGTGGCTTACAAGCTCCTTTCCCTTCCTCTCCCCACAACAGGCACCTTGTGAGGTAGGTGGGGCTGAGAGAGTTCCAAAGAACTGTGACTAGCCCAAGGTCACCCAGCAGGAATGTAGGAGTGCGGAAACACATCTGGTTCACCAGATAAGCCTCTGCCACTCAGACAAAGGAGTGTGGAATCAGTAAGGCAAATGCAACAAGCAAAGATTCCCTTCCAAATGCTCTTAACCTTCAATTACAGAAATGTACAAAATAGCAACCCTGAATTGTGACAATTCTACACAAGCCAATTCTATTCTACTGAACCTGTAAAGAACAGGGAGTGGCAAAAGTAACGCTGCATACCAGCATGTGAATGTGATGCATCAGGTCCAGCGACAGAAGAGTTAACTCCATGATAAAATCCGTGTAATAAACGTAAGTCCCTTTGCTTTCCCATGTGCCTTCATGGTTGAGATCCCAGAGATGAATGACGTAACTAGGGGAAGAGAAATCCCTGTATCACAACCTCTTTGGAACAGCATGTCGCCAGTTTTTCAAATAATAAAGAAACAACAACATAGTACTCCTAATGCACTCTGGTACACACCTGTTCACTTTACTCCTATTACTAATTCTACATCAAGTGATCTATAACCCAGTGTTTATTTACTTGAAACATTTTAGTCTTTTTTACTCTACAGGCCCCAAACAGGCTTTCAAAAAATGAACACAATAGATCTCAACAGATTAACACAGGGGTCTGCAACCTGCGGCTCTCCAGATGTTCATGGACTACAAATCCCATCAGCTCCTGCCAGCAAGGCCAATTGATGGCAGGGGCTGATGGGAATTGTAGCCCATGAACATCTGGAGAGCCACAGGTTGCAGACCCCTGGATTAACACAATCAAACATACAACCTGAGGAAAAAAACACAGGCCCTAAACAACCACCAAAGCCACCAGTCCCCCTCAAAAGCCTCTCTGGTCCAGCTCCACTAAGCACATGAAGTTGACTCATACTGAATCAGGCCATCTGAAAACAGCTTTCAAGGGTCTCAGGCAGTGAGTGGTCTTTCATCTATTACATGATCCTTTTTAACGACATACGCCAGACACTGAACCTGGGACACTGAATATGCCAAGAAGATGCTCTTCCACTGAGCTTAGCCCTTCCCTGTAAAACTACCCAACAGCCCACAGGGAGATGGCCCTCCTAGCTAATTCACAGAGGCCATTCCATGATCCTGGTGGAGAGAAATTCCACGAGTAAGCAGGAGACAACGTCACTTGCCTGCAGTCAGAATGGTTCTGCCAGGATGCAAGCAAGAGAGCCAACTCTCAAAAACTCCAGGGCTTCGGTCCACATACCTTGTCCCTTAATCTAAACTTTCCAGCTGCAAAAATCTGCATCTCTCTGGACACTTTCTCCCCAGGAAAGACAAATCAATGAAGGCTATAGATGATACACCTTGGGTCCAGTAGCAAAAGGAAGAGGGATCTCTTAGAGCATAGGTGTCACACTCGCGCCCCTCCAGATGTTATGGACTACAGTTCCCAGCACATTGCTGGCAGGGGATGATGGGAACCGTAGTCCATAACACATGGAGGGCCGTGACTTTGACACCTATGTCTTAGAGCATCATTTGGAAACTTGTCTCCTTTTCTGCCATCAAGTCACAGCTGACTTATTGTGAACAAGTAGAATTTCTAAGGCAAGAGATGTTTAGAGGTTGATTGCCACTGCCTTTCTAACCAGAATGCCTCCCTGCTGGGGATAGTTTGTGAGGCAACAATGGCCCAGAAAAGGGTCCCCACCCACCCCCAGTCTTGCCCCCCCCCAAAGGAGGGACTCTCCTTCCCCACACCAGGCCCCAAGCTTCAACTTACCGTAAAATCACATGAACGGTTCTCACTGTAACAAGCAGAGACTATACGGGAAGAAGACAAAAACAAAAGAAAGAGGGACCTCTTAGAACATCGTTTGAAACTTGTCTGTCCTTTTTTTTGGCCATCAAGTCACAGCTGATTTGTGGAGAAACTATTTGATTTCCAAGGCAAGGGAATTTTAGAGGTGGTTTGCTATCTGCCTGCCTCCACGTCAGGACACTGGTATTTCCTTGAGGTCTCCCGTCCAAATACTTCAGGGTCAACCCTACTGAGCTTCTGAGATCTGATAAGATCAGGATTGCCTGGGCTTACCAGTTCAGGGTAAAACTTGTCTTAGAGATAGATAATGTTTTTTAAAAAAACTGTTTTTCCAAACTGAGGAGATCTAATGCAGCAGGAGGGCCTTTCAGAGAGGCAACAGAGAAATCATCTAAACAAGCAAATAAAAATTATTCTGAAACGTTAGGTCTTTCGCTACGTTGCTCCGTACTGCTTTTGCTTAGTACTCCTTTGTTTCCTCATTGCCTTCTAATTTTCTAAACTGGAACTACCATTCAGTATTTTGAAAATGCACAAATAAGTTCAGTCACTGTTCTACTGCAAAGAAAAATATATGTTGGCATACTCCACATTGCAATGTTATTAAATGACTACTTTCAGGTAAGCTGGTCCCACATCCTGACTAGTTCCACCCTGGTCAGTTTTACCTGCTCCTCTAGCTCCTGTGACTACACTGCCTTACAAACTGTGTTGTGACAGAAAGTAGGAGAGGGAAAGGGAAAAGGCAACAGTACAAAAAGGCTGATGGGAAGAGCTCAGTGGTTTTGATGTTGCTCGTGGGCCACTTGCTGACAACTAAAACTGAGAGTTATGTTAAGATATATAACAAAAATTGGCTGGGAACTTGATCAAAAACTGAAGCTGCATTCCTAATAATGAAAAACTGGAAAGGACTGCGAGCGCTTTGGAGGATAGAAACATAATGCAGAATCAGTTGTGATCTATTAAGTACCTAGTTCAAATCTGTCACAAACTCCCTAGTTAATGTATTGTCAAAGGCTTTCACGGCTGGATTCAACTGGTTGTTATGGGTTTTCTGGGCTGTGTGGCCGTGGTCTGGTAGGTCTTGTTCCTAACGTTTCACCTGCATCTGTGGCTGGCATCTTCAGAGGTGGTTCACAGAGAGAAGTCTGTTATACACTGTGTCTAGTGAGAAGGGAATGTTTAGTGGGGTATATATCGTTCATGTTCCAGGGTAGGGAACCAATCAGTAAGTGTTTGGGTGGAACTTGCTATGCAAAGGTGTGGTTGAGTGCATTGTATTGCGGCTGGGGTTTTACACTTGTAGTCGCATTTGCATTCTCTGCAGCAGCAGCAGTATTGGTGACTGTAAATCCTGTGTCTGGGTAGAGTCCATTGTCCATGAATTTAGCATGCCCTTGGCCTTTAATTCTGGTGTTTTTTACCGGTAGCCAAGCTTTGTTAATCCCTAGTTAACCTTTAAAAAGCTACTCTTTCTGAGCCTCAGCCCCTGCCATCTGCAATATAGGCACAATGAAACTGGTCTCTCTTACACGGAAGTTATAAAGATAATAAGCTAATGTGTACGGAAACATTATGAACAGTGAAAACCCTTAGGTGTAATTATTATTATAAACAATCCTAAACTGTAATTATTATTGTAAATCAAAATCAAAAATACTATAAATAAAATGCTTAAAAATAATTTGAGAGTATTGTTCATACATAACAGGAATCCCTTTCAATTTGTTAAAAGCTGGTTATTTTAACCAATTTAATAAATTACTGTGCTACGTATACAGCTATGGGGTAGAACATTTTCCACTGTTTCATTTTTTTGTGGAAAAATTGCCATTTCTAATGATTGTTTCAGAAAGCTAACAATAATGAATGGATGCCATTGGCAATTCGATATCATGCAACCGTGGCAGTTTCAAAGCTGCAATTAATGTTTTTTCAGGCAATTATCCCGAAGCAAATGTGTGAGAAAGTATCAGCATGTTTTCTTGATTTGCAAATGAAGGGAATTAAAACAACAAATATATACTATAATCCAGAAATTTTAAAAAGTCAAATTTTCTATTTGATATCAGACTACAACTGAAACCAAGGCAATAATTAATTGGCTGTATAAGATCCAGTTCCTTTTAAGTGGTTTTGATAACTGAGGCCCTGTGCGAATGGTCTCCCAGGGACGGCATTTTTGCTGTCCCTGGGACACTGTATTTGGCCCATGGGGAAAGGGCCTGAGAAACAGTGACTAATATCCAACCAGCAAAAACCATTGCATAGCATCATTATAGTGAAATCACTGAAGAAAATACTACCTGTGAATAGTTATAGAGGTGCAAATTGTGAAAGTAATTATTTTTCTCTGTACTGTTTATTGTCTATTGATTACTATATAATAAAAAACTTTGTTTATATTGCAACTTTTTTAAAGGATGAGTAATTTTAAATTTTACGGTCATTCATTTCTATGTATAACTTCTTATTTGGGGAAGCTATCTTATATTTTAGATCATTTTTGTTATGAGTAAACACAGCACATGATATACTGTCCTTACATTTTTATAATTTGTATAAAAATTATGCGTGCATTAAACTCTGCATTTTAAAGGTAATGCTAAAACCACACTTCATTTTTCCCTACTCAGATATTCATTGATATTGAGACATGGGATATTTAAAAAATTTTATTTACCAAACATAAGACAAAATAAGCATGCTGAATCAGATTACACTGTATTTAGGGCACCGAAATATTTTCTAGTTCAAGGGTTCTGCAGGGAAAACACACATCACTGCATATATGCAACAGAAGTTAATTCCTCATAGTTACAGCTGCTTCCAGTGAAAGTAATTCACAAACTGGAACATAATATTACAGTAATCTTATTTTTTTCTGCAATAGAAAAAATAACTTTCGATGTATCCTGGCTAAACAGTTCAAAAATCAATGCACATAATGATTTCCAAATAAGAGAATGTCAACCAAAAGAGTGCACAAACACCTCTAACTGGAATGCTCACCTCAGCTGCCATGAAAGATAATGTATGCATTCCATGGGTATAGCCAAAAATGCCGCACACAACTGCCAATCCACAGCAGGAAAGCAACATAGCCACCAGCAGGGTCATGACTCTGATGTGGCTGTTCATTGGTGTAGTGGGAGAAAAAGAGAGCTGAAATATACAACATAAAGGGGGTGGGGGTAAGAAGACATCCACCTGTTGACTTTGACTTTCAAAGGTATCACCCAGCCCAGATCAATGAGCATGCCTAGGGCACAATTCCACAGCTTTTGTTCTCAGGGAAAAGATTAAAAAGCAGAATTGTAAATTCATCCACTGCAGGCTGGACGGTCTTTGTTTTAGAATGCTTCACTTGGTTCCTTTGGCAGGCACTGGGACCCAAGCGGAGCATTCTAAAACAAAGACTGTCCAGTATGTGGTGGATGAATTTACAATTCTACTTAGATCTTTTGGTGGACATCAGGGTCATCAGATCCCTTCAGGCGAGATCATCCAATCTGGTTTGACTACTAGTTTATCTATACAGCAGAACCAGCAGAAGCTGTGCAGCCAGCCCGGCTAATCTCCTGCATAAGGGTGTTCCAGGAGACCCCCGTCTGCAAAGCACTTCCTCAATCCTGATGCAGTGTCAACGTTCCATAACAGCAGAATTGAAAACAGGGAGCCCGTTTAGTGAAGCAGTTAGTGCACTGGACTAGGATCTGGGAGACCTGGGCTTGAACTCTCACTCGGCCAATGAAACTCACTGGGCAACCTTGGGCCAGGAATTCACCCAAAGCCTAACCTACCTCACGAGGTTGTTTCTGTGAGGATAACATGGAGGAAGGGAAAATGAGCATGTAAGCTGATTTGGCCAACTCACTGGGGAGGAAAGCAGCATATAAATAAACAAACAACATGGACTTCAAGCAGGGCCCACAATCTGAGAACAGACTCCTCTTCTACAAGGTACTATTTTTTCACCCCCAACACAATATTAAACCTAGCCTGTGTGCCCTCTTCTGCCTCCACTGTTCATGTAAAGATGTCCCAGTTTTCAGTTATATGTTATCAGTTATTCCTTGAGGAGAATAACAGCGCTCCTGCCTATAGAAAATTCATACCCACCCAGCTCTAAGGTAACAGCAAAAAACTTACATATTCAAACCTGTCCTTGCAAAGCTGAACCATGAGATGGAGAAATACCAGCCCAGAGAACCAAAGGCACCACATGACCACTTCTTCCACTGTCTGGACATTTAACACGCCAAAAATAAAGATAAACTTGTAGAAGATGAAATTCCAAAACTTATCCTTGAGATGCTGAAAAAAGAAACCAAAGTATGTGGAGTTTTAAAAAGAACCTTTCAAGAATACAATTTCTGGAAACCACACATAATTGATTTTACAATTATTACGCTTAACACTTTCCTGCACTTTCTTGATTAAGAATTTGCTGTAAGTCTGCAGTTTGACCATCACAGAACCACTAATTCTTTGAAATGCTAAGAGTTTTTATCAAGCAAATAACAGGTCCCAAAATTTCTGCAGACTGTATCACTAAGCGAAAGTGGAATCTGAAGCAGAAAGCAGGGGTATATTGAACACTGTCAATACAACTTATACTAGTATCTGAGTTCTTGTGTATAAATAGAACAGGAGACTATCAATTGCACCCACTGCTTGACACTGGCATAACTGAAAGGCACAATTAAACAAGCATTCTGCTTATTCCAGCCACAATAAAACACACGCATACACACACACATTTAAAAGATAGAGGCATTTCTAGGAGCACACAATGACATTTGGTAGACGTGTGTCACTTATTCAAGATTTGTTCTACAATTAGAATCAGCCTTTCAATGCATCTCGATGCCTTTGAACAATCTTTGGAACTTAAAATCATGCAAACATTTCTGCTCCCAGTAGGTTACAATTTTATTTTATAACAAAATTATCACAGTAATCATGATAACTGGCACAAAAAAACTAAAAACAGTAAATGTGTGGGTGTCTCCTAATTCTAATAAAATGCTTTGGGGGCTTACATAAACTCCAAGGGGCCTCATATTGCGACTTTAAATACATGTGGATATATGCTAAAAATTCACGAATCAGTGGGAAATTGGGCATCAGTAGCAGCAATTAGAATGTGGTTGTTGATGGAGGACATTCTAATCTGAGGTTTGCTAATCATTTCGGACCCATTTTGAACTCCAGTTGCCAGTTCATGGCTGCATAAGGATCTGGATCCAAAAGACTGCTGGACACATTCTACCTAATTAGTCTTAATTAATGAGTAATTAACCTTTGTTCTTAGAAGGATCCTTCCCAAGAGGGAACCATCAAACACAGAATTAAGAAGATAACTCCTTAAGCAAAGTTTTAAAACATTCTCTGACTGATCAGGAACCCTCCCCCTCCTCCCCAATCATCTGACTCCATCCTCAAAGCAAGCCACAGCCATAAACAAGGACTGCTGAGTAAAAATGATAAGTAATTCTGGGAATTTTCAGGTGACCTGGAGGATATTCCTCCCATCAAAGTCCTAGCTTGTCTTTTGACTACAGAGAGCACAGTGACCCTTGCTATTGGCTAGAGCACATTCTTCTCTGTAGTCAATGGGAATCTTTTTCTTTAAAAGACTGCACAGAGCAGAAAGCAAGTGAAAGTTGAAAGATTAAACTTTTTCTTGTCTTTCCTGCACAACTGCTGAGACAAACTGCAACTGCGGAAGCATAAAGTTTGCATTGGCCATAATGTGTGGTTATTTATGTTCCTCAATGAATTTACTTCATTTCCTAGATGGAAATCTTAACAACTAATAGAAACAGACACACCAACAACGTACAAAAGGGCTCTCAAAGCAAACAAAAACATTTGCCGTCATCAAACCTTAAAACTGCCAATGGAACAGAATCCAAATATATTTTGAAATTAATACCCACCACCCTATCTGCAATCATGGTACACAAAGCTATTTGGTAAGATGACCCACCAGCAAACCACAAAGGTTGTTCCTTACCTGTCTCTCACTAACACGGAGAGGACCAAACACCGCACACTGAATTAGTTTCGCGATTAGCATCAGAATACAGCAAGCAGTATTCACGAGCACCTGGAACAAAAAGAGAAATGCACATGGATGTTTGGCTTACCAAGTCTCAGGATGATTTTAAAAAGCAACAATACCTCTTTAAAAATGAAAACTGTGCAAAGCAATAATCTTCAGCCTATCACAGCCGAAATGCAATCTTACTTCCATTTATTTGGAACTTCCGTGTGACAAGGATTGTGCAGACTTCATCCGCTCCCTAACCTGCCTCCCTCTCCATTACAACACACAAGCAACAAAGTACAGATTTCAGTCACTTGTACCTCACTTTACAGAGGACTAAAAGCTGGTGTCCTAAAACCTGCTCAAGAGTCTAATGTTTTACTCCCTCCACCCTGCCAACAGTTAAAAGATCACTGTGTGAGCGTTAAGTAAGTCTTTGGATTGCAGCCTCAGCACCAAACCATACCTGCACAAACGCTTTGTTTTCCACTCTCCCAGCAATTCTTTAAAGTTTCACTTTTGGGTGCATGGGGCTGAAATTTGCACTGAGATTCTGGCTGGGGGGGGGGGGGGGAATGCTATCTTCCTGGCCTGAAATGGCCGCAAGAAAACCACCCAGTCTGAATCCAATTCAGGTCACTGCAATGCTAAAAAGTCAATTTTATAAATTGTCAGCCCCCAGCATAGCTTTCTGAGAAAGGGGCAGTTCCACCTCCAACCCCAGCCTCTTGTTGACCCTTCCGGCCTCACAGTCAGAAGACACAGTAGGAGACAGGCCAGGAGAGCAGGAGTCTTGTTCCACCGACCAGCCTTCCCCATGCAAACCAAACATTATGTTTCTTGGATTTCAGCATCAGATAATCATAATCAAGGCCACTACGGGGCGAAGAGCTGCACGTGGCTCACACACTGCAATTTGCCCACCCCTGGCGTCATTGGTTCACCAACGCTGATGTAGGGCTTTGAAGTTGTTTATTCAGAGTAATTATCCCAAACCAAGAAGCTGCGTTAGTCTAAGTCAGTGATTTTCAACCAGGGTTCCGTGGTACCCTGGGGTACCATGAGCACATCCCAGGGGTACCATGACAATGCTACCGCCTGCCCCCCCCCCCCACCGGAATCAAATGGATTTTGAAGGGGGGGTTGGAAGCTTCATGGGCTCCCTTTAAACAACACTGAAAAACAGTATTGTTTTATTTGTCTAAATTGGGTGTGCATGGGGGGGTAGATTTAAATGGAGCTCTCCCTTTAAATCCCCCCAATCCATGTCGAATTTAGGCAGACAAACAACGCGGCTGTCAATGCTGCTTTCCCTCCCCTCCCTCTGCTTGCCACTCCCCCCACCTACAGGCCAAAAACAGAAAAAAACCTAAAAAATGCAAAAAAAAATCAAATGAACCTCAAGGGTACCCTGAGATATGAAGAGCGAGGTCAAGGGTACCACGATGTCGAAAAGGTTGGGAAACACTGGACTAAGTAATGAGGTTTGCTAGCTGTTGCATATCTGAGCCCAACATGGGTTTACACAGACTTCAGAGCTGTAAAAATATATGTTAACGCCTTAATCCTATTAGTTGATTTAATGATCCCTACAGTAACACAACCACATGCCCTGACCTGGATTGCCGAGGCTAGCCTGATCTCATCAAATTTTGGAAGCTAAGAAGGGTTGGCCCTCCTCAGCATTGGGATGGGGCCGACCATCGAGGATGTCCGCGTTTGGTAAGCAATGGCAAGCCGCCTCAGAATATCTCTTCACCTGCTAAGGCCACTCAATCAGATTATTGAGCCTTAACATGCTATTCCTCTCTCCCTTGAATCAAATTTCTTGCTGCTAGCAATGGCTACCAGTACCTAATCATAAAAAGGTTTGCAGAGTTAGTGGGCTAGCTACTAAAGATATAAAAACTGGCTTTCTTAATTTTTATAAAAGAAATCCCTTATCTAAGAACTAATTCACACTTCTTATGATTCGGGCATTTTTCTAAATTATCTTCACACCTGAAGGGATCTGTGTAAAAGAGAACTCGCATTTTAAAAAGTAACTTTCCACCTCATAATAAAAAATACAAATTCAACTGATCAGGACTTAAAGACAGTGTAACTCTATTGCTAGTGTGGTAATAAGTCCACCACACCGGGGCTTGTTTCAGATGAAAAGAGCATGGTAAAGTCACAAAGATTTAATCAATGCATAAAACGCTTCTTACGGAGACAGATTTTCCTTTGTCAGATGCTGGAAGGCACATTCCTACTAGCTGCAAGGTTTCCATCATTAGGTGAAGGAAACCTACTTAGTTTCAGGATATATCCAAGAAGGATTTGAGTTAGTTCACATACACATATTCCTCAGTCACCTCAATTAGTACCAGGATCAAGAGGTGATTTCCATGTCTTCACAAAGTCACTGCAGATCAAATACACCCCAGAGTTTTTTATATAATCTGGCATAACCCTAAACACTCTGTGTTTTGACGCAGAGTGGTTGACTGCAACTTGAGATTTTTCAAGCAGCAGCCTTTTAAACAAACATGACCCATGTGTTGAACTGTATCAACTGTTAATGTTTCATGCCATTATAAATCACATGCATTGGGAGAGGTGCAACACTTTTTCTTCCATGGAGCTCAGCCCAAGTGAACTCTGCCTATCCCTTGTTTATCCCGGCACATCTTGGCCAAGCATGAACTACACGGCTTAAATATAAACATACTTACAGCAATGCCACTGAGACAACTAAGGCAAATGAATTCAACACAAGCCACTGAGGGGTCATCAAGTTAC
Organism: Sphaerodactylus townsendi; assembly: GCF_021028975.2. Lineage (NCBI taxonomy): Eukaryota > Metazoa > Chordata > Lepidosauria > Squamata > Sphaerodactylidae > Sphaerodactylus > Sphaerodactylus townsendi. The sequence continues at coordinate 7,539,597 of NC_059438.1, forward strand.
ACATTAATGCCACCCCCAAGGCAACTGACACGGATAGGCTACGCTTACTGATTTTGGACAGGTGCTTTCTGACGAGTGAAAGACACACTGGGGGGGGGGGGGGTTGGCATCAGTGTCCAGGCATCAAGACCACCCCCGTCTCCAGCACACCTAGACCTGCTTCTCGCAACACAAGGCTCCCAAAAACTGACATGAGCGCTGTGGGAGATTCTGAGCAAAACAAGAGTGGGATAAGGGGTGGGCTATTTTAGGAGATTAACTGTAATCAGACAACTTTACAGTTATATATTTTATGGAGTGAACAGTCCAAATTGCTGCATTTCAATGGAGTTACTTCCTCTTCTGTTTAACAGCTCACAAGTGGCACTTTGGTATGATTTAAGAGTGTTAAAACAATGGTTATCTACTCCAATTATTTCACAGTTCACATGCTATGAAGCAATTGTAATTTGAATTTAGGACTTCATTCCAGGCAGATCAAACATGGAGAGCTGCCTGCACATATACAGATCCCATAAACTGTTGGCTAAGTCCAGCTATGACAGCAACCACAACTATAAAATTATAAAATGAGTGTCAAAGAATTTTCAGGCCTGCTCACATGACCTCTATTCTCTTTTCCTTTCACACTCAGCAGGATCATCTGTTGTTTCCACGTTTGCCACTCTATCCAAACTGGCAAATTTGGCCTTGCATATATTCCAAAACAGGAATAAATCAGCATTCCGAGCCCTGGTTTGCAGGGTAAGCACAACTTTAGTTTACTAGTTCAGACGTACTGGCAATCTACAGTTTGCCACAAACATGGATATAACCATCTCACCACAATCAAGAGAACAGGAGAGAAGGGATTAAGCAATCAAGCCCTAAATTGCTTCGAGGTTTGCTATCATAGCAACAAACCATGGTTTGCAGTTCAACTGAGCCACTTTTTCACAGGCATTATGGACTTGGGCAAACTAATAGTGTCTATGCTGGCAGAGGTCATTCCTGATCTGGTTTTGAGAGTCTACAAGTTGACAGTCCTGGGGAACACAAATATCCAGAGGCCATCTTGCCTTGCCCTGTGAAAGTCATAACTTTATAGTGACTATGGGCCTATCCCAGGGTGCTTCAGATGCCTATGGATTTGAACAGGATGTTTGCTAGACAGGCAAGCCAATCCACAGCCTGAAGTGGCCAGGGACAATGCCACTACTGCCCTGCCCCACCGCATCCAGAGTGCTTTCTGGTGGTGCGGGAAGGCAGATTTTTTTTAAAAAACCCTGCTGCTGGAAAGCCCTCTAAGGCTCCAGGCCACGACATACCTGCCCACAAAGCTGGGCTCATAGCAACAAACCATGGTTTGCAGTTCAACTGAGCCACTTTTTCACAGGCATTATGGACTTGGGCAAACTAATACCGTGTTTCCCCGAATATAAGACAGTGTCTTATATTAATTTTTGCTCCCAAAGATGTGCTATGTCTTATTTTCAGGGGATGTCTTATTTTTCCTGCGTTCTGTTCGTCGGGCATGCTTCCAAACAAAAACTTTGCTATGTCTTACTTTCGGGGGATGCCTTATATTTCGCACTTCAGCAAAACCTCTACCATGTCTTATTTTTCGGGGATGTCTTATATTAGGGGAAACAGGGTAGTGTCTAAGCTGGCAGAAGTCATTCCTGATCTGGTTTTGAGAATCCACAAGTTGACCATCCTCCACCCCTAAGAACATCCCAGTCCACACCACCCAGGCAGCTTCTGATCGGAGGTCAGCACAACTCCGCAGTGGCCCTGATTTCCAGGTCTCACCACCATGGAGCTGAGGGGTGGCCAACCACCAGCACCTTTGCCCCCTATGCTGGTGGGAGTGCCCTTTATGCTGGCAGAGGGGCCAGCCACATCAGAGCAGCCCTGTGTCAGTTTCACAGCTACATTCAGCTCTTCCCCGCATAGGACTGCGTTGTTCATCATTTCCACGAAACAGATTCTGGTCATCAGAAGGGGCTACAGAACTAGCGATGCCATGAGGTTTTTCTAAAGCCCACTCAAAAAGTAACATCCTTCCTCTGTCTGCCCCCATCCCGGCCACCCTGACTAATGGATCTCAAGATGAACTGAGGCTTCTAGGAGTGCAAAGGGGGCCAGGCATTTTGCTGAGGCCCGGCCGTTTTCCATATGCCTCCGTGGATATCTGTTGCTCCACTGTAGGTGTGAAGTCCCATGGTTGTCACCATCTTTTTATTTGTCTGCCTTCTGATTCAGCTACAGTGGTTGGTTCAGTTAGCAGTATTTATTATAGATTAATTATAATTGAATTAACTGCACCGTAAATGTTAGATCCCTACTCAGCTTTTAATTTTACAGGCTTTTAATCATGCTGAGATAGTTTTATTGTATTGCTGTTCATTCTGTAAAGAGCCCCGAGCTAGTTGTGGGAGGGGCGACTGACATTTGAGTAAGTAAGTAAGTAAGTAAGTAAGTAAGTAAGTAAGTAAGTAAGTAAGTAAGTAAGTAAGTAAGTAAGTAAGTAAGTAAGTAAATAAATAAATAAAATAAAATAAAATAAAATAAATGGCAGGCCCCAACATACTATTGACAGGGTTGTTCCTAGCTGTTCTTACTCAACTTCCTAGAAGATGGCTAGAACATTATTGGCAGAAAGCTCACTTTGAATCTGACAGGCCATACTACAGATCCCATTTGAATGCTTATGAGGTGGTAGTGGTACTGACAGCAGCAAAGACAGCTCACCTCTCTGCTACCACTGCATTAGCTGGATCACAACAAGTCCAATTGTTTGTTTGTTTGTTTGTTTGTTTGCTTGTTTGTTTGTGGGTTTTGTATACCGCCCTATCCCCGGAGGGCTCTGTTTAGAGCATCTCAAGTACTGATCCTGCTAAAACAGTGTCATCCGTGGACATTTGGTATTCAGTTCCACTTTTCCCCCCCTTTGCTAATGAAATCCCAGATCTGCTTTGACACAGATGTCTACAGGATTGCGTCGCCTGCTTCCTTTCTGGCCCTAGAATTAGTGATCAATTTAGTTGGGCCTCCCTCAGGGATGCTGACAGGGTGCTGGATTCTGTAAGAGCCGCGATATGTAGTCTGTCAAGGTTTATAACATCCTTCAAGGAGTCAATGCATGTATCACTATGGAGAATTTAACCCTCCTCACTGATGGGAGGAAATTCTTCTACTGGAAAAGCATATCGATGGCAGAAAAAGACATTTTCTGCAATTGTATTTACCTTGCAAGCATTCCTGCATATTTAGAGGCCGCCGACAGCTTAGAGACAAACTGATCTATGTAAAAAGTAATCCAGAAGACTGAATTACTATATGTCCTAAATAAGACTCCCCTTGGAAATGACTGGGAAACCACAGCTGATACAGAATGAGGTCACCTTTTGTTACCGGGGCCAGCCACAGGAAGCACATAACTCCTCCTTTAAGGTAACAGCATTAGTTGCCCAAGTGTTTCCAGGATCATTTCAAGGAGCTGGTGGGGTAAAGTAAGCAAGCAAATGGATAAATAAAGGTCTGCCCCCTCCCCACCTCTGACCCCCCACTGCCCCCTCCCCATCCCGGGCCCTTCTCGGCCACTCACCCAGACGCAGAGGCCGTCCGAGAGCAAGTAGGAGGCGACATCCGCCCCGCTCGGCCCCAATCCCGGCGACGGCCTGTCCTCCCCGGCCGGCTGCTCCTCCGTCGTCGTCGGCTGTTGCGACTCGGGCGGGCCTTCCCGTTGTTCTTCGGCGGCCTGGCTGAGGGCGCGGTAGGCGCTGAGGATGCTGCCGGCCAAGGCCAGAGCGCTGAGCGCCGTGTAAGTGCGCAGGCTGGGCCAAGGGAAGCGCTCCAGGAAGAGCAGCGGCATGGCGGCGGCGGCGGCGGCGGCGGGGCCCTCCTGCTGCTGCTGCTCCGCCTGGAGCGGCCCTCCCGCGCCGCGGAGTCGCCCGGCAACGGCCTAGCGCGCAGAGAGGCCTACTCCGACCCGACGCGGACGTCAGTCGCCGAAAGGGCCGCGCCGCCCGCCCCGGGCTCGGTTGGCGCATGAGCGCCGCCCTCAGGAGCCCGCCCGCTCGTGGCTGCCAACCCGGCTCTGAGCCCGGGCAGAGGCGGCGCCGGCCTGGCCGAGCAGGGGTAGCGCTGAGGCCGCGGCTGCTGAGGGGCGGCTGAGGAACAGGCCCGGCCCGAGAGGAGGACAACTGCGGAGACTCTCAGGGGCGGGCGGGAGGCAGGAGGGTCGCTTATTTATTTCACTTGAGTCTCGATTTTGTCCGTAAAGCAGGTTAAATCGTTTCTGCCGCGTACTTTAGATCAGGGTTTTCCCACCCTGGCTTTTGCAGTTTTGTTAACTTGTGCATTTTCAAGGAGTATTCTGAAGCACTTGGCCCCTTCCGCACATGCAGAATAATGCAGTTTCAATCCACTTTCACAATTGTTTGAAAATGGATTTTGCGATTCCACACAGTAAATCCAGCTGCAAAGTGCATTGAAAAGTGTATTGAAAGTGCATTATTCTGCATGCGCGGAAGGGGCCACTGATCTCCGCCTACAGCGTGTGACTGGGTTGCACTAATTGAGGAAGAAAAGCAGAGAGTGTTGCTGGCTAAACAGTAAATCCGAATACAAATTAAGTGTCATTATGTTTATATGAGAAGAGTATTATATATTTACATTTCTGTTAAATGGATGAGAAGAAAATATATGTGTTTGTGTATATGAGAGAAGACACGCACCTCTGCTTTATTTATTTTTTACAAGGTTTTGTGCAATCTTGTTGGTAACTGGTTTTAATGTTTATACCTTTTATATTGCTTTTATATTATTGTATTGTTTTACTATATATAGATATGTAAGCCGCCTCGAGTCCCCTGGGAGATTGGCAGGGTAGGAATGTAAGATATAAATAAATATAAATAAGAGCATTATATGTTTATAAGAATTATATATTTACAGTGTTCTCTCCTCCCGCATCCCTGGCCCCAGAACATCGTTCTCGCTTCTCCGTTTTGTTCTCAAAGCCCCCAACACACTGCCAGGTAGGCTAGGCTGAGACAAGAATTGAGCCCTTATCAATGGGCTTCTATGGCAGAGTGAGGATTTAAACCAAATCCCCCTGATGTGACAGACTGGCTCATACTAACGATTGGCTCCCCATGTTTATTCCAGGAAGGCAAAAACCATATCTTATTGCTTATTAACTGCATTTATACCTTTTCTTTCTCCCACTGAGGACTCAAAGCAACTTATATCCTTCTCCTCCAATTTAGCCTCACAACAAGCCTGTGAGGTAGGTTAAGAGGGGAGCATCTTTGGGCCAAACTTCCATGGTAGAGTGGGGAATTGAACCTGGGTCTCTCGGGTCGTAGACCAACATTAACCATCGCGTGCCACTGGCTTGCTTTCTGCCTATTCATCGTCACAACAACCTTGCACTGTAAGTCAGGCTGAAAGAATCACTGAGACAAACTGGACCATTACATTTAACTTACTATGGTGGAGACGACTTGCTTTTAGAGCAGCTGCAAGTTTCCTGTGACAATTTACTTTTGCAGCACAACTGGGATCCAATTACGACTGAGACTGCAGCAGAGAAGGCAGCTTTAGCCTTTTTTGGCATGTTTTGCTAATGTAAAATGGCTGTGGAGCGGAGGTAGCGTTTGCTCTTTTGCTGCCCTTCCTTTTTGCCTTTAGAATGTTAACCTGCTGGTAGTGCTTGTTAAGTGCCGTCAAGGCACTTCTGATTTATGGCCACCCTACAAATGAATGACCTCCTATTGTTAACAGCCTTGTTCAGGCCTTCCAAACTGAGGGTGGTGGCTTCCTTTACTGAGTCAATGTATCTCATGTTGGGTCTTCCTGGCTAACCTTAGGATATTGACAAGCTGGAAAGGGTCCAGAGGAGGGCAACCTAAATGGTAAAAGGAGTGGAATCCATGAGGAGAGACTCGGGGAGCTGGGTATGTTTAGTTTGGAGAAGAGATTAAGAGGTGACATAATAGCCATGTTTAGATATTTGAAGGGATGCCATGTTGGTGAGGGAGAAAGCTTGCTTTCTGCTGCTCCAGAGATTAGGACCAGGAGTAATGGGTTCAAGGGGAAAGAAAAGAGATTCCACCTTATCAGGAAAAACTTTCTGACAATAAGGGCAGTTTGACAGTGGAATGCACTACCTCGGAGTGTGGTGGAGTCTCCTTTGGAGGTTTTGAGAGGCTGGATGGCCATCTGTCAGGAGTTATTTAATTATGTGTTCCTGCATTACAAGGCGTTGGACTTGATGGCCCTTGGGGTCTCTTCCATATGATTCTATGCTTCCTCTTTGCCTGCTGCCTTCAACTTTTCCTAGCATTAGTCTTTTCGAGTGACTTTTTTCATTTCATAGTGTGACCAAAATGCATAGCTTGCCTTGGGATCTTCATTTCCACAACATCTTGAAGGATTATGTTTGTGGTACCTTATTCACTTACCAAATTTCAGATTGAGTTGAACATTTTGAGACAGCTAATGCATACGGAAGAATGTTTGCAACCCCATGCCTTTATTGGACCACTTGAGCACAACCCATGTTAATAAAAATTACAAAATGTTTACTAAAATTATTCGTTAAGCCTTCAATTGTGTGAATGATGAGTGAGAATGGTCAAAGGCTGAAGTGATGATCAAGTTTGTTTAAAGTCACACAATAAAGTCTGTGTAGTCTCACTGAGCTTTTGGCTATCTATTTCTGAGAAATGGGGTTTAGTAATAGATCACCTTGATTTACAGGCAGCTCTATTACGTGCTCGTCAGTGGCAAGGTTAAGTGCCAAATCGGTATGTTTTCACAGTGACTAATAATATATGGCCACCACCCATAAGCTGTTTACAAGTTATGTAATGAAATAACAAGCTGAGTTTTCTTTCTTACATAGAAATCAGAAGAGTAACTTGGTTTCCAGACTCTGCAGAGAAACTCAAAAATGATTTATGATTCAAGCTGAAATAAAGGGGGAAGACACCAAAAGTTACAACTTTTATTCAGAAATGGAAGTCATTTCATTTGCTAAAGCTGAAAGTGGTTATCGTCTTCACGTAGTGAGATATGAATTACATTGTACATCCTTCTGTAAACACCTGATGGAAGTCAAGCAAACTGGCCTGGATTAACAGCACAAACAGTTCAGTAATGTTGTGGCTATTCAAAATCTACAAAGATCACTTGACAGATCTTCAGCATGCCTCTATATCAGGGGTGGCCAAACTGCATGTGGCACTTTGCCACATTGTGCAGCTCACAGCCAAGGAGCCTGGAGGTGGAGCAGTCTCCCCCTCTCCTGCCATGCGAGTCCTTGCCTCTGGCTGCACTGCCACACTTTGCCACAGGGAAGGGAGGCCAGAAGGGGTAGTGGCAGCCTGAGCTTGGGAGTCAGAGGCAGAAGTGTTCAAGGCCCCTAGCAAAGCACAGCAGCATGGCCAGCCACAAGGACGTGCACAGCAGAAGACATTTAGGTTTTCCGGAAGCAGCAGGGGATGGCCGAGCCCGAGCTCTGCTGGCTGTAAATTCATCTGCAACATAGAGGCTGCAGCTCAGCCTGCTTCATGGCTACTTAACATCACAGCCCATCTCAGTTTGCAGTAGATGCAGACACAATTTAAGTATCTCATCTGAACACGAACACACACACACCTTACAAGGTTATCAGTGTTCTCAGGGACTTCCTTTTAACTGACACATAGCTGGTCAACATTCTATCCTTTCTGAAGCCTGTTCAAGGCATTTGGTGGGGAAAGCATTTGGATTAATTTAGGCAACCATATTATTGCATTCATCGCTGATGAAAGTTAATAGGTCTTAAGACGGCTTAAGACATGGGTTGCATCACTTAATAACACATATCTTATTATTTTGGAAAATTAGTTGTGTGGAAGATGAAATCCATATTTACCAGGGGGTGGAGGAGAGGCCATTTTGCCTGAGCTGGGACAGTCAAGTGGAAATTTGGCACTTCTATGATAACATGCCGTATTTCAGTGGGCAGACGTGACCTTATTTGGGAGTCAGAGCTTGAATCCCACCCAAGTCTCTGTCCCAAAGCAGTAATCTGAGCCTGAAATGGGCACTTGGGTTTTTATCCTGGGATCACGAAGGATTGCAAATGCCACAGTTAAGAGTTAGATGGCTGGTGTCATATTTAAACAATCAAGGCTGGATTTTTGTGGATCAGAGGCCTCTTCTTCCAATGACAGCATCAAGAATCCTGTTTATTTTGGAACTAACTAACCTTAGCTTCCCTTCTAGAATGAGTCTCACATTTAACGTTAACAAAAATTACATACATGAATATAATTATTTACATTTCTTAATATTTATATAAAATATTTATACATAAAAATTGCATATAACAATAAAACATATACTTGTTTATGTCTTGTGGCTCTCAAATATCTGAAGTTTATTCTACGTGGCTCTTAAGTTTAACAAGTTTGGCCACCCCTTTATGAAGTTTGATAACAGATACATGGCATCTTTCCCAAGCAGTTTCATCACAACTTGGTGACATTAATGGCCCTAGAAAAATTTCCTATGCCAGACTTCTTTGGCATTCTCTTTTGCCTCCTGCCTTTCAAGTTCTGACCTTGACAGCAATTAGTGCGACAAACTCTAGTTACTCAGACATCAGCAACACACCCCGGTTTGTCAGCTTCTAATCGCCTTTTGGCCTGCTGGCAGGGGAGAGCATCCTCCCAATGCTGCCATGCCTGTGACCAGATGACCACAAGGGTGCAATATAACAGCTCGCAGAACAGCTGCAAACCCTAGTTTGAAATCCTGGTTTGTTGCCAACCAATTAGCTCCAATTTACTGAATGTTACACAAACATCACAATGGGTCTGTGTCATTCACGTGTCGAGTCTGGGTCCAGTTGGGCAAGAGGAGAGGTAGATACAGAGACTACCTATAACCACCACCAAGAGCCACAGCACACACTGCTTGCACCATAGAGAAAGCCAGATCTGGAAGATTTCGGCAGACACCTCAGACTTATTGGGAAAAAAATTCATAAGCATCATGAGCTGCCTGTTCTATTACTGTCCAGAGGCTTCCTGGCTGCCCTGCCTTGTGTCTCTTCTTTGAAAGGCGGCAAGAGAAAACCTGCCAATTGAACTTCCACTGACTCATCCCTCATGGTTCCAGGTTCAGAGCCTGCTGTAGACTCAACTCCCCCCACACAGTCATTTCATATAACCCCAGGACTCCGTTGTGAGCTTGAAGCACACTGCTTTTGCAGACTGTATGCAAATAGAAGAAGAAGAGGAGTTTGGATTTATATCCCCCCTTTCTCTCCTGTAGGAGACTCAAAGGGGTTTACAATCTCCTTGCCCTTCCCCCCTCACAACAAACACCCTGTGAGGTGGGTGGGGCTGAGAGAGCTCCAAAAAGCTGTGACTAGCCCAAGCTGGCGAGTGCACAGGCTAATCTGAATTCCCCAGATAAGCCTCCACAGCTCAAGCGGCAGAGCGGGGAATCAAACCCGGTTCCTCCAGATTAGAATGCACCTGCTCTTAACCATTATGCCACTGCTGCTCTACAACTTTTTAGCCTCATCGAGGATGCTGTGGTACCAGTCACTCGATCGCAAAGGACCCTCGACCAGTCTCTTTGGAACAAAAACACAGAGCAAAACATAATGTAACACATTTTTTTGTTTAATGTTTTTTTTAAAAAAATCAGGTAACTATTACAACATAGGGGATTAAAACGCAACTACACTCATCATTCCACGACCTAAACAGTCAAGGTTCACTTTCCTATTCAGATGGTAGAAATCTGGGAAGCAAAATAAGGGGATGGAGAGGAAGAGAAATTTAAAAAAAAATCCTTGTATCACGTGTCCTTCTACATTTTAAAGCTGTTCTCACAGAGGCAGCTCCTGCCACACATTTTAGGAATACAGAAATTCAATTGTAAATAAAGTTGAACCTGCAAAAAAAAAGATAAAGAAATCAGCTGTCATTATGGATCCTTCAGATGAGAAGAAATTGTACGTGTTCCAAAATAAAGCAAAAATCCAGTGGCACCTTAAATTTTAACATTTCAATATGAGCTTGCTTAAGTCACAGCAACCCCTTCTTCCGATAGCTACGTGAAGAAAAATTATGCCAGAATAATAGGGAAGATGGGGGACATGGCAGAGAGGCCTAGTTTGAATTCCATCATGAATCTTCCAAGTATAAATTCCCAATGTAAGGGTGGAAAGGGAGGAGTAGCAAGTAATGTCCATCTGCCTTGTTACCTAGCCTAGTTCAGGTGCTAAGCCACCTGTCTACTTTCTGATGGTGCAGGCATCCAGAACAGGGCCTCCACAAATGATTATCACACAACGTATTGTCGAAGGCTTTCACAGCCGGATTCAACTGGTTGTGGTGGGTTTTCCAGGCTGTGTGGCCGTGGTCTGGTAGATCTTGTTCCTAACGTTTCACCTGCATCTGTGGCTGGCTTCTTCCAAGATGTATCACAGAGAGAAGTCTGTCACACAGTGTATGACTTCTCTCTGTGATACACCTCTGAAGAGGCCAGCCACAGATGCAGGCGAAACGTTAGGAACAAGATCTACCAGACCACGGCCACACAGCCCGGAAAACCCTCCACAACCAGATCATCACACACATTATTCTGATATGGGAGAAAGGATTCTTCAAAAAGGACATCATTCATAATATATTATTAAGAATTTCAAGGGGAAACAAACAACGCACAGAAAAACTGCTGTATGATATGCAGCTGTTAATCTGTATGAATCCCAGTTCTCAATTACTCAGCCAGTCTCTTATGAAACCAAGCAGAGAAGACTGAGAAAAGCTTCTTTACTTTCTGCAGACTGTAGAATAAAAACCAGAACACAGAATACTCTACCTGCTCAAAAGCTGGGGAAGGCTGGAGATGATCGGTCCGTAGCCTGGTGCATTGTCATAAAGCTCAAACAAAGGAGCAGCTACCAGTTTGTAATTTTTGGGGACCGCAAACAAAGCTAAAACACACATACAAGTGAGCAGTAATTAGAGAGCAGCAGGCTTCAAGAAAGGACAGAACAGCAGAACTTGTTTTTTATAACGCTGTGTCATATGTAACGTGGAATTATTCAAAAGGCATTGAGGCTTCCCAGTTGATTCCCAAAGACCCCAGATGGCAATTGCAAGCTCTTCAAAGCATATCACAGAACAAGCATGATGAGGCCAGAGCTGAGCATTTTTAACTCTCACTAAAATCAACGAGACAAGCTTAACCATATACCTAACCTTCCCCAGTGACTGCAAAATTACTAACAAGTATGTAACTTTGGCTGGATTGAACCCCACCCTGGACTTTAAAACCCAAAATCAAATAATACATAGCCAGACTGCAGTGAGGCTAAATAAGGTGATCAGGAGGCACTCTTAGGATGCTTCAGTGACAGAACTGCAGATCACAGTAGATAAGAAGCCTTGCAGTAGAAGGCATTTGCTTAAGTCCCCGCTCACCCTCAGCGTGCACTGGGATGCAATAAAGTGTACAACACGACTTGGATTTTTGGGAGGAACTCATGGGATTCAAATGCTATCAACATCATTGTGCATGATGGTACAAGTCACACTCTAAGGTTCACTGCTCTACACCCATCTCTTAAAGACACAAGATATGCATGAAAGCCGGCAAGAGGAAGCATACCCTTTTCTTGAAGCTGAACCAAGAAGAGCTTTTTGTGCTCTTTCGGTTTCGTAATATGAGCCGGAATATACGGATACTGTGGAAGACAAAAAAGAGAAAAGAAATGTGATTAACTGAGGCCTTCATACATCTAATTGTTCTATGTCACATGCTGTAAGTATGGGGATTCATCACCACCCCCACAGCAGCCATGAAAAAGGCACAATTCAACATGTGTGTGGATTCTAGTAAAGGAAAGCATGTGAACACATCCAAAGAGTTCAAAATACATCAAGGGTGAACCTGCGCAGGACTACTTACAAGAAACCAAAAATGGGAACAAAATCTGTGTGATACCCTTTTTTAATCCCATCAAAGCGTTGTGCAGGGATTCTATAGGGTTTTCAAGGCAAGATAGGTTCAGAGGTGGTTTGCCATTGCCCGTCTCTAAATAGCAGCCCCGGACTTCTTTGGTGGCCTCCTATCCAAAGAATAAACAGGCTTGCCCCTGCTCAGCTTCTGACATCTGAGAAAATCGGGCTAGCTTGGATTATTCAAGTCAAAGTAACCTTTTATTAGAGCAAACCAAGCAAAACATTTTAAATTGACCAGGCTGGAACATTTTTAAAGAGAAAGAAGGCAAGGAAGCACATACTTCAGGTCTCACAACTTGTGTTTTCATAGATAGAGGTAATCAGTTTTAAGGAAACATATGCAGCAAAATATTCCAAATCTAAAATTCTGAAACTAGATTCCAAAGACATTCTAGAAAGAGTCATTGAGAATTAAAGCTAACACCTTTTTTAGTGGCAACATATGAATTCAAGATTTTAGTTTCTAGCCAGAAATGGGAATTCCATAAGCATAGGTGAAGCAGTTATAACCGGTGGCAAAATAAGAGATAAAATCTAAATGGCTGTACCCAGATTAGGACTTCTCTGAATCTCCCTTCAACCTGCAGCCCACCCCCACCTGCAACGCCAGAGGGTCAGACAGCTGGCCAGAATGGCATGCATCATTGCTGGAGGAAACATACCTGAGAGAGAAAGCAATTAACCCATGTGCAACCCAGGTATATCCTGCACTCCCACCCAACTATGGCACCACATCAAAATAAAAAACAAAAACATACCATCATTCTCATTCATGCATCTCTAATTCAAGGAAACCACACAGTTAAAATATTCTTTCTTGGTCCTAATTCTACAGCTGAAGGATTCTCTTCCCTGCAGGTTTGCCTGAGTGTCCTTTGGGCGGGGGCAGTTTTTAATGAAACTTGCATACAGAGGAACAGGGTAGAGTAAACGTGCCCCAACAGCGCAGGACGGGTCTTCTAGAAGTCCAATAAATTACACCTTTAATGGCAGCTTCAATTATTACCTGTGGGGGCTCAAAATTCGGCCGCCACCAGTTACCAATGCAGTCATCAATGACCCAGTCCTGCTGCACTCCATCTTGACGGCCCAATATCTGTCAAAACACAGATGCAACAGAAGTCTTCACATGCTCCATGTCAGCACAAAGGGTATCTCAAATTAGTCATGTTAGTCCTACAGTATACATACAAGCAACATCTCTTAATGAACCAGCTTTGACCAAGCAGAACCAAACCCTACAATGTTTCCCTTTTGCCCTGGGTATTCAAAGCAAGCTTCCTACAAATCCAAGCTATGCTTGTGGTTACCAGTGAAAGCAGGGGGGGGGGGGGGGGGGGGGGGGGGGGGGGGGGGGATGATGAGAAGAAGAATCAGGACCCTAGTTAATGAACTGTGATTAATTTAAGCCCTCCCAGCCATATACACAGCATCAGGCTCAAATGTCAGTAAGCATTTTAACAATACGACCAAAACGCAGGACTTCAGCATTTCTCTGCCTTCCTTGCACAGTCATTACAAAGTAAATCAAAGTATCATATTAGCCCTGCTGATGATTTGTCACACATTTTCCCCCCTGGTGGATGAAGGCGAGAGGAACACTGTTACTGTATGCACAAAAATTAAATGAACACAGATCAGATGGTGGTTCTGAATATCACCAAAGCCCCATCAGAATAATGAAATCATTAGAAGTATTTAAGTTACTGTGATCAATAATCAATACAGGAATGCTAACAGGGGGAAAGTAATTAAGAATCTATTAACCGGTTTAAGAAGACGCTCGAGGTGCTGTTTGATCACATAATTTGTAACATTATCAGCCCCATCCAAAGGAGGAGGGCCAATCTGCCTGTGGGAGTGGCACAACGCTGGCAGATTTGCCCTGGCCAAGGCATTTGCCCCAGCAGAAGGGCAATTTCACCGGGTGCAGCCACTGCCCTCCCCAGCGCTGGGACACCATGCTGGATGCCACGCCAGCATCGCAGTGCCCCTACCACTGGCGTAGAAGGGCCGGATCAGGGGAGGGGCCTATCCTCTTGGCCATTAGTCCTATGATGCTGGCTGCTGGGACATTAGACTTATGCCACCTTTTTGGCAAGTGGTGGTTTCTTGGCGGTGGGGACGTTTTTTGCTTTTAAGCCTCCCCACTCTGCCAGGAAACCTCTATGGGAGTGGCGGGGCCAGCTGCCTGACTCCTTGGATAGGACTGCCCAGCAGCAGCCAAGTAGTTCAGTCCTCAAGTATCTTACAGATGTACTCAGCATCATTCATCACTTTCCATAAGAATGCAATCACAAATGGCGTATTATTGTAGTCCACCCCAGATCCTCAAGATAAAAATCCAGACACGATTCTCTTACCTCCGTCATTAAACGTTTGAGACCTTCTACTTCATCTTCTCCAGGATTAAGTTCACCACCAGGCCTGTTGAAAACAAATATCACAATAAAATACATGTCACAGGGATGCTTCCACAATTTTATCACAAGTTATGAAACTAATTCCAAAATAGCCCCTAGCCAATAACAATACTGGCTATTTCCATAGTTCGCATCTTCCATTATACAGTAAGCCTTTCAGAAATGTTAAGCTGTTTTAGAAAATTCAGTAATGTGTGTCACATAGTCAAACTACAATTAATTTTATTTAGTTTTCCAACAAGAGCAGTTGGCTTATGTTCTCTCACAATAATTCAGAGGACCCCAGGTGAACAAAAATCAAGTATTTAAAAGCAATTTTAGAAATTGAAAGGAATAAGGATTATGGCTTCTTCTCACTTTTGATCCTTAGAAAGCAGGTCAGCACAGCTTGATTTGAGACTGCATTTGGCTGATAAAATAGTGATTTTAAATCATGGACTTCTGTGTATTTTACAACTATTGTTTAGTTTACACAGTAAGCTGCCTTGCAAAGTAAAAAGAAGCTAAACTCTGTTCCACAGGAAGGTGATAGTTCTGTTAGTTGAGAAAGTTGTATGCTTCTGCATTAGAATATAGTTCTGAACAAATATAAGAATTATCACATTTTTATGCAATGCCTTTGTAGGTGCCTTCCATATTAGTGTGTTGTGGTTTATAATGACAGAACTGGGTGGACTTGGCTTCATACTTCAGCTAATGACATCAGGCCAGTTAAAGCCTTGATCTTTATTGAGAAAGAGTGGAACCAAAATCCGATTGATGGACTGAAGCACTAATGCTTTGGCTAATTAACTGAGCAAGAATGAAATGCATCAAAATACCGACTAATGCCTGAAGACCTAGAACAGTCTTTCCATGCAAGCGGCTAAAGAAAAGCGCAGACACAAACTACTAATTTTTATGTAGTCCTTTGCAACGCTCGTTCAGGGCATCATTAGGCAGCGCCATCTTTGGCAATGCTCACTTACAGCTTGAAAAAAGTCGTGCCCAACTGCAACAGCAATACATGAGGCAGCCGGTGTTCATGCACAATCAGGACCCCTTCGACCGTCCGCCGCATTCCAATCTTGTCAAATTCCTCCCTCATGCGTTGGAACCGAGCAGCTACTGAACTGTCCTTCTCATAAAGGGGTTCTTTGGTCCCAAAGGTGTAATTTGTGAGCGGATACCTGAAAGAGGCAATACGTCAAAACATAATTTCATGTAAACGGCCTGCTTGAGGTTTGAATAGCCACTAAAGGTGGCCCACCTGTAGCTTCTGACAGCAAACAGTCCTACAACACCTCTAATGGCTGAAGCAACAACTGCAACTTCTTTATTAAAGCACCGAAGCAGGAGCAATCTGTAGCAAGACTACAGTTGGAGGGAAAAGAAGTGCTTAACACTAGCTCTACTTTTCCCCTGCTAGGGTTCTGTAGTCATCCCTGCAGGGTCGTCGCTAAGGAATAGGCGAGACGCGGAGGAGGTTTCATCCCCCCCCCCACCCAACGTTCTACCACGGCGCTGCTGGGTCAGCAGTGCATTACTACAGGGTTCCATGCCCATATTTCCATGGTAAAGAAAACTACTGAGGCCTGTCCAACTTCTAAAACCAATCCACAGAATAGCAGTCAGCCATGACTTTATAGAAGTGAACCAAGATGTCAACTCAAGTGATGGAGAGGGAGGATATTTCCTAGACCAGTGATGGCGAACCTTTTTGAGACCGAGCGCCCAAACTGCAACCCAAAACCCAATTACTTATCACAAAGTGCCAACACAGCAATTTAACCTGAATACTGAGGTTTTAGTTTAGAAAAAACAGTTGGTTCCAAAGTGCGCATTACTCGGGAGTAAGTTTGGAGGTAGTCGGTGGCTTTGCTTTGACACAACCATGCAATGCTTTGAATGGGTGACTCACAACCCTAGGAGGGTTTAGAAGCAATGCTTTGGCTAATTAACTGAGCCAAATTGCCAGCAACCGAGCTTACTCCCAGGTAAAGGATTGTGCTTTAGCTCTTCCCATGAAAATCAGTGGGGTTTAACAGCACTTAACAGGGTTACCTACATGTCGTGCCCAGCAGCCAAGGCCAGCCTAGATATGTGGGGGGGGCATGATTTTCCACCCCCAACATGATGAAGTCTGCACACGTGTGCCCACAGAGAAGGCTCTGAGTGCCACCTCTGGCACCCGTGCCATAGGTTCACCACCACTGTCCTAGACTCTAGGGTGAGAACAGGATGAAGCAGTGACCATGTGACACAGAATGCATCTTGGAGTGCTTCCCATACATATTAAAACTTTTACTTAAGGAGAATGCGAGTGGGGGGGGATGGAAATGATATATAGGTTAGTGATATAGTACGAGATGCATTGAATGAGGGGAGAATTTCAGCATATGAAGCAGGAGGCAGTAAAGAGCCATTCCTTGAAAATGTGCAAAGAGCAAACTGTTTGTATTTCAAGAGTGGGAGGAGAGGCAACATGGACAGAAGCCAGAGAAGGTGTAAAACAGTCAGTTTAAAGGGATGGGTCAGACATACAATTCTCATGTGCAACACAAACCTCTGAAGCAGCAGCACCAGATTTACTACTAGCTTCAGACACCCAAAAAGTCTTCAAAGATTCCTCAGGGCTCAATTTTTGCTTCAACTGATAGACACAACTTTCATTCTGGAATTGCCAGGAATAAGATAATGCCACAGACTAAGCTTCCATATAATTGCAAGCTTACTATCTTACCACGCATGCACGGATATGGGGGTCAGTTCATAATTGCAACGCAGAATCGCTGTTGAGCATATAAAACGACCCGGTACAGAAAAACAAAATCCAGCAATGCCTATGCAAGTGCAAATCATCAAGGGATACATATATGGACACCTTTTGGGGGTGAAGTATTTCCCATACACCAACCAAGGCAAGTGTTTGAAGGGTAAGGGCGGCTAGGACAGGGCCATGGGATGGTGGCTTTGGCGATTGTGTGTTCCTGCATTGCAGGGGATTGGACCTGATGGCTCTTGGAGTCTCTTCCAACTCTATTATTTTATGTGATGCAGAGCAACAGCTATATAACATCACTCATCTTATCCCCCTGGACAGATATGTGTTCCACATTTAGAGAATACCTTCCCTTTGACCCTGATCAGAATAAAATACAATCTTTGTAATTCTTGACCTGCTTTTGGTTGACCTAGTTTGCTGGCTGAAATTAGACAATTTTTTACTGTATCTTCCACAAGGTACATGGATAATGAGAGGTTAAATGTATTCCCTTCTGAATACCTGAGAGGTAAGTTCAAAGATGTTCTGTTCTCACATAGTGTGCGTCCCTGTAGCTGTCAGGAAATGGAAGCTCTCCAACACATTCATTTAGACTGTAAGCTGTATCATTGTGAGTGCCAATTAAGGATTTCCCCCTATTGTCAAACCTGAGGGGAAGTTCAGCTCAATCCTGTGTCTACTTTCTGATAGAAGATAAAAGGGGCAGGATTTCTTTGGAGGCAGCAAAAATTTTGGCACAGGTATTCAGACTGAAAAACCAGAGAATCTGGATGCTGATTCTTAGTGTAAATTCCTTGTTTTAATACTTTGTCTCTTGTGTAAGTTTATAATACTTTATTTGCTGCTTTGCAATTTAACTGGTATTATATTTTCTGATTTGTACATGCTAATTTTAATTGGTTTGGGTCAGTAGACCATAACAGACAGACAGATAGACAAAAGGAGAGATCTGGAGACAGTATTACTGAGGCTGACATGTGGGGTTTCTCACCTACAATATTCAATATCTATGCAAGACTGCTCAGTACAACTATCCAAAGCTATGGGGTTATGCAGAGAACATTCAGCGATGTATATATTTAAACAAGGCACCAGAAGCTGCTGTGCTGGTTGATGGATTCTGCCCACAAACTGAGGTTGGGAAGCTATATGAAAGCAAGCTAAAACTGAATTCAGAGAAGATGGACCTGACACTGGTCAGAAAGGTGAATACCATAAGACTGTATCACCAGCTCCAGACCATGGTTGCTGGCCACCTCAGCCAACAAACTGCATGAACTCTTAGTTCCAGCTTTGGGGATAAAGAATCAACATCCAAATGATTTTTTGTTACATATACCTCAGAATTTGCTCCCTGTCTTGTATCTGGCAACATGAAACCATGCTACTGTAACTTTAAGGCTAGATCGTAACTGCAATCTGCTCTACACCAGGACTGTAAATGAAGACAACACAAACATTTAAAGTGGCACAAACAACCAGCAGCTCAGCGGAGGTTGTAACAAGTAGGGCCAATCACATTACAGAAAATCTGCACTGGCTGCACATTTGTTCCCAAATTCAGTTTAGGGTGGCAGTGCAAACCCTTAAGCCCTACACAACTCAAAAACCACATATGTATATACCAGATTACCTCTCCATGTTTATGTCCACAAAAAACACTCCGCTCCTCATATTTTACCTAGTATCCACTCTATAACGCTTTGAGTGACAGCTTTTTTTCTGGGGCACAACTATCCATTCAGAACAGCCTGCACCATTAAAACGAGCACATCGCATCTGTTGCGCTTTCATAAAAAATGTAGCAGCAGAATTTTTACGAAAAGATTTTTAGCAGACTGGTTTTGAAGTTTTTTATTCCGACCGGTGCTGATTTTTCCTCTTAATTTAAATGATATCATCGACTGTTGTTGAAACTGTTTTGAGCTACATGAACGAGCAGCCTACGAACACCTTAAATGCATACGTAACAGTCAAGTGCCTCCACATCATGCAACCCCTCAGCTATAAAGAAATCAAGCAGTACCCTCAGGCATGCAAACCAGGCACCTCCAAATTAATAAAATACCCCCCTTGCAGGAGCAGAAGGCTGAAGGTGAGGTAGTCATTACTTCCCAGGCCAGCCTACCTTGCAGGGTTGCTATTAAAGTGAAATAAATCCATGTTCATTGGACCAGCCTACTTTGCAGGGTTGCTATACAGGTGAAATAAAACCATGTTCATTGGGTCGAGCTGCTTAAAGAAAGAGCGCAATACGAGAATGCAGGGTTGCTATTAAGGTGAAATAAAACCATGTTCATTGGACCAGCCTACCTTGCAGGGTTGCTATTAAGGTGAAATAAAACCATGTTCATTGGACCAGCCTACTTTGCAGGGTTGCAATTAAGGTGAAATAAAACCATTTTCATTGGGTCGAGCTGCTTAAAGAAAGAGCGCAATACGAGTATGCAGGGGGGAAACCCATGCAATTGAGGAGCTGTGCTGCTGCTGCTGCCGCCGCCGCCACCCTCTTCCACCCTTCCCCAACTGGCACGAGCCCTACTCACAAATTGATGGTCCTCTCGAGCGTGAGGGGCTTGCTCTGCTGGATATATTTGTTTCCGAACTGGTTGACGCCGCGGGGCCAGCCGGTCTGGGAGCGGTTGGGCGGGACGACGGACATGCTGGAAGAGGCGGGAACGGCCTAAAGGGCCACAAGCATTCCTCAGCCGCGCTCAGCCCCTCACCGGCCAAAGCCTGCGCCGGAACCACCAGGCCAGGTTTCCGGAAACCAAAGAGATGCAATATAAAGGCGCCTTTTCTTGAGCACTCTAGGCAACTCACGGGCACAGAGACGGGGACCGAAAAGGCCAACCGCTCGACCACGACGCTGGCATCCGATTGGTGGAGACGCGCCCCAGCCAATGAAGACAGCTGTTGAAGAAACGCCTGTTCCTATTGGTGGCTGGAAGTCTGGTTTTGACGTTCTAATAACAGTCAATGAAAACGTTTCTATATAGCACTAAAAGAGCGGAGGCTTGCGCAGGCGCAATTCCTAATGTGTACTTCTTCCGCCCTTAAATAAATCCTCGTTTTTCCCTCTCCGCGCAATCGTATCGAACATATGCGGAAGAGGCGGTGACTGGTCGCTTTAGTTCAGGGGTGGCCAACCTATGGCATTCCAGTTGTTCATGGACTACCATTCCCATCAGCCCCTGCCAGCATGGCCAATAATTCTGTCTTTATGGTGCTTCCCACCGTTAGTCATTAGGAAAAGCATATGGAAAAACCTGTAGATACCATAGAACAGGAAGCCTTTTCCGGCCCCTGGTTCCGATCCATCATCCCATATCCGTTTTTATGATTGGATAACCTATTTGGGCCGGCTCTTGCTTCGCGAAGCATGATGGGACTTGGTTCCCAGAAGGAGGGGTGCACGAGGATAAAATGATGAGAAGGAGGCGGGGATCTCCCGTCCTGGTTAGCGGAGGGTCCGTCTCCTCGCCTAGGGCAGCTGCGAGAAAGAAGCCCCGCAAGCGGGAGTTGCGCGCAGAGTTTTCGGCTGCCCTGAAGGAGCCTCTCACGAGGGAGAAAGTGGCTGCCTCCTGGGCCCGCAGGGAAGGCCTCCAGCACGGTAGGAAGAGCAACGCGGATAATTCATTCATTATTATCGTTGTTGTTACCAGGGTCTTGTGGGTTTTTCTGGCTATATGGCCGTGTTCCAGTAGCATTTTCTCCTGTCGTTTCGCCTGCATCTGTGGCTGGCATCTTCAGAGGATCTGATGATAGTAAAGCAAGTGGGGTGTATATACCTGTGGAATGTCCATCATCAATTAGTGATGGCATCGCCATAGCAGTTGCCTGGTATTTTAATCCATTCGATTGCTTCCTGCCTGGAGACATCCTGTGTCTGGGTGTGGGTGGTGTTTACTAAAAGCTTTTGACAATACATTATTGTTATTATTAATTATTATTATTTTAAGAACATAAGAACATAAGAACATAAGAACTAGCCTGCTGGATCAGACCAGAGTCCATCTAGTCCAGCACTCTGCTACTCGCAGTGGCCCACCAGGTGCCTTTGGGAGCTCACATGCAGGAGGTGAAAGCAATGGCCTTCTGCTGCTGCTGCTGCTCCCGAGCACCTGGTCTGCTAAGGCATTTGCAATCTCAGATCAAGGCGAATCAAGATTGGTAGCCATAGATCGACTTCTCCTCCATAAATCTGTCCAAGCCCTTTTTAAAGCTATCCAGGTTAGTGTGGCCATCACCACCTCCTGTGGCAGCATATTCCAAACACCAATCACACGTTAGCATTGAAGAAGTGTTTTCCCTTTTATTAGTCCTAATTCTTCCCCAGCATTTTCTGCTAATGAATGCCCCCTGGTTCTAAGATATTGTGAGAAAGAGAGAAAAATTTCTCTCTGTCAACATTTTCTACCCCATGCATAATTTTATAGACTTCAATCATATCCCCCCCCTCAGGATCGTCTCATACTCTCCAAACTAAGAGTCCCCAAACGCTGAAGCCTCTCCTCATAAGGAAGGTGCTCCAGCCCCTCAATCATCCTCGTTGCCCTTCTCTGTACTTTTTCTATCTCTTCAATATCCTTTTTGAGATGTGGCGACCAGAACTGAACACAGTACTCCAAGTGCGGTCGCACCACGGCTTTATTTTAATTTATTCCCTGCCCTTTACCATAGTCTCAGTGATTGTAAAAAGACTGCACCTGGGTCCTGGTCCTCACTGAGGTGGTCATAGCCCAGCACCGTTTTGTGATAAAACCAAAAGCCTGTGGCACCTTAAAAGCTAATAGTTATTGCAGTATGAGCCAGCATGGTATAGTGATTAAGAGCAAGTGGATTCCTCTCTGGGAACCAGGTTTGTTTCCCAGTTCCTCTACATGAAGGCTGCTGGGGTGATCTTGGACTAGTCACAGTCCTCTCAGAACTCTCTCAGCTCCACCTGCTTCACAAGGTGTCTGTTGTGGGGAAGAGAAGGAGTTTTTATGCCGCCTTGAATCTCCTTATAGGACAGAAAGGCGGGGTATATATCCAAATTCTTTTTCTCTTCACTTAAGGCTGCATGAGGTACTTTGTCCTTGATTTTTTGGGAAGTATTTTTTGTGCCTTTACCCCATTTTTTACCCCCCCCCCAAAAGTATTCAATTTGCCTTGAAGTCAGAAAAAGCCACTCAAAACCTTCTCTGACCAGCAATTGGGGTGAGGGAGGAGCTTATTGCATGTCAAGATGTAGACAAAATAAGCATTGTTTCTTAGGATAGGTGTGTTGATCTGCAGTAAACCAGTAGCTTTACTGTCAAATCCAGTAGTGACCAAGATTTTTGGGGTACAGGCTTTTAATTGTCAAAATGCCCTTGGTCAGATATCATTTGCTGATGATGTTTGTTTTCTCTGCTAGTGAAATATAAACTAGGGTTGGTTTGTTTATTTAAACAGTATGTTTTCTACTGCAAGGCTGGACTCAAAACAGCTAACAAGATTTAAAACACAAGCAATCTAAACCCTTGGCACCACTAGACAACTGTTGTGCAAGAAAGCAAGTCTCACAGGTGCAGGACTAGTTGGCATTTTTGCCTTAGCTATTGGGTTGGAAAAGAAGGGGTCTCTGAATATGAGAGATCCTCCTTTATTATTCATCTGGCCCTAAGAACAGCATTGTTATATAAATCTGTAATCTGATTGTGTGTTGTCAAGAGGCCATTGTGTTGGATCCTGTTCCCTTCTGCCACTGTGTCATCCCAAACTTCATCCAAAATGAGAGTTTCCTAGAAGGACTGCAGAAAGAGTTGCTGAGCCTGGATTTCCACGAAAAGTGCAACGACTTATACAAATTCAAGCAGGTACTGACTTGAGAATGGAATGTTAGCTCTTAATGGATTCCAACCCTACATAGAGTCCACTATCCAAATGGCTACTTTCTCCAGGGGAACTGATCTCTGTCACCTGGTAATCAGTTATAATCCCAGGAGACGGTACTAAAATGTGTCCCTCAATGTATCAAATCATCTAAATTACATTGATTTGATGTCTGAGGCTCAGGTCATTGTGGTGAACATGGGAAGTCATTCAAATCAGTTTTGATTAACATATGGATGTCGCGGTGTGTCTCCGGAGAGTTTGTGTATGATTTATCCTAACTTGGTGTACTGGATTCCTCGTTGTATTGCTGTTTATCATACAAACATACTGTATGCAGAATTATTTATGCCTAATAAAGGTTTACTGTACTAATCCCAGGAGATCTCCAGCCACTACTTGGAGATTACAGTAAAAAGAGAATCACAGAATAAGTTAATTTAACTCAGCAGAAAGAACCATGAGGTGCAGCTATAATGCTAAAGTATTTCTTACGTGTATCTAAAAATGCTATAAAATACACTTGATAACCAAAAACTATACAGTTGATTAAGCTTGGTTAATGTTAACGGATTCCACAAGGCAGGATCGCCAATCTCCATCTGCCCCCTTCACCCCACACTTTGTCCTCCTGTACATCATGAACTAATCACCTACTTTCAGGAATTAAATCATAGAACTGACTCCTGCCTAATTTTCTTCTCCTGCACGAGGAAGGAGAAGCTCTTTTTTGACCCCTGCAAATGATGTTCTGGGGACTGTCAAAGCTAAATATATGCCTGCCCATTCACTCTTAGCGAGTGGTTTGTTTCCCAAAAGGAGAGGGAAAGAACTTTTTGATAGCATTTTCCTTCCTGATTGGCTGGAGGCAATTGTTTGATTTTCAGGCAAGCAGATGCTTAGCCTGCCATTAGCAAGGAATTTTGTTCTTAAGTGAGATAGCTGTCAGGACATTGAATGCCCATTAGGGACCAGCATGGGTGGGAGGAGGGGGTTACCTGTTGTGTTCCAGGAGAGCCACAGTCTTTGATAGCATTGTCAGAACAGGATCTTGAGCTACAGCTAGAAAACTCCAGTGCTGATTTGAAATCTTTCTTGTGAAAACAATGGGTGGAGGATGGAAGCTGGCTCCTGCTTGGCACATAGGCAGAACTTTGGCTTACAGAGTTGCACAATCTAGGTCAGGGGTCTGCAACCTGCAGCTCCAGAGCCGCATGCAGCTCTTTCAGCCTTATACTGCGGCTCCGTGTGGCCTGGAGGTTGGAGGGTAGCGTGGGCATGTCCCTCCAGGAAAGGTGAGTGGAGGGGCCAAACTGGAGGCGGCTCCGTAGCTCTTTGAGGCCATGGAAAATGGGTACAAATGGCTCTTTGGGTGGTAAAGGTTGCTGACCCCGATCTAGGTTAATCTTACTAGTCCACTTACACAGTAGTAATTGTATAGGGCAAATGAGAGCCAGTTTGGTATATGGGTTAGCATATCAGATGAGGATCACAGGGAGCAAAGTTCAAACCCCCCACTCTTGCCGGGCTACCTTGGGCCAATCACTCATGCTCACAGTAACCTACCTCACAGGTTTGTTGTGATAAAAAAGGAAAAGGGCAAAATGTTGGAAACGACATTGAGTCTTCATTGAAATGTAGAAGAATCAAGTAGATATATAGACAGTGGAATCAGGATATTGGGTCAGAGCATAAAATTTGTTACTCTTGTTTCCTCTTCTATATGCAAAGTCAGATGACCTCCAGAAGAGAGAAGAACCCCACGTTGCAGCTTTAAGGTAAAGTTATTGCTGTGTTTTCTGGCATAACCATAGTGTGGTTTATGGTGGCCGAGCAAAAGAAGCCAATTTTATGAATTCTATCCTGGAATTAACCCATCTGGTGCTGCCAGAAAGCTGCTTATTTTGCAGTATCAGTTTTGTGCATCTCAAATTAACCTGTTTGGGCTTCAATTCTGTACATTCGTGCTTGCTTGGAGTTACTGTTATTGTTATTACAGGCTCAGGGTGGCTTCCAACATAAAACAGTACAATTGCAATACTGTGAAATAATAGACTGATCCAGCAACCTGGCCTGTCAATAAAACATATCCCAGTGGCAGCCAAATTTCCATAAATTACATGTTAAAATCCCCACAGCCAACACAGAAACATTTAGGGAAGAAGAGGATGGGAAGAAGGGAGGCCACTGGATGGAACCATTGCTGCCTCTACCGTAGGCCTGGTGGAACAGCTCCGTCTTACAGGCCCTGTGGAACTTCATTCCACCAGGCTGGGCTAAGCCTGCCTTCCTGGGGTGGGGGTTGCAGCCTACAGCTGATGTCTAAAGGCAACAGTAGTGGCTGCACCGGCTGAAGTGCTGCACGCTCACATTCCCTGCTCCCTCTTGTCTCTCAGGAAGGTTCTCTTTGACGAGTTCCGGGTGTGGCTTTCAGATGTGGCCCAAGTGAAACTGGAGCCAACCATCGATTTGTCCTGTGCCAAATATGAATATACAGGTGAGGAAACGCCTTGCCGTCTCCCTCAACACACCCGTACCAACGACAGAGAGGGGCTGAGCAAGCAGGACATGAAAGACCTCTTGGCCTGGGAGGAAGAGGCTGCAGCACTTGCTGTGTGGGTGGGGGAGGGGGGAGACTAAGAGAGGATGGAGAGCAATAGCCTATGTTTTGAAAGGTTGTAACCACTGTGGAGGTGTCATGATAGGACAGCAAGATATGAATACAGTTTTTAAAAATGTGGAGATTAGCTCCATATGCTGATAAAAGAGATGAGCATCTCATCTCTGAAGGACTTTTAGTCAGAAGACTTCCACCAGTGTGGTGTAGCAGTTCAGAGTGGTGGGCTCTAATCTGGAGAATGGGGTTCAATTCCCCACTCCTCCACATGAAGCCTGCTGGGTGACTTTGGGCTAGTACAGTGGCAGGAGATGGACGGAACACACTCTGCCTGTGTCCAGCGGCAGCAGTCCATTAAACATTACTTCCACTTAAGACAGAGGTGCAGAGGCTGGGTGTGAGACAGGTTAGAGCAGAAAAGTTATGAACGCCTTGGTCAAGCTGGCAGTGCAGGTCAATCTCCCTTCTGTTAGGCTAAGATGGAATCCGCTCCCAGTTCTGTTATCCTCAGTGACAATAAACTGAGCGCAAGTAGGAACCCGGCAGTGTAGTTCTTCTGGGTTCAAAACAACTTGCTGATTTGTATCAAGCATGCCTGGCCATTCAAGCCCTGAGCCAGCTGCTCCTTCACCTGAATTGTATGCCTTTGCAGATGTCCTGCTCTGTCACGATGATGAACTGGAGGGGCGGCGAATTGCCTTCATCCTCTACCTCGTGCCACCGTGGGACAGGAGCGATGGGGGCACTCTCGACCTTTTCAGTACAGATGGTAGGTAGGGGGTCATTGGAAGCCTTCTTCTCTTGCAGTATTCTTCTTGTGCCCTTGGAGCCAGCAGTCTACAAGTGTCAGTGAAAGAATGCCTGTTAAATGCCACCTGTTATATTACCTTCCTGCCTTTACTGTCTTGATAGTTGTGCATTTTGACAGCTTAAGTAGCATTTATACTCTGCCAAGGAAACAAAACCTGTGTGATTTCCTCCTGATCCAAGCAATCATATACAACTCTAACTCATCAGAAATAACGATGTTCCAAGACACTGCAGCACCTGAATTTTTATACCCAGAAAGAAACTGCTTACATTGCAGACCAAAGCTGAGTTACAGCCTTTGCAGTTCACTGAAGTCCATAGGCTTAGAAAGGTGTACTTCTGCTTAGGATTGTACCATTAAACCTGTAATGAAAACGAGGATATTGAAAAACCTAGCCCGTGGAGCCCAGTGTACTCACTTGGGGCTTTCTCAGATTTTGATGTTGGCTATTCCGCTATTCCACGTTAAATCTCAGCTTGATTCTACCAGTTTAGCAAAGAAGAGTCTTAGTAGTAGGGTACTTTGGATGTCCTGGCTTCTGCCATCTCGAGTTAAAAGAGGACAGGGCTAGGACTTCTATCTTACTCAGTGGCCCACATCCTGACAACATAAGGAGCTTGAATATTTTTAAAGTCGCTGGAACTTTTTTTAGAGGTTCAAATTGGTGGCGTTCTCTGAGATTTTCTGCAAACTCACACATGCACACTTAACGCTGAATAAGTCCAATCAGCTTCTGTGTATCCTAGTGGGCGTGGCTTGTGAGTCTAGGATGCGACATCTAGCAAAACCAGCCAGCATGTCTTGGTCTGTGCATTAATTTTCGGTGGATGCAAAGAAAGACTCATAGAAATGCAAACAATTGGTCTGGAGAATCAGTAGGGAAAATATGAATGGGAAGAATGCAAATCCTTTGCTGGCTTTGTGGCTTGGGGGTGGTAGCAGGGGGAAATGGGATTGCAATGATGGATTCAACTAGGCAGGGATTGATTTTTGTGATTTTTCTCCCCCAACAGATCACTTCCAGCCTCAGCAGATCATCAAGTCACTGGTCCCTTCGTGGAACTCCCTGGTTTTCTTTGAAGTGTCGCCTGTCTCTTTTCACCAGGCAAGAGGGCTCTTGTTGCTTTTGCACATGTGCAGCCATAATGCTGGTCCTGCTTCCCCCTCTGTTTGTTCAGACCCTTCTTTGAAGTTGTCTTATACTGAGCCCCAGACCATTTGCCCATTTAGGTTGGTGTGGCCCTTACGATCTCAAGCATCTTTCCCAAACGTTTTTTCCTAATAGCTGCTAAATAGATCAGAAGGCCTGTAGCATTGTTAAAGAATAGCAACATTAATAATAACACTAATTCAGATACGTGGAGGGAAATCAAACTGGTCATTTTTCTTAAGTTTGCAAGGGGGAGGAGTCAAGACAGAGATTGGGTGATGTAGTGGTTAAGAGTTTGATTCCCCACTCCTCCACATGAAGCCTGCTGGCTGGCCTGAGGCCCAACCACAGTTCTTTCAGAACTCTCTTAGCCCCACTTACCCCACAAAATGTCTGTTGTGGGGAGAGGAAGGAAATGTGCCTGTAAGCTGCTTAAGGCTCCTTAAAGGAAAGAAAACAGGCAGTATAAAAATGTACTCTTCTCCTCCTCCTGAATGCCTTCATGTGTCATTCAAGGGTAAATGACTTGAACAGACTCCTGAAGAGTTCATATTGACCTCTGTTTCAACTCTTCCACCCTCACCTTGTAACCTTCCCCTTAAATAGAACTTCCAGTTTTATTTCCTTACACACATCTGAAGAAGTAAACTGTGACTTACAAAGGCTCGTGTTGAAATACACAGTTGTCATTCTCTAAGGTGCAACTGGACTTTTGCTTTCATTTTGCTGTAGAAGAGAAACACAGTTATTCCTTTGCAACCAGTATCTGCTAGCATTTAAACAAGAGATGCCAGAGCTTAAACCTGAATCCTTCTGCATGCAAAGTAGGTGCTCTACCACTGAGCCATAATTCCCTTCTGATTCCCAAATAGCAAGAAAAAAATAGCAAAAAAGGCCAGGCCCTTTTGCTAAACAAATTATTATTATTATTTATTATACTTGTATACCGCCCTCCCCTGGAGGGCTCAGGTGCTTCTGGTTCCTCAGGCATGCCTTCCTGACTTGCTCTTTCTGCCTAAATAGGGATGTTTAGGGGAATTCAAATTAAGGTCTTCCAAGGAGCTACTGCAGCTCTAAGCCTCCTAGGGCCAATCTAGGTATGGTTATGGTGGGATCCTAGTATTTTAAACACAGTTGTTGGCCACTCATGGCCTTTATTTGGATGTATTTTCACTGATGGCGTAGCTTCAGTGTCATGTTTTACTTTCCCCAGTCTTCAAAATGACACAGGATAAAACCTGAAATCACTAGAGGAGGTGTTGGGCCCCATTGAGACCTTGATCTGACTTTTGTGTTGGAGAAGTGAATGCTAACTACCTGTTCTTTTGCTTTCCTTCCTCTCCAGGTGGCTGAAGTCCTTTCCAAAGACAAGTGTCGGTTGTCCGTGAGCGGCTGGTTTCACGGCCCCTCAATTGCCAGGCCTCCATGCTACATTGAGTCGCCCCTTCCACGGACTTCCCACATTCCTTTTGATGTAAGCAAACCCTGCTCCCTTTTCAGGTATTCTGGCTCCACAAATGAGTCACACAGTCAAGTACTCTTGCCACTTAATTTGAAGGGATTCTGACCGAGGGCTGGAGGTCTTGTTTGATACCAGAATGAAAACATTAGTGGGTTTCTTTCTTTCTCTACTTTTCTCCTTCCCATCTCTTATGATTTTTCCGTAGCACGAAATCTTGTATCGCTGGATCAATCCAACATATCTGGAGATCGATTCCCAGAGCCGGATCCAAGAGGAGTTTGAGGACCGGTCTGAGATCCTGCTGAAGGATTTTCTCAAGGTGAGTCTTAGAAGAGCCACTCTGATCCAGCAGCAACACTGACTGAGTAAGCAGTTCTGCATAATGGAGTCTGTGTAAAAATGACCTCCTTGACAAAGTTGGGTTTGTTACTCAGTGGAACCCCAAAGCTGGTCTGCTGTTTCTGAAAGTGACCATGATGCAAAGCCTTGCACAGTGATCTTGTCCACTCATGATGAAAAGAAAAACTGCGGTTCTCATGGTCAGCTCCTGCCTCTGGTCAGAGTCCCTTGGCACTGGTAACAACCAGATGACAACCACCTGGGAGCAGTAGACAGGACAGCACAGAAACTTGAGCAGTCGATCCCAGTCACTGGTTCATGTCTTGTATCTGTATCCCTGAAGGCTAACGGCTGGCTCTGCTTTCCCGGGCGAAGCCAATAGCAGCCCAAATTGTAGAACTCTAGTTGGGGGTTTCTTGCCGAGCAAACAGTACCGCACAGTGGAAAACCCAGGCTGTTCTGTTGTGCTTGGTTCATAGGCAGACAAATTCCAGCTGGTCTGTGAGGCTCTGAAGAAGGGAGGACCCAAATGGAACAGCAGGGGGCCCCCTAACAAAAGGTAGGAACGTGCTGTGCTCAGTTGGAGATCATCAGGGTACCTCGTTGCGCCTGTCTCTGTGCTGCATGGGTTAGCTTGCAAGGGTTGAGACCCAGGAGTACTCATTTGAATATCTAGTCAAGAATTTGACTGTAAGGGATCATGACCCCAGGCACTTTAGCAAAAGAAATATATAAATGTCTCAAATGTTGGAAAATGAATGGACATTCTGTCATCTAATAGTGGACTTGTGACAAGCCAAATACTTATTACAAATCCCGGATTCTAAACAACGCTGGGTACTGACTCGAGCCAGATGCAATGCTTTTCCCCCTGCCCTTTTGCAAGGCCGGATTGAGAAGCGGCCTCTATCACATAGACTATGCCCTTTCTGTCCCACCATGGTGGAAACATTGGACCACATTTTATGTTATTGCCCAAAATATAATCCCCAGAGGGAAGCTTTAGTACTACCGATAATGGGAAATGTGCCCCCCAAAATATCAATCCCAAAATTGTTAAACAGTAATAATCCTTCCATACTTGGGAGAATAGCCAATTATTTGCTGCAAGTCATGTCCTTAAGAGGTATGTAAAATAGGCAAGTACAAAACTATTTAAATGTGAAATACTCCATACCTCTGATATTCCTGGGGTAAGGAGCTCACTGTTATTTATTGCATTTTATGAAAAATTTAATTAATTTATAGTATTAGTAATTTATAGTATTAGTAATTTATAGTATTAATTAGTATATACAATTTATATATCTTGGGGAAGGCTATACCTTTTTAGTAAATAGGCTATGAATAACGAATATCTTAATCCTGTCTTTTAAGTGTAGTTTTACTATACCTGTTCACAATCCCGTGTACAATGGAATGGACAAAATTTTTTAATCTACGTTATTTTTATAAATGAAGTGTGATTTTAGAATGTAAAACTACTCATAGACAGTACAGTTCAGTACAACTCTTTTAAATTTAGTGATGGTCTATACCAGGGGTCGGGAACCTTTTAGACTCAAAGAGCCATTTGGGCCCATTTTCCCCGGAAAAGAAAATTCATGGAGCCGCTAAGCTGGACGGAGGCGCAGAGGCCGCTTTCTGCAGAGGTCAACACCCTTCGGGCAGGTTTCACTTTCACCGGCCGGACAGCTGTTGCGGCTGCTGCTTCTGCTCCCCCTCCTTCTCCTTGCTCCTTCCCCCTCCCTTCTTCGACTTCTGATAAGCGAAACCCATCAAAAAATTTCAAGTGCTAACTCCAGGGCTGAGCTGGGGGATTCTGGACTGTTTCGGGGATTCTTCAACGGTTGGTGCTGGTTTTTTTCTCTTCCAGCAGTCAGCCCAAAAATCCTCTCGAAACAGTTAAGCAGAATCCCCAGCTCAGCCTCCTGGAGTTGGCAACGCAGAGGATTTTTTGATGGAGTTTCGCTTATCAGGAAGTGTCGAAAACACTGGAGCTTCGCCCAGCGGAGGAGGTGGAAGCGGGGCAGCGGAGGCCGCTTTTTTCTCTTCCCCCTAGAGTGGCGGCCTTGCTGAGGCCGCTTTCTTCTCTCTCAGCGGTGCACGGACGCTTTTTTCTCTTGGGGCGTGCTGGAGCCGCCTTCTCTCTCCGGGGGGGGTGCAGGTGGTGGTGCGGCGGCGCGGAGGCCGCTTTCTTCTCTCTGGGGGGGGCGGCAGCACGGAGGCCGCTTTTTTCTCTTGGGGGCGTGGCCTTGGCGCTGAGCCGTCTTCTCTGGGGGGGTGGTGGTGGCGGCGGCGGCGCGGAGGCCGCTTTCTTCTCTCTCGGGGGGGGGGGTGGCAGCACGGAGGCCGCTTTTTTCTCTTGGGGGGGCGGCGGCGCGGAGCCGCTTTCTTCTCTGGGGGGGTGGTGGCGGCGGCGGCGCGGAGGCCGCTTTCTTCTCTCGGGGGGGGCGGCGGCGGAGCGGAGCCGCTTTTTTCTCTGGGGGGGGGCGGCGGAGGCCACTTTCTTCTCTGGGGGGGCGGCGGTGGCACAGATGCCGCTTTCTTCTGGGGGGGCGGCGGCGGCGCGGAGGCCGCTTTCTTCTCTCCCCCCGGTCGGGACGGCGGCACGGCGGCAGTCTCTGCGCGGGGGAAGGGGGCGGAATCCCACGCTGCCCAGGAAGGGGCGTGGAGCCGCACCACAGGCTCTACAGAGCCGTTTGCGGCTCGCGAGCCGCAGGTTCCCGACCCCTGGTCTATACTCACGCTTTTGTATCTTATGCCAATAAAGGTCTATTGTATTGTATTGTATTGACAAGCCTAGAGAATTCTGGAGGATAATACATTCAGCCATCCAAAAGAACTTAAAGATGAATGTACAATGAGACCAAAGGTCTTTTTGTTGGGATTTATGGCTGGAACTTTGGAAAGGAAACGTGGTTTTTTGTTTTTATATATGAGAACAGCATCAAGAATAATATAGAGCAAAAATTGAAAACTCAAGCTGTTCATACAATAAAAGTGTGTGTGTATGTAAGAGAAACAAATGTATGAGTGGGTTTCAAGTCTATTTTAACACTGAGACTTCATAGAGAAAATTGTGATAAGCAATCTATCAGTGATGTTTTAAGGAACATAATTTTGATTTTGTTAACAGAGACCAAGAGATATCATTTTTGGGGGATTTAATACTCGATGCAGACGAAATTGGGAGTCCATAATGTACCTGTCAGTATTTGTAATTTTTGTAACTGGTTTGTTAAATTGCTTTTCAGTCTTAATAAACAAAATCTAACAATAAAAAGAATGTGGCTGTACAGCATTTATGGGCAGTTTCAAGCTTTAAAGAACTTGCTAGCCGCTACAACTGTGTAGTGTGGTTACAGCTGCTTGAATTCTCAGTAGGCAGAGAGGTGCAAGACTTGCAAGGAGATGACAGTCAGTGTGGCATAATGGCCTGTCGTTCTAGGATCTGGGAGACTCAGCTCTGAATCCCCACTTTACCATGGAAGCTTGCTGTGTGACCCCCAGCCAGTTAAACACTCTCAGCCTATATTCCCTCATAGGATGGTGGTTGGACAAATAAAGTGGAGAAGAATGTCAAACACTTTGGGGAGAAATGTGGCATACAAACAAACCTTAAGCTGAAAGCTAGCATGGCATTGTGGATAGATGGTCGGCTTTGGGAGGGAGGCCCTGCGTGTTTCACGCATACCAGAGCAGCCGTTGGAAACAGAATCTCTGAGTCACGTTCTCTCCTGTAATGTTTTTTACCACATAGTGTGTACTTTTCCCTTTAGACATAGGAAATTAGTTCAGATCCGTACTCAACTACAAATCTCATCAGCTGACCATTTTTCTCTCTGCGTCACCCATCTTTTGAGTTGGTTATGTATGGACACCATCCAGAGTTCTTAGTGGAAAGAAAGGATGCACGTATGATTGATAAACTTTCGTGCATCTCTTGGACCCACGCACAATGAAAATCCTGTATCTTGGAAGTAGACTAAATGGTTCAGATGAGCTGATAAATGCTTCAGTTGCCTGACAATTTCAGAGTATAATTTAGTTCAGAATTTACATTGTTTGTTTTGGGGTACTGAACACACAATTGGTCCTGTTATCAACATTTCCTGTCTTCCAGGTTTTATGAGCAAGCAGAAGAGGAGAGCCTGCCAGCCATTTTGAAGGACTGCATGGAGCTGTTCCGTTCAGAGGCCTTCTTCCTGCTTCTTTCCAACTTCACAGGCTTGAAGCTGCATTTCTTAGCACCTGAGGAGGAGGAGGAAGAGGAAGAAGAAATGGCGGCAGGAGGAGATCCTTCTAGCTGCACAGAAGGGGAAAGCAGTCGAGAGGAAAGCAACGGGCACAATAGTGCAGGGGAGCTAAAGGGAAACTCTGAAAACGATGGATGCAAAAGTGGTAAGAAAGGCATGGTGATTCACTCATTAAAATTGCAGGGGTTTTTTTCCAATGTGGCCCCATTGATAGTCTATCCAAAGTGAGACGTTTGGAGTTGACACGTGCTCTGCTTAATTCATTGGAGGCAGCTGTTCTCTTGCAAAACTGGCATCCCTTAACCCCTGAAAATGACAGCGGGGTTGCATCTTGAGAACCATTGAATGCAAAATCTAGTGCAGAGTATGGCTTTCATTGAAAGAGAAGCTGGACTTGAGTTCTCTTATGAAGGAAGAAAGCCTCTTAAACATGGAAACCTGCTAGTCCGGAGCATTTCACTGATCTAGGCCAAGTACAGTGTTTAACATGGCCACTACCCATCAAGCCCTGTGCCTTAGCACTAAAACAATGATTATGTATAATTTTTGGGTTGTTCTTCCCCATTATGACTGCATCTTCTATCCTTGTGTTACAAGCACATTCCCCAGACACCCCAAATTCTGCCTAAGGTGCAAGGCATGGCTAGAGAGATGCAACATTGCAGGATCGTTTTAAAGAGGAGAGTTTTTCTTTGCTAGTCTGGTCACACAACCAGCACTAGAGGAAAAGCATGCTTGAAGTTTTTTTTTCCCCTCTGTCAGGCTCAAGAATCCCTCAGTGTGCTGGAGAGCTGAGACACTGGACCAAAGGCTGCTACACCCTTGTCCACGATGCCCAGACAACGGAGTTCGCCTTGGATCTACTGCTCTTCTGCGGCTGTGAAAGTCAGTTGCAGGGGAAGGGTGGCTGTTAGGTGTCTGAGATGGGATGCAAAGGGCTGGATCCTGTGGAGCCCCCCTCCCCCCCCGCCCGCATAAGGGTTTTTTTCCTGTCACACCAGAGACTTTGTGCTAGGGGAAAGGCAGAGCCAGAGGCATAGCAAGGGGGAAAAGCGCCCCATGTACTGGTGTGTCCTCCACCCCAGAACGCCCTCGCTGCACCCCCACAGGGGCGTACACCTAGTTCGTGGCGCACTCCCTGGCCCCCTTGGAGCTACGCCTCTGGGCAGAGCTGTTGGCAGAATAAATTCCCAGGCTCCAGCTACCCAGAAACTGGAAGAGCTTGACACTCTCTAGGCTTCCAGCTCCCTGAACAGCTGCACTCCCAGAGACCATCCTCCTGTGATGCTGCACCACACAACCCAAAGCATAGGCTCATTCTGCACATGCAGAATAATGCACTTTCAAACTGCTTTCAGTGCTCTTTGAAGCAGTGTAGAATAGCAAAATCCACTTGCAAACAGTTGTGAAAGTGGTTTGAAAATGCATTATTTTGCCTGTGCGGAAGGGGCCATAGACAAGCATCCTTAGGTACCCATGTTCCATGGAGTTGCTTCTGCAAACAGTAGCACATGGTTTTCTTACATAGTTTTTGTTGCTTATATTGCTTTTCTCATATTACAGCAAAAAACTAAGGCATTTTATGTGATAACTGGTGTGCCCTCGCTCTATTTCAGCCAAGTTAAATGAATAGAGTTAAATAGTCAAGGTGGACTGTTCAGTATATCAAGTCGCTGCATTTACTTTTACTAAACAGTGCAGCTTTAGAAAAGGGGATGGGGGGGGGGCAGATCACACTGGGAAGCTGGTTTCTAGAAAACATCCTACCAACCATCACTGGGGTAAAGCACAGCTGTCTTCCATCTGTGTTGGGGTACAGGAAGCACTGAGCTACCGTAGCCCCCTCGTATCCTCTGTACTGGTCTCCTAAAGGGCTCTTTGATCAAACTGGCAGGATATAAATCTAAAGTCAGTGAGCATCCTTCCTTAATGGGTAGCTTTCCTCTCGTTCTCCACTTTAGGTGGTACAGGTTTACTGGAGGCGTTGGGTGTTTTTCTGAAAGCTGTGCCAGTTTCAAATAATGCTGATTTTTCCCCCCTCTTTCAAGGTTGGAATGTGGACTGGGGAGGCTTCACTTCATACATTGCAAAGGATGAAGATGAAGAGGTAAGAAACCTGGTCTCTTCTAAGGTTGAGAGAGGCAGCCGGCCAGTTTGGGGTTTGCTTCATCCAAGCTTGTGACTTGAGCACATTCCTTAGCTTGGTCAGGGCAGCAGGGCTCTGAGGAGTTCTTCCCAAACTGCGCAGCCAGCTGCTGCAATTCCAGTGAAACGATGTCTAATTTGCACACTTCCTGAATTTTATGGCAGCCTAGAAATAGGGTCAGAAGTGGTTAAGATGTAACTTAAAAGGATATGCAGGGAAAGAGAGAGGCCCTTTTAAACTTCGAGACCCCGTTGGGAGAAGAAGGAGGGCGGTTTACCTTTTCCTTTCCCTGACACTGATGTATCCCAAGCACCACTCTTTAAAAGCAAACCTACCAGTTTGTTTTGCTAACAATTCCTATTGTGTCCTCCCCTCCAGCTGCTGACTGTCAACCCAGAGGACAACTGTTTGGCTTTGGTTTACCGAGACCGGGATACACTGAAATTTGTAAAATACATCAACCACCCTAGCTTGAAGCGGACAGCAGCACAAGCCGAGACAACTGGATTTTGGGATTTCTGTTTTGTTTACTATGAATAACTGATAACAAAGTCATCCTCTAGAAGCAAACCCCCCCCCTTTTTTTTTGCACTGGACCTTTAGATAAAAAGAACACTGATAGCAATTTTTGAAACACCTTCTAGGGCCTAGGCTCTTACACAGTCTCCCCCCTTTCTTCTGTCCTCCTGTCAATTCAGTGGCCTTCAGCAAATGAACCACAGTGTCTTGGGCATCTCTTAAACTGTAGGTACTGTCAACATTTGCCTTGGCCTTGTGCTTCTGGGTTTCTGCTCAGCTTCAGTCTGAACATCCTAGGGGAAGCCATGAAAGGCTGCTCGCAGAAGCAGACTGTGGACACAAATGGTTTCTATCCTGGAGCTATGTCTTACAAGCATGTTCTGTGAACCGAGAAGTAGATTCTCTGGTTAAAAATACTCCCAAAATGTTTTTTTCCTAATGTTTTTCTAAACCAGATCTTTGATATCCTCACGAAGGAAGATGAGTTCAGCTGATATGCAATAGTGACATACCCTTGGGAATTTTGCTTGTAAAATAAGCAGCCAGTGGCTAAAAAAGTGAGAGGCTCAGGGCTTTAGCACAATATTACAAGAGTTTTATAGTACAAGCATTGCGGAGGGGGATGCGTTAAACAGCCGCCACTGAAAGGTGGCCTAACTATACATCCTTTCTCTGTCTAATGTACAGTGTTTCACAATAAAAGGAGTGAATGTGTAAGAATCATGTCACATTCTTCCCCCATCAACAAAGATGATATTTAAAGTGATATGCACTTAGCTGTTTGTGGTTGTGTGTTGTTATCAAAGAGGAACTCCAGCCCAACAGTTTGATTTGTCCCATGCATTGCAGTTATTATCCATCATGGATAGTATATGGCAGTGGTGGCGAACCTATGGCACTCCAGATGTTCATGGACTACAATTTGGAATTGTAGTCCATGAACATCTGGAGCGCCATAGGTTCGCCACCATGGGTATATGTTAAAGCTGCATCATGTTTGAGCTGTGTTGTTTCTCCTCCAGATAGGTGTTGGATTTTTTGCTGTCAAGTCGCAGCTAACTTACAGTTATTCCATAGAGCTTTCCAGGCAACAGATGAGTTGCCACTGCATCTCTCTGCCTAATTACCTTTTAGTCTGTGGAAGGTGCCCATCTAAATGATAACCGCAACTGACCCTGCTTAGCTCCTGCAACCAGGCTAGCTGGCTCCAAATAGCACTTCAACTCAATCCCAACTACTGTTATCAAGCTTTTATCACAGTCTCCCTCTGCAAAGCTCATGATGGCAAAGGAAGACTTCCTATTTTGTCCCTTCCCAGGTTCTGTATGGTAGGCTGGGCTGAAGGGTGCAACCAGGATCATCCAGTACAGTTGTGAGGGATTTGAATGTGGATCTCTCCTGTGGTTAGACCCACTGGTCATTGTACTATCTCAAACCAAATCCCAATCAATATACTATTTCTAGCTATAAAGGGATTTGTCACAGCCACCTAGAAGTGTCAAAAAATAATGTGGAATCTCAGACAACCTACTGTTTAGTCAACTCAAAAGCATTTTCCCCTCGTGAAGCTTTCTGATGCATTTTACCAGATATATGTAAAGATTTTTCTCCTTGCTAGCGACAAGGCTGGAGAAAAGATACAAAACAAGCCACTGTGGCGCATCAGGCATCATTTGAAAAGCACAAATGAGGGGGGAAGCTGAGGTCTGTCTTGTTTTATTGAAAAAAGAAACTGCTACAAAACACAGTTGATTCTAAAAATAGAAAGACTGTACATGGCTCTAAGCATCTGAGCTGCTACTATGCCCTTCTCTTAGATTCTGGGCCTTTCTATTGGGCTTCTTGGCTTTTCGGAATCTTAAAAACTAGTGCTCGATTCTTACAGAAGGACCTTGATTTCAGTTCAAGCTTTTCAGGTCAGGTTTTATATAGAAAACTGACCACATGTTTTGTAGAGGGGTCACAGTGCTTTTCCTCTAAAGGGTATACACGTGGAGGCAAAGAACTCACAAATGGTGCTGGAAAGAAGATTTCCCAGGGGCTCCTGAAAGTTGAACGGGAATAAGCATATTATTTTCTTGCACTGACTCTTCTCCAGACTACTTAAGCTACTCCATAAAATCTCTCCCTTCCACCATGTCTGTATTTATTGCCTCCATATCCCTTAGAGAAAAATAACCATTGCCCCTTGGCAGTGCACCACACCAGATAGCCACACATCCTACTCTGAACTAGGGCGCTGGTTACTAAGCAGCTGCTGGGGCTGATCTGACAGGGCAAGCGACGCTCTGCCTGCTGCTACCATATCTCTGGCTTAGTGGCCTATTGCAAAGATCATCCGAAATTGTTCATCTCATTTCTGCTCAAGAGGAGGCTGTCCCCACGCGCATGATTCTGAACAGCATGTTGATGTTGTCATTCTTGATAGCGTCCCGACAAGCAGCTATCACTTGCATCTTGGGTTTACCAACTGGAGGGAGAAGAAGAAAGGAAATGTCATGATGATTTTGCAGTCATTTGTGACATGAGATCTCCACGCCATCTTGAGAAGAAGAAGAGTTGGATTTATATCCCCCC
The DNA here is from genome assembly GCF_021028975.2 of Sphaerodactylus townsendi. Taxonomy (NCBI): domain Eukaryota; kingdom Metazoa; phylum Chordata; class Lepidosauria; order Squamata; family Sphaerodactylidae; genus Sphaerodactylus; species Sphaerodactylus townsendi. The sequence continues at coordinate 7,578,546 of NC_059438.1, forward strand.
TTTCTCTCCTGTAGGAGACTCAAAGGGGCTTACAAACTCCTTCCCTTCCTCCCTCACAACAAACCTCCTGTGAGGTGGGTGGGGCTGAGAGAGCTCAGAAGAACTGTGACTAGCCCAAGGTCACCCAGCTGGCATGTGTTGGAGTGTACAGACTAATCTGAATTCCCCAGATAAACCTCCACAGCTCAAGTGGCAGAGCGGGGGATCAAACCCAGTTCCTCCAGATTAGAGTACACCTGCTCTTAACCACTGCACTACTGCTGCTCTAGGTGCTTAATGTATGTTGAGGTATTTTGAAGAAAAAAAACTCATTTGAAATACTGATGTCATGAGAATGACAGAAAGCCCCCCATGGGGCATGCGATCACAACTTCTAACATCTTTTTACAATGGGTAATATTGGAAAGTGATGCATACTTTCCTAATATTTCATGTCCATTTTCAACTGGCCTGTCAGAATTGTCTCCTTACCTTCAAGAACCCTGGAGCTGTGCACCTGTGCCTTTCAAAGCCAGCACAAGGAGCAGCTCTCAGTCAACTAATGCCCACATCTTCAGGTTTTTATCTCCCCCAAGAGCAGGACAACAACATACACAACAAAAGCTGATCCTGTCCCATTGCCCCTAGTTCAGTACGTACCCCGTAGGCGCCCTGCCCTTTGGATAGCTTGGTTTATTGCCTTGAGGTTATTTAAGAACTCTGTGTGATTGGTGCAACGGATTTTATACTCTGACAGCAAATCTTTGTTGAGATTGTACAGCTCCATGTATCGCATCTTCATGTTTTTCCTGATGGAATAAGCACAAGGAGCACATAAACCCAGAACCAAAGAAAGCAGTCAAGATTCAGTCTCATTCAGCCACTACAGTGACTGGCTGACTCAAGTGGAGAGAAGAAGAGGAAGAGTTTGAATTTATGCCCCACCTTTCTCTCCTGTAAGGAGACTCAAGGGGGCTTACAAGCTCCTTTCCCTTCCTCTCCCCACAACAGACACCTTGTGAGGTAGGTGGGGCTGAGAGAGTTCCAAAGAACTGTAACTAGCCCAAGGTCAACCAGCAGGAATGTAGGAGTGCGGAAACACATCTGGTTCACTCAGGTGGAGGAGTGGGGAATCAAACCCGGTTCTCCAGATTATAATCCACCTGCTCTTAACCACTACACCACGCTGGCATTGAAGAGGGCAGCAGAGGTATTCAAGGTATTTCCTGAAATGTGCCAGTATCATCAGTGAAGATGCACTGGTAGTTATATATCTTTGTACCAAAGTTGCTACTGCAGCAATTTTTCACTCACATCTTCCTTGAGTGAGTGATGTTCATTTCTGGAATGCTGAGAGTATATAAAGAGTTAGATACCCAAAAGTGCATTGCCTGATTATGATAAACACATGTTGGTCTTAGACTATGAGCATCTACTAATGAGGAGGGGAGACCCTCAACAACAGGCCTGCACAACTTGTGACCCACCACAAGACAGCGACACACATGCTGCGCGTTGGCTCAACAAGGAGGGTTGTTTTGGAAAGCAAAGAATACCGCAGGCTAAAATTGCTGCTGTTTCCAAAAACATCCACCTACATAGCTGAGGAACAAATAAATTTAAAGCAAAGACTGCCAGGAATTCAGCTTCAATAGCACATTCCAGGTTGCCCTGGAAATTACTCATGGATGGAAGTCACAGAAAGCAAGCAGCACTGGATCTTTTCTCCTTTATCCATCTATGTTCCTCTAGTCAACACCTATTGGTGTTTCTATCTGTTGCCAAGTGGGCTTTTTCAATGGCTTTCCCCAACTTATATTCCACAAGACATGAGGACTTCAGACGTTTCTACCTGATTTTTTTAGGGAATGGCCAGTTCTGTTTGTTAGTTCTTACCACTTTTAACTGCCTGTTGTGCTTCCATCATCACTATAACCTGCCTTGTGTCCAGTTCCAGAAAAAGGAGGTTGTAAAAATGCTCTAGATAAATCAATAAATCTGTCCAAGTTAAGCAGAGACACAGCCAGCCACATATACAGGCACCCATACGGAAAAAAAAACACAAAGCCAACTCACATGTCACCCATGAGGCGAGAATCTTCTGCTCGAACAAGCATGCTGCGGATGAGGTTAGAGCTGTCAGCCATGTTAGTTGTGAGCTTCTGACATACGGAATAAGATTCATCTACCTATCAGCGCAAGGAAGACAAACATAAGGACGTTTAGATAATGTCAATGCCTCCATGCATGATGAGCTGTACCCTTCCCAAACAATGGGACTACTGACCTCTTGCACTCTTTATAACCTGGCACTGCTGGGGAAAGAGCTCCCCTGTGGCATCCATCCAAAAGAGCAACTGAGCCCCTTTGACACATATACTACATTTCCCAATATCCACAGGAAGCCAAGGTTTTTCAGAGCTCAACTTCATTATAGGGCACCATTGGCCATGGCCAATTGGCCATGCTGGCAGGGGCTGATGGGAATTGTAGTCCATGAATATCTGGAAAGCCGCAGGTTGCAGACCCTGCACTAGAAGATGAGCAACTTAAAGGGGACACAGTCTCTCAAGGACCTCTCTGGGAGAACAAACTGCACAGTTTCCATTCATTTCACTATGTGCAATTTCATACAAGGGACTATGTCCTCAGCCAGAATCTCTGAAAGTTTCTGGCAACCTCACCTTGGTCAGCGCCTTGCGTAGCTCCTCAAAATATGCTGGGAAATCTGCCTCCACCTGCAAGTCCTCTATTGCCAGAAAGGAAGTCATCGACTGGATTATGTCGCCAGCCAGGTCAATGTCATCAGTGTTAATGGAAATCTTGTATGGGGAAAAGCAGAGGAGATACGTCAGATTTGTCCCATGTGAACAATTCCTTTTGCATAAGGGACATAAAGATGCAGGTAAATGGTCTGGGATTTCTTTTGTTTATTGTTCTTTCTTTTTCTTGTTCTTCTCTTCTCTTTTTTGCTGGCCTAATGGCCATAATAAAACCGACTGACTGACTAATAAAACTGACTGACATTTCCAAATTCTGTACCCATCTGGGAAGTGGTGGGATTCAGCTGGTTCGCACCACTTCGGCAGAACCGGTTGTTAAAACGGTGCTTGTAAACAACCAGTCGTTAAATTATTTGAATCCCACCACTACATCTGGGCATCTGCCCTCATGCTTTCAACAGTGCCCTAAGCCTTGGAAATACATACGCAAGAAGTTACAAGCCACAAAAACCTTTACTAGCCTGCCTGCTCTCACACACTTTTGCATAACATCTGGACTCCAAAAATAACTTAACAGGGAAGCAATTACATTAACAAGAGTTCCCCTGGCTGGTCACCTGGATAAGATTCTGACTTGCCCCAGGCAAAGGCCTATTCACAAGTCTGATGACAGCATCACAGGGAAAAGCCGTACCTCCCCACTGGCCTTGATGCTGATGCGCAGCTGCCTGGCATTACGCAGAGAGGTGAAGCATACTTGAAATGACGTGCTCTGGGTCTCCATTTCTTCTGGTAACAAGAAACTCTGGTTCACCCACATGACAACCTTGAAAGAAAAATTCATCGCATGATTCTAAGAACATAAGAACATAAGAACTAGCCTGCTGGATCAGACCAGAGTCCATCTAGTCCAGCTCTCTGCTACTCGCAGTGGCCCACCAGGTGCCTTTGGGAGCTCACATGTAGGATGTGAACGCAATGGCCTTCTGCTGCTGCTGCTCCTAAGCACCTGGTCTGCTAAGGCATTTGCAATCTCAGATCAAGGAGGATCAAGATTCGTAGCCATAGATTGACTTCTCCTCCATAAATCTGTCCAAGCCCTTTTTAAAGCTATCCAGGTTAGTGGCCATCACCACCTCCTGTGGCAGCATATTCCAAACACCAATCACGCGTTGCATGAAGAAGTGTTTCCTTTTATTAGTCCTAATTCTTCCCCCCAGCATTTTCAATGAATGCCCCCTGGTTCTAGTATTGTGAGAAAGAGAGAAAAATTTATCTCTGTCAACATTTTCTACCTCCTACATGCATAATTTTATAGGACTTCAATCATATCCCCCCCTCAGACGCCTCCCTCTCTCCAAAGAGTCCCAAACGTGGCTGCAGCCTTCTCCCCTCATAAGGGAAGGTGCTCCTAACTCCTTCACAATCATCCCTTTTGTTGTCCTTTCTCTGCACTTCTTCTTTTCTATCTCTCTTCTCGACATATCCTTTTTTGAGATGGGGCTTTATCAGAACTATGAACAACACAGTACCTCCAAGTGCGGTCGCACTCACTGGCTTCTATATATAGGGCATGACAATCTCTTTGCAGTTTTATTATCAACTCCTTTCCTAATTCATCCTCCTGCATAGAGTTAGCCTTTTTCATAGCTGCTATATGCATTGAGTTGACATCTCCCATGGAACCATCAACCAAGACGCTTCAAATCCCTTTCCTGGTCTCGTGACTGATAGGCACTGGACCCCCCCTGTAGCGTAGTATGTGAAGCTTGGATTTTTTTTGGCCCCTAATGTGCATCATCACTTTAAGCATTCTTGCTACATTGAACTGCAGACTTTGCCATTTCCTGGAGCCCACTCACCTAATTTATCAACAAGGTCCCGCTTTGGAGCTCTCGAAATCCTTTGTGGTTCCTGTCTACCCACCCTGCACATAATTCCTCTGGTATCATCTGTAAACTTGAGCCAATTCTCACACTACCCACCCCTACTTCCAGGTCATTTATGAATAAGTTAAAGAGCACTGGTCCCAATACGGATCCTTGGGGGACACCACTCCTTACATCTCTCCATTCTCTAGGGAAGATCTCGAAAGCTCTTCCAACTTGTAGCAGTGCTGTGCCTGGCACAAGGAGTTGGGGTGGGCAGCTGATGTGGGAACCTTTCTCTTCTCATTCCCCCTCCCTGCTGTGCTTGTTTCTCCACTTTCCTTCTCAGGCAATGTCTTATCAGGTCATTGAACACCTGGGGTTGCAGCTCTGTCAGAAGTGTGGAATGCAGGTTGTTTTGACCCCGGGGAGAGAAGTTTCTTCTTCTACAGACTGTGGAACTGGAATGGTGCCATCCCCCTTCCACCTTGGGAACTGGTAGTCAGGGGTGGGGTGACATGATGTGGGGGATGACGTGGGGTATAATGGTGGCTGCAATGCTGGTGACGCTTAGTTCTGGCAATAGAAGTCTAAATGCTTATTCCTGATGCTGTTTTGCTACTGAACAGACCAGGGAATGACACTTACCCTTTGTATTCTCTCACTGATGGTGAATTTTACGAAGCTCTTAGGCTCGGGAGCAGAGTCTGGGTTGCTGAGCGTATACATGGCAAAGCGAGGGAGTTGTCTTGTGAGCTCAAACACATGGAACTGCAGGCTGAAAAGCAACCCCAAAAATTACCAAGAGGGCTTCACTGATATACCAATGGCTTTTTGTTCATCTTCTGGCATAAAGTGTATTTATTCCAACTTACACCACCGAGATCCAGCTATATCTGATGTCCCATTACTCTCATTCATTGGTTTAGGACACCAAAATAACCTCTCACAGAAATGAAAATACTGACTTGCTCCAGTTTGCTGGTGTTCCATTCAAAGTTTTATTGACGTTCATGCCCAACAATTCATCATGAGCACAGCTTAATAACGGGCATCATTTGAATGGAATACAAAATAACTGTTTAGTCTAACAATATATTGTTTAATATAAAGTGTTACTAAGCTTCTAATATTCAGCAAATTCCTGAGAACCTGAGTTTTTATTCTAAAAAACAGAGCAAGTTTGTCGACTTAGTGGATTGACAAGTAGGCGTTAAGGGCAGCAATAGGGTTTGCCCAGGGCAAATCAAGCAGCGTTCAGTGCTCATTTGTTTTACTCTCCCCACACTGCCCAAAGCAGTAATCATTAATCCTAGTTATAAGCGATTAAACGTTCCACTTTGTCCAGTTCCAAAATCTGCTCCTTCCAGGAAAAAAAAACAGATCCGAATATTATCTCGTATAATGAATTTCACCATGTTCCATGCAAATTGAACCGCACAATCACCTTGGTGCTGAAAGATCTGCAAAGACTGTTTGCCGGTCTCAGGGCATAATTCGAAGTGCTGATTCTTATCTTTAAACACCTGCATGGCTTGGGGCCAGGGCACTTGAAGGACTACCTCCTCCCCTACTGGACACTTGGCCAGATTCATCACACAAGCCTTGCCTTTTGTGCCCCACCTTTAGAGGTAAGGCAGGCAGCAATCAGAGAAAAGGCTTTTTCAACAGTGGCACCTCACCTCTCAAGTGCCCTTCCCCTTCAGGCTCACCTGGCACCTATCCTACTCTTTCAAACATCAGATCAAGACATTTCTTTTTACCCAATCTATTAATTAAGGGGCTGGTCTTTTAAACATCACTTTTACAGTCTGCATGTAGCCTGGGAACTGTTTAATGAGATTTGCTTTAAGCCACATAACATTTGTGCTGCTGTTTGTTCTGGCTGCATTTGTAATGCTATTTTTTTTTAATTGTTAACAATGGCAACTGTTTTTATGCTGCTTTACTTTGTATGCCACCTCTTGAGCAGGTTCCCTGGAGAGGCAGCATAGAAATGTTCAAACTAAATTAATAATCCATGGCAGCTGAACGGCAGGTGAGCTGAACGCAGAAAGTTGAGGCTACAGCCCTTGGCAGCTCCAGTTGAGAATGAGACATCTCCAGAGAGCTGTTGCTGGCCAACACGAGCAGTTCTAACCTAGACAGAGCCACAGTTTAACCTATCTGTCCTTTGCCCAAGATGCTTATGAATGGGTAGCTCGAACCTGCGAGCCAAACCACAACTGATTTGAAAACACCCTCCCATATCCAACACTGTCTATATCAGTGGTTCTCAACCTTCCTAATGCCGCGACCCTTTAATACAGTTCCTCATGTTGTGGTGACCCCCAACCCTAACATTTATCCATTTTACAGATGGAGAACACTGATGCAGAGAGTCTTAGGCGACCCCTGTGAAAGGGTCGTTCGACCCCCAAAGGGGTCCCAACTGACAGGTTGAGAACCACTGGTCTATATATTTATTATTTAGACACAATTTCTACTTGCTGTCATAACCTTACCTGTTCTTATAGCCCACAAAGGCCTTGATGTGCAAATCCACTGGGACATCTTTGGGAGGGGTGAGAGGAACTTTGATGCGACTTGAGACATTCTGAAGTCCCGGATGAACCACATGGCTCTCGCCTTCAAATATTCCTTCTGCGAAGATCAGTGCTGCTCGGATGGCCGTGTCTTTGTGGGGGAGGGGGGGATGGGGGGGGACACGCTACTGGTCAGTGATTCATTATTGGGAATTGTTTTCAAAGTTAAGTAAAAGGAAGGACAGAGGGGGTTGGAGAATTGGTAACCCAAGTTTCAGAAATCACAGTGATTGATTATGGTTCGTATGTGGACATAACAAGCACATCAGAGTAACTGATGACTACAAGGACTCAAATAAAACTTAACAGTGCCAGCTGGAATAGGAATGCCACACTCCCTTCTCTTCAGCATTCACAAATCCTCGTAACACGTCATTGTCTAAGTGAGACGAGCACACGACCCACATATTAGCTTACATTTGACAGATACAGTAGACACAAATGCACCTTCAGGATGAGAATCACAAAACGGAAAACCCCAAAGAAACAGCCACAGACATCTCTCTAAAGTGCTGGCCATTTCTTTATTTAAAACATTTAGATCCTGGCCTCCTGTCCTGCCTTCTGTGTGACTCACAACAATCATTCAAATCACATCGTAGCAAAAAAGCAATACAGATATTTTCACAACCTCAAAGAGGAGCAAAAAAACATACAAATTGCCCAGCCTCAGCTCCCACGCACCACTCCATATAAATCAGCCTTGCAGCGACTTCTAAAAGTTACCAGGGTTCTGTGACTCATGAGCAGCTAGGCTAACAGAAAAGGGAGTGGACACCATGAAAACCAGTGGGAGCTCCTGGGAGAAAAGACATGATAGTTGCCTTCCTAAAAGCCTCTGTCCCATTTCGTCCTCCAGCAAGGATTGATCTACCCCCTGTGTGCATTGCAACTGGCAGTGGGAAGGTATGGGGACAGATGGTCCTCGCGGATCACAGACATGAGACCATGAACCCCAGCATCTTACACTTGAGCACAGAGTTAACTGCACTCCAGGACAACTGCTGTATAATTATGTCCTCCAGGCAGCCAAGTTTCACACCTGCTACAAAGTCAATGACTACAATCACTGGCAAGGGTGATGAGATTCTCCTTATCTAAGGCGTGGCCACAGAAGCTTTAAGGGGGGGGGGAGGGTTCTTTACGGTCCCAGCTACTATCTGCAGTACTTGCCAGCCCCAAACGCCGCACTGAGCCCAGGAGAATTCTCCCAATCCAAAAGCAATCCCAGTGACTACAAGGGGAACTGTCCTTCCGAAAATGTCCAGCCTTCCTGATTATCAGCTTTTTGTTGCCTAGATTCCACCTCAGCCTGTTCAACCTCGTCCATTTGATTCCCCAGCTACAAAACTGGCCTCAGCCCCAAGACAGCAGCTCCTTGCTGTTGAATTAATGAGTTCTAAAGCCTGCCGGGTATCAGAGGCATCTGTCACAGCTGCCAGTGACAAATGCTTTTGCTAACCTACCTCCAAGATTCCCTGTCCATTGGCTTTTTATGTTTTATGCCCTTGCAACTTCTTGCTGCACTCTTAGCAGTTTCAAGTCCAAGGAAATAAGGCGGGGGGAAAATAAATGAGGCTGTGGGCTGGGTATTTGGAGCTGCAAAGATATATAGCTTGGAACGATGCCCATCTGGATCAATTAAAGTCAACTAAACTGAAGGTGGGTTATGAGTATCTCACCAGAGGACACTAAAATACTGTCTTTTTAAAGCAATAGGATCAGACATCTCTTTTTAAAAAAGAAATCATCAGCAGGAATGGCCAAACTGATTGGCAGAGTCCAAGAAGAATGTGTTTACAAGCTTCCTTTTGGACTCTGGCAGATAAACCACATCTCACCACATCTGACAGATAAACCACATTAACCCTCATCGATCCATTCCTTTCCACACATGAGCGTTTTCTGCTCCTCTTCTGCCCTCCCAACCCCTCTAAACGTAGTCTTGCTAGCTGTCCCAATTGTTTTGGGAGGAAGAACTGCAGGCTCCCTGAACCACAAAGGGTTATTTGTTGTGTCAAGTTCTCTTCAGAAAAAAAAATGCAGGCAAGAAGAATCCATCAGTAGCTATGGACCAGAATTAAAGAGTGGGATTGGGCCATGCTATGCTATGACCACCTTCTCAGGAATAGGGTCGTTGTAGAACTGGAATAAGCAGCAGAAAGAACAATGAAGAAAGCCCAGCAATGATTTGGGCAGATGGAAACTTGGTCCCCCAAGAGCAGCAGGGATGCTCGCTGCCCAAACTAGAAAGATGAACGATCCAAAATAAGACAGTAATTTTACGATGGTATAAGATTCTCACCATTGGACGTGGCAATGCAAAGCTCAACATGAGCAGGTTGACTGTCTGAGCCCAGGTTCAACGTGAGCGTCGTCTGGAGCTGCGTGTTAGCTGGAATCACACCCCTCTGCCCGTCCAGCTCAGTCACTTGAGTGTTCAGTTCCACTTGCTGTAAAACATGCAGTTATCCCCCAAGCTGGATTTGTTATGGTTCTGATTTCAGAAATACGCTAATGAAATAGACTTCACACTGGATCAGGCTCCCTAACACAGGCATTCAATTTCAAAAGACTTCCAGCATTTGCTGAAGGACTTAATGAAGCTATTTATTTAGGGAGGTATAGGATGGACTTGGGTAACTGTTCACACGGCCTCCTAAAGTTCATTACAACTCAAGAGTCTAGACAGGTTATGAAACTGTTGATTCAGGATTGCTGTTCTATGTCAGCAACCCTTCTTTACATGGGCAAGAAATTCCATTCGGTTTTACTTAGAACTGGGATCCAGAACAGCGAGACACTGATCAAGCCTTCAATTTATCCTAAGCTAGCTCTTGAGTAAAGACTGCCCTGAACACAGCCAAGATCAGAGCTGCACATGCTTGTATAAACACACAGTTACCTTTGCATTTTCTTCATAGTTCCGTAACTCCAGCAGCAGATTTTGTTTTTTCTGGCTAAGCTCTCTGACCAGGTCCTGCTCCGCAGCAGTGTCCGCAAAGCTTCCTTTACTCTCCTGGCTTCCTGGCAGGTATCCTCGCACTGTGCAAGCAGAGAGACAACTGCTGAGCCTGTGACGGGGCATCACCCAGAGAAAACCACCCACCGCATGGAGAACAGTTTTGTCGAAAGAAATAAATACTAGACCAGCTCTACGGGAGGTCTCAGGCAAAACAGCTTCACTGACTGACAACAATAGACCACTCCAGTGTAAATCAGAGTACAGTGAAGGCAGTAGAGGCTGGTGCCCTTTCACCAAAAAAAGTAATGGGATGCAGTTTGATCCAATAATCTAACGTTCACTCCAGGGCCCCAGCCCTCCTGTTACCTGTGCTGGCCACAGCTCTCAGAAAGCCCCCCAACTGCAAGGCACACCCCAGCATCCTCCTGAAGCCACTCGTAACTAAGTGGGGCATCCCCAGACATGGCTGAGCATAGTATTCTTCCTGATCCTGAAATCTGAACATTCTTATTCCAAGTATTATATACAAGCAGAGGAGAAACTCCTGGACAAAAAGCACGAAGGAAATAGTGGACCACTGTTAAATTTCATTATCTCAAATATAGCAATTTCACCCAATATTGTGTCTCTTTGTTCCCTCCCAACAAATATAATCAGGCTGTAGCCAAAATGCCATGGAATCCCAGAAAACACAGGCATGATGGATTTTATGAGGTAGATGAGTGAAGATTCATTGTGAATTTCATTGCATTTCACTTTAAGATTGTTCTGTGCCTTGGAACCTGGTAAGTCAGTTTCAGTCAACTACACAATTTAGAAAAATAGTCTGGCTTTATATTGCACCTTTCTCTCCTGTAAGGAAACTCAAGGTGGCTTACAAGCTCCTTTCCCTTCCCCTCCCCACAACAGACACCTTGTGAGGTAGGTGGGGCTGAGAGAGTTCCAAAGAACTGTGACTAGCCCAGCATCACCCAGCAGGAATGTAGGAGTGTGGAAACACATCTGGTTCGCCAGATAAGCCTCTGCTACTCAGGTGGAGGAGTGGGGAATCAAACCCGGTTCTCCAGATTAGAATCCACCTGCTCTTAACCACTACACCACACTGCCTCTGTATTTATTTTGCTGTTGCAGAAGCAAATCAGCAGGTACGATTTAACACAAACACCCACACTGTTTCCCTATTTACAGACTCTGGTCTGGAAAAGGTTCTTGATTCTCTTACCTTCCCCATCAACTGAGCAGCAGATTAACTGGGTGTTACCATCCATTCGGTAATCTCCCTGCACTATTCCAGCAATGGAGGAAGAAAAATTATCCTTGAAGATGACCTCTCCAGTTCGGTCATTGCGTGCATCGACCTATAGCATAGAGCATTCCCCACAGCCGCAGCAAGACAGAAATAAAATTTAACTGCTCAACAGGTATACATGAGCTAGAAATCTACTTGACTAACCATGATAGATTACAGCCTTCAATAGAGAGCCTGCAAATTAAACTTTTCCTTTTCCAAATAAAGCTTCAAAGTGTTGAAGAGAGGGGAAAGTAAATGGGAAATTTATGCTCAACAACTGAGAATCATAAAAAGTCAGATTTACAGAGTGCACTGCAGTCCCCACCAAGAATCCCTTGTCTCTTTCCTCCTTGATAAGTGTATCTCAGCAATGTTTCTTCTATAGGTTGTGACAAAAATCCTAATAAAAAGCACCCAAACACTCAAGTTAAATTATATACACGTTGTCTTGACTGAAATAGCTTCAGGCTGTATGGCCGTGTTCCAGTAGCATTTTCTCCTGAAGTTTTGCTGCATCTGCGGCTAGCATCTTCAGAGTTCCTGGGACTGTTTGAGGCTAAGAAAAGGGTATATGTGTGTGAGAGAGACTGAAGCCCTGTCCCCACATGCACCAAGTGCTTTACTACCATCAGATCCTCTGAAGATGCCAGCCACAGATGCAGGCGAAACATCAGGAGAAAATGCTACTGGCCATACAACGCGGAAAACCCACAACACCCCAGTGATTTGGCTGTGAAAGCCTTCGACAATACAGCTTCATTTACGTTGTTACAGAATACTAACCAATGGTATTATTACAAGTAATAGCAACCATGGCTTGCAGATGAAGATTAAGTGGAATCTAGTTAGACAGGAAATGGAACCACAACCAGTTCACTGGAAAGTTTACTTAAACCTCTCTCTCTCTCTCTCTCTCATTTAAACTCACCTTTCCATTGGACCAACCAGTAATCAGTTCATTCACACCATCACAGTTGACATCAAACGCATGTATGCTCACAGCCTGGTTTTTAGACTGGTTAGGAAAAATAAAAAAAAAGCTGTTTCATTGACTCCGCTTTGCAGAGCAACAAGTAAATGACAAGTCACAAATAACAAGTCATTCCTCAAAGCTAACTTTTACTTTTGTAAAAGGGCAGTAATACTGAGCGGCACACAAAGCACATCTATTTTGGCCTCCCGCTCCACCCCTGCTCTTCTATCCTGGCCAGAAGAGTCCAGATGCAAGCCCAGCAGCAACCTCTGGGCCACTTGCACATCCAGGTGTGGCAATCAAACCTGGTTCTCCAGATTAGAATCCACTTGCTCTTGACCACGCTAACTCATGAATATTGAATACATGAATATTTACAAGCAATATTCATAGGAACTAGCTGCCCCGTCTGGTTCTGACCTTTCTGTCTCATTTATTGGTTTCTCATACTCACTTTGATTCTCCAGTAGCGAGCCATCTTGTCATAAACCCCCACTGTCCCGTTGGAAAGGGCATAGCCAAATCGGCAGCTAGACATCGAGGTTAGTGCAGTGACAGTCTGGGGAAACAAGACAGGAAGATTATTAACTTGCCATTATCAAGCGCAGCCGATGGCCATGGAAGCCGAACCGTATCAGTCATATTGGCTGTTTTCAGCTACACTTGTCAAATGCTGGCCGAATTCATGCCGATTTAAACATACTATGCGGGCAACTTTCTTAACACAACAGTATTCACACATGAATGCTAAATAAGGGAATTACAAAGGGAATATTAACACTGTGCACAGTTCAGTTTTTGTTTCCCATGTTCGTGTTAAATTGCTGGGAAGTGCTTACCAGCATAAAAATCCCCTCAGGTTATTATGCAGGGTGCCCAACCCGGCCCCCAAGAAAACAGGCAGCCCCTCCTCCCAAGAGCACATTTGCCATTTGCCAGGAAGGCCTGTGTCTCAAACCTTCCGCTTCCTAGCAAGTCCTCTTGTTATAGAGACACCGGAGTTGGCAACAGGCGATGAGCTACCTTTGGCCATGGATACTGTTCTATTTTTTTAATGAATTTATTTATTTTTGCAGAGTCAGAAGCCAACTCCAGCATGCCTGCAATTGCCATCTCAAATGTAAGGGCAGCAGCCGTTGACAACCGGCCCTGCCAGAAAGAGACCAGAGCGGGGAGGCGAAGGACTGAGGTTTATGTCTGGCTTAAAGAATGATACAGATGGAAGACTGAGCCACTCCTCAAAACTCAGCCGTCCTGTGATGTCTTCCTAGGGTGAAACCATCTCCACTGCTCTCCACCTTCTTCCAACAGGAATTCAGGCATGAGAGAGACTTTAGAGCGGCCACAGGATTCCTACAGATAGCGTGGGAAGCAGCCCTCCAAGTTTCACTTGACACCTACTCAGATCAGGCACATCTACCGGTTCGTTGCCAGCACTGATGCAGATGCGCTGATGAAAACGGCGGGTGGGAAGTTTTTCCCGAACCATTTACTGCATTCAAATAAAGCCTCAGGCCAAGTGACTACCTGAAGGAGTTAGCATCAAATGAGCGTGCCGAGACAGGCATAACATCCACTGAAGTAATAAAAAGGAGGCTAAAAGAAGCAGAGTCAAATGGTTCCCAGAAAAGCTATAATTTTCCCATAATGTAACCCTTTCGTTTGTTTAAAGGATAATGCATCACACAAAATTTGTTTTGGCTCTCATACAGCTATATGTTGCAGCGAGGCTGTGTCGCCAGGGACAGGTTAGGAAGAGCTTCCAGGTGCACAAGGCAGTCACCATCATGTACCACAGGCAACAGAAAACACCTCCCCAGCTCTAGGCACATGGCCTGTCAGGCACCATGGGGCACATTCCCTTAAGGGAAGGAATGCTTAGTTCATCACAGGTCCTTCTGGGGTAAAGGATGTCACACTGGAGCTAGAAGGTAACCCTACTCAGGATGGAACTTACAGGAAGTAAAAGAGTCTTTACAGGAAGAGTCTTTACAGGAAGTAAAATAAGGGGACGCTCATATTATCATTCTTTCACCCTTTACCCCAGAATCAGAAAATACACCAGATGGGGACCCACTGAAGAACTGCAGAGGTTTCCTTTCTCGAGGACCATGTTTTCTATGGATGGTACTAATCTAAAAACATGGGCCACTGAATTCTTTTCCAAGACTCCACAAATCCACTTGATGGGGCCAGTAATTTTCCTGCAAGGATAGTCACCTTTGGGAAGAAATACTCTTCCAGTGACCCCACCCTCGACAATGCAGGAAGAAATATTTCTGTAGCAGATTTGAGATGCTGTCAAGTTGGTACAGCCTCAGTACCTGAACTGAGGCTTTTCCCATGTCAGGGCAAAATGTATCTGGAACAATCTCCAGCAGAAACCTTACTTGAAATGAAGGCAATGACTCAAGAGCATGTTGCGCTTGCAGAACACCAAATAATGTGACTGGAACTTGCGCAGAAAAAATTCCAGCAGATTTTGCCCATTATGCAGTGGCGTGCCACTAATCCCAGGTCCCCAGGAACACGCCACCAAGCTCTGTGCCCCCCCCCCCCGCCCTGGCCTCCCTGCAGGCCAGCTCCTGCTGTCCCCAGAGCCTGGGGAGGGCAAAAGCCAACCTCCGGGAAGGCCAGGGAGTACGGGGAGCAGAGCTCAGCATTGCATGGCCCAGGAGTCACCCTGCTGCCACAGCGCCAGTCTGAGCCACACTCTCTTCCGGCCTCCCTGCTGGCTCTCGTAAGTGGGGCGGGGAAGCGGTCATGCCCCCAGGTGCAGTTTAGCCCCATTATGGCACTGACATTATGCCAATCCATTGTATATTAAGCAGGAAACCAGATGCCTTCTTCCATCCCAGGGGTGGCTTTGCAATCTATTCCTAGTAGCTATAAGCTTTAATAGCTGTCTTGTAAGTGGTTTACAGTGTAGTCCTAAGCAGAGTCACACTTTTCTAAATCCACTGGGATCAATGGGCTTAAAAGGGGGTAAATTTGTTTAGGACTGAACTGTTACAAACTAAAGCTTTTATTCCATACTCCAGCATGAAGCTTCTTGGCCATACCTGTCGGACTGTCTCAAAAAAGTAGGCTATTAGTTTTCCTTCCACCTGTGGCTTAGAAGAGAAATAAGAAAACGAAAGCTTCCAGCTTTCGTTTGTATTTTGTGTAAGAATGATTTCACCCTTAATATAGCAACAGGGTTTGTCACCCCTACATGTCAGGCACTCTGCTGTTTTTTCACAATAATTCTGTAAACATGAATGGTACATAATTCCTTAAAAGTTCAGGATGCATGAACTTTGATCACCTGTGGCCAGCTGGCACAAGGTAGCCCCTAATTTTTGATGACTGGCCCTTTCTACTTCAGCGCGATGCCAATGCCAAAACCTTTATATGACATGAATAAAAATAGGCAATTCTCATCTGCTTGAAGGCTCTGCTCTGGACTTAAAATACATGGTACATGATAACATAGTTATTCCAATCTTCCGATCTCAATCTAAAGTTTTGCACACAATAAACATTTTCACAACTTAGCGTTTCCCTTTACCTCGGTCTCTGCTATTTCTGCCGCAATTTCATCTTCTTTAAAAACCCTAATGTCAAAATCATCAGATCCGACAAGAAGCTAAAGAAGGGGGGAATCGAACAAAAAAATTAATACACAACACCACACATTCACCAGCACAGACTTTGCTAGAAATCCAATCCAGACCTCTAATATTAATTTCTTGTGACTTTCATAAACTGTTTGTGCTGTCTCAGATAGCTAATTTTCTTCATGGGGACTTACATACATGCACAATATAACACGCCAGCTCACACCTCCTGGATCATCTGGGATACTAAGACGCATCTTAAAAGATATTACAGCCAAGACCCAGAAACTTCCTGTTCACAAATTAGGTCATTCACACATTAGGTCATTTCTCCTTTGCGCAGGAAAAAATACACTGAAAACAAGTGATGTGAATAACCAACTTCCAGAGAGCCCTCCTAACTTTAAACTACAGATTCCACAACTGTTAAGGCACAGGCCAGAACTCTTGTTTCACTGCCAAGCACAAAGCACAGTTCAATATATGCAATATGTGGATTTAGATTAGAAGGATCACTCCCTTTCCCTTGAGAGTATATAATGGGGTGCTCACATGCATGGCCCCATTCCAGACAGTTTGCTTACATTCCTGCCCTGGGATGGGACTCCACTGGAACACATGCTGGTGAAAACATACAAACATCTGAGACATATAGTCAAAACTAATCCTAGAACCAAGCATGACACATGGGCCTAAAAAAGAAGGGGGAGTGAGAAATCCCACAATAGTCATATACACATCCTGCCACTAAAGACGCTCAACATGATACCTGCAATTAATTAGATAACATTCAATATTGCAGCATAATATGGGGGTCTTTTCATAACCTGCTATTTGCTCTTCTGTAATAAAGATGGATGGATACTTTGCTATTATTATTGCTTTTTAACAAAAAGCATTAAGATAGTCATGTTGAAATCATACATGACATATGTAATTAAAAAGCTGATCTGGTTTGTAACCAAGCTTAACTTGCTTTCACAATGGAACCTTGAACATTGGAAGTTTTTTGAGTTTTTGTAGTGGAACTGAAATTTTTGCACATGATCTGTTTGCTCATATACAGAACTGCAACTCCCAGGGACTATGGAGGGAATATCATAACAAGTTTTAACAAGATTCAGTATTAAGTACAGACATGTCACAAAATCCAGTAACTTACATTACAGTGAAAGTATTCCTATCTAGAGCTCTGAAAGTTGCTATTTCAGGAAATAGCATAAGAAAGCCCATGTGTATAACATCAGCCAGAAATATACCTCATTTTTCCCATCACCATCAAAGTCACATAATGCCAGCGCATGAACATTGTCACCGGTGACCTAGAATTAAAAACAAATATATAGCGATATTTCAGCTTGGTAAGCCCAAACCTGTCTATCTTTGTGTTGATGTTGAAAAAACATAATTAAAAGTATCAACACACTTTCAGCTAGAAGTCTCCCAGTGTTAGGAACTCTGAGCACTGTGCCGCAAACATCACGAGGAAAGGGGCAAACATTGAAAATGCTGGGGGGAAGAATTAAGACTAATAAAAGGAAACATTTCTTCATGCAACGCATGATTGGTGTTTGGAACATGCTACCACAGGAGGTGGCCATTTACCTGGATAGCTTTAAAAGGGGCTTGGACAGATTTATGGAGAAGTCAATCTATGGTTACCAATCTTGATCCTCCATGATCTGAAATGCCTTAGCAGACCAGGTGCTCAGGAGCAGCAACAGCAGAAGGCCATTGCTTTCACATCCTGCATGGGAGCTCCCAAAGACATCTGGTGGGTCACTGTGAGTAGCAGAGTGCTGGACTAGATGGACTCTGGTCTGAACCAGCAGGCTCTTTCTTATGTTATGTTCTTATCAAGGTTATCCTTGCTATTGTCTTTCCTCACACTTTGTTCAGCCAAAATCCCAAAACAACCTTGGCCTCAGCCTCAATAATCCATCGGTAAAATGAAAATGTTCATAGGACTGTTGTGAAAGCAAAGGCACAGCGCTTTATGCACTGAACTCTCCAAACACTCATGTGCATCCTTACCGTCCAGAAAAGGTCTTTCCCTTCATGATTGAAGCCCTGCAGGGAACAGTTGCCACCAATAATAGCAAGAGGTGAGGAAATGTCTCCTAATGTTCCGAGCACTACCGCATTGGCCCCATCTGGAACCTACAAAAAGAAGATGCTGAAGCACACTCATTCTGTCACATGCGGACATTATACAAAAGGCAAACAAATATTGCGTTAAGTCCAATTTCGTTTTACAAAGATGATGTTCCTTTATTAATTCCTTTATTAACAGAAAAATATTAACTGTGTTAGATGCACTGGATGAATTTAAAATGATTTCAAAGTATTATTGAACGCTTTCACGGCCAGAATCACTGGGGTGTTGTGAGGTTTCCAGGCTGTACGGCCATATTCCAGTACCATTTTCTCCTGATGTTTCGCCTGCATCTGTGGCTGGCATCTTCTGAGGATGCCAGCCACAGATGCAGGTGAAACGTCAGGAGAAAATGCTACTGGAACACGGCCATACAGCCCGGAAACCTCACAACACCCCAGATTTCACATTCATACATTAATCTATTCTGTTTCTTTGTCAAAAAATCTAAAAAGATTTAATAACTTACTCCTTCGTAAAACAAGTCAGCGTTGTTGTGCACATCATATGCTAACAAACTGGTCTGTGTGCCAACCAGAAGGGAATCGTAGCCGAGGGTGGGGTTCAGGACCCCTGCTGTCAAGCAAGTGACTGCCTCATTAATGTTCAGAAGAGAAACGTCAGAGTCCTGGGCACTAAACACCAAACGGTTGGCACTGATGTGTTGACCACGTACATGAGGATTATGAATAAACACCTGCAAAAATGAAGAAGGATGTGTGATTACACTAAAATCTGGTTAGCAGCCACTTGTGGTTTTTAATGTCTATAGATGTATTCATGGTGAGATCCACTGCAAAGCCACTGTGGCAAATGGATTCAATGTATACTGTGAACTCTCATGAACTCATACCCCCCAGATTGCCACCTACTCTGACTACCATCAGAGTATGGCGAGTTAGGCCCCTTCTGCCCCTGCAGAATGATTCACTTTCAATGAACTTTGCAGCTGGATTTTACTGTGCGAAATAGCAAAATCCACTTGCAAACAATTGTGAAAGTGCATTGAAAGTACATTATTCTGCATGTGCAGAAGGGGCCTCTGAGTACTAATAATGTCTCTTCAGTTCTGGGAGGTGGCCAGTTATAGCTATCGGAGCAACATGATTAATAATTCCTGAAGTAAGCTTCATGGATGTCAGCAGAGTCTACCATTCATATTCACAACTATCCTGGGAGAGGGAACACGGCAGGGGAGAATGAGTGGCCCAAGGTTACCCAGTGAGGTTCATTTCATCCTAACAACCCCGAGGGTAGGTTAGGCTGGGAGAGAATGATTGGCTCGAGGTCACCCCAAAAGCATCATGGCGGTCCACCACTCTAACCACTAAACCACATGGGTGCATATGCTTTATTGCACACTCTGCCCATGTTCAGGAACACTCTCGCCTGGTGTAACCACGCCACGCACTCTCGGGCAACAAGGAGCAGGGAGGTGCCAAACAAGACGTCCACACGAGAAGGGAGGAAGCCGAGATTAAAGAAGGCTTCCCCGCACACCTCTTTCCCGGGGGACGGTTTACCTTGCCGGCCTGCGTGGCCCCCGTCAGGCAGGGGTGGGTGCCGTCGTACCTGCCCAGCGCCACCATGCGGGGCAGGATTTTGTGACTGAGCTTGAGCGTGAAGACGGGCACCAGCATGGCGGCTCGCCGGGCGGGGAAGAGCCGACCCGGCGGGGAGGGAAACGAAAGGGAGCAAGAGCCCCGGGCCTGGAGTCTCAGAGCCGCCGCTGCCTCTTGACCCGGTCAGCCAGCTTCAGCAGAGGCGAGAGCGATTTCCTCGCTGATAGGTCGGCCCCGGCGCCGGCGCTGAGCGTCATGGCGTCAGAACGGCACGGGCCCGGTTGCTATGGAAACCGCCCGGGGAATAATATCCATGAATGGAGAAGGTCTGGGATTTGGGGATGAAAATACGCGGAGAAGGGCGGCGGCCCGTTGCTATGGAAACTGCACGGGGCATAATGAGGATGGGAGAAGACCTGCAACTTTGAGATGAAAATATAAAGAAGGGAGTGGACTGGCCACTCTCTCTCGCTCTCTCTCCCCTTTTTGCTTCCTGTTTTCCACAGACACATACACAGGTCTCATGGAAGAGAGACGAAGTGTATTCGTTCTCAATTGTATTCAATAAATGATGTTTTATTGAATACAATATGTATGATTTTAGGCTTTGTGCCATTGTAAGCTGCCCTGAGCCCTGAGGGTAGGGCGGGGTGTAAATATAAAAATAAATAAATAAAAATAAATGTTCAATTACTTAATTACTTTATTAACAGTTTGCTTTTCTAGTTGACAAAGTGCAAATAGGGTTGCCAACTTTTGCGGCCTGGAGATCTCCCAGTTTGTCAAGGTCCTTTATCCTGGAGAAATGGGCAGTCTGCTCTTATAGTTGGCAACTCAAAGTGCAAATAGAGTTGTCAACTTTTGGGGTCTGGAAATCTCCCAGCTTGCCGAGGTAATCTCTCCTTGGAGAAATTGGCTGCTTTGGAGGGTGGCCTTTATGGCATTATTGTATTTTGAGTTGTTGATAACATTGTAACGCCACTGTTCTCCTGGTGTAGCATTAACCAAAAGAACAAATTCCTTCTTGGCTTTTCAGTGCATGGAGAACAAGCTGTATCAGTAAATCATCAATGCAGCAGATATAGAAGAGCCTTCAGCAATTCACAGTGAGGAGAGAAACAGGGTGTGGTCCCTGATTTCAAGCAAGAAATCTTCATCCTTTTGCTGTTCATACTTGCAGACTTATTGTTCCTCAATTACAGGGATAGGGTGGGATAGAAATCGAATAAAATAAATAAAATAATTTGTTTCTGTTTGAATAAGTCTAATGGATATTTAGAATTATTTTGAATCAGCAATAAATATGTAGCAGCCCCAATTTAGCAGTGTCAAGAAACTGGGCTTGTTTTTTTGTGTCTCTTGTTTGCAGTAATTGCTACAGGGTCAAATATTTGTTCTTCCTAATTTGATAGAATACACCATCATCAACAGCAAACAATGCTTTTCTGTTGCCTGTGCGGTACAAACAACTCTGCAGAAAAGAACAGATGGGCACAAGCTTGACCTCAACAATGACAATTAGAATGGAGAACAGTCCTGGAGAAAAACATCCTGTCCCTTTAATAGAGGATGACTGGGATATTAGCCACTTCTTGGCCATGAAACGCTTCAACTGCACTTTGCCAAACATTAAGCCTCTGCTAAAGGGTATAGGACATTTTTCTTTAGGCTTGCTTGCAACTCTAGCAATACTCATGAACCACTGCCACACTGCAATAATATTTTCAGCCTTTCGGGATATTCTGCTGCCAATCTCAAAGTCACCAGACATGAAAGTTAGGCTCTGGCATAATGCTTCTGAACCAGAATTTATTATTATAATGGTGAAGAGGGTGACCATATATGCCACTTGAGCTTCTTAGAGCGTGGGTGGAATCAAACTGCCATCTCAGTGTGTCTGGGTTCTAGCCCACAAATGCTTTGCTACACAAAACCTCATTGTTCCAGTGACATGAAATTCTTTATTGTTTTTGCTATAATAGATTAGTGCAGCTACTCCGCCAAAATGTCTCTACAAAATACCCCAAAAATGTATCCTGAGCACAGACTGTTCCCCCACCCGCACCCTGCAGTCACAATGCTTTGTGTGTACTTTTCCTTTGCTTCCTAGAATATCAGATATTATAGCTCAGATAAAGAGAACAATCATGGTTGGTGTTCTGTGGTGAAGGATGCATTGATCATGTTTGTGCTTAAGTTTTTAGCGTATACAACTTGTTGCATTATTTTTAATATAAGTTTTAAGAGAATGTTTGCTCCAGGAAGGGAATTTTATATCTACATGATGGGGTTTTTTAAAAAAAGAATATCCATTAACTCCCTGCATAATTCCAAATGGGAGATAACGGATGATGCTTCTTATTCTGAAACACTGGAGAGACAAAATTCCTGGGGCCAAAGTCAGCTAGATGGTCCAGAATCCAGGGTCATGCCTCAGTTACCCAATGCATTTCCCTCTTGTCTTAATGAAGTTGAACACTGCAGCCGCTAGAGGTGCAGAAAAGGCAGAGTCAAGCAAACTGGAGGCTGAAATAGGGTTGCCGGGTTCCCCCTGACCACCTGCTGGGGTTGAGGAGTGAGTGTTGGAAAAATGTCCCACTGTTCTATTTAGACCTAGGAGGCTTGCATTTAACTTTGGTGATGGACGGGATATAAGTATACATTTAAATAAATAAGACTGACATTCTTTGGAAACTTCGTAACACCACAGTTGCACAGAAATGAACTGACCCTCTCATTAGATTCACAGAATAGTGCTTGTAAGAGACATCCACATAATCCCACACAGCAGCTTTTATGTGGATCCATAAAAGGTGACCATAAAAGGAAACTAGAATGGGGTACAGCAAAAGCATTCTACCCAAAAGCCAAATTCCCCTGATTACATCCACAGACTCAATTTTTACAGCTCCTCTTGACCATATAAGCCTGTGCATAATTTTTTGCAGTTCACACAAGTTTGTTCCACAAATTCAAATTTCTGCAGAGTATCTGGAATTTGGATTCCAACCAATATACCCGACATCCCTCTTCAGAGTGTCCTGACAAGATTGGACCATCACACCTGGAACCTTTAATACATGTTATTACATCTTACTTACCTCACTAGAGTGAAATTCACTAATGTTATTCGCATTTTATTAGCCTTCTGTTTTCCTAACCAAAGAAAATTTCAAACCAAGCAAAGACCCATAAAAATAAATCACATCTTTAAAAAAAAATACCACCAGATACTTGGGAAAGAACAACTTCAAAGCCTTTTGTTTTTTTGGTAGTTATACAGCATTTCTCAATAAACCTATACGTCAATATTTTACAAAACATGTACGTTCAGACATTCGGCAACATGTTGCCACACAAGCAGTCTCATATTGGATGACCTAACATCGGTTAATGCTACTGCTTCACTTATACACTTAGACAGCTGCCATCCAGACCATCATGGCCCAAGGGACTGGGCTGCATACCAAATGAAACTGAGACAAGACCTCTTTCCATTCACTCCAATGCCTAGATAAATAAAATAAGTAGGATGTTTTGGTGTATCTCCTTCTGCAAACATCCAAGTCAGAACAGAACTTCCACAAGCTTCAGAGCATCTGCTTGGCATCTAGACAGTCCCAGTTTCAGTCCCCAACATCTCCAGTTAAAAGGATCAGGGAACAGGGAGTGTGAAAAAGATCTCTGTCAGAGGCCATGAAAAGCTGTTGCCAGTCAGAACCAACAATACTGACTTTTGACAGAGCAATGGTTTGTCTTAGTAGCTCTGACATCTCCACTTAAACGGATCAGGGAGGAAGTGATCAGAAAGGTCTCTTCACAAGAGCCACATCCGGTCAGAACTTATATCACTGAGCTGTTGCTGGGCTTTGCTTGTGCTTGTCTGGAGCCTGATCCTGCTGTATGGTGCTCAGCACCAAAGTTCTTTCTATGACGTGAAGCTTCCTTGTGTTCTGCTCCTTGCCAAGGTCCACCTCATATGTCCTTGTTCTCAGCGGGTGCCTCCATCCCTATGGAAATTGTCTCACCTCCAAATCTGATGTAATCACATAACTTGACAGGCTTGAATTAGGTACCAAAATTGCTTCAACCCATCAACCAGGTCTCATCCTTCAGCGAAGGAACAGAAATCTAAACCATGAACATGTAATGGTTTTGATAAGAACTGTATATTTTCTGTTAAGATTTACAAGACTCCCAAGCTTGCGTGCTTGGGACCTAGACTATTAACTCCTTGAGAGTGTGGATGGAAAGACAGATTATCCTGGAACATTATTCTTAACTTTAAAAAAATTAAAAGCAGCCACTACAGTCTGCAATCAGAAACAGAGAAACAGCAGATGTGAAATAGGTTCCTTTTCCCTGCAGTATGGCTTTTCCTCTCAGAACCACCCGAGCTGTCTTCCTTCACACTAGGGGAAAAATGTGGGGATCTACATCTTTTCTCCTGAGGAAGTAGAATCTGCTGAAGGGAGCAATTTTGAGAGGAAAAACAGCAAGCAGAAAATATTAAAGCCTTCCTTCCCACATACACTTCCAATACTCTTAATTGCTGCCTACTGTAACTCTTTTCCATTTTTAAGTTGGGGTGCCAGCCTCCAGATGGGGTTTGGGGATCTCCCAGAATTATAACTGATCTCCAGACAACAGAGATCAATTCCCTGGGAGAAAATGGCAACTTCGGAGAATGGACTGGATGGCATCACCTCACCAGTAAGCTCTGCTCTCCACAAATGTATGTTAAATGCTGTCCAGGTTTCTCCAGCCAGGTGAATAGGTGCTTCTGGGCTATTCCAAGTGAGAAAAAATATTGTAAGAGGGCAGACTGAAGAACCCACCACACACCATGGTGCCAATCCAAATTTATGCTGGGACTGTACATTTTGTGTGTTAAATAAGCCTTGATATTCAGGACAAAGGTTTCATAACATGGTTTCATAACATGTTTTCAATTGGGGTAGTTTTGTTGTGAGATCTTGGCAGGTATGCTATGATGACCACTTTTTTATACTGTGGGAATTATTTTCTTGTGTTCTGGGGAAGATTTTATTTATCGTCCTGATTGTTCTCAGGCAGCTAATAATCTTAACATATTCTGGTGCTGTCCTATCCTTAGGAACACAGGCGATTGTTTCAGAGATGGCTCTTTACCACAAAATGGCTGACATTTGATTCAGGCAGTGACAGGCATGGGTCATACCACATGCTTAAACTGGCTTAGCCTTCCTTTCACCTCACGGAGTCCTGAAGTGGAGAATCTTGCTCAGTCATTGCCATGGTAAGATGAAGTGGCTTTGAGCAAACAAAATATGCTTCATTCAAAAATCAGAGTGGAGAGTTCAGTTGCTAAATTCATGACACGAATTATAACACTGATGTGGCATTGTTATTAGCCGGATTTTGCCCAATAGATGCTTCACTGTTCAGAATGTCAATTACAAGTGCTCAAAGGGAGTATTCATGGAGAACACAGAATAAAAAACTGACCGTCCTATCGCAAGCTTGGCATTTGTCCCCTCAGCTCACAAAGCCCCAGTGTTAAACAAAGTTGTTGTTTTTATAATTGGCAAATACTTTGACTAAGGTTTTTGGCAATACCAGTACCTTCCAATAATACTAACTTTTCTGTGTGCATACAAACAAGTGGTTGAAGTGTTTTTTCTCCAGTTGCGTGGATGGAAACAATTCAGGATTCAGACTCCCACAAACCATTGTTGGGATTTCTCATGTGACTCAAGAGAGACTCGTACAACTGAGTATCTCACAGCAATGACAATCCAGGCATGAAACAACAAACAGATTCAAGAAACCACTACTAGCACCTTTTAAAGGAGCAGCATAGCAAATTAGTTAAGCCAACATGAAGCAAGAAGTCCTGAATTTTCAGACAAACCAGATACAGAGTGGCATTAAATAATAGGTATAAAAGGAAAAAATTATGTTTGTATAACTACAGAAGAATATTGAAGTGCAGAGAAATTATTAAAATATATTTGGTTTGATACTTGGCCACCAAAAAAAAATCACCTCATTCATGGCTCAACATGAGGCCCTGCCTCATTTCCCAGTGCTGCCTTCCCATTCCCTTCCACATCTGAGGTGTTTTTTTGAAACTAGAAAAGTGGTTAGCATGTCCGACGAGAACCCAAAAAACATTATTAGAGTCCAAATCAGTCATGAATCATGCCACTGGTTGAGCTCTTGAGCACATCTAGCATAGCTTGTAGAGTTGTTGTAAGGTTACAGTCATGACACCAAGAAGGCTATCTCTTGAGCTCAATGTCTGTTTGCCAATCCTCATCTCTCAGGACTTGGAAAAATCCTCCTGTCCATCAGAATGCCTTGTCATTCCCCAAAGACCCACAGATGCACCAGATTTACCCACTCTTTCCTCCCTCCCCTTGTGCAGCGTGCCAAATTTGAAGATGCAGATCTTTAGGTATCATAATTTCAATTTGTTGTGATGTCCGGGCAGTGGGCAGCTTATCAAACCAGTACGTGTTTCTTTCCCAGGACCTGGAATTTTTAACATGAATTAAATCATGCTTAAGATAACCAAGAAAGAATCAAGCCTCAGTTTGTTAGTGTCAGTAGTGGTCATCCTTGTTTGAAAGTATACTACCTCCTTATTTTGTTGCATAGCATTGAGGACACAATGGGATCACTTGCACAGGGTAGTATGTGAGCTCCCAATGGCACCTGGATGTGAGCTCCCAATGGCACCTGGTGGGCCACTGTAAGTAGCAGAGAGCTGGACTAGATGGACTCTGATCTGATCCAGCTGGCTTGTTCTTATGTTCTTATGTAGGGGGAGATGAGAAAATGCCATCTTAAACCCACTGGCAGCTTCTAGACTCCTGGAGGGGTGATGATTTCCAAATGGTTCCTCCACCCCAAGAATCTTCACAGGTATCGGCTATATTGTGGAGACTACCTGCTACATGCCAATCATTCCTGTTTTTTAATAACAAAGTGACTGGATTTTACAAGCACTAACAGGCATCTCCTTGGCATCATAAAGTGTTATTTTCTTGACTTCTTTGGAGGCTTGATTCCAATTCTGAAAACTAGTAGGCTACCAAAATAATAATAATAAAACACCTCAGAGAATACTTTTCTCCAGTACAACAAGGCTTAGCCATTTAAGGGCATACACCAGTCCGCAGAAAGATGTAATGGGTTTTGTTATTACTTATCCTACACAGTGAAAACTTGTGAGATATAAGCCCAAAATGGAATGGCTTGTAAAACTGTGAGGTTTTAAACATAGACCTTGAGGGCTTTCACTAGAACACAGCCATACAACCCGGAAAACCCACAACACCGTAATGATGACTTACCTCACAAAGTTTTCTGATGGCAACATCAAATAATGGTTGCAAGGCATTAAG
The DNA here is from genome assembly GCF_021028975.2 of Sphaerodactylus townsendi. NCBI lineage: Eukaryota > Metazoa > Chordata > Lepidosauria > Squamata > Sphaerodactylidae > Sphaerodactylus > Sphaerodactylus townsendi. The sequence continues at coordinate 7,605,637 of NC_059438.1, forward strand.
TACTGTACATATGTACGGGCTAAAATTGCCAACCTCCAGGATGGGGATGGTTTCTCCCAGAATTAGAGCTGATTTCCAGACCACACAGAACACTTCTTCTGGAGGAAAGGGCAGTTTCAGAGAGTGGACTCTGTGTCTTCACATTCCCGCTGAGCTCCCTTTCCTGCTCTCCCCAAACTCCATCCTCCCCAAATCTCCAGGAATTTCCCCACCCAGAGTTGGCAACCCTGAATGACAAACCTGTATTAAATAAGAAGAAGAATTTAGATCCCTTAAGGTCTAATTTGGGAACAGTGGTGAGTCAATACATTTGCGAGGAGGGACAAATTTGAATAGCTGAGATAAATTCTGAGAACAGTTTGTCAACATGAACCCTTTCCAGGTTTGATTTTCTTTCTTCAGTTGGGGAGGGGCAGTGGCTGGGAAAGCAGCGGTGGTTGTTTCCCCTACATCCGCCCCCCAAACATACACATGGCACTCACGTACCTCTTTTACAAATGACGTACCTTCCATTACCGTTTACAAGACTTACCAGTTCACATCAAAAGGGAAAGAAAGCCTTTCATCTTTCCAACAGGCCCAAACACACATCTGAGGTATTCAAAGACATACCATTTGCCAATGGGATCAGGGCCAGAGAGCATCACCCAAGCAAAACTCTGCACTGCTTAGCCTGGGCTCAGTAAATACAGAGTTTGTTGGTCTTCGTGATAAAGCCTCGTTTCAAGGTTGGGGCTGTTCTCACGTCTGTTCCTCCAAAATGAGAGACCTTTGAAGCAAAGCAGCAAGCCTTTCCCCCGTGCCAAAACTGAATCAAAAGCCCAAATTTAAAACCACTGGTTTCGACTGATTTGACAAGAGGAATAAATTCCTAAGGATTCCATGGTTTGCCTATCCGCTACCATATTCAGTTCAGGGAACTAACTATCATGTGCAAAGCCACGCATGATACTGGACCCTTATATCTGCAGGACCACCTCTCCTCCTCCTATGTTCATCTTGACAACTTCACTCCTCTTTTGAAGGGATTCTGCGGGTGTCACCCCAAAATGGGCAAGGTCAGCAAAAGCCTCTCCACATGCTTTCTCTGCTGTGGCCCTTATCTTTGAGGTTGGCAGGCTGACCTGAAGAGATCTAGAGGGTTCTGAAGTGCCTGTCATTTTTTGTGAACTATGTAAAATGGAGCTGTCCAGAAGAGCTTTTCTTTAAAGGGCTTTTCTTTTCTGATAAAGCTGTAAAGGCAAAGGAGCGGTAGATCATATCGCTGTGTAAAGGATGTATCAGTTTGCTGCATTTTGTCCTGTCATTGTTTTTTTACTGATGCATTCAGATTTCGGTAATCCTATTCCTAGTACGTTGCTCACTAGATGTCACCCCCATATTGATTGCTTGACTTATACTATGTTTAATAGTTGTCTCTCTGTATGGAAGGTAGTCCGTTTTGAGTCTCACTGAGAAAGGTGGACTGTAATGATGATCGAGAAATAAATAGATAAATGTTATGTCAGGGAACATGAAAGTAGTGTCGAGTTGCTTTGCAAAAGAGTACAGTCCCACATCTCAAAGAGTTTGAGACCTGTAGGCACAACTAGCCACAAACCTGGGTGGAAGCTGACTAACATGCTGGTGTGGTCCTCTGCGGGGTCCTATGGCCAATCACACACACACACCCTAATCTGGATTAGGCTGCACATCCTCCCCCTCCAAATCTCAGCCACATGCAACAAAGCCACTTCATATTAATAGAGGCCCGCAAAAGTAGCTAATTTCTGTGCACACACACTGCAAAAATGATTGGCGGGGAGAACTAAGCCCCTAACAGGATTAACTTGTTAGGACAATGTTTTTGCCCAAAATCAAAGAACAACGCAATGGGCACATGTGCCAGTTCCTACTGGCTTGATAAGCACCCAAACTCAAAATAACAGATTTTCAGAGCGGGTAGTTTCATTTCAGTAAGCATCCTACATTCCTAATACCATTCCGGGAACCCAAAGTAACAATCTGAAACAGAGATTTTTGTGCATATTTTCAGTTTAGGAGTTCTGTTATGCCTGCCCCCAGTTTTCATTTCTGAAACTAAGCGGAGGTTTGAAGGGTTAAAATCCCCTCTTCCCTTCCTGCCTGGTCCCAATCCAAATAATTGCTATGCATGCACACAATTTCCCTTTAACATATGGAGATCTGTGACACTGATCTTGTCTGTTTTGGCTTTTCTATGGTTGATGTAAAGAGGATGAATACAATATGTGTGAAGTGATTATGGAAAGCTGATGGCTCATGACACCTTTCTTCACCCTTCATATTAAATTATTTTCCTTTTGCAAATGCTGCCTCCCGGAGTTGTTTCTTCCTCTGTGAAAAAGAGAGGGAAAATGTAGCTCTTTCCTCTCTTGCCATTTTCTTGCTGGAAGAACATGCCCTTATGTTTCTGTTTCTTCTGGAAAGCCAGCATGGTGTAGTGGTTAAGAACAGGTGAATTCTAATCTGGAGAACCTGGTTTGATTCCCCATTCCTCCACCTGAGTGGCAGAGGCTTACCCGGTGAACCAGTTGTGCTTCTGCACTCCTACATCCTGCTGGGCGACCTTGGGCTAGTCACAGTTCTTCGGAGCTCTCTCAGCCCCACCTACCTCACAAGGTGTCTGTTGTGAGGAGAGGAAGGGAAAGGAGCTTGTGCCACCCCGAGTCTCCTTACAGGAGAGAAAGGTGGGGTATAAATCCGAACTCTTCTCCTCCTCCTCCTGGAGAAAAAGGGGAAAAAACCCTGTAGGATATCAATGTGCTACATCAATAAGTCACAGTAAATATTTTGAAGACACATTGAGGGAGAAGAGGGTCTTCACTTACAACTAGCCTTGGCAACTGAAGTAAACCTTCTTATTCAGAGGTGGTCAGACTTTGAGTTAGCAGGGGTCAGAGGCAACATTAGGGGAAGGTCTTGAGATTGTGTGGAACAGGCTGATGGACAACTAGTCTGATCCACCGGGGCCTTTTTCTGATCTTCGTGCTCAAAACAGTCAACTCAGCAACCAGTATTTTATTAATCTGAACATCAATCAGAAAATAGACTCTTGGCAATTGGTATGTATGGAGTGATCATGTGCCAACGATGCCTTTTAATTAATTTCAGGCTTTGCTTAGACATTGTATATAGAACAGGAGATCAGATGTGGAAAGAAATTATTCAGAAACTGAGAGAGGTTTCTCAGGCATTTACCCTGCTGCTTGCCAAGACTTAGACCAGTTCACACACCACCAGCAAATGTTATCCACTTCCAGCCTCTCTATAATAGGGCCAGAGTTTGTGTGTGAGAGGGTTGTCTTTTTTTACAGAAATGCACACTGCCAAAGGAACACCAGATAGAACAAAAACCTGTGACCATTTCCAAGAAGTCAATAGAACTTCTATTTAGAAGAAGAAGAGTTTGGATTTATATCCCCCCTTTATCTCCTGTAGAAGACTCAAAGGGGCTTACAATCTCCTTGCCCTTCCCCCCTCACAACAAACACCCTGTGAGGTAGGTGGGGCTGGGAGAGCTCCGAAAAGCTGTGACTAGCCCAAGGTCACCCAGCTGGCATGTGTGTGAGTGCACAAGCTAATCTGAATTCCCCAGATAAGCTTCCACAACTCAAGCGGCAGAGCTGAGAATCAAACCCGGTTCCTCCAGATCAGAGTGCACCTGTTCTTAGCCACTGCTCTTAGCCACTACGCCACTGCTGCTCCTTTAGATTGCTATTATTTATTATTATTAGATTGCTATTATTTATTATTTAGATTGCTATTAAGTTGTGAAACTCTGTACATGCTTTTTGAGAGCTGTTGTAGAACAATACTGGGATTTGGAATTGTCCAAATTAATAGAAAATAAGTTTGTCTTGTGGTAATTACATGCAATGTGAAAATTATTCAGACCGTGGGTTTGCATTCTTCTGTTGGAACTTGACATAGTGAAAGCCATTGGGGTGCATCCAGTGTCCTTTTCCCAGTGTCTGTTTATCTGTTCCTTGTAATGACCAATGAAACTCATTGGCTGAAGTGATGTCATTGTACCATTCCATATTATTGGCTGATAATGATGGCAAAAGAATTTGCAGTGTGATTGATGCTATGTCCTAAGTTTCATTAGATATTACTAAAAAAGCTAGAAGGTGGCACAAAATACTCTTTTTAATGGCAACTCTGTGTCTTCTGTCATCTCCTCAAAGGGCTCTCTCTGCAAATCAAATGGCTTGAATTTTGCCTGGCGTGTTTGAAAAAGAGATGTACACTTTTGCACAATTTTAAAAAAAATTCTGGCATGCAATATGTTTTATAACATTTCATTCACATTCACATTCCATAGAGAGAGGCTTTGAACATTACCTTTTCAGAAATTGGGAACTGAGGCTGAAAAACAGAGACTTACCAAAAGGTGCCAAATTACTTTTGAGTCCAAACAAACAACTTGCACACATCCAAGTTTTCACATTCCATAATCTGAACCTTGAGGTGCAAATCAGTACTCTGGCTCTTACGATTGGAGGAATTTGAAATGTATGCTGTTCCTTTCCAAGGCATCTGTGGGATAGAGCCAAATGTTTGCTGCTGCTAAATAGCAGCTGCCAGATACTGCCATACTGAAACAATCCATTGGTATGAAAAGACATCGTTAATATGCATAGATATATGCGTGGGAAGCTTCTTATCAGCCTTCTGTGATGCTGTCAGTGATCTGATGGTAACTGGATGTCCTACCTGATACAATCTGGTTGTTATTGTGCTACTAAGTTAGAACTCACATCATTACAGCTCCTATCATTGAGGAGAACTTGAAACCCTTCAACAAAACACACATGGAGCTGCTTTATACTGAATTGGACCATCCACTAAGGTCAATATTGTCTGCTCAGACTAGCCGCACCTCTCCAGGGTTTCAGACTGGCAGCACCTCTCCAAAACCTCTTTCACATCACTTACTGGCTAACTGGACATGCTGGGGATTGAACCTGAGACTTTCCACATGCAAAGCAGATGCTCTACCATGGAGCCACAGCTCCTCCCCTGAAGGCTTACATCAATACTCCCATGTACCTCTCTGTAGCAGTAGCCAGCTATACTCATAATTCAACTACACTGTTACAAAGGGAAGTCCTTCTTAAGAACATAAGAACTAGCCTGCTGGATCAGACCAGAGTCCATCTAGTCCAGCATTCTGCTACACGCAGTGGCCCACCAGGTGCCTTTGGGAGCTCACATGCAGGATGTGAAAGCAATGGCCTTCTGCGGCTGCTGCTCCTAAGCACCTGGTCTGCTAAGGCATTTGCTATCTGAGATCAAGGAGGATCAAGATTGGTAGCCATAGATTGACTTCTCCTCCATAAATCTGTCCAAGCCCTTTTTAAAGCTATCCAGGTTAGTGGCCATCACCACCTCCTGTGGCAGCATATTCCAAACACCAATCACACGTTGCGTGAAGAAGTGTTTCCTTTTATCAGTCCTAATTCTTCCCCCCAGCATTTTCAATGAATGCCCCCTGGTTCTAGTATTGTAAGAAAGAGAGAAAAAATTATCTCTGTCAACATTTTCTACCCCATGCATAATTTTGTAGACTTCAATCATATCCCCCCTCAGACGTCTCCTCTCCAAACTAAAGAGTCCCAAACGCTGCAGCCTCTCCTCATAAGGAAGGTGCTCCAATCCTTCAATCATCCTCGTTGCCCTTCTCTGCACTTTTTCTATCTCTTCAATATCCTTTTTGAGATGTGGCAACCAGAACTAAACACAGTACTCCAAGTGCGGTCGCACCAGTGCTTTATATAAGGGCATGACAATCCTTACAGTTTTATTATCAACTCCTTTCCTAATTATCCCCAGCATAGAGTTTGCCTTTTTCTTGAGCTTCTATCCTCAGTGAACCATCTAAAGGCACCATGGTGCCCCCCAAAGTGCTTCCCAAAGTGCTTCTCCCCAAATACCAGTCTTGGCAGAAGATGCTTCAGAAGATGCTTCAGAAGAGCCCAGGAACCAGCATCTTTGTGTTTGGATGAAGCACCCATTTGGAAACAACTGCCCTCATCATGGTAGAATATTTAGTTTGGATCCCCAGAGCTTATTGTTATTCTGCCTACCCCCACCACAATAGCCATTCTGTGATTGGTCCCACATTCCCGTGCATCCATTTTGTTTTGTGATGGCACCAATAACCTCAACCCCACAAACAGGTGAGCACATATTCAGATTAACGTGGGGAATTAGCTTGCATGTTTGTGCAGGGCACAGCAAACTGAGATCTTTTATCCAAAGAGGTGACTAAGAGTAGCAAGTCATCAGTAGGGAAGAGATGACAGAGGCTAGTTTCCCAGTTCAGTCCCTGGTATTTCCTGTTAGAAGGTTTTCAGGGGTACATTTTGGAAAAGCCGGTTCTCTAACCTCAGCCCCTGGAAGCCTGCTGCCAGGTCTAAGCAGATCATTCTGAGCTGATGGATCAGTGGTCTGGTGCCATGCAAGGTAGCTTCAGATGTTCTCCTATCTGTCAGTCCTCCAACGAAAAGCCAGAATCCACAGCTCCATTCCTTCATGCCCCTGCAAGCTCTTGGCAGACAGAACAAAGGATGGACTTGGAAATGCCAGGCTCCAAGCCAGGGCTCTCTCCCTGCTAGCTCTCACCTGTCAGGTGGCATATGGGCACTCAGCAAGCCTTCTTTGCTGTAGGTCAGACCCACTGCCAAAGCAATATATGTCTTGCCTGGGAGCAGGTTCTCAGGAATGCAACCTCCCCTCTCCCTCTACCCCATCCAGCCTTCTGGTGCCTGCTGACCAATGCAAGATTATTTCTACTCCAGTCAAATCCCAGTCCTAGACTTGCTTTCATTCTGAACAGGTCAAGATATAAATACGGAGACTCCAGGGCAATCAATCTTAGAGAGGAAGCTGAGTTAGTAGCACTATTCATGTTACTGTAAACATATCTACAACCTGCATGCATTCACACACACCTGTTTATAATTAAGAGCCAAGATGTGTTTACAAATGAAACTGGGGACCCGCACCTGGATAAACACAGAGTTTAGATCACACCCAACTGTATATGCATTGAATGTAACTTGAGAATTATGCAATGCATGTGTAAAAATAATCAAGTGTGCATGCTACATAGATTATACATGTATGTACCGCAGCTTGTGAACAGAACTAGTCTGCTGCATCAAAAGCAACCATGAGTCTTCTGGGGCACCTTAAAATCTCAGAGCGTCTGCTACTATGATAATAGTGCTATCCTAAACAGAGTTATACACTTCTAAATACTATGGCATGAATTAACTTGATCTTGGTGGCCACTGGCCAGTGATACATCTAAGAATATTTTCATGGCTGCCCATCCTAATCTCAGTCTCCTTTTGATTTCTTGGTTACAGTCTCCGTTTTGGTTGATGATGGAGCCAAGGAATAGAAAGTCTTCAACCATTTCAATTTCCTCACTGTCCACTCTAAACTGAGGAATTCTCCAGTAGTCATTACTTTTGTTTTCTTGATGTCCAGGTGAAGTCCTGTTTGGGCACTTTCACCTTTCACTTTCAGCAGGAGTTATTTTAAGCTTTTGCTATTTCCTGCCAGTAATGTAGGATCACTGGCATATCTCAAACTATTAATGTTCCTCCCATCAATTTTCACTCCACCTTCAACTAAATCTAATCCAGTTTTCCTTATGATATGTTCTGCATATAGATTGAAAAGATAGGGAGATAAAATACATCCTTGTCTAACAACTTTGCTGACTGGAAACCAGTCTGTTTCTCTACATTCTCTTACCCAGAGAACAGGTTCTCTTACCCAGAAAACAGTAGCTTCTTATCCAGAGAACAGGTTGCACATCAAAATGATCAGATTCTGTGGCACACCCATTTTGTTTAAACCAGCCACAGCTTCCCATGATCCACAATCAAAAGTTTTCCTGCAATCTATGAAAACAAGCTTATTTTCCTCTGTAATTCTCTCATGTGCTCCTGTAACCAATTTGCAACATGATCTCTAGTGTCTCTTCCTTTTCTGAATCCAGCTTGAACATCAGGCATTTCTCGTTCCGCATATGGTAACTGCCTTTGTAGTAAGATTTTGAGCATCACTTTACTGGCATCAGAAATGAATGTGATGGCTTGATAGTTGCTGCAGTCATTGACATCTCATTTTTGCAGAACATAAATCAACCATTTCCAGCTCATAGGCCATCATTTTGTTTTCCAAATTTGTTGGCATATTCTTGTCAAGATTTTGATGGACTCCATTTCTCTGGCTTGGAATAGTTTTATTGATATCCCATCTGCTTCTGGTGATTTGTGTCTCCTAACTGCTCTTAGGGCAGCTTTCACTTCATTTCCCCAAACTGTAGGTTCTTCAAAAGATTCTTCCTGGAATAAATCCATCATCTTTTAGCTTTTGGAGCTCTCTCAGTCCTGCCCACCTCACAGGGTGCTTGTTGTGGGGGGGGGGAAGGGAAAGGAGATTTTAAGCCCCTTTGAGTTTGGATATAAATCCAAACTATTACTACTACTATTACTCTTCTTCTTCTTCTCCTCCTCCTCCTCCTCCTCCTCCTCTATAGTTCTTCTGTGTATTGTTCCCACCTTTTCTTTATTTTGTCCTGTTCAGTTAATGTATTTCCATGTTGATCTTTCAGCATGGCCAACTGTGTTTTACATTTCCCTTTGATTTCTTGGATTTTGTGGAACAGAGCTTTTTCTTGCTTTTTTTGTAGTTCTCTTTTATTTCTTTCCACTAGTTATTATGACAATATCCCTTGCTGGAACACTATATTTATTCTGTTTCTGTCACCTTTTGCTTCTTGTCTACCTTTAGCAATTTACTTGCCTACCTTTAGCAATTCCCTCAGACATCCATTGCAGCTTTTAATTTCTTTTGCCTACAATCTTTGTTTACAGTCTTCCTTGATAATCGCTCTAACTTCAACCCATCATTCTTCTGGTCTACGTTCACTTGAACTTAGTAATTACATGATCTTTAAATTCTTCAGGAATGTTGCTTAGGCTATATTTTGGGACAATGAATGTTCTGATGGTTTTCTTCAGTTTAGCAGGGAATAACTGTTTAGAACTGCATTAGTTGTCCCTTGGAGCTGTCCATGGTTTACGTGTGCCTTTGTCTGAACTGACTGGCTGCTCCATTATACAAAAATGCTCCCTGCACATAGAAAGCTCATGTATCAAGAAGACATACTAGTTTTCTATGTGAAGGGCTTTTTATTAAAGGAAGAGCAGGCCTCAATTGAATCCAAGTATATCAACGTTCCATGATTAGAATCTTTCATTTCAAAACAATGAGCAAACTGATGCACCTCCCTCAAAGAACAATGATATATGGCAGAGAGAGGGGGAATCTTTAACCCTTTGCTTCCATTCCTTTTTCACAGTTTAAATGCCCACTCTGGAGCTAGGGCAACTTCCGCAGTAACTTCAGCAGAGCATACTGTAGGTTCCCAGGGGTCATTGAAACCATGGAAGAAAGGGATTAAACAGCCCTGTGACGAACAACGCAGTTAAATAAGATTTAAAAGTGTCGCTGGGAACAAAAGTGCAGCCCAAAAACAAAAAGAAAAGAAACATCCTCATAGGACCAGGACAGCACTCTGATTGGGAAAGCTGACCTGAGCTCTGATTGGTGGAACAACCAACTAACAAGGAGAGGAGGAGCTATCTCTCTGAGTCTGAGATGAAAAAAGATTGAGGATATTTGATTTGGATTCCAGCTAGTAAACATCAAGTCCTTAGCTGTGTGTGGAGAAAATCTACTCTGGGAAATTCAGTCAGAGAGTGAATCTGATCTGATACGTTGTGTGTCAGTTTATACTGTGAGCAGAGATACACAGACAATAGAACTGGAGGTTTCTTTTGGTCAAGGTTGAGGTGGAATAGTAGAGAAAGACTTTCCGCAGTGATCATAAATAAAACGAGTTATGAGATGATACTCAAAGCAGGATTCCCTGTCTGGTGTACTAGTGTTCTACTTAAGTTACCACACAAGGGAGATTTCTGCAGAGTGGGTATCTAACAGAGGATAGGCTGTGTGTACTGAAAGAATGAGTACCGGTCTGCAAGAACCCAGAAATGTTGTAAAACACCTCAGTCATTCAAGACAAGTTTGTACATCAAAGAAAAATAATCTTTTTTATTACATAAAAAAAAGAGACCAAAAGGTTTTCAAAGTCTCTAAGCCTTTAATAGAAACTAAAGATTGTATATAGTTAACCCCTGCCTGATTTCCAGCTATTGAAATATATTTTAATTCCATCTTTGTGTTTATATGTTCACTAGTGCCTTAAAAAGGTGTGGGGGGGGTTGTTTAAATAAAGAGGCCCTCTTCACCTTTCAGGAATTCCTTGGGCTGAGCAAGTAAGCCACTGAAATATCTGCTATAGTGTGGAACTATATTAGAACTTAAGCTAAAAACCCTCACAAGCTACCGGAAAGGCTGCTCAGTCTCAATGAAGGTGTGGAAACCTGCATCCAAAAGAAAGAAGGGTGCTGGGGCACACACATACACACACGTATCCTCAGTGTTCAAAGTCACGGTTAGCAAGACATTTTAATCGTACAGATTTTAATCATAGAAGGCCAATTCTATCATAAAGAAACAGTGAAGAGGTGACATCAGGTGGTAGATTCAGGGTGGTAGTGGCATAATTTGCTTCTGCTGCCACACCTGCCTCTAGCTCTTCCCCTCCACTGCTCCTGTCTCCGTTTCTTCCTCAGTCTTCCTCAGAAGCAAGTGCAGCTAACACCCCTTCCCACTTCATTTCCCAGGTGTCTTTAAACATGGTGCAAGCAAGTCATGCATGCACAATAAGGATGGCCTATTGAGCATGCAGGGGACACGGAATGGTATGGTACAGCCTGATCTCATCTGATCTTGGAAGCTAAGCTGGGTTGCTACTTGGATGGGAGACCACCATAGAAGATTCTTCTGAGAAAGGCAATGGCAAACCACTTCTTCTTAATTACGTGTCTTGAAAACCCCACCAAGGGTTGCTATAAGTCAGCTGCAGCGTGACAGCACTTTACACACACATCAGGTACGCACAGCTTGCTTCTCACTGCATGGTATTTAAAGATGCCTGTGCTACAATAAGCCAGACTAGGTCAAGAGAGGGGACCAAGGCAGCAACTGTACCAATGGGGGTGGCAGCCCAGTGGTGGGATTCAGCAGGTTCGCACCACTTCGGCAGAACCGGTTGTTAAAATGGTGCTTGTAAACAACCAGTTAGTTGTTAAATTATTTTAATCCCACCCACTGTGGCAGCCCCCTTGTTAGACTGCCACTGGGGGCTCACCTCGATACTAGCTAAATCCCCATCTCTCTCCATACTGTGCACCAAAGTTTGGGCACACAGGAGGCAGCAGTTTGCCTTTTGGCAAGCGCTCCTTCTGAGATTGCTGTACATGCTGTGTCTTGCTGCAATCTCCTGGATCAGCGGAAAACGCCTTTATAAACTCGCTGTCAGCAAATGACAAGGACAAACCCAGAGAGGCTTGTTGGCTGTCCCACACAATTTGTGCGCGCACACCTTCCTCAGGAGATGGGCAAGACTCCCAGGCCTGCATATTTGAAGACCTCCTTGTTCTTTTAGTTGGCATTTGATAGCCAAAATGGTCAAACGTAACCTCCCAGATGGGGTTGTGGCCCAGTGGTAGAACATCTGCCGTGCAGCCAGAAGGTCCCAGGTTTGAACCTTGGTATCTGCAGTTAAAAGGATCAGATAGGAGGTGCTGTGAAAACCTCTGCTTGAGAGCCTGGACAGCTGCTGACCTTGGCAATACTGACTTGACAGACCAAGAGTCTGACGGCCCCTTCCGCACACGCAAAATAATGAGTTTTCAAACCACTTTCACAACTGTTTGCAAGTGGATTTTGCTATTCCGCACAGCTTCAAAGAGCATTGAAAGCAGTTTGAAAGTGCATTATTCTGCATGTGCGGAATGAGCCTCAGTATAAATCAGCTTAAATAAGGGGATTGTGGCTCAGTAGCAAAGCATCTGGTTCCCATTCCAAAAGTCTCAGATTCAATCCCCAGCGCCTCCAGTTGGAAGCATCAGGTAGGAGATGGTGTGAAAGACCTCTGTTTGAGATCCCATACAGCTGCTGCCTTCTTTGATGGACCAGTGGTCAGTAAATGGCAGCTAGAAAGGGTATGTGGTTCAGTGGCAGATCTTCTGCTGTACATGCGAAAGGTCCCAGACAATTGGAAAGACAAAAGGTATAAAATTCACAGTCAGTCAAATATAAAGAGAAAACTGGTAAAAGATGTTTTATCAGCGGTACATCACTCCAAAAGTATGATAAATCATTTATCTATTTTCCTTTAAGCTTCCAATGAGGCTTCGCCCCCCGCCCCCCTTTAGATTGCAGTCTCTAGAGCTAATGGTAACTATGATTTTATTGTATTGTCGAAGGCTTTCACGGCTGGATTCAACTGGTTCTGGTGGGTTTTCCGGCCTGTGTGGCCGTGGTCTGTTGGATCTTGTTCCTAACATTTCGCCTGCATCTTCAGAAGTGTATCACAGTGTGTAACAGACTTCCCTCTGAGATACACCTCTGACGATGCCAGCCACAGATGTAGGTGAAATATTAGGAACAAGATCCACCAGACTACCGTCACACAGCCCGGAAAACCCACCACAACCAGTTTTTTTCTTATTTTGTTCTGTTAATTATTATTGACATTTTTTAAAAAAATTAGAAAGTGAATTGAAAGTGCATTTGTGTGCTGTGCGGTTTCCGGGCTGTTTGGCCGTGTTCTAGCAGCATTCTCTCCTGACGTTTCGCCTGCATCTGTGGCTGGCATCTTCAGAGGATCCTCTGAAGATGCCAGCCACAGATGCAGGCGAAACGTCAGGAGAGAATGCTGCTAGAACACGGCCATACAGCCCGGAAACCACACAGCACCCAAGTGATTCCGGCCGTGAAAGCCTTCGACAATACATTGAAAGTGCATTATTCAGTTACATCAGCATGCTTCTGCTTTACAGGCCAAAGGTCCCAGAGCTGGAGAAATCCCTTTGCAAAGAATCCAGAAACGTGCTGTGGCTTATTGTGTGTGAGATTAGTTCCACAAATGAAATACTGCTCAACTCCAAAGGTGAAACCAGTTACTGATGATTTCTCATGAACCCACTTGATGATGATCTTCAGCAATGAGTAATGGCCATCTTGAGTGCACCAGCACCTTCCCTCTGGCACCTCTCTGTCTCATGAACGTCTCAGGCTGTCGGGACAGGTTTGCTGAGTCTGGCTCCAATGTCCTTTGTTAGTGTCTGAGCATTTCACCTTCTCTGCCCTGATTCTTTTAAGAAACGCTCACCTTCATCTTCCACATGATCTAATGAGCAAGCCCCACCCAAGGGCCATTGTTTGCAGTTTATGATTTCCCATTGTCTCTGTTGTAGATGGGTGGAGTTGATTAGCTAAACTATTCCGGTGTAAACAATCTATGTGCTGGAGTGTGTGTTTGGGTGCACATGGGGCAGAACTGTTGAGGGCTTCTGCTGCACTGCTCTCAAGGATGGAAGGAACTGGAGGTTTGGCCATATTTCATAGGTGGATTGGTGAGAGGTGGTACATGGGATGGACAGGTCAGTGGTCACTGCTTTAAAAGATGGGTAGATGGATAGATGTCCTGATTTAGCAGATGGGTAGATGTCCTTCAGCAGCCTGTGCTTGTCAGAACTTGAAAGCTAAGCAGGCCTTGGGTGGGTGACCACCAAAGAAGATTGGGGTTGCTAGACAGGGGAAAAGCAATGACCAACCACTTCTGCTCATCTCTTGCCTTGAAAACGCCTATAATGGGCTGCCATAATTCAGTTGCACTTTATTAATATCACATGTCCTTCTCACTGTAACTTTTCACTAGCTGTGAAAGCAGCACAGACTTAGATAAGATCTGCACAGACAGTAGAACTAAGGGGCCCAGGGCAGTGTATATGGTTCTCTTTACATTTTAATTTCTTACCCACAAGCGTCAGAAGGTTCGCTTAGCTAAGAAAAGCAGCTGGGTTCCCTAAGCCAGCCAGTGAACTTCGCGGGCAGATCTTTCAGATCCTAATCAGCAAATGACCAAAGCCACTGAACAATGTATGGTCCTTTCCTCTCCCCTCTCCTTCTCTCTCATCCCAATAACACCCAATAAACTTTTCTAGTTTCAGTGGGAGAATGTCTTATTACGCTGAGTCTTTATGTCAAACTCTGACCACTCATAATCAAGACTGCCCTCTGTATCACAGGGACTCCATCCTGTATCCATAATCAGGGATTTTTCTAACATACTTAAAAGAAGAAGCCATAGGGCAGAATGCACAGGATCAACACTAAGGGAGGAATAGCCTATTATGGGGGAAAAAAAAAAAAAACAGACAGACTGGAATCAGAGTGCCTGTCATTTTTTCCTTCCTCAGGGTTAACAAGTTAATACGGAGGTCCAATTTCCACCAAGAAAATGGCACTGACGAGAAAGGGTTAGCCCTCCCACCCCAAATATTACCTGGGACATCTTTGATCATGGACTCCCCCAACACAAAGCAAAAAAACACAAACTCCCACTATTTGTGCTGAAATGGGTACAGGGGGAATATTAAGCAAGAGTTGGATAGTACCCTCACGGGGAGGGTATAAACCAAATGAGTGGAGTGGAGGAGGAGTGAGTGGGAGTGGGAGCAGGAGTGAGTGAGTGAGTGAGGGAGTGAGTGAGTGAGTGAGGAGTGAGTGAGTGAGTGAGTGAGTGAGTGAGTGAGTGAGGAATGAGGAGGAATGAATGAATGAAGTGAATGAGGGAAAGGCCAAATCAAGCAGTTAGCCAGGGTCTATGGCTCTGCAGCAGAGACCTCCTGGGTGTAAATACAATCTCTGGTACCTAATCTGAGTTAACAATAAAGCTGCCTTATACCAAGTCAGGCCAATACCTTGGCTGCCAGGTCAAGATTGCTCACTCAGACTGGCAGCTGCTCTGCGAGGTCTCAGGTACAAGATGCCAGTTGAACACTCATAGCAGCTTTAAGTGGCACATGTTCCACCACTGAGTTCTAGCCGATCCCCTAAAAGTCTTGAACACATGAAGGGGTTGTCTCCCGCTTAGATCAAACCACTATTCTACTAGAGTATTGGCTACTCTGGCTGGAAATGGCAATTTCCCAAGGTCTCTGTAAGTAGAGATCTTTCTACATCACCCAATTTCTGATCATTTTGCTGAAGAAGCCGAGGAGGACTCAAATCTGGGACCTTCTGCATGGCAAGTAGGAATTCTCTGCCACTGAACCAAAGCCTATTCCTGGATTCAGCTTTCCAGCATCTCCACTTAAAGAGATTTCTTGCCTCATCATGGTCTTCAAAGCCCACTGGACTTCAATGGACTTGGAAAGCCATAATTTTGCTCAAGAAAGACAAGATTGTTTGTGGGATTATGCAGCATCACCAAGGCACCTGATGTCTGTTCCAGTCGAAAAGGATGGCTTACAGCCCACTGCATGTAAAATCCCCCCAGTGTTCAATGGTGCATGGGAATAGCACCTCTTAGATGTTCAAAGAAAGCCGCCTGCAGTTTCTGTGAAGGAGCCTCCAGCTTCTTTTTTGTGGCCTGTATGAATAAAAGGGAAAAAATCATTTTCCTCAATTCGGCTCTTCCAACTTGCAAGAGTTTCACATCTCTTCCCAACCTGCCACTAAAATTATAAGCAAGGCATGCATGGGATTGTGCAATTACCCGGGTAGGCACTGAGGCTCTTTGGACAGCCGCCAGGAAGGGGAAAGCGAGCACTTCTCCTAACCAATTTGGGGTTTTTTATGAGGGGTACTGCAGTCTTGCGGAGGCGATGCACACAGACCAGAGCTGGTTGAATCCACCTATTTGCTCTGTGGGCTGAGAGCGATGTCATGGGAGAAGCCTGGCTGAACGGCAGCAATGGCTGGGATCCTGCTTCTATACATAGCAGCATCTCTGACCTGATTTTCAAGGCTGCTCAGCACAATGGGAATTTTTTTTCTTTCAGGCCAAAGTGGAACTATACAGGTACCTACAGGCCCAGAGAACATCAAATCATGTATCTTGACTTGAAGTTCCTACTCAGGCTATTGCATGGATGTGTGGCATTTTTGGTCCATTATCTGACAGGCTCTTTCTCCAGAAAATAGCAGCTAGTGCCAGTAGTTCAAAACCAGAGTCAGAGGGTATAGATTTTTTTATGGGGTGGGTTCAGTGAGCTGAGCTGGACTCTTCTGGCTGTTCCATCTCCATGCATTGTTTCAAGCAGAAGCCCGGACATATAATGGGGAGTGGGGTTTGAACCCTTGAAACCCCATTTATCAGTCTCCTGGTTCAAACAGCTTTTGAAAAAAGGGCTGTTTCATTTTTCAGCTTTGTGTACCCATTTTTCTTCTGGAAACTGTCACTCTGGGATTATTCCTAACTCTGGTGAAACTTATTTTGGGGCGTAATTTTCTGTGGGGGAAATGGGGAAAGGAGTTAAACTGCCACCTTCCCACTGCAAGCGCTCTCCCTTCAAATTACACACTCAGTGGCTGCTTTTGAGTAAAAAAAGAAACGCGAGCGCAGAAGAATCACCAAGACTACACATAATTCTTGGTAGCTCCACCCCTCGGTAAGAAACCTGTTATTTCAGTGCATTTTTTTGCAGCTCATTAAAGAATAAGAGGCCTGAATTTCAAATATGAAATTAAGATACCACTGTATTTTTTGAACACTTCTCATTATCATGTGGCACTTAAGTGATATGGAACAAACATATACCTAACACGCTTCGCGCATGGACTGAATCTATTCCCTTGAGAGAAGGTTTTATCAGGGCTCCGCGTAGTCCAGCTGAGCTAAACCCTCCCTCTCCCTACCATTGCCTGATATGGCCTGGAGAGTCTGTTGCCACCAGCCAGGCTAGCCACCCTCCCCCCCAGTGCCAAGCTTAAGCAGCTCCCCCCCAGCTGATCTGGGTGGTAAGCCTGGGCATTGTTTCAAGCAAGCCGACATATAATGGGAGGGGTTTAACCCGCGAAACCCCCATTTATCGCCTCCTGGTTCAAACAGCTTTGAAAGGCTGTTTCATTTTTTCCTTTGTGTACCATTTTTTCTTCTGGAAACTGTCACCTGGATTATTCTACCTGGTAGGGGTCCTTGGGCGGCAATTTTCAGGGGAAATGGGGAAAAGGTTAAAATGCCACCCCTTCCCCCAAGGCCTGGTCCAACCAAGTCACATTTATGTCATATCCGTCCTCATAACAAATGAGGTTCAACACCCTGATATAGAATCAAGTTCATTTGGAATGGAGATTGATGGAAATAACGTGATTTTACAGTGTTCAATAATTTCACATTCCTAACCATTGTGGAATCCTTACAACAATCCACCTTCTCAGTAAGCTAGCATGATTATCCCCATATCACACATTGCCAAATGCGTATGAAATAGCAATTATATTATTTAGACCCAGTTTTTGGATCCAAAATCCCTTTGGTTCCTTTGCAAGATTCCTTTAACTTCGGTTGTTTCCTATAGTCACCTGAGCTTGAGGAGGTTGGGCTCGGTTCAACAGGTCATGAATCAGGTTTCACACTGCATCCCTGGTGCATGGTATTAGGGAGTTTTTTTTTTCCATCTCAGATTTTGGAGAGGAAACGGCAGCCTGGTTGGAGAAGGCAAAACTGAACTGATCAATAGTCTGATGAAATAGCGCCATATGTTAAAAAGGGGTTTCTAATATGGATTCAAACTGCCAATATGGATTCAAACAGCATTCCTCTCAGGAGATGAGGACTCTTGCAGTTAAGTAACACAAAATTGTTTTCATAAATGGTTGAACATGTGGACGGTCTTTGAGAAAACCTGCAGAAATCTTCGTTCACCGCCATTCACAGTGGCTATGGGAGATGGGATCTGTCTCATTGAGGGGCTATTTCAGACAATCTAGTTCTCTTGCAAAATCAGAGTCACTTCATCAGATGCATGGAGCATATACCCACAGTAAAACATATTTACACTTAAAAGTGCATTTCTTACTTAAAGTTTCTATGGCATCCATTGCTATAGAGTTCCTCTTCAAAACATCTGATGAAGTACAATAATTGTCTGGACCACAGCTTATTTTGGAACAAATGCTGTTAGTCTTAACTTTGCGGTCGGAATAATTGAGTTCCGTTTTATTTTGCTGGTATGATGAGAAACTTGTCCTTTTTTGGAATTATTATCTAATTCCCGCGCGGGCTACTACACTCAGCAAATCAGTTCATGAAAAGAAGAAATGCTGAGCATTAACCCAACCTAACCCAATGGATCTAACCATGAATTAAGAAACAGGGATCGCATTATTTGCCCCTGAAAGGAAGTCATTAAATAAGTAGCGCTTGGTATCTTGCAGCCACTATAAATCAAAAGACAGCCATTTTGGAACTCCAGTTGGTAGTGACTTCGGGAAACATGCTCTGAATACGCTCAGCAATGCTTTCCTGACTTCCAACCAGTTTTCAGGAGCTAGGCAAATAATTCCAAGGCAGCGGAGGATGGTGACTGCATTGATGTAAAAAGTTACACTTCTTGGAATGTGCCAGCATTCAAGATACAGTCTCAAAACGCATTTACTTCAGGAAGTGCAACGCCCTTTGGAACTCAATCAATCGATATATGTTAAGGTTCATGCGGCATCCAGGCAGTGCGCTTGCCCCAAATTAAAAAATCAACACACACACACACCCCAGCCGGAATTTCAGGATGGGCCCGTGATCCGCTCCCGGCCTCCCCTAATCTCCGGTGGTCCCTTCCTATTCTGGCAACATAATTAATCGAATCTAAAAGTGAACCTCTGCACATGCTCAGGAAACGTGCTTTCTGTTCCAACCAGTTTTCAGGAACTGGAGAAACAATTCCAAGAAAAGGGGAACGGTGAAGGAGTGCATTGAATGTATTAAAGTCACACTTTCTGGAAGTTCGTGTCAGCATTCAAGGATGCAGCCCCCAAAGTTCCGTACTTACTCAGGAAGCAAAGCACCCCTTTGGAACTCAATCAAATATGTTTAGGTCCGTGTGGCAAAGAGAAAAAAACAAGATCTTGGCAAGCGAAGCCGCCTCCGCACACTGACTCACGATGGGCCTGCGGATTCCCACCCCCCAGTGGTCCTTCCCCGTAATGCCCACTCACCCCTTGCTCCCCAAGACCGTGCGCGCATCGGCCGGGAAAGCGCGCAAGCAGGAGCACCGGTGTGCAAAAGTGCGCGCCCAGTGGGCCGGTGCTCCGCATCGAGTTCTTATTGGCTGGCTCCGGGCACCTCCCCTCCCCTCCGCCCGGGACTCCCAGACACGTGGCGGCTGAGCTGGTTTGTTTGCACGCAGGGAGCCGTGCGCGTAATGGAAGGCCTGGGCGGGGAGGGCAGCCTCGCGCCCTTAGCTGCCGGCATAGAAAATAGCAGCCGGGCGCGGATCCGGAGTCAAACCCGCTCGTGTCTTTATCCTCTAGCAGTTGCCGTACCTGAACAAGCCCAGGGATGGATGTGTGCCCAAAGACTTTGTCCCTGCATTTAGTGGTGGTAAAGGAACTTTATTTAAGTTTATAAAAAAGTGATCCCTCATCGCTTTTCTCTGTGCCGCGCGAGAGAGATCTTCTAATGACTCGAACCCAAAAGCGATGGTCTCCTTTGGCTGGTGGGCTAACGAAGTTTGCGCAGGGGAGGTTTTATTTTATTTCTGCTTTGTTCCTTCTTTCTCTGGTGTGTTCCAGCGTAACCCAGGGTGTGGAGTTAACGGTTTCAAGTTGTCCCAGTTAGCCAAAAGTTTGTGAAAAGGGGCTGCCTCTTGGATTTAAGTTTGCTTATTAAAGAGTTTGCTTATTTTCCCCTGGCTCAAGGTGGCTTCTATCGCTTGAGGGACGGGTGACATCTCCCGCCAGAGTAGCATGAGAGAGCTAATCCAGTTCCATATTCCTCTCAAGGAATGCTCAATGTCTTGCCGAAGCTGCTAGTCTTTCTTTCTGTTATATTCCGTTTCTCCTGGACAAATGGGGTTTGGAGTCTCTTTGTTTCTAAACGGGTTTTCCAGACCTGCTTTGTTGAGAGTAGTGAAGTGATGATGATACATGCTCAGACACATGTTCCAGTCGTCTGTGATCTTCATGCTTTCCCCCTCTGTCAGCGCTTCCTATAGGTGGTGTCTGCACCTGTGGTGGCAGCTAACTGTCAGTGCAAAGCACTGCAGAGGAGTGCAAATCGAGGCCGGAAAAAAGTGAGTTTTGGGGTTTTGGTGGGCTGGCTGGTTAAACTCATGATGATGATGAAAAGGGCCTATCAAATCACTCATTGTATTCCTATAGAAACCCCAGATTTTCCCTGGTGGTCTCACATTCAGGGTGCTCCAGGGCCCCTCCAGAAGCAAGATGCAGAATAATGTACATTCAATCCAATTTCCACAAATTGTTTTGAAAGTGTGGATTTTTTGCTATTCAAGCACAGTAAAATCCGGCTGAAAAGTGCATTGAAAGTGGGTTGAAAGTGCATTATTCTGCATAAAAGCGGAAGAACTTCTCAATGTCTAAAGATCTGATACAGAGATTTGGCCATCCTGGGCCATTGGAAGTCACAGCTATTATTAAGAAGTTGTACAATGCTGTTTTTTTTAACCAGTTAGCAAATTTTTTATATGACCTTGGCTTAGGGTGTCGTCATGGGCAAACTGAACAGGTACACTGCTGGAGTACCTGTGATTGCATATGAAGGGGGGCACTGGTTGCCCTCCTACACTGTTATACAACAGGCAGTTATCGCAGTAGGCATAGCAAGTGATAGGAACAGAAAAGATTTGTATGTAATGAATCGCCTTCTCAAGGTTTTGTGCTTTCTGCATCCCCTACAAGCAAACTAAATTACAGAAGTGGGAGCTTGAAGTTGGCTTTAATATCAGCTTTGGTGTATGCTGAGGCAAAGCAAGGTTTCAATGGCTGACCAGTAAAATCTTACTCTCTCCCACAGAGGTGCTGAGTAAGAAAGGCAATGTGCCTGAGCTTAAATTGGGAAAGCCCCAGTGCAAATCTCGAAGAGTGTGCCATGAGCTTATGCATTTAATATACTTTTTATCTTGTGTGCTTCCTCCAAGGGAATTCAGGGTAGTGTACACTAATTTTCTTTTCATCCAATTTACCCCTCAACAGGGCTGGGAGGGTAGATATAAGGCTGAGAATTGTCACCGGACCAGACTGTCTGTGACCAGGGGGTCTGCAAACTGCGGGTTTCTCCAGATGTTCATGGACTACAAATCCCATCAGCCCCTGCCAGCATGGCCAATTGGCTGTGCTGGCAGGGGCTGATGGGAATTGTAGTCCATGAACATCTGGAGAGCCGCAGTTTGCAGACCCCTGGACCAAAGTTATCCAGTGAGCTTCCATGGCAAAGGAGGGATTTGAGCCTGTGTGTCCCAGAGCCAAATCTAGTACTCTAACTATTTCACCATACTGTCTCACTCTGTTGTACAACTGTAGCTGGCCTCTAATCTGCTCCATCATTATGCTGACAATGACTAGCCTTGTAGGGGTGTTGTAACTATTTCAACAAATTAGTGTCTATGACACATGTTTGATCGTCTAAAACTCTCCAGTTCAGAGAGCAGCCTTGATTAAAAAGCAAACGGGGACAAAGAGATGCTGTTCCCCTGAAGCATCTTTCATGAATATTCCCTGGCATGGAGTATTGAGTGATGAGAGCTCAGGGACATACTCTACAGCAGGGGTGTCCAACCCTGGCAACCAGATATTCATGGACTACAATTCCCATCAGCCCTTGCCAATTGATAGGGGGCTGTTGGGAAACATAGTCCATGAATCATAGTCCATAGCTGGAGGACCAGGGTTGGACCCCCTTGCTCTACAGAAAAAGTAAATCTGGGCAAAGAAAACTCACTTGTTGTCCTTACTCCTTCTGAGTGCTCTGCAGAGTGTACTGTGACTACTCTGGAGCAAGCTGCCTTTGAAAGGGTACTCCTTGAAAACTGCAAGCTCGTCCTTACCCTGCTATTCTTAGCCAACCACTCCCTCCAAATGGCTTCCTAAACATCGTACAGAACTTGAGTGAGGCTATCAATTAAAATCTGTTCCTTAAAAAAAAAAATGTTCAGAGAAAGGCTGCCTGCTGAAGTTTCTTCCAGGTGGGATGGAGGCAAGCTGGGATGCTGTCTCTCCTCCAACTGGCCTTGATAAAAAAAAAAACTAGAGCAGGTCAGTGGAGGAGTTTTGCGTGTTGCTAGATTGAGGACTGAGAACCAGAAGTGTGACTGAGTGGCAGAGTTTCTTACATTGAGTCTTCACAGATTGATCTAGAATCATAAAGCTGGAAGAGACCCCAAGAGCCATCAAGTCCAACCCCCTGCAATGCAGGAACACACAATCAAAGCACTCCTGACAGTTGGCCATCCAGCCTCTGTTTAAAAACCTCCAAAGAAGGAGACTCCACCACACTCCTAGGTAGTGCATTCCACTGTCAAATAGCCCTTCCTGTCAGGAAGTTTCTCCTGATGTTTAGGTGGAATCTCTTTTCCTTCACCTTGAACCCATGACTCCTGGTCCTAGTCTCTGGAGCAGCAGAAAACAAGCTTGCTTCCTCACCAACATGACATCCCTTCAGATATCTAAACATGGCTATCATGTCCGCTCTTAACCTTCTCTTCACCAAACTAAACATTCCCAGCTTCTAAGTCTCTCCTCATAGGTCATAGATTCCAGACCTGTTACCATTTTGGTTGCCCTCCTCTGGTAAAAGGCCTGGAACCTAACACCACATCTGTGAAGCAGATCACAGCTGGCTTTTTTAAAAGATAGGGTGTGTGTCCCAAAGACAGTCCCAGTCTTGCCCGAGGCTATATCTGTTCAGGAGGAGCATGAAGTTTCACTTTCTCTCTGTTCCGTGATCCTGGTTGCCTTCACTCACGAGACTTTCTTTCTCTCCCACCCATTCCCAGGTTGCTGTTCCTGTTGCCCGGTCGGCTGTACCAAGTGTGCCCAGGGCTGCATCTGCAAAGGGCAGCCTGCCACAAAATGCAGCTGCTGCAAGTGAGTTCTGCCTCACCGTCCCAGCGATGACGACCTGTATATTTGATTGCCTGCCAGAATGTAACCTTATTGTTCGTTTCTATATGTGCCTGTGCATTTTCTAGCATTTAGATGTTTAAAAAAAATTAAGCAACTTGAAAATAAAAAAGAGAATTGTACATAAATGCGACTGTGTATCTCATTTGCAATCTGTTTGGGCAACTTTCTTTTCTTATTGGCCTACTCATAGGAAGCAGGTCAGTGAATCTTTCCTACATAAATGGGGAGGTGGGATACACTAGCTCACACTACATTCCACCTTAGAAGAAGAAGAGTTTGGATTTATACTCCCCTTTCTCTCCTGTAGGATACTCAAAGTGACTTACAATCTACTTTTCCTTCCCCTTCCCCCCTCACAACAGACACCCTGTGAGGTGGGTGGGGCTGAGAGAGCTCCGAAGAGCTGTGACTAACCCAAGGTCACTCAGGAGTGCACAGGCTAATCTAGTTCCCCAGATAAGCCTCCACAGCTCAAGTGGCAGAGCAGGGAATCAAACCCGGTTCTGCAGATTAGAGTGCACCTGCTCTTAACCACTACACCACTGCTGCTTACAATGATATGATCTATATAGTGGTGATCTCTACTGTGGCAGCTCCTGTTGCAAGTCCTGGTACTCATTCCTTTCTTTCTTACAGTAAATAGCCAATTGTGGCTTTCTTTCATCTCCTGGAGGGAGTAGATGCTTCCAAAGAACCCCGCAAGGGTTGCTTTAGAGACAGCTGTTTCTAAACAAGTGTTCCCTGCAGGTGAAGTCATGGGAGGACCCCAGTCTCTTTGCAAGCTGTTCTGTGATGGCCATGGAAACCATGGTGCAAGGACATCCGCTATCCTCAAATTTGTCCACAGGCTCAATAAGATTGGGGCCCCCTTGTCCATGGTGGTGGAAAGTGCCTTTAAGACACAGCATTCCCATGTGACCCCATAGGATCTTCAATGCAAGAGATATCTGGAGGTACTGGTAGTTTGCCAATGCCAGCCTCTGGGTGGGCTGAGTTCTGAGAGGACTGTGGATAACCTAAGTCTTAGATCACCCAGCAGGCTTCATGTGGAGGAGTGGAGAATCAAGCCTGGTTCTTTGAGTCTGCTGCTCTTCACTACTACACCATACTGGCTGTCTATATCACTTTAATAATATATATCTAACACTTTCATAATAGGATTCTGTGTATAGAACAGGATCATGCATGAAAGGGCTCATGCTTTAAATTTGTATTGGATATAGAATAATTATGCGTAGATGGGGTGGGCTTTAGCCTCTCTAAAATAGCTTCTCTCTCTTAAAAGGGGTGATTGGGGGTTGGGTTAGCAATTACGGAAAGCAGTTGCTTTGATATTAACCAAGTGCATTATATCTGAAATGCTCAGCTAAGCAATAAAGGGGACCCGTGTCCATGGAAATCTATAGAAAAACATCTACACAGAATAATCTCAAACATACTCTCTGATGCAGCAGGCTACCGAATACTTTTCTTTGCGATTCACTAATAGCGGGCAACGGCAGAGTGCTCCAAACCCACTGTGGCCCAATAATTGTTCACCATGTCGACAGCAAGGTGATGCAGCTATCATTGCTGCTACAGATCTGCCTGCCTTCAAAGGAGGCTGTTTGTTATATCTCAGTATGAGTCATGGCTCTGAATTGCTCAACTAATGGGAAAATAATCACAGAACATAAGATGAGAATTATTTGTCCTCAAGGAACAATGGGACATGAGCCCCAGTTTTGATGCTGGGAACCTTAATCTATTGCCTTTTCCAACATTTCAGTCAGACTTATTTGATGTTCTGGGAGCAGCAGTACAAGGCGTACTGCTGCTCCCAGAACATCAATTAAGTCTGACTGAAATATTGGAAAAGGCAATAAATTAAGGTGCCCCAAAAGCTTTGAGGGCTCCTCTGCCAGACTATCCAGGGCAGTCCAACTCTGGCTTTCCAGATGTTAATGGACTATAAGCACGCTGGCAGCTGAGTGCCAGAGTTGGACAACCCTAATCTAGAGCATGATTTAAACATGAAGCTAGTGATGGCAAAATTCCCTGCAGGCCATATGAAACCTGCACATATTGAAAAATGAGCTGTGCAAAGCAGTGACATGTCTTCACTGTGTCAGCACATTTGTGCAGCCTGTGGGCCTTTGGTATGCTCACTCAGCACGTGAATGAGAAGCAGCCAGGCTTAAATGAGATGCTGTGTGTCTGCATTCCCACAGGTGACTTCTTTTGTCCAGCCAGTATCCATTCAGATTAGGCCCAGGTGGCTTCTTTCTTAAGAGTGGCAGACTTTTAATTTGGAGAACCAGGTTTGATTCCCCTCGCCTTCACATGAGCGGTGGACTAATCTGGAAAACTAGGTTTGATTCTCCACTCCTCCGCTTGAGGCCTGCTGGATGACCTTGGGCTAGTCACAATTCTCTCGGAACTCTCTCAGCCCCACCTGCCTCACAAGGACTCTATTGTGGTGGTGGAGAAGTGATCGTAAGTCACTTTGAGACTCCTTATGGTTGAGAAAAGTGTGCTATAAAAACCAGATCTTCCGTTGCCTCTGCAGCATGTTTAAGTGTTTTGTGTGTGTGGAAGAAGAATGGTCAGGAACAGTGTCTTTCACAAGAGCTCAGTGCTCTCCACACTTTAAAAAAAATGATTGGAACCATAGACTTTTGCAAGCAGTGCACAGTTGGGGCTGTTTTTAGTCTGCGTTCTGGGCCAGTATGTGAACTGGCACTGTGTGTCTTGAGAATACTCTGGTTAGTTTTGATTTTCTCTGATGGTGCAGGGGCACAGCTACAGAAGAGCAGGTCAGAGCATGTGCACACAACAATCTGTTTCTGATTCCCTGAAATCTGGAACCAGCCAGAAATCTGAAAATCTCAACCTGTTTAGTGGAACAAAAGAGCATCCTTGCGTCTAAGGCCCAGCCCAGGGGTAGGGAACCTTTAACACTCAAAGAGCCATTTGGACCCGTTTTCCACGGGAAAAGAAAACACTTGGAGCCGCAAATAATTTTTGACATTTAAAATAAAGATAACACTATATATATTGGGTTTTTTCCTACCTTTTACTCCGCTCATTCTGAGAAGCACATGGATGCGTCCGCCCTGCTGCCTGCAGGGCGGGCAAGGATGGGGCCAGGGGCTTGGCCTCGCCGGCCACCGGGAAAACGCCCACCTAGCTCCAATGGGGCGGGTGAGAGGGGAAGCCCACGGCGCGGCCCAGCCGATCGTGGGCAGTTGGTGCGTCCGCCCTGCTGCCTGCAGGGCGGGCAAGGATGGGGCCTGCAGCTCTGCTTGTGGAGCCACAGTGCAAGGGCAGAAGAGCCGCATGCGGCTCTCGAGCCGCAGGTTCCCTACCCCTGGCCCAGCCAATCACATACACAGCACTGTCAGTGATGTGAGAGGACCACATCAGGTGCCTCTGGGAGTTACACTTGGGAGAGCACACCAAACAATATGGCTCCATGTCTTACACTGACAGGTTCTGCCTCAGTCCATGCAGGGGTTCCAGAGGTCTCAAGATATCCCCAATGTTTTAAAGATTACCTGATGTTATTCTAGTGAGCATTCTAGAAATACCATATTTGGGTTTCTAGAACAGTAGAATATATAATTACAATCTGGTATATTTCTAAGTTACAGTAAAGCAGTGGGAGGAAAGGAGGGGTATAATGGTTAGTAAGCTATTTCATGTTTTATATTAACTCCAGGATAGTAGAACCTGAATTTCAGGATAGTAGAACCTGGAGTAGTTCCAGTCCAGGTTTTACTTACGTATCTGCACAAGCTCACTAAAGAAACTGGTGTGAAGGATTCTGGTAGGCTTCGTGTTCCTGGGTTCCTTTTCTTCCAATAAAGTCACAATGTTTATTCAAATGACCAACAACAACTTCCTTCACGGTTGCAACATCTCATACTTCCTTTCCTCATCTGATTAAGGACACTTGTACATTGTCAACAGGACTCTAAGCGCCAAACAGCAGAAGGAACAGACTTTCTCTCTGTGATCGTTTTCTGTCAGGTAATGATTCAACCCATGTAACCTTGTGAGAATGAGGTCATATTTCATTTCCAGTCATCATCCTTGTAAAGGTTGAGGCATTAGCCAATCTTACACTGTGTTTTTTTTATATTTTTAGGAGCAGTCTGGGCCACACGTTGCAAGCGCCAGTTGTGAAATTAAACAAACACATAGCACCTTTTTATTTCCGGGCAAAAGGCAGTGCTTGTGAACAAACATACATAGAATGAATGCTACTGTCAAAGTTCTTATGTACATGCCAAAAAAAAGTAGCAACCATTCCTGTAATCTAGATGTCAACAGTTCAAGGCATGACATTTCCCTGGAAAATATGATACAACTGTGGCAGAAGGTTTACAACATAAGGCAGAAGTTGATTCCTCAAATGCCTTATTCACAGTTTCTCATTCTTATTCTTGGTTCCCTAGTCCAAAGCTTTGGCTTAGTGCTAGGTGCTCTAAAGAGGGATAGCTGAAAGATTAAGTAAATGGAGGCAACTGCACCCCAAAACAACTCCCCAAATTATACAATCCCAGACTGTGGGGACTCTGCCCTACACATTATATTTTCCATGTACTCTCCT
Source organism: Sphaerodactylus townsendi (assembly GCF_021028975.2). Lineage (NCBI taxonomy): Eukaryota > Metazoa > Chordata > Lepidosauria > Squamata > Sphaerodactylidae > Sphaerodactylus > Sphaerodactylus townsendi. Next base: position 7,633,340 of record NC_059438.1, read on the forward strand.
CAGGTCTTTCAGTCAGACATATGCTGTGAGTCAGCCCTAAGGGAAATCAATGTCAGGGTGTGTAGTGGGTAGATTTGGATTGAAAGAAAGGGCTTAAGACTTCCACCCAAGGAGGACATCGGAAAAGATAGCGAGTCATTCAGGCCCTCACTGAGAACTAAGTTCACCCATTCCCCTGTTCCCCACCCACATCTCCTGATGTACCTTCACCTTTATCACAATGCATGTTTAAAAAACAATGGCTTTGAGATCAGAATTTGTAAGGAGAAACCAAGGCTCCTTCTGCACATGCAGAATAATGCACTTTCAATCCACTTTCACAATTGTTTGCAACTGGATTTTGCTAATCTGTGCAGTAAAATCCAGTTGCAAACAATTGTGAAAGTGGATTATTCGGCATGTGCGGAAGGAGGCCATGGGGCGGTGTGCGTGCGTGCGTGGGTTTGTGCTTCACCTGGTAAATTCTCCCCTTCAGCTGCCACTTTCCAACTGTTTTCCCCTGCTTGAGTTTGTTTTAATCTTTCAGCCAACTGTGGGAAATACTGGCACGTTAAAAACAGTTGGGGTGCATTTATACAGGCAAAGTTTAGAAAAGGGAGAAACTGTAGGGTCCTCCTCTCAGCTGGCCCTCTTCATGTATCTCTCCCCTCCAAGTTGTGATTAAACATATTTGTTTTGTGCTAACCAAAGAGTGTGAGTGGTCAGCAACACCAAAGTATTTAAATGATATCCCAGACTTTCTGAGCAGGAGAGGAAGTCACCCTCGATGTTTGAACCCAACTCTTGGCTAGAACATACAGTTATGTAAACATTACAAAACACAGCAGGAGATCCTTTTTGCCTCATAGTGGGGAATTCCCTCACAGCAACTCTGAGGAATGATGTGACCCGTTTACTAGTTACTGAAGCAATCTTGTGCTATTAACCTAGATGTTGTGAGTCACAACTGTGTCCACTGTGCTGTCTCTCCCAAATCAGCACAAAGGTTCCGAGTTCAGAGGAGCAACCTTGTAGAGCTGCAGTCCAAAGAACGCTTAGCTGCGACAAAGCCTTCTTGAATAAATGGAACTTACTTAGGAGTAGACATGCCTGCGCTGCTGCTGCAAAAAGAAAAGGGAGTCTTGGAGACTTTTAAAGAAGAACAAACTTATTGAAGAAACCTTCACAAAAGCCCACAAAAGCTCTGTTTCAATAAAGCTGTTTGTCTTCGAACTGCCTTAAGCTCTCCTTTGTTAAGACTATGATCTTAAATGCACTTACTTAGAAGTTAACACAAATAGGGTTTGGGTGAGGTGTACACAAGACTGCATTTATTCCTTCATCCCTTTGAAATCTCCTCTGCCCTGTTCATCACTCCTAATATGTCTTGCAGAATCCCCCACATCTCCTTAATTCCACCACACCTATTTGGATTTATTTGGTGGTTTTATAACATTTTTAAAGAACTGAACCCAAAAAAAGTAGTGGCCTCATATTTGTTTGTTTTCAAATGTTTTAATGCTCACAATAAGTTGAACGTTTGCTGTTACCTGGGCAGCTTTATGTGCTTATTCAACAGTAAATCTCACTGACCTTGTTTATTAGAAGAGTAAGGCACACCGAATTGACTACACACATACGATTACTGGAGGAGCCCCTCCCCTGATGTGCCTTTCTTCACATAATCGCTGAGTCAAGAATGAATCAGCATCATGGGTTTCCGGAAGACACGGCTGCAATGCAAACAGAGACAAACAGTGCTTGCACACTGTACTCTGTGTGTGTGTAGTGGAGAGTGCATAAGGAATGAGTGCTTGGTTTGTCCCGTGCTAGAGGAGGGGCTTGTGTTTGCACACAGCACAAGAGGCCGGGCAACGAAATGAGTACTTGTTGCAGAAGGGAGATTTTTGCACACAGTCCCCTGCATACCCCCCTGCTGGCGTGGTGGGGGAAAAGACTCTTCTGGCTGTGCGTAGGAAGGCAGGAGGAAGAGTTGGCCTGCTTTTGTGTGGCAGCTGCACTTGGCTCCATGTACTCGTTAATCTTAAAAAACTCCCGTGCTGCTTCACAGGGAGTCGTAGCTCTCTCCGTGTGCTCCTGGAGCTGTGCAAAAATTGCCAACCCAACAGCAACTTGGATCAATTTGCTGCAACATAACGTCGACAGGCCATTCTGAACAGACCATACCTTTCAAAGCCCATTAACTCCAGTTGCTTTCAAGTGTGGCACATGACTTTTTTGGCTCCTAAATGGACAGCTTGGATGTTAGTCCCATTTTACAAATGAACCACTGAGGCTCATTTGATTTGCAAACACAATACATCATACAGTATGTCCCACTAAACTAGAATCCAATTTTAAATCCAGTTTTTGACTGCTCAAATCAGGATTCCAGTATCATACTAGAAGTACTGAGCCCTTTTCTATCTAATATTCCTAGGCCACTGTAGAGCCCTTCACACCTGGTTGTTATAAATGGTCTCATTTCTTAAAAGCATCTCTTACATGATCTCACTCCTGAATTCTGAAACATTCTGAATTTCAAAACTCAGTACAAAGTAGGCCAAATGCTCAGTACAAAATAGGCCACAAAGGCTAATGGGACTGAGTTGAGTTTCTTCAATAGATCAAGTTTGTGACCTACTTACTGCACAAAAATGGTCCAGTAAGTAGGTCACAAACTTGATCTATTGAAGAAAACAGAATTTGACCCTTTTATAGAGGTAACTGAACATTCTGTTCCTGAGAAGAGTTTGGGGGACCTAAAACTACTGAAGGCAAAGGGCTGCTTAGGCACACTTAAGGCCGATGCATACTTACTTAGGAGCAAATCTCAATGATACAGGCACCCACCTGGATTAAGTCAGTGGTCCATCTAATCCAGCATCCTGAATCACATAGTTGCTGACCAGCTGTCCTGGAGGGCCAACAAACTGGACACAGAGGCTGAGGCCTTCCCCGTTTGTTTCTTCCTAATTCTGATATTGAGATTGACTCTCTCTGAACCCAGAGGTTCTTAGTCATCTCAGCTCATGTAGCCACTTGCATGAACCTAAACCCTTCTCAGAACCAGACTTGTGGCCATCGCCAAATCCAGTGGCAGACAGTAGAGTACTTCTGTTCCCCCAACTTTATTGCCCATCAGCCTCATGGGCAACACCATTCTTTCTATCCACCTTCACCACCCCATTCATAATTTCTCCTCAGTTGTCTGCCCCCTGCCCAACTCAAAAGCCCCAGATTCTTGCCTAGGAAAATAATTATACAGGCAGGAAAAAATGATACAGGCAAGATGGATGCATAGAACAACAGCGACCATTGATTCGATACCAGACGAAAGGTGATCGGGAAAGTGTTGCAAGGTGTATAGTAGATTGGCACGGCTGGCTACAGGTATATAAACAGAGTATATTTAACTGCTTTCAGATGACCCCCAGACCCCAGCTTTTCCTCAAAGGAAAGATTCTCCAGCCACTTCATCACCTGGGTTGCCCTCCTCCACTTTTCTCAGCTCTGCAGTCTCTTTTTTGCGGTACAGCTGCTGGCAAACCAGATGCATGCATTGGCCCCTCTATTTTCCAATCCCTTGCCTAATAACTCCCAACATGGAATTTTTTTATTCATGGATGCTCCACAAGGAGATGACTTTTTCCTCGGGCTGGCCACTAACAACCCCAAGTTCTCTTTCCTGTTACACTTACTTACACAGGCAGGTTAATGCACTTTCACTTCACTTTCACAATTTATTGTTGAAGGCTTTCATGGCCAGAATCACTAGGGTGCTGTGTGGTTTCCGGGCTGTATGGCCGTGTTCTAGCAGCATTCTCTCCTGACGTTTCGCCTGGCATCTTCAGAGGATCTGGACACAGAACATTATTTGAAAACACAGAAATTCTGGACCACCCTGACAACCACCACATCAGACTACAGAATGTAGTCAGGGTGGTCCAGAATTTCTGGGTTTTTAAATAATATTGTGTCCGGATCCTCGGAAGATGCCAGCCACAGATGCAGGCGAAACGTCAGGAGAGAATGCTGCTAGAACACGGCCGTACAGCCTGGAAACCACACAAAACCCCACTTTCACAATTGCTTGCAAGTGGCTTTTCCGAGTCCCACACAGTTAAATCCAGCTGCAAAGTGGATTGAAAGTGCATTATTCTGCATGGGCAGAAGGGGCCTTAGCGAGGTTTATGTGGGAGGCTGTAATCCGGCTGATAAACGGGGTGTGTGGGCCTCTCTAACCCACGCTCGTTTTCTTGGGGGGAATCTGGGGGGGGGGCGGGGGACGGACGGAGGAACTTTCCAACACTGTCTTGGGAAACATCTGCCCGTAACATCTAGTGACCGGATTTGCACGCAGTCCCATCGCTGGGACAGACCCAGCGAGAGGCCGGGGTGGGCGAGAGTGTGCAAACGCACACGGGGTCTGTAGCAGGGGAGGGAGCTTTGCACGCGAGGGACCGGCTAGCGGCGCGTGCACCCTTTGCGCCCTGCCCTGCGGCTCGTGTGCACGGAGGAGGCGGTCTGCAACTGCTTTGCACTCGGGCTCCAAGTGCCCGGCGGCTATAAAGGCGAAACGGAGTCGCCTCGGGAAACAACAGCTGATTGCTCTACTCCGGTTTCTTGCTGCGAACTGAACCGCCTCCTTGAAGCGTGATGGATCCTGACTGCCCCTGCGCTGCTGGTGAGTCTCTTTCCCATTGATTCATCCATCCACTCGTTATTATAGTACGTTGCTCTTTCTGAAGTGGGGTTGAGAACTTTTGGAGACAACGTTTTCCGCTCTCTTCCCTACCTCCGCACAGTATATTTATAACGCGTTCCAATCGTTGTAAATGAACTCATTTTCCCTTTTATATAAATGGAAAACGGATTCGTTTGTAACGATTGCAAAACATTATAAATCTGCTGTGCGGAATCCACATAGGAGTAAGTTCAGGAGAGTTGGCTTCTGAGGAAACTTGCTCAGGGTTGGGCTTATTAATTTAGTAGCCTTTTAATCTGTGCTACAAAGAGGTCAGGGTGGTTCTCCCCCTCTCTGACACCATTTCAGCCTCAAAATAGTCCTGTGAGGTAAGGTAGGCTGAAAGAATAACCAGGCTCCAGTTGGCCAGTAAATGGCAAGCTTAATATATGTAACTTAATTAATTTAATATGTTAATTTAATTTAATATATACCTTAATTTATATTGTACTTTGCTGTTCAGTTGGGGTTCAGAGTGGTACAGTGTTTTCCTCTTCTTCATTTTCTCCAGTGGGGATTCAAACTAATAGTAGTTCTAACATTTGTACCTTTACACATCAATGACTCTTAGGACTCCATGGCACACGCATCTCAGTAACTGTATGTAAGCTTGGGATAGTTACTTAGTGGAAGAGCACTTCTGATTACTTTGGGCTACACCACTACGCTAGAAAAAAAAGTGTAAAACCAAGGGGTTCTAACCTGCATTCCTACTGTGCAGTAATACAGGTAAAATAGCATTCTTGCAGGCCATAATTATTAAAGTGACAGTTGCACAGTTGTGTATAAGGGTTGCCAACAGGCCTGGAGGTAAAAGATTCTGACCCTTTAATAGAAGTTTAATAGAATGTGATTCAGTTAAAAGCTCAACTGCCCTTTTGTATTAGCTAAACCTTTCTTGAGAGGCACTTTTGTCAAAGCAGCTGACAACCCTTATGTGTGCCTTTAATCTAATTTCTTTTTTGCTTAGCACCATGTGACTTACATTTCCCTCCTTCTTTTTCCTTCAGGTGGTTCCTGCACCTGTGCTGGTTCCTGCAAATGCAAAAATTGCAAATGCACTTCCTGCAAAAAAAGTGAGTATATTTATTTCATTTTTCCCATCTTTCTCCCCTCCTCTTTTCTCCTCACAACAACCCTTTAAGGTAGCTTAGGTTGAGCGTGTGTGACTGCTTCAAAGTCATCCATCAAGGGGAATTCAAACTGAAGAGTCTCAGATCCTAGTTCAGGGGTAGCCAACCTATGGTGCTTCAGATGTTCATGGACTACAATTCCCATCAACCCCTGCCAGCATAGCCAATTGTAGTCCATGAACATCTGGAGCACATAGGTTGGCCACCCCTGTCCTAGTCTGACAATCTGACCACTAGAACAAAAGTGTCAGGAAATGAACTTGCAACCTGGACATATTGTGTGTGTATATATATATATTTAAAAACCTGTTGCCTGCAGGATTGGGTTGTACTTTAATTGTGGATTGGGCTCTTCCACTATGGCGTCAAGAATTTTGCGGCAGGTGCACTCAATGGCTGCTATGGAGTGCTGAGGCAAATTACCAAATGTTAGGAGATTGCAAGCCAAGCATCATCCTCCAAAATGGGGATTTATTTCTGAGCAGACACTCCTTGCAGATCCACAGGTGATGCCTCCTGGGCTCTCCTCAAGCACCTTCTGCTCTGCTGAGGTAAAGGAAAGCCAAGACTGGCTCCTTGCAAGCAAGACAGGTGCAAAAGGGTGCTTCCCTGACTTGGAGGGCCCAGGCTAGCCTGAGCTTGGAAGCTAAGCAGCGTCAGCCCTGGTTAGTACTTGGATGGGAGACCACCCAGGGAGTCCAGGGTTGCTACACAGAAGCAGCCCAAGTTGGCATAAACCGCCTCTGACCACTTATTGCTTTGAAAATTGCCTCCAAGTTGGCTGTGACTTGATGGCACTTTACTCCATCTTGTTAGTTGTACAGGCAGTTCTAACCTGCGCGTGTATATATTGTGTCGATTATTCACTTGTATTTGTAAGTGTTTGGTGCATTTCATTTCATTTCCTTTGGGTTCATGGTTTATATTCTGATTATTTTCCTCCACCCCAACCAAAGGGGTGTTGAGGAAACCCATCCATGGTGCCCAGAAGTGCCACATTGTGAACCTGCAGTAGATTCTTTGCCTTGAATCTTTTAACTGCTGGGCTCTTAACTCATGAAATATCCATAATCTTCGCCCTAAGCTTCTTATGTTTGAACTCTTCCAGGCTGCTGTTCCTGTTGCCCAGCTGGCTGCAACAACTGTGCCAAGGGCTGCGTCTGCAAAGAGCCAAAGTCAAGTAAATGCAGCTGTTGCAACTAAAATTTCGCTGCTGTGTTCTCTGTAAATATTCTGCATGCTCAAAAAGATGGCTGTTTGACCACAATGAGTGTTTTGTACTTGTTTTGCATGCTGGAGGGGGGGCGGGGAAAAGAAAAATAAAAAGCTGTGACTTAACATGAAAGAAGATTGTTTGTATTAATTTTCAACCTGTCTGGGTTTAAAAATAATGGTTATGGTTACTAGACAACTCACCAGTGAGAGTCTGCAATTATTCAAATATTAGATCCAACAGATGGTTTTGGGATGAATCTTTCTGAGACTTAACTATTCCAGTACCCCATGTACATATACAACAGTGGCCGGTGCCCATATCAAATTAAATTGTGTGTTTAATTTATACCCTGCCTTTCTCCAAAATGAGGACCAAAAACTGCTTAGCATTCCCCTTTCCTGTATTTTATCTTCACAACAACCCTATTGGGTAGGCTAGGTCCAGAGTGTGCCCAACCAAAAATTGTCCAGTTGGCTTCTATGCAGTGGCGTAGTACCAAGGGGGTGGGAGTGAGTGATGCACCGGGTGTATGCGGGGGCAGGGGCATTCTGGGGTGGGGGGAGAATGGCTGCCCCAGGACTTGGAGCCACCCACAGAGCCAAGACACACATGTGCTCCAGGTGCAATTCCCCCTCACTTCTATCGTGCAGTCAGCATTTGAGCCTTGGACTCCTAGATCCTAGCCACCCTGCCTGTGTGGTGGTAAGGGTTAATCACTATTACAACAAACCATTCTGCCTCTCAAGGACCAAAGAAAGTAGAAAGATAAGGTGGGGAAAATGTAAAGAAGTTATGCAACAGTAATCACAGCCAGATGTTAAGGGGCTTTGTGTGCCGTTTAAGCAGTCAATAGAAGCAGAAAGTTGATATGGCAGGGCTTTTCTTCTTACTGTGAAAAAATCTACTCAGTTGTGAAGCTTATTAGGAAATCCTGACCCAGTCACTTTCAGCCCAGCCTCCTTCATACTACAGAGTTCTTTATGTCTCTGGGTTTGGCTACTTTTCTCTGTGGCTGCCCGGAGTGCGAAGCCTTTCTCTTTCATTAGAAAACTTTTAACAAAAGCTTGTTTTCTCCAAAGCTGCTCTCACCTTCCCGCACCTCTTCACTAAAAGTAGGTGCCTTTGACAGGCAGTAAGCAATGACTCTGGATCTGCAGGGAACCTCTATTAGGGTTCTCATGAAACTTCCCCAAAAATGGAAAGCTAGCTGGGATTTTGTTGCTTTCCAGTCCCAAGATTCTTGTAAACAAAAGGGGAAAAGGAAAATGAGAAAGAGATACATGGGGACAAAATAAGATAAAATGACAGAAGAAAAGCTTCGGAAAAATTAGAAGGAACAACAGAAATAGAAGTGCCTTGAAAATATCAAAAGTAAAATGCCCCTGCTCGTGTTATTTAGGCATGAGGCTTTCTCTGATTCAAGGGTCTCCAACCTTTTTGAGCCTGTGGACTCTTGGAATTCTGATGCATTGATGGATCCATATACAAAATGGCTGCCCCAGGACTCTGAGCCACCCACAGAGCCATGCACACAGAAGAAGTCCCAAGGACAGGAGAGAAGAGGCATAGTTGTAAAAAAAATACGCTGGGAAAGTGAGAGAATGAAACGAGTAACACTATGGTGGCAGCTGCTGTAGAAGCTTTTATTTTAATCAGCACAATCAGAAGCTGTACTAGGCAAAAGCCCCACCAACTTTCTAAAAATATCTGGTGGGCACCATGTTGAACACACCTGCTCCAACCTGTAGCTGGACTAGGTTGCCAAGAGGCCTAAACATTTATTCCACTTTAATAAATAGTGGGGTGGATCCAACCAGTTTTCCCACTCCTTCTTGCCCAACTCCCCTTCTTTTCCAGCTCCTGTCTTAGATGGTTTCCATTCATGCAAGTCCAATGATTCTTCACAAGTATTTTGTGAAGTCAAAGGGAAGACATCCTGTTTTTATCAGCAGAAAAGCGGATTGGATCAACCTCAATGAGATGTTACTTACCTTGATGCCATAAGAAGCATCAGCTGTCAATTCCATATATTAAGTTTCTGTTAAAGGGGAAGGATATTTTTGTCAAGGCCCACTGACAACCATATTGAGCTAGCAGGTACCTCTTTTGAGCACAAGTAAGTGGAAGCCACCACAAAATGGCTGTCATGAAGTATGTTCCCTCCTAGCTCAAGTGTCCTGCTATGAGTGTGACAGCTCTTTCCGAATGAGTATTTCCTGCAGACACATAAGTTATATCTCCTGGGCTCTTCTGAAAACTAGAATTGGCTCTTTGCTTTGGGGAAGGAGGACATGGACACCAGTTGACATGTTGGGACCTGACCACAAGGAGATGGGACCTGACCACTGCCAGGGCTGAGATCTATTGAATGCCTGGGCACAAGAAATTACTTTTGGGGTCATGGTGAGAAACCAGTACCGGCTGGAGGCATTTTTCTGGACGATCACTTGCCACACACGCAGCCTGCACCAAAGGTCACTACTTTGTCTTTTGTCAGATTCCTTTGTGGTAGGGACAGAGCCCAGCACCCTCCAACTTCCGTTTTTCCTCAGTGGGCCCCGACAAGGCCTCAGTTATTAGGGGAAGAGATTTCCCCACACCCTATACCCTGTCCTCCAGCAGTCACAGTCCTCTCCCATGTAGCCCGAGGAGTGGCTCAGTCCTTCCTGGACCTGACTTTTGAAGAGTTCCATGGTGAAGGAACATTCCTAGCCTGTCCTTCTCCCTCCAAGTCCAGGAAGGACTGTAGACTGCAGCCAAAGTCAGAGAGGCTTTCCCCTGGGTCTGGGAATATCTTTCCCCCCTTCCCCACACCCACCTTGTCTGAAGGAGCTCGCTTCCAACTTGCTTGGGGCTAGTGAGGCTTTCCCATCCACCAGACGTTCTTCCATGGATCTCTCTTCCCTGTCAAGAATTCTCTATATCAGTTCAAGCCCCATGCTGACTCAGCTTCCCCTTCCATGACCACGTCCTTGGTATTCTTTGAACATGGCTGAGGCTTTTGCGTATTACTGGACAGCTCCCTTGACTGGGCAGTCTCCAACCAAGTTCCTTGCAATTTGGTGGCGAACCTATGGCACTCCAGATGTTCATGGACTACAATTCCCATCAGCCCCTGCCAGCATGGCCAATTGGCCATAGGTTCACCACCACAACCACAAGGTTCATGTCTGCAGGGATGCTTGCATAGGGATGGAGAGACAGTGGGGGAAGTGGTTACTCTGCTTTCTTTTAAGCTGTGCATTTAGTATAGAAGTGAATTCTTTGTTTATTATTCCTACAGAAACGTTAATTTTTACAAGGCTGTTGTAGCACTTTGTACAAGGATGAGGGAAAATTTAATCCAGAGTGCTAGTACGAAGCCAAACACCCTCCTGTGCTGACTAGTAGCACCTACATGTTGCTGTCAAGAAAAGACTAATTAGTCTCCAGTATACTATTGGTGATGAAGGTTGCAAAGGGACGCTACTTATTTCCCCCCACCCCAAATACTTATTTTTCCGTCATCAGTTTCTTCTTACAAAACAACCTAGATTTATTATCTCATGTGCCCAAGTACACGAAAACTTTTTTTCACGTTGCACAGTATGCTTTCGCTATGGCACGGAATGCACTTAGAACACACCAGGGTTACTGTTCAGAAGAAGAAGAGTTTGGATTTATACCCCACCTTTCTCTCCTGCAAGGAGACTCAAGATGGCTTTCAAGCTCCTTTCCCTTCCTCTCCCCACAACAGACACCTTGTGAGGTAAGTGGGGCTGAGAGAGTTCTGAAGAACTGTGACTAGCCCAAGGTCACCCAGCAGGCATGTAGGAGTGCTGAAAAACATCTGATTCACCAGATACGCCTCTGCCACTCAGGTGGAGGAGTGGGGAATCAAACCTGGTTTTCCAGATTAGAATCCACCTGCTCTTAACAACTACACCACTACGCTAGAAGCAGTTGTGCCAACTTTTTGTTATTGCCTCTTCAGCGGCAATGATTTTGTGGTGCCCTCACTCCCTTTCTCAAAATCCAAAGATTGCTTATAGGTTCAACAAGGTTGGGGAGCCCTGATTGATGCATCCATGGAATTTCAAAAGTGATTGTTACTAGATAGGTGAGAATAGCTAATTTTCTTTCTTTGCAACTTTGTTAAACCAGCCTCCTGCCCGGTTTCCATGGCTTGGAATGTGTTTTTGGGCCAGATGCTTCGTAGGGGAGCAGATTGAGTTACCAGCTGACCAGCAAAACAATTGTGTGGCTGGATTTTGCGGCCCTCGGTTGAAACTAAAATAGCAGAAAAAGCCTCCTCTTCACCTCCTGGAGAGTTTCTCCATCTGCTATCATCAGCCCATCAAGCTGCTGGATAAAGGAACGGCTAAAATGGCTTGTGGAAGATCATGGAGCACCTCCTCCATTTGTTCTTGCTGGCAAGTGAGCATTCCATTACAGTTCTAATCTGTCTATATGAGGAATCCCCATTTCTTTTGAGCCTGTGGGTACTTTTGGAATTTTGAAAACAAGTAGCGACCACCATCACAAAATGGCTGCCATTGAGGAAGGGCACAGCTGACCACAACATTCTGGCCTTGGAAGTTAGGCCAGTCAGAAGATGTTGAGAGTCCCAGTCAAATGTGATGGAGGTAGATGTTTCTAAATGGCTGTTCCCTCTGCATTTAGAGGTGATGCCTCTGGTGGCTTCTCTGAAGTGTCTCGTGCTCCAACAAGATGGAGAAAAGACAAATTGGACTCTTCAATTGGGGGCAAGCAGGTGCTGGGAAACACATTGGGATGCACCACGTTGGGGAGACAATGGGGAAATTTTTCCTACTACTTCTAAATGGCACACGTTTGTCCTTTCAGTCACAAGAAGCACACAGCCTTGCTACATGGAAGAGAGACAAACTTGGACACAGTTGGCCTTTCCCTGTTTTGGAAAGAGAGCCTTTGCCGTGCAGACAGCGCCTGATTAAATCTGATTTCTTGCTTTTGAGTTTGGGAGGGAAACACTTTGTTTAAATGATGGCAATGATTCATGGGAATTAAATCAATAACATACCAGAATCGGGGTTGTCAGCAGAACGTATAACAGCTTTAGGGTGTGATTTACAGGGAAACCCCATGCCGCCAGCATTAGTACGTGCCCCTCCTACCGGTGTATTTGCCCCTTGTCCCAGTGCACCCTCGCACTACTTCTACAATTTTCTCCCCCCCACCCCCCAGAGGAAGAGAAGGAGTTTGTAAGTTGCTTTGAGACTCCTTATGGTTGAGAAAAGTGGGGTATAAATCCAAAATTCCTCTCTCTGCATTTGCTTCCTACTAGGTTTTTCACACCCCCTCCTACCCATTCCCCTGCTGAAAGTGGGGTCGGAGGAAAAAGGTGGGATGGAAGTACATCCTCCTCCTGCACAGTACTCTCTCCCAGCTTTTAAGGTGAATGAGTGCATTTAAAGGTGAGTTGCCCAATGTACCTCTGACTATGTGTCTGGTCATGCACCTGTGACCCAATAGATGTTGGGCATATTGTTTTCTTATGCCTTTAGGGCACACAGAATGCCTGTACAGCAAGCTACATGGGCTAATAAAATGTGTCAGGCTGTCTTGCAGATTTGCACAACAATGAACCTTGGGGCTCCCCACCCCTAGAGAAGAGCAAGGAGGTAGACACCACAGCGATAGGGTTAGCTGTAGGTGGAAGAAAGCAGAAGGGCCGAGGCCTCGGCATGGGCATCTGTGTGGAAAATGTGACACCCGCCCAAATGCTATTAATTATTACGACCACACTCCTAAAAGGAGCTCGGCATGCCTGAGAGTAGGAGGTTTTGGAAAGCAAATAATTGTGGGATTTGGATTTTTTGCTTCAAGCGTGAACAGATTTTTGTTTTGTAATCTTAAAAAAGGCAGCATTACATTCTTGATGGATTTTAAAACATTTTTGTTTTAAGATTTCACCTGCCACGTTTAATACCTTCATACTTAAGCGCCCCACCCAGAGGTGGGATCCAGCAGGTTCTCACAGGTTCCCGCGAGTAGGTTACTAATTATTTGTGTGTGCCGAGAGGGGGTTACTAATTGGTGATTTTGCCACGTGATTTTTGCCTTAGTTAGGCCCCTCCTCTCAGCAGTAGTGCACAGAACTTGAAGCAGTCTAGCAGGAGGTGCACCGGCATGCGTGGCAGCCTGCGCCTGCATGCATTCGTTTCCCGCCCAAGGACTGGCGCAGCGGCTATGTCCTTGCCACAGCCCTGCCCAGGAATGCCCCGCCACCGGAATGCCCGGCCACACCCCCGTCGTGCCCCGCCCAGCCCCATTGGCGCTACGCCACTGTTTGAATCCCACCACCATGGGAACCTGTTACTAAGATTTTTGGATCCCACCACTGGCCCCACCAGCCACTCTATTTCCCTAACAGTATCCAAATCTAACAGTATCCAAAGCTAGAATGCTAAGGGCAGCACCCTTGGGGCTGGACATCTCTCACAATGGCAAATGATATCGAGACTACAGAGATTAGTTCTCTTGCAGAACATGGCTGCTCTGAAGGGTGGACTATTCAAACCCTCCAGGAATTTCCCAACTCAAAGTTGGCAGCCCCACAGTCTTGCAAATTGATTGGTGAAAACTAAGAGGGGAAGTCTGGAAAATTAGCTGAGGAAAACAGATGAAACTTGACAGAAAGAGAAAGTGTGACAGAAAAAAGGAGATTGTAAATATGTCCTAAAGGCCTAACCAATTTGGGAATTTGTTTCAGGAGGATTAAAAACAGAGTTGGCTGCCTACAATGGCAGAGTTGCGGGAAGTGACTGGTTAGAGACAGCTTGGCTGAAAGAGACTGCCGTGGGGGACAAGGGTAATCCTGAGGGAATCAACATTTTATAAGTGAAAATGCATGTTGAAAAGTCTGAGACCCCTGGAGGTCAGAAACTTAGGAACAGGGTGTGGAATAAAACCTGAAACTAAGAGATCATCACTATAATTGCTAAGTTGTGGGAGAATGCTCCTGACACAACTCATTCGTGACATTTCCACTCCTCCCCTCCCTGAAGGCAACCCAAGGTGTGGTTTAGACAGACAGGTAGGGGTTTATTTTCTCATCACATCCAGTATAGCAAAAACCATCATTTGATTTATAAGGCATATAAATGTCAGCTTCTCTGCAGTCCCTGCTTGTTCAAACTAATGAGGAGTCTCAGCTTGGCACACACATTCCACTGCAAACCTCCAGGTGGTGACTGAAGATCTCCTGGGATTATTACACCTGATCTCCAGGCACCAGAAGGTGGATTCTATGGCATTATACCCTATTGAAGTCCCTTCTATCCCAAAACCCAACCTTCCTCCAGCTCCACCCCCAAAATCTCCAGGTTTTGCTCAACCCAATTATACTGTATTTGTATTATTTTATTATGATATTATTGTATATTGTATTAAGAAGTTTGGAAACTGCCCTGAGCCCAGAAAGGAAAGCCCAGAAGGGGAAATTTGGTTACAAAAGATTTGGCCACGAACAAAACGAACAAAAAAACATTCCAGGTACTTGGTCCTCACATCTCTTACCAGTCCCTCACCCCAATTTTTATATCCCTAAAGAAATAAAGTTAGCCCATGTTATTGATAGACACAGGTGCATTGTGTTCTTGTAGCCCAAAACAGGATTTGAACACTTGCCAGCGAAAGCCAAGAAACCTCAGTACAAAACATTTCTCTGCCTCTGAATGTGACTCCAGTGGACAGGTAGATTCATATGGGAGAAAATGGTCCTTTAGGTAATTTTTTAACATCAAGTGTATTTAAATCCCACAGAAAGGTCCCAAAACACTTTAATAATTTGCACCTCTCCCAATAATCCAAGCTCATATTACCTAGACAGGACAAATGGCTTGTTCATAGATAGACCTTACAGTTTACAATCAAATGACTCTCTATTGCTTTAAAGAACCCAGCATTTAGTCTGAAGGCTAAAAAGACCTAGTATAATATCCATTTTGACACCAAGAAGCTGGACCAATAGCACTAATGAGGCTGGGACACATAGGCCAGTCACAATCACTTCCCTTCCCCTTCTGTAATTTTCTGCAAAAATGAGGTGAAGGTGTTTCTTTCATCCCATTATATCTGAAGAAGTAAGCTCTGTTTGCATGAAAGCTCATACCGGAATAAATGTTAGTTTTTAAGGTGCCCCCAGAATTCTGTTTTGATTTGCTACAACAGACTTATACAGCAGAATTACCAGGACATTAAGAATATCCAGCAAGCGAGATCAGGGTAAAGAGCAGTGGTTTTTAACCTTCTCAATGCTGCGACCCTTTAATACAGTTCCTCATGTTGTGGTGACCCCCAACCATAAAATTGGTATACATAAAATATTAAAAGACCATTTTCCGATGGTCTTAGGCGACCCCTGTGAAAGGGTCGTTCGACCCCCCCAAAGGGGTCGCGACCCACAGGTTGAGAACCACTGGTAAAGAGGTTCTGGCCCAACCACACTAATGGCCCCTTTCTATTTTAGGGGGCTATCAGAGACATTTGTTGAGCTTACTTTTGCTGTGGAGTATAATTGATTTATAGCCTCTGTGGTGGTCACTTGCAATACAGTCCTAAGCAGAGTTACATGCTTCTAAGAGTACTGACTTCAACAGACTTCAGTAGGTATAACTCTGCTTAGAATGGCACTGTTGGTACGCTGCTGTGCCAAGGAATTGGCTTGTTGGCTTTTCAGTGATCTCCTATACTGAAGTAATTGCCTTCATCTTCTAGCAGTGTCTGGCTGTACCACCCCTCTCCTCTGTCTTTCAGCAAGAATTATAATCGCACATCTGTCAATTCCCTTGGTCCTTTATACATATATATATGTATATGTATATGTATATGTATATGTATATGTATATGTATATGTATATGTATATGTATATGTATATATGTATATATATATATATGTATATATATATATGTATGTATGTATGTATGTATGCTGTCATTTACTGAATAAACTGGTTGTTGTTGCTATATATATATATATATATATATATATAACAACAACCAGTTTATTCAGTAAATGACAGCTGCTGATTTCAGCTTCCAAAACATAATATTGGAATATGGCTTTGGGCAGAGGTTGCTCTCCATTCTTCACATATCTCTTCAGTTGTAGTCAGCATCTTTCAGGGGTAACCTCATCTCGAGTTTAGACAGGCGTGGAGCCCCACCCCTTGACCCCAGTTATTAATGATTTACATATAGGTCTGTGTCAAATATATGGCAGTGGTTTTTGAAGTTACTATGTACTTTAGTTTTTTCTGTGTACATAGAAAATGAAGGAATCAGTTACTGGGTATGTTTGTTGTGGTTGTTCATAGTCTACCTTTCTTAGAGAGCTAGCGTGGTGTAGTGAAGAGCAGGTGCACTCTAATCTGGAGAACCAGGTTTGATTCCCCGCTCTGCCACTTGAGCTGGGGAGACTTTATCTGGCGAATCAGATTAGCTTGTGCACTCCAACACATGCCAGCTGGGTGACCTTGGGCTAGTCACAGTTCTTCGGTGCTCTCTCAGCCCCACCTACCATGCAGGGTGTTTGTTGTGGGAGGGAAGGGAAAGGAGTTTGTAAGCCCCTTTGAGTCTCCTTAAAGGACAGAAAGGGGGGGATATAAATCCAAACTACTCCTCCTCCTTCTCCTCAGACTCCTCCTCCTTGGCATCTAACAGCGAAACAATGCACTTGGCCTGCGATTGTGGAACAGCGTTGGGGATGGGGAAAAAGAAAGGAACAATGCAAGCAAACATATCTGTTTAAGGCTGCTGGGCCACATGTAGGGGAAAGTATATCTCTAATCCAAATATGCCTATATCCAGTGGTGGGATCCAAAAATTTTAGTAACAGGTTCCCATGGTGGTGGGATTCAAATTGTGGTGTAGCACCAGTATTGGGTTTGGGGCGGTGAGGCAAACAGCGAGGGGTGTAATGGCCCGGGCATTCCGAGGCGGGGCATTCCTGGGAATGGGGCTGGGTGCACCTCCCTGCTGGAGCTGCTTACAAGGTTCTAGCACTACTGCTGAGAGGAGGGGCATAACTAAGGCAAAAATCACGTGGCAAAATCACCAATTAGTAACCCCCTCTCGGCACACACAAATAATTAGTAACCTACTCTCGGGAACCTGTGAGAACCTGCTGGATCCCACCTCTGCCTTTATCCCTAATAAAAGTTCCCCCTGAGTTTTGCTTCCTGTTCAAGAAAGCCCTCCTGAATAATTCTGCTTTGCACCTGCAGTCTCCTGACCTGGCACCTAAAGGCAAACAGGGAGGTGGCCAGACTAACGTCTCAGGCAGAGAGTTCCAAAGCTTTGCCCTTTATTGAAGTACACTGAAGCTCCCAACCTGATCTCTTATAGGCTAAACATATTTGACTGACTTTGGTTGAGAAGTCGTGATTGCTTTGATCTGGGTCTGACCTGCACGTTGTATTTAAGAGTACCTTTGTGGTTGCCCTGACCTGGATGGCTCAGGTTAGCCCATGCTCATCAGATTTTGTGAACGAGGCAGGGTCAGCCCCAGTTTGTAGTTGGACTGGAGACCACCAAGGAAGTCCAGGGTTGCTAGGCAGAGGCAGGTAATGGCAACCACCACGGAACATCTCTTACCTTGAACGCCCTTGAGAGTGGCACTTTCTATTAGCACACCACACCTTCATGATTTGGTTCCAGTGCAGATTGGTCTGTGGAATTTCACTGTCTTTCTGTTCTTTTGCTCAGTGATTTGTTTTGTCTGTTTAAGGGTCTATTTTGCCTTACCTGTGATCCTTCTGATTTGCTAGTTTTATAAAGTGCAGCAATTGCTGCTGTAAATTGTTGGTGCCACCTAGTGGCAGAAACAGCAACTTTCTGGTCGCAACTTTCTATTGCTACAAACCTCTGACATGTCAGACAAAAATGCAGGTAACTCTCCAAAGACCCTCGTTACACTTTACTGAAGCATTTGTTCCATGACAACTATATTCGTTTACATAAACCTGCCCTACCCTCATTTAAAACCACGAATTGCATTTTTAGAAGGTAAAATATAAATTAGGGGAAAAGAACCATTTTTGTCCTACAATGAACCCTTCTACCTGACTTCCCAGACACAAAAGAAAGACTCAGAGAGACAAACGGGAATCTATTTAGCTTTATTGAATTATACTTGCCATGGCAGCCCTAAAACACCCACCTGTTCTCATTTGGGCTTAACTACACAGGAAGTGGTTTCCAGTTCTGCTCTAGGTCCTGAGGATCCAGGGCAAACCCAGAAAGGGTGTCCTGCGTAGGCAAGTCCTGAGTTGCTTCCAATAAAGGCAGTGCAGAGAATGCAAAAAACCTGAGTCCCCCAGGGCCAATCTGGGGACATCAGGGAAAAATTCCTTCTCAGCTCCAATTCAGGCAACCAGCTGTAAGCCTGCACTGTCGGGTAAGCATGGTGGGTGTACCAGTTACGCGCCGAGTCTTCTCAAGGTCCCTCGAAGTCTCAGTTTTCATGGACCAACTCTGGCCCTTTCGTTGGCTGAATCCAATGGGTTTCTACAGGTTCACACCACTTCGGCAGATTTGCCTTACCTGTGTATCCCACCATCAGAACCATTTGTTAAATTTGGATGCTGTGTGGTTTCCGGGCTGTATGGCCGTGTTCTAGCAGCATTCTCTCCTGACGTTTCGCCTGCATCTGTGGCTGGCATCTTCAGAGGATCTGATGTTGGGAGAGCAAGTGGAGTATATATCTGTTGGAGTGTCCAGGGTGGGTGTGGAGAAACCTTGTCTGTGAGTAACAAAGAAGGCAGCCAGGTCAATAGTTGAGGGCATCTGAATAGAAGTATGAGTAACAATGAAGACTATAGCATGGGCGTAACACTGGAGATAGCAAGGTCACTGGTGGGAGCATCTGAATAGAAGTATCCTGGCCTTTGTTTCTTTTTTCTATGGTCATCCTGTGTTTGTGTGGAGCTGGTTAGACACTGTCTTGACTCTAGTATTTTTCAACACTGGCATTTGTTAAATTATTTAAATCCTAGCACTGGTTGGATCTGTAACTGGCTTCCGTTTCTTCACCCTCTTGAAGAGGAGGGACAAGCAGGGATCTCTCTCTTATCTTGTTGGATGGGGAAGGGGAAAAGGATAGAGAGGGGATATAGCGGGAGGAAAGGAACAGATTTGTTAGAGAAATTAGAGGGATGAAAACAGAGGAAAGGGAGATAAAGAAAGGGAGAGATTTTGGGGACACAGAGGGGTACCATAAGCAGGGGTACCATCTTTCCAAGAATGGAGACAGCACACAGATGCTGCCTCTCCAGGAAAGGCAGTGAAAAATGTTACATCTCCAAGAGAGGCATCTGGTCTTATGGCCTAGGTAGGAGGACGAAGATCATTGTGAGGTCGGGAGGTAGCTGGGATTCATTGTGACTGGGCAAAGGGAGGGGGGGCAGACCTCTGGCCTCATTTGCATAGGCAAGTTTCCTGCCTGTTGATCACCATATGGTCAAAAATGGAAGAGAAACCTGGTGATTGTCATTGGAGATTCCATCCACCAATCCTAGCTAAATCTAGGGTCTCTTTTGTGGTGGCACCCTTCTTATAGAGCTCCCTCAATAGAGAAATTAGCATCATGTATACTGGCTTTCAGGTGCCAAGCTGAACATTATTTTTATTCTTTTGAGTCCTTGATTGAGTTGTTGTAATGTTGCTTGCTCCTATGGCCTATTGTTTACCATTTTGCAGTCGCTGTTCGGCTTTGTCCAGAGTTTTTGTCATTTTCTTTTACTGCTAACTGTCGCATAGTTTTAGGTTTTGTTAAGCTGCCTTGAAGGTCTGAATTAGAAGGATAAGATAGAATACTTGCTCGTGATGTGAAGGAGCACTTCCTTTAATCTAAACTAAGTGCCAGTTGGCCGGAACTTGGCTAGTAACAAGCCATTTTTAATAGATAATACGTTGCTTCAAAGAGGCAACTGTGTTAGTATTTTGCTCATCTTTAAGGTGTTGCTTGACCACCATGCCCAAATAGTAAATTGGTTAACCTTTAAGGTGCCACAACACACTTTATTTGAAGCTGTGCCAGGAGAGATATTGCCCCAGTGCTGGTGGGGGGGGCATGGGGGAGTGGGTCTGGGTGCCATTTTGCCCCCCTACACCTCTGCTCAAGGTCATCCAGCAAGCTTCCCTAGCAGACTGGAGATTTGAACCCGGCTTTCCCAGATCTTAGGCCAACACTCTGAATAGCTGACAAAGCTATAGCTCATTTTTTAATCACCTCAACCAGAACTGTGACCAGCAACTGTGGAACTAAATTGACTTGATTAATTGGCTAATAAAACATAATATAGCAGTACTGTTCTAACACCAATTATACTGTGGAAACATGAAGCTCTAGGATGGTCCCTTGGGTGAGCAAAACATAATAATTTCTCAATAAAATACCGACAAACCACCTCAAATACAGTGCCTTAGTATGAGATGCATCTTTGCAACAGCAGTCTCAACCCTATTTCATAGTGGATGTCTCGGTGCTTTAAACCAATTGATGTAACTGAAAGACAATGCAATCCTAAATGTAGCTACACCTTTCTAAGTCTAAATGTAGTTACACCTTTCTAAGGCTCATTCCGCACATGCAGAATAATGCACTTTCAAACTGCTTTCAGTGCTCTTTGAAGCTGTGCGGAATGGCAAAATCCACTTGCAAACAGTTGTGAAAGTGGTTTGAAAATGCATTATTTTGCGTGTGTGGAAGGGGCTTAAGTCTACTGACTTCAGAAGGGTGCTTTTTTTTTGCCTTCAAGTCACAGCTGACTTATGACAACCCAATAGAGTTTTCAAGGCAAGAGACATTCAGAGGTGGTCTGCCGTTACCTGATGCCATGTCACGACTCTGGTATTTCTTGGAGGTCCTCCATCCAAATACTAACCAGGGCTGGCCCAAGGTTAGCCAACTTCTATGGCAACAATGGGGATTTTAACCTGGTCTTCTCAGGTTCTATCCCGACAACGTAACCACTTCACCGTACTGGCACTGTCAGTGGGGTTTAGAAGGTTGTAACTCTGTTTAGGATTCCGCTCCTGAATCACTTCCACTGGAAAAGCTCTGGATCTTAACAAGCTGTTAAGTTTTAAAACTAGCTTTTGATCCCAGAGCAATGGTCTCCCCTTGTATTTATGGGCAATAGATTTTATGTTAGAGATTTTACTGTATTTCTTAGACTCGGGGAGAGAGATGTGAAGATGCAAATATACAGGTAAAAGGATTCCTGCTGTTGCGGCAGGCAGTAATGTGAATCACCATAAGGAGGGGGGATGTAAATCTGACCCAGAAAAGCTAATCAGAACAGTACAAAACTTCAAACAGCAAGATTCCTAACCCCACCCCTCAAAAACCTTCCCCCAGTCTTCATGTTTAAATCTGCAGGTTGTTATTAGAATTATGGGATCAGAAAGACAGTATGTCGCCAGCTCCAAATTTACATATCCTGGTGAACCTTTTTCCCGTGAAAGTAATACACTTATATATACAATAGTGTGGTAACACAATAGCGGCAAATTGGTTCCAGGAAAGAAACAATGCTTTTATTATTCCTTTCTTCTTCAAAGGGAGCCGTGGACGATTCAAACAAAAGGTGAGAGGTGTGTTGTAGGTCTCATAAGATCTTGTTTCTGGGTGATCTTAGAATGAACCAAACCTGGGGATGAGGTCACTTACACAGAGTTGTTTGCTCTGGCTTGGATGCTATTGGGAAACAGGTTTGGGGGCTGCTTCTTCACAGAATGGGGGTGCTTCCATGAGAAACAGTTCAGAAAGCAGCCTCCCGCCTTCTATCTTGCTTCGCCTACAACACGCTAGTTGCATGATTTGACCACAACTTTGCTCCTGAATTATTTTACCCTCATTGGTGTGGTATTAAGTGGGGAAAGCGCTGGAGTGCAACCAACCCAAGCTGCAGAAAGACCCCGATGCAGTGCCTAGAGTCACCTTTTAAAAATACTCTGGCAGCAGCGCTGGGAAGAATCCCAGCCTTCCAACCTTGGACAGCTACTAACAGTGAAGACAATATAAGCAGCACCTACAGTTGTAAAACCACAACTCACAGGTTACTCAGCTTAGATCTGGCCAGCAGCTCCTACCTGATGTAGTAGATCAGTAATTCCCAACTTTGTTTTCTCAATATTCTTCCCTAATGATACTTGGGGCACCATCACGCTCTCTGGTGGGTTTCCTGGTGTCTGTTTCTTTCCCAAAAGCAAAGAGAAAACCCTTCCCTTTCTTTCACTGCACTGAAGCAGGAGAACCCAGAAATAAATGATAGCAGAAGGATGCTTGGCTTGCAAATTCCCAACATATTGTGATTGGCCCCGGTGCTCCAAGTCAGCCATTTTGTAGTGGTGCCTATTGGGGCCAAATCTCCTACTATAATGGAACACCTCCTGCCCGCAGCCTCTGATCCCCCTCTGCTTCCTTGTGCATCAGGAGAAATTTGCCTTGATAAATGGGTGCCACCTCAGGAGCTTTCTTAGCTGAGGCCAACATTGTGCAGTGCTGCAACATTGCTTTTTATGTAACTACCCTGTTTCCCCGAATATAAGACATCCCCTGAAAATAAGACGTAGTAGAGGTTTTGCTGAAGTGCAAAATATAAGGCATCCCCCGAAAGTAAGACGTAGCAAAGTTTTTGTTTGGAAGCATGCCCGACGAACAGAACACAGAAAAATAAGACATCCCCTGAAAATAAGACATAGCACATCTTTGGGAGCAAAAATTAATATAAGACACTGCCTTATATTCGGGGAAACACGGTAGAAGTAATGTCGCACATCTCTGTGACACTCAAGCAACCTGAGAAATCTCTAAGGTAAAATCACAGAATTCGAGGGGCTTGCTATATTGTCAATGCAACACCATGATGTCAGTGCTAGTTACGCAACTGGAAATGATGTCAAGACATCACGTGACACCACAGAACATTTGCATTGCCTTCAAAAAAGCTTTTGGAGGATGCTCATTCCCCTTACTCAGTGGATCAACAATATTGAGGATCACTATGGTAAACGGGTAAATTTACACCCATTGTGAGCATCACTGGTAGAGAATAAGCTGATTGCTTCTTGTGAAGCTGCTGGACCTTAGTTCTGCTTGTCAGCAGCCCTCCAAGAACGTGGCCCACTGGGAAACTTCCCTGTAGGTGAAATGGCTGATCCATCCCCAATCAGGAGCAACATAATGTGGTTCCATATGCATCTCCATCACTGTTTGGCCTTGGTAGCTCCAAGAAATGTCCTATGGCAGTGAGTGGCAAACCTTTTCAAGACGGAGTGCCCAAATTGCAACCCAAAGCCCACTTATTTATCGCAAAGTGCCAACATGGCAATTTAACCTGAATACTAAAGTTTTAGTTTAGAAAAAACAGTTTGCTCCAAGGTGCACATTACTCAGGAGTAAGCTTGGTGAAGGAACTGTGCAACACTTCGAACGGGTGAATCCCGACCCTAGGAGGATTTACTCAGAAGCAAGGCCAGCATAGATGTGTGTGTGTGGGGGGATTTTCTGCTCCCCCCACATGATGAAAGAGACTCTGAAGGCTGCGCGTGCTCCACAGAGAGGGCTCCTGAGTGCTACACTCTGGTAATCGCAGTGGCGATACCCATGGAGTTCACTTCACCACTGTCCTATGGCAACTGCTCTCCTGCCAACATGGGGGCAAAGCTGTCAGATCCTTTGCTGGAGCGGAAATTTCTTTGGAACCAAACCCCTATCTACCTTTGTACTCAGGCAGTCTTGGCTGATTGTCATTCTGCAGTGCAGTATTTCGGCTCAGTGCTGCGTTTTCTCAGAGCCTTCTGGAATTTTATATGAGGTTGCTGCCTCCCCCCTCCTCCCCCCCACCCTGGAGCTGCATTGGGTTTTATTCAGGGAGAGTGAGCTTTTGCGTACACAGAGAGCAGATGAGATAGCAAAAAAAAAATTCTTTTTTTCAAGAATGTGCATTTTGGACTGCAGGTGGGATACTGGCAGTTTGGGGCTTTGGTACCGTGTTTCCCCGAAAACAAGACCTACTCCAAAAATAAGCTCTGGCTACAGATTCCCTGGTGCAGCTGACCTGCTTACGTGGGGGGCGCAAAATCATGGGAAAAAAATAAGACATCCCCTGAAAATAAGCCCTAATGTATCTTTTGGAACAAAAGTTAATATAAGACCCTGTCTTATTTTCAGGGAAACACGGTAACCTGATTGGCTGTCCCTTCATAAAACCATACAGAAGACTAGATGTCTGTTGGAAGAGCCCAGACCTACCTTTCTCTGGGAGGAGATTATTTGCAAGAGATGAGCAATGAATCTCATCACCTGTTGTCTGAAATGGTACAGCCCAACAAGATTTTACCACCTCATTTCGTCTTTGTGCGGACTCCGGTCTGTATGATCAGGTTTTTGTACTTAGGTGCAAAATTCATAATTGTGTAGACTCAAGGGCATATTTAAGAAAAAGAAATATACCGCCAGCCTTTGATCAGTCTCCTGCTTCCGCTGGCTTTACCCCCTCTTTTCTGTAGCTTCTGGCAACTTTCATTAAAAAAAGAGAGGTGAGTTCATACTTGGAAGTCCCATTTCTTATCAGGTGGCTGTGTGGACCACCTGTGATTCTGGAGGCACCTAGTTCAAGTTTTGCCTCTACCATAAATTCCTTCAACGGAAAGGTAGTCCTTGATGCAAGCACTGGGTCATAAATTGCTTAGATGGCCTTAACCTAGCTTTCATTCCCAACCATTATGGCATAGTGGATAGATTGTCAGACTAGGACAGGAGTCTGCAACCTGCAGCTCTCCAGATGTTCATGGACTACAAATCCCATCAGTCCCTGCCAGCATGGCCAAGCTGGCAGGGACTAATGGGATTTGTAGTCCATGAACATTGGGAGAGCCGCAGGTTGCAGACTCCTGGACTGGAATGTAGGAGACCCAGGTTCAAATCCCCACTTGGCCATGGAGACTTCCAGGGTGACCTTGGGCCAATCAAATGTTTTTAGCCTAACCTACTTCGCAGAGTTGTTGTGAGGATAGAATGTTAGGAGAGAACATTCCAAGACACTTTCGGTGTCCATTCTGGAAAAAAGTGGGGCGTAAATCATGAAAAAGTCTGTCTCTCAGTTTCAATCCTCATTCCCAGTACTAAACTACTGCTTCTCCAGGGAGCTTAGGGCCACATACATGGCTATGTAATTTTATCCCACTA
Organism: Sphaerodactylus townsendi; assembly: GCF_021028975.2. NCBI lineage: Eukaryota > Metazoa > Chordata > Lepidosauria > Squamata > Sphaerodactylidae > Sphaerodactylus > Sphaerodactylus townsendi. Next base: position 7,658,632 of record NC_059438.1, read on the forward strand.
TAATCCTGCAGTTACAGCTGGCCCAAGGTCACGCAGAGATCCCCATCACAGAAGGAAGATTTGAACTACTCCACACTGACACTCTGAATCACAGGATATTCCAATATTAACTTCTTTTTTTTACTATGCAATGGGACATTATTACTGCAGCATTTGCTAACTCCTCCCTCCCCCCAGCCACTGATTCCAACCCCCCCCAACCCCGGCCAGGAGTCAGTGAAGCAGAGCAAACAGAGGGAAATGCAGAAATGTTGATATTGGATCACGCCTCATTTGCAACTATCCCTTACTCTGATGCAGGGGGCAATGTGTCTTCTCTAACCTTGCATTTGGGCTTTAAGGTGGACGGTAAACTGGGAAGATTCTAGATGCTGCTTTTTTTTAATCTGAAAAAACTTGGATATTTATTTTGCTTCTTGCTGCTGTGACTCAGAAACGCAAATCTTTACTTCCATAAGGGCCTGTTTGCTCCCACTCCATTTTCACCATAAAATAGTTTCATATTTCATATATATCTCTTCTAAATATATTCTATATATTCTTCTTCTTAGCGTTGTCCCACTAATGCAGGGTCTGCTGCTCTGATTTTTAAACACCACTTCTCTCGATCAAGCGTACTGTCTGGTTGCAGGAGTGTAACTTTCAGATTCGCATTGATGGTATCTTGCCATCGTTGCTTTGGCTGATTTATATTCATATCACACATTTTATATATATAATATCTGTAAATTGGTATGCAAATTGCATTTAAAAACAATATTTAAAATGTATGCCCAACCAAAAGGAACTTATAAAACCCGCAATAAGTACCACAACACGAAAAGTATTGACCGAAATTTAAACAAAATAAGGAATGTGCTCCTTTCTAGTCTTGGAGATGGCTTTTAAAAAGACAGGCGTTAAACTGAGAGCAGGTCAAAAGTAGCAAATATTCCCTGCTTCTTACTAACGGTAAAGGATTTCATCCATGCGGCTCTTCCTGTAGCTATCTGTTTCCAGACAGGTAATGGAGAAGGTCTTCCAGCCCGGCTGTCTCCTCTCCAGCCCACCACGGGAAGGAACAGAGGAAATCAAATCGCCCGTCCAGATCATCAGTCTGTCTCCTAGCCGAGCCTGGCTGGCTGGCTGACTGTGCATAGTTACAGAAAACAGCTCCCGTCAGCCAGTCTAGGCCTTCCAGAACAATGTCTGGCCTACAAAAGCGTTATGTTACACAAAGCTCTTTGGTGAAAGAGGGTTCTCAGGGGAGGAAGAAAAGGGAAACTGATCTTTTCCTTCAGACAAACATCTGGAGATGAGAGCGCTACAGCAACCTGGTCTCGAAAGCGCGTGGAAGGGCAGCCTCAGAGTCTGCGGAACCTCATTTTTGTTCTTAAAAGACTTGTGCTTCAAGGTATAAAACTGCCCCACCCTGCATCTTCAAGGGAAAATACACCCCCACCCCCAGGGTGTAGAAACATCAGCTAAAATGTGTCTTGCTTGAAATCACCATTTTCCAGGGTTTGATGCTTCAGAAACCCTTTTCACACTGGCTTGCCTGCCATGTAACCCACCCCCTCCCCAAAGCAGAGGATTTTGGGATTGTTCTAGATCACGCTTGGGTGCCAGCTGGGTGACTAGAACTGTGACTAGCCCAAGGGCACCCAGCAGGCTTCATGTGGAGGAATGGGGAAACCTGGTTCACCAGATTAGAGCTGAAATCATCATAAATAAACCCGTTTTCCCCTTTTATAAATGGAAAACAAATTCATTATAACTATTGCCACTTGTTATAAATATGCTGTGCAGAATTTGCCTTAGGCTTTCAGGATGACATTTTCCAATATTTTTTTCCTGTCAACACTGAGGACTAACAACTTCAAAATGTTATGATTTGCTCAAACTATTGGATTTTTGCATTCCATGATATAAATGTATGTTCTCCCTTTTGATGGGCAGTGCAGAGATTTGGAGACCTTCCCTGCAAGACAATGCTGCTGAAAAGGCAATTCTCAGAGCAACAATTAGCAAACTTCATTAACTTAAATGTTAGCTGGAAAGTGATCAGCACTCCGCGATATCCTTCCCAAGGCACTAGGCGAGGGTTCACACATGGCTAGCCAGGGAAAAGGCTTTTATTCAGTTCAACAACAAACAAAAATAGTTAGCAAACTTCAATTACATAACGTGGGCAGCTGCCATGTAGAGGCTGTTTATCCCAAGTCCATCACAGAGAAAGACAGAGGACAAGAAGTATGTCTGTGTGTACACGAGGATCTGTTTTGCATTTATTTCCAGGTTCACTGTAATCAAGAAAGTGAATCCTCCAGAGGGAATGGAACACACTTTCCTTTCAATGGCCTGAACAACAGATCCTTGTGCTTGCAAACAGCAGTTTCCATATGGGAGTACTTAAAAATGTACGGCTTGAGGGAGCAACATTCATCATATTCCTCCAGAGGATTGAAAGCAAGTGGCTCCAACACTCAAGGATCTCAGCTACTCCCCCATCCCCGCAATGTCAGCAGTCTTATTTATACTGCCTCTGTTTATGTAACAGCTGCCCAGAAAGGGACCAGAATCAATTTATAGTCAGCACGTCACTTTGGATCTCTTGACTCAGCTGGGTTTGGAGGTCGCTCAGTTTCTTCTTCAAGCCAGACAAGGCCGAGAGGACGATGGTCTCGGGGCGAAGAGAGCCGCAGGACTCTACGTTGTAATAAAACCTGCACAAGGATAAACAAGACCGGACAGCTTTGGAGAGAAATAAATAGCCACCCTTGCTGAAGTTCCACACGAATCAAAGCAAAAACCCACCCGAGATCTTTTCTTCCCTCCTGAGTGTGCTGCTTCAAATTGCTCAGCGATCCTCATATTGCAGATTGGGAGCTGGATCCTGACAATATCTGCCCTGCTAGTCAAGTGCTTTTATTCATTTTGATATTCATACCCTGCTGGCTCACCTCCTCCATTCTATCCTCACAACGACCCTGTGAGGTAGATCAGATTGAGAGTGAGTGACTTAGCAAGGTCACTTAGTAAGCTTCCACAGCAGAATGGTGATTAGAACCTAGTTTGGCCTCCCAAATTTTCGTCCAACACTCTAACTACCATACCGCACTGTTTCTCTCCCTATGGGAGAAGGGGCCATTCCTTGTTGCAGGTTCAAAGGAACACTCCTTTCACTGGAGGAAAGTCTCTCTACTTGCCTAGCAGATCCACAGGGCTCAACCCTGGGATGACCCACCTCGCAGGGTAGTTGTAAGCATTGCATGGTAAATGCACATGGGAGCCTTTTGCACACTCAAACACATGTTATGGAAGAAATGTGTGATTACCATCTGCACCAAAGTTGGCTACTAGCAGCCTTGGCTATGCTGATGATCTCAGAATGCGGCAGTCTATCTCATGAACTCAAATTTGAGAATTTATTATTGTAATTGTAAGCCACCTTGAGCAGGGAGAGGTGGCATAAAAACCTAATTAGATCACCCTGTTCTTTTTTTTAGTGCAGGTGTTTGAGAGACCACATTGAGAAGAGCGCCCACAACCTGCTGAGGCCAGAAGCAGGAGAAGCATTCATGTCGTTCCCTTTCCACCGTCGCAGCCACCCGACTCCTCACCTCTCTGGCTTCCCGTTGGGATCATAAGGAGCTTGAGCCTCGTCTTCATCGATTTCGGAGTATTCACTTTTGGGCCTAGGATCAAACAGCCAAGTGAGGCGTCATGCAATGACTTCCCATTCACACAAAAGGAGGAACGTTTTTAGATTTCTTAACAGGCCAGAACTACAGATCGGCATTCAGTAAATTGGTTCAGCCCTAGAGCCCAACCATGTTCTGCCATGCAAATACGCCTCAGGCTTGTGCAGTTCACATGCTCGTGAAACTGCCTTATACTGAAGGAGGCTGTCGGTCCATCAATGTCAGTCTTGTCTGACCAGACTGGCAGCAGCTTTCTAGGGTTGCAGGAAGACGACCTTCACCTCACCTGCAACCTTATTCCTTAAGTGGAGATGCCGGAGATGGAACTTGGGACTATCGACATGCCAAGCAGATGTTCTAACACTGGGCTGAAGCTCCTCCCCTTCCTCTTTCCCTTGCACACACTTCCTTCCTCCCCTTCCTAGTTTAACACAAACAATAATTTGTCCCCTTGAGTTACTGATAACCTTCTAAGGAAATCTGCAGCAGTCACATCCAACGCCAGTAATTTGAAGACGAACCATACTTGGCCAGACAGTTTCCATTTTTTTCAGTGGGTTTGGAAGCCAAACATGATGGCTGGCAGATGCTGAAAGCCTTGTTCCATGTCAGCACAACACAAATGTTCAGCATTCCAAGGGGGGGATAAACAGAACATACCAAATCATCTCTGAATCCCTGAAGCAGATTCCCGAGGTGGTAAGCTAGCAACTCAATTAGGCCAAATATATTGAGTAACAGTGTGGATCCTACTGCCATTCTACAACTCTGAAGACTTATTCCAGCCTCTAAAGGTAGATGCAGGGAGGTTCCTGGATCCAAGGCATTATTTACAAATGAACGAACCAGTCACAATTTAAAAACCCCCATGGAAAGTGTATTGTTTAGACCAGGCCTAAGCTTCGAAAGCAGACTGTTGTGCAAATCAAATCAATCAGTGTTTGTTAGCCATAGGCCATATACACATAAAAAGGTACTTCAGCCGAAGCCCTATTCCCCTCAGATTACAAAAGTATAAAACATGTTATGAGAGTTTTTCAAGCTTTAGAGTACAGAAGCAATGCAGCCATACAACATCAAGCGAAATATCATAAATCTAGCCACAACAGGACTTTAATTCTAGGAATCTCCAACCACCTTCATTACAGCTTAGCTTCTATGGTTTGTACATCAGTTAAACTTTCTCTGATTTTTGCTGCTAGAAACATAAATATCTCTATTTTGGATGTAACCTCAGCATACACATCAGCCATCAGAAAGCAAACTTTCTCCTCCTCGCTGCCTGTCAGGCCTGACAGGATATCATTGATATATTTGTTACGGATAGCAGAATAAAATGGACAGTGAAGTGTGTAGTGTATTATGTCCTCACACTGATTTAAGCTACATCTGCATACTCGTAGCTCTCTTGGTATTTTAGCAAATCTCCCCAGTAAATGTTCTGATTTAAACGTCTGATATCTCAGGGAAGTGAATGATTTTCTTAGGTTTGCTTCCTTGAGATTTGTAAGATATTGTGCGTAACATTTGTTCTTTTTAACACGAGAGAACCATGGGGAGTATTTCTGGATGGCAGCAAGTTGGTTGTCTTGTAGAGCATCTTTACTATAGAGCCAGTCACGAATTTTGCTGACGTCCCATATATGAATAGTTTCCAGGTCAGGAATTTCATAGAGAGCTAGTATGGGAGAAATTTGGTCCTTCCACCTATTTGTTCTCATCATGTGTCTGTTACTCAGATTTACTAATTGGTTGGGCTTTAGAGTTGCCAGGGTTTTATAATACAGAAGTATTCTTACATGGATTCTAGTCCTGATGGAAGACTGTTGTGCATTTATTGGAGTGGGAAGAGAGGGCTGCTTAGAGGGAAGTGGTGGAGAAATGACAGATCAGGGCACACTGGCTAAAGGAGATCCCTTGACCATGTGCACCAGCCTCTCTCTCTCTCTCTCTCCTTTCCTACAAAATTATTTCAGAAAGCAGAGAGCTCAGAGAGGGAGAAAGCAGACTGACCACATGGGTATGAATCTCTGGGGCAATATCCAGTTGACAAACCGCTGTCAACTCACATCTGCCTACCTGCAGGGTTCGCAAGGAACCCCAAATGGTTCCTTACTTAACACAGCAAAACTTAAAATGGCACATTTCTGGAAACCCACCATTCCTCTGGCTTCGGGTACACTGTGTGCCTCAGGGCGTTGTCTGGGTCATACTCGAAGGCCACGCCTGCCGTGGGGTTCCACTTGGCGTGCTCTTTGCCAAACCCCTTCTTTGCGTAGGCCCGCAGCCTCAGTTCCTGGCCTTTTCGTAGCTTGACGATGAGGATGTCTAAACAAAACACACATCCGTTAGCGACTTCCTGACCTAGAAGTTCAATCCCACCTACTTAGAAGGAACTTTCACTTTAGAAGCGCCAGTACTGGGCTCCTAAAAGAAACACCTGATATCCTGCTGGCACAGGAGACTTGAATACCCATATTGCTGTGGGTATATGAAACTGCCTTATGCTGTATTTGGCAATTGGCTCATCTAGCCCAGAACTTACAGCAGGTCTCAAACCACTCAGACCCCAGTATTTTCCATGCTCTGCTATCCATGTTCCTTTTAGTGGGTGGTATCAGAGATGAAACCTGGGTCCTTCTGCAGGCAAAAAGCATGTGCTTGTCCCATCTCATGCATTTTGTTCCAAAGTCACGAAAGTGCTGCATCGAAATAAAGGGTGTTGGCTTATTCTGCGGAACTGGACAAGAAAGTGAGCCTCATGTTTCAGCTAGGTTATGGAGCATTCTGATGGCCAGGTTTCACTGAGATCTTTCAGTGGAGTCAGTGTGCTACAAACAAGCAAACGCGTTCAGAGCACAGTTTAACATGCCAGATTTAAATATCGACTCCACCCCTTGTTACTGCTTACAAAGATGAAAGGCAGAAAATGAACAGCATATTCTAAGGCAGGGGTAGGGAACCTGCGGCTCGAGAGCCGCATGCGGCTCTTCTGCCCTTGCACTGCGGCTCCACGAGCCGAGCCGCTGGCCCCATCCTTGCCCGCTCTGCAGGCAGCAGGGCGGGCGCACCAACTGCCTGCGGCCGGCTGGGCCGCACCACGGGCTTCCCCTCTCGCCTGCCCCGTTGGAGCGGGGCGGGTGCTTTCCCGGCGGCCGGCGAGGCCGAGCCGCTGGCCCCATCCTTGCCCACCCTGCTGCCTGCAGGGTGGATACATCCATGCGCTTCTCAGAATGAGCGGAGTAAAAGGTAAAAAACCCCCAATATATATAGTGTTATCTTTATTTCAAATGTCAAAAATTATTTGCGGCTCCAAGTGTTTTCTTTTCCCATGGAAAACGGGTCCAAATGGCTCTTTGAGTGTTAAAGGTTTCCTACCCCTGTTCTAAGGGGATCCCCCTTTACTTAAAGATGGAGAGACTGGAACGAAAGCAGTTGTGCGTGTTCAGGATGCCACTCTACAATTCAAGTGTGAATCCCCAAGTCAGCCCCTATACCCATTTTGCAGGGGAGGGCAAACTTAATGATTATATTTAGATTTTGCTTTCTACCCATCAGAGTGGATCAGGCAAAATCTGCACAATGTCCAGTTTGATCAAATAATATTTTAAACTGGACCAAACTCTTCACACCCTGATATTCCATTTTAGGAACCTGCAAACCAAAGCTAAGAAACATTTTAGGAACCCGCCAACCAAAGCAGATCTCATTCTATTAGATACATACCATCCTGCTCAACATAGTCATTGGGGTCATTATCTCTGCTCCGGGATGTCACCTGTGCAAGGAAAGGAGGTGAAGCTGAAATGTTTTGTGAATGCAGAGGCCATGTTCCTCACTTACACACAATGTTTGAAAACAGAGTTGGATCAGAAAAACATTTAAGTCCAGTGGCACCTTTAAGATCAACAAAATTTTATTCTTGGTATAAGCTTCCCGTGTGTATGCACACTCCTTCAGATACACAGAACTAGAGAAGAATGAAGCCTTCCAAAAAAGCATACAACCCACTGCAGTGGAATTTCTATCAATCACTTTTTGGAATCCACTATTAAAAATTATCATATCCAGTTTTGAATGTAGATCCATAATGGCATGATTTTAAAAAATCCCCAAAATGGGGCCATGTACAGGCACAGGGGATTTTCCCGATAAGCCTAGAAAGACATTTAGTTTGCAGAAAAATCTCAAGAAAAAAGAATATTAAAAATAAAGTAAAAACAAACCAAACTTCAAAATATGGGGGAGGGGGAAAAAAGATCGTCGCCGTCATTTTAAGGATTCTCCAGCAACCTCACAAACATTGTTGCAGGTGGTCATAGCTAAACCAGGAGAAGGAGAACGAAGGTGGGGGCAGAAAGGCAATCAAGGGAGGTGGCAGCAGAGACTGGGTGGGCAAGCAGTGGAAAGCAACAGAGGTGGCCAACAAGCAAGCAAATCAGAAAGAGGTGGTGGCAAGAAAAGAAAGGAGGATGAGCAGTAAGAGGAGAGAGAGATATTTGTGGTGTTGAAAATGACAGTGGGAAGGAAGGAGAAGGGTGAGGCAGCAGAAATAACTACTAGGAAATAACTACTATGGAGCTAGTTGTGGCTAGATGGCCTTCATTTGGTCAGGTTTTCAACATTCACTCTACTGAGGCACTTGGACTCCATACCATTTTGAGTTTCTGAATGGATGGATCTGCTCCCCTTCTGAAGCCCTACGAGCCCTTCTGCATAAGAAGAGTTTGGATTTATACCCCACCTTTCTCTCCTGTAAGGAATCTCAAAGCGGCTTACAAGGTAGATGGGGCTGAGAGAGTTGTGAGAGGAACTGTGGTTGGCCCAAGGTCACCCAGCAGGCTTCATGAGTAGGAGTGGGGAAACAAATCCAGTTCACCAGCTAAGAGTCTGCTGCTCATGTGGAGAAGTGGGGAATTCTGTTGCCCACATGCCTCAGGAAAGGTAACCAACTTCTGATAAAAAGGAACATTCCGTGTCTCACAATGCTTAGAAAAGCACACAGTAGGGCCACCGCTCTTGGCTGAAGCCTTAGTAATTTCTGTTTGGAGAAAAGGAGCAAAAGGCTGTGCCCACAGAGAGGACAAAATATTGTACTGACCGGAATAACTCGAGGATTGTTTGAGATGAGGTCCCGGGATGTAACATGGCGGGTCTGGTCTTCATTACATCGGACATCAAGGGTGAACTCCACTGAACACTCAGGACAGAACTCATCGCAGGTACAATCCTGGAGGAAAAGGAAGAGGTGGGACTTGTCATTCAGAATCACTGCCAGTATCCTTCCCCATGAACCAAAAGGATCTCAGTACTACTACTAATAATAGTGTGCTGCTACATCACAACCAACTCATGGCGAGCCCCAAACCACGGGGTTTTCAAGGCAAGAGATGAGCAGAGGTGACTTTCCATTGCCATTCTCTGCATAGTAACTCTCTTCCTTGGTGGTCTACCATCCAAGCACTGAGAACCAACGTGGTGTAGTGGTTAAGAACAGGTGGATTGTAATCTGGAGAACCGGGTTTGATTCCCCACTCCTCCACCTGAGTGGTGGAGGCTTATCTGGTGAACCAGATGTGTTTCCGCACTCCTACATTCCTGCTGGGTGACCTTGGGCTAGTCACAGTTCTTCGAAACTCTCTCAGCCCCACCAACCTCACAAGGTGTCTCTTGTGGGGAGAGGAAGGGAAAGGATCTTGTAAGCCACCTTGAGTCTCCTAACAGGACAGAAAGGTGGGGTATAAATCCAAACTTTTCTACACTTCTTCTTTTACTACCTGTGGCTGACTCTACTCAGCTTCCAGGCTGTGACAATACTGGGATAATCAGAGCTATTCAGGCTACTATGAAACTTCAGTACTAGATGTTAGCAGACAGGAATATTTGGGCTCAATCCCATTTCCCTGGAAAACTGTTTGGTTCTCCCTGCAGGACAAAAAAATACAAGGAAGTGGCATTTCTGGCAACAGGATGCTTTAGGGAGCCACTAGAGAGACTGCTGTGACCTTTCAGTTCTCAAAGCAGTCCCATGAGAAATCGACTTGCTGCTCAATGTCCTCCACTTACCCTGGAGTATTGCAGTTTATCAACAACATCATCGCTGGTGAGGGGGATCAGACCTAAGGCACATGGGAGAAAATAATGAAAATAACATAGTTTGAGCAAGGGGTAGGGTGACAGGATCACAATTAAAGAAGTTTTTAAAAAATTCAGGCTAGAGCAGATCAGTTTGCTCAAAAACTCTGCAACACATATTGATGCGGGGTTTTAAAAGAACAGAATAAAAATCTAAGGAAGCCCCACAGATTTTTCTTCTACCAAACCAAGGAACTCACCCAATCTGTGTGCAATGAATTCATCATGGAGCACCGAGGAGTTGGCATCTATCTGTACCCAGTCAATGGCTGAAAATTAAACAACAGTAAAAAGTTGTCAAGGACAAACATAATACATATTTTGCTCTAAGGTATCAAAATCATGTTGATTCTGAGGCCACATTTACATTGCAAGCCGAAACGTGTTCACTTTTCATACTTTTCCCTAAGAAACTTTAAGAACCATAGCTTTGACAATGCTGTTAGGAAACCCTGACAGAAAAGCTGTCTCACTGCAACTTATTTTATTTATTTCTTACATTTAGATCCTGCCATACATTTGGAAACTCAACAGGGAAAAAATCTATTTAAGATTGTACAGCTGTCTCAGAAAGTCGTGGCAAATAAAGCTGGGTTTTAGGCACTGAACATGTTCTCTTGTTCTGTGTGTGAGCATGTGCCACAGTAATACGTACTAGTATTTATGCATAGTAGTTATTTCCACTAATGTTGTCGGTCCCTAAGGTACTTACATTATATTCAGACTACAGACTAACATGGCTGCCCAGTATTACAAGTAATCTTTTCTTAAATGAAGAAACACATGTGGAAAAAGTAGTGGTTAAAGGGTCCCAAGGTGTAGGAGAACAGGGTAGCAAAGAGCAGACTTTTGACTGACCTCCAAACTGCCATGCCTAACAAATATGGAAGGGAAAATGTCAACACTGGCTATGGAGGTAGAAGAACTTGGAACTATGTGTGTGTGTGGGCTAAAATCCGCCTATTTTTGTACCACTATGCATGCAAAGACATAGAAGAACCAGTCATTTGTGTCAATGATTCTGAAGAGGAAAAAGGTCAATCTTTGTGTTTCTCTAGATGGAGTGAGAAGAGGGACATTCCAAGCCAAAATTCAAAGGCTACGTGCACGCACCATAGCAACTTATACTGACATTGATGCATAGCAGCTATCTTCACAAGCTGATGGGAGAAAAACAGATAATACTGAAAGAATTGGGAAAAGTACCGATAGTTGGAACTTCAGCTATGAACACCCTCCGGATAGAATTTGCAACCCTGAAAGAGAACAAACAAATGGACTCACAATAACAGCTCCTGGGTTTTCAAATGCACATATTTGAAAAGTGAAGCGTTCCTCAGTCTATGGAGTTTGTTCAGTACATCTCCATCCTACCCTGCTCAACATACATCGTTTCTCCCATTTCCATTTTATCTGCACAACCTCCCTGTAGAAGGGATTTGAACCCCCACCCCTAACCCCTGTAGAAGGGATTTGAACCCCCACCCCTAACCATTATACTCTCTGGTTTGTTGTTGTTTTTTACTGAAGAGCCTTCACAACGGGAATCTGAAGCAGCAGAGTCTCCCCACTCCCACCCCCGTCCGGGGCTCACGCAAGATCGGTGTTTTCGATGATGAACTTGACATTCTCGTCGGTGAGCTCCGAGATGCGAACCGTGGGCTGGTTGGCGTACGGCATGTTCCCGGATCGGCAAGGCGAGACTGGGAGGCAAGCGAGCGAAGAACCGCCTTCCCGGATAAGCAAAGCGAAGGCTGGCTCGGCGGGCCTCCTCTCTCTCGCCCCCCAGCGTCCTGGGAGGACCAAGCCGGTTCGCTCGCTTTCTGTCCTTTCAAGCTTCGCTTGTTTCTTGCAGGCACTGGGGCATCCTCCTACACGTGTTTGCTCCTTCAGCGGTTACAAGAGGAAGGGGGGGGTGTTACAAGGCAAATGGGGCACCCTGCAATTTTATTCCAGCATCAATTGACAGCGTATCAAAAAGCTGCTGCAATTCATCCAGATAATTGAGGTGCTGTGTGGTTTCCGGGCTGTATGCCCGTGTTCTAGCAGCATTCTCTCCTGACGTTTCGCCTGCATCCGTGGCTGTCATCTTCAGAGGATCTGGTATCTTCAGATCCTCTGAAGATGCCAGCCACAGCTCGGAAACCACACAGCACCCCAGTGATTCCGGCCGTGAAAGCCTTCGACAATACATCCAGATAATATTTGCAGCTCCATCCTAAGCAGAGTTGGATCTTTCCAAGGTCAGGATTTAAGTCAGTTTAGGATGCAGTTTTGGGGAAATTATGGTCTGGGCAGCTCCTCACTTCTCCCACAAACTGAAAATTAGCAACAGGGCAATCATCCCTAGCGGGCAAACCCTCCCGGAGGAGTAATCCCAGCAAACTCAACCTCCCCCTCCCTTTCGTTCAGCCTCTCCGTAAAGTTGAAACAGGGCGTGGCCTGAGCCGCGTCGCGCTGCCGCAGGAGCCCCTGGGAGAAGCCGGCCTCTCCTCCAATCAGAGCGCGCGGCGGGATATCGGCGCGCCGTTGACGTCACCAAGCGGCAGGCGCGGAACGAGGCGGACGGAGAGGGTAAGAGGCGCGAGCTGTGACAGCGACGCATCGCTTTCCTTTTTGCTCCGTTCAGCGGCTTGCTTTCTGTTCGTGTGGCCATGAGGGGGAGAGGAGCAGCGGTTTTAGGCCGGTGTGCTCGCGTTGGGGTGGGTGGGGGATCTTGCCTGGGTTTTTTCCCCGCCAGGAATTAGCCCCAAGTCATGGTTTGGTACCACTTGGAAGCTTCTGATACCCTGTTTGTCCTAAAATAAGACATCCCCTGAGAATAAGACGTAGTACAGGTTTTGCTGAAGTGCTAAATATAAAACATCCCCCAAAAGTAAGACGTGGCAAAGTTTTTGTTTGGAAGCATGCCCTTCGAACAGAACACCAGAGCATGCAGCTGTGGATGTTCTAGGAATCTAAGGCAACATTTGAAAAGCTTGGGATGCTGGGTTGGTCACTTCCGTTTGGGGCCTGGAGCCCTTCCAAAGTTACGACTGATCTTCCAGACTATGGTGATTTGCTCCCCTGGCGGAAATGTCAGTTTGAGAGCATGGACCCTTTGGAGTTGCATCCTTACTGAGATGCATCTTCCTCCAAACTGCTCTCCCCAAGCACCACTTCCAAATTCCCAGGAATTTCCCAAGCCAGAGTTGGCCACCTGTAGTGTCACCCTAAAAACACTTTCTTGAGACAAAGAGTTCTGAGTATCCCTGTCTAGGACTGTTCTTCTGGCAATGAGGAGGGGGCCATTGCTGAGTTTCAGGCACTGTGGATGTGTGACAGGCAGTAATTTGAGAATGATGTACATTTTTATTTTGCCTTTTCTCCAAAGAACCCTAACCAGTATACATTGTTCTCTGGGTGACAGTTAAGCTGTTTTAGCTTTTCTAGGCCTCAAAAGATTTCTGGATGGCCTGCTGATACTCACTTCAGCTTGATTCAACCTGGTGAACTATGCCTGCATTTTTGAGGAACGTATATCTGTGTAATGTGTAGGATAAGGATGCTGTTGTGAGAACTGACTTGGTTGCTTGAAATTGTTTTGCCAGTTTGGAAGCCAAAACAATTAAAGGTACTGTTTTTTTCAAAGTAGGACAGAAAGCTTGAAGCGATCCTGAAGAGGCTTCTTTGACTTAACTGTGCTTGTTCGTGTTTTTACCTTATCTTGCCATTTTAAATGTGTTTAATTTTTAAAATTAAAATCTTTAAAAGGGTGCATTGTTCTCACCTCTTGTCTGTTGGGAGAATAGTCCAGTCAAATGATTCTCACTGCTTTGGGAAGGACAAAACACTGGCTAACTCTTGTAACTGGGCAGCTACCAATGTAAAGTTGCCCTAAGTCAAGAGTTGTCAAATTTCCTCAAAAGGGACAACTGTAACAGATGGTGGGAGAGAATGAGTAGCTCAAGGTCACACAGGGAATTTCAGGGTACAGTGGAATTTTTCCCTTTTCTATTCTTATAATGATTGTGTGTGGTTGGTTAGCCTGGGAAGGGGTGACAGGCCCAGGATCATCTAATGGTCTTCATGGTGATGGTGAGGTTGACTTTGAGGCAGATTATGCACAAGCTGTCTGCCTTGCAGCAAGAGTGAATGTCTTTCAGGGCAAGAATTCTTGTACAGATCTGTTTCCCCATTCTTCGCTTTCACATTCCAAATTTTTCTCTCTTTCACACAGGGGGCATACATTGAAAATGCTAGGGGGAAGAATTAGGACTAATAAAAGGAAACATTTCTTCATGCAATGCTTGATTGGTGTTTGGAATATGCTGCCACAGGAGGTGGTGATGGCCACTAACCTGGATAGCTTTAAAAGGGCCTTGGACAGATTTATGGAGGAGAAGTCGATCTATGGCTACCAATCTTGAACCTCCTTGATCTGAGATTGCAAATGCCTTAGCAGACCAGGTGCTCAGCAGCAGCAGAAGGCCATTGCTTTCACATTCTGCATGTGAGCTCCCAAAGGCATCTGGTGGGCCACTGCAAGTAGCAGAGTGCTGGACTAGATGGACTCTGGTCTGATCCAGCAGGCTTTTTCTTATGTTCTTAATTTCCCATGTCAAGCAACACCACTTTAAGTGCAAGTTTAATTTTCTACACCTCCAGGGTGATGATGGTTTACCTGTGAGCACAAGTGTGCCCCGGAAATCAGCCTACCTAGCTTTACTCTTCCCACTCCTGTGCATACATCTCCTCTTCCTCCTTCCCTGTGACTGCCTCCCTCCTCCACATTCTGCTTGATCACTTTCCTTCCTGCCAAATGTTCACTGTCCCAGACCCCCTCCCCTCCTCCTGCTTCTATGTGGTCGCCAGGTGGACAGCCATATCTTTTGCACACCTCCCCCTCCCCCCCTCACCAGGCATCTTTTGGCAGCCATCCTGTTCAACCACACAAGCTGAACGGCACTGCAACAATAATTGCTTCTCAATATGAATCAGTTGTAGTTGCAATATTAAATTAATATGCAGAAAAGACAATTGTTTATCGCTTTGGGTTCGCATTCATGCTTACTACCCTAGGCCTGTTCTTTCCACCATACATCTCCTGCATATAGACATGTCCTCAGTCCCTCTCTTGTCCAGGGGTAATGGGAATTGGCCCCTTCCCTGCAGCCTAGATTTTATCGGGGGGGGGGGGGTTCTGTAAAGAGGCCTTAAGCCTTCATAGTTTTACACATTGCTAATGTTAGCTAAGTGGTATTATACAAAATGGAGAACGAATTCGAGGCTACACCAGGATCTGCAAAAAATGGAGGCACCACTAGTGAACGCATTCTCAGATGGATTGCATTATCACCCAGAAGGATTACCAGTAGTGCTGTCTGCTGGGACAAAAAGGACACAAAGTAGTTTTGTGTTTAACAGAACACATAGCCAGCATTGCATCCTTTGCGGAAAGGGGAAGATTGGGGATCAGAGTGTGTGCCAGAAGATGGAACATGTTCACAGCTGTCTGTGCTCTGCCAGCTCTCCTTACCTCCTGCCAGACGATGAAAACAGTGGGCAAAGAATCTTTTCAGATTTGTTATTATTTCAATATTTGTTTATTATAGCACTATATCAATATAAAATGAGAAAGTGCAAAACTGGTATCTTCCATTGCATTTGAAAACAAGACGTTTGGCTCAAAATGGCATATTGGCCATTTTCCTCACCCTCTCACTTCCACCAGCCATTGCATTTATCAACAGGCTTGGGAGGGGATGTCTATGGGATCCAAAGGGAGGTGCAGAAGCATGGCTGTGCAGTTAAAGACCCGCAAAAATGAGAACAGATCTCCACCACCTGGGCAAATCTTCGGCACAAAAATGGGGAAAGGGATCCCCCCCTCTGTATGTCACTGGCAAGGGGAAAATCCTCAAAATGATTCACAAATGCCAGGTTACAGCAGGGACATTAGATTGTGACAGTGTATTCCCAGTGTAATGATGGGGGGCTTATCACTTCTACAGAAAAGTACCAACATCACAAGGGATTTCTGTGGCTGTAATCTGATAAGCACTTGCATTGGAGACCACCTCACACTGGTGAAAAGAACACTCCCCTTTGAAAAATTAATAGCCATGTTGGGATATATGTATCCTGGCAAAACATTTTTGGATTATTATAGTTATTGAACTATAAAGATTAGATGTTATATTTTTTGTAGAGGAGGGGATGTCTGATTACAATCAGTGAAAATGACCACCAAATCCAGCTGGATTGCAGGGCAGAGCTGTCAATCCAATGAACCTTATGCCTCAATCTTGCAACAAGAAACCCAGCCAAATCCCAGGGTAAAGGGTAATGCCTGCCCCACTGTCGACAGGGAGAGAAATGTGGGGGAACAGGGTAATGGGTAATAATAGCAAGCATGCCCCAAAGCAAAGACTACGCGATCCATCTTGGCTTTACAAAATGGCCTACTGATTACCCTGGAGGATCATTCAAACAGTCACAGGGCCTGCGGCCTTCCTCTTATGAAGCCTTCCAGGCTGATATTCAGACATTTGCTACTGCTAAGCATGTATGTTGTTCCTTTCAGCCATGACCGGTAGCAATCTTTGATGGGCCTGTTTTCCATGGGTTACCCTTTCGAAAGCCATCTTTCACAGCCATTTGGTGTGGCGATTGGACAGAAGGGACATTTCAGGATTTGGGTGTGAAGTTATTTGTCCGCAATCCTTGGGCCACCTTGTACACTAGCTTGGAGGGTTATATAATACGTTCCTGAGATATATTCTGTAGAATGTTTTTGTAAAATAGGAATTGTGGTTGGTATCTGATAGAAGTGGAGACTGGTTTGTTTTAGGAAGAGATGCATATATTACATCATGCCTTCTAGGACTGTCTGTTACTTTTATCAGGCACTATTCATTCTTCTAATATGGTGAAAGTTTGCACCATGTTCTTGTTTCCTTTCATGATGCCAGTCAGAATGGTCTGTATCTTAGGCTGTCCTTGCTGTGGCATTTTTCTTTACACCGGTAGCAGTTTGCTTGTTTGCTTGTACTATTAATTATTTTTCTGAGAATGGTTCAGTGCCTGATTATAAATGGTACCCAATTCTTGGTTAATTTTTAGAAAGCCTAGCATTACCATTCAGATTTGTATAGTGTTACAAGCTTTTTCTAGCTGAGCAAAATGGCAGCGTATCCATTTCCTGACATAATCCTGCTGCAGTCATTTTTCAAGAACCAATTAGAGGCAGACTCCCTCACACACTCCAATAGAATGACCAAGGGTGAAAAACCCATGTTTTGTTCTGAGCTTAAGTATCAGATTTTGACTTTTGTTCTTGAAATCTCTCTATCTTCACCATGCTCTATTTCCGTACTGCAACCTGGTTTTGTGTTTTAGTAAATAAATAAAAAGAGAGCAGGTGGACAGGAGGCAATCAGTTCTTTTAGAGGAATGTTAAAATAAGTTCTATTTTATATTTTAACTTTCTTACCTCCCTGTTTGTAAATAATCTGGGATTTGGCCTTTTGTGAATCATTTTATTTCTGGTTGTTAACTGAAAAATAAAGATAAGACACCATGCTATATGAAACTGCATGTATTGCTTACATGTGGAATTATCTAAAGCTGTTTTAGCCCTTATAATTCGCTCATTCATGTCAGTGCTGCGGATGTGTTGAAGCAACCATTCTTTCTTTTCTCTCTTTCATTTCCTGTGTTCTGAATCTTGTAAAAGAATTTTGCACCAAAGAGATATTAGTGCCATGAATTTCTGCCCTGGTTGGTTGCAAGAAATTATTCCTTTTGCATGGCACTTCAGAACTCCAGGGATGTGTATGTGTAGGGTAGATACTGAGCACTGGATCTTGCACTAATAACTGGAATGCTTTTAGCACACTTTTTAGATTTTAGCATGCTTGGATTCTCTTAGTCTTTTAGTAATGTTGCTTCCAAATGTGGTCCTAAAAGACACTGTGGGTTGGTGTGAATGCAGCCATCATGGTATGTAAGAGTTTTGCACTGAGGAGCATTGCTTTAGAGTGCTAAGTAAGGCTCTAAGGAGCTATTCTCACAGTCGGAGGGGTGTGGGCTGTCTGTGCATAGGACTGCATTTAAAGGTCATTTTCTTTACTAATCACAATTGTTTGCATTGCAAATGGGCATTGACCACTGGCTGCGTAGTGTTTCCTCAGGTGGACCTGCATTGCAGGGCTCGAGCTATGATAGATGAATAAAGTCTGTCAGAATCCTAAACAGTCTGGGCATTGTATGCGAGTATTAGAATAACTCCTTAATTTTTCTTGCTGCAGCTTCCTATGACTGTCGGTCATTTTGCATTGGCTGCTGTTAGAGAGTTGATGCTGGGTTTAAATGGCATACATCTCAATTGTTTTAATGTAGAAACTTATTTAATTGAGTATGTGTTCGTTATGTAACCCACCAGGATTAACTACAGCTCCTCCTTGTTTAAATAAATAGGCGTCCAGCAAGATACATTTGTCTCCTGTTTGCTCCTGCAACATTTTGTGGTGCCATGATTTCTCACCTCCCATTTTAAATCTCTGCTTGTAGGGTTGGAATACTAGGAGATTCGCTGGCATGCATCTGCAGATTTAAGTTTTGAAGAGACAAATAAGAGATTTTAAAAAAATATTCAATGTGTTTGTGCATTTTGTTGCTGAGTAGGACCTGCCAGTCTGTGTGCTATATTTGCTCTAATTCAAAACTAGAGTGTGCTTTTTCAGGCGTGCCATCAAAAAAGCAAGGGAGTTACATACATGTTATGGTTATGTCCAGTATTATTGTAGGGCTAGAGGAACTCTCTGCCACTGTGTGGAGTCTGATTTGGTTGACACAAAGCACTCAGAGTTTTTTTATTATTTTTGAAAATGTTTTTGAAATTTTTGAATAATTTTTGAAAAAAACTACAAAAACCCAACATAATTTCCCCAAGTGTACGCTTTTGTGGGTCACAGCACACTTCGTCAGATATTTGTATGAGTCACATCTTACTTTATCAGAGACGTCCATTTAATGATGAAGTGAGTCTTGACTTATGAAAGGTGCTACTGGACTCGAATTTTGTTCTTCCATACAAAAAAGCTTAAATAGTTCTGCTGTGTCTGATTTATTCATAGCACCTCTGTTGGCCTACTTTTTATTCCTGACATATCCAAAGTGGCTGGCAAATGCAAAATTGCACAAGTCAATTAAAATTAGGCGTAGTGAATCCTGTTTGAAAATGAGCACACTGTCACCGACGACAATAACTTCTATGTATTTTAAACATTTTTTAATTGGCATATTACTGCCCGCATTCTGGGCACTGCATAAGATTCGGAATTTGTAAATGAAAGGAGAGGATGCCTTCAGGAACTCGGAAAGAGGCTGTGTGTATGAATCCATAACAGGTTCTAGCATCATTTTGTAATATTGGTGTGCCTCCCCTCCCCCAGTGTTCACATTTTAAGAAAACTTTAATTGGTGGGCTGGAGGAAGTGCTTCCCAAAAATCTAAGGCTTTGGTTTAAAATAATTTTATTTAAAGATTGGGGGTGGGGGTGGGGTGAGCCTATCATC
Organism: Sphaerodactylus townsendi; assembly: GCF_021028975.2. Lineage (NCBI taxonomy): Eukaryota > Metazoa > Chordata > Lepidosauria > Squamata > Sphaerodactylidae > Sphaerodactylus > Sphaerodactylus townsendi. Next base: position 7,678,010 of record NC_059438.1, read on the forward strand.
TTTTCAGCATCAAATGTTCTGCTAAAACAGCAGATGCATGAGATACTCAAAGATCACTGGGGTGTTAAATGTTACTGTCCGTATTTTTTTTGTCAGTAGTGAGCAAGTGGCCCTGCTGGCAGGACTTTCTCCAAAGTGTGCAGATCAGATCATTCAGTCAGGGACAGTAGGTAAATGGGGGGCGGGGGGTGTTCTCGGGTTCAAGCCCCTCCCATTACATGTCTGGCTTGCTTGAAACAATGCATGGAATGGAACAGTCGCAGGGGTAGGGAACCTGCGGCTCTCCAGATGTTCAGGAACTACAATTCCCATCAGCCCCTACCAGCATGGCCAATTGGCCATGCTGACAGAGGCTGATGGGAATTGTAGTTCCTGAACATCTGGAGAGCCGCAGGTTCCCTACCCCTGAGTCAGAAAGCCCTCAGTCACGGAACCCACCCCATAAAAAATCTATACCTAAGTCACTGCCAGCCTTAGCAAAGATTTGTGTTTTGGCATATTTACTGCCACTTCCTTACAGTGTGTTAAAAAACAAATGCACAAACTCCAAGCTGGGGCATGCATTTGCTGGGAGTGTGCCTTTCCTTTAGACACGCTTATCGGCTTCATTGCCTTCTGAGAACTTTTCCGGTGCTTACGCTGCTCTCTTTCCTACGAGGCAGTTAATGAAGAAGAGAAGTGAACCGGATCAAAGCAGAGCCTGTGCTGTTCTGGCAGCCGGCACCAGACGCACTGCTGTTCCTTCTGGGAACTGACAGTAGCAGCTTCAACTGGGTGGGAGGACACTGCTCCGGTCACTGTCTGCCAGCAGAGGCTGTTCTGGCAAGCAGTGCGCAGTCATTCTCTGCCAAGGGGGGGAAGCAGCTTGCAAGTAAATGTCGAGGCGGCATCCTGTACTGCATTGCAGGGCATGAAATTATCTTTTCTTCATGCTCCCTGCTCTTCCCATGGCGACTGCGTTCCACTCCCTGCCCTGTTTATTGGCTTATTGAAATCAGATTGCCATTTAAGCTAACGGAGCATGCTTGCTTGCAATGGTCGTGCATTTGGAGGCAGGATCTTCATGTGAGGTTCATTGTCTGGAGCCGGTCTGCTGACTGGGGCTTGGTGTCTGGATGAATTCAAGCTTAGGTATCAGGCTGTGTTTTTACCTAGCAAGATTCCTGCCTTCCTGATGGGTGGGATGAGCCCTGCGAGGCAGCATGTATGATCAAAGGATCCCCATGGTGTGTGTGTGTGTGTGTGTGGGGGGGGGGGGCTTTGACATGCACACTTCAACAACCGCCCTTCCCCCAGTCATCCAGAGGATCCTTTTCCCTGAGGGCATGGCTGCTAGTTCTCAGGATTGTAAGGAGTGGGCTAGATCCAGATGAAATTTCCTGCTCATGGAAAAGGGGAAGTAATTTCTGCTAGTTCCACTTTCCCCAGTTTGCCCCTCTTGAGAGTCCCTTGTCCTCTGGGAGCTGAATTTTGCAGGGCGTTCATTGGGCTACAGCAGGGCGGAGAAAGTTAGCTTCTGCTGATGGAAGGCACTGCTGTCAGTGGAAAACTTAGTCCCCAAGTGTAGTGTTTTACTTTTTTCATATAAATTCCCAGGCAGTCAGTTGCTTCAATGGGAGAGTATAAAGAGAACATTGCTGAGGTGGAGGATTACGCTTCTTGGTGACCTGGGTCATTTGAAGCTTTCTTGTATGTCTTGTGGGTTCTGTTTCTTGGTCATGTTAGTGTGGCAAACCACTGAAAGCAGGCTGTATGTATGTATATCCATCTCTACCCTCCTGTTCTGTGCTGGCCATGGCTGAGAACTCCCCCCCTCCCCCCCCACCCACCAGCAACCTGCTCGAGGCTCTGACGGCAGGACTTACCTGGGCCAGCTGGGGAGCAACGGCGGGAGCTGCCTTGCCAGGAACTGAGAGTCAGGGGCAGAACCCACTTGGACGGGCAGCCACAAGACACCAGGAGGGAGCAGTGGCCAGGGGAGGATTTGGGTAGAGGAGAAACTCATGCACCCTGGGGAAGCAACAGCTGGGCCATTGCCTCCCCACCTACCCATTCTCAGGCCAGCCCCTCCCCTTCCCACCTGACCTGGAACTCCAGGAGACCCAAGCAGACAGGGAGGGAAAGGTCTCCACCAGTGGGGAGCATCTCACAGCTCCCTTAGTTTAAATTAACCAAGTATTGCTTCTTTGTAGTTGTGACAGTGGTGTAGTGGGTTGGGCTCTTGGGCTTTCGGAATCCCTCAGTGGCAATCCCTCAGTGGCACAAGTAGTCACACATTAACAGGAGAAATAAATTGCCACAGACCAGTTCCATGGCGAGAATTAAGCAAGATGGTGAAGCAAGGCTGGGGGACTGTGAAAATTAAGGCTTCTTTGGTCCTGCTTTTAAAGATATTGATTGCCACCAGTATTGGCATTCTTAGGAGGAACTTCAGTGTGGCAACATAGTTCCAAGTGGCTAGCCATGTTGGTCTTACACCTTAGAGACCAACAAGATTTCCAGTGTATAAGCTTTTGATTTTCAGGGTATAAGCTTTCAAGAATCAAAGCTCCTTTTGTCGTTTGCTGTATCTGACAAAGAGAGCTGTGACCCTTGAAAGCTTATACCCTGGATACCTGGTGGTTGTTGAAGTGCTACTGGACTCGAATCTTGCTCTTCCATTGCAGACTCTCATGGTTATCCCCCTGAAACTATGAATGAACCACAGATGCTGTGGTACCCACGGGGATATAAAACCAAATATTTGTCAGCCCACAAACCCACTCTATTTCCTGTCCTCGTGGGGTCTGATGAAGGAAACTTTGCTTTTTGAAAGCTTATACCTTGGAAAATCTGTTTTGGTCTATAAGGTGCTACTGGACTCGAATCTGGATTTGCTTATAAGTGTTAAGCAAATGCTTAGGATGCAGACAACCTGTTTTTGCTGTTGATGACTTTTATTACAATTTGTATCTTCATGTCCTTTCTGCTTGCTTTGTCTCAGCCTTTGCCGTCCTGTGACCTCCCCTTCAAATGGATGCTGAAGGCTTCGGCGAGCTTCTGCAGCAAGCAGAACAACTTGCAGCAGAGACAGAGGGCATCGCTGAGCTCCCACACGTTGAACGTAACCTCCAGGAAATCCAACAGGCAGGGGAGCGTCTGCGCTCCCGGACTCTCACCCGCACCTCGCAGGAGACGGCAGATGTCAAGGCGTAAGTGCTCAGGCTGCTTGAAGTTTTCTGTCCCGTTGTGATAGATACCAGATCAGTGTAAAAGTTTGATCGTCTTTAGGCAAGACAAAGTAGCTAATTAAAAAATCAGTCAGCTCATCTCTCCGTAGCTAGCCGTCTGGACGCTTGGTAGACCACTTAGGTTTTCCATGCTTAAAAGAGAAACCAGATTAATTTTAATACCTGTAGATTCAAAGGCTCGTGATGTGTAATTTTAGGATGTGTAAATGGGGAGGTGCTATGTGCAATAATCATCACAGGTCCAAAATTGGACCTTTCTGCATCTCATGCAGAAGCACCTGTAACCGTCTCCCTTCTCATTACCCTCAAAGGTCAGTTCTTCTTGGGTCCAGAGGACTTGACATATCTCACATCTCTCAGCGGTTAGAGAGTCTCAGTGCTGTCACAACCTTTGAGCCTTTGGAGCCTGTGAAAGACACAGATATACAGGTAAGAGGCTATAGGTGATCCAGGCTCTGTTCATACAGTCAAGAGATGAACAGCAATCGTTTCTGTACCTCACACAACTCTTTGTGCGCAGAGATATATTTCTTGCAGTTTTTCCACCGGGAGATTTCCATTCACTGAACTCTTGTGAGGATGGTCCAGATTTCTTCCTAGCGGTTTTAATGTGTTTTCAGTTTGTAACGGGTGGTGACAAAATGCACCTTAACCAAGGACTGTGGAGATTAGGGGCTCAGATTCCCTTAGGAACCTCACTAAGTGGTCTTGGATTGCTATTTTTTAAACTTAGCATACCTCAACGCAACATGACATGTGGTGAGAGATAAAATGTGGGGAGGGAAAACGTGCATTGTCCTGGTTTAATAAAATCTGGTAACGGAGATGACACTTGTAACACATTCTAGTGTAGACTATTAGGCTACACTAATAATATTAATTATGTGATACGTCACATTCTGGGTTCAAAAGGGGTTTATGCGAGAGATAAAGAAACTGACCATCCTAGTCGTCAGGACCACAGACGGCTTCCAGAGTACTCTCAAAGGTTGCCCGACATAGAGTAAGTTACAGTAGTCTAGGTTGGAGATGGCATTGCATGGATCACTGTGGGTAGATTGGGATGGGACCGGTAGGGGACCAGCTGCTTAATTTGGCAAAGGTGAAAAAACGCCCTCTTGGCAGTATCCATGACCTGGGCCTTCATTGTAAGGGGAGGATGGCCCCCTCCAAACCCCAACGTCGTTTTGAGACCCTCTCCCCAAGTGTCACTCTCTGTCTCCAACTCTGAATAAATGAGATCAGTCACTGAAGGGCTCTCCTACCTATTCCAGCATCAGCAAGCCTGTGGGTCAGTAGGTTGCGGTCAGCCGTGTCAAACGGTTTAGCCACTGGTTCTCATCCCTCAGTACTTCTTTGGAAACCCCCAGTGCTATAAAATGATAGAAAATCAGCTTGAGAATAGGTTTGTGCAAATCTGCTTCTTGGGAGGGTGGGGTGGGGGTTTCCTTTGAGCTGGCGAGCATAACTTGTTTTCAGCCTAGACTTCCTCTGGAATTAATTTTGAGTGTAGTTGTGGTACGGAGTACAGTCTGTGCTATTCCATGACTGCATCTGCTGTGTCTCCTGTCTTCTCATGTGGCACTGTGGTGGGTGTTGCGGACAGATTTGCTGGAATTTCAGCCCTTCAGATGAGATGTGGCAGGTTTTGCATTCAGAGCATCCCTGAAAACTGCTTTTCTGTAGATCAAATGCAACAGTAAACACATTCAAACAAACGATGCTTTTGCAAGAAGGCAGGTCCATAAAAACCTGTGACTCAGTAACATTAGCGAGTGAGTCCAGAATTGTTGTGCCCTATTTTGTTAACCAGTAGTTTCTGACCTGGATCTTTTGTGTGTGTTTTTTTTAAATTCTTTAAACCATGCTTTTAGTGCTGACTAGAACAAGGCATGCCAAATTGCACCTCAGTTAATTATCTGAATTATTTAGTGGCAATAAAATTTAGATGACTGATATAAAAAGAGGGCCATTCCCGAAATGTCTCCCATTAGAGTAATTGGCCAGAAACCTTGTAGTAGATTCCTGTCACTTGAATGGGATGTGTTCATGTTCCTGTGTTGTATGTCTTGGGACCACAGTTGCCTTTGCAAGGCAGTTTTGCGATTTGCCCATATAATATAGCTCTCTGTTTCCAGTATAGCCTGATGCTCGTGGTTTGCTCACAAGCATGGCATGAAGTCATGGACCTTTCCGTGTTTGTACTGGTCTTTGCTCATCAGAAGTGTACTGCCTTTAAACGTGGAAGTTCAGTTTAGGTGTAATGACTAATTTCTGTAAAGACATCCTACACAGGTTGAATTTGCTTAACCCTTTTAAAACTGGTTAGCTTGAAGCCAACACTACATGTAAACTTAATCAAAATAAGTTTCAGAGGGTGAAGAAGAAGAAGAAGAGGAGGAGGAGGAGGAGGAGGAGTAGTTTGAATTTATATCCCCCCTTTCTCTCCTGTAAGGAGATTCAAAGAGGCTTACAAACTCCTTTCCCTTCCCTTTCCCCCTTCACAACACTCTGTGAGATGGATGGGGCTGAGAGAGCTCTGAAGAGCTGTGACTAGCCCAAGGTCACCCAGCTGGCATGTGTTGGAGTGCACAAGCTAAATTGGTTCACCAGATAAGCCTCTACAGCTCAAGTGGCAGAGTGGGGAATCAAACCCTGTTCTCCAGTGCACCTGCTCTTAACCACTACACCACGCTGGCTCTTCCATGCTCAGTCATGAGCAGGCTGCCAGTCGTTCGTTGGATAACACCCCCCTCCCACACACACAATTCTAATATTAAGAGGGAGCTTGCTTTCTCAACAAAGCTCATGATTTTATAGCCTCTCACGTTATATGAAGTCAGGAGTCAGTGGAAAAGACAATAATGCTGACAAAAATTAAAGGCAGAATGGAAAAAAGAAGACCCAGCATGAGATGGAATGACTCAATAAAGAAAACTTCAGCCTTCTCTTTGCATGACCAGAGGGGAGCTGTTAATGATAGGGTATTTTGGAGGTCATCAATTCACTGGGTTGCCATAAGTCAGAAACAGCTCTTAACCTTGAATTTTGTCTGTCGCCTCTGTGCGATGAGTTGGCGTTTTCAATGTGGTGTGCTTCCCATTGAAATCCAAAGGTCTTTCATATGAAGCCAATGGGTTTTTTAACTTAGGATTTGGGAGTTTTTTGTTCCAAGTCTTTGCTTTGCATTGTTTAATGTGTGATGGTTATTGAGCGATCCATCAGATTTTCAGTCTGCTTGTGGATTATCTGCTGATCTGCAGATGAAGATTCCCCCCTCCCTTAAATCAAATGCAGTGCATGAATAATGCCTAGTGCAGGGGAAGGGAACCTGCGGCTCTCCAGATGTTCAGGAACTACAATTCCCATCAGCCCCTACCAGCATGGCCAATTGGCCATGCTGACAGAGGCTGATGGGAATTGTAGTTCCTGAACATCTGGAGAGCCACAGGTTCCCTATCCCTGGCCTAGTGGCTCTTGTAATGGAATCTCGCTGTTAAGAAACTGCAGTTCTCCGCTTCTCCAGTGGACAAGCAATTACTCGAAAGCTGCTTTTCAAATTGCGAAGCGAACCTGCCTGTAAAGGAACGGGTTGTTTCTGAAAGGGCCAAGTGCTGCACTCTGACCACTCCCACCTCAGTTGTTGTGCGGTTGTGTTTTAAGGGGGTGTTGGAGAGCGACTGACCCCACCCTTGTTCCCAGAATGGGGAGCAGAATTTGCCTGGTTTTGCTGATGCCGTTTTTGCTCTTGGTAGTGAAGGGAGCAAATAAAGCAGAGAACACGTGATTCTAAATTCAGCCCTCCTGTTTCTTGTAAGCGTATTTTCCTATCCATGTTGTCAGGTTTTCCTTGCATTCGGAATAATTCCCACTTGGATCAGCTAGGAGCTGAGGATGACATGTCTTGTGGGCACACGGTGCATTTTTAACAGTAAGGAACTAGACGTTTACTGAGGCTGCCTGCTTAGATGATATGACAAATCAACCCTCTCCTTTGCTTGGGGATCTTGGGTCCTCATCTTGAGGCCTGTCATTGTTTGTACTGGTGTCTGGGTTAGAAGGGTTTGACAGTCCCAGGGAGCTTGTGGGTAGATGTAGGAGGTGGAGAATTTGTCTTCCTACAAAACAAATCAATAAGGTTGAACCTCTAAGCAGAATGCTTATCACTAGGTAGGCAGGGCATTTCTGTGGTTCTTTCTTCCTGGTTCACTCCCCACATAATAAGAGGAAAGGGGGTGGGTACCACTTGGAAAGGGAAGAAGGGAGCAGAATCACCCTTGAAAGCAAACAGATGGCACAGACAACATATATTGGTTGAGCAGACAGTGGAGTGCCTTGCAGGGTTTGGGGTAGCTTGCCATCCTCTTCACAAAATGGATAGATGAAGAACCTAAGAGTCCGGTTAGCAAAAAAATGGTTGGGAACCTGTCATCTAGGATGCCCGTCGATACATGAAAATCAGTGCTTTGTTGGATGTGGCGGTTGGGAATGTCAAACTGTTTACAAGCCTGGTGCGTGGAAAAGAAAAAGAAAAAAGGAAGAAAAGGAGCTTTTGAGTTGTCAAGCGCTTTGATGGAGAAGCATCCTTCACAAAGAGTTCTGCTGAACTGAATGACTTGTGCGCACCAGTGGAAACTGATCCAGTACAAGCGACTCTCTTCTTTTCTGTGGAAATGACATGGCAACAAATATCTATTTCAAAAAAATACAGCTGGTCTTACCTGAATGCTTTCCCCCCCTTTACGATTCCCTTAAATCTTTGCGCACTGTTACCCTCGTGATGATGTGCATTTTCCAGTTATATTTCCAATCTTTTAGACTTACAGAGAAAGAACCTTAAATGATTTGGTAGACAAATCCGGGGGAAACGATCGGATTGCCAAACACTCCTCTAGCCTTTTAGAAATGGGGGAATTTGCTAATGTTCTTGGAAAGAATCTCGCTTTTTATTCCCTCAGTTTGGGTAGGGCTGGGGGCAGCAGAAGGTTCCCTGGTTCACTCCTGAGCATCTCCAGTTAAAAGGATCAGGTAACAGGCCACACGAAAGATCTTTGCTTGATGCTCTGGAGAACCTCTTCTAGTCAAAGTAGACACTGCTGATCTTGATAAACCTGTGGTTCAGTGAAATGCAGCATCATGTGTCTATTCTAATCTGGATTCTGTTGTATTGATGCATGAACGTGCATCTAAATGGGGGTAGGGGAGTAAGAACAATACTGCAGCATAGAGCTTCATGTTATCCTCTCTGTAGTAGTAGATTTTTCCCCTCCACTGTGAATTTGCAATAACTAAGAGAGCATGTTCATTATTTCTCTCTTCTAGGCCCTGAGGTCATCAGTGACCTTTCTGTGCTATCTTGTGAAATAGCTGCAAAGACTTGATAGGCTCTGATGGATGTAGAACTTAATAGGCTGAATATTGGTTACATGATGAGACTGCTCTCTTCCTTTATGGCGAGGTGCCTAAGGGCTGTGTTGAACCTGGCCTCACCACCAGCTGCATAAAGTCAACAGGAAACCCATTTCAGCTCTCAAACGAATGTAATGAAATTGGCATGTGTGCTTGCAAACAAGCATGTTGCCTCTGCACTTGGTGTTTAAAACCTCCTGAGTGCATGCCTAAAATCTGTACCGCCTAGAGCCTTTTGCTCTTGTGATGTTTCACTGCTTTCCATATTGTAAGCCTTGTCACGTTTTGTGTATTCTCTGTTCAGCGTAGTTCCCACTTAATCTGCCTGGAATTAAGGGTGACACATCCCATAAATGTGAAATGCGTTCGTAATAACGGGGACAGAGATGTTTACTGGGGCTGTTTTAGTGATACAGCAAATCTCTTGCTTTAGACTCTGGCTTTGGAATTGCCTGTAGGACAGCAGGCTTAATGGTATTATGTAAACGCCATTATATTGAACTGCATGTTTTGGGGTTATTTCTCTGTATTAAATCCAGAAGGAAGCCCTTCCACTCTTCGGCTTTTCAAGGAAGCATCTTTTAAAAATGGTATTTGAATATTGCAGAGTCAGCAAGCATTCCCCCACCCCTGGAGTTTATTTAAAGCAGGGGTAGATAGGGCAGTGGAAGTATGATGTGCCAGGCAAGAGAGCTCTTCCGCCTCTGGTTCTTCTCCCAGATCAGCAGTGGCGTAGTGGTTAAGAGCAGGTGTATAATCTGGAGGAACCGGGTTTGATTCCCCGCTGTGCTGCTTGAGCTGCAGAGGCTTATCTGGGGAATTCAGATTAGCCTGTGCACTCCAACACACGCCTGCTGGGTGACCTTGGGCAAGTCACGGTTCTTTGGAGCTCTCTCAGCCCCACCTACCTCACAGGGTGTTTGTTGTGAGGGGGGAAGGGAAAGGAGTTTGTAACCCCCCTTGAGTATCCTTGCAGGAGAGGAAGGAGGAATATAAATCTAACTCTTCTTCTTCTTCTGATAGTAGAACTCTAGTTACCATATCAGTGACCATTAATCCTTGAGATGCTGGAGTTTCATAACAGGTTGACCCAAATGATATACATGGTAGCTCTCCTACTTTCTAGATATAGATTGGCTCTCTGTTATGCTGGGGATCTGGAGTGGGGCGGGGGACAATAAAGCATTTGGGTCAATGTCTAGAGCAGGGGTAGGGAACCTGCGGCTCTCCAGATGTTCAGGAACTACAATTCCCATCAGCCTCTGTCAGCATGGCCAATTGGCCATGCTGGTAGGGACTGATGGGAATTGTAGTTCCTAAACACCTGGAGAGCCACAGGTTCCCTACCCCTGGTCTAGAGAATACATGTGAAGGAAAATATGGAACAGAGGTAGCTGATGATAGGCTGCAACAAGTTCAGGTGTTTCTAGAGATGATGATGATGGTAAAGAAGAAAAGTTTCTTCTCTGCAGTAATCCGTGTCTCCCCAGTGCCCTAGAATTTGTGCCTGTCCTAGAAGGTGACCATCTAAATTCTAGAAGCCCTTGACTGGCCGCTTTGATACGTTTGCTGATAACATTTCATCCCAAACCCCACTGGCTGATTGCTCCTATCCCCTTTTGAGACCAGATGCTCAAGCAAGTGGAAGTGGCCCACCTTGTCACTTTTGAGTGATGCAAATGATCAAGCCTTATTGCAGCTTACCTTTCAGTCCTTTTCTGGATGGGAACAACCTTGTTCTTGCTGGCGGAAAACATACTGGGAAGCAGAGGGGGAAATTCAACCCTGCTGATTCTTCTGAACCCAGGTCAGTTTGTAGCACTATCAATGATGACATCCTTTTGGATCACCTAGGTTAGGAGTTTCAGGTGCTATACTCCACTTGTTCTGCTCCAGCCGGATAGGATGGTTTTCAGGGATGTTCACTAGGGGCTGGATCAGGGCATGGATGCTATAAGGTACCATAGTGTTTGTTGGCTTGTCTCCCTCACCCCATGCTATTTAATATTTGTATGAAACTCCTAGGAGAAGTTGCCTAGAGGTGAGGAGCAACGAATCATTGCTGTAGCGCTAACACCAAGCTCTGTTTATCTTTTTCTTCTAATACAGGTGAGGCGATGATTGTTAGGCACGTGAGCTCACTGAACATGGGGTGTTGTTTGTGTGTCTGCATATGGTGTAATGATCCCCCTCCTTCCTTGCCTGCTGCCCCTGTCGGTTGGCAAGGTGTTTGGTCTCTGCATAGATGAACAGCTGGGCCTGTGGGTGAGCCGTTTAGTCACAGTCTGAGATCTTTTAAAGGCAAAAAAGCCCCTCCCATCAACTAGAAAACACTCCCGGCAGCAAGAACACAAAAGCAATGGGAATACATTGCAGAACAAGACTACAAGTCTACGAAAGGAACCAAAAACAAACCCTAACTAGATTTTTCTGGTCACTGGTTTTACCTTGGTGTTTCCCCCGGAGAAATAAGCCTAAGAAGGCTGGAGCTTATAAAAACAGAGCGGGGTCATTGTGGACTTGTCTTTCCTGTTTGTTCCCAGCTTCTTGCTTGTGCAGCATGGACAGAGTGGGTAGAATCTTTTAACCCTTTCCTGTCCATCTGGGAGGGGTTCAGTTGGACGTCTCCCGGAATGGGGAACGAACGTGTTCCCCATGTTCCCTGGCATCAAACCAATTGTCTCATGATGTGTACTACTGGTACTTAGGACCTCCTTGGCCGGAACATTGAAAGTAATCAATCTTGCTTCTTCCTGGCGGTATGGAAATGGTCTGTCCGTTGATCGCTGTAAATGGGGGGCTTTCCTCCCCATATGTAACAGGAGACATTTATGACCTGGTTCCCATAGGATTTTAGGCCTGTTGTAAAACAGTTGCATGTTTGTTATTTCAAAGCATTCCACATTCCATAACAGAATTTAGGCAGATCTCTTAAGGTGCCCGATTTGTAGAACTCTGTCCTAGGGGATATTTGCCTGTTGTCATCTTTTTCATCCTTTATATGGCAGCCTATACTATTTCAGCTTTAAATGATTGATTTCCACACACACCCACACTAGTTTCTGTGTTTTAGTGTATGCTGTCATTTTCTGGGTATTTTATTGTGTGCTCTAATTTTTAAGTCATTTCAGTTTCACTGATGCAGTGATTTGTAATTTATTAGTATGGCTGTTATGGGTTTTCTGGGGGTTGTGGGTTTTCGTGTTCTGGTAGTGTGACCATGGGCTGTGTGACCATGGTCTGGTAGTTTAAGACTCTAATGTTTTGCCCACATCTGTGACTGGCATCTTTGGAGGCCAGTCTTGGTAAGAGGTGGGTCTTGGCCTGCTGAGTTCAAGGAGTGTCAGATTGCAGCATCCCACATTCCCTTGTCATAACAGAATCACTCCCACTGCCTGGAAGGAGGGAGAGAAAACAGTGGAAATTGCAGAGGACCAGGTCAGAAGAAACAGCTAAGGGTCAGACATAGGTCAGGCTTGGCAATCTGGTCCAGGGTTGTTGACTCCAGAGATAGCCGTCCGAGAGCAGGTGCTGCAGAAAGTCACAGGCTTTCAGTGAAGTTTCTCCTGCAACATCCGATTCCTTCATCCATCTTAGGCTAATGACTTAGACACTGAATTCTCTCACGTTGCACACTCTTTCCCCACTCCTTCTTCGTCTTTAAAGAAACCAGTCAACTCGGCCCCCTAGGATATAGCTGCTATCCGAATTTAACACACTTCTATCTGACAGAAGCTTACTTTCATATTCCCATTTACCCAGGACATCACAGGTTCCTGGAGACTAACCCACTATTCACTATAACAGAGTTCTTTCACTTGTTCTTATTACTGTTATATGTTATAGATCAGGGGTAGGGAACTTTAACACTCGAAGAGCCATTTGGACCTGTTTTCCACGGGAAAAGAAAACACTTTGAGCCGCAAATAATTTTTGACATTTAAAATAAAGATAACACTGTATATATTGGATTTTTTTACCTTTTACTCCACTCATTCTGAGAAGCGCATGGATGCACCCACCCTGCTGCCTGCAGGGCGGGCAAGGATGGGGCCAGCAGCTCGACCTTGCCGGCCGCCAGGAAAGCGCCAGCCCCACTCGAACAAGGCGGGCGAGAGGGGAAACCCGCGGCGCTGCCCAGCCGGCCATGGGCAATTGGTGCGCCCGCCCTGCTGCCTTCAGGGCGGGCAAGGATGAAGCCGGCGGCTCGGCCTTGCCGGCCGCCAGGAAAACACCCGCCCCCCCCCCACGGGGCGGGCGAGAGGGGAAGCCCGCTGCGCGGCCCAGCCGGCTGCGGGCAATTGGTGCACCCGCCCTGCTGCCTGCAGGGCGGGCAAGGATGAAGCCGGCGGCTCGGCCTTGCCGGCTGCCAGGAAAGCACCCGCCCCGCTCCAACGGGGCGGGCGAGAGGGGAAGCCCGTGGCGCGGCCCAGCCTGCTGTGGGCAATTGGTGCCTGCAGGGCGGGCAAGGATGAAGCCAGCGGCTCGGCTCGTGGAGCCGCAGTGCAAGGGCAGAAGAGCTGCATGCGGCTCTCGAGCCGCAGGTTCCCTACCCCTGTTATAGATATATACCGTTTCCCCCAAAATAAGACCTACCCCGAAAATAAGCCCTAGCATGATTTTTCGGGATTTTTGGAGGATGCCCTACTCCAAAAATAAGCTCAAGTTACAGATTCCCTGGCTGATATGGTAACGTGGGGGTGCAAAATCATGGAAAAAAATAAGACATCCCCTGAAAATAAGCCCTAACGCATCTTTTGGAGCAAAAATTAATATAAGACCCTGCCTTATTTTTGGGGAAACATGGAGCAGACTCCTGTGCAGGAGAACAGGAGGTGATGAAATAAGTTCCGCCTCCCTGAGCAGCCAATGGGAATAACCCATAATTCAAGATGTCCTCCTTACCTCCAAGCAGAGGGAACTCTCATGGTAAGCATCCAAGGTTCCATCTGACTTAACTCGCACTCTTGTCGCTCCCTCAGCTACAAGGTCCCGGCTAACAGAAATACTTGTTGATCAAGTTGTGGCATCTAATGGAGCGACCGTATCTGTAGTAAATGCCAACTGTCTTGATTTGATTACTCTAGATACTTATTCACAGTTTGAAAAAGAGAAGCTGCTGAGTTGTAACTGCAGTTCATTTTCCACGTCAGTTCATTTTCCACGCAGAGCATCTGTTACCCTGAGACGTGGATTTCTAGAAGCAGCAGCATCGGGAAAGTTTCTGACGTCCTACATACAGCGGGATTTCTTTCCGAATATTTATTTCGGCTTCTAAAAATAAAATAACCCAGTGTTGGTTTTATGTTACTGCAGTAACAAGTTCTTGAACTGAAATATTTTATTAGAAAAAATGCAAATTAGAAAAATAGTATATTTTAAATGTCCGTTTGAACAAATGCAGCATTTTATGTGGATGTGTTGATTGGGACGATACTTGTAAAAATAGGATATTCTTTAATTATTCATTTATTTATTGGTTCGATTTAATATACTGCCCACCCCTGGAGGGCTCTTCACATCTTTAAATTTACATTCCTCCCCTCAAAAACAAGCAAACAAAAAACAAACAGAAAACCCCACTGCAAGCTCTTTAATGTTGGTGTTTATATTACCTTTTCTCTCTTCCACTGTCAATCCGACCTAAGCAGAAACTATAGGAGCTACAGAAAGGGTATCTCTGACTCCCATTAGATGTGTCAGGATGGAAAGACAAGAAAAGCTGTAGACATCTTTGGAGATGCCAAATAGTCTCTTTTCTTGGTTTTCTGTATTTAAGCAGCCATCTTGGGAGGAGATGGCGGGATGCTGATATGCCCCCGTTGGGGCGGGAGAAGAGGGTCAGCATACACAAATGCTTGATGTTCATGAAGCTCTAGTTGATGGAACAAGGTCAGGGCATAAAAGAAAGTTGCTAAGTTGCTGCTATTCGTGAAGCCATCCCTTCCCCACTTCCTGGACTGAAAATGCAGCCAACTTTCAGAGGCCTTTGGAGTGCCAACCAGGGCCGTGGGCTCGTTGCCTGGCCAAAATGTAAACTTTCCTGCACTAATTCACGCAATGAATATTTCATTTGCCATTCTTGATTCAGCTGGTTCCTCTCACCCCCGCCCCCGCCCTCCAAGGATCTCACCAGTGTGTCTCAAGTTTCATTCTGTTAGAAAATCTGCAGAGAATAAAAGCCTTCCATTTCCTGGTGGGCTAGAATAAGCTTAGCAGTTTCCTTGCTCCTTCCTGAACGATCTTCTCTTTCCAAACACATACAAAGCTGAAATCCTATATCCTCAGTATCTTGTGACGGGTCTTTTCCGTACTGACAGCTCAGGGAGGATTCTGTGCGAATGTGACTTGTTTTTTTTTTCTTCCTAGGTTCTAAACTGAAGGTGTTCACCATTCCACATGTTCCATTTTAACAATTCTGAACAGTCCACTGTATGCTTTAAAATAACAATGACTTACCTCTAGTACTGTTTATTCGTTTAAATTATTTTTATCTCACTTTGGTTCCCCACTCACCCAAACCAGCTTACAAAAAAATTAAACAATAGTTTACATAGCAAGCTATTAAAATGCTAAAGAAGGCTGCACCGACACAAAAAGCAATCTCAGTATAATTTCAACCATCCTCAGCTTTGTACTTCTTTCTGAAGTCTATAAGATTAGGTAGAAGAAGGCCAAAAGATGCGTTAGGGCTTATTTTCAGGGGATGTCTTATTTTTTTCCATGATTTTGCACCCCCCACGTTACCAGATCAGCCAGGGAATCTGAAACTTGAGCTTATTTTTGGAGTAGGGCATCCTCCAAAAATCCCGAAAAATCATGCTAGGGCTTATTTTCGGGGTAGGGCAATGAGGATGATTGAGGGACTAGAGCACCTTCCTTATGAGGAGAGGCTGCAGCGTTTGGGACTCTTTAGTTTGGAGAGGAGACGTCTGAGGGGGGATATGATTGAAGTCTATAAAATTATGCATGGGCAGAAAATGTTGACAGAGAGAAATTCTTCTCTCTTTCTCACAATACTAGAACCAGGGGGCATACATTGAAAATGCTGGGAGGAAGAATTAGGACTAATAAAATGAAACACTTCTTCACGCAACGTGTGATTGGTGTTTGGAATATGCTGCCACAGGAGGTGGTGATGGCCACTAACCTGGATAGCTTTAAAAGGGGCTTGGACAGATTTATGGAGGAGAAGTCGATTTATGGCTACCAATCTTGATCCTCTTTGATCTGAGATTGCAAATGCCTTAACAGTCCAGGTGCTCGGGAGCAACAGCCGCAGAAGGCCATTGCTTTCACATCCTGCTTGTGAGCTCCCAATGGCACCTGGTGGGCCACTGCGAGTAGCAGAGAGCTGGACTAGATGGACTCTGGTCTGATCCAGCTGGCTTGTTCTTATGTTCTTATGTTCCAACCATCCCTGTTAGTGTCTTGCCTTGAAAACTTTACTGGGTTGCCAGAAATTGGCTGTGACTTGACGGCGTGTTGTTATTAAACCAGTAAAATTAGTTTAGATTTGATAGGACAACAAATATTGCATATATTTCAATTTTTACTACAACTTCAGTTCCCCCACCCAACAAACAATCTCTCCCAAGAAGGCATTTGCCAGCCGCAGTTTTCATCAGCCCTTGAATTAAAATCAGCTGCATGATTTCTCCTGGATGTTTTTTTTCTGCTTCCCCCCCCCCCCCCAATTGATTTAATGCAGCTAATTGGCTGCGGTGTTTTGTCAATGTGGATTCTTAGCATCTGTGCAGCACTTTAGAATGCACAGAACGTTTTACGAAGGTTATCGACTTATAAACTTTACAACCACCTGCTGAGATAGGTCAGTATTATCATTGTCCCCATATGGTTGGGGCAGGGGGGGACTTGAATTGGGAACTTTCTTATTTATAGCTCATTTTCTTGGTAAGTGCAGCTCATAAATAAGCTGTGTCACTCCTTGGCTTAGTTCCTGCCTAGCGCACCATGTATGATGTTATGTTTTTAATGTTCTCAGAAAGCTGTTGATTTGTTCCCTCCAAAACAAGCTAGTGTGTTTTTTTTCTAGTTGTATTCTGGCTAGACCAGAAGTTTACTGGAAACCTACTGGGGGGTTCCTCCAAGAGATGCTCGCTCATGGCTACTGGACTTCTTCTGCAAGGCTGGACTTCTTTTGTACCATGCCAATCCCCCTCAACTGATTATCGTGAAAAGAGTGACATATTCAAGAGCAGTCCGTGAACGGGTAGTTGAATTTGAACATAGATCAGACTCTGTAACAGTCTACTTGTGGATAACTTGGAAGAACAATAATTCAAGGAGTGATTCCTTCTGTACAAGTAGCTTGCCATACCCTTCCATAGTTACAGTGTTTGTGTATTTGCATGCACTTATGAAAAACGTAATTTTCTGATTACTCACTGATTTACATCTTTTTCTTAATATTCTCCATAGGGAGTAACAGTAATACTCTGCTGTGTGAACTTACCAGTTGCTCTCAAGATGTAGGTTTTCGTTGTTTTTTATTGGAATTATTTGTATCCTCCTTTTTCAAAAACTGCTGTGCTCAAAATGGCTTAACTTTAGGGATGTGCAAAAACAGTGAGTATTATTTGGATTCAGGTACACTGGACCTATAAAATATAAGTATTTCCAAATTCCAAATACCACTATGGGATTCAGATTTGGGTTTTTTTTGGGGGGGGGGGATTTCTGAATTTTTAAAGTCTATTATTCCTGTGGAGAAACTCTCCAGGTGGTTGGGAGAGGTTATTTTTAAAGATAGGCACCAAAAATTTCAGCAGAGATATTGGTGCCTGCACTTTAAATAACTACCCATTTTCAAGTAGTCTAGACCAGTGGTTCTCAGCCTGGGGATCGGGACCCCTTTGGGTGTCGAACAACCCTTTCACAGGGGTCGTCTAAGACTCTCTGCATCAGTGTTCTCCATCTGTAAAATGGATAAATGTTAGGGTTGGGGGTCACCACAACATGAGGAACTGTATTAAAGGGTCGCGGCATTAGGAAGGTTGAGGACCACTGGTCTAGACCATGGGGTTCAATTCTATGGGCCCCTGCACAGGTTGCCCCCAGCCACCCTCCATTGTTTCCTGTGCAAGAGAAAAATCAAACGTCCAGGCTGTTTTCAAGGCAATAGCCATGCCTGCAAGCAGCAAATCGTTAGTCAAATGCCTTCCATGGAAGAACCAACAACAAACCCAACAGAACCGTTGCTGAACCCAGCAATCCCAGTAGAACAGCAAGCAAGTGTGCCAAGCCAAACATAGCCAACATCAAACCAAAGAATCTCTGCAGTGGAAACTCAAGGTGGGGAGCACTTTTGTAAGCCCAACAGAACTAATTGCAGGGTGAAGAAGGCCAGAAGAACCCAATACCATTGTGGCAGTGGAAGCACAAAAAAACTGTCGAATTGGAGAATCACAGCAGAACAAATTCAAGAAAAGCAACTCTGCAAAGAAGAGAAACTGTTGAAACTGACAGAGGCATCCTGGCAAGCCACAGAAATCCCCAGGAGACACAGAAATAAAGGAAAAATGGGGGTGGGAAAACAATTCTGGGAGTCTGCCAACATTGGCTCCTGGTCTTTCCAAATAATTCTGAACATTTCTGGGATAATGTATTGTCGAAGGCTTTCACGGCCGGAATCACTGGGGTGCTGTGTGGTTTCCTGGCTGTATGGCCGTGTTCTAGCAGCATTCTCTCCTGACATTTTGCCTGCATCTGTGGCCGGCCAGCCACAGATGCAGGCGAAACGTCAGGAGAGAATGCTGCTAGAACACAGCCATACAGCCCGGAAACCACACAGCACCCCATTTCTGGGATATGTTGGGACCATTTGTTTGGTATCCAAGAAAATTTCCAAATATATTTGTTATGCCAAATATATTACAAAAATATATTACAAAAAATTGATATGGCATTTTTTTGGGTAAGTTTTCAGCTCAGTTTTACTTGAATGTACTTGCAATTTAAAACCTATCAACAAACCAGTCAGCAACAAAAACTGCAATGATGATGAAAACACATCAACAACTAGCAACAAGTCAACCAGATGTACCAAAATTACAAATCGAGGTCAGGCATCAGAAAAATGTCTTCACCTGTCTTCCCAAGTGCCAATAGTGAACATACAATGTGGACCTTGTGGGGAAAGACATTCCAGAACAATTCCCAGAATTGAGAAGCTCATAGTTTAGACTTAAGTGGGGACAGATCTCTATTTTTTTTTAAAAAAAACTAAGTTGAAATTTGGAAATAACATAAAAATGTTGATGCAGAGCATTTCATGCATCAGATAGGCGGTGCTTGAACTAACTAATCACTTAATCAGATGTGTCTCCCACTTCTTTGGTTTACCTATTCAGATATCATATTAATTTTTCCAGCATCTACCTGAAGAATAGAGAGCTGCCAGGAATTCTACTTGAGACCTTCTGCATTAGGACAACTCAAGTGTTTCACCACTGAGCCACAGACCTTGGCCTAGTCACAGCAGTGGCGAAGCTCCCACGGGGACATCCGGGGACACTTGACCCGGGCGCACCCCGTGGGAGTCACGTGGGGGGCGCAAAACCATTCCAGCGTCTCCCCTCCTCTGCCTGATCTCCGGCCGTTCTCCCCTTCTCCTTGCCTGTTCCGTCGTCGTCGCTTCCTCCCCCTCCTTGCCTGCTTGTCTTGATCGCTCGGCTGCTCTCCCTCACTCTCATTCACTTTCAGTTTTGATTTTGCTTCATGAGGGAGGGAGGGAGGGAGGGAGGGGGAGTGAAAAAAGGCTGGGATAGAGCCAGACGAGCCAGGAGAGTGGAGAAGAGATCATGCATACCCTTCTGAAACTTGCATTGGTAAGTTTTAAAAGAAAATGAAAGGTGTTCTTTTAGTTCTTTCAGTTTTACAGGGGGCTTCACTAGGGGGCTAATAAAAACAAAAGCTAGTTTGTGGCTTTTACCTGTTTTCTTCCAGCATAAGCACAGTATTATATCTGTAAATTGCATTTGTATGAGATCTTTAGTGCATTGAATATGAAAATAATCCCTTCATAGGTAATGGTTTAGCACTATAAAACTGCATTATACAAACAGCACACAAGCAGCATAATTTGCATACTTGATTCCACTTGAAAAAGATCTATCTTTAAACCTTCCAGTCTTCCCCCTTGCTATTTTAGTTGCCTGAGGCTATTTTGTTTTTGGTATAGTTTTTGGCATATAATTTTATAATATCGTGTCTCTCTCAAAGTAACTGCAAAATGTGGTTTTTCACTACAGATAGTGGAATGAATAGTTAGCTAAGGGTTCCAGCCTCCAGGTGGTGGCTATAGATCTCCTGGAATTACAAATGATTTCCAGGTACAGAGATCAGTTCACCAGGAGAAAATGGCAACTTTGTATGGTAGATTCTGCATTGCACTCCACTGAAATCTGTCCTCTTTCTGAACCCCCTTCCTCAGGTTTCAACTTGAAAATCTCCAGGTATTTCCCAATCGGTGGCAGACAACCCTAGTTCTGCACAATGTTACATGTTTTAATAATAGCTATATCTTCAGTGTTTGTGATGTCTAGAATTGTAAACAAAGGAGCCTAGAAGAAGGGAGCAGGGGACACAAACACATAGCTGTGCATCTGGGATTGTAGAGAGTGATGTGTTGGAATGCTTGGAGTAAACTCCCCACAGTAAACTCTCTGAGGTTCAACAAAAAGGCATAGAGGCCAAAGTCTGATGTTGCCTCTTGGCACTGGTATTCAGAGGTTTATTGCTCTGAATGTGGAAGTTTTGCACAGTTTCAGCATTCAAGACAGATTTTTCAAGAGCAAGTCAAGAAAGTAGATTCTGAGTTTGTGCCCAAGCAGCCCACAGCAGCTTCTGGCCTTGGCTACCCAGGCGGATGAATGCTCACCATATAAATTCAAAAGAATACATAAGCCCTCTCTGGGAAGAACCTTTTGGTCATCCAGGGTTACTTTGGGCTGCGCCCTTAGCAATTAAAGGACAAATCTGCAGTGTTTGGAATTCTTGTAGATACAAGTCTGAAATAGGCATTCAGAGAAAGAGATGGAAATTCAGACTTGTACTGTGTCTTACTTGGTCAGGTTTGATATTAATCCAAATTGGCTATTATTTTTTGGCAATGCTTGGGAGAAATGCAAAGGAATGAGTGGAGGGTAATAAAACATTATTGAAACAAAACATTTTGAAAGCATTTTAAGTCGTATGGCACTTAAAATACTTTTAAGTGTTATAACAGTTGTTAAACATTTTGAAAATGTTGTCAAATTTTGTTAATCTCTGCTGTGTGCCATGGCCCATTGCTGTGTTCAGATTTGTGAGTTGGGAAATGTTCTATAATGTGATGGTGGCTTTGAGATGACTTGGTGCAAAAAATCATTCTTTGGCTGTAGTGGGGGAGGGTGGTCTTTGGTCATGGGGGGAGGGGGGCTGCCTGGGGGGGCGCAAATCCAGATTTTGCCCCGGGCTCAATTTTTCCTAGCTACACCTCTGAGTCACAGTTCTCTGAGAACTCTCTCAGCCCCACCTATCTCTCAGGGTATCTGTTGTGGGGAGAGGAAGGGAAAGGTGCTTGTAAGCCACCTTGAGTCTCCCTACAGGAGAGAAAGGTGGGGTATAAATCCAAACTACTACTACTACTACTACTACTACTACTACTACTACTACTACTACTACTACTCCTTCTCCCCTTTTTATAATTTAAAGTATTTTCTGTGTTGTTGCTTTTTTAAAAAAAAACCTTTGTCTTGTGGTAGCCACAGGTCTTAGGATTAAAATACTTGGTGTTGTAGTAAAGTACCATGTTGCCCAGGAATAAGAACTGTGAAAATAGGTTGCATTTCATTCTTGCCTTTAAATTTTGGTTGCTTTGTGTGAAGCTACAGTTGGTCTTTTATCAGAGAATAGGTTTCAAAGGGTGCCTTGCAACTTACCGTAATGGTGAAAGCATTGATTGTTGACTTATTTGTAGACATTAATAGCAAAGCATTTCCTTACTCGGTGCCTTGAATGTCCATTAAGGTTTTGGCGTTGGGCCAGTATAGGTTTGCAGTCCTGCAGTTTATAATGCAAGTTGTCTATTCATCCAATAGCACTAATGTGGCTTTAATTTTAAAAGCAGATGAAGCCTGCAGTCCTTTTTGTCTTTAATATTTATTATTCTGCCTACAGTAGGAGGGAAGGTTATTTAATGTACATTACTGGGGCTGGCTTTTGAAAATGGGTGGCAGGCAGAAGACAAGAACATTATTTTATGATATGTGTATGGCCTCATAAAGCCCTTTTATCAGTCAAAGCCTTGTCTTGCTCCTTCAGCGTTTCCAAGCGGAACCTGCGTTCTTCACTGAATTGTTTGCCATTTTATCATGTTACCTTTGTTTTTCTGATTGGTCAAGGGTCTGGGATTATTTTGATGAATGAGACAATTAAAGACTTACATGCTAACTCCAGTTATTTTTTAAAAGCCTTTTTTTTGGCTGTCCTTTCCTCTTTTGAAGATTAATTATCCACTAAAAAAGGAAGTAAACATATTTCCCCACCACCCCCATCCTGTCTGGGACTTAATCCCCTGTGAATTTTTTCAGGCCATCTGTGAAAAGACCACCCCCCACCCCAGGATATGAAATCTAAAAAGATATATTACAATTTTTTTCCTACAACACAGTTGAGAACCTAAATAAAGATCTGAGTATGCTTTTCTGATTATGTTTGTATCATGACAGTAACAAAAATAAAATGTATTCCCAGAACTGGTGCTTGATAACATTTGGGAACCTTAGTAAACCTATGTGTTTTTCCCAATGATTCCTGACTTAAAAGGGATTCAAGAAGTGGATGTTCATGGCACTTAAATCTTCTCCAGTATTTGAGGGTCCCCACAGACAGAGGATTGAAATAGGTGGACTACAAACTTGGTCAGATAGCTCATTGGAATCACTTGTGTGTGTGTGAAGTGCTGTCAAGTTGCTTCTGACTCATGGCAACTCTATGAATCAATGTGCTCCAAAACATGCTATCATTAATGGCCTTGCTCAGGTCTTGCAAACTGAGGGCCATGGCCTCCTTTATAGAGTCAATCCATCTCATGTTGAGTCTTCCTCTTTTCCTGCTGCCTTTAACTTTTCCTAGCATTATTGTCTTCTCTAGTGACTCTTGTCTTCTCATAATGTGACTAAAGTCTAACAGACTCAGTTTCGTTCTCAGTCTTGATCTGCCTTGATCTCAGATTGCAAATGCCTTAACAGACCAGGTGCTCAAGAGCAGCAGCAGGAGAAGGCCATTGCTTTCAACTCCTGCATGTGTGCTCCCAAAGGCACCTGGTGGGCCACTGCGAGTAGTAGAATGCTGGACTAGATGGACTCTGGTCTGATCCAGCAGGCCAGTTCTTATGTTCTTATGTTTGTTATTTTAGCTTCCAGGGAGAGTTCAGGTTTGATTTGACCTCTAATTGTCTTTTTGACTGTCCATAGTATCCGGAAAACTCTCCTCCAGCATTCTCGTTGTCTCTACATGCAAGTCGCTTGAATGCTGCATTTAGACTTTTGATGCTGTTTCTATTTTTTTGCTTCGTTTCCTGCAATGTTGTGAGTTTCCTCAGTCATCTGTAGAAGCTTTTATTTTCTTCTGGCTACAGGAATACTCTTTGCATTGGAATTACATAGCATGGATTTTAATCCAGTGCTCTTCTGGGGTTGGGGGTTACAAATCTGGTTGCAGAATCCAATCTTGTTGCATATCATGAACATTGCTATCAAAGGTCTCCTTATACCCAACTCATCACAGCAACTCAGTATGCTGATCAATAAGATTATTTGGTATTCCACTTGCTTAGCCAGTAGGGTGGGATGAAGGCTTGGGGGCTTTAAGAACAACACAATGAGATAAGTGCCAAATTAGGCAAAAGTTCTAAATTCTAATAGAATATCTGCTATTTACCAAGTTGCATGCTTACAATGATTTTTAAAAATAGATAAAAGAATTATTCGGAAAGGCCTAGAAGTTACTGTTTGCCCCAGTCCTGACTGCGGGTTTCCAGATTGCGTGAAGGGTGTGTGTGCTGTGCCCCTAACAGCAATGTTGTGGAAGGGATAACTGGAGTGTGCATAAAATTGTACTGTAAATAACCTACTTTTACTCTCAGGTTGTATAACTTTCTCTCAGTTGGACCTAAACCACATTTTTATTCTTAATTTGTTTTAATTCCATTTTGAGAGTACGCTAGCTGGTGAAATGAATGTGGAAATCATATATTAAAGATGTTTTCTAAAGTTCAAGATGTTTTTCTTTCAGTTTCATAGCTGTCAGCATGAGGTTTTTAAAGATCAGAGCAACAAGAC
The DNA here is from genome assembly GCF_021028975.2 of Sphaerodactylus townsendi. NCBI lineage: Eukaryota > Metazoa > Chordata > Lepidosauria > Squamata > Sphaerodactylidae > Sphaerodactylus > Sphaerodactylus townsendi. The sequence continues at coordinate 7,701,996 of NC_059438.1, forward strand.
CAGCTGCCTTGCCAAACTAGGCAAACATTCTAGTAGAATATTGCCTATTTTTACAAGTTATATGCTTAATTTTTTTTAAAAGACAGGTTTTTTAAAAACAGGCACTTGTGAAATGCTTATAGAATGCGCATTTTTCATAATTCTGTTTTTATAGCATATATTTCAAAGGCTAAATATTTTAGGAAGTCTGATTGATCCAGCTTTTTAAAGGGATGAATGGTGTGTGTGTGTGTGTGGGGGGGGGATGATACTCTGATTAGAATCAATATTTGTTATTTTTCTTGGATTAAGCATGCAAATGCTTTGTGTGTGTTTTTTTAATTTGCACCCCTTAATTGGCTTGTTTTGGTGAGAAAACCTACTGTGATATTTAACAACACTACCCTATAGCTCAGTGTGGGTGGAGCGTACAGGCAAAACTGGTTGGGACCATGTCTAGTGGATACTCCTATCCACGAACAGAGAAAAATATATTTCACCCCACTTAGCAAACCTTGATATTACAAAGTGCAAAAAATCCTTTAATAATGTAGAAAATTAATATAACAACCAGTTATCCATTCATACATACACCACATTCATACCAACAGACTCTCAAACATCATATATCCCTCTTACAAAATCTTCTTCTTAATTCTAAATAGTTTAAAAAATAATAATAATCCGGCAACAGATGCTATTTAAGCCAATAGGGATTAGGCGTTCAGGCTGGCAACAAGTGCAATTTAGAATGAAATAATTACAATTTCAGTTTCCAATTTTTTATATATATTTGATGAACAAATTGTTACAAGATAGTATGCGTGGAAGAGCGCACAGGAACTTTTGGCAGAGTCACCAAGCTTTCCGCTCCTCCGGAGAAGTGAGAGTGTATTTCTTATATTGGCTGTTCAGTACCTTTATCTTTTGCACTCAGTATTTACTGAGTCGTGTATAAACAAATTGTTCAGGTATTAAGCAGACTATTTGCTTTAATAAGGCCTGTAAATTTTGAAGCACTATTGATTTTACTGTAGCATGTTCTTCACTGGCATATTTCAGCCCAGCTCAGTTTTTAGAAACGTAAGAAAAAAAGAGGGCATTACCATATAGCATTTTAATTTATACAGCAACAACAGCTATTTATAGGCTTAAATAATTACAATGCCAATTTGGGTCACCCTGCTCTACTTCTTTAGATACTTGCTGTTGCGAGAGATAATAAACTATCTGCAGGAGGGTGAATTAATAGGTGTCTCGATAGACCTGAAAGGGCAAGGATTTGATTGCATTTCTCAAACCTTTTTTTTTACTAATTAAAAAGATTTTCTGTTGCACACGTGGGCATTCTGTCCCAACTCCTGAGCGTGAAAACCCCCATATTGAATTGGGGTTGGCCACATTTAGTGTGAAATGTATAATCTAGCGTTGATCAACCAGATGGTTTCACCTTTTCATCAGAGATGTGATGGTTAGGGTGAAAAAATAAGCGGCAACGTTGAGTCAGGTACCATTAGCCCCAGACTTGGACCATGGATGGCTTCACCCATTTTTAGACTGGAGATCCCAGTGTCAATGACTAGATCTGGAAGTGTAGCAAACAAAAGCCACACTCCTATTATTTATGGCAAGGCTAGTCAATCCAGATGACTCCTACTTCTTGGCAGTTATAAGGGCTGATGTTGTGAAACCCTGTTCCATTCTGTTCGTAAAGAAGAATCTAAAGCACATCCCCAAGTTTCGTGTTTGCTGCTCTTATACAAGCTATTTCTTTATTCGTTTTAAACACTTTTATGCTGCCTTTCCAATCAAATGGGGTTTCCAGTCCTTGTTCTGAGTCTCTGCACTATACCAGTGTTTAATCAACCGTCTGTGCAAGTCCAAGGTTAAGATGATGGAACGGTGAATTCTCCTGAATGGGCCATACTTAGCACAGAAGAGAATTTCCCAAGCAAGGAATTGTCATGGAAAATCCCCCTCCCCCATTTGTAATAGCCTACACTTGATATGTTATTTAATCTGTGATTAAAAGTTGTGAATATTGACAGGTTCGCACAAAAGTTCTTAGGTATAACTATGCTGCCTCTGTTGGTGTTTGCATTCACTGGGGTGATGAGCCTTGTAGGGATTCATGCAAATTGGGAGTCTGTTCTTAAAATAGGTGCTTATAACAAAAAGGTTGTTAACTGCGAAGGTGTGCGTGCGAGAAAACAATCTTGTTGGTTCATTGTGGTGGCATGCAAAAGCCTCTCCGATATATTTGAACAGTCTTACTGAAAGCCGTTTTAATGTACCTTCCCTTTCTGATTTCTGTAGGGAAGCACCGTACGCTCGCAGTGAGACTGCACTTTTTACAAGAGAGATTCCAGTTTGGCTTCATCTGTCCTTGCAGTTGTCTGGGGAAAGATGTTTCACTGGGTTAACATCTGAATTAAAAACAACAACCGCCCAATCCAAACAAACGCTACCGAAGGTGTGACAGCATAATTTGCAGTGTGCATTGCGGAAGGATTTAATGAGTGGGGCAAAATGTTAGGCTTTCACCCTGATCCTGCGCCCCTCCTGTGGCTGTTGCAGCATAAGCGGAGGCTGGTCATGCCACAACAGTTCCTGCAGCATCTGGCACAAAGGGGCGGGGGGCTGGACGAACCTGGAGAGAGACCCACCTTTCTAAATGCAAGGGAAAATGCCGTTTGTGTTGCTTCAAGCAGATGTTGAGAGATGGGAGATTCTGGGGCCCAAAGAATTCCTCTGCCATTGAAAAAGGAGCAGAAGCTGTTGAGTGGGGGGGAGTGCAGGGGGGTAGACTCACCTCCTAGCATTAGAGCAAAGCAGTGGGGCTTTGTGCAGGCAGGAAAACGACCCCGAGCCCTCCACAACAGAGGACAGGACTGGGCTGTTTCCAAAATAAGCAGCTAATTTTAAGTACTCATTCTTTAAGCCTGACTTTGTTTGGAGCTGGTGTGTGTAAATACTTCTTATTTGCTATTTTTGTGTCAAGGATTTAGATATTCACACACAAAAATTACTAGTAGGCTAAACCTGTAACAGCAATGCCTTTTGGATAACGGAATTTGTTACTTTTTGTTTGGTTATATCTCAATTATCATTTGGTGGCGAGAGTTCAATTAATTCCCCAGGTTGATTGTTAAAAAGGCTCCTCGTTAAAACCGGTCCCTGCGCCTGCCTCGCGTGCGTATAAAAAGGCAGGCATTCTGTCAGACCGCTGAACTGTGAGCAAGTTCTCCATTCAGCTTGGCAAATAACACTGTTAATTGGCGAGTGAGGTTTTCATGGCACATTTCATGACAGGCTCGGCCGGTGCCAATCTTCGCAGCTACTTAAAGAGGGAAATTCCACCCCTGCTGCCGCTACACCTCTGTGAGGAAGGGTGTTGCTTTTATTTCCGTAGGACCCGGCCCCCCTGCAGTTCGTTGCACCACAAACTTTACAAAGGCTTTGATTTGCAGAACTGTCAACCAGCTTTAGAGTTGATCATCATCTCTTGCAAACCTCTGCCAAAGCTGAAGGGAGAGTGCTCCATTCTGTTTATGCAGCAGCGACTGATCTGTGCCAACGGCTGGCTGTAGCAATTGATACCATTCATTGATGTTGACATTAACCCAAAAAAGGCAGTGCGGTGGGGGGAGCCCTTATTCTGTTTGCTCTTCATTTAGAGCTGGAACAGTCCTGCACATGGGACCACAAGCATTTATTGTCCACAGTAAAGGCATCTTTTTAACCTCCACTTAACCACTCAAGGAAGGTATTCTAAAGTAGAAATCCCTGTACCTTTCCCTCTTTCATCTGAAAGAGACTCTGGACAGCCCCCCCCCCCCCGAAATAGCAGTTAGTTGGATTTCCCTTTCAAAGAACATCTGTGCAACAGAGACGTAGGTGTCACCCTTGAGACTGCTGGTACAAGCCTTCATCTACTGAGTGCAGCCACTGTTTGATCTGTAACAAGAAGGGTTTGGCTCCTTGTGGAGTTAAAGGAATCTCTCCCCCAGGATTGTATCCTATTGCAGTAAAGTGAGCTGATACTCAGGTAGTGCTAATTTCAAAGGAACACCCACTCTGAAGCCCTGAGATCTGATCTCAGACTACCTGTACTTCCCTTGGCCTTTGAGACTGATATGCCGCAGTAACAAAGCAGGCCCCCCAGCATCACTGAAATTGGGATCACGTATTTAACGTATTGTACTGTGATTTTACAACATTTGTTTCATCCACAAAAGCTTAGCCTCAGTTGAAATTCACTCCAAGCAGAGGCAGAGCACTCACGGGGACGTGTGGGGTCACATGTCCCTTGGTGCCTGCCAGCTGGTCATGTGGGGGGGGGGTGGAGAATCACCTCCCTCACCCCTGCCCCACCAGGCTGCTCCTTCAGCCGGCGGAGCCTCCTTTGGACGGCGGAGCATCCTGGTGGGGTGGGGCTGAGGGACGCCCGGCGGCGGCCCAGCCAGGTAGGTGGGGTGTGGGGTGGGCACCCGGAGCAGGCTTTGCCCCGGGCACCATTCCCCCTCCCCCCATCTCTGACTCCGAGTGTCTTCTACAATATGGAATTCTCCTGCAGTGTGAAGTTGAGGTACAATTTATTTAGCAATTAGTCTACTGAACATTCCCGTCATTTGTATTCCTTACAAATACTACATGAAAGCAAGTTGTCCAGGGCACATACCACGCAGAGGTTTCCTCCCCCATCACGGTTATCATCTGCCATTTTTAGTTGATGTAACAAGTGCAGTTGAAGGAAGGTGGCCCTTGTGTAAATGATGGTTTCATCATTTGTTTGTTGTGGGACGTGACTGCTGTGTGTCAGACAACAGATGAGCCCTGGGATGACTGCTGACCATATTTGATTGCATCGTGCTGACCTGTACCTTCAAGGCATCGAAGTATAAAGCCCATTAATATTATTTGTGTGATTGTATTGAAAGTAGTGAATCAACCCAAGGACCAGTAACCTCTCAGTTGTCATCAATTATGTGGGGTGAAACATTTCCCAGAAAGATTTCCATTATTATATTTTTCCATGAAAAAAAATCCCACCCAACATATGTACATACAGTCTGTTTATCTATGGTTGTTGTGCTGCAAATAAACCCATGTTAGATGAGCTAAATGAGGGATATGAAGCAGCGGCAAAAGAAGGTATATTTGCCTTCTTTTGCTGACATGATTTAATTTTTCTAATATTATATAAACATTTACATCTTTTAGTTAAAATTACAGCTGGAGAATTGTCTGATTCAGATTTTCCCAGACACTGCATATCACTGCCTGTCTAGTATAGTCATCTGGAGAATTCTAGATGATGCTCACCTTGGATATTTTGCTTTCAGTGGTAGGTGGACATTTACACACCTCCTTTTGTTTTCCTTTCATTCTGTCATGCCCATCACCTGTATAGCAGAAGACCATATATGTTTTCTACTATATATTCCCCATGATGGAATTTCACCATCTTCTGCTAGTTGAGTGTGCCAGTCCCACGAGCCCCTTCTTCGTGTTGCTAGAGCTGTTTTCCCGTTTCATCCATTGCGGGGTCCTCATAATTCCATTTTGGCCTTTATCCACACCTTTCCGGCAAGGAGTGTATTGGTAAACCTTCCCAGCATCTCACTTAGTTTCCATGGCCCAAGGTACTGCAGAAACAATTTGGACTGCAAAATGATCCTTCCTCCCAGGTATATTTAGAAGGTGAAGGAAAGGACAGTGGCTTCTATCCCAGAAAGAAACAGCAGAGCCAAGCATCTAGTGACCATTCACTGCCATTGCCATATTTAAATAGCCTGCCAGGCATAGAAGGTACTTGGGATGTACTTTAGAGTGGGACACTTTGGGAAGCAATTCCTTAAAATTGTGGTTAATTGATGCATACTGGGCAGGAATGGTTTTTCAGTTCCTCTTTGGACGTGCCACTATTTAATAGTCATTCTGGTTACTGTAATGTGTTCTCCATAAGGTCATTGCTTCTCATGGCCATACTGTTCATGTTGAACCAAATGCATCAGCCTGTATCCCAATGGGTATTGGTAGCAGATAGCCTGTTATGCTGTTGATCAGCATAACTTTCTGTAATTTATTGGGCATAATAAAAGTGCTGTTTTTGACCCATTAAGACAGGGGTGTCCAACTCTGGTGCCCCAGATGTTCATGCACTACAAATCCCATCAGCCCCTGATTATATTTCTGCCAGCATGGCCAATTGACTACAATTTGTGGCAGGGGCTGATGGGAATCATAGTCCATGGACATCTGGGGCACCAGAGTTGGACACCCCTGCATTAAGGCCTTGGGTCCTTTAGACTGCTTCCTGTAGACTTGGGTCCTATAGACTGCTTTCTACTGGTGTCCAATTTGGTGATCTCTTTCAGCTGGGGCAAACCTATATACAAGGCCCTGAGGAGCTGTTTCCTTCAGCAGTGAATACGGAAAGGTCACTGTGTCAGCACATCCTTAAAAATGTATGCATTTGTTTTCACAATATCTAGGATATTGTGTTCTCATGCAATATTTGTTTGGCCTGAGGCCATGTAGGTAGGGGTAGCGTTGTACATCCAGTAAATGAAAGTCCAAACCCATTTATTGGAAAAGCGTGTTTGCAAGAGATCGGCGCTACAGTTGCTTTTAACAGCTCAATCCAGAGCCTGTCAGATGGGCAGGGATGGCGCCACTCAAGCGCTGCTCTGCCTGCTCCAAAGGGCTTTCCTGCAGCACAGAAAGCCCAAAAAAGTTTTAAAAGATTTTAACTAAAACTCCACCATGGGGGGAATAGAGATATGCTGCAAAAAATCTCCACTGGCAGCCCTGCTTCGGTAAAAGAACCAAGAAGGCTCTGGAGGCTGAGCAAGGTTGGCCCCACCCCCACGACACCACTGTTGCTCAGGGCAATGCCTGCAGGGAGCTGGGCACCACAGTCGGGCACCACAGGGCCCCGCTGTGGTTGGCCACTGGCGGATTTGACCCTCTGTTGGCACAAATGCCCTAGAGAGGTCAGCTATCCCGGTAGAAGCCTACATACCCTCCAAAGGGGGATTTCCACCCCTCCAGATTTTACCGTAAATGTATTTATTAAAAAGCTTTTTAGTCCCGTTTATGAAGTTAGATTGTTAAAAGGCAAGGGATCCGCATCTCTGTTGTTCTGTGAAAAGGTGGGGGTGGATCCATTTTCTGTGTTTCTGCAAAACGCTTCTTTGCAGCCACTTCAGACTGACTGTTCCATCTGCTAATACTTTGGTGTTCCTTATTTTTCTTTGATGTTTGAGGGTGGGGAGAAACAGGGTGGCAGTGGTAGGGAACACCCACTTCTCGATCCTTCTCAGGTTTTCTGCACTGTAATGATGGCACCATCGCCTGATTTCTGGAAAAAGACTGACCTGGGCTGAATCATTGGGTGACTGGCTATCTTAGCATCTTTCTTTCATCTCTGCTTCCTCCCCCCACCTCGCTTCCCCCGTTTTAATTGTGTAGCTGCTGTGGGAATGAATTCCGGTCAGTGATGACTGGCATATGTTGGTGTATTATATTGCACACATCATTTTAGCTGGCAGATTTTGGACTCCTTTTCCAGCCCAGGATGCATTTGTCCGTCGTTCGTAAAAGCTCACCTGATTATATTCGTGCACACCTATACATTTCAAGCAGCTGTTAAGCTTAACTGCAGACTGTGCAGCGATAATAATTTAAAAAAAAACAGTTGCCATTGTGTCAGGTTGAATATGGATTTTGCAGTGCTTGTGCTTCAAACGCAGGGGTGGGGTTCTGTGCGCGTGTTGTTCCGCTGTGTGGGGAATTCAACCTGAATCGAACAGCCGAATGTCCACAGAATTTTCAAACCTTAATGCAGGATGCAAGTGACTGACTTAAATGAACAAAGATGCCGTTTGGCATTCCCAGTCCTCACTGCATAAACATTAATGTAAACTTACGGGTTTTTGCATTTATTGAGGAGAGGGGTCTTGGGTGAGTCTACCGATGCGAGACTCGTTCCGATATATAGTATTCCAGTTTAAACCCCGCCACCACCACCCCCAGTCTTGAGCAGCGTGCACATTCATGCCGCTCGATCCGTCGAATAGCTTCACAAACCGAGGTGCCAGCCTGTGGCCGTAGCCCCTCATCTCCAGTGCAGCAAATGCATTTTCCACATTAACCAAACATGACAGCCGAAATGATTATTAACCATGCAAGATGTCGGAAGTCATCAAAAATTCACATCAGAGTAATTGCAGTGGCCGGGGGTGGGGGGTGGGGGGTTGGGTTGAGGGGGGAAGGGGATTGACAGTGTTGTGTGTGTGTCTGGAGGGGTGGGGGTGAACATAGGAAGAATCTTTTCTTTTTGCTTACATCTCCTTTCTTCCTTCCTTTCTCCCCCACTCCTTGCCCTCAAATCTCAGATGGTACATTCCATTAACAATAAAATATCCTTCTGTAACCTATAAACACTCCCTTTGGTAACTGGCTTCACACCAGTGATGTCCTTGGTGTAGCACAGCCATGAGCAGAATGCCATTGACGCTTTGCCGGCAGTCACGCTCAGCTGTGGAGACGGCGGCTTTCTCATTGTCTTGCTGGACTCTTCTGTGTCTCCCCTTGCAATTTTTTTTCCTTGAGCGGAAATACTGTGAGCGCAAATCCAGGAGAACGCAGCTGCCTGCGAGCCCAAATACTAGGCATTTGCAAAGTGTTGCAGCCTCAGCTAACCCTAAAAGGTTTGTAACTTCCACGGTGTGTGATCCACAGGTTACGATTTTTACACATTTATATGTGTATATATAATATAAAATATGTGTGCCTATTGGCCTTAAGTAGTTTAGCTGGGGTTTTTTTTGTTGCCATAGGTATATAAGATACTGATGTGCAAGTTAGAAAGAAACCAGAAATTAATTCATAGTGGCTAGCTTGTATTCCTCCCCCCTTTTTTCCCCTTTTGCTATTTTTTTTCTTCTAAACCGATGAAGGGTGGGGCATCTGTTGTCTGCTTTAAAGAATCTCTGCCTACTTGCCTTTTAAAAGAAATGCTACGGCTGCTGCTTTTCTTAGAATTTAAACGAAAGTCAGGCAGGTCAGGTTTCTGATATTATTAAATGTATTCCCTTTCCCTGGTGGGTATGTACTTAAAAGGTTAATAGAGACAAAATTAATTTGTTACTTGCATTGTGCCAGTAATGTGCATGTGTGCGTATGACTTTTAAAAAGAAGCTAGCATTATATTCTCAGAAACATGAATACGACTTGTGATAGGAGAAGCTTTTGATTTTGACCCAGGGCTTCAGCAGTAAGAGAATCTGTGTTGAAATAGTTTTCACAGGTAAATGTCGTCTTTATTAACTTAAAATGCATTGCAATTAATCACTTGGTCTCTTTTATACTGGATTTTAGTCTTTACTCTGAACTTACAATTTCCTAGCTGCTGTTATATTGTAGATATGGAGAGCTGGTTGGGTGTGTGTACATCAGCCTTTCAGTTGCTTTTGGATTCTCTAAACATCTCTAATTTTGTATTCTCTGAAATGTTGCATTGGGTTGTTATATAAAATATTAAGATATCTTTATGTGGCAAAGGTATCTGATATTAGTCCAATTTGGAGGTTCCCCTCCGAATGTGTGAAGGTGCATACCTGAACATCTCCAGTAGCTCTATGTCTTGTTTCAAGGGAAATGCAAGAACTTAGTTTAGCAGAGAAGTGCGGTTGAGCGATGACATTGCTTGAGAGAAAGGCTATTGCCACAGAGACAGCATGGCAAGGAGCCCCTGAATTCCTTAAGATAACAGACAATGAGATGAATGTGCAAAGATGGAGGGACTCATTGCCACTGCCTTCAGCTAGGAAATGCTTAACCGATTCTTTCAGTTGGGCACAGTAGTATTGCAAATTATTTTCCTTTGTCTGGAGAATGTGGAAGCCAGAGTTCAAACTGAAAATGAATGTATGAGAAATTGGTCCAATCCCTCTTTCTAACCATCAGTTCTGGCTCGTATAAAACCAAATCCTAGTTATCTCTGCTCTGCAGATTTCATGTTTGTGAGTCGTGTGTAAATTGTTTAGATTTTACTGTCTCGTGCACATACTATGAGGAAGGCTTTTTTTAAAAGAAGGGTGTGGAGATGCAGACTGTTGAGGGTGAAAAATGGAAACCTTTTGTCTTCAGTGTGTTCAGCTTAGTACTGTGGTTGAAGTGTAAAAAGTTTAAACTGGAAATTTCATTATAGTAGTTACCTTTCTTCGTCTATTTTGATAGACATTTTTCCTCTGTTGTAGCAGGACTAGATAAAAGGTGCAGTTATTACTAAACAATTATATTGAACAGTTTACAAAGTTCTGCTTGTAGTATGTTAAATTTCTGCATAATTTTGACAGAAAGAATAATTTGTATTTTTGAATTCAGTCAATTATACTATTTTTTATAAAGCTGGGTACATAAAAATGAATTTCTACATTCACATGACCTCTTTGTTAACTTTTTTTGGTTCAAAGTGATTTTAGGAATAGTATTTGTTTTACAAAATGATCTGTTCACAAAACTAACTTTTCATTTCCATTGTAGCTTCTATTAACAAACTACATTGTTCAGTTTTAAATTTTGTGGATTATTTTGTTGATGTGAGGAATGACATTGTGATTTAGAAGATTCTTGGAGTTCTGTATTGATTGGTTCTTTCGAAAAACCTTATTTTTCTAGTGCTTGTATAAGTGGGGCATTTTCTATCCATGTTTTTCCTTTGTTACATTCTAGCATGCATTGTTCATACCAGCCAAATGGAACAGATCTTTAGCTTTGGAAGTTTGACTGTAGCAACAGCAAAAAATTCCCTGCAACCCTTCAAACAGTATATAAAGAATGTACAGTAAATGGCATTGTCAGAAGTGCCGCAGTGAGTGAACCCATCCGTTTCTTGGTTTCTGCATTTTGCGTATTTAAAGTGGTTATCATATTTCAGCGCCAGCAATATATTGAGGAAGATTCATGGAACCAGGCGTTGCCTGGCCAGTGGGCGTTGGTGTGTGCAGATGCGGAGCACTTGAAATGTGGACGGGGCGTTGGGGGGATTATAACTATTCCTTTCTACCGAAACTGCAAAATCTTTAGTGTGGCCAAGGAGGGAACCCTGAACAGGTACATGGGTTTGCCTTGGGGCAGGAGAAGCACAGCATTTAAAAATCACTCCATTCCATTTTATCTTTGGGGAGGTGTCAAGAAATGAAGCTGTTTTGAATCAAAGGGGGTTAAGTGTGGGTCTCTCACGGTTTTCATCAATATTCAGGTTCATGCAGCACATTTTAATCTGAAGGATGTGAAAAATGGTGGTATCACTTAAAATGGTACAAGACTGTGTATGCTGGCAAAATCGCAGCTATGAGAAATCCTTCTGAAAAGCTGCAAATAAGTAGTTCTTATTGGAAAATGGAGGATCCAGATGTTAACAGGGAGATAGATGAATGGGAGTGAAAATGGTTGAGAGAGGCATGGCATGTTAGAAATTGAGTAGGTGGATAGAGTATCTGCTGTGGTGCTAATTGTTGCTTGTTTCTTTCCTTAAGTCATATATGGGGGGATTTTGACAGTATTCTGAGAGATCTGTATAATAATTAAGGAGGAGGGGCAATTCATTGCTGTACTCACATTGAAGCCACTGGATCTACCTATACCAGTGATCAGATCAATCATGCTTAAGGATTTTTGTCAGTTAATTTCTGAGCATATTTAGCATTTACAGTTATGCAGTTGTAAAAGAGCAGTGATGTCTCCAGTCTAGTAACTGAAGGATAGGTATTGTGAAAATATCAGTATGTAAACTGTTTCTGTGCATGTGTACAAGGTGTCTTCAAATTACTTAACAAATATACTTTTCTTTTTGCTAAGTTTTTTTTTTAAGTATTTGATAATGGGTCCTTTACTTGTCTTTTTTTTTTGTTAGGGAACCGGAATTCTTTGTCATCTGGGATTCTTGCAGTGCTGAGATATTTCTAGTAATTTTTTCAAAAAAAAAATCCTAACCCACGCTTGGGTGCAGTGAATTAAGGTGGGGTCCTCCGGGTAACAGAGTTGCCTCTCTTATTTTGTCCTTTGGACCCCAAAGTACTGCATGAACAGCAACAAAAGAGGTCTAAAAGCCCGTAATAATTTTAGAATAATCTAGATTATTTATTTGATACTAGAAAAAGAGGATATTTATTTTTGTTCTTTTGAGGGTGGGAAATGCATCTATGTAACTACAGTACTAAAATGGCAGGAGAAGCAATAAAATGGCGTCATGAAGGGAAATTAGTTAAATAGCTTGGTTTAGGGCGTTCCCTCTGTTCATTCTGAGCTAGACGCTTCTCTTCAGTCATGGGTATTACTAGTTATGACTGTCAATATAAGTTCCATCCTAGAACCCAGAAATCATTTTAATACGTTTTTAATTCATGTATTCTGTTTGGAGAAGAGGATCTGGGAGCATGAGGAATACAATTTGTAAAACTATCTTTCTGTCTTACGATGGCATTTCCCAATTCTAAGAACATGTTCTCATTAAAATTACTTTATTCTCACTGACTTCGGAATGCATGTTAGCATTCTTTTTAGGCATCAGTGCTTAGTTCTCAGGAAGCTTGGCTGTGTTTTCTACTAATTTTACAAAGGAGAAGAAATCTGAAGGAGAAAGAAAAATAATGCACGTTAGAGGCCCAGTTGTATTTCCATACTTAGTAGTGTATATTGAACAACTAGGTGACATTTGCGCTAGTTTGCCAGATAACTTGCCTCAGTCAAAGCACTTTGCCTAGATTTTATGTTCTCTATACATAGAATGTTGCATTACGGGATCAGGTTCCCACTTACAGAGAGCCAGTGTGGTGTAGTAGCTAGGGAGACTAGTATCTGGGAGATCCAGATTCGAACCCCTGCTCTGCCGTTGAAGCTTTCTGGGTGACCTTGGATCAGTCACACAGTCTCAGCTAACCTACTTTACAGGCTTGTTGAGAGGAGAAAAGAATGATATAAGTCACTTTGGGTACCCTTTGGGGTGAAAGGTGGGGTATAAATGAAGAAAATCAATTACAAATATATGACTTTGTTGTGTATTTCTACCAACATAGACCTCGGGTTTTATATTGAATGTTGACTAGTGTTGGTATCCCTGAGCCCTGGAGGAAAACTGAAAGCCAATTATTCTCTTTAATCTGTAAATTATTCTTCTGGAAGCACAGTGCTTGGTTTTTTGCACCAACGTCATCCAAGCCATTTGATACGACAGCTTCTGAGCGAAACTACAGCGAGGATTCGTACCATACAAACTGATTACATTATTATCTCGAAACTTTGGGTACAATGTCCACAAACAGGCTCGGTTTTGGGTAACATTTTTTCCTTTGGCTGGTATTAAGCATTCGGTGTTCTATTGAATTTGACTAAAAGTTTAACTTGAGGCCATGAAAGGGGGGGGGATGTTCCAGCTCTGCTCTGGAGGGCTGGAGGGACACGTCCATGCTAACCTCCAACCTCCAGGCCACGCGGAGCCACAGTATAAGGCTGAAAGAGCCGCATGCAGCTCCAGAGCCATGGGTTGCAGACCCCTGTGTTAGTTTAAACAGAAGTAACCTATCAGTAGGGCGGAATAGGACTGTCTTTGTATTGTTATCTATACCGTCTTTGAGATGAGTGACTTATTATCATCGAATAGATAAAAATAAATCCATAAGCTTGTATTATCAAGTAAAAGTAAAATGGCTGCTTTGCTGCTTTTTTTTCCTCATAAAAAATGGAAACTGATGGCTGTAAATTCAGCCCGGCCCATCTTTTCCGATTAATGTTTTCTATATGCTTGTTCCTTCCTAGTGCAGATGACATTTTAAAATGCCTTTTGTCTCTTGTGTCGCACCAGTTGAGGGCGGTTTGTTCTACATGCTTTGGACAACCCAAATCCTTGTTCTGCTGCAAGACATTTAAGCGGTGACCAGCTAAACGGAGAGCTCTGATTGTGTTCTTAGTAGCGGCGAGAGCTGTTCTGGTACGCACTGCATGTTGGGTGTGATCCATGAGTGCTCTCGTCACATCGCTTCCATTCATTTCAGTGGGGGCTTAAGGAGATGTCATCATAGATGCTGATGGAACCAACAATGCTTGGTGGGCTACACCAGTTGCCTGCAAGAAGGAAGCTGTTCGAGGCACTTCTGCACGGAGTGTGAGTCTTTCCCTTCTGCCCACACGTTCTAGCTTTCCGTTCCATTTGATAATAATTAAATGTGATCCAGATGCAACCAACTCATGGAGACCTTCCCATAGGGTTTCAAGGCAAGAGATAAGCAGAGGTGGTTTGCCATTGCCCTCCTTGGCATAACAATCCAGCCCTTTCTGGAGGTTTCCAATCCAAATACAAACCATGGCCGACCCTGCTTAGTTTCTGAGCTTTGATAAGCACGGGCTATTCTGGCCAACTCTGGCTGATTTAAATCCTGAAGCATTTTTGTTACTCAGCCTCATTTTAAATGGTTATAGTAGAGAAAGGGTATAAAAACCAACTCTTCTGTTGAATGTTGCAGTTGTAGGAGATTGTATTTCAGTCGCAGCAGCGCCCGTGTAACACTTCAGACAGTTTCCCCAAAACAGTGTTTGAGTACCCCGTAAGTGTCTGTCCTTGAGTGCATGGGTTGTAACAAATGGTTTTAATGTGTAAATTGGAATATCTTGTATGCATTATTTACGTGTCAGCGGCTAAGAATCTCTTAACCAGACACCTTTTAGCCAACTCCGTGCTCTACAGAAGATGAAGCAAGACGACAGTATTTTTACATAATGTGTAATTCTCAGGGAGCTAGAAAAGAAGGTGAGCAAAGCAAAACGGAACGGGACAGAGCCCTGCTTTATTTATGGCTCATTTCTTTATCCTAACAGGGATTTTTTGCTGGGCAGGAGCAGTTCCATTTAGGGTGGATATTTTCCGAGCCTGGCCCACTTATTTAAACATCTTAATTCTGCCTTTCACCACTGGGGACCCAAACCATACAATATAGCATATCAGAAGCTGATGCATGCTACGAGCATTTATTTCCCAGGGAAAGGAACTATGTACTGGTTGGATGATGCCAGAATCCGGCTTGTGTTGCGTTCTCTCCATCAGACACTTTTTGAAAATATGTTTGTTCTCATCTTGGTAAGTATGCAGATGTAATGTTGGAAGGACAAACCATGCGTCCTTTTCCAGACTCTCATCCCCATTAATGCTTAATGTGAGACGGACAAGTGTCTTTAAGACTGTACTGAAGTACTAGGAAGGAGTTACAACATGCAACCATTTAAGAAAGTAACCTATGATGGGTACTTCCCAAATGCCAAGTGTGGGTGACCAGCCAACTTAGCGAGGCGTTTTGTATAGAAGGAGGTCCGGAACCAAGGAAAGGCAGGTTGGAAGCCTCAGTATCTTCCAGAAAAGATGTAAAACTTGGGTTTTCCTGCAGTTACTTCTAGAAAGAAGATAGAAAGGGCTTCATCAGGGATGTCTAGACATATGTAATTTTGCTGCTGAACCCACTGTGGAATTACAGTCACAGCACTTTTGACACAAATTCAGTATTTTACTTTCTGTTAACTTGGAAGTAACCAGGGATGCTATATTTGCACAGCAGTGATTGACCAGTTGTTGCATTAATTGCAAAGGGCTCTTTCTCCCCTGCTTTTTAGAGCAGGTCTGTGCTGTGTCTGTGGGTATAAATGCACCAGCAGTGGTGTGCTGCTAAAGCAAAAATTACTTATCCTTTGTCAGCCTGGTGTGGTGGTTAGAGTGTTGGGCTAGGATCTGGGACACTCAAACGGGAGCACCCACTCAGCCATGGAAACTTGCTGGGTGACCTTGGGCTATTTACACACACTCAGCCTAACCTTGGAGGAAGGGCAGGATAAAAATGTAGTAAATAATAAATATGCGCTGGAAGGTAGCATGTGAGTATCAGTATGTGCACGCCCATCTGTGACAGTATTTTGCAGTCTCAATTGTTTAGAGACAAACAACAGTTTCCCATTAGTCTGAACTAAGCCATAGTTTTTTTTTCCTTCTGAATAATAGATCTTTTAAAATTAAATTATCTTGCACTTCCTCCTGAACCTGGAGAATAAAAGCACCTACAGTAATTTGCTAACGAGCACATTTATTAAAATTTAATTGATTAATCATCTGCCCGTTACCAGCTCATCAATTATAATTCTTTTGTTCATTGATGGCCTTGGTTATTTGTCTGCGTTTCTAAACATTGAACCTTTGTAAGCAATAATGAGTTATGTTGTCCATCCATCATAATGTTTGCTTGCATCTTATAAGGAACAAATATAATGAAGTCTTTTAAAAATGACGTTACAAGCAACCTTAGTTCCTTTAGCAGTCTCTATGTGGCAAAGTTAGGGTTAAACTATTCACACAGTGGTGTAGATTGGCATGAGTTCAATATGACAACGACTAGCATTTGCCAGCCCAGAGACAGAATCGTGGCCTATTGGAAGGAAAATACTAAATCCCAAGATTCTGTCCAAGTGTGATTAAAACTGAAGCCAGGTAGCCCTGAACGGTTCATGTCATTCCCAGAGGTCTTCAACCTACATCCCTGCCTTTGTATATGTTCATCCTACTTGTTTGCTTTGTGAAACAATTGTAAGAGATTTTAAGTAAATTCTGTGAAGGAATGAACTTCCCTAGACATTTAATCATTCTTAACCCTTCTTATTTCCTTCCCAATATTTTCATACCTTTTACACATAAAGGCGTTCAGCAACCAAACCAATATTCCATTTATTGTCTCAGCTTTTCCTTGATGTTTGTTCTCTGGATCGCTTCATGTAGATGTTTGGGGATTTCCAACTGATACCATGCGGCTGTGTTCTTAACAGGGGCAAGGCACACCCTTCCTCTGATGAGATACAAACCTCAGCGGAATTTGGGATTTCAGACATTTTTGTTTCCCCACTTGCAGTGGCTTCTACCAACCAGCAGAGCAAGTTGGCTTTAATCTGCTTGACCCGCTCTGAGGATAAGATCCTTTTCCATGAGCCTTTCAAAAAATGGCAGCCAACAGATAAGAATCAGGACTCACATTAAGGAGTTGGCTGCATCAAGCATCTCATTGAGCGTGTGTGTAGGTGGGTGAGTAGGTGTACATAACACAGAGAGACAGGCAATGGCAAATCACCTCCAAACGTCTCTTGCCTTGAAGACCCTACGACGTCCCCATCAGTCAGCCGTGACTTGACGGCAGCAATGGCGCAATGGTTAAGAGCAGGTGTACTCTAATCTGGAGGAACCGGGTTTGATTCCCTGCTCTGCTGCCTGAGCTGTGGAGACTTATCTGGGGAATTCAGATTAGCCTGTACACTCCAACACAAGCCAGCTGGGTGACCTTGGGCTAGTCACAGCTTCTCGGAGCTCTCTCAGCCCCACCCACCTCACAGGATGTTTGTTGTGAGGGGGAGAGGACAAGGAGATTGTAAGCCCCTTTGAGTCTCCTACAGGAGAGAAAGGGGGGATACAAATCCAACTTCTTCTTCTTCTTCTTCCTCTTTCTCTTCCTCTTCTTCTTCTTCTTCTTCTTCTTCTTCTTCCTCCTCCTCCTCCTCCTCCTCCTCCTCCTCCTCCTCCTCCTCCTCCTCCTCCTCCTCCTCCTCCTCCTCCTCCTCTTGGTTATCCTTTGTGACCCTCCCAATCCAGCAGTCTGCTGTCAGGCTCTTCTTTCTCACCATTCATACTATTCAATTCTTTCTTAAAATCCTACCCACTGCAGTTAATTTTTGCCTCAGTGTGTGAAACTGCATTCTGAAGCTAGTTCACTGAGCTTTGTTCAGGTGTACTATTATGCCAGGGCTCGTGCTTACAAGGATAAAAAGAAGGAAGAGTTGATCTTGCTTTCTGAACCGTGATTAAATAGTGATTTTTTTCAAATGATCCCTCCCCCCATTTTCACTTTGGGTCAGCAGTACGCCAGCGGCGGGACTTGAATCTTGGGGAGCTGAACTCGGATGACTCCACTGTAGGCTGGAATGAGTCTTTTCATGGCTTTGTGTGTCCTGATGGTATCTTTACAGGAATCTGGATATGAGATTTGCGTTTTTGGATGAGGAAGGGGAATTAGCTGCCCATCTGTGCTGTTAAACTTACTTCCACATTGTTCCTGCTTGCTATCATTTTGCCAGACCTTTTAATTCCAGAGTTGGGTAAGCTTGCATGGTGCTCAAACCCTTTCCACAAATCAGCAGCCACGCTCCTGTTTTAGCATTCAAAAAGCTTCAGTAAATTTATTGAGACATGGTCTGATCAAGCTTAAAATCATGGAAACCCAGCCCAAAGTATGTGTTTGTTTTTGATCGTTAACTACCTTCACCTTGTTTTGAATTATGAAATAGATGGTTACTCTAAAGAATCATTTTTTCCTGTAATTCCTTTTAATTAGGCAAAGAAAAATAGTACATAAGGTGGTACAGTGTCTAGAAACATATCCCAGTGTCCCGTTTCTCACAAATATATTTGATTTTCCTTCCCTTCTCTTTTACAAGTCAGTTCAGTTAACGTTGCTACATTTCAAACCCAGTTATACAAATCCGAGAGAGATGGTGCTTTCTTTAATTTCCAGCCTGCTGCTGGATTCATTTCACATGCCATCACCAAAGCCATAACTAATCAAGGAGTGACATGATAGCCATGTTCAAATATTTGAAGGGATGTCACATTGAAGAGAGAGCAAGCTTGTTTTTTTGCTGTTCCAGAGACTAGGACAAGGAGCAATGGATTCAGGGTGCAGGAAAAGAGATTCAACTTGAACATTAGGAAGAATTTCCTGACCCCAAGGCCCTTTCTGCACGGTGGCGGCAGCGCTTCTTCACTGGCATAATTTATGCCAGTGGAGGTGTGGGGACTGCTTGTGTGAGCAGTCCCGGTTCCCTCCCTAGCGGGAGAGGTGGCTTCGCACGGAGCCGCCTCTCGGTCGCCTTCCCCCACTCACCTGCCTCTCCAGCATCACTGTGGAGGACTGCAGGGACCCGGCCATGCTCCCTCCGACCCCTGGAGGTCGGAGGACAGTGTGGGCAGGTCCCTGCAGTCCTCCACAGCGATGCTGGAGAGGCCGGTGAGTGGGAGCAACAGGGAAAGGGGCGGCTTCCCTGCGGTGCGATTCGCACCACGCCACCGGGAAGACGCAGTTTTTGAAAACGTTGCTCAATGAGTGAGGTCGTCAGGGATGGCTTCATGCCACCCGGGGAAAGGCAGGACGGCGCTGCTGCGATGCAGCAATGCAGGCCGTGGGAACGCTCTCCCAGGGACGGCGTTTTTGCCGTCCCTGGGACACTTCATTTGGCCCGTGCGGAAAGGGCCTAAGAGTTGTTTGACAGTGGAATTCATTGCCTCAGAGGGTGGTGGAGACTCCTTCTTTGGAGGTTTTTAAACAGAGGCTGGATGACCATCTGTCAACACAGCTTTGATTGCATGTTCCTACATGGCAGGGGGTTGGACTGGATGGCCCTTGGGGTCTCTTCTAATCCTATTATTCTAATTCTATATCATCAGACCCTATATAATTCTTTTGAAAACCCAGTTGCAATGCTCCAGCTTTCATTGGTATCTCATGCTCTATTTTAAATTAATATCTAGGGAACAAGTTTTTGGACATTTCTAAATAGGAGGAGCGGCTGCAGCTCAGGGGTAGAACAACTGCTTGGCACGCAGAAAATCCCAGCTTCAGTTCCTCGCATCTCCAGTTAAAAAGAGTAGGTAGCTGATGATGTGAAAGACCTCAGCCTGAGACGACGGAGGGTTTGAATAGACAATACTGACTCTGATAGACCTTGATTCTGTATAAGGCAGTCTCATGTGTTCATATGTAACATAACTGTGTGTAATTTGCTGCATTTAGGTCACAAATATATTTCACTCTTACACTTGTTAGCTGCCATCTCCCCTGGGATATGTAATAAATTCTGTTGTACAGTCATTAATTAATATTCTTAATATTGCTCCACAAGCACTCCCATTTGTGTGGTAAGATGGAACATCCAGTATTGTTTGAATTTAGTGCAAATAAACTGATTAATTAGAATTGCATTTTTAATTACAGCAGTGGCAGTTAAAGAACTGTTTCTAATTCCCTTGAAGTATTAAAATGCTGTTTTTCCGAGTTGGATTAAAAAAAACCCCTTGAATCATTTGTAGGCTTTGAGCACATGTTTATCTGTTCCGTCTCTTACCCAGGCAACAAAACAGGCAAACCCATCATTTATTGGAGCAACAAACTTTGTAGAGTTGTGTTGAAGTCCATAGGCATGTTGAAGAGTTGAGATTGGTGATTCCTTCGGTCTTGTTGTTCAGGTCAAGGTCTGAGGTAACAAAAGAGACTAACCTGAAAAACTGTCTGCACCCCTTAGGTTGCTGTACTTAACATGTTTCTTTAAAGAGTGCCCTCATATTTCTGTGTTATCAGTTTGCTGAATCCATTATGGGCACAGACCAAGATGATGGGTCAGCTCCAAACTAAATTTCCCAATGGCAGAAGGGAACCTTTTGAAGGGATGTCATGTTGAGGGAGCAAGCTTGTTTTCTACTGCCTCAGAGACTAGGACCAGGAGTAATGGGTTCAAGGTGAAGGAAAAGAGATTCCACCTAAACATCAGGAAAAAGTTCCTGATGGTAAGGGCTGTTCGACAGTGGAATGCACTGCCTCAGAGTGTGGTGGAGTCTCCTTCTTTGGAGATTTTTAAAGAGAGGCTGAATGGTCATCTGTCAGGAGTGCTTTGATTGTGCGTTCCTGCATTGCAGGGGGTCGGACTTGATGGCCCTTGGGGTTTCTTCCAACTCTATAATTCTAACTACCCCCCTCCCAGCTCATTGGTCTCCATGAAATGCTGTTCCTGGTCAATAGGGACCCTGAAAAATGTCCATTGGTGTTGTGTGTGTGTGTGTGGGGGGGGAAGGTAGGGTGTGTAGGGATCTTGGTGTGTGTGCGTGTAGGGACCCTGAAGAATGTCCATTGGTGGTGTGTGTCTGTGTGTGGGGGTGTTGTAGCAGGAAAGGAAAATTGACGATTTAATCTGGATCCAACCCAATGTCCTTGATGGCTCACCAATAGCCGATCCAGCTGTCCATCCCCACTCATTTGCCAATCTGCCCCTTCCCTGTGAAATAATCAAGTTGTTTCATGTACAATTTAGTATTTTACTATTTTAACTGTTTTGTTTTTGTTTTGTTAGCCTTATTAGCCCCTTTGAAAACGTCTTTGTCCCTGGAGAGCGAATTTAAATTATTTAAAATAAAAGACGGGACAAATTTTCGAACTTAATCAGCTTGCAAGTTAAGAAGGTTTTTCTCCCCAGAAGTACCTCAGAACGTCGTTTGCCTGGCTCTTAGTGAAAAGAGTAGTTGATGTAATGAGTATTTTTACTTACTTTTTAAAAAGTTGCCATTGCTGTGCCGTTTGCCCCACTTTCCTTTTTCTCAGCAGGATCAGAAAGAGATTGTACGTGAGATCATCTCTTTTTATCCTCAGAACGATCCAGAAAGCAGGTTACAACTGAGAGAGTGAATGCCCAGTGCAGATGAAACCGTATCCAGGGTGAAGGGATGGATTCAAGGGCTTTGCATTCTCCCTCTTGCCCCCTGAAGCTGGATTTGTTGGTGGTCTCACCATTGTTAACCGTGGCTGCTGTGAAGCTAGGATTATACCTATGGCCACCTTATGAATCCAGATTGCATCTGAATTCTGGAAGGGGCCTTCTTGAGATTTGAGGCCGAGCTTCCTGCATTTAAAACCAAGAGAGCAGGGCAGCTGACTCACCCTGCCTGTCATTTTGAGCTGCCTGTTTTCTGCCTTTGGAATGGGGCTGGTGATAAAGCCAAAAGAAAGACATTTTTGAAAGGAAGGGATGTGGCAAATGCAAATGAAAAGATATATTTTCATACATCCCCAAGGTTGACGGGCACCTCTCTGAGTTATGGATCTTTTGTAAATAAATCGAGTGGGCAGAGCAGGCTGTGTAAATTAATGACAGGACAATGGTTCAGGCTGCATTAAGGTCTTCCAAAACTAACGCGATGTATAAAAATACAGAACAAATGGAAATAAAATGGCTTTGGAATTGAAGCTTTGTTTGCACATTGGGAAAGACTGCTGGCAATTTATTGTCAAAGGCTTTTATGGCTGGAATCGCTGGGGTGTTGTGGGGTTTCCGAGCTGTATGGCTGTGTTCCAGTAGCATTTTTTCCTGACTTTTCACCTGCATTTGTGGCTGAAGATCCTCTGAAGATGCCATCCACAAATGCAGGCAAAACATCAGGGGGAAATGCTACTGGAACACGGCCATACAGCCCAGAAACCCCACAACACACTATTGGCAATTATTTCTCAAGCATTTCAGCCATGTGAATATCTGCATTTTTGTGAATATCTGCATTTTTAAGTTCTGCGGTTGTCCACGATCTGGGGCTTTGGCTGTGCTTTTGCTGAATCATCGCTTCCCATTTTTAAAAACGGACAAGCGCGCTTAATCACTTCTCATCTATCTGACAAGCTTTCATCCAATTCCGCTCAAACAGAGTGGGAGAAGAAGCCGTCGTTGCGTGCCTGAGATAAGTGTACAGAAGCAGGACACTTCGCTCGGGAATTGATACACTTTTTAAAAAACTGATTACCATATTTAATTTTCAGCTGAAACAACCTTTGACTTGGTTTAGGCTGGTGACCAAATTGGGTTGCACTTCAGTGAAATTTGAAGTTGCCTTGTAGGAATGAGTGTATCTGGATTTTCAGTGTCAAATCAGTTTTCATCTGAAGCTGTGTTCCTTCTTTTTTCTGTAGGGATTCCTCAAAAATGAAAAAGATAATGCTTTACTGTCCGCCATTGAAGAGTCTAGGAAACGGGTAAGTTTGGGATGGGGGTATGGAAGAAATTTCATTTAATGTCTTGTGAATGTATTGTCGAAGGCTTTCACTGCTGGATTGAACTGGTTGTTGTGGGTTTTCCAGGCTGTGTGGCTGTGGTCTGGTAGATCTTGTATGTAACAGACTTCTCTCTGTGATGCACCTCTGAAGATGCCAGCCACAGATGCAGGCGAAACGTTAGGAACAAGATCTACCAGACCACGGCCACACAGCCTGGAAAACCCATAACAACCTCCTGTGAATGTGTTTCATACGTATGTAAGTGCCATTGTCAGGAGTGGCTCCAAGTCTGGCTTCTACAGGCACGTTTATTCTCCAAGATTGCTCCCTGAAGATCCTCCTCCCATTTTCCCAGAGAATGTACGAATGCGAAGTGTGAACAGAATTATTGTAAAGCGAGCATCTCAAGGCTGAAGCAGCGATAGTTGGTTTGCCTCCTGCTGGGCTGTTTCCTCCTTCCCCTTCCCAACGAGGTCAGCCTAGTTATCTACATTTGCGAGCATCCAGGAAAGATCAAACAGAGGATAGATACATTAACATGTCAGAGAGTGGATTACATTGTAAAAGCCCAGATCAACTCCCCCCCCTCCCCACACACACAGCAGAACCAATACTCTCCCTTCCAGGTGTGAACCATGGCGTCTCTCTGACGGATGCCAGGAGGGCACGAGCCACTTGTGACATCCACCAAGCCACAACTGACTTATGGCGACCCAAGTGAGGGGCTTTCAAGGCAAGTGAAGGATACAGGTGGCTTGCCATTGCCTTACCTTGGTATCTGCCATCCAAGTTCTGACCTTACTTAGCTTCCAAAGTCTGGCAAGATCAGGCTATACCATGCCGCCTTCTCTCCAATGAATTTGAAGGGGAGGTAGATCTCAAAAGGGTTGGTCATAGCCAACTTTAGAATTCTAAGAATGGAATGTGCCTCGCTCCACAGTTTCCTGAGACCCCTCTGGCCTCTTTAAGACTCAGTCACTCAGTAATGCTATCCTCTCCCTTCAGGCACATCTGTCCTTGCAAAGACATTATTTGTGGGGGTTGTGTATGGATGATATCACTGACAGCATTGTGATTGTGTGATTTGCACCATACCATCGTTTTACTCCTTTGCATCTAGTGTTCTTTGTATCAATCCTGTTGCCATCTGGAAGACAAAGCTTGGTTGGGTTGGCCCTTTTTGAAATGGACCGAGGGGCCATGACATTTGTTCCCCCTACTAGGGTCACTGCTTGACCCCAAATGTGGAAAGATCTTCTTTCAGCCATTTTTGCCCCAGTATTTTGCAGCCATTTTTGGGTAGACTTCACTCCGTGTGCTCCTCTGCACTTTCGGTTGCCTATATCTTGACTTTCTCAGGAAAGAGAATAGCTAAAGTGCAGGTGGGATTATGAGAACCTGCGCTGATATTCAAGAGCACTCTAGATTGTGTCTCAGCTTTGAAGACAGCAGTTGGGAACAAAGTACTGGGAAAATCATCTGCAGAATGTAAAACTGCATAGGAGACACATTAACATAGGAGGACTATAGTTGCCAATCCCTAGCTCAGATTGTTTCCAGAATACTGAGAATTCAGGTGTTTGGTTTTGTTTCCAGGTTAGTTATTTCAGCCTCATAGCTGATAAGATTTTATTTATTTGTTTGTTTGTTTATTACTTCATTTCTATACCAGTGTTCTCCTTCATGAAAATTCTAAATTGTTTACATTGCTCTGTCTTTTATTTTATCCTCACAACCAAATAGTTTAGGCCAATAGTGTGTCACTGGTCCCATGGCAGAGTGAAGATTTGAGCCTGAGTCTTCCAGATATCCTTCTGACACTCCAGTCACACTAATACTACACCCAACTGTGCCAGTAAATGTTTCTGATATTGTCTTGGGTGCCAAATAGTACACTAACCTTCCCAGTACCATTCTTACTTTGGTCACTATTTAGCATTTCCTTTTATTATTCTGAAAAGTCTTCATACTCAGTTAATAGCAGAGCTACTTAGAAAGTATTATTATTATTTTATTATTTATTAATTTCCCTATACCACCCAACCCCCGAAGGGCTTTGAGTGGTGAACAATAAGGCCAAAAAAGGCAACACATAATGTACAATGATAAAATATGAACATATAAACATTAAAATTATTTAAAACACAGAAGCAGCAACACACAGAAACTATTGGCGGCGCCCAATCCCACGCTCGAGAGGGGATGTGGCAGAAAGCCAAGAATGGTACAGATTAAATCAGAGGGGGAGGTTCACGGGGGGACGGCACACAGATCCGTGGCCAGCCTCCCACAAAGCCCGGGGGAACAACTCAGTTTTACAGGCCCTGCAGAACTGTCCAAGGTCCTGCAGGGACCTGATGGTTGGAGAGAGAGCATTCCACCAGGCAGAGCCAGACTGTAAAAGCCCGGGCCCGGGTAGAGGCTAGCCGCATCATTGAGTGAAATGTTGAGTGATGTTTGGCCTTGTATTCTTAAGTGTGTCTCAGGACACTCTGTTTTCTGCACGTACTTCTTTTTGTCCTAGACCTTTGCCATGGCTGAGGAGTATCATCGGGAATCCATGTTGGTTGAGTGGGAACAGGTGAAACAACGGATCCTTCATACTCTGCTGGCATCAGGAGAAGATGCTCTGGATTTTACGCAGGAAAATGAGGTACCTTGGGGTCTGTTGCAGATATGGGACACAGGCTTCTCACATGAGCAAGCTGTGATCAGGCTTGTGGGTCCTTCATGTATATATTTAATGTTTATATTTATTCTGCCCCAAAACCTACATGGAGAACAGCTGAATTCTGTAGCATTTACCAGTTTATTACCAGTTTAACAAATTTATATGAGCTCTCATATTTTGACCATACTGTTGAGCTGTCCTTTTGAGCTGTCCTTTTGTCTTTTGTGATTCCGGCAGGCATTACTCATTGCTTTTTTTCAGTTGTGTTTTTACATCTCTAAGAGCTAGATACTTGCTGAGATAGTCAGGAAACTGAATCCTGTCTCCATTACCACATTCTGCTGTTTTCCTTCACTTCCACTGGATCTTAGCATACACAATATCTGTTTGAACTTGGAGTCCTTCCCATAGGAGCAGCAGTAATGTAGTGGTTAAGAGCAGGTGTACTGTGGAGGAACTGGGTTTGATTCCTTGTTCTGCCACCTGAGCTGTTGAGGCTTTTCTGGGGAATTCAGATTAGCCTGTGCACTCCAACACACACCAGCTGGGTGACCTCGGGCTAGTCAGAGTTCTTTGGAGTTCTCTCAGCCCCACCTTCCTCACAGGGTGTTTGTTGTGAGGGGGGAAGGGAAAGGAGTTTGTAAGCCCCTTCTCCTGGAGGCGATCTCGGGCATCCTGGATGGGGTGATTTCCAACCTATGCTCAGGGAGGCAGAACTAAATGATGTCACTTCCTGTGATGGGTTGGACTCTCTCTCTCCTTGATCCCCAGAATCGTTTCTGCCTGAGCAGGGAGAGCAGTGCTTGTTTAGGACTCCAAGCCCTGGATCCTGCTATTTCTTCTGCCTTTTCTTCGTTGTCTCTTCGTGAGTTTTTGTCAAGCCCCGTTTGTCCTACCCTTGAATCCCACGGCTTTTAGAGCCTTTTCTCTGCATTCAAGCCTCTTAACAGAGGGTCAATGGCAGAGCAGCGAGGCTATGCCCGCTCTTTCTCTCCCCCTCCCGACTCCTTTGGGAAGTCTGCAGCGGAGAGCACCAGGGCAGCAACCCGTCGGGGTTTGCAAGAGCCCTCTACATCGATTGCTGGCCATAAAAGCCCCCGGGCTCCCTCCAAAGCCTCGGCAGCGGCGAAGACAGGCAACAAAAGGCGCGCCAAGGCCTCCGGCCGAGCAAAGATGCTGCGGAGCCTAGCGCAGCAGAGCAGCGCCCACAACAACGGAGCACCAGCGTCCCTCTCTGGGACGTGGCTGGCGGAGCTCCCTCCAGCCCCCGCAACGACGGGGACCCAGCGGAGCTGATTTGCGCGCCAACAAACGCGCGTGAAGAACGCCTCGAGGCAGAGGGGGCGGGCCGCCAAGATCGCGCGGCTGAAGAGGGCACACAAGCCCCAGCCTCCCAGGGCTCCTCCCCCCTCTCCGTTACCAGGCAAGATCGAGGGGAAAAGGAGAGGGAGGGCTCCTCTCAGTCTGCCTCCGTTTCTAATCCTCCTGAGTCTTTTTCGTGGGCAAACACCTCCCCAGAGGCCTTAATGGGGCTGTTTAGAAAGACAATGAGACAGGAAATAGTGCAGCATGACAAGAATAAGAAAGCTAAGCGCAAACAGAAGCGCCTTTCCCATTCTCAAAGATCACACAGACATAGCCATCACTCTAGCCCCTCCCTTAGGTCACTTAGTCCTCCCCACACTGGCTATAGGGATCCCCTTAACCTCCCTGAGGAGGAAGGTGCCAGCGAAGGGGAGATTGACCAAACATCAGATCATTTCTCTGACACAGAGGAACTTCAGGAGGAAAATAAAGAACAGTGCGTCAGATTTTTCAAGAAGGAGGACCTCCCCCCTCTCATGTTAAAGGCCATCTCCGCACTTGAATTACAGGACCCGGCAGACGCCGAGGACCCTGAGGGCCCCTCCACTTCCAAAAAGACAGTTAAAGGTGTCCCAAAAGGGAGCAAGGGCATGTTCCCTCAGTCAGAGGAGACATCAGCGGCCTTTCCTCTCCCGGAATTCTTCGAGAGAAGGATTAAAAGAGAGTGGCTTAACCTAGACGCCAGTAAGAGCTGCCCCTCTTCTTTAAAAAACCTCTATGTACTTCCAGAGCACATCCATAATATCATTAAGACCCCTCTTGTTGATGCTCCGGTCGTGGCCCTCCAATCAGGCGGCCTTGTCACTAAGGATGGAGAAGGGACTCTGAAGGACCCGATGGACCGCAGAGCGGAGGTCTTCCACAGAAGAATACACGATAGATTAGCCTTATCCATCAGAGCCCTAGCCCCATCCTCCACCATGGCTAGAGCCACCATCGTGTGGCTGCGTCGCCTCCTTCTCATGCTCCCTCCAGAGGCCCAAGGTCTGCGTGAAGGGGTAGAAAGGATCCTTGCCGCAGTTTGCTATTGGGCAGACTCCACCTTTGCACGCTGAGAGCCTGGTCTGCCGACTTCCATTCCAAACAAGTGGTTTCCACCTACGATTACCACGGTTCTAGACTCTTCGGCAAGGACCTAGATGCCGTCCTCGTAGAAACCAAAGGGAACAAGAAAACCATGCCCAGATATGTCAGATCTGACCAAACATCTTCCTTTAAACCTTACACCACCTTTCGTTCACAGCGCACCCTCACCCGCACTCCTAGGGACGGCAAGCGCTGGTTCCCACAGCAACAACAACAGCAGCCTCAACAGCAATTCAGAAGACGTGGCACCTTCTCCAGTTCCTTTCGTCCCTACAACCGTCAACAGGGCAGAGGAGCAAAACAATTTCAACCTGACAGGACCTCCAGATCCTGACTACATTCAGATCCCAGTCGGCGGCCGCCTCCAACATTTTCACCACCTGTGGACAGGCGACCACGTCGACCAGTGGACCAAGGAGGTCGTCACCTCAGGCTACCTCCTCGAATTCTCCAGCTTCCCAAGGTCCCGATTTCGAATCTACCCATCCCAATGCAATCCGGACAAATTAAAAAGAACCCGAGAAGCCGTTCAACACCTACTCAAGATTCGGGCCATCGAGCCGGTACCCATCTTGGAACGTTCCTGCGGTGTCTATTCACATTTCTTCACCGTTCCCAAGCGGAACGGAGACTGGCGTGCCATTCTAAACCTTCGATATGTGAACCGCTTCATCCGCCTGCGACGATTCAAAATGGAGACACTGCGATCCATCGTGGAGGCCCTCCGCCCAGACGACTACCTAACTTCACTGGACCTCACGGAGGCCTACCTCCACGTCCCTATCAACCCACTACACAGACGCTTTCTCCGGTTCGCGGTGGGGCCAGATCACTTCCAATACAGATCTCTTCCGTTTGGGCTGGCCACTGCCCCCCGAAGTCAAGGTGCTCCTGGCACCCATCATGGTTCTAACGGGAATCCACATTCACCCGCATTCCTCTCATCCGACATCCTGGTACGCTCCAACTCCAGACAACAAGCGCTACAGGATCTAGAGGTCGTCATGAACACACTGCGCCAACACGGCTTCCTGGTGAACCTCCAGAAGAGCTCCCTACACCCATCCAAACGGATGGAGCACTTAGGGGCCATAATAGACACTTCCCTCAATCGCCTATTCATTCCTCCAGACAAGATCTCCAAGATCCAGAAGCTCGTGACCAGTCTCCTTCCCGCCAACAGAGCTTCCCTCCTACAACTGGCAAAACTCATGGGATTGTTCATCTCAGTAACAGACATGCTGCAATGGGGCAGGTTCCATGCACGGACATTACAACTTTTCCTTCGCCCCTACCAATACCTCATCATGCACAAGAGGGATCGCCCTCTACAGATTTCCATAGAGCTCCGCGACAGCCTTCGGTGGTGGGCCCGTCACCAGAACCTTTCTCGAGGGAAAGTGTACCTCTACCCACACAGGCTCCAGATCTTCACCGACGCCAGCCTCAGCGGCTGGGGAGCATCGCTACAACAAAACTTCGCCCAGGGTGTTTGGACAGCGAGCCAAGCCAAACTACCAATCAATGTCCTGGAGATGAAAGCCATTCTGCTGAGCCTCCAACACTTCCAGCCAACCCTCCAGGACCGTCATCTTCTGGTCAGGACGGACAACATTGCCGCCAAGGCCCATATCAACAATCAGGGCGGGTCCAGATCCCGTCGACTTCATCGGGAGGCTACGGCCATCCTGTCCTGGGCAGAGACTCATCTCCTATCGTTGTCAGCGGAACACATACAGGGAGCCCTCAACACGCAGGCAGACTGGCTCAGCCGTCAGTCAGTAGTCGAAGCAGAGTGGCAACTACACCCCGAGATATTCCACAATCTGACTCTGGAACTAGGGAACCCCACTCTGGACTTGTTCGCAATAATGCCCAGCGCTGCCTCGCTTCTTTCTTCACTCAGATATCATCCGAGGCCTGTGGTGGATGCCCTAACCTCCCCAAGGAACTACTATATGCATTCCCTCCGTCCCCTGTCACCACTTAATTCTCAGAAAGATATGGCTAGAAAAAAGCAGAAGTCATACTGGTAGCACTGCAGGCCGGTGACGGCCATGGTTCTCTTCAATACTACAGCTGGCAGCTGCCTCCACCGGCCTTGCATTTACCATAGACATGTTGTCTCAAGGTCCCCCATCGTCCACCCCAGTTGTGGGTGTGGTTCTGTCTGACCACCGCTCGAATCCAATCTCTAGCTTACCAAGGGCTACCTAACACAGTGATAGCCACCATCATCGCGGCTAGAAGGCCTTCCACCACATATACAACTCCTCTCAGCAACCCCTCTCCACCCTTCCATCCCAGACATACTCTTGTATTCCTACAGCTGGCTTCAAAAGGGCCTCAGGAGCTCTGAATTTTCAAGAGAGGTATCTTAGCAGGCCTAGCAACCGTGGTACCTACCTTCCAATGACATCCCAGCCACCAGACACCCGGACATTATAAGGTTTCTTAAAGGTGTCTCCCAGAAACAACCTCCTGTGGTACACAGGTTCCCAGCCTGGAGGCTTAACACCGTTGTCAGCGGCCATTGCTTTCCTTCAACCAATCCAGACCATAAGTCTCAGATGGTTGCGAATGAAATTATTATTCCTCATCGCCATCACCACTGCCAGGAGGATATCAGAAATTCAAGCTCTTTCAATTAACTCCCAGTTATGCATCTTCCACAAAGACAGAGTGGTTATGTACTGATCCCCTTTCTTCCAAAGGTCGCCTCCACATTCCACCTCAAACAGGAGCTCATTATTCGTACATACTTTGTCCTTCTCCTTCCCATCCCAAGGAAAGATCTCTGGTGACCACCGCCAGAAGGACGCTTCAAGGCATTCATTATCCGCACCGAGCCTATCAGAAAAACCGAGTCGCTCTTCATCAACGTCAACGCACCTAACGCTGGGGCCAGAATGTCCAAGGCGTCCCTCAGCTACACACTTAAAACCTGCATCACCGAAGCATACAAGGCCTCCAACATTCCGTTATCTGCTGCCTTCAGGCGTCTCATTCCCCTAGAAGACATATGTAGGGCAGCCACATGGTCCTCTGTCACATCCTTCATTAGACACTACAGATTACACACCATGTCAGCTAATGAGACAGCCTTTGGCACTAGGGTGCTAGAACATATATTCGGAGACTAGACACCCACCCAGTTAAGGGACACTGCTCGGGGAGGTCCCATCCAGGATGCCCGAGATCGCCTCCAGGAGAACGGTCCATTGGTACTTACCCTGAAGGGGCCTTCTCCTGGATGGCGATGAGGGCATCCTGGCCCTCCCTGAGGTCTTAGTCTCCATCATTTAGCATCAGGTTATCTTAGAGTTATAGTTGAAAGTTAATTCCTCTTGGAGTCCGTTATAGGCATGTTGGTCCTATGTTCTATGTCTTATTTCTATGTTACTGTCACTATTCCTGTTTATTCCGAGATCTCCGTACTACTTCACTGCTAAGCCATTCGGATTCTGGGGATCAAGGAGAGAGAGAGTCCAACCCATCACAGGAAGTGACATCATTTAGTTCTGCCTCCCTGAGCATAGGTTGGAAATCACCCCATCCAGGATGCCCTCATCGCCATCCAGGAGAAGGCCCCTTCAGGGTAAGTACCAATGGACCGTTTGAGTCTCCTTGCAGGAGAGAAAGGGGGGATATCAATCCAACTTCTCTTCTTTTTATTTCCTTTAAAAGTAATTTTATTTTTGTTCTTCAAGAAATGTGTAGAACCCTGCAGTTCTTCTTACATCAGTTGTATGAATTGTCTAGGACCCATACAGAGGATCTTCAGTGGAGGCAGGGAAGGCTGAAGTATCTGAAGATGGCAGAAATATTTTCTTTGTGGAACCACTCCTGGTTTGGGTGTTGTGGGTTTTCCGGGTTGTATGGCCGTGTTCCAGTAGCATTGTCTCCTGATGTCTCGTCTGCATCTGTGGCTGACATCTTGAAGATGCCAGCCACAGATGCAGGGAAAACATCAGGATAGAATGCTATTGAAACACAGCCATACAAACCGGAAAACCCACAACACCCTAGTGATTCCGGCCATGAAAGCCTTCAACAATACACTCCTGGTTTCCTGGCAACTTACTGTTGAAGTCCCAGCAGGCTACCTAGCTTTCCAGTGAGGGAGATGTGTGTGGAATCCCTTTGAATTTAACAAGAATCAAGAGAGCTTTATAGACTTGACAGCCGGTTGTGGGAGCTTTGGACTACTTCTGGGGTTTATAAGAATGGCTGTTTAACCTTTTTTTGGAAGATCAGATACCATATTCTCTATTCAACTGATAAATTGAGTCTTCTTGTCCTCTGTTCTCACCGTTAATTAGAGCGCTGCCTGATCACAGGCAACGGAGGTATCAAAGGTAGGGGAGGGAAGACCAGAAGGTTTGCTCAGGTTCCAAGGATGGGTTAAAAGCCTGTCATCTTGCAATCTCTGTTCATGCTGCCCGTGTGACACTGTGAGAGCATTAAAAGTCCTTGATGTGTGCTGTTCACAGCTTTAGAAGTCAAAGGCCTGGGAAGTTTGAAGTGCATTTACTATGTTCAAAGCTGCTTGCTTCACATTTCCATCCCAGGTTGATCGTAAGCTTATTAGAGTGAAACTGTGTGTGTGTGTGTGTGTGTGTGTGTGTGTGTGTGTGTGTGTGTGTGTGTGTGAGAGAGAGAGAGAGAGAGAGAGAGAGAGAGAGAGAGAAGCAGGCAGGTAGGTTCAGACAGTCACTTTTCCTGTGTGGCATAATAAGGGTTTTAATTGATACTTCTCAATATACAGAATAAGCCCAAAGGCTCAGATCCAAACCCAGCAGAAAACAGGTCAGCCGTAGAGACAGTTTTCAAGCACTGGGCTAGTAGTAATACTAACCCATTGCTTGTAGAAGTAAGGCCAATGCTTTATGATTCAAAGAAGCCAACAAACAGATTCCCTCTTCTTGGAGGATTCTACAGCTCCCAGTCCCCTAAAGTGCATGCTGTCTGGTAAAAAGGAGATGTGGAAAAATGCTCAGCTGTGTGCCTCAGGAGTGTTCAGGTCAAGAGGCCAATTCAGACTAGATCGCTCCTCTGGGACTATCCTCCCCCCGCACACACACCAGAATTCTGCCTGTGGTTTGCAGCAGTGATGTAGTGGTTAAGAGCAGGTGCACTCTAATATGGAGAATCTGGTTTGATTCTCCACTTTGCCACTTGAGCTGTGAAGGCTTATATGGGGAACTAGATTAGCTTGTGCACTCCAACACACTCCAGCTGGGTGACCTTAGGCTAGTCACAGTTCTTCAGAGCTCCCTCAGCCCCACCTACCTCACTGGGTGTTGGGGGGGGAGGGGAAGGGAAAGGAGTTTGTAAGCCCCTTTGAGGCTCCTTACAGGAGAGAATGGGGGGGATATAAATCCAAACTCGTACTCATACTCGTCCTCCTTCTCCTCGGTTTTATTGTAAAGTTCTGTGATCACACAGCATGCGTCAGTAGTAACTACACAGCATGGCTGCTCCATCATAATCTCATTCTGCCCAGGACTCTTTCAGTCTCCCGTGTATCTTCAGGACTTCTGCACGCACTCAAGCCACCAGGCTCAGCCAAAATGGCAAGCGTGCTGGCAGCGTTCTGCCTTTCCCCACCCCTTCCAAAATGCTGCTGGCCAAACCATTTGGAGAGCAGCCAAAATGTCTGCTGAGGGTTTTTTGTCGTTGTTTATGAATGTTTGAAGGAATTTTGTGCTTGATGAATAATGCATCTTCCGAGTGCCTGCCTTTTACAGCTAGTGAAGATAAATGCTCGCCTACGAAAGAGGGACATCGGCACATCTGCATAGTTACTTTCATTGCTGTACTTTGTCACTAAAGCTGCACTACACAAGGAAATTAAGATACTTTTCTTCTTGCTTAGAAGTTAGAAAATAGACTGTTCAGGCCGCATTGATTACAAACAGGCTGGTGTTTCTGAATTCTTTACAGGTTTCCTTGAGATTGTATGCATAGTATAAAAAACAGCTAAGCTTTTAGTGGACCTAGTCATTGGTCACGAATGCTGCAAGTTTTCAGTTACACATCCGGCATCAAAATTGAGCCAAAAACATGTATCTCATACCCCAGCTACTCTCTCTTCCTTTTTCTGTGCTCTGTGAAGCCAAATGGAATGGCATCTTTTGTTTTGCTTAATTTCAGTGTCTGGTTGAATGAAATGCCTTTTTAAAAATTATTTTATTGCAATTTTAAAAACCAAGACAATACGTACATTTGCTAATTCCTCATAAACAATCGAATACCTTCAATCATAACTAAGTAATTGACTAAGTTAAATAATAATATCGCTAACATAGATATTCTATAATCGAAACAACATAACGTATATTAAATCACAGGTCACTATTGGTTCAGGGAGAGGTATTACCAGCATCCTCTGTCAACTGTAAAATCTCTATTACTATCAGTACTACTTCTTCTGCAGTCAGTGAAATGACTTTTAAAATAAGGCAGGATTTAAAATTTTTATTAAGGTAATGGAAGCCTATAAAATTCACAGAAAAGTAGAATAACACGGTCAGGTTGGCAGGAGCAGAAAATAAGATTCACAGCAGCATCCAGAACAAAAAAGAGTAGGTAGGAGTTGTGTTCCCTCAAACTTCAGCTGGGCTCCCGAAGAATCAGGACTTACCCTGTAGGTGGTCACTGAGCAGGAGCTGGGCTTCCTCTGGCAAGGAAAAGTGTGCATTATAGGGATATTAGGGATAGAAGCTGGTGAAGTTTAGTGTGCAGAGAAAAAGTTAACTAAAATGAAAAGTAACTTAGATATGCTTGGAAAAAGAGGAGTAACGGTCAAGAGAAATGAATGTCAACAATGACAGTGGGGAGGCCAAGCTGAAGCAAAGTTTTAAACGATGCTGAGTCATCAAGGATGAACTGGAAAAGGAGAAATATCGGAACCAGAAGGACTATCGTGTGGAAAGTTGGAATAATTGAAACCGAAGTAAAAGGGAAGTCCAGAGAAGGATCTCAAGAAAGAGAGAAGGATGGTGTGACTTGCCTTTTCAGCCAACTGAAGGGACTGACACAGAGTCCTGTGATTTTGGGGAACCACGTGTGTTTTAAACTATAAAGCTTCCCTTTAGTTATCAGGTGTTTTTAAGGCAGCAAGTGTGTAGTAACGGGTTTGCTACCATGAGGTGAATTTTTGTGGTGTGCAAGTAGAACCCTGAAATCCTTGAGGCAGTATTTGTATATAAACAACACAGAAGATGTATTTATTTCAAAGAACAAATGAGCAGCACATGTGTCAAGGTAGTCAAAGGAGGACCTGACTGAGGCACTTAAATGTAATCTAGCGATAGTTTCACATTGAGGTTTGAATTTCCAGGCACAGCAGACTTTTAACGACTAGCCACTAGGCCGGTTTCTCTCTTACACACTGGATTGCACCCCGACCAGACTGCCCTTTCCCAAGAGTCAGGCTAGATCAGGGGTAGGAAACCTGCGGCTCGAGAGCCGCATGCGGCTCTTCTGCCCTTGCACTGCGGCTCCACGAGCCGAGCCACCAGCCCCATCCTTGCCCGCCCTGCAGGCAGCAGGGCAGGCGCACCAACTGCCCATGGCTGGCTGGGCTGCGCCGCGGGCTTCCCCTCTTGCCCGCCCCGTTTGAGCGGGTCAGGCGCTTTCCTGGCGGCCGGCGAGGTCGAGCTGCTGGCCCCATCCTTGCCCGCCCTGCAGGCAGCAGGATGGATGCATCCATGCGCTTCTCAGAATGAGCGGAGTAAAAGGTAAAAAAACCCAATATATACAATGTTATCTTTATTTTAAATGTTAAAAATTATTTGCGGCTCCAAGTGTTTCTTTTCCCAAGGAAAACGGGTCCAAATGGCTCTTTGAGTGTTAAAGGTTCCCTACCCCTGGGCTAGATGGTACAAGACCTGCTCATTATCAGAGACACATTTAACAATTTGGTACTTTCTTCTCTCTCAGAGGTAGAGCTAAATCACTCTGCCACATAACCTTCACTCCATCCGTTCTTTTGCTGAGGCAGACCTGAGGCATCCTGGTCTCTCTCTGAGGCAGATCTGAACTATATCTGACTGTACTTCCCCATGGTCTAGAAGCAGAATTTTTAGAAGTCTTTTAGGTTTAGTGACAAAGAGAGAACTGAAAATCTCGGCTGGAGTAGTTTTTGTAGGAAGGCAAGGACAAGATCACAGCAATAAAAAAGGTTCAGGAAGTAGCTAAGTCCAGACAGTGAGAACATGTAAGGCTTCAGGGGTTTTAGTGACAGAAGGAAACAAAGTAGTGATGTGCTTAAGAAAAAGGAACCGAAGTAGGCTGAAGTAGTGGATACACTACCTTTTTCTATGTCAGACACTGGGGGGTGGGGGTGGGAATAAGAGGTTTAATGTATGAAAATCTTAGGTGGTCTCCACAGGTGCAGTGGAAACCAAGATATGAAAAGCCATAGGAAGGCCTTAGAAGCATGAAAGAGAAGAGAAACATCATGAACTAGAACAGAGGAAGATAAGTATATCAGCAGGCCGCTTAGATAGGGAACATAGGGTCAAATGAGAAGAGAAAAAAGCTGATGTTAATATAGAGAGCAGGCCTCCCTCCAGTCTTCTTAATCTGATGGGCATTTCTGGAATTATGAGGACAGGGAGTATATGCTACCACAAAATGGCTGCTTCAGGGAGAAGCACAAAATGGCAACCATAGATTGCTGCACTGAATCGCAAAATACGGAAAGGGTTGCAAGGCAAGCATTCTCCTCCAGGGGAAACAGCTATTTCTGGATGGTTGTTTCCCACAGGCACCAAAGTGTTGCCTCTTGGGCTCTTCTGAAGGGCCTCCTGCTCCAGTCAGTTGAAGGATTGGCTCTTTTTCTGGGGAAGAAGAAAATGAGCAGCAGGAAACCTCTTGGAACTCCCTGGACTCCGTTGAACTCACAGGGTCGATGCTGGAGATCACTGGTATTATAGGTAAAGGAAGGATATGTTGAGTCTGTTTTATCAGTGGCAAATGAAGCAAAGTCTCAACGAGAGAGAAAAGAAGGCAAACGATGATAAAGCAAAGAATAAAACAAGGAGAAATTATGGTGGGAGTCAGAGCCCAGGTTCGCTGGTTTGTTCTGTTGTCTGTCCTGTGGCCCATGTAGTCATCAGGACTAGTGCAGGGCTTCTGGTGGCCGAGCTTAGGAAATTCAGGAAAGCCAAATGCCTCTTGCAATTCATAGTTCCATTTCCTTCCTTTATTCCACTTTATGGCCTTCTGCTGCTGAGGAATCTCAGTGGTTGATGCTGATCTAATATAGTATGATTTGGAGGTGAACATTTGAGTTTAATTACACTCATTGTAATTGGTTCCAGATTACATGTTTATTAAAAGTGCTCACCTTGCTTCCTTCTTCATTAACTGCACTGCAACCTTTTGTAATTTGGGGGTGGGAAAGACATTCTGATTTAATTATTGCTACAAACAAAAACTGCAGTTTGTACTATCAGTACATTTCCTTCCTTCCTTCCTTCCTTCCTTCCTTCCTTCCTTCCTTCCTTCCTTCCTTCCTTCCTTCCTTCCTTCCTTCCTTCCTTCCTTCCTTCCTTCCTTCCTTCCTTCCTTCCTTCCTTCCTTCCTTCCTTCCTTCCTTCCTTCCTTCCTTCCTTCCTTCCTTCCTTCCTTCCTTCCTTCCTTCCTTCCTTCCTTCCTTCCTTCCTTCCTTCCTTCCTTCCTTCCTTCCTTCCTTCCTTCCTTCCTTCCTTCCTTCCTTCCTTCCTTCCTTCCTTCCTTGAAGAGGGTAGAAAACTGTTGAGAAGGTGGCTTTACCTTCAGAATTGTGCCAAAGTCATAGGGCAAAGAGCAGCAGTTGCTACAGGTCCCCATTGTAGTGATGCTTGCCTGCTCTATAGCCTGAATTTCTGTGGCGAAGCTTATCCAGGGCCTGTAGTATTTCTCGTTACCTCAGGAAGTCCCCATCAGTTTACAGTACATGAGCCCTCCCTTTCAGGCTGCATGGTTCTACCAACGTAAAAATGATGAACCAGAAAGGGCCCCAGCTCAATGTATCTTCAGAGGTGTATCACAGAGAGAAGTGTGTTACACACTGTGTCCAGTGAAAAGGGACTGTTTAGTGGGGTATATATTGTCCATGTCCCAGGGTGGGGAACCAGTCAGTAAGTAGACACAGTGTGTAACACACTTCCCTCTGTGATACACCTCTGAAGATGCTGGCCACAGATGCAGGCAAAACGTTAGGAACAAGATCCACCAGACCACGGCCACACAGCCCGGAAAACCCACCACAACCAGTTGAATCCAGCTGTGAAAGCCTTCGACAAGTTGCCAGTGTAGCATTTGTTTTATTCTCTCTCTCTTCTTTTCCAGTACAGTTTTTAACATTACTCCTTTTGACCCTTGCATTTGAATTTCCTGTGGGTTTGTCTACTTCCCACAGTGGCCATTTTGTGGTTGCACCTGTCATCCTGTGGCAGAACTGCCAAGATGCCCATCAGCTCAAAAAGGTTGGGGCCCCTACTCAAAAAAGCACCTCCAGGCTCATTCTTAAGGTAAAGAATGAAAAACGGCACCTGATACCTGCCGAGATGGTGCTTCGCTTTAGGAAGGGTTTTCTCAGCAACAGTCACGACTCAGTTACATGCTATAGGG
This sequence comes from Sphaerodactylus townsendi, assembly GCF_021028975.2. NCBI lineage: Eukaryota > Metazoa > Chordata > Lepidosauria > Squamata > Sphaerodactylidae > Sphaerodactylus > Sphaerodactylus townsendi. Next base: position 7,740,615 of record NC_059438.1, read on the forward strand.
TGGGATCCCAAACAATGAGGAAAAGCATGTTAGTGTTGTATTTGTAACAGCAGGACACAAAATAGGCCATGTGCCAGGTGGGTGCAAAGTGACTCTGCTCACTTTGTGATATGGATGTTCTAACCAAATTTTCATAATCTCCCCACAGCCCAGTTACGTTGGTGAATTGGGACCACCTGGCCGCAGTTCTTTGGACAACATTGAAATGGGGTATGCCCGACAAGTGAGTAAACTGGAATCTCTACAGGATTACCGGTATCTTAACCTCCCTAGTTAGACGACAGGCAATTCTAGATTTTACTTTTTTGTCAGGAAAGGATACTGAGGTCCCTGTCAATATCAGGACTTGGCTTCTATTTTTAAATTACTTAAATACAATTAAATATAAATATATGTTTAAGTTGCTTAAATACAGTTAAATTGTGTAAGTACAATTCACGGTGGTCTGACCTTCCAGATTTCAAGAAAATTTAAAATTTCTTCAGGAATGCTTTTCTGTTACTCCTGATGAGAAGTCTATTTTTCAAATGCATCAGGGGTATTCTTTATTTCATGCTGCATTGCCGTTTGGACAGTGTTGGTTAACGACTCTTCCCCAAGTACGAGGGTGCTGGACAGTGGAGTCTGTTCACTGGTGTGTCTGGTGAAGCATTGTCTACTGCAGAGGTATCCAACTCTGGTGCTTCAGATGTCCATGGACTACAATTCCCATCAGCCCCTGTGGCTGGTGGCTGGGGCTGATGGGAATTGTAGTCCATGGATATTTGAAGCGCCAGAGTTGGATACCCCTGGTCTACTGTGACTGGCAGTAACTCTCCAGGGTCTAAGGCACAGAAAGGTCTTGACCAAAGCTTGCTTATCTGATTTAATTTTAAAACTTGGAATGGTCAGGGGAGGAGCCTCACACTTTCAGCAAACAAACCAGATGCTTTGCCATTGAGGCCCAGTCGTTCAAATCTCTCTGCCGGCCTTGAGTATCTGCCAGCTCTTAGTTCCCTCTGCACCGCCACTAGATCAATTTGGGATTTGCCAGGCAGAACAGCGTGAAATACTAGATTGCTTCTGACCCTGGGGCCTGCCTAGAGCAGTGCAATAAACGTGAAGGAGCAATTTCATATTACTCTCCATCCCCTGACGCATCTCAGCCATAAGGCAGTGGGATTGGGAAGTTTGTCCTGGCTGAGAAACTCTAACAAGGTCATCTGATCTGTGTTTTAATTTTGTTGCAGCTATACCCTGTTCAGGATAAAGATGACCGGACATTTGTGCATTCATCTGCCATTTCCTGGCCCATCTTTGTTCCAAGATGTTCTGCTTGGGTCCTAGTGTTCACCTCTCAGCATGGTATAGTGGTGAAGAGCAGGTGGATTCTTATCTGGAGAACCGGGTTTGATTCCCCACTCCTCCACCTGAGTGGCAGAGGCTTACCTGGTGAACCAGATGTGTTTCTGCAGTCCTACACTCCTGCTGGGTGACCTTGGGCTAGTCACAGTTCTTCAGAAGCCACCAGTCTTCTTACAGGAGAGAAAGGTAGGGTATAAATCCAAACTCCTCCTCCTCCTGTCCCCAAGCCACTAGGACCCAAGCAGAGCATTCCAGAAAAAGATGGTCCAGGAAATGGCAGATGAATTCATAAATCTCCTGTCGTATTTATCCTGAACAGAATTTAACAGCTAAGGGAGAGGATTGATATGGAAGAGGAGGGGGCCGGGGGTTGCATTGAGTGGTGGAAAGCTGCTGATACTGAATTATGTTTCAGATTTATGTTTATAATGAGAAGATTGTGAATGGATATCTGCAGCCCAACTTGGTGGACCTCTGTGCTGCTGTGGCAGAACTGGATGATAAGGTACAGCCCACCATTTAGCAGAAGGAGACAACACTGCTTTGGAATTCGGCTGAGATTAGCAGGTTATTGACATAGGCTAAAACGAGCTGCTTTTTATATTTGTGTACGCGTGCTCCTGGGCGTTTCCTTTATTTGTATTTCAATTTATACTCCGCCCTCTCCCTATAGGACTCAGGGCGGCTAACAACATAGCAAAATGATATACAGTATGGCAGAATAAATACTAATAGAATACATAAGAACTAAAAGATAGGGATCAAATTACAGATGGTGACTTAAACACTCCAAGCCTAACAATTTGCCAGTAATAATAACAGCAGCACTACATCCATATATATCAATACTAAATCCATACTATATCAGTATATTCCTTTACAGAAGAAATGGGGGAAGAAACAAGAAATCATAGCAAAGAGCAGCTCCCTTTGCTGTACCCAAGCCTATCTGGGGCATTTTTAGGCTACGTGGTCCCATTTTGCCAAAAGAACCACAATTTATTAACTGATGTTTCATGTAGAAATTGGGGGACGCTGCATATTCAGGAGCTTCGTGCTGTTCCAGCGAGTCATCCCTGATGTCCAAAATCGAGGCGATGAATCCCAATTGTGGCTTTGGAAGGCTGCTTTGGCTGTGTGGCCATTCATTTAATGTGCTCCCAGCCTTAGAGAAACTCTTTCCAACGCTCTGCAACAGGATATGTCAAGACAGATTTCAGCCTGGCGTTGTATAATGTTATTGTACTGTAAGACCTTCCTCCAAAGAAGCCTGAAAATTATAGTGTTACAAATTTGTAGAAGGAGCTCTAATAGGATTTTCAAAACCACTGTAAATCTGCCTACCTCAGAGTTCCTAGGGCGTGGTAGGAAGCAGCAGAGGCGTAGTGGCTAAGAGCAGGTGCACTCTGATCTGAAGGAACCAGGTTTGATTCCCAGCTCTGCCACTTGAGTTGTGGAGGCTTATCTGGGGAATTCCGATTAGCCTGGGCACTCCCACACATGCCCAGCTGGGTGACCTTGGGCTAGTCACAGCTTTTCGGAGCTCTCTCAGCCCCACCCACCTCACAGGGTGTTTGTTGTGAGGGGGGAAGGGCAAGGAGATTGTAAGCCCCTTTGAGTCTCCTTCAGGAGAGAAAGGGGGGATATAAATCCAAACTCTTCTTCTTTATGCGGAGGCAGAGATAGTAAAACTGATTTTGAGTTCATATTGCAGCTGTGGCCTTAAAGCTATACCAGTGGTCTAGCCCAGTGAACTGAATGTACAGTGGTCATCAGTCAGTAAGTGTGAACAGTTATAACAGAGTTCCTTCATTTAAAAATGGGCACAGGACTGTGTGTGTGTGTGTGTTTTTCAGGACAGGATGGGATGGTACCTCTTTCCTGTTTGATCACAACCGGGTTTGTTTCCTAGAACATTTCTGACTTGTGGGCCATGGTGAAGCAAATGACCGATGTCCTCCTGGTCCCCGCCAGCGATGCACTGAAAGTCCGGATGAGCATGGAAGTGCAGATGGAATTTGTACGGCAGGCTCTGCATTACCTTGAGCAAAGGTATGAAGGTGACTCCTCTCTTCCTGCTGAGTCACTAGCAGTCAGGAACTCTGATTGGCTGTTTCTCTAGCACACGTACTGCAAACTGGACTCTCCAAAGATCTCCCACCTATTCTGCCTTTTCCTCAGGCACAGACCTACTTTCCAAGCCAAGAATGATTTTCTGCAATTCCCTCGAGCCCTTGAAAATGCAGCGCGAAAGAAATGGAAGCCCCTAATCGTTTCAGATCTTGTCTGTGTGCCTCCTCCCTTCAGAACATGAAGCTGCATTGGCAGTGAGCACTGCATGGTGGTTAGTTCAGTTCTGCACAAAAGCAGCTATCAGAGCAGAAGTACAGTGTGAAAATGCCTGCAGTGCGGAGGAGTGGGAGAAATCTTCTAGCATGGTGGCAAACTACTTGGAATCCAGAACTACCTTCAAGCTTCCTTCCTGTACTGCTTTTGTACTTGTTATAGGCCCCTTCCGCACATGCAGAATAATGCACTTTCAATCCACTTTCAATGCACTTTACAGCTGGATTTTACTGGGCGAAATAGCAAAATCCACTTGCAAACAATTGTGAAAGTGGATTGAAAGTGCATTATTCTGCATGTGCGGAAGGGGCCACAAAGCTGAGTAGAAATTATCCTGCAGAATTGCTCCTTAAAGTGGAAAAGAGGATAGAAAGAGCATAGGAAGAGGTGCAGATTATATGGTCTCATGTTTCTTCCCCATTCCTATGGTGATGTAGGCAGAAGAGATATTGAATGCAACTGACCTAATAACCCTAACAGTTTCCTTTGGGATGCTTCCGGATGGGTTTTTTTTTCCTTCTGAGAAGGGGACAGTTTCACCAGCCTGTTGGGGAGCAGGAAGAAAGCCTGATCTTCCCCGTTGTCCACTAGTTTGTTATTTTTGAACCGCCCCAACCCTGAATTTAGATATGAACTGCGAACACTGAGAAATGCTAGTAAAAGGCATGTCTTGTCCTAGATGCCTTTTGAGCCTTTTCAGCAATGAGATGTTTTGTATATAAATGGACCCTACCTCTCTGTTTGTATCATTCCCTTTATTGAAGGTTGTCCTTCAGAGTGAAACAGTAAGGGGAAAGCCGTGCAGTAACAGCTGCCTAAACCTCCCAGGAATCAAGGCCACAACTGAGTGAAAATGGAAAATACGCTTTGCAAGCAGAAGATTCAGTCCCCGGCATCTCCATTTAGGGAGCCATGGCTAGCAGAGATGGGGAATAGGATTTCTCCCTGTGACTTTGGGCTAGAGGGCCAGTATTTTGAGTCAATATAAGGCAGCTTACTGTCTTCAGATGTCGCATATCTGCACAAGTTAGTGGCATAAAATGAGGGTTTGTCCTTTGCTTACAAGATATAGGGTAGGAATCTCACCCTGTTTCAAACGAAAGCTTTGTAGAATCTGATCTGTGCGGTGCACTGAATTTGCTGTCACGGATATGAAGTTGGCTGCCTATCTTGGAATTCTGATGTGCAAGAAAGCAGACTAACAAATGCTCTTGTTTTTGTGCTGCAGCTAGACATCTGATTTTGAGCGCTGCCAGGACTGCCGCAGTCTTTCAGTGGAGTGATTTTCCCCTGTTCCTCAGATCTCAAAGTGCATATTTAGGCAGTGCTAACTTAAAAGACTTGCTATGCTTGTGTTCCTTAGATCTGTGAATCAAAAATTATTTATTTGTTTATTTAAACATTTAATATCATCTTGCCAATCTGAGATTTGCAAACATAGCCAAAAACTTGACGAAACTAAACTGGTAAAATATCCTTGATGACCAGAGCGGTGGTAATCATGACACTACATTATTGGAGCCAGTGTGGTGTAGTGGTTATGAGCAAGTGGATTATAATCTGGACAACTGGGTTTGATTCCCCACTCTTCCACCTGAGTGTCAGAGGCTTATCTGGTGAACCAGATGTGTTTCCTTTCATTCCTGCTGGGTGACTTTGGGCTAGTCACAGTTCTTTGAAATTCTTTCAGCCCCACCTACCTCACAAGGTTTCTGTTGTGGGAAGAGGAAAGGAAAGGAGCTTGTAAGCCACCTTGAGTCTCCTTACAGGACAGAAAGGTGGGGTATAAATCCAAACTCTTCTTCTTCTACTACTCACTTGCCACATGTTTTCTTAAATAGATGGGTGCTTCAGAGTGACTCCTCTTGCCGCTTATTTCAGAACATTAGAGCTACTGCTCAAAAAGCCCTTCCCATCCCCATTGTAATCCTGCTCTCTCTAGGTCAGGGGTCTACAACCTGCGACTCTCCAGATGTTCATGGACTACAATTCCCATCAGCCCCCAATTGGGCGTGCTGGCAGGGGCTGATGGGATTTGTAGTCCATGAACATCTGGAGAGCCGCAAGTTGCAGACCCCTGCTCTAGATAACAATCCAACCTCCACCTGTGGAGACTAGTGGCTGGGTTTCGGTTTTCTACTGAAAAAACATTCTCTGACGAGTCTAACGTTGGCCCCTTCTGCACATGCAGAATAATTCACTTTCGGTCCACTTTCACAATGGTTTGCAAGTGGATTTTGCTATTCCGCACAGCAAAATCCAACCGCAAAGTGCATTGAAAGTGGATTGACAGTGCATTATTCTGCATGTGCGAAAGGGGCCTTTGAGCAGTGAGCTGATAACTTCTCTCATGACAGAATGTGTGAGACTCATTATTGATCAACGGCGGATGATCTCTTGCAGTTACAAGAACTATGCCTTGGTGACAGTCTTTGGAAATTTGCACCAAGCTCAGCTGGGAGGAGTGCCTGGAACCTACCAGTTAGTCCGCAGTTTCCTGAACATCAAACTCCCAGTGTCTGTCCCGGGACTCCAGGTATGTGTGGCTGGAATGCCTCATCCAGAGTGGTGTAGTGGTTAGGAGCAGGCAGATTTTAATCTGGAGAGCCATGTTTGATTCCACACTCCTCCTCCTGAGTGGCAGAGGCTTATCTGGTAAACCAGCTCTGTTTCCATACTTCTTCATTCATGCTAAGTGACCTTGGGCTAGTTACAGTTCTCCAGAACTCTCAGCCCCCCCCCCCCTTATAAGTGTTGTGGGGAGAGGAAGGGAAAGAAGCTTGTATGCCACCTTGAGTCTCCTTACAGGAGAGAAAGGTGGGATATAAATCCAAATTCCTCCTCCTCTTCTTCTACTACTACTTGGATTGGAGACCTCCAAGGAATACCACTGTCATGAGGCAGCCAATGGCAAGCCTCCTCTGAACATCTCTTGCCTAGAAAACTCTACAGGGTCACTATGAGTCAGTTGTGACTTGAGGGCAACCCTTCACATCCACCCCCCACCCCCACCCCCAGCCAAAAAAAGCCAAACCGCCTTGATTATGGTAAGAGAATAAGGCTCTCAATAAAATAAATGGAACAAATAAAAACAAGGTAAATAAATTTTCAAAATGAAAAATGACGAGGTGATCCACCATACAAAGAAGGTTCCATCCCTAGCGTGCCAGGAGAAGGCTGCATTCGCAAGTTCACCTCCCTTTTCCCCGCCTGCTAGTTTTCCTCATGAAATACTTTTTGCAAAATGGGGGCACAGTGATGTGAGCCCTTCCCTACAGTCTGAAGTGCTGGAGGCCAGATGCTGGTTAACCACTGGGTAAAAAATTAGACTGCAGTGCCAGAAGAGCTCCCCCCACCCCCTTGCGTGCCTGCAGTTTTTAACTTTTGCTTGTTTTTCAGGACGGAGAGGTGGAGGGCCATCCAGTCTGGGTGCTCATTTACTACTGCATACGATGCGGGGACTTAATGGCAGCCCTGCAGGTGGTGAATCGTGCGCAGCATCAACTGGGAGAGTTTAAAACCTGGTTTCAGGAGTACATGCACAGCAAAGACAAGAGGTACCAGCCAGGGAGGGGAGTGAGACAGGGAGAGAAACTGGCAAGGGGAAAAGTGGTTGTGTTGAGAACGTGCAACTCTGAAGCAGAGACCAACGTTAGCCTTGTGTGTGTTTTAAGTCATATATAGTATATTGAATTCAGGGCTACGAAGCTGTGAGTATTTCACAGAGGAAGAGCCTGTTGAAAACATGAAGAAATTTCCTTCAAAACCTATTTGCTAACATTTGTTTAAAAAACACCCTGCCTCACCCCACCATCCCAATTTTAGTACAAGGTTGCAGCATTTGATGGCTCAGATCTAGCTGTGTGGTGAAGTTGCTCTGCTGAACTATATTGGGGGGTGTAGGGGTAAAGCCTGCAGCATTTCGGCCTCTTCTGCACATGCACAATAATGCACTTTCAATCCACTTTCACAATTGTTTGCAAGTGGATTTTGCTATTCCGCACATAAAATTCAGCTGCAAAGTGCATTGAAAGTGGATTGAAAGTGCATTATTGTGCATGTGTGGAAGGGGCCTAACAGGGGAATAGTTTGGCTCCATAGGAAACAAAGTGAGTAGAGAGAGGACATAAAGTGTAACAGGTAAAAGGCCCAGGCAAGCATAAAAGAACATGTGAAGAAGAAGAAGCAGGGGAAATAGAATCACTGTGCTCTGTGGTACCCTGCAGAGCCCTTGGTCTTGTAGGTGCTATTTTAGGAGTTGGGGTGTATCCCCGCTTTTCCTCCCACTGAGCTAGGAGGATATCTTGGGTATTTCCCATCATTCACCTGAGAGGCAGGAACTACAGTAGATGCCAGTGCGTGTCATTCTGTATAGGTAACACCTTATAAACTCACAGCTTGTGCCTGTTTGCAGATTGTGCTGATGGCATGTCCATTTTACATTTATTCAGAGGAGCTCTCTTACTGTTTGTGCTCACCAGGGACTCCTGCCAGTTCCGGGCCTTCTATAGCTGGGAACGACAGCGGTGTCTAGGGTGAATAATCAGCACACGAGTGTACAGAAGCGGCAGTACCTGTACATTTCAGGGGATCTGTTGCTTGTGCTTGGCCTTGGGATGGAGGCGAGGCTGCTGCCTGGAGGAGGATTGTGCTGAGAATAAGAAGGCCACCTGTGGCATTTTCTGGGCCTTCCATTTGATGGCGTGGTTTCCTTTGATTGCAGGTTGTCTCCCGCCACTGAGAATAAGGTTCGCCTCCATTACCGACGAGCCTTGAGAAACAACACCGACCCTTACAAAAGGGCTGTTTACTGCATCCTCGGCCGGTGTGACATTGCTGACAATCACAGTGAAGTTGCTGATAAAACGGAGGATTATCTTTGGCTGAAGGTAGTTCTGCTTGTCTTTCGTAACTTTCAGCGTGAGGGTGTCTCGTTCCTTTCTCTCCTTCCTTCAGCTGCAGATTGGAACTCCTGAAGGTTTGCTCCTAATTGCTGTGCATTCGGATTCCCTTACTAATGTTTTTACTAGATATGCTCAACCGAGAGAAGCCATACCTCACCGGGTTGTTCACGTGTTCTTGTGTATACAGGGTAGTGTATTCCACATTCCAGTCTCTCTGCTGGTAACAGCGCCTTCTCTTATGAACCCAAGGGCACTGATTTGAGAGGGATCTTGTTCAAACTGAGTGGTCCCTCTGTAGTGACCACCCCATACTTGGGAAGAGTGACAGTGGATGCAATTATCAGTTTACCAGTAGGTAAAGGTAGGGAGAAAGGCAAGGTATAAATAAGAACCACCATGGTGTAGTGGTTAAGAGCAGTGGACTCTAATCTGAAGAACCAGGTTTGATTCCCCACTCCTCCACATGAAGCCTGATGGGTGACCTCAGCCCCACCCACCTCACCAGTTGTCTGTTGTGGTGAGAGGAAGGGAAGGAGTTTGTTAGACTCCTTACAAGAGAGAAAGGTGGGGTATAAATCCAAAAATAAATAAATAAAGGTAGCATCTGTCAAGGTGTCAGTCACAGTTCTTCGCTGGGAAGGGAAAGAGTTATTTCTAAACATTGCTTTCTCCATCTTTTGTGTGTGTGCGTGTGTGTATGTATATAGCTGAACCAGGTGTGCTTTGATGCTGATGGCACTAATTCGCCGCAAGACAGGCTGACTTTGTCTCAGTTCCAGAAGCAACTGCTTGAAGATTATGGTGAGTAAAGCGGCATGTGTGTTTGTGAGGATTCTTTTGGATTTCAAAGACCTGCGTGGCCCCTGGCAGCTTTTGGAAAATGCAGCGCCAATGCTAAGACTTGTCATGGGATTTGACAATTTTAAAAGAGTCCATCAATCAGACACGATGCAACATATCAACAGACGCTATCATTTAGCAAGATCAGCTGAGACAATGGCGATTCTCATCCGGTAGAGAGTCTACGAGTCTAATATTCTGGCTGGCATATTTTTCAGTGTTGCTTTTTTTGTGATGTGTGCAGTGAGATTTGCTAGGACATAAACATCCCTGTTTTAATTGTCTTAATTTAGTAGTAGCAGTAGTGTAGTGTACCCAATTTAATTTATTATTGATTGGGTGTATTTATTTCTGCCCCATTTTTCGGCCAGATTGGCTCCCAAAGATACTTGCAATTAAAATCTGTCACATTTTTGATTTGAAGACCATTGCTGAAGTGCACTTTTTAAAGGTTCCCTCTGCACAGTGGAAGAAGCGTCATCAAATGCTGCAGTACTAGATTGGGACCTGGGAGAAACCTGTAAACGTTAGTTGGTAGAGATGATGGGGAAAGGACTCTGTCCTTCTGTTCCCTCTCCCTCTCCCTCTCTCTCTCTCTCTCACACACACACACACAAACACTTTCCACCTGCTGGTAGCTTTAGTAGTAGCCTTGCTGGAAACAGCACAGATAATCTTTCTTAAGAGAGTCTCAGGGGCTTTTAAGGCCCATCAGAACATAGAATATGTCATCTCTGTTCACATTTGACAGTGTTGATGTCTTCTTCTGCTCTTTGCTCTTGTGTGTTTCCTCAGGTGAGTCGCACTTTGCCGTGAACCAGCAGCCATTCCTCTACTTCCAAGTGTTGTTCCTGACAGCCCAGTTTGAAGCTGCCATTGCTTTCCTTTTCCGCACTGAGCGTTTGCGCTGTCACGCCGTCCACGTTGCCTTGGTCCTGTTTGAGCTCAAGCTGCTCCTGAAATCTTCCGGGCAGAGCGCACAGCTGTGTGAGTCCCCCATTCCTTTCCCATCAGTGACCTAATTTTCCTCTTGCCTAAAAAACCATCAGAGCAGCAGAGACAGAGCAGAGCAGCAGAGTACAGTTCAGGGTTTTGAAAGCATCCCTTAATGAGTTTGACTAATGGTTTGATCGCGGAGAAGAAAAACAGCCTCAGTTACAAAACAGACAATCTCCTTCATGACTTTACCATCTCTTCCTTGGGGTTGGGGGTACCCCAATTCCAAAGACTGGCAGCCAGACCTTTTGATTTCTTGGGATATTTGTTGGGGGAAATTAAGTTGATGGATTTGGACAGTGCTCTGACCTTGCAGATGCTTAGATGCACATGTGGAAGCATGTCAGGAGTACTGAGCACCCCTCCGGGCTTGACCTCCTAGTTTGGATTTGGTGGCCAGGGGTTTGCAAGAAGAAGAGTTTTGGAATTATACTCAATCTTTCTCTCCTGTAAGGAGACTCCAGGTGGCTTACAAGCTCCTTTCCCTTCCTCTCCCCACAACAGACACCTTGTGAGGCAGGTGGGGCCAAGAGAGTTCTGAGAGAACTGTGACTAGCCCAAGGTCACCCAGCAGGAATGCAGGAGTACAGAAACACACCTGGTTCAACAGATAAGCTTCTGCCACTCAGGTGGAGGAGTGGGGAATCAAACCCGGTTCTCCAGATTAGAATCCACCTGGTCTTAACCACTATACCACGCTGGCTCTCAAGAAGGATAGACACACACACACCTGTCTGCAGCAACTAGTCATCACATCACACAGTTTTGCAAATGTGCCATGCTTATACGCTGTATAAATATGCAGTCAGTGATTAATAATTGCTGTAACTATTTTATTGGGTCAGACCTACAGTACACTCGCTCCAATGTTCTGTCTCCAGTATTGGCCAGCTAGATGCCCCTCAGAAGCACATATGTTCAGTCCATTTTCAACATATAGTATATAGGGGCTCATACCTTTAAACATGGAAATTCTTCTCCTTTTTGGTTGCTGTCATTCACCGTTGTCCTTTTATTTTTAGAAAAGTCATCCTAGCTAGTGATTGTTACCACACTGCAACGGACAGATAGGTCAGCAAGCAAGGAAGCGGCGTGTGTGTCATGCAACGATTTTCCTGTCCATTTGAGTTATTTGCATGATATGTCAGAGAGAACTGACGTCCCTAGGGTGTAAAGATTCTCTTATGCGACTGTCTTAAGCTCTGTGGGGAAAATGCTTTTTACAGTTCTCTCTAACAACCCTCCTTTGTTTCCCAGTAGTCAATGGTTGTGTCCTATCTGAACCTTCAGGTGAACAAGAAGGGATAAAAGCCAAGTAATTATTTCCTTGGAAACCCTGGAAATGGGGAGGGAGTTACCGATGGCCATCCCCTCAGCCATGTTATTACAGCCATTTCAGGATGCAGGGAAGGGCTAGAGGGATTGCCCTATTTAGAATTTCATTGTTGAAGTCTGCATTGGGAAGTCTGAACCGTGGAACTGCCATTCTGAGCCCAAGCAATAGCTTTTCTTATCCTGTTTTTTGTTTTTCTTTTCTCAGTCCAGAGGGTATGGGAATTCCGTGAGCATACCATTATGGTGGTACCCCCTGCAATATTTACTGTACCTGGGGGTCCAGAAAGACTGTATGGCAGAATGCTTCTGGCCATGAATAGATGTCCCTTCATGCAACCCTGTGCATAAAGTCTCTGGTCACTGAAAAAAAATCCTTTAATGGTACTTGGTGCTGTTTACATGAATCCTATCTTGGATGTATGAAAGAACCCTGCATGTTTTTAACACTTTAAAGCCGGCGGCTTGGTTTTGTCTCTCGTATTTAGTGAGCCATGAAGCTGGCGACCCTCCTGGCATTAGGCGCCTGAATTTTGTTCGCCTTCTGATGCTTTACACCCGCAAATTTGAGTCCACCGATCCTCGAGAAGCCCTGCAGTATTTCTATTTTCTCAGGTAGGTTCCTTCAGCCACGGCTGAGCTCTGCGTTTTTATTGTGTTTGAATGACTGCAAAGTGCAAGCATGAAGCCCGCAAAACATTTTTTCCCTGTTTTTCCAGGAATGAGAAGGACAGCCAGGGGGAGAACATGTTCTTACGCTGCGTCAGTGAGCTAGTGATCGAGAGCCGAGAGGTACACAGGAATAGCCTTGTGGCGTCCTTCCTTCTTTCCTGCCGTAGGATGCAATTCAGTCGTCTTTGGAAGAGCTTGCCAAAGCACAAGTAACCCCCCCCCCCCACACACACACACACACACACACACACAACTGTGCATAGGGGAACCCTGAGCATCGCCCAAAGCTTGTCAGTCAAAAACAATTCAATAATGGTGAACTAGTTTCCCTGAAAGACATCTGTTCTGATCCAGACTTGCAGCATACAGCTCCTGGGGGGCGGGGAGGTAATTGACTGTGTTTGAGGATTTGCATGAGGTGATCGTGGACCCAGAAGGCAAACAGAGCCATTTCAAACCATTCTGCCACCTCAAGCGAGATACGAGTTATCTCCCCACCCTCATGTTAATTTATGAGGAATACAAAATAGGTTTATGAAAAAATAACTTGCCCTTTCCAAGGATATGAAGCAAGCTATTATTTACCTCATACTGTAGATGTGGAGGAAAAATGCCCATTATGAATGCCTAGAGGATGTGAGATTTTAACCAGAGTCTTCCCAAACCTCATGAACACTCCAGCCACGTCAACTTTTTCCATCACCAGGTCCCACAGTTTTAGGCAACTGTCTAAGTAGCCAGCGTGGTGTAGTGGTTAAGAGCAGGTGCACTCTAATCTGGAGATCTGGGTTTGATTCCCCCCTCTGCCACTTGAGCTGTGGATACTTATCTGGGGAACCAGATCAGCTTGTGCACTCCAACACATGCCAGCTGGGTGATCTTGAGCTAGGCACAGTTCTTTGGAGCTCTCTCAGCCCCACCCACCTCACAAGATGTTTGTTGTTGGAGGGAAGGGAAAGGAGATTGTAAGCCCCTTTGAGTCTCCTACAGGAAAGAAAGGGGGGATATAAATCCAAACTCTAAGTGTGTACTCAAAAGTACAAAACTTGATTTCAGTTGATTTTGAGTGAAGGCCCAGTAGCGAGTCAGGACACACTAAAGATCATACTGAGATCATTTATGAAACATTAGCCAGTTCTGATACACTTGCACGCTTCATAGCACGCCTGTGTGTTCTGTGCAATTCCACTGGAGTTCTGTGATGGCAGCATGGGCTTCCTCAGCACGCAATTCGATGTTTATCCATTGCACAGTTGAGGCCATCTCACCATCTTCAGATTAAATGTACAAATGTCTGTTTTATTCATTCAGCTTGTCATTCAGAATTAGCAGCAAAACTGTCTTGCAGAACTGTGGAATATGGAATCCTTCCTAATTTTTTTTTTTTTTGCTTGAATAGTTTGATATGATCCTTGGGAAACTGGAGAACGATGGCAGTAGAAAAGTAAGTGTTTATATACTGATACATAGTTATCGCTATATATTTGAAGTATTTAGACTGAAATCAAGGGATAGTTCCATATAACATTGTCTCATTGCTGAAGGATTGCTTTTCCAAGCAGAAGTGAGTATTCCATACTGCACTTGACATGGCAATATATTTGCTTTAAAAATCTGGCAATACCTGTTTCTCCTCCCCTGAGGGAAGACCCCAGTGCAGGTTTGCTTGGAAATATATCTCCTTCAGCCAGTGTCACAAGTCAGATTCAAAAAAGCACAGCAAAACAATACAGAAGATACTGGAGCACAGCAGGATATCACATTGAGATTCTCTGTTTAAAATATATATATTAAAGAAAAGAAAAATAATATTTAAAGTAAAACAAAAAAGAACATTGGTTGTTGTGGGTTTTGCTGGCTGTGTGGCTGTGGTCTGGTAGATCTTATTGACACCAGACCATGGCCACACAGTGTGTTACATACTTCTCTCTACACCTCTGAAGATGCCAGCCACAGATGCAGTAGAAACGTTAGGAACAAGCTGTACCAGACCATGACCACACAGTCCGGAAAACCCACAACAACCAGTTGAATCCGGCCGTGAAAGCCTTTGACAATACAAAAAGTGAACAACTTAGGCCAATTCCAAACTAGACAACTGGTATGGAGCAACTGGTTGTGGGTTTTTCGGGCTGTGTGGCCATGGTCTGGTAGATCTTGTTCCTAATGTTTCGCCTGCATCTGTGGCTGGCAGCTTCAGAGGTGTATCACAGAGGGAAGTCTGTTACACACTCGGTATGGAGCAAGTTTGCGTATTAAAAATCTGATAGGAGAACACAAAGGCTGAAACACCCAGAGAGTTTCTAGGCAGATGCCAGCGATAAACATTAATCACACTTAAGATTCAAATCTTATCTGATCTTTCTTTTGACACTTTGAGAGAAGATGGAGATTGTAGATGTTTAATTCCTGTTTTGCAATATGAGGTAACTCGTAGAGAAACATTGTCTTATAAACTTGATATTTTTTGTAGCAGAAAATAATACATGTTTGTGCAGTTGCTAATATATATATATACATAAGTTACATGGAAAAGGTTAATTGCTTTATTTGATCAAAGAATGACTGACATTCTATAATGGAGACTCAATCAGAGATTACATATGAATTGTAATGTTTTCACGTCATAAATTGTTATGTTCTTTAGGACTGATATCGTCTTAATCATGCAGCCTAGTGTTTACATTTTTTAAAAAAAAGATATTGTAAAAAATCTTACAAGATCAGAGCTATTGTTGGAACTGGCCTATGAGATCGTGTGTTTTTTCCCACTGAGTACACATGCAAAGCTAATCATTTTGCATGCAAACTCTTTTATATCAACAGAATGTTCAAGAATTCATATTATCTGTTCTATCACCCAAACATTTCTTCCTGCCACCTCTGTTTTGCCTTCTTTCCTCAGCCTGGAGTGATTGACAAGTTTACTAAGGACACCAAGCCTATTATTAATAAAGTTGCTTCAGTGGCAGAAAGCAAAGGGCTGTTTGAAGAAGCTGCCAAGCTTTATGACCTTGCCAAGGTAAGCAGGTTTTAATCGCTGCTGTCCAGGAAGCTGGCTTTAATTTTTGGATCAATCTGGATTAGTTCAAAGGCATTCTGATTTTTTGAATTTACAGTTCTGCAGCCAAAACCAGCCTGTTGATCAAGCACTGCTTCAGCTATTGTTAGTCATAGTTATGCTGACATTCATTTGACCCCTTTAAAAAGCAGGTTCACCCCGCCCTGCCACATTATATTCAAAGGACCTTACTCCCAGCATGTTGATATAATGTCGAGAAATGATGTCATCACTGGGAGCCATTCTGGTATTTGGGCAAAAACTCTATGGTAGATTCTATTTTTACAATAGAATTCTGCCCAAATGCCAGAGCATTTCTGGTGTCATAGGCAACGTGATGGTATCACTTCTGGAACTTACCTGAACATGCCAGCAGTGTTAAGACCTAAGCCTTAATTTGTGCTTGATGGCACTGGTGGTAAGGGGGCCAATGCAGGGGATCCTCCACCCCAGTGGCGGAGGGGTCTGGCAATCTACACACCTGTTCACTTCTGCAATACTTCTTTCAAACACTCATGCACTTCTTTTGCAGGGGCAGATCATAATTTTTTCAAAAGATGTTTATAATGCGGGGAATAAGCTCTCTCTCCCACCCCTACAAAGGCAGGCCTCTGTTTTACAGTGGATCTGTTTTGCATATTCCACAGAACCCAGACAAAGTGCTGGAGCTGATGAATAAGCTGCTGAGCCCTGTGGTCCCCCAGGTCATAGCCCCCCAGTCTAACAAGGAGAGGCTGAAGAACATGGCACTTTCCATTGCTGAGAGGTGAGTTGAAAATCTTGGTCCCTGGCCTTTTCCACACTGGCTGGGGAAGGGGCATCAGAGACGTGTTTAGCAAAAAGACACAAGGTTAGAAAGCATTTCATCTTGGTTTTCATTGCTTTATGTTTTCAGAAGCTATCAGTTTGTTGAGCATGCCAGAGGCAAGAAATGTTACTGTCGGCAAAGCTGGAAAGGAGGAAATATGCAAGATATAATCTGGCTAGCTTAACTAGAAGTTATTCTGAATGTGTGCCGCAAGAAGCTAATGTTCCCAAGCATTTGATGCCTGTTGAATGCCTGCATGATTTAGTGTTCTGGCTGGGCCTCCTTCTAGTCAGCTGGGGAAGGAGGTGGCGTTCCACAAATCTAAACCGGTTGTGACCAGATCATTTAGGTACTCTGAAAGTGCGACAGAACTATTCCCCCTTCGAGAAGGTCGCCCGTAGCAATCCTGCATGTCACATCTCTGGGCTGAGGCATGCTTCTCAGGCCAAGACAGTTAAAAAGGAGACATACTTGACATTTACAACCTAACGGATTTATTTACAGAGATGAGAGAAAGAATTGGTTGACATTAGAGGCTCCACCTGTTAAGTCTTTCTCTCATCTCTGTAAATAAATCCGTTAAGGTGTAGACGTCAAGTATGTCTCCTTTAAAAAAAAAAAGAAGCTGCCTCATCAAGCAGACATCTGGGAAACTGTCGTGGGCTCCCCAGCAGCCAGCCAGGATTCCTCCGATGAGGAATACTGGCATGAAGATTCGGCTCCATCAGAGGCCCCTTCCGCATATGCAGAATAATGCACTTTCAATCCACTTTCAATGCACTTTGCAACTGGATTTTACTGAGCAGAATAGCAAAATCCACTTGCAAACAATTGTGAAAATGGATTGAAGGTGCATTGTTCTGCATGTGCGGAAGGGGCCAGAGTCTCAGCTGGCAGAATCTCCAGAGCCACAGTTGGGTGAGTCCTGTCAGCAGCCAGCAGCCCCACAGGCGGAGGACCATGCTGGCCCAAGCCAAGAGCAAGAAGTCAGGGCAGACAGTTCCCCTGGCTCACCTGGTTCCATGAGGCAGCTCAGACAGCAGGGTCATCAGGCACTCCATGCTAAAAGATGCAGCACCCAGTTGGAGGCCCAGAAACGCAGAAGGGACATATGAATTGTATGTCAGCGCAGGACTCAGACTGAGCAAGAATGCAGGCTTATAAGAGGCAGCTGCAAACAGCAAGCGTTGCAGGAGCAACTTTGTGAAACAGCCTGATAGTTTCTGTAGTGCTGCTCTTGGTTTTGTTTACCCGGACCGGATTGACTGATCTGTTTTTGCTCAACGGATACCCCTTGCTCTGGACTGCTTTCCCCAGAAGTGAAAGCAAGCTTTCTATACTCTCTGCCTGTTCTCAGCAAACAATTAGTAGGCGGGCCGACTGCCTGTGCCCCTCAGTAGAGTCTCAGTGGAGAGCAAGCCCCAGCTGGTTCCTGTAGGTAACATGGAAGCCCTTAGGTTGGTGCAGAATTTGTCAGTTTTGTTATATGGTTTTAATGAAGAGGAACTGCCATGAACATTACATGGGAAACTTATCCCTTTCATGCAGAGCTGTGACCATGGTCAACGAACACTGAATTCCCTCTTCCAAATCTGACAGCCTTATTCCTCCACATCCTTGCCCCTCCCCCAGTTTAAATTATGTATATTTAAATGATGCTGTAACCCGGCCAGAGCCCTTGCACAGGTGTCGAACTCGCGGCCCTCCAGATGTTATAGACTACAGTTCCCAGCAAGATGCTGGCAGGGGATGATGGGAACTGTAGTGGCGGGCCGTGAGTTTGACACCTGTGCTTAGAGGATGGGGCAGGATATAAAACTAATAAAGAAATAATCAATTCATAAGGCAGCATCCGAGAATAATTGAGATATCAAACCCAACAAGCGTCACATGGAAAGAATGGCACTGCAAACAAATTGTAACCCTTCACTAAAAAAATATGTCACCCTTTGAAGTGTTCTGTAAGGCTGAGCATCCTCAGGTGTTCTCTGGACTGTTGTTGTTCTGGCCACTGAGGTGCTCGTTAACCTGTCTGAACACTTTTGTTTCCTCCAGATATAAATCTCAGGGGATAAGTGCCAAGAAGCCCATCGACTCTACCTTCTACCTTCTATTAGACCTCATCACTTTTTTCGATGATTATCACGCCGGTCACATTGACAAAGCCTTTGATGTAAGTTTCAGATTTCCCCCCCATAAGTCACCTTGCTTCATTTAGTTTAGCACTCTTCGCAAGTCAGATTCTTTTGGGATGCTCACGAGCAAAACGTGAAGCAGGTAACAGTCCCAGATCGGGTGATGGTCTCTTGATGCTGAGTCTTCGGTTACCTTGTCCAATCATATGGGCGCCTGAGACTTTCATTGGTGTTGCACAAGTTTGGTTCAGGGCTTATCAATGTTGTGTGAGCATACAAGAAGAAAAGTCAGTGAGCATACAAGAAGAAAAGTTTGAATTTATGTCCCACCTTTGTTTCCTGTAAGAAGAGTCCAGGTGGCTTAAACGCTCCTTTCCCTTCCTCCTTTCCCTTAAGTCAAGGTGGCTTAAAAGCTCCTTTCCCTTCCCACCTACCTCACAAGGTGTCTGTTGGGGGGTGGGGAGAAGAAGGGAAAGGAGCTTGTAAGCTACCTTGAGTCTCCTACAGGAGAGAAAGGTGGGATATGAATCCAAACTCCTCCTCCTCCTCCTCCTCCTCCTCCTCCTCCTCCTCCTTCTCCTTCTCCTTCTCCTTCTCCTTCTCCTTCTCCTTCTTCTTCTTCTTCTTCTTCTCTTCTTCTTCTTCTTCTTCTACCCCAGCTTTCAAGGTAAGTGAGCCGCAGAGGTCCTTCTCTGCACTCATCCTTTGTGGTCCCTCATTCAAGTCCCAACCCTGCTCAGCTTCCAAGATCTGATGAAATCAGGCTGTACCCTAACATTCCACCTCCTACCCATCAATATGGGACTGTTTAAAATCAGTGCAGCCTTGTTTTCTCTTGAGGTGATCTCATCTGCTGTTATTCGTGTCTCTTTTGTTATAGATCATCGAACGGCTAAAGCTGGTCCCCCTGAGTCAAGATTATGTGGAAGAAAGAGTAGCCGCTTTCAGGAACTTCAGCGATGAAGTAAGCAGCCATGGCGTTCTCCAGCCTCCCTTCTTCTGATTTATGGCATAGCTAGGCCATTCTGAGGCGGGAAGATAGGAGTGCTGATGGTGTGGGTGAAGTTCAGTGAAGACAATGCAGTCAAAGCAGGATGATACCTAGAATAATCATTGCAGTTACTACAATCATCTTCTACTATAAAGGTTTTTCTAATAACTTCTAATCTTTTTAAAAAATTGTACCCTTGAACATGGCTGTTTTGCTGTTCTCAATCAACAGGGGTCTGAGATCTGGTAGGGAGATGAAAACACCACGCCAGGAAAGGCTTTGCATTTGTAATGTGAATTGTGAAGGGTCAGTTCATCGTATCCTACACCACTGTCCTTTACATAATGCAGCTAGGGGGAAGTTCCTGGCACCTCTGTTGATTGACAGCAGCATTCTCACAGACCAACGAAAACACTCTTCCTTCTGGACAAGGGCTCAAGAGAAGTCTTAGAGTTGACTGCCCGGTTCCTCTGTATTGTAACTGCAAGGCGTTCTTAATGTAACCTTTGAAACATTTTCCTCAGTTTTTAAATGTTCATTTTAGAGGATTTTTTAAATACAAATCTCTATTTTGCTTTATGCTCTTTTATACATTTGTATTTTTTAAAATAAGTATTATTGTTGTGATCTGAATGCCATTAAAGATTTTAGTTCGGTTCAGAAATGGTGAATTATAAGGACTGTTTTGCACATTCTGTGGAATGAGAGAAGTACAGGAGCCTTAAGTATTATTAGAGAAACTGGGTTGGATCCAGACAAAATTTTCCATCAGCTGACTGGAATTTTCCTGCCTCGCCTCACCCACTTCAGTTCACTAATCTCCATGAAATGCTGCTTGTGGGGACCATGAGGAACAATCCAGGGGGGGTGGGAGGGGTATTTGTAGCAGGAAGAGGCAATCAGTGGAAATTGCCAATTTCGTTAGGATCTCCCTCAGTGTGTTTATTCGGGAGGCATGAAATCAGCGTTTTCCAGCAGTGAAACGTGAGCGCTAAGGCTTGCTCTAGAGCAGGGGTCTGCAACCTGCGGCTCTCCAGATGTGTATAGACTACAAATCCCATCAGCCCCTACTAGCATGGCAATTGGCCATGGTGGCAGGGGCTGATGGGAATTGTAGTCCATGAACATCCGGAGAGCCGCAGGTTGCAGACCCCTGCTCTAGAGGCTATACCTGGAAGGTATAGTCGTCTGAACTGCATGTCAAGATTTTACATTTCACAAAAGTATTAAAATACTTGTTGGCTAGTTTTGCGGAGAGCTTAGAGGACAGAGAAGAGTCTGTGCAGAAAAATGGTCCCCAGCATTTTATCTTCAACAGTTCTCTGTGCATTCTGTGTTAACCTTTGCCCTCTCCTCCTCATTCACTGCTGATTGAAAGGCAGTTGCCCAGCTCTACCAGTCTCCCGTGGCTATGCACTGCCTCATGGGAGAGCAAGGTGTGTAGCAGGTTAGACGCTCTGCTCATGCAGAGCACTGTTGAAGTCCAGTTTTCATACTAGTTGCTCCCCAGTCTTCTGCAAGAAGTAGAGGTTGCTTCAGCAGACTTGATTTTAAATACAGGACACTGGAAAAGCCACTGACCCGTGAAGTCAACGCATGCCCGTGTGTATAATGTGGCTCAATCTTAGACTGTCTGACCAGAGAGTAAGATTGGCATACTGGCAGAGAATTAGACACCTGCCTCCCCTGTTGGTGGATAGCAAACAGAAACAGGCCCCAGCCTCCACCTGCCTTTCAAAGCATTTGTATTTCTGTTTCCTACCTACAGATCAGACACAATTTGTCCGAAGTTCTCCTTGCAACAATGAACATTTTGTTTACCCAGTACAAGAGGCTGAGAGGTACCAGCCCAGCCACCCCTGCCAGGCCTCAGCGGGTCATTGAGGACCGAGATTCGGTAAGATTTTCTCTATTGTTGCTAATTTTGCTTTGTAACAGAGTCTCCCTGATGGTACCATGAAAGGTTTAGAGCAGAGGTCTTCAAACTATGGCCCTCCAGATGTTCAGGAACTACAATTCCCATCAGCCTCTGCCAGCATGGCCAAGTAGCAGGGCTGATGGGAATTGTAGTTCCTGAACATCTGGAGGGCCATAGTTTGAAGACCCCTGGTTTAGAGTCTTAGTACTTAATGTTACTCATTTTAAAATTAAAAAGAGCTTTGTGAATCCTCCCTTTTATTCTGACAGGAGTGCTCCTGTGAGGAAAACCCTTGAATAGTCACATTTTTAGACGGGGAATTGAATTATGACAGGAGCTGACGAAGGGCCACCCATTGAGGTTGAGGTGGAGTTGAGATTTGAACTCAGATCTCTGCGTCTGGCCAAGAGGCCTCAGTGTCCCACAATACGAAGGCTGCTTCTGGCATTTAAATCCCGTTATTATCCAGTCCACCTTTCTCACATGGTGGCAGTAGCATTTTGGAGGAAACTGTGGATAGAAAAGTGGCTGAGGAGAATTTTGAAGACCACCGCTCGCCATGGGATCATTCGGTCCTCAGGGTTGGATCTCTCAGATCCATCTTGCTAGCAAAGGCATTTTTCCCCTCAGGAAGAGCCTTGCTGTGTTGCAGGAAACCCTCTATCCTCCTCCTTCCGGAGAAAAGGGCCTGTGGCAATGGAACAGATATGCAGGATGTATACCCTTTTCAACATAAAGATGGCAGTGCGGTCATGCATTCTCTGGCGGAAAGTCGAACCCCTGTGCGCCCACATTGTGAAGAAGTCCGGAATCTCTGGCAGCATTTTACAATCTTATTGAAGCAGGAAAGAAAATGGCAGGCTTAACTTTACAAAAAGGCCACTCTCGCTAATAGATATCCAGTGCACTGTAAGCACTATTTTATCAAAGTGCTGTGTTTCCCAGCACAGATAATCATGGGTTCTGTGAAAGTGGTGCTTCAATGAGATTTTTAAATGATGCCAGAGAATTGGAAGGAAGGGGGAGGCAGGAACTAGGACCCAGCAGAGAAGACCCAGGAAGATATGGCTGTTTAATTCAAACATCTCCTATCATCTTTATGTGGAAAAGGGTATAATCCTGTCTAGTATCATGCTCACATTCATACCTTTGTATGGGCACATGGAAAGTATTCTATTCTACGGGGAATGTGGCAGGAGGTCTTTGAGTTTCTTCCTCTTTTGGAAACTTTAGTTTCATCAGTTTGGAGATCTTACATGTTTACTTGGTTGGTATCTTACTTGTCTCCCCGGTGGGAACCCAAACAGCTTACATCATTCCCTTCCATTTTATCCTCTGTCCCCCCCCCTCCAAAAAAAAGACATTGTCTTATCTGTTTCTTTAAATCCTGTCTTTGTTTCCAAATATCATTTTGGAAATTTAGGGGGGGGAAAGCATCTATATATCCCTGCCACACACCCTTGTCATTTAGCTGGGCACAATTAACCTTAAACAAAGCCCCTCTCCCAAAATTCTAGAGTGGTAAATTCAGCATTGCCACTAGAAGAGTCCTTCTGCCACTCATCCACATAAGTTGTTGATTTGTTTGAAAGTTTTCATTTGCACTGGAGGGCATTCTTGTCCTGGCTAAACGAGGAAGCCTAAAATAATTGTCATTGAAAGAACTGGTGTCGTGTTCCTGTTTTTTGGGTCTTTGGCTAGATGCTTATTGTGAATGGAACACCCGCGCCTCCAGGCTTCCTTTAACCTTTGTGGAGGGACCAACAGCAGTTGTTTTCAAACTGGGGTGGGGGAATTAGCCATGCCAATCTATTTAAAAGGCTGCTGCTCCATCCTGTTCTGAGTAAATGCACTCTTTTTCCCGCACGCACCAATATTAAGGTTGCGCTTTGTTTGGAGATTCTAGACATTTCTGGCCATCTTTGTCAAGTTTGAGGTAACTTTTAAAAATATTGTGGTGTTAACTAAAAATACAAAATCAACAATAAACCACCATACATTCTACTTCGTGGCAGTTATCCTCTTTTTCTTAATACTGACTCTCATGTTGAAACAAAGCCCTGAGCCAGCCAAGCCAAAAGCCAGATACAAGAAATGCATCTTACATTCCTAAAAGCAACTGAGGAGGAGGACCCACAGGTCAAATCATTCCGCAGCCTTAGGACAACTGTTGAAGGCCTTCAAAGGCACTTTTAAATTGGTCCTGGAACCAGAGGCAGGCAATGCAGGTTGTTCAGTCTGGGCTAGATATTGAATTAAGCTCCAGCTCATGGAACTTCCTGCTGGAATAAATACTAGTCTTTAAACTATCACTGGAGTTGAGTGTTATTTTTGCATCAATAGACTCATGATTAAATGCTGAGAGAGGAAAAGACCTTGGAAAAGGGCCCTCCCCAAAGGAGGGAGGGAGAGAGGTACCGTCCTGAAGGAAGCAAACACCTGTTTTCCAAACTATACTCTGGTTTCTCTTCAGCTTGTGTAAATCTTTTTGGTTTACCAAATTGACCAGGCCCCACCCCCTTTGCTTTGCGTGGAACTTCGGTGGCCTGGACACTGTCTGCCTGTCACTGGGCTGCCCCAGCTTGTGTGAGGGAGGACCATTGGGTCAGCAGAGGTTGAGCGGAGCTACTCAGAGTAGACAAGCAGAGCTAGTAGTCCACCTGTACACACTTGCATACGCTGCAGCCTCCCACCTCACAGGAAGAAGAAACACCCCACACGAGATGTTCTTTCCACAAGGAAGGCTTTACCAAATAGTTGCAATATGTACAAAGTACTATGTACAGATTTTGGAATGGTCAAACAAAGTGCTTCGCCAGGCAACAGTTTCCCAAAGGAACCAAATGCACAGTGGTTACAGGTGCTTATATACAATGATGAACCAATCACTTTGAACCATCCTGGCGCCTGTCTTGATCAATCTGCCCCTGTCTTACATACAAAAAGTTTCTTTAACTCATTAAAAAATCTAACAGGTTGAGTCCTAGCTAGACTAGCATCCTTCACCATGACATGTAGCTTCTGTGTATCTGCTACCAATTGCACGACAAATCCATTCTTCACTCTGAGAAAGCAGAGCTCTTGTGTATTTGTGAATAGTTTTACATCCTGCACACCAGAGTTTGCTTTTATTTCTCCTACCCAGAGAAGACCACGCCCTATCCCGTAAATCGGAGTAACCGCCTTTTGTTCTGTTTCCTCTGCTTTCCAGCAACTCCGGTCTCAAGCTCGCGCACTAATCACTTTCGCTGGGATGATCCCCTACAGGACGTCAGGGGACACCAACGCAAGATTGGTTCAGATGGAGGTCCTCATGAATTAGATGTTTTAAGACTCCTGCCACTCACTGTTTCATGAGCTCCGTGGACGGGTCCAATTTGAATTTTTTTTTTTTTGGTTTGGTATTATGTATTTTTGTCAACCACAATAAATTTCTTTGGTTTATATTTGCTTTTGACATTTTCTTTTACTTTCATCAGTTTTTATGTTTCCTTATCCGTTAATTTCCCTTTTTCTCTTCGCAAAATTTCTTTCCCTGGGGGAGTGGGGAAAAAAGACCATTAATTGGCAAACTGGAGCTGTGGAAACAGGTACTGTATCCTTATTTTATTTTCTAAGCGTTTTATTAAGCCTTTTACTGTTAGTTCTGTGGCCCTTCTATAGCATAACCAGCCATTCCCCAGACAAAATAAGGAATATCAGGAACCGGTCTTTATGCTGTTTTACGTTCACCAGCATTCCATTCTATTTGCCTTATTATGTTATCTTTCAGATAATTAAGTCAGTTTGTCTGGAGTGGGGTGGGAAGGTTTCATAGTAAGATACAGTCTTTTTCTTAACTCCTCTTAGCTGGAGCTTTGGGTCTTATCTGGTCAGAAACATGGAGTGCTAACTTAAGAAGAAATGTAAATGGCATGTTGTAAGGTGCATGAACTGCCATTTAAAACAGGAGCTATATGACACATTTCCCCCTCCATAATATATATATGACGGCTTGTGAATCATGCCAAGCATATTCATTGCCCGCGACAGCCACTAATATGAAGTAGGGGTAAAAAACTGCACATACATAAGGTAAGTCGCACAGGGCATGAAGAATGAGGCAGAATTTGATGTGGAGTGACTTTTTTTTGGTAGGAGTTTTGCATTTGGAGTGTCTAATGTTTATACGTAGAAATTCTAAAGCCTGTAACCCAGAATACAGTAAATAGCCTCTTCCTGCACGCTAGTCCTAATTTATTGCAAGAGAGCTTTCTCGGTGTACTGGACGTGGTAAGGAAGGAGCATGAGATTAGAGATTCAGGGGATACTGGCCCTGGGTGAAAGAAGAGGATTTGTAGAGTTCTCCCCCACAGAGCCGTAGAGCCAAAGGGTGGGGTGGGGGCGTGACGCACCGGGTGGACGCCCCTGCGGAGGCGTTCTGGGGGCTTGGAGTGGCGTGCACCGGGCACGCTTCCCCCTCACTCCGTCCCTGCTCCCCCGCCACTCAGTCATGTGCTCATTTACATGGAGTAGCCCAACTGCACCAGCAGCTCCAAGGGGAGAAGCTGTATTTTTAGGAAAGCCTGTGAAACAGAGAGGCTTGCTGCAGTACTACACAGAATACTGGGACATGGCTTTTGGATTATTTGCTGGAGCTGCTGGGATGCTAGGGGTGGGGGGGACGACACATGTCAATCCCGCCTGAAACATTTTTTTTTTAACATTTTATAGCAAATCATATTTTGGTTTTTTAAATAATAAAAGTAATGTTATGTGGCTTGAAGCCCACTTGGTCAGGTCCAAGAACAGAATATGTTGGAGATGAAGAGGGGGTTGGGGCTATCTTGCAAAGTCAAGTCAATACATGTGGTTGGATTCTGCCCGCTTTCCTGCTTGATCTCACCCAGTGCTCCACCTCACCTCTGCCTCCACCCCACATGGTTTCTGGCCATGTCAGCGGTCAAAAGGAGTCCTCCTTCCATCACTTGAAAAGCTGGTATGAGTCAGTCAATAGGGTTGGATCCCACCTCTTGATTCGGGTGAATGTTCCCTCGATCAGAAACATGCCTCTGCTATTGGAAAGGATCCACAGGATCTGACTGAAGAACACCTGCGGAAAACATGACTCAATCAGTTAAAGAATCAAGCAATGTGGATTCAATTGGGGAAAGCCCCTAGTCAGTGGTGGCAAACCTACGGCACTCCAAATGTTCATAGACTACAATTCCCATCAGCCCCTGCCAGCATGGCCAATTGCCCATGCTGGCAGGAGCTGATGGGAATTGTAGTCCATGAACATCTGGAGTGCCATAGGTTCGCCACCACGGCCATAGGTGGTGGATTTGAATATACCTACCCATTTCAGACTGGGGCTTAAGTACTACATCAGAGATCACCGCTAGTAATGACCTAACCTAAGCTATGATTATGGCCTGTGGGAATTATGTCTGATCTCTCAGTGAACCTGACAGCTATTAAAGCTCTTTCAAAAAGATATTTCTTCTGCATTGTTGGAAATGGGTTGAATCTTGGAGTGGACCCTGGGTTTTAACATGACCCCTTATTGACTCACAATTTTTTTATTTTTTATTGTTTGCAGTTAAATGACTATTGGGC
The DNA here is from genome assembly GCF_021028975.2 of Sphaerodactylus townsendi. Taxonomy (NCBI): domain Eukaryota; kingdom Metazoa; phylum Chordata; class Lepidosauria; order Squamata; family Sphaerodactylidae; genus Sphaerodactylus; species Sphaerodactylus townsendi. Next base: position 7,767,560 of record NC_059438.1, read on the forward strand.
TTCATTGATTGCTTTAAATGTTTTGTTTTGTCCCAATTTTTGAAAAACGCATTGGGCATTTTTCAGTGTTGTTTTTTTTTTAGATTCAGTATGGTCCTGATTACCATGTTCTAATCCCTTAGAAAGACACCAAGGGCTATTTGCCTAATTTTCTTTTGCATCTGGATATAAGCTTCATTTAAGAAAAATAGGTCTCAACATGTCCTCATTGTTCACATATGAGATTAGAAAAATATGGTGTATTCCATGGAAATCTCAATCAATTCAGTATTTTTAAAGCCTTAAATTCTCAGCCATAAAGTCTGTGATAGATAGTATTAAACATCAGCATTAAAAACAGCTAGAGAGTTAAGGTCCTTTTTGTTTCCGAAACACTCCCATTTTTCAGTGCCTTTGGACTTCCTGCCCATTTATTTCCAAGCATCAGTCACCCGATGGAACTCTTCAATAGGCACTACAGTATTGTAAATTTCATACTGAAAAACCATATCTCTGAATTCTGCAAAGATTGGGAAGTCCAACCACATTGACTCCCCAGTGATTTACTCTTATGTAAGTATATACTGAATTATCTCTCTCTGCCGGATGAGTAACATTAGAGGCTGTCAGAATTATCCCCTGGCATACTTTGGTGGCTTGTTGCCTTTGCTAGTCTTTGATGCTCTTAAAGAGGAATCTAATGAGAGCCAGCGTGGTATAGTGGTTAAGAGCAGGTGGATTCCAATCTGGAGAACCAGGTTTTGATTCCGCACTCCTCCACCTGAGTGGTAGAGGCTTATCTGGTGAACCAGACGAGTTTCTGCACTCCTACATTCCTGCTGGGTGACCTTGGGCTAGTAGTCACAGTTCTCTCTGAACTCTCTCAGCCCCACCTACCACACAAGGTGTCTGTTGTGGAGAGAGGAAGGGAAAGGAGCTTGTAAGTCACCTTGAGTCTCCTTACAGGAGGGAAAGGTAGGGTATAAATCCAAACTCCTCTTCCTCCTCCTCCTCCTTTAATCAAATTAAGTGTTTAAGATTAGAAGAGATGCAGCTTGCAATCCCATGAACAGTTATGGTGGGGGGGGGGGGATACAAATGGGAAACTCCTTACTGTCCAATCCCAAATATCTTCCAGTAGGAAACCCTTCTGGGTTTGAACAAATTAATGCCCCCCCCCCATTCCCCTGGTTCCCCCTTCCGATTTATTTGCACCTTCTTTGAATATTTTGAGAGCAGTGAGCTTGAGAGGAAGGGGGAACTTTAAAAAATTCCAATATTTTCCTGCATACTAAAGTGTTTCCTGATTGTCTGCTGAGGTTTGCATGGGTATACTATGTCTCTCGAAAGTCTACAAGCAAGAAGAGCCATTGAGGATAGGACATGAGGTTCGGGTCTGAGGCAACTTTCTTCTCAGGAAAGCCTGGAGACCATCACTGTCTTGCCTTAATTTACCTGATGAGAGGATGAAGGGGAGGGATAAGAGCCACATACCCCCACATCAAGGTCCTTGACAGAAGAACAGGATTGAAATGTTTTAAGAAGGCAGCTTTAATTTTCACTTCACACCAAAACTAGACTTGAGTGTGTGTAGCTGACACTGGATGCACATTTTCCTCTTCCTCTTGCCTTGCTTCTGTTTGTTTCGCTCTGTCACATTTGAGAATGCAATCTCCACAGGACAAGGACATCTTCTTTGTGTTAAAGCAAGATGCAAACAGATGGTGTTGAAGAGTGTCAGATCAGAAGGGCGGGGGGAGTGACACCTGAGTTTCACATGTCCTGCTCAGCTATAAAGCTGACTGGGTGATTCTGGTGGGTTTTCCGGGCTGTGTGGCCGTGGTCTGGTGGATTTTGTTCCTAACATTTCGCCTGCATCTGTGGCTGGCATCTTCAGAGGTGTATCACAGTGACACAGTGTGAATCCGGCCGTGAAAGCCTTCGACAATACACTGACTGGGTGACTTGGGGACAATTGTATTGTCTAAGCCTAGCCTACCTCACAGGGTTGTTGTGAGGTCAGAATGGGTGAGAACCATGTACACCATCCTGAGGTGCTTGGAGAAACTGTAGAATAAATAGATTGCCCAGGGGGGGATTAAGAGGGTGCTTCATAAGGCACTTCTGCACATGCAGAATAATGCACTTTCAATCCACTTTGCACCTGGATTTTACTTTGTGGATTAGCAAAATCCACTTGCAAACAATTGTGAGAGTGGATTGAAAGTGCATTATTCTGCATGTGCAGAAGGGCCCACAGAAGCTCATTTGATTTATCCCTATGCTAGAACGTGCCTTTTAATTTTACTGAGACAGTTGTGCTCCAATCTGTTTGTGCCCCTGTCCACAACCTAACATGGGGCTAAGGTTGCCAACTCCGGCTTGAGAAATATCTGGAGATTTGTGGAGTGGAACCTAAGGAGGGTGGGTTTGGGAAGAGGAGAGACTTCAACAGAGTAAAATGCCACCGAGTTCACCCTACAGAGTGGCTATTTGCTCCAGGTGAACTGATTTCTGTTGCCCATAGATCAGTTTTAATCCCAGGAGATCTCCAGCTACCATTTGCAGGTTGGCAACCTTATGGAGCCCTGGCAGATGTGTGAACAAAAGGAAACACTTCGGAAATAGTTGGTTTTGGGACAGATTGCAAGGTTGTTAGCAATCTGACTTAGCTACTGAAATGGGTCCAAGTGGAAGCAGACAAAACATTTCGTTACCGGCACAGGTGAATGACCACACTCAGTTTGTGTGTCATAGCTCAGTCCCAGGACATGACTCTTTCCTAAGACTCTGTATTCTTCCCTGGCTTCAAGATTTGCTTTGTGGCTTTGTGGTTGGCAGCCACAAGCCACCTTACTTCCATATGCCCCATAAAATCCTCCTGTGGAGGCTTGTCTGGTGAACTAGATTAGCTGGTGCACTCCAACACAGCTGGGTGACCTTGGGCGAGTCACAGCTCTTCGGAGCTCTCTCAGTTACCTAACAGGGTGTTTGTTGTGAGGTGGGAAAGAAAGGATCTTGTAAGCCTCTTTGAGTCTCCTTACAGGAGAGAAAGGGGGGATATAAATCCAAACTCCTCCTCCTCCTCTTCTTTTTCTTCGTCATCGTGTCAGCAAGAAAGATGGGCGACAAATAAAGTGCGTAAATAAATCGATCAGCTGGCTAGGCTCTGGTTCATGGGGATAAGAATAACATATAGGAGCTGGTCATAGGCTCTCAGCCAGGTCTGGCATCTGCAGCAATGCTCTTGGGGAAGACTTAAGAGCTGTTGATGCCTTGATGCTCTTTCCTGACAAACCTTGGTTGCCCTGGGAGAAATGAACTGAGATCCTCCTAAGAAATGCAGTAGAATGTTCAGTGTTTTAAAAATTTTAGATGCATATTTATGTCAATCTGTTTGTGTTAATATTTTATAAATCCATATATAACTTTTGCCATCACTGCCGTCTGCACTAAAAATTAGCAACCATTAAAATTGGCATTACAGATGTATCCATGGGTGTGCACTCTGAAGAAAGTCCTACATTGTGTCTGTCTATAGAGGAACAGGAGGTCCATTTTTCAAAATTATGTAAAAGTTGCTGTGTTTTATTCCAAAATGTGTACACTGAATTCAGTAGAACTTATTAGCAGATCGGTGTGCAGATGAAAGAGTTAAGTATATTATATGTATGCAATGCCAACTGCTAAAGTACTTGCCATTTTTCCTAATGCTCTTGTTCTCATTGGTCAGAACCTTGGAAGGCAGAGCAAGTTTGCTTCTTTCTAAGCACTTAGCTTGACAGCTGCCTGCATGTTTCTTTATGCCTGCCAAAGGTACAACAGCAAGAGAAAGGGGGCCAGAGCCATATTTAGCAGGCACTTGACATGTGTGACTTAACATATGATTTTCAAATTCTCTTGGAAGATACTGTTTTGGAGCCATGTTTGGAGAGCAGCAGAGCACGGGTGTTTTTGCCATGTCCTTTCCCAGCTGTTACCATTTGTCACTAAGAAACTAATAACACACAAATAGCCTGCTATTTCCCCCTTTCCTCCATTCTGCCTAGTAGGATACAAGGAATGGGGAAGAAAAAGAGGCATTCACAAAGAAAGTACAGCTTTGTGTGGTGGTTAAGAGCAGGTGAATTCTAACCTGGAGAACCGAGTTTGATTCCCCACTCCACCTGAGTGGCAGAAGTTTATCTGGTGAACCAGATGCGTTTCCGCACTCCTGCATTCCTGCTGGTGACCTTGGGCTAGTCACAGTTCTCTGGGAACTCTCTTAGCCCCACCTATCTCACAAGGTGTGGGGAGACGATGGGAAAAAAGTTTGTAAGCCACCTTGAGTCTCCCTGCAGGAGAGAAAGGTGGGGTATAAATCCGAACTCCTCCTCCTCCTCCTCCTCTTCTTCTTCTTCTTCTTCTTCTTCTTCTTCTTGATGCCCCACTTCCTGCTTTCAGGCCAACCTGAGCAATAGACCAGAGGACCCTCAAGAAATTAAGCTAGTTGCCAAATGTTGTATTGGGATGTTTTATCTGCTTCAAATATTTTCAAGAGTGCAAGCTTTGTACTGCAAACCTAACTGTCTTTTGGATATGGTTCGACCCAAGCTACGTACTTTTTAATCAAGATGTTCTTGGTAGGGGAAGTTTAAAATGTATGTAAAACTGTCCTGGTCAAACCATCAGACATGGAAGCACTTAGTTCTGAGTGGATTGTGATTTTTCTTGGGAACATCCCATTTTGCTCATTGGGTCTTCTGAATATGGATCATTGAGTGGGCTGCATTTTAATTAACAGTGACAGTCTGTTGTTACTGATGAGTTTTTAACTTAAGACCACATTCCATCAGAATGTTTTAATAGGCAATTTGAATTATGATGGTTCCCTCTATCCAGACCGATAGTTTCCTGTACTATTTTGAAAAAGGTCCCTATGCTGCAATTTTGGTACTATGCAATTTTATTTACATCTATGGGTTAAAAGGCAGTTGATCAAGAATCTAACAGTATTGTATGCAGGTAGCCATCTTGTCTACTTCTTTATGTCAATTAGATGTGGAGCTTGAATGTCAATTCTTGCATGTTATCAGCATTGGCTGGCGATGAGGCATTGGGGCCTCAGATCTTTGGGCTGTTCAATGACATTATCCTGAACAAAAGGAGGCCTTTTGCTGGAGAAGTGCACCCCTGCAACACAACACACTTTGGAAGGGAGGCGTCCGACAAGCTGCGCTGCAAAGCAGAAAGTCACTCTGCAGCCCCCTGGCAGAAGTCACGGTATTGGTGCTGCAGCTGGTGTTGTGAATCAGGCCGACAAAAAGAGCATCTTACTATCCGGCTATTTCACTACACCAGGGTTGCATCATACCACTCGCCTTCCCTGCACACCCAGCTCTGGAGAGGCTACAGATTCGTTGCTGCCGTGGTCTTTGTTTTATTGTGCTTCGCTTTGCTGTTGACTCTGTTTCCTAAGTCTGTTCAGATGTGTGGTTCTGAAAATAAAACATTGGTTATTTTAGGTATGTGTGTTTCTGCATTTTTAAGCAATTTACGTTATTTCGAGTCCGCTTTCTCTCTGAGACGCCAAGCAGATTACACAGCGTAAATCAATGCAAGCAACTGGATGGGATATCTGATATTTCTGCTGCGAATGTGAAGAGTGTGGGCTACTTTACTTGAAGACTGACAGACACAGGAAAAAGATCTCTGGGCTCCCAATACTACCATTCGCTGGCTGCCTCTGGCCTGCTTTGCTGAAATGACCTTTAACTCAGCAGCATGTGCTATAGGGAAGTGTTTTGCCCTAGATGTTTGCTTGCAGAATTTTCTGTCTGGGATCCAGAAACCCAGATTTGGACTTTGGGACTTTTGGTTGTAAATGACTATTTCCCTGAAGAAAAGCCTTTGCTAAAAACAAACTGAGATTTATTGAAGGGTGAACTATAATCATGCTCAGCCCAACTTTGTTAGCATTTTTTTTGCACCCACCCCATCAAAAGTCAAAAACATTCAGCCAACATTTTGCAAATGTGCAGAATGCTCCCAGAGTATGCTCCTATGCTTGCAAATTGTGCTCCTACCCATGAGCACAAACAAACAATTGCCCACTCCCCTTCTTGCCAGTCCCTCCTCCACAAATTACACCCTTAACCATTCTTGATGTGTGTGTGGGGGGGGTGGTGGAGATATTTACGGAAGGGGATGGGTCTTTAAACAAAGTATAGCTCCAATCGGGGCTCATTTTACCTGTACATTACAGTTTCTAAATCTCCCTAGCACAGGGGTCTGCAACCTGTGACTCTCCAGATGTTCATGGACTACAATTCCCATCAGCCCCTGATGGGAACTGTAGTCCATGAACATCTGGAGAGTCACAGGTTGCAGACCCCTGCGCCTAGCATGATTCCTAGTCTGTTTTGATGGGAATTGCTTTTGTAGCCTACCTGAATTTAAAACAAAAAAACCAAAGAACTACTATTTTCCTCAACCCCATAATCCTGCAAGGTCTGTATGTGTGCCGCTCGTGCCCATCAGCCAGTTGCCTGCCTCGCCACCCCCATTGCTGTCAGATAAACAGATGAAAATATTTTCAAAATACATTTCCAATTGTGTATCAATCATCAGAGACAAGCATGTCAGATGCTCAACTCAACCGGGTATCATAAGCAAGGTAAGTTGGTCAATAATGTGGTTGAGAATTAATGATCACAAACATCGTCGCCTGAGAATGGTGCCTTTCAGATAAATGGTGAACAGCACTCATACAAACTCACCCAATTATATCATAACCACAGTACAACATAATATAAATCATAAAACCATAATAATAGAACAAAATCATCACAATTAACCTGATAATAACATAAAGGATTCAGAGGGCGACTTCCTATTAAAATTCTATAATCCAGAGCACCCTAAGAGTAACAAGAATCCTACCTACACTACCAACAATACAATTCATTACATATATACTAAATCAGTGGCTCTCAACCTGGGGGTTGGGACCCCTTTCACAGGGGTCGCCTAAGACTCTCTACATCAGTGTTCTCCATCTGTAACATTGATAAATGTTAGGGCTGGAGGTCACCACAACATGAGGAACTGTATTAAAGGGTCGTGGCATTAGGAAGGTTGAGAACCACTGTACTAAATGGTAGCAGAATAAACTTCTCTAGCCTAGCAACCCAATTAAACACAGTCTCCATTTTGCTAAGCTAAAGCTAACGCAAGTAGGTCCACCTAATACATAACCGCTATGGCTAATATTAATAATTTCTCGAACCTAGCAACTAACACTAATCTAAATTAAACTACATATCCAGTTGCTAAGCTAACTAATGTAACTTGGCTAACCTAATACATACAGTTACGACTACTAATACTAACTGCTAATACTGCTAATACTAACTGTCTCTTTGGTAAGAAGAAACTTTGGCTCTACAGATGTCAGCTCTACTCTGTGCTTCTGCTCATGGATCCCTTATGTTCTTTTCTCATTAAAGGCAGGCAGTGCCAGTATTCTGAGCAGCAGTATGGCAGGGGAGACACAATGTGGGGAGGGGGTGGGGGGCATAGCAGAGAAACTTGTTCATATCAGAAAAAGATTGCAGCTGTCAAGACAGGCAGGAAAAGAGAAGATTGGGGAGGGGAGGGGACTTTGATTAAGAACTAAACTGATTTTAAAACTCAAGAGGACAGAAGTTCCCGTCAGCTACCCTGCTAAGGTTGTATAGACACAACTGTTTGAGGCCTCTGTGACTGTCTAAAAACAGAGATCGTAAAGGATCCAAGTTTTTTTTAAGCTACAGTTAAAGCATAATGCTATTCCACAGACACCCCAGAGGCACTGCAAAAAGCAGGCTCGTTTTCCCATTAACCCAGGTAAAATGAGCAGCTGTACAGAATTTCAAATAGCTTTTCTGGGCTGTACCTGAACTTTATGGCTAGGCTTCTACTCACTGTCTCCCAAGATCGCTATCTGTTGCTGCTTTTAAATTGGCATGTGACTTTCAGAGCACAAGGCGCCCAGAGTGACAGGAAAGGTAGCCCTTAACACGTTGGGGTGGTTTGTTTTCCCCCGATGGTGAATTATTCTCCATAATGAAGTCATAACACATTTCCTTGTTCTGGATGCAGCAATTTGGACTTCGGGTCCCCGCTGGTGAGAGAGGCTCAGTTTAAGTGAAGTAAATAATTAAGTAAATAATTTCAGCCCCAGATGGGCATTGTTGGTTTATCTTTGAATGGGCAACCTCCAAGAAACACCAGGATCACAGAAGCGGGCCATGGTAAACCACCTCAGAACATCCCATGCCTTGCAAACCCTATGGAGTTGCCATAAGTCAGCTATGATTTGACGGGTGCACACACCCAAAATCTTCACACAGCTTCAAAGCTCCCTGCAGAAAGGGCAATTAAGCCTTGTAAAAGTCTGGGAAACAGATCGCCTGTCTTTTCTCACGCAACGGATGTTTTAAAATTCTCTTTGCTCTTTAAAGCCTTTGTTGAACAAAGATAAAATAGCTTGCATGTTGTCATGAGTATCCCTTCTGATCACCATGGCTATATGACAAAGGGACGGGCAATGGTTTTTAATGGTTGTGGATGTCCCCTCTATGGCCTTAATGGCTCAAATTGAGCAGTGGCTTGAAGGAGGTGGTTCCCCTCCCACTTGGCTGAATGCCAGAGTGTATGTGTGTGAGGGACAGAAAATAAAGGAGCTATGCCTCTATACCTTTCCAGTCCTCTTTGGATCCACAGAAAAGACCATCCGAAGATAGAGCTACCAGGGTCTTCTATTGGTCCCATGAATTTGAACAGAGGGAAGAACTGTAGCTTAGCAGCAGAACCATACTTGACCACAGGAAGTCCTGAGCTCAGTCCTTAGCTATCACCATTTTAAATTATGTTACACAGCAGAACCACGGCCAATCACAAGAAACATCAAGTACTGGGCTAAATGAACCAATGGTTGAACTCATTTCAAGGTGGCATTGCAAATTCACCAGCCAGATAGACAAGTGATGTGGTCAGTTTTAATTGTGTGAATTGCCTCCTTGTGGCAGGAGGTCTTCTGGAAATCAGTCTCATAAGCCCATTTTGCAGAGAAAATCAATGTGTGTGTAAAGTGTCTCAAGTCATGGCCAACGTAGGCAACCCAGTAGAGTCTTCAAAGCAAGAGACTAACTGGTGATTGGCCATTGCTGCGCTCTGCATAGCAACTCTGGACTTCCTGGGTGGTTCTCCATCCAAGTAGTAACCAGGGCCAACCCTCCTTTGCCTTTGAGATCTAATGAGATCCACCTAGCTGGGGGTGAAGGGTGGGGGTGGAATCAATACCAGTGGGCAAAACTGTCTTTCAGGAAAGCTTTGCAACCATTACTGATCTCATTTAAGGATCTCTCAGGCCGTTTCCGCACGGGCAAAATATGACGTCGTCGCAACGGAAAAAGAAGCGTCAGAGCGAGAGCGTTCGCACGCGCAGCGGCGGAGGTGCGCAGTCGCGCCGTCGCGAAAACGCTAAACCGGCGCGAAGACGGTGTATTCAGAAAACGCTTAAAACCACTCTTTTTCCCCATGTGACGCATCGACGCCGCACTCGTGCGAACAGCCGCCACGGTTGGGATGCGTCGCAATTTGCGACGTCATCGCGTCGCTGCTTTTGGCCGTGCGGAAACGGCCTCAGTTATTACTGAGGACCTCATGGCCTGGAATCTTTAGAAGAAAACCTTGAAAAATACTCTCATGCTGCTAAGTGTAAAATTTTCTCAAGTTTAGGTAGTTGAAAGACAAAAACTGGAACAGGATGCTCTGAAGTGTTTTTGAAGGGCCTGCCTAGACCATGAATCATTTCCTTCCAATAAGGACATGGCTTGTTTTTATTGTACCTAACAAATCAGTGAAAGAAATGGAACGAACCCTGATGGATCAGAGAAGTTCTGCCATCCCAGCCATTCTATCAACCTTGTGTGCTTTTTATTTAATCTGTCCTGAGGACTTAATTCCAAATCTGTTATCATATACTTGATCTGGAACTAGAAGTTGGAGAGCAAGTATTTAGATATTCCTTCAGGCTATTCTTTCCGACAACCACTCAAGATGGTTTGAACCAATTAGTTCCCTCTGTTGGGAGTTAATTGAACAGAGGGTCAGTCAGTTCTTTCCGGTTTTGTAGGGTATAAAATTCCCATGGCTTTTGTTACGTCGCACTATATGCTCCAAACCTACACTATCCCTGTCTGACCGAAGAGAGGAAGCTAGTGAAAGAGGCACAAAACATCCAAGGAAATGAAATGGCCGAATTGCTGGAACGAAGCGCCGATCCAGTGCACTCCAACGGGAGATTCACCATCAGCACCCTGATCAGCCCTGAGGATAGCAGCAGGATGCACTATGGGCAGTCTGATATGGCCCCGTATGATACCACTCAAGCCAACCACCTCACCACCAACAGCACTTTTTATATGCGGACCTTCGGCCACAATACGGTTGACGTTGTACCAGCTTATGAACACTATTCCAACACAAAGTTCGCCAGTGAAGCCAAGAACCCCAGACCCTCTCTTGCTGATCTGCACTCGTTCCTCAAGGTAAAAACAAACCACGGCGTCAAAACTGCGTGACTTTCTCTTAATCTGTTCCCCAAACTTAGTTATATCTTGAGCCAGTGAGCAACATTGACTGTTCTCCATTTTCTATCCCAACCAGAGGAAGTCAAAATAGTTTATGCCCCTGTATCCTTTGACCAATGTTTAAAGGTCACCATTATTTCACTGGTTGTTGTGGGTTTTCCAGGCTGTGTGACCGTGGTCTGGTAGATCTAACAATTCACCTGCATCTGTGGCTAGCATCTTCAGAGGCCGGCCACAGATGCTGGCGAAACGTAGGAACAAGATCTACCAGACCATGGCCACACAGCCTGGAAAAACCACAACAACCAGTTGAATCCAACTGTGAAAACCTTTGACAATACCATTATTTCACTTGATCACCAATATTTCTCTTGCATCACTGTTTTCCTTTCTTAAGAGAAGAAAGGAAAACAGTGATGCAAGAGAAATGTACTCAATACAATGAAAAGAACAAAATAGATGTGTAACTTGAATCACAGAGCTGTTCTTCATCTTCCTTCCTTGCGTTTTGAGAAGGCAGGGAGGGAGGTGGGTCCAAAATTGCCCCAGTTTCCTTGGTAACATCAGCATGTTACCTGAGCAGGAGTTACATGAACTGCAGTGAGGATCTTCAGAGCTTTGCAAGTTTCCCTTTTCATATCTAAATCTGAACACGCATCAGTTTGAGACAGAGGTGACAGGGAACAGTTTGTTTGTTTTCAATGCCAGGTTTTGTTTTCACAGACCAGAGGCATCATGATAAACCAGAGAATACCACTGAGCATTTGCAGACAGCATTTCTTCTCCGCTAGTGAATTACAGCCAACCCTTTGAGGTCCTGTTTTCTGAGAGTTCAGGGGATGTACCAAATGGGAGTGACCATCTTGAGTGGTCACTAGAATACTTAGATCTTACTCAACAATCTTTTGAAACAAAGCTCTCACAGAGGAACACCCAGGTGAATAAAATATGTCTTGACAGAGCTGGAAAGTGGTGTACCCCCACCCCTTGCCCATATACAACATTCCTTGTGAATTTAGCAGTATGCATCATGGTGATTATTGGTACAAAACACAGCTCCTCCTGGAGCTCCTACATCTAAGTTAAGACACTAGGGATGGCTACATATAATGTACATACTGCATCAGCTACTAAGAGTACACGTGTACTTTTTAATGAACCTGCTTCAGTTCTCCCCATGTGCATCCCAAGCAGTTGCATTTTGAGCTGCAGATTGCCTTTAAATGCCTCATACTGTGTGCTTTCACATATGCTTGGTGATGCGCTTTCAATTCACTTATAATGCACTTTAAAGATCATTTGCAAATAGATTTGGCTGCTTCGCACAGAAAAGTCCAGTTGCAAAGTGCACTGAATGCACTCAGCATGTGTGAAATTGCCAGCTGTTTGTAGGCACTCTGGAGCTAAATTGTGTTTTCAAACAGTGTCTTGTTCTGACTTATTTCTTTGTTATCTCCCTCCTCCCCCCCACTGGCTTTTCCACCCTCCAGCAAGAAGGTATCCACCTCCGTCCTCCAGCATATGAACTTCACAGGGATGATGGCCATTCTGAAGGAGAAACTGAGGAAGGGGCCAGCGAGGGGGCTGAGAAACCTGAAGGCGAGCCCGTTCGTTTCGGGTGGGTTAAAGGGGTGATGGTAAGTTGCATTTAAGAACATAAGAACAAGCCAGCTGGATCAGACCAAAGTCCATCTAGTCCAGCTCTCTGCTACTCGCAGTGGCCCACCAGGTGCCTTTGGGAGCTCACATGTAGGATGTGAACGCAATGGCCTTCTGCGGCTGTTGCTCCCGATCACCTGGTCTGTTAAGGCATTTGCAATCTCAGATCAAAGAGGATCAAGATTGGTAGCCATAAATCGACTTCTCCTCCATAAATCTGTCCAAGCCCCTTTTAAAGCTATTTGCAGCATCGTACAGTGATGCTACTCCTACTTGCAAAACCACCATGGCAAGAAAACTCAGATTGAGCAAACTGGGTGGATTATGCCAAAAGAATAAACCACTACCACCCCCCAATACATGTAAATGCTGTCAAGACACAACTGACTCATGGTAACCCCACTGGAGAGGTATTCAAGACAAGTGAAAAACAGAGGAAAGCTTGTCTTGCCTGCCTCTACAGAGTCTTCCTTCCCCAAGACACTTTTTTAAACGTCCTAAAGACATTATATTTGTGTTGGGGGGAATCCAGTTATGTCTTAATGATCCTGTCCAGTGATTACTGTTGATTTCCCTTCCAGATTCGGTGCATGCTTAATATTTGGGGCGTCATTCTTTACCTGCGACTGCCTTGGATCACTGGACAAGCAGGAATAGGTAATGTACCTTTAAATATCTTATTTTTGTGTATACCCATTTTATCAAACCGTGAAATTAGAAGGGCACTAATTCCAGTGTCAATTAGGACTGTAAATTTAACCCTTTTCAAGCACTGCTCATGTTAATGTGTCAGGGGAAACTAGGGCAGTACAAAGATGCTCTGGATGTGCCTTACAAATAAAACTGCAAAACATTTTTCAAAATCAGATTTTCCAAACTATGTACCATTAGAGAACTATTAATTTGCCCTGAGACAATAATCACAAATTTAGATCAAACTGCACATTCATAAGGAAGATTTGTCTACTGTACCTCTGCTTGATTTACTGTTCTCCACTTGCCTCCTCCAAATCAGTGAAAAATTCTACTGCACCAAATCATTCAGGCTGATTCTGCATGGGCCAAAAACAGCAGTGTGAAAACAGTGTGAAAATGGGGTAAAAGGGTTTAAAACAGTGTAAAAGGGTTTATACTGTTTTCACACCGTTTTCACGCTGCTGTTTTTAGCCCATGCAGAATCAGTCTCAGTTACTCAGCACTGCAGGTACATATCAGAATTACCATCCTTGGGGAGGTTGCCCGTTGTATCTCTGCATGATTCATAGATCTGCTGTTGCTTAACTCCAATCGGCGTACCCTCGGTGCCGGACGAATCAATTACTTCTGATGAAGCAGAAGTCCAGAACAGAGATCAGTTCAGAAACATAGATGGCAGGCTTTTTTGAGGACAGGTTCTTTGCATTGTGACATGTTCTGCCACTAAACATTTTCAGGAGCAAGAATTAACAGTATTTCCAGTTTTAATTCAGAAAGGGTATGCCTCAGATACCCTCCAGCATTGATGTGGTAGAAGAAAGTGAGGATTGGCTTTTTGCTTTGGAGGAAAGACTCTTTTGGGAGGAAGGAAGGCCCCAGGAAACACACCAGCGGGTTCTGTAGTAACCATGGGAGAAAATTCACCATAACTGATTTTTTAACTATATACTGCAGTATAATTTAAAATAACTATTTTTCTCCACAGCACTGACGTGGGTAATCATACTGATTTCTGTGACAGTGACCACAATCACTGGACTATCCATATCAGCAATTTCCACCAATGGCAAAGTCAAATCAGGTAGTATTTTATCCCAAGATGAAGATCTTGACAAAGTTCCACAGACTCTCCCTCTCTTTCTCTCTGTCTTTCTGGCCCCTTCTGCACACGCAAAATAATGCGTTTTCAAACCACTTTCACAACTGTTTGCTATTCCGCACAGCTTCAAAGAGAACTGAAAGCAGTTTGAAAGGGCATTATTCTGCATGTGCGGAAAGAGCCTCTCTTATTCGGCATGCCTTACCTTATGCTCACAAACAAAATATTTTTATTAGTGCTGTTTTTATCTGGCCTTTCTTCTCATGAAAGTTCAATAAATTCTACAGGCTTTCCCCATCCAACGCTGTCCAGACCCATATCTGTTTAAGTTCAACATGGTGGTTCCATTCTGTGCCTTCAGACAATATCTTGGAACCACCATTTTATTAAGAACTGTATGTTTGCGCCATCCATCAAGCCACAACTGACTCACTTCCATTTGCTATCAGAGAGACTTTTGCTTAGCTACTGGGGTTTCTATAATTTCAACTGGACAGGTGTCGTGTTTTGCTTCTTCTTCCCAAAATTCCATGCAAGGAGCTTTCAAGGCAAGTGAGAAGCAGAGCTGGTTTGATGTTGCCTTCCTCTGCAGTCTTTCTTAATGGCCTCCATCCAAACATGGACCCTGCTCAGTTTCCAAGCTCTGACGAGATCAGGCTCTACTATACTACTGTAAAATAAGGTTCCGTGCGGTCGCTCCCTGAAGAGCTCCTCCTCATTTTTAAGATAAGTTTTAAAAAGTTCTTTTACCTCACTCACTTTTTATCTACTAGCACTTCCTTTAATCTACTGTAAAATAAAAACTGTAGAATAACTGGCCCAGAATCTGGCCCAGAATCTGAAGCACAGGTTTCTTCCAGCTTGCAGAAAAGGTAGAAAAGATCTTCAAGAATCTTTCAGCTATTTCTGAGATGTGTCGAGAGCTGAGATGTGTAAGGGTCCTAAATTATCCCTAAATGTTTCCTCAACTGCTCTCTCCCCTCCCTGGCAGCTAAATGGTATTACCCAAGCCCCTTGGGAGGAGATGGATATACTAACAGACATATTTCATAACATGACACCTAGAAGATGCTACCAAGGCCCCTTTCTTACCACCAATACCAACCCTTCACACATACATTACAGCATACATAGATTGGGTCCAGTGACCTCATCCTATGTAACAGTCACATGTGACTTGCAGCCTCTTCTCAACCCATACGCTTGCAGTGTCCAATTCAGATTGTGACCGCTGCATGCTCAGAGAACTGGGTAGGCCTGATTGGTGGAATGTAGACCACTACCATTTTGGAGGACCCCTGCTGCTGCTGATTTATTTAAATCAGAAAATTATAATCAGAAATGAATCAGTTCTGAAAAAAAAGAAGCTTTTCTTCTTTCAATGCCACACCTTTTTCTGAGAAATTCTTCGGAAGGCAAATCAATGTTTCAGTTGGAATTTGCACTCCCTGGCCATGTCTTGGCTGCGTTCCTTCTTCTTTACCCTACTTACGTTTTACCTTGTTGCTACTATTTTGCTAGTTCCATGGCCCTGCTTCAGAAATAGGTTGGCAGTCTATTTGAATAGTTATACCCCACTTTCCTCTACAATGGATACCTGACATGTCTTATACTCCCATACTTCTATTATTGTCCTCACAAAAATCCTCTCAGATAGATTAGGCGGTGAGAGGGTACAACTGCCTCCAAAGTAATCCAGCGAGCTTCCATGATAGTGTAGGGATTTGAACCTGGCTGTTTGAAATCCCAGTCCAGTACCCTAACCACTGTACCATGTGAGTTGGGGAAGAAAAGACAGATAATCTATTGAAGTGCTACAAAGCTTGAAAGTGACCTTCCATGCAGTTCCTGCCTACCAATACCCTGACATCAAAGTTGCCAGCTACATCCCCATAAACAAGATGGGGGGTAGGTACGCTGTTGAAACTGAAATCAACATTTTTTCACATTCTCATCTGTTAGGTGGGACCTATTTCCTCATTTCCAGAAGCCTTGGGCCTGAGCTGGGAGGTTCTATCGGCCTCATCTTTGCTTTTGCCAATGCAGTAGCTGTGGCTATGCACACTGTGGGCTTTGCAGAAACGGTGCGGGATCTTCTTCAGGTAAACAGTGAACAATCATGACAGGTTGGGCTCAGCAACTACACCCTCCCTCTTCAAAAAGAGGGGTTTTTTAAACAAAAAAATAGATGTATTTATTGTGAAGTATGTGATGCTGGTACACCAAAGCCCAATCAATGCTCTGTTAGGGTAGGTTTGCCAACTGCAGGTTAAGAAATTCCATTTGGGGGCGGAGCCTGGGAAGTGGGTGGGGCTTGGGGAGGGCTTACTGGGTTTACTGCCATAAAGACCACCTCCAAAGCAGCCATTTTCTCCAGAGGAACTGATCTGTGTCGTCTGGAGAACAGTTATAATTCTCAGAGATCGCCAAGTCCCACTTGGACGTTGACAACTTGTATTGGATTGGCCGAAGTATTATTTTCAAGACTTATCAGCTTCATTCCACCAAATATCAGCAACAACTTGTTTGGTTTTGTTTGTAAAGCTTAGCCATCTCTGGGCATTAAAAGTTAATATATTCCACAGGGTTAGTCATGTTAGTCTGTGGTAGCAAATAAAACATGACTCCAAAGGAATCTTAAAGACTATTAATTTCCTTCACCCACATGAAGCAGATTATGCTAAGAGAGTGTGTGTGGTGGTGGTGGTGGGGGGTGTCCAAGTCATCTAGGGACCTTCCATGCCAGACCATGGACCCTGGTCTGACACTAACCACTATACCATATGTATTCCAGCATAAGCTTTCATGAATCAGAACTTACTTCATCAGAATTAAAGGATAACTCAGTAATCACTGCATGAAGTCTGTGTTTGAAGGAAAAAGACATTTCCCCAAAGTCAAGGCACAAGGCACATGGGAGAAATGTGTCCCCTTTGGTCTTTGATACCTATTCAGAATTTCATGAGGGGAGTTTAGGTTAGATTGTTCTCTTCTTCTGAAGCCAAGTGGAAAAGGATGCCCCCAGTAGAATGACTGTTGATCTGGTGTGCATGTGGAGGTATTTTCCCTATGGTTGCCAACCTCTGGGAGGCACCTGGAGATTTAATCTCCAGATGACCAAGATCATCTTTGCAATTAATCTCCCGTTGACCCTTGGAGAAAACGGCTGCTTTGGATTATAGATTCTATGGCATTATACCAGGGGTGTCAAACTCGTGGCCCCCCAGATGTTCATGAACTACAATCCCCATCAGTCCCTCCCAACATGAGCATTGACTATACTGGCAAGGGCTGATGGGAATTGTAGTTCATGAACATCTGGAGGGCTGTGAATTTGACACCTGTGCGTTATACCCTGCTGAGGTCCTTCCCCACCTTAAATCCCACTATCCCCAGGTTTATATCCTGCTGGCGCCACCTGGCGGCCAGGAAAGACCTGGCAACCCTACTCCACCTCCACCCCCACCCCCCAAAAAATCTCCAGGTATTCCTTAAATCAGAATTGGCAAGCTTGCTCCCCTCAGTAAGGTTTGGAGGGCCAGTCATCCTTCTCTGCCCATTTTTAGCAGAAAAAGATCCCCCACCAGAATGTAATGCACTCTTCAACACATGTCAGCTCAGGGCAGATGGTAGCATACTGGTAAATTCTCCCTCACCCCATAATTGTATTCTTTGCTTCCCAATTCTTTTACTCTCCCCTGATGGAACCAGCCAGCCATGGCTCCCTCTGTCCTGTTGCTAGGCAACACTTCACAGAGACCTGACCCAACCCCCCGCCCCAAAGCTTTACAAAGCTTCACTTATGGCTTCAATTTAAATAACTATGCATGTTATTGAAACCCCAGTATAGGTGCTCTTCAGAATGAAAGAAGGATGAGGAAACAATGACCTTAAAAAAAAATCTTACCTCTTAAAAGCAGCAGTGGGAGTAGTGGGAGCAGCAGTGGGAGCAGCAGTGGCATAGTGGCTAAGAGCAGTGACTTAGAGCAGGTGCACTCTGATCTGGAGGAACCGGGTTTGATTCCCAGCTCTGCCGCTTGAGCTGTGGAGGCTTATCTGGGGAATTCAGATTAGCCTGTACACTCCCACACACGCCAGCTGGGTGACCTTGGGCTAGTCATAGCTTCTCCGAGCTCTCTCAGCCCCACCCACCTCACAGGGTGTTTGTTGTGATGGGGGAAGGGCAAGGAGATTGTAGGCCCCTTTGAGTCTCCTACAGGAGAGAAAGGGGGATATAAATCCAAACTCTTCTTCAAACTCTAAAACATCAGAGTCAATATAGCTTCAAAAGATGAACAAATATTTATTTAATTTTGACATATCTAACCCTGTTAAAATTTTCTTCCCCTAATTACTCATTTAACAGGACAATCCTAATAAGGTATCCCCAGAAGTAAGTGCAATTTTATATAGTGGGCCTTACTCCCCAGAAACTGTTCTTTGGATAGCAGCCTGTAATCTTGTTTGATTACTGTAATACTGGATCAAATTCTGCAGCCCTAATATGTTTATATAATTTATATAGATAAGCTAAATTATACATGGAAAGGAAGTAGCTACTTCTTACCTAATGAAAAAGGTGAGGCGAGAAGATATCACAGCAATTTTTAAGCAATTAGAAAGGTGGCAGGGAAAAGATACGTCATTTGAGATGTGTGAAAATCTATATTTTAAAAATTGGGAAATTGGGTTGGGAAATTCATTTTGGTCCTGCCTTTTTTGTGGGAGGGTAGCAGCCTTGCAAACAGCTGACCGTTGGGTTTCTTCCCTTAGGAATACAACTCTCATATTGTAGACCCCACAAATGACATCCGTATTGTCGGGGTCATCACCGTGACTGTGCTGCTAGGCATTTCCTTGGCTGGAATGGAATGGGAAGCTAAGGTGAGATGTTCTTTTTTATATATGTGCCCAATGGAAAAGAAACTGAAGTTCCACTACTGAGCCATTGTCCTTCTCTTAGGCCAATCCAGTTCTCATACTGTATTTGCTTGGTCTTGCAGGCCCAGGTCCTCTTTTTCATAGTCATCATGATCTCCTTCGTAAACTATCTTGTGGGGACAATAATTCCCGCAAGCGTGGAGAAACAAGCAAAAGGGTTCTTCAGTTACAGAGGTAAGCAACTGCTGGCATGAATGCTTGGTCCAGAAGGGACTCTTTGTAAATTTCAGGTCTTCAGAAAAGATAATATGAAAAGTAAGCAAGAGAAATTCAAAGGCCATGTAAGTCTGAGATGATATATGAGACTGTCAAGTGAACAAGTTAACGTAAATTCTTCTCTTTAAGCAACAGCAACAACAAATCATTTCAATTCTTCGCTACGACCCCTTTTCAAAGAGTTCACCAAATCTTGTAAACAAAGAACAAGAACTCTGCTAGGGCCGTCTAGTCCAGAATGCTGTTTCCAACTGATGCTTCTGGGAAGCCCAGAAACAGGACATAAAGAAGTAGTCCCCCGCCCCCCAATTTTTCTCCCAAGCAACTGGCATTCTGAACTCTACTGTCTTTAAACCTTGAGGTTCCATTTAGATCCTCCTGCTCCCCCTGCTCCTGTTCCTCTTTCTTCTTCTTCTTCTTCTTCTTCTTCTTCTTCTTCTTCTTCTTCTTCTTCTTCTTCTTCTTCTTCTTCTTCTTCTTCTTCTTCTTCTTCTTCTTCTTCTTCTTCTTCTTCTTCTTCTTCTTCTTCTTCTTCTTCTTCTTCTTCTTCTTCTTCTTCTTCTTCTCCTTCTCCTTCTCCTTCTCCTTCTCCTTCTCCTTCTCCTCCTCCTCCTCTTTCTTCCTTTTCTTCTTCCTCTTCTTCTTCCTCCTCCTCCTAGTCCTGAGTCTGGGGGGTTCTTGGACAAACCCAGTTTCCAACTTTTTTTTTCATTTAAAGACAAAGAGGAGGGGTGGTGGTGGTGAAGCCTTGCTGATATAGAGAGGAAAATATTATGAAAAGGTACGGTTACCCTAAATCACTTACAAAAAGAAACGCTTCTTCTGTTGCAGCTGATATTTTTGCTCAGAACTTCGTGCCGCATTGGCGTGGGCCGGATGGCAGCTTTTTCGGTTTGTTTTCCATCTTTTTCCCTTCTGCGACTGGCATCTTGGCAGGAGCCAACATTTCAGGTGATTTGAAGGTAGGAGTTGCTGGCAGAGGCCTCCAGGGAAAGGAGGGGTGGTGTACACAGGTGAAGCCTCCTGGCCTCCCACTGGAAGTGCTGGCAATAGTCATGCAATAGTCATGCGCAAGGCAAACCATGGAAGGGAAAAAAATGGTCTTTCTGCTTGCTATTTCTGACCTTCATGAATTCCATCAATTGATAAATGTATCTGTATACAAGCAGGGGGCTCACAAGGATTTGCAGAGGGCATCTCATTTCTTCTCCACCACTATACCCCCTTCCCCTTCTCTGAAAGCCCCATAGCCTCTCCTCTTTAACTGCTTTCTTCTATCCTTCCCAGCTTCCCATCAACCAACCTTTATCTGCACCCATGTCTTCAGCCTTCTCCCCTTCTCTCCCAGCAGTCTCTTCATGGGAAAACTATGGATCAATTATGTGATGCCAGGCCCATTTGTGCAGTGTGGAACCTGCAAGGACCTTCAGGTTGCACCTAATTTCTCCCTATATTCCAGCATGGTGCAGTGGAGAGCCAATGTGGTGTACTGGTCAAGAGCAGGTGGATTCTAATCTGGAGAACCAGGTTTGATTCCCTACTCCTCCACCTGAGTGGCAGAAGCTTATTTATTTATTTATTTATTTGTTTGTTTGTTCCACTTTTATACCACCCTCCCCCGGAGGTGAACCAGATGTGTTTCTGGTGAACCAGATGTGTTATCTGGTGAACCAGATGTGTTTCTGCACTCCTATATTCTTGCTTGGTGACCTCGGGCTAGTCACAGTTCTCTCTGAACTCTCTCAGCCCTACCTACCTCACAAGGTGTCTGTTGTGAGGAGAGGAAGGGAAAAGAGCTTGTAAGCCACCTTGAGTCTCCTTACAGGAGAGAGAGGTGGGTATAAATCCAATCTCCCTTCCTCCACTGTTTCCTTTTCTGTATTTCCTGGCAACCCCCATATCCTTATCTTTTCCTCTCTCCTCACCAACCAACCAGTGCCCCTTTTATCTGCCACTTCTTCAGCTAAAGCTAGCATGGTGGGGTGGTTAAGAGTTATCTTATCTGGAGAACTGAGTTTGATTCCCTGTTCCTCCACATGAAGCCTACTGGGTGACTTTGGGTCAGTCACCGTTCTCTCAGAACTCTCTCAGCCCACATGGAGACAGCCAATGGGAAACCATCTCTAATAATCTCTCGCCTTGAAAACCCTTTGGGTCACCCTAAATCAGCTGTGACTTGACCGCAAAATCATGCATGCACATCTTTGGCTATATTTATTATTTATTTACTTCATACTCCGTTTTCCTCCACAATGAGGATCCAAAGCAGCTTACGTCAGTCCCCATTTCTTAATTTCATCCTTACAACAATTCTGTGAGATGTGTTAGACTGACAGGGTGACTGACTGGCCCAAGAGCACCAAAATGAGCTTCCAGACAAAATGACGATTTGAACCTGGATCTCCTAGATCATAGTCTAAATTCTAACCACTACACCACACTGCCGTTCGCAGGATGGCTGCTATTGAAAAGTAGCAAGCAGCCAGGCCGGGGTGAGTCAGGCAGGCCAAGTGGTAGCAAGCCACCTGGTTGTTGATGCCAAGCCTGTGTTTAAATCTTTCTAAATGTCACTTATTCCCTTGGGCAGGATCCTGCTATAGCTATTCCTAAAGGCACCCTCATGGCTATTTTCTGGACAACAATATCATATCTGGTTATTTCTGCTACAATTGGTAAGCAACAGAGCACATTTGATTTAATTCTAGTCTTGAAGCCAATAGTTTGATTGGTAAAATGTCCTTTCTCTCTCCAGGCTATATAATTAGCAGACAGTAGACAAAATTTCTTCTTGATGACCTCTCCTGTGATGCACGCTCTTTCTGTCACCCCTCTTTTTCTGTCTCTCTCTCAACTTTTCTCCCTGAATCTCCTGCTTCTTACAAACACTTTTTGGAAGAGAGGTGTCTTTACTTTCTCCAAATGTATACTCTGTCAAGGAATGGAAAGAAAGAGAAAGTTCCTACCACCCATTCCTTCTAACAGTCACAATAATACATATACTTTGCATTTGTTTAGCCCTTTTAACATTCAAGGAGCTTTGCATGCACTACTGTTGTAACAATAACCCTGTAAGGCAGATCATGATTGCACACTGGGGTGGGGACACAGCTCAATGGTAGATCATCTCCTTGGCATGCAGAAGGTCCCAGGTTCAATCTCTGGAATCTGCAAAGAAACGATCAAGTGGCAAGTGATGTGAAAGATCTCAGCCTGAGACTTTAGGATAGGTATCCTCAACCTTTTTGAGCCTTTGGAATTCTGACACAGGAAGGAGACATACACAGAAAAGCTGCCTCGGTACAGGGGAGATGAACAATAATTTTAAGAAATATAGCAGGAAAGGATAGTAAAATAAAACTAGCTATTGCTGAAACATTATAGAATCGTAGAGTTGGAAGAGATGACAAGGGCCATCAAGTCCAACCCCCTGCCATTCAGGAACACACAATCAAAGCACTCCCAACATATGTTCATCCAGCCTCTAAAGACCTCCAAAGAAGGAGATTCCAGCACTCTCCACAGCAGTGAATTATTGTAAACTGCCCAACCCATCAGATTGTCATTAGCCAATCAAAAGCCCTGCTAAGTAAGTGTCCCACCTGGCTCCACCCATTTTCTTAAAAACACTTGGTGGGCTTCAATAAGGTGTCATCAGGCACTGTGTTGCTTGGGGTGCCACACTGGGGACTTGTGTTCTAAAGAGTCACTGCCAGTTTAAGAAGACAGTACTGACTTCAATGGACCAATGGCCTTCTGATAAAGTATGAGGCAGTTCCCTATTTTCATGTAGGTTAAAGATCAGGGAGAGGAATTTGTAGCAGAGGCAAGATCTGAAGCACTAACCTCCCAGCTCACAGCTCACTCAGCGTTTTCACAGAAGTCACTTTGGCCCCTTCCGCACATGCAGAATAAGGCACTTTCAATCCACTTTCAATCCACTTTGCAGCTGCGCAGAATGGCAAAATCCACTTGCAAACAGTTGTGAAAGTGGATTGGAAGTGCATTATTCTGCATGTGCGGAAGGGGCCTTTTTGTTGGTTCTAGTAATACCACCTTGAGAACTGTATTTAACAATGAGTTCAGTAGGGTGCTGTCCTTGGTGCTGAACCATTATGATTCTCTAAGGATGTTTACAGCATTTAAAACATATTTAATTTTCCATCTATCATTATGTGAAAGAATTTACCTAGCATAAAGTGTTCCTGCCCCTTTTGTCCACACAACCCTGGGAGGTAGGTTAGACTGAAAAATATTTACGAGCCTAAGGCCACTCATTAAATTTTGTGCCTGAGTGGACAATTGCGCTCCAGTGTCCTTCATCTATGTCTGACACTGCACTACACTCATCACCATACTGTTGAAGCCCTGGAATTTGAGAGTTTCTGGCTTCATGTGCATTTATGCACATACACAGGCTCTGTTCCAGCCTTAGGGTGACCTTGTGGCATTTGGGAGACAAGGTTAGTAGGCATAACCCTGCTCCAATATCCCTCATACTTGTTCAACAGGAGTTGATGCATTCCAAGCACAGCCATTAACTTAAAATGCTAGAAAGTTATAGTACTGGGGAAATTATTCAAAAGTATTTAAAATTGCAAGTAGCCACACTGCTTCATGGACAAGTTCCAGACACAAAAATTGCATGTTGTGCCTTTTATTAGAATCAACCAAAATATCATGAAACACTTGCACAAATGGTTAAGTTTTTCAGAATCGTGTTTTGGGAAATTTGACTTGGTGCTAACGAACAGTATTGCATACAACTTTTGTTTTGGGATTCTGTCTGTCAGAAAATCCAGATATTTGCAATTTTTTGGCAAACCAAAAGAGACAGATGCTTCAATTGGAAGAAGATTGACACAAAGAGGGGACTTTATTTGCAGGTGACTTGCCATCCATCCACTGGGTGATATTACTCTATTTGACTTCCATTTACTCTTTACCTTTAGATTAATCTTCAGCATTGTTAATGAAAGGACCGTCTTTGTTTCAATGCCTTTTTTGGTGCTGAAAGGACACTTGATTAATTAGTACTACTTTGATTCACAAAGGGAGAATACTGTTTTTGTGCCAGCTTGAAAACCTGCTTTGCACCCAACACATCTAATCCAATTTCATCTGCAGCATATCCTGTATTCCATTTTAAGACCACAAGTCCGAACTAGGGGCTTTGCCAACATGATCAAAGTCAATATCTTCCAGACTGATGAAGAGTTCTAGAGAAATCAAAAGCTTGCAGAATGTTCTGATAAGTTTTTGTTTGTCCCAGTGTAAGGTACTTCACTTTTAAAAAAATTCGAAGTGCTTATTTAAAAGCACAGAGTGTAGGATGAAAGAAGGAGAAAATAATCCTGAACTGTTCCTTCCTAGGAGCTTGTGTGGTCCGGGATGCCTCTGGAAATGTGAATGATACCCTTCTTGATGGCTCTCTGGGCTGTACAGGACTCGCTTGTCACTATGGCTGGAACTTCACAGAGTGTGCCCAAAGCCAGAGCTGTCGCTATGGGCTCATTAATCATTACCAGGTATCAGCATGATGGTATTGGGGTAGAAAAGCATCTCATATTTGCTCTTGTCTTTTGGAAGATCTGCAAATGGGGATGTGAGGGATAAAGTTAGTCGTCTTCTACTTAAAATAACTGTAGTCTACTACTTAAAATCTTCTACTTAAAAACTCTTCTACTTAAAACAACTGTAGCCAGAATCCCTGTTGAACTGTGCACACTTTTTGAAGAAGAGAAGAAGAGTTGGATTTATATCCCCCCTTTCTCTCCTGTAGGAGACTCAAAAAGGCTTACAAACTCCTTTCCCTTCCCCCCTCACAACAAACACCCTGTGAGGTAGGTGGGGCTGAAAGAGCTCAGACTAGCCCAAGGTCACTCAGCTGGCGTGTGTTGGAGTGCACAGGCTAATCTGAATTCCCCAGATAAGCCTCCACAGCTCAAGCGGCAGAGCAGGGAATCAAATCCGGTTCCTCTAGATTAGAGTACACCTGCTCTTATCCATTGCACCACTGCTGCTCCATGGCTGCTGGTTGCTCCTTTATTGTTTCAGAGCATCACATGCTTTGAAAGATCCAGGGAGGGCAAAAGTAATTGCAGTAATGCCAAAGTTTAGGGATTGGTATAGTCCCTCTAATGAACTATTTGGTCAGTTCTTCCTGGTTAATTCTGTTGTCTCTGAGGATCACATTCTTAGAAAGGACCAGGGAGGGCAAAACCAGTCCCCAGTAATGCCAAAGGAAGAGGAATTGGTATAGTTGCTCTAATGAACTATCTGGTTAATTCTTTCTCTGACATGCACATTGGAAGTTATCTTGCGATGTATCTGGCGAATGATCTGGTATTGTCAAGTCAGACAAGTAGCAGCCAGGGGTGACCAACCTATGGTGCTCCAGATGTTCAAGGACTACAATTCCCAATGTAGTCCATTAACATCTGGAGCACCATAGGTTGACCACCCCTGCTAGCTAGACCAACATCTTTCACAGCTCTGATTCCAGATATCCTTTTAACTGGAGATTTTAGCAAGTGAGCCTGAAACCTTGTGAGTGTGTTGTGAGCTACAGCCCAATAGCAATGTGAATATTCTCCTATAAGCATGTAGCTTCCATCTGCTCCTATGGGGAACAGAATAGCCCTGCAGTGAGATATGCTGTTGTGATGGAGGCAAAGTTTTCCCTTTTTCATGAGACTCGATGTCCTGGCCTTCATTGATAGGAATGCAAGTGGTGTACATGTCCTCATGCATTTCTGTGCACATTGTGCATGTTGCAAATGTGACCTGTTGTTGGTTGCTTCCCCGCATAGGCCATGAGTATGGTGTCTGGCTTTGCACCCCTGATCACAGCTGGAATCTTTGGGGCCACCCTCTCTTCTGCTTTGGCCTGCCTTGTTTCAGCACCGAAAGTCTTCCAGGTGAGATTGTGGCATTCACAATTCTTTTGTGCTCTCGTATTTACCTGTCTTAGCAGATGTAACAGCCCAGTGCAAAAGAGACTGAATCTGCAGCTTGGTGGCTGTTCTAGCAGAGCTGTACATCCTTTTATGTTTGTCTTCACCTGGAATCATAGAGCTGGAGCTCAGATTGCTAGACAATAGTATCACTAGTGACAAAACGATCTTCTCTCCAACAGTGCCTGTGCAAGGATCAACTCTATCCTGTCATTGGCTTTTTTGGGAAAGGTTATGGAAAAAACAATGAGCCTATCAGGGGTTACATGCTGACCTACATTATTGCAGTTGGCTTTATTCTCATTGGTAAGTTCATGGGGATAATAGACCACCAGGTAGCATTCAATTGGGGTATTGTGAGCACTGATAGATGAAAGGTTTTTTAATTTTGCACTTAAAAAAACCCCAGTTCTGCAATCCCTAAAATCATTTTTATACTTTTTTTTAATAACTTAAGAAAACTAATCAGTCATCTATCTCTTCCCTTTATAATGGATTTTAATTTATATTATATTTTTGTATAAGTGGAGTGCTATGTATTCACATGTACTCTGATTTTAAACTATTGGCTGGCCAAAAGGCCGTAATAATAAATATCTATCTATCTATCTCTTCCCAATCCCTCAGCGGAACTGAATGCCATTGCCCCCATCATCTCCAATTTCTTCTTGTGTTCCTATGCTCTCATCAACTTTAGCTGCTTCCACGCCTCCATTACAAACTCACCAGGTAAGAACATGCACAGTACAGGAGCTGAGTTTAACCCACCAGATTAGACACAGGGTAGTTTCAAGGATCTCTGTCACAAAGGCAGGGAATACCTGCCTAATGTGGCTTGTAGGCCATGGTTTGGATCCAGGGATACACAAGTGGAAACATAAATGGAGTTAATAGAGTTCTGCTTACACAAGATCTCAAGTGAGAGCAGGGACAGGAACCTGCGGCTCTCGAGCATAAGCGAGCTCTTAGAGCCTGTGGTGCTGACTCCGCCTTCCTGGGCAGCGTGGTTGCTCCCCTCACGCGAGACTGCCGCCCGTGCGCCCGTCCCGGCCGGGAGAGAAAGCAGCCTCAGCGCCCGCGCCGCCCCAAGCGGCATCCGTGCACGCCGCCCGCCCCGAGAGAGAGAAGCGGCCTCTGCGCCGCTGCACCACCCCAGAGAAAAGCGGCTCCCGGCTCGCGCCACCCCGAGGCGGCCTCCAGCGCCCGCCGCCCGCCCTTCCTGGCCCAGAGGCTCGCGCCGCCCCAAAGGCGGCCTCCGTGCCGCACCCCGGGAGAGCGGCCTCCAGCGCGCGCCGCCCAGGAAGAGCTGACCTCCAGCGCCACGCCCGCCCAGGAAGCGGCCTCGCGCCACCACCCGCCCTTCCACGCCACCGCCCAGCTGTGAGCTCAGTTTCGACTTCCCCAGTAAGCGAAACCGTAAAAAAAATCCCCTGCGTTGCCAACTCCAGGGCTGAGCTGGGGATTCTGGACTGTTCCGAGGGGATTTTTTGGGCGGAAGCGGCTGGTGCCTGGCACCTGCTCTTCAGAGAACCATGGAAGAAAAAAAGCCAGCACCAACCGTTCAGCCATCATTCAAGAAACAGTCCGGAATTCCCAGCTCAGCCCTGGGTTACCAGCACAGGATTTTTTTTGATGGGTTTCGCTTATCAGAAGTGGAACACCGCACCAAGGTCGAAAGAGGAGGAAGGAGCAAGGAGAAGGAGGAGGCAAACAGCAACCCTGGCTGCAGCTGTCCCGGCCGGTGAAAGTGAAACCTGCCCGAGGTGGCCTCTACCGCCAGAGCGGCCTCCCCGCGCCTCCCGATCCCGCCCACAGAGGCGGGGGAGAAGCAAGTCCCTCCCGTGCGGCTCCATGAATTTTCTTTTCCGGGGAAAATGGGCCCAAATGGCTCTTTGAGTCTAAAAGGTTCCCGACCCCTGATCTAGAGCAACACCTAATGCTTTCCTACCTATATACTATAGTGCCCAAAACTTGGTAGTGCAAGATCTTGCGCAAGAAGGAATGCAAGTGGCTACTACAGTCTTTTTCTTGCATTTCCATTTGCTCAAGAGTTCTAGTGCAAAGGGAAATTTTGTTCTGGATGCAACCCTGTGTATCAAGCCAGCTGAGACAGAGCCTTTCAGTAGGTACAAGATCTGGATATCTTATTGGGTTCCCTTGATAATGATATTGTCACCCAACAATAATGCAGTCCTAAGTGGCTTGCCTCCTCCGTATGTGGAATATTTTTTCTCAACTATCTTTCCATGATGCAGGGGTCATTTTTATTGTTGCAGGCTAGAGCTTTACGTCATTTTTGAACAGTAAATAAGCAGTTCCCTTGCTTTCTCCAAAACAAGATAAGAATCAAAGTCTCATTGATCTTTGGGGTAATAATATTGACTTACCTTATCCCACTGTTTTATAAGATAAAGTATATAAAATGCTGTATAATGCTTTGTATTCAGCATCTTTGTCACCACCATCATCATTATGATTATTAATCTCCTATGCTTTGTCCATACAGGTTGGAGGCCTTCCTTTCGGTATTACAGCAAGTGGGCAGCTCTGTTTGGTGCCATCGTGTCCGTGGTCATTATGTTTCTGCTGACTTGGTGGGCAGCCCTCATTGCCATTGGGATTGTGGTTTTCTTGCTGGGATATGTTCTGTACAAGAAGCCCGGTAGGTAACTGGCATCAGCAGCTCAGACATTTGGTTCGGGCAGATGGAAAACACTGCCCAAGAGTGATGGGTTCCTTTCATGGTCACAAGAACTGATGCTATTCCAACATGGCACCAATCATGAAAAGACTGATTTTAGTGTGAAAGAATGAGAGTGCAATAAATGTTCTGAGTGAAGAAGTGATTCCATTGAGTGGTCTACTCCTTGCAGAAACTTCATCCATGTAATCCAGGGGAAGAGGCTGGGCTCCCTGATAGAGCATCTGCTTTGCATTCAGGAGGTCACAGGCTCAATCCCCAGCATCCCCAGTTGGAAGGATCAGGTAGAAGGTGTTATTAAAGACCTCTATTTCAGACCTGGGAGAGCAGCTGCCAGTTAGAGTAAACAGTCCTGGATGAACCAGTGGCCTGATTCAGTATACAGAAGCTTCATGTGCCCATGTGTGATCTTCCACTAATAAATTTTGGGCTTTTCTGACATAGCGTTTTAGGAGGATTTGGAATTATTATGTCGACACGGGAGAAAATGTTACACTATGTATTTTTCTTTCAATGGATGACCATGTACAGCAACCAACAATAGTATTTTGGGCAGCTCTCAATGGGAAAAACCAATGGAAATATTCTTAATTGCTGCCTAGTGCACTAAGGGGTCTCCAGGCATGGCAAGTAGTGCCTAGCCTACCATATCTGCAAATAGCTTGTCAGGCAAAGTGTTCAGATCTAGCATGTCCCTAATTCAGCATCAATGTTAGCTAATGAATGTGGAAAGGGCACTGCAGAAAACAAGCATGAGTATGTTATATACAAGACTGCTGCAAGAAACATGATGCTGATATATATGAAGTGTGTGAAGTCCATCAGCCCAAAGCATCATACCATACCAAATTGAGTCACATTCACAACTATGGCTACTTCAACTACAGTTAAAACAAAATGACTGAGAGGACTGTAATGATTTCTCTTTCTGTAGAAGTGAACTGGGGCTCCTCAGTCCAGGCAGGTTCCTACAACATGGCCCTGAACTATTCTGTGGGACTCAATGAGGTCGATGAGCACATCAAAAATTACAGGTAAGTAAGCCTAAAGCTCTGAAGGTCTCTAAACAAGGACTCTGGCAAAAAAGTCCAGTTCCTGTGCTAACTCTAACCCTTGTAAACCAAAGACACTTCTGGCTTGACTATGGAGCCATTTTGGCAACAGCACCACAAATAAGGGGCAGATGGGTCATCTTCTATATTAGGAAAGTCAGTTGTGTCACTAAGGTTGCCAAGTCCAGCTTGGGACTTTCCATGGACGTTTGGGAGTTGAGTTTTGGGGAAGGGGGAGACCTCAGCAAGGCTGTAATGCCATTCTCTCAATGAGAGCCAGTGTGATGTAATGGTTAAGAGCAGGTGGATTCTAATCTGGAGAACCAGGTTTTATTCCCCACTCCACCACCTGAGTGGCAGAGGCTTATCTGGTGAACCAGATGTGTTTCCGCACTCCTACATTCCTGCTGGGTGACCTTGGGCCAGTCACAATTCTTCAGAATTCTCTCAGCCCCGTCTGACTCACAGGGTGTCTGTTGTGGGGAGAAGGGGGGAAAGGAGCTTGTAATCCACCTTGAGTCTCCTTATAGGAGAGAAAGGTGGGGTATAAATCCAAACTTTTCTTCTTCTCCTTCTCCAAAGCTGTGGAGAAACTGATCTCTATAGTCTGGAGATCAGTCGTAATTCTGCGAGATCTCCAGCCCCCACCTAAAGTTGGAAACCCTACTGTTGGGCCACTGCCCAAAGCCTGTCCCACCTCCAGGGTAAGGCCAGCAAGGAGGACCACAGTGACATCTGTGATGCCAGCCTAGGTCCAGCTTTGTACCATGAGGAGAAGAATGAACACAACAACACCTGGCTTCAGCTGCCCTGAATATTTCACCTGGAGTGGCTGTTTAGTCTTGCTTCATGGTAGGCCAGGCTCTGTTGCAAATGACACATCTACAGTTGCTGCTTGTTTCTTCACCAGGCCTCAATGCTTGGTCCTCACTGGCCCTCCCAATTTTCGACCAGCACTGGTGGATTTCGTGGGAACCTTCACCAAAAACTTGAGCCTGATGATCTGTGGGAATGTGCTAGTTGTGAGTATTTATTGCCTGTTGCGTTGCGGCAATGCTAACTCAAAATATTAATTGCTCAGTTGGAAGTGGAAATCCAACCAGTGGGAATCCAACCAGCTTTTCTGCAGATATAAAAAACAGAGGAAGGGTCCCCTTTGACCACCCAAAAATGATTCTAGGAACCTGCATGGACAAAAGCCATGTGAGACGGAGGCTGTAGTAAGAAGTGGAGTTAGGGGAGATGGAAAGGAGAAGTAGGTTGGATCCATCCTTATATGCACACAAACATTTTCAAAAATAATTATTAACTAAAACCCAGCCACTGATGCTGCTTTTTGAAACATGTGGATTTGCACTTCTATCTATATCACAATTGTTCTTGATATATTTTATAATTCTCCTCCTCCTCCTCCTTCTTCCTGTGTTGTCCCAGGGACCATGGAAACAGAAGTTGTCTGAACTCAGGCTCACATCGAGGGGCCATACCAAGTGGCTCACCATGAGAAAGATCAAGGCTTTCTATACCGATGTCTTAGCTGAGGACCTGAGAACTGGGACACAGATACTCATGCAGGTAAAAGAACAAAATGGGACACTGGAATTCCAGGGATGTGAAGGTAAATTAAATCTGTAACTGCTGGGCTGAGAAATCCTGAAATGGTTCTTTCAAATGTCCAGCATTCTCAATTGAAATGATTACATTCTGCACATGGGTGAAAGGGGGTGGTTGTATCTCTGAGGAGGGGATTCACAATACTAGCCCTGGGTTACATTCACATATTGCACTATAACAGTACAATAGCAATCCTTTGCAAATGAACTTTCCTGGGTGGACAAGGCAATCTAGTTGCAGATGACCACAAGGACTGCTCAATAGCCAGTGATGTAAGGATGCAGCTCTGATCTCTCTACATATACTTAGCCTTTAAAAACTAGGTGCAGCCTAGCTCATAGCTCATGGTCCATGCCCTCACACTATACCAACTATCCAGTTCAGTTAAGCTCGGATGAAGCCAGTAGGATCCTTGGTCTTTGTCATACAATTCTGATGTAATATTTTATATTCAAAGAAAAGCTTCATTAAGTGCTCATATTATGAAGCCCTTTATCCAACTCAAAATGATAGCTCCATATGCTCCTTTCCTTAAAATGAACAAAATTAGTAGTTAATGGGTGTAAACATATGTTTTAAGTACTTTTTTCTTTTTTTAACTGAAGGCCACCGGTCTTGGGAAAATGAAACCCAATGTCTTAGTGATTGGATACAAGAAAAATTGGCAAACAGCTCATCCCCAGACAGTGGAAGACTACATTGGGATTCTGCAGTAAGTTGACAAAGAAATGCTCCCATATCTGTTAAAGTGAATCTGTAGTTTTGACTGTCTTAACTCTTTATCTGTCTGAAGTCTTTCGTTCTCAGGCTTTATTATGTCAGGCTGCTGGTGAGGCTCATATGCTTGAGTAATCCCACTATTTATTGACTTTAAAAAAATTCTCTGCACTTTGAAAACTAAGGAAGGAAGCTCTGTCAGAATTGCACTCCCTGACATGCTAGTTATTTTTTTCATTTCAATGTAATATACAGTATGGATTGTCTACATTTCTTTTCTGGAGACAGTATGTTCAGCTTCTGTTGTGAAAGCAAGTCTAGGGCTCTGGTCTAATTGAGGCCCTTTCCCCACTT
Organism: Sphaerodactylus townsendi; assembly: GCF_021028975.2. Taxonomy (NCBI): domain Eukaryota; kingdom Metazoa; phylum Chordata; class Lepidosauria; order Squamata; family Sphaerodactylidae; genus Sphaerodactylus; species Sphaerodactylus townsendi. The sequence goes on from NC_059438.1 coordinate 7,800,157, forward strand.
ACCTTAAGCCCCACGCTACTCTCCTAAAGTAGCGTGGGGTCCAGCTGCACTCCCCACTTCAGGGGCGGCGAGAACGCAGCCGCCCCGACGCTGCCTCTCTCGCGCCCCCTCAGCACACGTAATTCCTGGCGCCTTTTCAAATGGCGCCTTTTGATGACCCCACACAGAGCGCAGAGCGCAGAGCGCGGGGTCGTGGGGAAGCTGGGGCGCGCGCCAGGAATTGCACGCGCTGTGAATTGTGCGCAGCAACCCTCCGACAAGGGTAAGTGGGGAAAGGGCCTGAGACAGCCAGCAATCAGTGGCAGAGGAGTTAAATGGCCCCAGCGTTACAAGCTTTGGCAAACACAGTTTTTAATCTCCTTCCTATGCAGCCAAGAAAGTTACGCTTCTGAACTGTTCGATAGGTCCCTGGATCTATCTCTTTACATTTTGTTGTCTTCCCTTCCCTCCCAGTGATGCTTTTGACTTCAAGTATGGCTTGTGCATGATGAGGATGAAAGAAGGGCTAAATATTTCCCGATTGATGCAAGCTCATAGTAAGTACTCCTTGTGATCCATTTCTGCTTAGATTCAGATTAATACATGGTCTATTTTCATGAGCAGCCACTGCTTTGCAAAGAAGAAACAAAGCCGAGGGGGGGAAAGGGCGGCTGTGATCACGGCTGCAGTTGCTGCCCAGGAAGTGCAGGAGGAAGCCTCTGGCCTCCGAGCCATGCCCCTGAGGGCAGAGGTGATGTCAGGGGAGGGGGGAGGCCGCAGAGGCTACAAAAAGCCAGGCTGGCCTTTGTGGCGGCCATGTGCTCCGGGACCAGCAACTGGTCTATGGAGCAATAAAAAGAGGTTGTTCCCATTGCAAATATGCATACGTTTGCATCCGTACCTGGCAAGGGCTGCTAGGGGCCCATCAGAAGAATTTCCAGAAGATGATTCTGTTTATTTGAGAGCTCTAAGTGATTGCTACAAACCCGGAAAGGTGGATGAACTTTATGCTTAGCATCAAAGCACAGTCTAAAACACCAAATTCAATAACCTGACATCCCCCACCAAATAGCTGAAGTATAAAGAAGTCCCTTATGTGGGGGAAACATTGGTTTGCTTATTAATTCCAAAGTGTCATATCTCTCTTGCACAGACATTTATCTTTTCCTCTTTTCCAGTTAACCCAGTTTTTGACCCAGAAGGAGATCCCCAGAAGAACGACGATGCCCCTCCAGCAATGAGCACATGTCAGTTCTAAGCAGGTTTCTCCTTGTGGAGCGCAAATGTTCATCATCCAATTAATTGTGCAATTAGCAGAGCCTCCTGCGTGGGGCAGCTGATTAAGGGCGGCACGATTTGTCATCGGTGTCTCCCATGTTTTATCTTTAAAGCTATACGTGTCTAGGGAGAAGGGCCGGGGTAGTGAAATTGGATTGAGGTCACAGGTAGAGTTAACCTTCCACTGCTGTGTTGATTTAAACTGTACACTCGTCACACACAAACACTCTACTATTTGCTCTGCAGGAGGAAACATATAAGGACTTGTCTAGTAGAGGAAGGTTCATAGATCAGCAGCAGAATCTATGCTTTGTATGCATGAGAGTCCACATTCAATCCATTCACATTTTCAGTTAAATAATCTGAGGAGGCAGGTGCTAGGGGAGACTTGAAGATTAGGCTGTCTTGGCAGTTAAAAGGTGCAGATTCAGAGATTTGGTTCATTCTCTTATTGGTAAAACTGCCAGCTTCCATCTAAGGGCATATCTGTAATCAGTGGTGGGATCCAAAAATTTTAGTAACAGGTTCCCATGGTGGTGGGATTGGCGTAGCGCCAGTGGGGCTGGGCGGGGCATTCCGGGGGCATGGCCGGGCATTCCGGGGGCGAGGCATTCCTGGGCAGGACTGTGGCAAGGACGCAGCCACTGCACCGGTCCCTGGGCGGGAAACAAATGCACGCAGGCGCAGGCTGCCACGCACGCCGGTGCACCTCCTGCTAGACTGCTTCAAGTTCTGCGCACTACTGCTGAGAGGAGGGGCATAACTAAGGCAAAAATCATGTGGCAAAATCACCAATTAGTAACCCCCTCTCTGCACACACAAATAATTAGTAACCTACTCTCGGGAACCTGTGAGAACCTGCTGGATCCCACCTCTGTAATATAAATTCCTTTCTCATGTACCAGTCTGAAGTGATTGTACAATTGATTGACTTGACAATGTCAGGATTCTGAAGTGTCTAGAGTGACAGGTAGAGCATCTCTGTATAGCCAGTAGATTCATTTCATTGTTTGAGCAAATTATCATTCCACTGTGTGGGTTGCATTTGAAATCTTGGGCATGGTTTCTATTTCATACAACTAGGGTTTTTTTCCTGCATTTATAGTGGATCCTGATGCTCTGGTAGCAGAACAGCAGGCAAGCACTGTTTTCCAGGTGGAGCAAGGAAAGAAAACGATTGACATCTATTGGCTGTTTGATGATGGAGGTAATTTTGGTTCCTGAAAAAAATCTGAAAACTTTTTTTCATTTCTAGAATTGCATTCAAGCATGCCAAGTGCACGAATACCCAATATTTACCCTGTTTATATATAGGACTTACGGAAGAACAGTGATAAGAATACATTGCTGACTCACAAATAGTCTACAACAAAAGTGATCAGGAAACTCCCTTTAACCTGGAACGCTCTTCCTCCAGCAGTTAGGCCCCTACGGGACCTTGGGGAATTCCGCAGGGCCTGTAAAACTGAGCTGTTTCACCGGGCTTTTGGGGGGACCGGCCGCTGATTCCACCCCCTTCTTATTGCCCTGTTTACTGGCTGTGCACCTGACCATCTGCCAGCCCCCTCCCAGAATTCGTCCACTCCCAGGTCTTGATCGCCAGGGTGTGATGCCAGACGCCCCTTATTATTAATTATTAACTATTTATTGTGGATTGCTGCTGCTGTAGTTTTAAGATTTGTATTTTAACTGGGGTTATTCGATTTGTTTTATTATGGTTGTTCTTGTTTTGCTGTACACCGCCCTGAGCCCTTCGGGGGGTAGGGCGGTTTATCAAATTGAATTAATAATAATAATAATAACAACAACAACAACAACAACAATCTGGAGTACAACTTTTGCCCCTGTTTTTAGGGAGACTTATAGATGACTCCCTTCCAGACTTTTCATAATTACTCGAATTTGTTAGAATTAAAATAAACCATCTCATGCTCTTCCTTTTTGCAGGCCTGACTCTCTTGATCCCATACCTTCTTGGCCGCAAGAAGAGGTGGGGAAAATGCAAGATCCGGGTGTTTGTTGGTGGGCAGATCAACAGGATGGACGAAGAGAGGAAGGCGTGAGTTTTTTTTGCCAAGTGGTTAGAATTTTTCCAAGTGATATGGCTAGAATTTTGGCATAATTCAGAGGAAGTGGAATAATTCATAGTTGACCTTTGAATGATTGGGCAGAATCTTCCCAAAGATTTTCAGAGAGCTTCAGGTAAGATCAAAAATATCCAAGGTCCCTAAGTAATATGGACAAGATATCTGAGTAAGCACATGAGACCCCACTGAGCAAAACCTCTACCTATCCTCGCCTACTTACTAAAAGACTTATCGATGGGCCCCAGAATATGTGTTAGTGGGTGCCATGGCACCTGCAGGCACCTTGTTGGGGACGCCTGGTTTTGGGTGTGGAGAATGGACGTTCAGATAGCAAAGATGTGTTATTAAACACAGGAAACTCTCCTCTCCACTTCTCCTCTTTTACAGAATAGTTTCCCTGCTAAGCAAGTTCCGACTTGGATTCCACGAGGTGCACATCCTTCCAGATATCAATCAGAAACCTCGACCTGAACAGTAAATATGACTATAATAGTACTTTTGCTCACTCGTTTTGATTTCTAGCCTTGGTTCCTTCTACATGTATATATATTGTACAGACAAGTACAATTGTGGCCCAAAGCAAAGGAGTGTGAAGGACTTTACTAAGAGTGTGGGCAAGCAGAGGTGTCAGGGAAGCTTAAGGCCTAAGGTCACCCAGATAGAAATTGTTTAGAGCCATATATCAGTAATTTTTCCAGTTCAGTATGGTCTCTCAAATTTCTGTTCCTTGTAATTAGATTAGCCCAAAATATTTCACCTGTAAGAATCCAAATATCTGGATTCAACCATTACTAGTTTTAGAGACCTATGAGAATGTAATCCCTCTGCTATTATATTCTGTTCTTATTTCAAGTTGTTTGGAAGAGTATGCTTGGGGTGATTATTCTAATCAATTCTGTCTTTACATAAAGTAGGTTAAAGACAAATTCTGTCCTTACAATAATCTCATAAGGTAGGTTGCGATGCTATTAATGACTGGTTTAAAGTTGCCCAGTTACTAATGACTGCAACAGATTGATTGATGGATTCCTAACTAGTTCCCAATGGGAATCTGCCCATAGAATGTGATCCTAAATCTTCTCAGGAAAATTTTTTTTAACACATTGACATTACAACTGAAACATCCCAGCTTGAAAGTATCTCAACAAGAGAAAAGAATGAAGTTCAGGTTTTTAATAATTTCTGGCCCAAAGGTTAAGAGGTTTCTTATGAACTTATACCAGCACCTTTGGCTGATTGGGATCCATAGGGAACCAGTGGTTCAACTTTACGCTAAATATAGGAATCCACTGGAGAGGGAATAATCTTGGGAGGTTCTTTGTTACCAAGTGCGTATGGTTGCTCAGGCGGAATCAATGGCTTTTTTCACAGTGTGAAGAGATTTGATGACTTAATTGCCCCATTCAGACTTCATGATGGATTCAAAGATGAGACGGTGGTAAATGAGATGAGACATGACTGTCCGTGGAAGATTTCTGACGAAGAGGTCATCAAAAACAAAGCTAAGGTTTGGAACCAATGCTGCCGTGTATTACAGATGTTGCTGTCACAGATGAGGGGAGCTGCCCTTTGGGTGGTCCCAGGGCCTTAGTGCTTTCAGAGCTTCCAGAGGAAATTCTGAGCTCTCAAAAAGCCAACATGCTAAATTGGTAGTGGGAAAAGGATACCTCAAATCTAATTGCATGAATAAAACAGTACATGGTACAATCTGACTGGTGCCTTGGAGTGGCTTTGCATTGGTTCTGTTGAGCCAAAAACATGTGCAGCAAATGGGGGAGAGAGAAGCAGGATTTCTTGCTGTGGCCCTTGTGTTTCATGGCTCCTTGTGTTTCTGTCCAGGCCAGCCACAAAAACTTTCTCCTTCTGACTTCTGTGCAGTAGGTTCCCCCCCTCCCCCACTATTCTGTCAGTGAGTCCGTGCTGGACGTTAAACAGCCATTAAATAAGGAGTCAACCTAGCTCCTCTAAATGTACTGCTGTCCAGACAAACCCCTGGCCTAATCTGGAAAGCTTTATAGTCTTTCAAAATGGCCGCACAAGGGTGCAACATATGGAACTGAAGTTTCCCTGGTGGCTCCTGCCACTCTGTGGAGAAGGAAATGTGGCATTGTATGGCGGTATCGGGGTTAAGAGCGGGGGACTCTAATCTGGAGAATTGGGTTTGAATTCCCACTGCTCCACATAAAGTCTACCGGGTGACCTTGGGCCAGTCACAGTTCTTTCAGAACTCTCTCAACCCCAGCTTCTTCACAAGGTGCTAGTTATGGGGAGGGGAAGGGAATATGCAATTGTCAGCTGCTTTGAGAATCCACGAGGTTGAGAAATGCAGAGGATAAAAATCTTCTCTTCTTTTCCTCTGGGTTAGGAGAGTCTTGAAAATTTAGGGGGGGGGGAATCCTGGGGAGGGTGGGGTTTGGGGAGTGACCTCATCTGGGTATGATGTCATAGAGGTCACCCTCCAAAGCAGCCCTTTAGTGGAACTGACCTCTGTAGTCAGAAGAGTAGTTGTAATTTTGGGAGATTTCGAGGTCCCTCTCGGTAGTTGGCAACACTAGGAGGAAAAGGAGTCCATTTAGGGCCCAGCTACCCACAAAAGCAGGCAGTGCTAGCAAAGAGAGACTTCCCACGTCAGTTTCAGCACTTGAACTATGTCTGTATGGAATGTGAGTATATTTCTAGAGATGCATAAAAAAAGGCACCTGACCCAAAGTATATCTGTGTTATGGCAATCATGATCAATGGTAGTTTCTTCCCTCTTTCCTTCGCTCAGTCCCTTCGGCAAGTGAGGATGAATGAGATATTGCTGGATTACTCCCGGGATGCAGCCCTCATATTCATGTGAGTAAGAGGAATTACAATCGAACCAGAGTGCCTTTCATGAGGATAATTACAGACAGGTAGCTGTGTGAATCTGTTGCGGCAAAAACAAACAGCACCAAGCACCTAGCAGTTCCTAAAAGTCTAACGGAATCGGATCCCAGCACCAGCTATTCTGGACGAGAGCCCACATCTTCAAATGCAATCTCCTGTTTGTTTTAACGAGCTGAAATTTCACACCACTCATCAGGAACCTTCAAGGAGAAGCAAATTATGGAAATATATTGCTTAGCTCACACCTGTATAATACATAAACCACCATGCTGAAAGCAGCAACTGACCAGCTACCTCAGGAGCTTTGTAAGAATTCTCCCATTTCTGCAACTGCAGGCAGGCCCTAGAAACAGCGTGTTTACCAAGCTCAGGTGGGTGGGCGGGCAGGCGGGGAGGGGGTACCACATGTGGCTGCTGGTGGGGTGGGCTGCCTTGAGAGCCAGCGTGGTAAAGTGATTAAGAGCACCAATTTGATTCCCCGCTCTGCCACTTGAGTTGTGGAGGCTTATCTGGTGAACCAGATTAGCTTGTGCACTCCAACAAATGCCAGCTGGGTGACCTTGGGCTAGTCACAGTTATTTGGGGCTCTCTCAGCCCCACCTACCTCACAGGGTGTTTGTTGTGGCGGGGAAGGGAAAGGAGATTGTAAGCCCCTTTGAGTCTCCTTACAGGAATTGTTTGTGGTCAGATCAATTTTCATTGGGAAATAAGATGGAAGGGAGAGAAAATGCCACCCAGGAAGCTAATTCGGCCAAAGAATGACATAACTGTTCACTGCATACCTAGCTGTTCCATTCTTTAGAGCACAAGTCTTTCATGAGGTTCCATCTATCACTCCATGCTAAATTCATTAACAGTCCTATTACTTACAGTTTATACTTTTACACTGTCTAGTGGCCCAGCCAGCAAACTGCAGATTTTCACTGATGAAAGAAAGATACAAAACAAAACATTTGCCAACAGATCTGTCCTCTCTTTCCTCACAATTTCAATTCTAAACTAATAAAATGCAAACCACACTCACTACTGTATCTCTTGTCTCTATTGCAGAACGTTGCCGATAGGCAGAAAGGGAAGATGTCCCAGTAGCCTCTATATGGCCTGGCTGGAAACCCTGTCACAAGATCTGAGACCTCCTGTCATCCTGACCCGAGGCAATCAGGAGAACGTCTTGACATTTTACTGCCAGTAATTCTTGAACTGGGAAGAGTTCAGCGCTGGATCAAGAGGAAAACTTTCTTTGAACTGAGCCAGATCGTGTCTTTGGACATGCCTATTTACAGGGGTTCTGTTTCAGCTCGTGGAAGCCTTCAGTGAAGACTAGTACCAGACAGTTCTTGGACAACAAGAATTTCCTTCTTAGTCGTTTAAGAAGAATGGCATGGTGCATTACTGGAGACGTGACCTCATCAGTAGACTTTTAGATGGCGGGGAGAAGCCCTTTTTTGAGTGTGTGTGCTTTCAAGTCACAGCTGATTTTCAGTGACCCCACAAGGTTTTCTAGGCAAAAGATGTTTGAAGGTGGTTTGCCATTGACTGCATCCATGTCATGACCCTGATGTTCTTTGGAGGTTGCCCACCCAAATACTAACCAGGATCAACTCTGCTTAACTTCTGAGATCAGATGAGATCAGACTATCTTGAGGCTACTCAAGTCAGGCAGGAGAACATTTACAAAACAAGATATGTCAGAATATAATGGCATTTCCAAAGCTATGAAAACCAATGCAAATTCTATTTTGTACCTTTTATTAAGACTAACTAAAATAACACAACTGTGTGCTAGCTTTCATGTTCTCTGCAACCCTTCATTAGGCTGGATGTTCAAAAACAAACATGGTAGTGGGAGCTTCCAGACCATGATGTTAAAGCCCAATTGTCTCAGGGGCGTAACATCCATTGCCCAGGGCATCGGAATTTTGAGTCACGTGGGGGCATGTGAGCAATCCGTCTTTTTGTTTTTTCACATTTTGGCCTGCAGGGGGTGCATTTTTGGACGTATCGGCATCAAAATTTCAGGGTATCATCAGGAGACTGTCCTGATGATACCCCCCAGGTTTGGTGCAGTTTGGGTCAGGGGGGGGGCCTCTTTGGGCAGGGGAGTCGCTGGGGATGCTGCTGCCCTCCCGTGGCCAAAGGTGTGAATTACAAGCGCAACCCCCGCCACTGACCACGCGGCATTTCTCAGGTTATAGCTGCTATAATGTGGCGTGTCGGGGCCCCTGTGGGCAGGGGAGCCGCTGCGGAGGGCTCTCCGAAAGCGTGGTAATGCTTCCCGAGAACATGCTAACATTTTCTGAGAGCGTTGTAATGCTTCCCGAGAGTATGCTAACGCTGTCCGAGACTCCCCGATAACTCTCGGAAAGCGTTACAACGCTCTCGGACAGCGTTAGCATGCTCTCAAAGAGTGTTACCACCTGCCCAAGTGTTACCTGCCCAAAGAGGCTCAGACGCGCCACAACCTCGACGTGGGGCCTCGTGCGAAGGTGGCGCCTTAGGGTTCTCGGCTACATTGCTCTAACGGGCTGCCAAGCTCAAAGAGGCCTGGGAAGATAGCGGAATCCCCCCATAACATCCACATACGGTCTCGTGCGAAGGCGGAGGTCAGTGTGGCGTGGTCCCGGGGAGGGACGGGGGCTCTCCCGAGCATTGTGGGGCAGATTCTCCTCAGCTGCGGCACCTGATCAGGAGGGGGGGGAGGGGGTCCCGGGGGAGCCAGGCCAAGTGGGGGTGGCGTTTGAAGCCAATGACGGGAGCCCCTCCCTCCTTCCCCATCGCCTCCAGGGTGACGAGTCCCGAGAGAGAGCGCCGACTGGGCCGTGGCCCTTCCTCCTCCTCCTGCCGCTTGATTGGCCAGCGGGGTGCCAATATGTCATTTTGGCGCAGATATGTCTAAAAATGCACCCCTGCAGGCACCAATGGCCTGGTCCAAAAAAAAAAGTTTTGGGTAGTGGTGGGGTGGCCGCCCATGGGGGGGGGGGCATCCAACTCAGGTTTTGCCCAGGAGTCCAGTTTGCCTCGTTACGCCCCTGAATTGTCTGCCTGGTTGGGTGGAATGTTCAGTTGACTTCAGTGGGTGCATGGAATGTTGGGGAGGCGGAGCAAAACATGGCACCTGTCCAGTTGAAATTATAGAAACCAGTAGCTAAGCAAAAGTCTCTCTGATAGCAAATGGAATACACAGATCCCTGAAAGGCTAAGAAAAGAAAAGAAAAATCCTCCCCACCTTTGCCACTAGCAAAAGAGTGAGGAGGATGTCTACTCTTGGCCTTCTTAAATGAGGTAGCTGTTGCCGTGAGAGGAGGAATCCGAAGAGATGAAGCAGAAAAGCTGTTAGGATAAATGGAATGGCCCACCCGTCATCCAAACCTCCCCATTATTTTGTATCCCCTTTGGAAAAAAAATGTCACACACTGCTTGGCACACTACATCACAAAACTGGGATGCTACTCCCCCTGCTGGATAAATTAAAGTCTTGGCTAATGAGCAGGATATGATACCAAATGAAAAGGTGTATCAAAGCTACAACAGGGGACAAAGGAGAACCTACTACACCAAGGCAAAGGCGAAAATACAAGAATGCAAAATACATTACATTAATGTGAAAAAAAAGCAAAAATGTGTATACCACACACACACCCCAAAAAAGTGCATAAATAGGTGCATTAGTGTAATATGTCATAATTCTGTAACAGAATCATTGGTAATTCAATAGGTCTTAAGTCCAAAAGATTCTGAAATGGTATCCCATAGTACAGGGTCCTCTTGTAATTGTTGGCAGTTTCAACGATTAGTCACACATGAAAGACCGTCTTACCCCATATGTCCCGAACCGGTCTCTGCGTTCGGCAGAGGCCAATTTACTGGTGATCCCTGCCCCTTCAATGATGCGGCTAGCCTCCACCCGGGCCAGGGCTTTTACTGCCCTGGCCCCGGCCTGGTGGAATGCTCTTCCCCCAACTGTCAGGGCCCTGCGGGATCTTAATGAGTTCCGCAGGGCCTGTAAGACCGAGCTTTTCTGCCGGGCCTTCGGGGAGGCTGGCTGCTGATGGGCCTCCCCCCCCCCCCCATAACATCAGTGGATCCTGCCGTTCCTTCCCCTTTTCTTTTAGGGGATTTGATAGTTGGTGCCATCTGTTATGCTGATTAGTATGCTGCGTTTTAATGGGGTGGGATTTATTTATATAGAGCCAACTTAATTAATATTTAACTGATTTTAGTCTTTGATTTTATTGCGCTCTATTCATGTTTTGTTCACCGCCCTGAGCCCCCCGGGGGAGGGCGGTCATATAAATATAAATAATAATAATAATAATAATAATAATAATAATAATAATAATAATAATAATAATAATAATAATAATAATAAAAAAAAGTCAAATACGGACAATGAAGATGGAGAGTTCCAGATAAGACACCCGTTTCGCCCTCGGTTTCATGGGCTTGGTCACTTCCAACAACTTGATATCATGTCCCGTCTTGGGAATCAATCTGAAGCATAATAATCATGAAAGCCTTCTTGTATTCCCATAAATGTAGGACTGTGCACCCACAAGTCAAATAGTAATACAGTAATAGGAAACATTGGAGGGTAGGCAACAGTCAGTAAATTACCGAGACTTCTCCTCTCATCTTCAAAAGAATTATGCTGACTAGGCTGAGATAAAAAGTAAAATGGAAATTAAGTGGCACTTTTAAGACTAGCCACGTTCAGTGCAGCATGAAACAGGATGTCACCGGATATCTACTTCTTCATTCTATTGGTTCTGTTATGTGAAAAGTCCATCTGTGTGTGGCGAAGGAGCATCAATCTACATCTGGTATAAAATGGGTTAATTTTTGCAAGACCATTACAGATACAGAAAGAGAAAAAGGGAAGTGAGATGAACTGGTTTCAAAACAAGCTAGGCTGTATCCAGCACATGGTCTACTTACCATCATCCTAGAAACAGACGCTGTTTGCTAACCGAGTCTAAATTGGATACTTTGCAGTCACTTGTTTGTTGAGAATCTGTACCTTGCTTTTTGCGGTCAAAGACTTTCTCAGAGCCGCTAACAAAAATCATTTACATTTGCAAAAAGTTGCTAAATTGAACATTAAAACAACCTGATGTCTTACTTAAGAGAGAGGATAGTGAGGGTCAAACAGTCCCGTCTTGTTGTTGTGGGTTTTCCAGGCTGTGTGGCCATGGTCTGGTGGATCTTGTTCCTAACGTTTCGCCTGCATCTGTGGCTGGCATCTTCAGAGGTGTATCACAGAGAGAAGTCTGTTACACACTGTGTCTACACCTCTGAAGATGCCAGCCACCAATGCAGGTGAAACGTTAGGAGCAAGATCTACCAGACCACAGCCACACAGCCCAGAAAGCCCACAACAACCAGTTGAATCCGGCTGTGAAAGCCTTTGACAGTCCTGTCTTGCTCAGATCAGGCCTTCCCTTGGCTGTTGGATAGCTTACTAGCAATGCCAGTTTTTCAAAACTTGCTTTGGCAGAAGGTGCCACCACAGCCCAAGGATCTTCATTATGTTATTGAACATAAGTTGCGTGTCTGCAACAAAATATTTTAAACAATTCATTCTTTTCAAAAGCATTCTGTCAACTAGAGCGTCTGCCTGGAATGTTGATATTGCTATTAGAATTATGCATAACTTAACTACCCTGGCCTAGGTTACCCTGTCTCATTACCCTGGCCTAGGTTACCCTGGCCTAGGTTACCCTGTCTCATTAGATCTCAGAAGTTGTGCAGGGTTGACCCTGATTAGTACTTGGATGGGTGACGACCAAGGGAATCCAGAGTGGCTAAGAAGAGGCAGGCAATGGCAAACTACACCAGTGTGGTATAGTGGTTAAGAGCAGATGGATTCTAATCTGGAGAACCAGGTTTGATTCCACACTCCTCCACCTGAGTGGCAGAGGCTTATCTGGTGAACCAGATGGGTTTCTGCACTTCTGCATTCCTGCTGGGTGACCTTGGGCTAGTCCCAGTTCTTCGGAACTCTCTCAGCCCCTCCTACCTCACAATGTGTCTGCTGTGGGGAGAGGAAGGAAAAGGAGCTTGTAAGCCACTTTGAGTATAAATCCAGACTCTTTTCTTCTTCGTCTTCGTCTTCGTCTTCTTCTTCTTCGTCTTCTTCTTTTTCTTGTCCCTTGCCTTGCAAATCCTACAGGGTTGCCATAGGTCAGCCGTGACTTGACGGAACGTTCCACTGTAACCTCACTGCCTGGCATTTTGTGATTGGCTGTAGTAGTGCACTGCCGACCCAGCAGTGCCGTAGTAGAACGTTGGGACGCCAACGGACCTACGACCTTGCTGGTCGCACCGCACCCCCACTCCTCATCCCCCCATGAGTCACGGGTCATGAACTGCCCACCAATCATCGGGCTTAGTGGACAATGGTCTTGCCCCAGGTGATTAGGCTTCAGACGCTTTACGCCCTTCCTCAAGACGTGAAGCCAGATGAGATCATGTATCACATGGTGATCTCCCAATTCTCCCGCTTCGAACCTCCCCCGTCCTCCTCCTACACTCGAGCAGAGTAACAAATAGGTGTTGTGCCAGGAACCGGCAGACGGAGATTCGCTAGGGAACACGACCTCGGGTCTCCCGCTAAGCGACATCTCACTAGATGTTATCTCCGCTCGCTCTGCTTCTTGCGCTTCGACCACGGGCTTCCATCAAGCTGGTGCCTAAATCCTGAATCTTCGGAACCTCCACCTGCTCACCGCCGCTTCTGGGAAATACATATCAAGTCCTGGATCGCGATCCAGGGACTTCGCTTTCGTATCAAAGCCAACTTCCTTCGGATCGGGCGATTCAGAGACATCGCTGGCCCTGGTGGACACTCTTCGTCCGATTTGAACACCGGGTGAGCATGGGAGCTTGCAAAGCAGGGCTTATGACAAGCACCTGATCTAACTGAAAGCTGCTAACTAAATGGCGGCAGGGTCCCCGTGAAGAGAAGGAGCTGGCGCTAAATTGGTTGAGGAGATTGAAGCTCAGTGTCCATGGTACCCAGAGGGGGGGGACATTGAATCTTAAGGACTGGGAAAACATCGGGCCATTCTTCGACAGAGCCCTCGCTACCGATGTCGCCGCTACTGACGCGGAGAGGGCACACGTTTTGTCGCCATCAGCCTGCAGACCTATGGCTCCCCTTGCTGTAGGCCTCTTCGATCTTTCACCTTCAATTTCAACCCCGAATTTTCTATCCACTCAAAATTGACGCTTCGTCCTCCTTCTGCCCCCCCCCTCGCCCAATACCCATTTCAAACTCTCCCGCTGCCTCAGTCAGCCTCCTTGCTCCGCCTTTCCATTTTCCGAAGCCACTGCATCTACAGCGCCATATTTTAATGGCGCTGGTTAAAACTCTCGCGAACGCTATTAGCCAATTTATCTGCAGAAGAAAGAAACCCTTGACGGAAGACGACGTGAGATTCTCTGTGACAGCCCCGCCCATTTCACAGATACCTCGAGGGGAGGGTGGTCATCCGGCGTATTGTCGGTGCACCGCCTCTAAGCTATAACATCCTTACTGAGCCCTAAAGCACGCGGATCGAGCTACCAGCTCCCTACGCGGAGAGGTGGCATGCTGGAGGCCATCGCAAGGAACCACCTATCGGTTCTAGATAATTGAAGACTACACCTCGTGATGCCTTGAGCCCCGGCAATACCTAGGTCTGGGAAAGTGAGTTCCGCCAGCAGTGCTTCAACAGAGCAGCCACCTCTGGCGGGCGCCTCTACACCGCCGGGCCAGCTTTACGCTCGGATGCTTTACAATCCCAACGATCAGATTAATCCTGCCTGAGGTCACCTACGGTCGCCTTCTGAGTGCTCTCTATAAGGCATTTGTCAAAGTCCCCAATGCCGCCAGCTAACCCAGAGTTTCTCCTCCATCCGCAAAACCCCTGCGAGCCCTATGTCAATTTGTGAACAGGTTCCAGGAAGCCATGGTGTAGATAGCGAGAGTCAAAAACGAGCTCCCTTGGCGCGCCGCAAAGAGAACGCTTCCACGGAGTGCCGAGGGCAATCACGGGCCTGGGCAAAATCCTGAACTGGCCGATATGCTTAAGGCTTGCCAGGACATCGGGTCCTCCGCCTTTACCAAGTTAGCCTCCGCCGCAGGCACTTCCACCGGGCGGAGACAGGTCTCAGGATGACTGCTTTAACCGCGCAGACCCCGACACTTCCGGTATGGTGGCAGCTCCGCGGGGGGCTTACAACCCTGACATGAGGAGGGTCCTCCTCAGGAGGAGAAGGCCACCTAAACCCAGCCTACGCTGCCAGAAAGGCTTCCGGCTGGAGGAAACGCACTGCCCGCCGGGAAACTCCCGCCCGGCTGCCTCCCCAGCCCAGGACCAAGGAGGAGAGTACTAGAGCAGACCCAAACGCCGCTGCTGCCCCTCGCCAAACCACCCCTCGGGTATCTCGCCGCATGCACCCAGCCCATCTCCTTCAAGTTCCCCACGAGGTTCTCGCCGCCCCAACCTATGATTCCAGCCCATCCTCTACCGGGACTATTGGGCTGGGAAGCGTTAAAGGCCTCCGCTGAATAGACTGTTCATCGTCCCCGAGCGACTGGAATTTAATTTAATTGGCACCTGGAATTCATCCTTCCAGGTCTGGACAAACATCCCACAGGAGCTGCCCGCCGGAGCGTTAAGGCGCCAGCTGATTCTTCTTGCCCCATGCGCCGCCCGCTGCCGCACTCCAATAAAGGCTACGAACCAGCAGCCAACATGGCGAGGCCTACACCACCGCCGCAGCGGTGGAGACGCCTATCGAGCTCCCGCCCATATCTGGAGCTCGCCTATAGAAGGGATGTAAGTCTGGCGCTCGGTGGACACCAGCGCTTGATAAAGCCACTGCTATCAGAGCAGCCGAGTGGCCCGGACCAGTGGTCAATCGAGGCTTGCCCGCGACATCTGGGGTGGGGCAAACTCCCGAGACGGAGCATCCGGGCCCGCCACGCATCAACAGCCCAGGGCTCGAAAGGAAGTCACAGTCCCCCCCATCGCTTTTAGACATCCATGTCAATCTCTGGGGAAGGACCCTCATGAGTCAGGTTAAAACGAATTTGGTTCCGGTGATGCTGGTAAAGCTCGCTACATCACTGATCCAATCGCCTCCAAGACTGCTTACACTTCCATATGAAACCGTTTCCTCCCTCCTCTCTCCTTCTGTTTTTCGACTGTAGAGTATGGAGGGCAAATTGGCTGACTGGCCCTCCTGGATAGGGAAATCTGGGCCCGCCCTGATACCGCCAGCACTGTCGACAGGTCTCCAGTTTAAGGGGAAGTGGTGACGCATTATAGCACTATCATCACTTAAGATGCTTGGCCGAGTGGTTTCCGGGCGGGCAGCATCTCCAAAGATAATCTCGATCAAAACCTTAGCACCATCCAAGCTTCCTGCATTAGCCAGTTCTCATACGTGTTAACCCTTTGCAGAAACCCCTTCCTTTTTTCTTTGTGTGTATGCAGGAATTTGCCTCTAATTGCCTGATTGCTTTATCTCCTCGATGTACCTTATCCCCAAAAAGGTGCTTCCAAAGCCCCTTTTTGTGTTACCATTACATGCATACCACAATCCCCAGGACCTCGGCCTTGCTCCTCCTTCCTCTCAGAGGCTCGGACCTCGCTTTGACGCACTTGATGACGCTTCTGGTTGACATTTCCTACCAGGGTCGCCTTCTACCTCCTGCCCTCCTTAAGTCATCAACCAAAGAAAGAGGAGTAGGCGGTTCCTGGTGAGGGTTTGCATTGTGCAACCTTCACAGGTGCTGCAAAAAACGTTTCCTCTTCCTTCCTATATTAAATCTAAACACTAAATCCTCATCCCGCATCTCCGCCATCCGCCGAATTGAGAGCTCGGCGCGGACCTCGGGCCTGCAATCCAGCAAGTGCTTTCAGTCCTCTTCCTACAGGTCCTCAGGTGGGATCTATTCGCCATTAGGTAGCCAACCCATGGAATGTAGGCGCCAGGAGGAAACCAACCCTATCCCGGAGATGGAACGCGATCTTCTCTAAAGGATCCCGCTCATGTGGGTTCAACAGGAAACGCCGGCCAGCTTCAAAGACCCGTAATGACCTGGGGAGACGCCATGCATCACCACAAGCTCCTAGAGCTGCTGCGCCAGCAAGACCACCTCCCGGTGACACCCGAGAGAACCTCTAAAGCCGCATCATCACTGCCAACTCGGCGGCCACCATCCTTTGCTCGCGTTTCATGCCTCCTGCCGATGGCGACCGCCACCCCTGACGAAGCCACCAGACCAACATCTGGGAGCAGCGCTTCTGCTGCCGCTGCCAACGCCTCATCCTTCTGCCTGCCAGTACTTCCAGGGAGTCGGAGCTCAAGCTCCTGCCTGCCTCGCCTGCAGTGCTCGAGACTTCCTACGGGATGCTGGGCTAAGCCCCTTCATGAATGCCTCATCCATCAGGTGGGGTACCTCTATGAGCTGCTTCTACTGGGGACCTGTCGTCTAAAACTCCCTTCGCTGGCGCTCTTTGTCACTTCAAGACTGTCGCTAACTTCACTTTAATTCTCCTTAACACCTGGCGCCGCATCATCGGGCGAGCTAAACGGGAACCGAATTCGCCTCCATTCGCCGCTCCGCCAATTGAATCGCACGACATGGAGGACATTCCCTGTTCGAAACATCCTGCTCCCCAGGGCTGGTTCTGACCCAAGCGGGAGAGGACGCGAATTCATATTCCCCGCTCTAATTTCTGCCGGAACTTTGTTGCCTCAGTCGCCTTCACCATTGTCCTACCCCAGGCTCCACTCGGAGTCTGGACGCCGCCAGCCGGGCCCGGCTTGCCTTTCGGACCCTCTTGTTTGAGCGACGTGCTGTCAGCCTCTCTCCGGCCGAGTTCACCTCGCGACTTCCTAGTGGGAGTCCCCGGACTCCGCTTCTTACAATGCTAAGACTATTGGCCGGCTGGCCTGTGCCCTGCGGTCCATCAACTCCACCTCCACCAGCTTCTGATGCCCTGGCCTCGAAAGCAGCAGGAACTCACAAGCCGCACTTAGACAATCGCGCCGCTTATTGATTACTTGTTATTATTGCATCACCAAGGTTGTGAGAATGTACATAATATGTGTTGTTTTAATCTTCTGATAATTCCCAGTTGATTCATATGAGTACGCGGAGCTGCACAGTTGTATCTAATCTGAAGTATGATGTTTTGCCCCATTGGTGGTCAGCCCCTCTGAGCTGGCCGTCGAGTGATGGTTGATGCTACGCCAGCTCTGCATTGGTTTAATTCGCGTCTTCGCTATCGGATCTTGTTTCGCTCAATGCGTGTCTACTATTGCCTGTAACGCGGTGTAAGAAACCCCCAATTTCCCTTGCCCCTGTTGCCTCTAATGTTACAAGCAGCTCGTCAGCTTGACCAGATGGCGAGGAGACAAGGCCCCTTTGGGTTCCGCCTCTTTAGCATTTCGTCCCCTTTTTCTAAAATGTAAAAGGAGAGATGGGGACTGCCTTCACCCAGCAGTGCCGAGTAGAACGTTGGGACGCTTAACGACTCACGACCCAGCAATGCACCGCACTTCTACCTCTCTATCCTCGGCGAGTCACGGGTCATGAACTGCCTGGCTCAATCACCGGGCGCAGGGACAATGGTCTTGCCCCCAGGTGAGGATTAGGCTCAGACGCTTTACGCCTCCCTTCTCTCCGGCAGACGTAGCTGTGATGAGATCATGCATCGCATGGTGATCTCCACCTTTCCCTCCCGAACTCCCCGTCCTCCTCCTACACGCTCGGAGCAGAGTAACAATAAAGGTGCCAGGAACCTGAGATTCAGGAACACCGGACTCCGGTCTCCCTGCTGGCGCATCTCCACCAGATTGCACATTCCCTGCCTCGTTCTTGCGCTGACCACGTGGGTCGACTACAATTGGCCCCACTTTCTGTGGCAGCCATTTTATATCTGTGCTCACCACCCTGTCTCAAAATTCAAAAGGTGCTTGCAGGTGTGAAAAGATTCGGAACCCCTGCCTTAAACAGTTTGTATGCTTCTAAAGTACTGGAAAATTAATAGTGAACAAGGTCTACATGCTACAGCATCACAACATGTATATGTTTTGGTAATCGATAGAACAAATCCTTTGTATCGCTGTCTTAAACCAGGGCTTTCTCCAAATTGTAAGACAATAATGCTGAAACCTTAGAAGTCTAGCTGTGGGATACGAGCTTTCTTCAAGAACTGGCTCTGCAGGACTGGTGAAAGACAAAACTAATACTGGCAAATGGGAAGTATAGTAAGAATAACACAGAGAAGTGCCCTCTGGAAATAAACAGTTTATTGCTCCAAGCTTTTTGTTTTCAGCTACCATTCTAAGGGTTCTATTCTTATGATATGATCTGTTCCTAACTCCATCAATCCCTTATGCTGCAGTAAACAATTGTGTGTGGGTTTTACAATGTAATGAAGGGCAGAAAGGTCATTTTAGCACGTCTTACAGGTTTGTAAATAGCTTCAGGATTGCATCAGTCACTGAACCTGAAAAAAAAACTTCAGTTCTTGAGCAATGTGAAACAAACACCTGTGTCTACGTTCAAAAGCCAAGAATAGCTCTACATATTTCAGAAAGAATGTTGACAGAGGATTGCTGGTAACAGGCTGCAGTTTCACACAGAGATAAGCATGGTGTGCCTTATAATCCAACTGTATCTGTTTTAATAGGCATGGTGGCTATTTTTCTTATTGGGAGAGCAGACCGTTTGGGGTCTCAGTCTCCAGACTGCATAATATCACAAAATGTTGAATCCGTGGTCAATCTTTGACCATTTATGGTTGGCTGTTTGCTTCACAGTGGGGTGTTCCTGTGTTTTTGTGTTAACTCAGTGAAGTGTAGGGACAGCTGAGCCGAGCCACCATTTTGCCCACCCCCCATTCCATTTGGATAGGTTGCCTGATGCCTTTTTTAAAAAAACAACAACTTGGGTTTAACTGGTTCTGATGGGTTTTCCGGGCTGTGTGGCCGTGGTCTGTTGGATCTTGTTCCTAACGTTTCGCCTGCATCTGTGGCTGGCATCTTCAGAGGTGTATCACAGAGGGAAGTCTGAGAGACACCTCTGAAGATGCCAGCCACAGATGCAGGCGAAACGTTAGGAACAAGATCCAACAGACCACGGCCACACAGCCCGGAAAACCCACCAGAACCAGTTGAATCCAGCCGTGAAAGCCTTCAACAATACATTGAAAACCTGGGTTTAAATTGTCCTATCACTCCTGTGACAGACCTACAGCATTAAAATAATAAAATAATAAAAAGAAGCCACTCTGATCCTCCTGAAAAGCTGGCCTGAAGAGTGGGCATAACAGCTGCTATGTGTCAGGGGAAGGCGGGGATGAGTGGGAATATCTAAAGAAAGCTGGACACACACTGTTCCCCTTTGCTCTCCCTGCCAACGGAAACAACAGTTCACACTTTAACTTTCAGAAACAGCAAAAGGAGCCTGACGTGAAAGTGCGGTGAATTCTGAAAAGGGGGGGAAGGTACATAACCGAGATTCAAACCCTAAGCGAATGCCCCACACACGTTTCATACAAAGGAGAGCCCAAGTGTGTAAATGGCCTTTGGTTTGCAGTACTTTTCCATGGTTGGCTGAGAGCAGCAATTTGAGGCCAGCAGTTGCAACAACATTGTTGTGGGGTTGCTAATAGTACAAAGACTTTACTAGAAAGTGCTTGTGTGACATCACACCTGAGCATGCCATTGTTAAGTACAGACATGCTATCTTTGTCCATCCTGAATCTATCGTCCATTAACATTTTTGGGGATGGGAAGAAAAAAGCTTGCTAAACCCACTCTCTGCCCCATGTATAATTTTATAAACCTGTACCCATTTTAGTGGGCTTACATTGCAATAACTCTGCACTGCATTGGACTGTGACACACACAGGCAGTAGATTGTTATGATCTGTCTTGTAAAAACATAATCACTATGGCAATTAAGATGTTTGCCACTGATAGCTTACTTCTCCATTTTTTTTCATTCTTAACTGAAAGCACAGAATGGCCTGCACTATTTCTTTCCTGTAGGTTAAAAAAACCATTTAGAAGGAGTGAAATGGTAGTATTAGAGATAATCTCAGGAAATGACTTTTTATTAAAGATACAGCTTTTCCTACACTGATGGTCTTGCAGGCTTAAACATATTGCATTGCTCTTTATCCCCCCCTCCCCCCGCCCCACACACACATGTTAGAAACGTGGGTCCAAGGACCCTCAAAATAATCTGGACAAAGTTTATTGGTTTACAGTCTTGCAAGATTGGGTGTCCACTCAGTAGTAGGCAAACCCTTCCTTTGTTCTACAACAGTTTATATTACTTTTTCAGGACCACCCAATCCCTCCCTCACTTCTCTATTGGCTAGGAGATGAGGGCCATAGCCTATTACAATTCATCTAGGCATACTATGTCATATACCAGGTGGTATCTCCTCCAATTAATACATCTCTATATGGTCATTTCCTGTAATTAATATTTGGTTCTTGTTAGTTGTCCACCCTTTGTTAGTTTCTTCATGATATATATCCATGCACCTGCCACGTCTTTGGTTCCCTTATCTTACTGTGAAGACACCATCATATTTTACCCCTTCATCCAAATGGCACAGGATCTTAGCCTCCTATAAGCGGGTACCTCTTGGCACAAGAACCTAGGTTTTCCTGACCCACTCCCCTGCTTTGAAGACACTATCCCAAGCTTGCTAGGGGCCCTCTTATCAGCAGGTGTCTGTTTTGGCACAAGAATTCATGTTCCATTACTGTTTATGACTATTGAAACCAGGCTTCAGAAGCATCTTAGAAAAAGCCTTAAGAAGCTTCTGAATGGAGTTTCTGCTTAATAGCACCTACTGATTAGGGTCTAGAGAAGCAAGCTGTTTTAGCTATTTTACACTTTAAACTGAGAGAATAACATTTATAGCAGGATTCATTACACATGAAGCATTAGGATACATATATTATTGAACAATGAGTTAGATTAACATATCTCTTTAAGTTTCTTATTTATTTAGCTAACAATATATAAAAGCATTCAAATACATACAAACATGATTATAAACTACTACTATCATCACCACATCACCCTATTATTCCCCCCTCTAACCCCTTGACCTTTCTTCTTCTGCTAGCTCATTATTTTAGCACGCAGGTGTGCTTTTAATTGGCATATGATAAGAAATACACAAGCCAAATGGAATATACTAAGCATCATGCTCCCAGCTCTCTTTGGATTCCATCCAACTCTGGACAGTGCTTCTCAACCTCATTATATTCAAGTGTAGATTCTATACATGAACTTTATATTCAGAGTTCACCTACTAAATCTTGTGATTCTGTGAAAGGTATATTCTTTGTGACTTCTAAATCCCATATTTGTGCACTAAAATATGTTTATGTGTGTAGATAACTTAATATAGTCTTATACCTTATGAAAACACCTAAAGATACCTTCTTTTATAACTTATAAAGGCAATCATTGTCATTGTCCCGTGTATACTTATGCTTATAAAAGTAATACCTCTTTGGTATATGTAAAAGCAACATTTTTACCTCTCACACACACTTTCTCCCATTTGACAATCCCAGCAAACTACATTATTTTGTTTTCCTTTTAATAGGTGCTTCAGATTCAAACATATTAGTATCTTGTCATTTACTTGCTTATTGGTTGATGTTATTGTATTTTGTAATCTGCTTGCTAATCGACCAGATAGATTTTATGTATTGTCGAAGGCTTGGAATCACTTGGGTGCTGTGTGGAATCACTTGGGTGCTGTGTGGTTTCCGGGCTGTATGGCCGTGTTCTAGCAGCATTCTCTCCTGACGTTTTGCCTGCATCTGTGGCTGGCATCTTCAAAGGATCTTCTGAAGATGATCCTCTGAAGAAGCCAGCCACAGATGCAGGCGAAATGTCAGGAGAGAATGCTGCTAGAACACAGCCATACAGCCCGGAAACCACACAGCACCCAAATAGATTTTATTATGCTTGTGATCCACCTTGAGTCCCTGACAGAAGGCAGACTATAAAAAAGCAGTCGACATCTGATTGATTTCATGACCCCCAGTAATGAAGTCATTTTTCCATCTCTACCTGAACTGTTGTCTTAATTTCTAGTGGTACTCTAATGAGGCAAACAGCAGCTTGGTAGAGTGGTTCTGGAGGGTTTTCCGGGCTGTGTGGCCGTGATCTGGTAGATTTTGTTCCTAACATTTCGCCTGCATCTGTGGCTGGCATCTTCAGAGGTGTATCACAGAGAAAAGTCTGTTTCTCACTGTGTCTAAGTGAGAAGGGAAAGTTTAGTGTGGTAAAGCTTGGTAGAGCTTTTTCAGGTCAGAAACAAAGCCTGGGGAAATAGGAAGGCTTAAATCCTTTTTGTCCCATCTGCCCCCATGAATGGGTCTGATTTGTTTAAGGCAGGAGGAAGCTGGCAGCTTGTTCACAGAACTTTCACAACCAGCCTGTTCTGCTTCCAACACTACGTGTATTGTAAGTTTTTATGCCATCTTGTTATTAACTGGTTTTTAATGTTTGCATCTTGTATTGCTTTTATCATCTTATATTTCATATATATATGTAGGCTGCCTCGAGTCCCTTGGGAGATTGGCAGGATAGAAATGTAAAATATAAACAAATACATAAATAAGCAAGCCTTTTCAAAGCGAAAGAACGTTACCTCTCTGATAGGCTCGGCTGAGCAAAGGGTATCATCTACAGAACTGGGACCCAATGAGGATATCTTATCAGTTTTCGTGGGATTTCTGGAGTGAAGAGGCGGGTGGAAGTCTTCTCATGCAGGACTACTTACCTGCCATCAGTGGGCGTGTTCATATACCTGAGCTACTGAGCCTAAACCCCATAGAATTGGATGGGACATGCACGGCCGGGAGCTGCTCCTTTGATCCCCCCTCCCCGATCAGCTGTTCTTTGCTGTTCCCTCTCAGAGTGACAGTTTCCTTGGCCGCGCCCCTCCGCCTCCGCCCCAATAGAGCCCTATCACTCGTCCAGCAGGCGGATCCTGATAGGCCCACGTAGGGTATCCGTCGCATCGACGGCCAATCAATTGAAGCCACAGCGTCGCCTCGCGCAGGAAGAGAGGCGGGTCCGGGCGTCTGCGAGGCTATAAAGGGAGGCATCGGCCGAGGCGCGGCGGTTGCAAGTCTCCGTTGGGGGAAATTGACAAGCGCGGCGGCTATGGAGAAAGCGATGGCGGAGCGCGGTCGGGATCAAGGCGAGACGGCCTCCGGCGTCACCCTCATCGTCAAGAGCCCCGCGCAGCGCCACCCGGACCTGCTTCTGCCCGCTCAGCGCTCCTGGAGCGTCCGGCGCCTTAAGGCGGAGCTCCGACGCCTCCATCCGGACGCGCCGGTGAGCCCACGAACTCTCTCCCCGTCCCTCCTAACGCCCCTGGCCTATGGATGCTCCTTCTAATGCCCCCACCCATGGGCTTATCTAATAGAGCCTCTCTTTTCGGGAGCAGTCTATCTTTGATGCGAGGTGGGGCAGACACCGCAGTTTGAGCGGGGCGGGGCTCGGGGCGGTCGCCTCCGTATATACGTTGGGCGTTGGGATGCTCATGTTTAGGATCGTCGCTCTCTGCACTGATTCCCCTTTCTGGGAAGGCACCGTGGCAAGTAAGGGGTGGAGCCTAATGGCACAGGGCTCGGTGATTGGGCGCGCCGGTGGCAGCTGTTGCGACTTCAGGGGTGGGACCTGGGGGTTGTGGGATGATAGATGTGAAGGTATGGCAGCTTTTCCTACCTGCGAGGTAGGCTTGGGTAGGGGTGACCATCTGAAGGTCAATCAGTGAACATATGGATTGAACCAGCATTGTGGGGCCTGGATTTGTTTGTCCTACGAAGTTAGTTTTGTATAAACAACAAGTTTGCTTAGCTACAAAGATGGTTGTCATCTACCACTTCTTTCCCAAGGAATAGGCTGCTGGGGGTTGTGTTTGGTCAACAACAACAAGCTTTCATTGGCATGCAGAACAGGACAAGGGTTGTGTTTGGTCGTTTTTGTGCATAACATTGCCTCTTTGGTGCTGTGGATTAATTTGGGTGAAAGTTCTCTGCAGGAGCTTAGGTCATGACTGCCTTTCTGATCATTACTCATTTGCAAAGAGCTAACTTAATGCATCCCTGCTCATATTTTGTGATCCTTCAGCACCCGTGACTTTGTGTGAGATGTCAGGGAAAAGTCCTTTCCACGTCAGTGAGCAGGATTATGTAACCTGCCGAAGTCTGAGTGCTCTCCGACTGGCCATCCTGTTCTAAGAGATTAAACTGCTTCGGACAGGGTGTGCCCAATGGAGTGATGTAATGCTTTTGGCCTCTTGCAGATGTTGATATATTGGTGGTGGAAAGAGCTGCCGAGTCGCAGCCAATTTAGGAGCATCCCACAAGGTTTTCAAGGCAGGAAATTGTCAGACATGGTGTACTGTTGCCTGCCTCTGTGTAGCAATCCTGGATCATCTTGATAGTCTCCTTTCCAAGTACTAATGAGAGCCTGCATAGCTTCCAAAGTCTGATGCAATCTCACTAGCTTGGGCCTTGATATATTATCACTGGCTATTGGTTGCTCTATTTTTTTTCCCCACTCAGTTCTGCTCGGGAAAAGTTAACACCTTAAGTAATGATGACAGTGTATCCCTGTACACATAAGTTACAGGTTTTCATATCAAGTTTTTAAAACATATGTAGGGGTATGTATACATGTCAGAAGAGAGCTACCAAGGATAGTGGTGAAGAATGGTGGACTCTAATCTGGAAATCTGGGCTCTATTCCCTTCTTTTCTGCATGAAGACTGCTGGGTGACCTTGAGCCAGTCACAGTTCTCTCAGAACTCTCTCAGCCCATGTGGAGGCCGGCCGGCAGACCACCTCTGAATGTCTCTTGCCTTAATGAGTGTGGGGTCACCTAGCTGTGACTTGATGGCAAAAAATATTTCAGAATGAAGAGTTGCACTGGAGCACTTGTGAACATTCCGTGAGACAAGTCCAAAAGCAGTTGGAGAGTGATAGATAGTTGTGTGTCTCGTGTGGGAAAAGGGACAACTGAAAAGGGTAAAGTTGTGGAAGAGTCTTTGGTATACCAGAGAAAGGTATCATTCAGTCTGCAAGAAAATGACTATCTGTAAGGCTGAATACACTCAAACGAAATCGGCTTTATAAAAAAGGAACAAACTTTATTGATCTGTTATCGCCATAGCTACAGGGTGCTGGAACTGAGGGTTCTTGCCCCCAGTTCCAGTAGTCAATATTGTGCTTTTATATCTGCTTTATTTCCAGTGTGTGTCATGATTTAAAGACATATGAGCTGATTACCCACTCAGGCTGTTCCCTGCTCTTGAGTGAAAAGAAGAAATGCTTTGGAACTAGAAATTCTGCCCCGGCACGCCTCCTCTCTGTGCACCACAAAGAGGAAGTTTGTTGGGACAAGTTTTCTACCCGCACTTCTGGTTCCACTGCATGCTTATTCCTAAAGTTCCAGACAAAAGAGCAATCAGTCCAGCCAAAATGGATATGAGAGATTTCCAACCCATTGAGGCAAGGTGAAATTTGAGTTCAGAACTTGTGTTGTGTCTTGTGAAGTTTCTTGATGGACAGTAAAGGATGCAAGCACCGAGTCATTACTGACCCATAAAGCGATGTCTCATCACAACATTTACTAGGCAGAGTCTGTTTACAGGATGGTTTGTCATTGCCTTCCCCAGTGGCCTACACTTTACCCCCAGCAAGCTGGGTACTCATTTTACCAACCTCAGAAGGATGGAAGGCTGAATTAACCTTGACCTGTCTGTCAAAAACCAACTTCTGTCGGGATTGAACTCAAATTGTGAGCACAGCTTAAACTGCCCTACTTCAGCTTAGCACTCTGCACCACGGGCTCTGCATTTTGCCTTTTGGTGATGGCAAAAAAACAGTATCGTAGCTGTCACTTCAGCATTCCATCTGGCCTTCATTTTAGAAAACCCAGGCAAGTCATAAATACAATTACTATGCTTATCTGTCCTTAAAGACCTCAGATTGATAGAGGAAAGATGGAGCACCAGAGCATCCAATAAACAAGCCCTCCAATTGTATTTTCTTGGTGTAAAGATAATGTGATCATTAAGAGGCAATACTAAGATGTGCATATTCAGAATGGTACTTGACCACTGTGATTTCTCTCTCTTTTTAAAGCCGGAAGACTCTCAGCGGCTGATTTATTCTGGGAAACTGTTGCCTGACCATCTCTGCTTGCAAGAGGCGCTTGTCAAGGTACTTAACATAACATGGGAATACTGCTTCTAATAAATGTGCTATCATACACATAAAGTCAAGTAAATATAGGCTGCGTTCACGTGGCATGGGACATTGCACTGGACTGGGTTGTCTGCACAGGGAAATCCAGTTGTGAGTGATTGCTTAAGTACTATGAAGTGGGGGTACAGCTGCAGTCATCATAATTTTTATCCTGTTTCCTGGTCTTGTGTTTCAGCATGAGACGGTGCACGCTGTCCACTTGGTGTGCAACTCCAAGAATGTGCCATGTGTACAAGAAACTGATGGGAAGGTATGTTATTCAGATTTCTTGCCTGCCTGCCTGCCTTTATTTTTGTTTTATTTCATCAAACTTATATGCTGCTCTTTGTGTCGTCAAGGCTGTATGAGTTGTCAAGACACAGCTGACTTATGGTGATTTCATAGGGTTTTTAAGGCAGGAGACAATCAGAGGTAGTTTGCCATTGCCTGCCTCCATGTCATGACCCTGATATTCCTCGGAGGTCTCCCATCCAAATATTAATGAGGGCCAACGCTTTCAAAATTGTACTGAAATCTGATGATATCAGGCTAACCTGGGTCCTTTACCCTTTTACAATTATGCTTTAAATACTGAAGGAAATGGTGTAGCTGAAGCCTATCTAATGACCTTGCAGAGTCCTAGGGACAGGCTGTCAAGATTAAGCCTGTACCTAAGCCTGCATAGTGTCCTGGGAAGTGCAGTTCCATATAACACCCCTAGTATGTAGATATGGCACCTTGGAATCTTTATTTTTAACAGTCTAGGTTCAACAGCCATTGATAAACCAGCCCTCTTTGATTTCTTTGCTTTATTATTTGTTTAGAAACTATATATGCTGTTTTGAGTGGCTAGGGCAAATAAAACATTTGCATTCAACATTCATTGGCACAATGGTTTTTAAAGCATTTGTGTAATATCCATCAGGCTTGTTGGAACAGTGACGTGAGTTTGCAGTTGGAGAGTATGAGAGAATTAGTTGGAACTTGGAGCATGTCAGTTCTGTTGTTTCTACTGGTGCTCATTTAGATGTCTGCCCAGCTAGTTGATTCCTTAACAGTGCTTTCTCATTAAACTGCATCCTATGTTAGTCAGCTGTTACTGTGTGACTGGCCCCAAGAAGCACAGGCTGAATACTAGAGGAGATAAGTTCTTGTTGGTAGGGCAAGCCACCCTCTGCCCAGTCAGCAGTTAGAGTACTATTTCCTGGTCTTCCTGTTTGAGAATGGGTAATCTGGCACTCTGTAAAATGTATTTGCTTGTTTAGGTCGCTGAGGCCAAGAAAGAGTCAGCAACCAACAGCCAAGGTTCTCCTGTACTTTCCTCAGCCCACAATGGGATCCAAAGGAACACTTCTTGCAACCAGCCTTCTACAGCAGGGGATGCTGATAGTAGGTATGTATAGTACAGATACAGAACTTACAGTTCTTTTAGTCCTTAAATTATATACACTTGGCCATACAGGGAACTTGTTGTGAAACTACAGGGAGGTTTCTCTCAGTGGAACTGACTGCAGCTTAGTTAAATTCTTCTCTTGCAGCATAGAAAGCAATTGATTTAACAATGAATAGAATAGAATAGAATAGAATAGAATCTTTATTGGCCAAGTGTGATTGGACACACAAGGAATTTGTCTCCGGTGCATATGCTCTCAGTGTACATAAAAGAAAATACATTTGTCAAGAATCATAAGGTACAGCACTTAATGATTGTCATATAGGTCTAGTAAGCAATCAGGAAACAATCAATAGTAATAAAAACATAAAATGTAAAATCATAAAATAAAATGAAATGTCAGCACAGGCTATAGTCATACAGTCATAATTGGGAGGAGATGGGTAATAGGAATGATGAAAAAAGTAGTGCAGTAATTATATAATAAATATATAATAAATAGTTTGACATTATCGAGGGAATTATTTGTTTAACAGAGTGATGGCATTCGGGAAAAAACTGTTCTTATGTCTAGTTGGGGTATATAGGGATGGGGGTATATAGTGGTATGGGGTATATAGTGATGGGGTATATAGTGATGATTCACTATATAGTGATGGGGTATATAGTGATGGGGTATATAGTGATGATTCAATGGGGTATATAGTGATGATTCACTCTGCAGCCTTTCAGAAATCTTTGCATCTGTTTGGGAATTGGGGTGGCAGCAGTGGAGTAGTAGTGCTTCTCTTAATCAAATATCCTGTATCTCCTGTCTAAGGCCTCATCCCTTTCAAGGCATGAATCCTGGCTACCATTCGTACACCATGTACCACATGCTGCAGTTCTGGTCCCAACAGGTTTATGCAAGGCAGTACTACATGCAATAGTAAGTCTTCACTTTCTTCGGCTGTTAATAAAAAAGGCTGCATTAATGTTTGGTCATTTACTGAACTGAATTCAGTCCTGGAAAATCATTCAGTGTACCTTAGGGCTAATAAAGTTTTCTGAAATGCATTTTGAATATCCTCTTTCTGCTGACTTTGTGAACTGATATGTAGCTGGATGTGTGTGTGTGTGTGTAAGTATGTATATGTATGTGTATTTTCTGTGAACTGGGACTCAGCAAATTTTTGGTTTCCTAAGAAGTGCATTACTTTTTGCCTTTTATCCAGCGTAGCTGCCAATGCTGGTTTGAGTGAAATACCTCCTACACAAAGTACTCAGGAAATCCCAGTGGCCCCCGTTGCTGCTCCCGCTCCTCTCCCTGGTGCTTTTCCTGCCGAAAACCAGCCTGCCAATCAGAACGCCCCCCCTCAGGTGAACCCTGGAGTCAACCAAAATCTACGAATGAACGCACAGGGAGGTCCTCTGATGGAAGAGGATGAAGAAGGCAACCGTGACTGGCTGGACTACCTGTATTCAGCAACGCTGTTTTATGTGTTTGTCAACATTGTTTACTTCTACTCCAGCATGAGCAGGCTTCTCATGGTGATGGTGGGCACTCTTCTGATGTACTTGTAAGTATGGGCAGCAGTCTTTCCATGGTTCAGGTGTGTAGGGGGGTG
Source organism: Sphaerodactylus townsendi (assembly GCF_021028975.2). Lineage (NCBI taxonomy): Eukaryota > Metazoa > Chordata > Lepidosauria > Squamata > Sphaerodactylidae > Sphaerodactylus > Sphaerodactylus townsendi. The sequence continues at coordinate 7,829,679 of NC_059438.1, forward strand.
GATCAGTTGTCCTGAGTGGCAGCCAAGTCTCATTATTTTTCCCCTTTGTACTATGTATAACACAGTGGCAGAGCTACAAGGGGGCATGGGATGCACCGGGCGCACACCTGGGGGCATGCGGGAAATCGCTCCAGGCCCCTTCCCCTTCCCCCGCTGTGCCCCCCACCCCCCTTCCCACACTTACCTTAGTTCTTTTCCTAGAACTTTTTCAGGCTGAAAAAAGCCCTGTTCACAGTACAGGCTAAAAACGGCCTGAGGAACTACAGTTCCCAGGAGACCTTGGGGCTTACAAGGTCTCCTGGGAATTATAGTTCCCATCAGGCCATTTTTAAGCCTGAACTGCAAACAGGCCTTTTTTTCAGCCTGAAAAGGTTCTAGGAAAAGGAAAGGAACTAAGGTAAAGGGGGGGACGGGGACGGAAAATATAGACTGCGCACCAGGCGCAGTTTGGCCCAGCTACACCTCTGGTATAACCCAATTTGGGGGTAAGGGGGGACATTCCCCTCTGGAGGCATCTCAGGGATCATGAAGACTATGCTGTGCCATGGCGAGGTTGGCTTCCAGGCAGAGTAGACAGATTCAAAGTAAGGCTGTTTCCCCTGGAGTTTTTGAATGCTGACGATGTTCTTATGAGAGATTCTAAGTGGGAGATACTACTGGAGGGACTGGAGAGGCTTTCTTATTCTATCCCATACTTGACAATCTTTATCTCAGAAAATACAGTTAATTTGAGCTCGTTTTAAAGCATGGAACCAATCAATACAAACATGTGTTCTTCTCAGGCACCGGATTGGATGGTTCTCTTTTAGGCGGAGGCCTGCTCAGAACAATATTCTCCCGCAAGCAGCTCTTAATCAAGACCAAAACAATAACTTACAGGTAAGATCCTGACTTGATATACTTTCAGTCATTAACATCTTTAGACTTTCTTTTTTGCTAATCTGCAGAGTTCAAAGTAATTTAACCGAACGTATCTTTACAAATTTTCATATAGAATTAAGTGGCGCTGAGTTTGGCAGAACTTGCTTCTTAAGCATGGCGAGGAATTGTCGTCTTTAAAAAATAATTATCTAGTGCTTAAAATTACCTGGGAAAGCTTGTCATTAGGATCATTTAAGCTGCTTGGTATGACAGAGACATTCAGGTTATGTGGACATATTGCATCAGCTGCTTGTTGTGGCTGGAAAACAGCAGGAGAGATTGCTCTAGTACTCCTGATGTTGCATAAGCAGAGATTTTCTCTAGTTTCTAAAGGAAAGCACAGAGTGGAATTAAAGCCAACCCAATTGTTGTCACAGTGCTTGCCTAAGGCCATAGTTTTGGTACAAAATGGATTTCATTCATGCAGACTGTGTGTGTGTGTGGTCGGTTATGTACTTGTAGTCTGTCCTGTGGTGAGCATACATTCCCTTCGAGGCTCATATTTTTAATTTTGATTGTGCTCATATTTTTTCCCATCCAGAACTCACTACAAGGCAAAACAGAGAAGCCCTGCGGCTTCCGAAACCTCTTTTAAGTGCAATATTTCCATTCTCTTCGCTGAAAAAAGTGAAGGTCTGTTGTGTGAGCTCAGCCCACTGCAGCTTTGCTTGCCCCTCCTGTCTTCCCCTGCCCACCTAGCAGCAGTTCCTCTCACACTTGGCCAGCAGTGTGCCCGAAAAGTGTGGGTTTTTTTAAGAGAAAAAAAGTTGCAGTCAGCAAGACACGCAGTGGTTGAGGGAAATGGCAGGTGGCTGCGCTGAGGAAGCTTTGCAGTTCAAGAATCCCCAGCTAGCACTGAAAACCACAGGAACAACCCACTATGAAGAAAAAAGCCACGGGATAAGCCCTGCGTGCATAATAGGCCTGTGTGTTATACCCATTTAAGTCTGTGGACATTGATGAAAGTTGCAAATATAGTTTATGTGAGATAAAATTCAGGGAAATCTGCAGTGCACAATTCTGGAGAATAGTCATAATTGATGATGCTAGGGAGCATCGTGGACTATTTTAAATCTTTCCTTTATATTAGCAGGAAGAAAATGTTGACGGGCGAGGTGAAATGGAGGGTCCTGAAGTTGTACCAGAGAGTGAACCACCAGCGCCTTCATTTATGAGCACATCCTGGCTGTTCTTCAAGTCTTTCTTTGCATCTCTCTTACCAGAGGGGCCTCCAGCTGTGGTCAACTAAATGGCTGCCTCTTACCTATACAGTATCCTGTTACTTCCACTGCCTGCTCTGCTGGAACAAGATAGAATGCCAACGTGGACATGTCAATGGCCAGCTGTCAGATAAAAGACAGTCATCTCTGTGTATTGACCAGCTGAAGTGCAACTGTCTGTGTACTCTAAACAATGATGCTATTCCAGAGGATCGGGGAATTTGTATGGTAAGACACTGAAAACAGAGGGCCTGCAGCATTACAGTACTTCATGTAAGTAAGCCTGTTAGTGGGCAGAGAGATGAAGAGAATTTGATTCCTTTTGGAATGTGTTTGTTCTTTACATTACACTAAGTGTAATATCCTTTGCAACCCGTGAATTGCTTGGTATGTATTATAACAATTTTACAGAGAAAATTTATGCTAGAAATGAAAAAAAAAAGACAGCACTTATCCCGAAGCAGTAGATTTACTCCTATAGCTCCGTTCTGCCATGCCTTCCTATGACAAAAAGTCTTTCTGCATCAGAAAGCTGTTCTCCATCAAAATACAGCTTAGTGGAAGGGATTCATAGGCTCCAATTTTGCAGAAGGAAGTTGTAATAGTCCAGTGCAATCAATATTCTTGTGTAAATAGTTTCCTGCAAAAGTTACCAATTGGCTAAGATAAAAGGTTGAGCTGGGAGCTGGTTTCATATCAAGATGAATTTTTCCTGCTGTTTACATTGCAGTGAAAATGTGATGTGAGCGTTCTTAGTGGCTGTGACCTTTTGAGATTCTGTATTATATCTAGTAAAGAAAACAGCCAGAGCATTTTCTGGCACATTACAAACTCAGCTGTCTGAACTGGAGGTTTGCGAAGAATCTTGTGAAGCATGGCTGGTTCCCCTTCAGTGGTTGGCCTTTTAGTTGAATCTCCACCTGTAAACCATTTCTAAATGGTTTTTGGGCATCCCATTCAAGAAGATGCTTTTGAAACCCTCCTGATTAAAATATTTTCATCAATAACTAATAGTGTTTTGTCCCAACTGTAATTAAACTAGACTTATTTGTGCAGTGGGTGATCAGATGCTGAAATGCCATGTGCACACCTTGAAACGCTGTGCTTCACTTCTCAGTGCAAGCTGCTTAACAGTGGCACTTGCCCAGTGCCTTTGGGCTCTGCGTGAACACTTTGGTGTTCCATTCTTTATCTTTTTGAGGCATTCTGAATTCTGACGCTTCTGTGCTGGTTGCCTCTTCAGTCTGTGCCTCCTTTCAGAACTCCATGAGTTTGCAATGTGAACCTTTCAGATCAGGGATGAAGGTATCCCAGGTTGTCTACATCAGGGGTGTCCAACTCTGGCCCTCCAGATGTTCATGGGCTATAATTCCCTACATTATTCTGGCAGGGGCTAATGGGAATCGTAGTCCATGTCCACCTAGAAGGCTAGAGTCGGACACCCTTGGTCCTCAAGAAGAATCATTTTCTTGTGTACATAGTCTGGCTTTTGGGTGAAGCTGAAATTCAGTTTTTCACTGTTGCTGCTTGTAAATGGTAAGCATCATGTATATTGTATATTCCAAACTTCTATATAGTTGACTACATAACTTCTCTTTTTCTTTTCCCGTGTGTTATCTATTAAACAAAGTTTAATAGCTGCTGGTTTGGTTTTATTTTGAAGCTCAGCATTGTCCTTTTTATTATGTTTTTAGACTGTCTGTCCCTTTTCAGCCTCAGGGTGGTTTCCAGTAAGACAATACATATGCAATTACACCATAAATACAACAAAACTTTAACAACTCAGTAAAATGAAATTAAAACACTACACGTTTATTTAAAACAAGATGGCAAAAACATCTGGCTTCCCCAGCTCAGATAAATCTTAAAAAGGGAGGGATAAAATGAAACAATTTAACAAAGGGGGTAGCCAATGATGCATTCTTGCTAACCTGGATAGCTTTAAAAGGAGCTTGGACAGATTTATGGAGCAGGAGTCGATGTATGGCTCCCAGTCTTGATCCTCCTTGATCTGAGACTGCAAATGCCTTAGCAGACCAGGTGCTCGGCAGCAGCAGCAGCAGCAGGCCACTGCTTTCACACCCTGCATGTGAGCTCCCAAAGGCACCTGGTGGGCCACTGCGAGTAGCAGAGTGTTGGACGAAATGGACTCTGGTCTGATCCAGCAGACTCTTTCTTATGTTCTTATGTCTTACAATCCAACACTTGGAATATTCACAGAAAACTGCAACATGAAAACAATTGTCCGGAGAAACTCAAGATGCAAATCAGGGCACGCTGAGGGCATGGCCTCCTTGACAGTGTGAAGGGTTTGGAGCAGGCAGGCAGCCTTGGGGTAGAACAACATAAAATATATGTTCTGCCTCAGCCAAAGAAGCCCTCCTTGGCATAGGTGCCACTCAAGCTTCTGATGTCAGGCACAGAGGGAGGGAGGGAGATCTCTTTGAAATGTCCTCGTGGCAGGGACAGTTCCCCAAAGTCATACATGACCTTAAAGATTAACATCAGCACTTTAAAGTTGCCCTAGAAGAGGGGTGGCCAACCTATGACCCTCCAGATGTTCATGGACTACAATTCCCATCGGCCCCTGCCAGCATTACAATTCCCTCCACCTCTATCTGTACCCACAAAGACCTATGAAGTACACAGGCCTCAGCTGGCAGTACGACACAACACACTTCGTCTTTATTAGGGCTGCTTAGTACAAAATGACAACACGTCATAGTTCATCTATTAGGGCTACTTAGTAACAATAGTCCTTTTGGACAAAGGTGTTGAGGCAAAAACAAAGTTGTACAATATGTTAAACACTTGCATCAAAGTTTATTAAAAGCTTACGGATCAGTCTTGGTGAACACACTTTCTTACTGGAATGTAGCCAAACTGGTAGTTACAGCGAGGTCATCCATCCATCCATCCATCCATCCATCCATCCATCCATCCATCCATCCATCCATCCATCCATCCATCCATCCATCCATCCATCCAGAATTGGGCTGAAAGCAAGATGTAGTCCTCCTAGATTGTGATGACTACTGTAAAGGTGTAATAGAGCAGGACAGCATTTGTTGTTTTATTACATTTAGCCCTTCCTATAAGCTAGTAAATTATTTTTATACAAAGGGCAACTCAAAGTATCTTTGGCTATCTTTTTCCACACGAGACTGCTTCCGCATCTCTGCTACTGAGTATCTCTATTGAATATATTAAGCTACACAAACTCATCTTTCCAGATTGGAGCCCTCCGATTTCAACCACTATGCCGTGCTGATTATCAGTGGCCTTAGAAGTGTCTAACTCTGTGATTGCATTGTAAAACATGCATTTGTGTGGTTTCAAAAGCATTGCAGAGACAGGTCTCGCCACAAGATGGCAAGCTGACCTAAGCAGTGTTGCTGTGGAGGTCTGTGTGTTTCAGCCTTCTTCCTTCTCCTAAAGAACTTAGGAGGGTGAATGAATTCTTCTCCCCGTTTTATCTGCCCAACAGCTGAAGCTAATTGTAAAGGATTCAATGGTGTTGATGGTGAAGTAACCTTGAGTGCATTCCACAGCCCGGGCGATGGGCCAGCTGCATCGGCGGAGACCTTATCTTTGCGCGGGAGATGAGGACTCCGTTCCCATGGGAAGCGGGAAGGGGGATGGGGTGAATGGTGTTATAACCTGTGCTTCTGGCGGGAAGTGTCATTCCTGCCACTCACGTGTCTGATGAAGCTTTCTAAGATGTCTTAATAAGCGGACTTTTACATCCAAAAAGCCTTTTATTTCTGCTTCTATGGAATTCCTTACATTGTGGCAGGAATCGTAATTCATCTATATTCCTAGTGCAGTGGACCTCTGGTGTCTTGACATGGAGAGGTTGAATCATTACTGCGGAAGGTGCGGTAGCCCCCAAAGAGGGCTCCGACCTTTCCCTTCTGGATCTGGAGGAACCCGGCAGGAAGCGGGCCTGGCTGGTGGCTCTTTCCGTCCTCATTATCAGCCGCGAGTCTTCCTTTACTCCGTTGGAGCGAGGGGCGTGAAGGCGGCGACCATGGGGACTTCCATGAGCCGTTTGGAAGCTGTCTGGTCGGCTGTGGATGGATCTCTACCGTTTTAAGTGTGGATTACAAACCTCAGATGCAACCTGTCATGGAGGCGGGCCTGACCACCTTTCATCGCGGCAACCCAGGGAATCCATTGAGCGATTCCTGGACTGCGTATTTTGGTGATGCTCCCAAGAACCGTGGCACAGCACTGGGGCCGATCGAAGGATACTGGGGGACTAAACCTGGGATTGGGAGAATTATCGTACCGTCTTGTCCGGACCCCCTGATCGAGGCCAGCTGACCGCGCCTGCAAGAGGTGCCCGAGGGGAGCCACGGTAACTCACGGTGTCTCCGATGTCACCAAGCTTCCAGATGGCGAAGAGTCGAAGAAGCCTGCACTCCCCAGCGGGGATCTGTTCCCTCTCCCATCGAAGGAGACCTGGGATGAGGAAGTGGGGCGACTGCGAGATGCCAAGAAGCATGGACCAGTGAGCGTCAGCTATGGGAGGAGGAGCGGGCACAGTTGCAGCAAGAAGCAGCGAAAACCTGCAGAGGACGAGGAGCGACAGCATAAAGAAGTCCAGCTCGAGTTGGACCGTGCCAAAGATGCGCTCCAAGCGACAATATGCCCAGAATCTGTCAGTCCATGATAAAGTCCTGGAACACTCCAGACTGGATTTCTTGACAGCGTTCAGGCCCTGCGCCGCAAAGTAGACTCACTGAAATGTAGCGGGACGAACTGGCTAAATTAGAGAGCGAGAAAAAAGCTGCTCTGCATGGCACCGGGATGCATTGACCGCAGGAGAGGGCTGGCTGCGTTGGAGAGCTAAGGAGGCAACAGACCAGGAAGCCCCAAGTTGGAGTCACAACATTGCCTGATCAGCTGGTAGCGCCAGCCCGGCGCAACCACCGCCCCAGCAGGCGCCAAAGAGCCGTGGAGCGGGGCTACTATGGAAACCCGATACCAGCCCACGTTTCGATGGGACCGGCTTCCAAGCTTCCCTATGTTTGCAACTCAATGCCCACTTGGGAAGACTATATGATGATTTATATGCGGTCTGGCCCGAAAAATGCGGGGACATCGGCTCAGTCCTGGATAGGGGCAGCAACCCGACTGGTTAAATGACTCTTTAGTTTGCAAGATGAAGACTCCGCATGCAGTGCCGCATTCCTCCAAGCCTTAAATGGCAGCTTCCAAGATCAGTAGCCGAGAATGAAGCTATCCATACCATCAAAACTATCCAGCAAAGGCAAACCGACCCTCCCTGCGGTGAACACATGAATTGGGGGAAAACCCAACTTCTCATACACACCCCCCCTCCTGGCTTCTTCAGCGATTGCTCGATTCTAATGGCATCCCACCTGCGTATCATGATCTAGCCAGAGTTTCGAACAGAATCGCGATCAGTTGCCACCCACAGAGACACTGACTGCAAAATCGTTATACAACCAGAGCGCAACTGCCCAAGGTAGAATCTACATGAGAGTCCCAATGAGGAGGAACGTGCCTTCTTGGACAAGAACATTCATGGGTTTATCTGGCCGGGCTTCACCAAACACCTACGCTGCTCAGTTTGTTGTTTGTAAAAAAAGAAAGATGGGTCTTCTGGCTTTACTGGGTGTCCCGAGTCTCAATCGCGGTCTCCCCTGTCAATAAATATCCTTTGCCTTTGATCAAGGACCTTTTAGATGCACTTTCGGCAAAGAGCATTTTTTACTAAATTGGACGAGGCTTACTACAGGGTCAAGAATTGCTGAAGGCTATGAACACTTGACTGCGTTTAACACAAAGTTTGGACAGTTTGAATACTTGATAATGCCATTCGAGGGTTGAAGTGGGGCCCCGGGGCTTTATAGCCCTTATCAGCGAAGTTCTCCATGATTTATTGTACAAAGGGAGTTGTGGTATACTTAGATAGCGTTTTGATTTACTCACAAACCATAGAAGAGCATGAAACATTGGTTGAGGTATTGAAAGCGCTTGCTCCAGCAGATTCTCTCTTTGCCAAACTCTCCAAATGCTGTTTTCACCAGACCTCCATTGACTATTTGGGTTACCAGGATCACCATGAGGGCTTGAAAATGGATCCTGCTAAGATTGTATGATCCTCAATGGCCTGCCCCACCAACATAAAAGAGCTCCAATCTTTTCTTGGTTTTGCTAATTTCTATCGTGACTTTATACCCCAATTAAGCTGAACTGACTCTCCTCCTCACAGACCTCTCTGCGCTAGGGTAAAAGATCCACTGTCCGTAGCCGGGGCCCCTTTCCTGGTCTGAGGAGTGTCAAGAGCAGCCTTTCAGCTCTTAAAGTCTGCTTTTACCGCGAACCTATCCTAAAGCACCCTGGCCAGATCTCCGTTTGTGGTTCGTGGATTACTCCCGGACAAAGCACTTGGGGCAGCCCTGTTGCAGAAAAAATAAAGATGGTAGGCACAGTTCCGTGTGTATTGTCTAAGAAATTCTCTGGTGCTTCGGAACTCAGCAACTGGACTGTAGGGGGGATATTAAAAGACTAGGGGCCATCATCGCCTCTCCACTTGGCCACTGGCTGGAGGCTAAACCGCCTCAGGGTTGGGTGGATCACAAAACCTGGCAGCTCTTTCCACCTCAAGATGTCCATAAAAACAACTTCGTTGGGCGATTTCTTTTCTCGTTTCTCTTTTACAGTCCATTTTTCCCCAGGAAAACCAATAAACTGGCTGGCTCGGCGCCCTACCGAGGAGGGTGGGCTGCCTTCTGAGACATTCCATGTCTTCTCTCCCCTCCCAGTTGGGGCTAGCTGTCACCCGATCACAACGTCCACTCCTCCTCCACCCCATTCCCTAGTCTAGTCTCTCCTTTTCCTCGCGGGAACTTGAGGGGAGGCGGGGCTGCCTGAGAGCCCTCGGGCGACTCCCAATTGCGTTTGGAGAGAATGGAGTTTGGCCCGGAGGGGGGGAATGTTGGTCGATGCCTCCCCTCCATAAGCAGGTTCTTGAAGCTTGCCACGATGCCCTTCGGCTGGACATTTTGGCTTTCTGAAAACTCTGCATTTGGCCCGCCCGGCGGCCAGTTCTGGTGGCGCAATGTGGAACGTGGGGCAGCACATTAGGGCTGCTTTCGGTTTGTGCAGAAGCCAAAACCATCCGGAAAGCCCATGGGCTATTGAAACCTCTCGGTGGCCTCCAGCGCCCAGGAGAGTCATCTCCATGGATTTTATTACAGATTTTGCCGAAAGTCATGGCAGCATGGTTTGTGGGTGGTGGTGAACTTATTTTCTAAACAAGCCCATTTTATTCCATGTTAGCTGCATCCCTCGGCTCCTGGTGGCGCGGCTGTTCATTCAACATGTTTACCGTCTCCATTCCGCCCCGTTAAAGGTGGTCTCGACGCGGCCCCAATTCATTTCAAAGGATTCTGGAAGGCGTTTTTTGGGGTTGTTGGGGGGCAGCCCGGCCGTCGCCTTCTGCGTTCAAAGTGGCGGCGAGGCGGAAGAGCGAACAGAACCTAAGAGCAGTATTTGCGTTGTTACACCAACTACCACCCAAGACAGGTAGTGCGAGGAGCTTGTCCGTTCTTGGTCGCCTATAACAATCACCCGGTTCATGGCAATTACAAAGAAAACCTTTGAAATTGTGTCTGGAGTACAAGCTCCTTCCCGCGTTACTTACAACTACCAGCGACAGCTTTGGACCCTCAGAGTTTCAACAATGGATTTCATCCCTAGCCGAGGGATGGAAAGCGGTCAGACATGCCACAACAAGCTAAGGACTCCCAAAGCTGGCGGATAAACACCTTCGGATTTCCCTCTGCGTGTGGGCTCTTGGGTGTATTTATCTACAAAAAATCTCCAGAGCGTGCATATTTTTTAAACTTGGCAAAAGGTGCGTGGGACCTTTTTCAGATTACCAAAGTGATTAATGATGTCACTGCCAGCAGATTTGCTAACTCTCGCGAAAAGTAACATTCATCCTGTCTTCCATTCCAGCTTGCTCAAAGGAGGCTCCGCTTCCGATGCCTGGCCGCGACCAGCGGGAGAGGCCCCGACTATTATTGATGGTCACAAGCACTCACGAGTGGCTATCCTGGACTCTCGCTTTAATATGGCGCTTGCAATATTTAGTCTCTTGGGTGGGATATTCCTCTGGGTATAACCAATGGGTTTAGTCGGAAAATATTGGCCCCACCCTTATTTCTGCTTTCCGCAGCGCCTTTCGCGCCAAACCTGGGGGAGGGTCTTCTTTAAGGAGGCAGGTGTAAAGGATTCAATGGTGTTGATGGTGAAGTAACCTTGAGGTGCATTCCACAGCCGGGCGATGGGCCCAGCTGCATGGGAACCTTATGTTTCGCGCGGAGATGATGAGGACTCCGTTCCCATGGGAAGCGGGAAGGGGGATGGGGTGAATGGTGTTATAACCTGTGCTTCTGGCGGGAAGTGTCATTCCTGCCACTACGTGTACGTGAGCTTTCTAAGATGTCTTAATAAACGGACTTTTACATCCAAAAAGCCTTTTATTTCTGCTTCTATGGAATTCCTTACACTAATCAGTCTAAGAGATGGTGACAGGACTGAATCAAGTCATCACCATGGGTGAGGAGGAATCAGGGACGTAGATATAGATTTTTAGAGGGGGGTTCGGTGGTGGGACCACGCCCCCATCCGGCCCTGGGGGGCGTGACCATGCCTCCCTAAGCCCCACCCCGGCCTCAGTACTTATTTTTTTATTTAAATTTTACATTTCTACCCCGCCAATTTCCCAAGGGACTCAAGGCAGCTTACATACTTATAAAAAGACAATAATATAAAACATTAGAAAGTGTAAACATTAAAACATTACAAAAATGCAAACATTTGGAGGATATAAACATATATTAACAGAAATATAAACGTTTGGAGGAGCTTAGTAGAGAAGAGAAGGGAGCACTCTAACACATTTGGGAACTCCATTCTTCTTCCCAGAGCTCTCCACTGTCATCCTTACAACAGCCCTCCGAGGTAGCAGAGTCTGAGAACACATTACTAGGCCGAGGTCATCCAGCTAGGTTCTGCAGCAGACTGGGGATTCAAACTCAGCACGACACTCTACCCACCACACCCCGCTGCCCAGTCAGAGACGGGCCGAGAGGCTCCTGGGAGCCCATTGGAGCAGCTCTGGGGAAATTTGGGGGGTGCCTGCTGTCAGGGGTGCAATTGTTAAGCTAGCAGCACCAAACTCTTAGGGCATCTTTAGGAGGGCCTCCTGATGATATCACCCAGGTTTGGTGAAGTTTGGTTCAGGGGGCCCAAAGTTATGGACCCTCAAATGTGCAGCCCACATCACCTATTAGCTCCCATTGGAAACAATGGGGGATAGGGGCAACCCATTTGGGAGTCCATAGCTTTGGACCCCCTAGACCAAACTTCACAAAACCTGGGTGGTATCATTAGGAGACTCTCCTGATTATACCACCCAGGTTTGGAGAAGTTTGGTTCATGGGGGCCAAAGTTATGGACCCTCAAATGTGTAGCCCCCATCTCCTATTAGCTTCCATTGGAAACAATGGGGGATGGGGGCACCCCCTTTGGGGGTCCATAACTTTGGACCCCCTGAACCAAACTTCACCAAACCTGGCTGGTATCATCAGGAGTGCCGCTAACCTAAAAAAATGCGCCCCCTGCCAGCCGACAAAGTAAAAACACACAAAAAGTTTTAAACTATATTTTTGATTTTAGTGCGCCCCCCCTCTCCCCCCCGCCCCGTGGCTTTGCCTCCTGCTAATATTTCCATCCATAGTTATGTAGTTGCTATCATGTGCAGGTTTGTAGTTGCTATCATGTGCAGGTTATCAGAGCAATCATTCTCATAGTTATGTTATCCCATCAGACCAATCCTTCACGATTTTGCATTGCATGTTCACACTTTCATTCATAAATTTTTCATTCATAAATTTAAGACGGCCTAAATTTGTCCACCTACATTTAGGTTGTCCTAAATTTAGGTTGACCTAAAAATTTATGAATGAAAGTGTGAACATGCAATGCAAAATTATGAAGGATTGGTCTAGTGGGATAACATTATAACTGTGAGAATGATTGCTCGGGGCCACCAGCCCCATGCACCAGCCCCTTTCCCGGGACCAGAACTGCCCCCACCCAGCAGCTGCCCCCAGTATGAAGAAAAAGTCAGATACTAATAGAATAAAAGAGAGAGTCAAAAAGATACTTTTAATGTGAGGGGTTAGCATGGCTACACTAGCAAACCTAAGTAGTTACTTTGGGAGGCAACATTTATGTTTTAAGTAATTGCCATGTAAGACAAGAGATCTATACATGCTCCTTTGCAATGCTTTTGAGAATTCCATCACACGGCCAAGAACTGTGTCCTAGTGTCACTGGAGGCACTGCTAGGAATCCTGGGATTGCATCTCTTGGATTGTACAGGGTGTACCTTGTGGTGGCAAATGCCCTGGCCCTGATTTGTCTGTTCTCTGAAGGCCCCCAAGGCAAGATACGATACAGCTAAAGACAGTTTATTCTGCAGTACTTGGAAAAACTAACTCAGGAAACAGATGCTGATAGTGCAGCACTGGCTTAACCTTAGGTTAATGTGTCTCGCTGAAAATAGCTTACTACTGTCTCTGTACTTCGAGGAAAACAGAGTTCTGGTGGAAAAACAAACCAAATTCCTCATCCCAGTGTCTGCAAGGGGGTCCTATGTGCCTTGGACTTTATGGGATCCAGTTTGTTACAAAACTCGAAAACAGTCCACCAAAACTTGTTGAAGTTCCGTTGCTTTCAGAACATTTAAGTAAGCATTTGACACGGGAATCAGATCGCTGTAACTTAAGGTGGAACTGTGCATTTATTTCCACATGATAAACAGTGATACATTTTGCATCACGGTGTTCAATATAGCATTCAAGACTGTACTGAATATGTCATATACAAAAAAATGCAGAAAATATTATTTTGTCTTGCTATTTGTTGGGCCCGTGCACATTATACCAGAGGCTAGCCCATTCTTATGAGTGTCTGAATGCCCCAAGCTGCAGGGCATTCTGGACTTCCAGTAACTGTTTATGCATCTATAAAATTAATTAAAAGAATTTCACATCATCTTATAAAGACTCTCTCACTTGATTGCCTATGGTGAGGATTGACGACAATTAACCACAGAAGCAATTTACTTGCAACGTTTAAGTGTTAAATAAACAATTAAGCAATATTTTGAGACAGCTTTTTAAAAAAGGATTAAACAAATTCACAGAGGACTGGTCTGTCAGCAATAGACAAAGGCCGGTTTTTCACTATGAAATTGCTCCTTTGTTAGCACTGGAAATGCCCTGGTGCAATCGAGAGTTCTTCACTGCCCCCCGTTGCTGCAGCGTGTCTGCCACCCTGTTGCCCCGGCACTGTCCCAGAGCATTGGCTTTGCTCTGCAGCTTTCCAAAACTGCCAAAATGGATGGATCCATGTTGCTCCAGGGCTTCCCTGCTGTAAAGAACTCCACTGCAGCAGTACCGGGGCCATTTTTTCTACCTTGCTGCTCTGGCCTGCCCCTCTAAACAAGAGAATCCCCGCCCTCCACCCACGTGAGGAGTTTGCAGGGGGGAGTCAGCGATTCTCTCGCATGTGCGAGGAGTTTAAAGGGGGGGCCCAGCGATTCTCTCGCGCGTGAGGAGTTTGCAGGGGGGGAAGCCGGCGATTCTCTCGCACGAATGAGGATTTTTGACTGGGGGTGGTGGTGGTGGTGCGCCAAGGGCACCGATTCTCAGCACCTGCCTGCATTCTGATTTAAAAGTTTAAAAAAATACTGAAAGTGAGTAGGGGGAATGGGGCGAGATTCAGCCAATCAGAAAGCAGGAAATGGAGGCTGCCCATGCATGCATGGAAGAGACTGTGGAAAAGCTCATGGTGCTTATGGGAAAGCCCCGGGCTCATGGGAGACCAGCTGGGGCTTCCCTCACCAGCCCTGGCTCAAGTCAAGGAAAGAGCCAGGCAGCCATGGAGGCTACAAGCAGGGTGAGAAGCCCTGCAGCAGGTACACTCCCAGATATGCCACAGGGCATTTCAACAGTGAAAAAACAGCCAAAGAGTACATATTCTTCAACAGCTCTTGCAAGCAGGAATCTGGCTAAGGGAGGTGGTCAGACGACAGGATTTGATTGCCAACTTTGGCTTGGGAAATACCTGGACATGTTGGAGGTAGAACCTGGCGATGGGTTTGGGAAGGGGAGGGACCACAATGGGGGGGGGGGCAATGTCATAGAGTCCACCATCCAAAGCAGCCATTTTATTCAGGAGGGCTGATCACTGTCACCTGGAGATCAGTTAATTCCTGGAGATCTTCAGGCCGCAAGTGGAGCCTGGTAACCTTATGGAAGACCCAGGAAGGCAAGCCCACAGCTGCCTGGTCTGGGTTGTAGGTGGCTTCCTTGCCCTCTTGCCACCTATTCTGGAATAGTTATATGCATTAGTAATAAAAGCAAAATGAAGTGAAACTTGAACATACATGTAATGGAGACCATGGAAAAATCCTTTGGTCTGGCTATCATCAGTTAAAGAAGGACCATTTGCTCAGTAAACATTACTCTGACCTCCAGACTCTCGGAGAAAAATAGCTTTCCGGTTCCTGCCATAGGAAGGCCAATGACCAGCAGTACCCGCAGCCGGACAAGGAGGAGGTTATTTGAGGTCATTCATTTTTTCAACCCAGAAGTCCAGTTGTGGAGAAAACGGTTGCTGCAGAAAGTGGTTTTTAAACAGCTGGGCCCAACATTGACATTTTTTGAGCAATGCTTTCAGTTGTAGTTAGGGTCACCAATTCTGGGTTGGGGGTAGGGCCTGGGGGGCGGGCAAGGTTTGGGGAGGGGAAAAGAAGAAGAAGAATTTGGATTTATATCTCCCCCTTTCCTCCTGTAAGGAAACTAAAAGGGGCTTACAATCTCCTTGCCCCCCCTGACAACAAACACTCTGTGAGGTGGGTGGGGCTTAGAGTGCTCGGAAGAACTGTGACTAGCCCAAGGTCACCCAGCTGACGTGTGTTGGAGTGCACAGGCTAATCTAGTTCCCCAGATAAGCCTCCACAGCTCAAGTGACAGAGCGGGGAATCAACCTGGTTCTCCAGATTAGAGTGCACCTGCTCTTAACCACTACACCACTGCTGCTCTCAGGGACCTCAACATGGCGGAGTATCATAAGGTTCAGGGAACTGTTCAGAGCAGCTCTTTTCTCCAGGGAATCAGATTGCTGTAGTCCAGAGTTCAGCTGTAATTCTGGGAGCTCTCCAAGGTCCCCTTGAAGGTTGGAAGCCCCAACTGTAGTGCAGTTTTAGGAGTTTTGAGGGGGGGGGATCATTTTTAAAATATTCATGCTTTGCCTGATGTTTTATTTGCCAGTTCAGAACTTTACACATGGCTGTGAAGCTGTGGCCACAAGTGTACCTAGCAATTCAGTTCATACCGTAGAGGCAGAGCCATCAGTATGGACAGGGGCAGCTGCCCTGGGCCCCATGCTTGGGAGGGGCCCCAACTGCCCATGTCCCACCCCCTGAAAAGAGGAGGGAGAAGAGAAAGAGCAGGCTCTGGTTGCTGCTAGCACCTAACTTATCTGGGGCTTAGGAAAATGGCTTCCAGTGGCAGCCGTGGCTCCTGCCCACTTTACATGTGAGGGACACACTGTCAGGCCCCTGGTCTGTTCAATAATGAGGCCCGGTGTTCAAATGAGTTTTGTAATTGAAAACAGCATCAGGAATAAGCATTCATAGTTCTGTTGACAGATCTAAAGATTAAGTGCTGAAACAGCTTCCATTACATGCCCTCTCCATGCCCCCTTCCACGTCATGTGACACCATCCGTCCCAGTTCCCACAGGGGAACAGCACCCCTCCATTCTCATGGGAAGGTGAAGAAGGCACAGCCTTCACTGGCACAAAACAACCCAGACTCCTCAATGCTTGGAAGTGCAAAAGCCAGCTGGTGTCCAATGAGCCAATAAGCCCGTGCCTGGAAAGCAAAACTCACTGGGATCCCACATTCCGGCCAGGAGACTTGGCAGGATTGGGCCAGAACAGGCCAGACTGTGACACACCCTTTGTATTGCCTTGGCAACGTGGCAGCTACGGCAGCAGCAGTAATTCTGGGGCCACATCTGGGACTTTTGCCCAGGGCTCCAGAATCTCTAAGACCACCCTGGGAAGGGGACAAAATATGTAGATTTCCTCCTGCTTGGAAATCAGAACCCAAATGGTGTTGTAACCTCATCTTGTGGGTTCTGTGGGGCAGAACTTGGAATGAGTTTGCAACAACAAATTTAAAAAAAACCAAAATGGTTTACTTTCTTACCATATAACAAATAACATCAACATTTAACATCACACTTCAAGGTCCTGTTCAGGTTGCATTTTCAAGTCCTTATATTTACAGTCTTCTGATATTGCCAAGTCCAATTCTTCCTGCAAGCGGGTTGGCTCCTGAAGACTCCAAGGGCTTGGTGAACAGGATTCAACATGATGAAGGTTTCCAGGAGAACTCTCACACATTACAACCACAAAAACCCTGAAATAATAAACTCCAACATTTACAACATAGCAAAAATAAACAACTACCTTCCCAGTAGTTCCCAACAACATTGCAGTTACCTTAACAAGGTGTTAAGGGCTTATACCAGGAGTCCCAAACTACGGCCCGGGGGCCAAATGTGGCCCCCTGAAGGCATTTATCCGGCCTGCCAGGCATGGCGGCGATGGCTCCATTTGGGTGCTGTGTGGTTTCCAGGCTGTATGGCCGTGTTCTAGCAGCATTCTCTCCTGACGTTTCGCCTGCATCTGTGGCTGGCATCTTCAGAGGATCTGAAGACCCAAGTGATTCCGGCCGTGAAAGCCTTCGACAATACGATGGCTCCATTCATGTGCAGTGGGGGCTCGAGGGAGAGGAGGAACTGGCCCCAACGGCTGTTGATTGCAATTACATGATGGCACCCCCAAATCTCCATGAATTTTCTGACCCAGAGTTGGAAACCTTACACATGGCAACTCCCGCTCCGCCCCTCCTTCTTGGCTACTCCATGTGTTGCTCTCAGGCTTTCTGTTCCGCCTCACTTTCATTGGCATCAGCCAGGCTGGTGAATCACTCGCTGGCTGCTAGGGAGGAAGAACCCAGGAAGATACCTGATCCTGGGTTAGATGGAATGCTTCATTGGGAAAGTTCTGCTTTTTTTTTTTTTTACAGGGGAAGGTATTCCACAGCCTCCCCAACAATATTTGGAGCCCACCCTGTACTTGACATACTTTGGTCACTGTTCTAAAAATAGACCATGACAGAAAGGCTGAAAGGTGAAATCAAACATTTTACAATCATTTGTGCATAGGAATTTGTTCATAGTTTTTTTTAGTCTGGCCCTCCAACAGTCTGAGGGACAGTGAACTGGCCCCCTGTTTAAAAAGTCTGGGGACCCCTGGCTTATACAAATCAAGGTCCGAGTCTGGTAGCCTTGTCTCCTCCAAACTACATGAGCTCTGCAGCCTCCTGCTCCACCCCTTTCTGGGTCAACCCATTCTGAGCATAGGGGTTACAGTGTCACGCTCATTTTAAGCAAGGTTCGTAGCATTCCCACCTTTAAGCCAGATTTGATTACAGGTAGATTGATGAGGGGGCTGCAGGTGGAATGGCCATCTGGAAAAGGACACAGAGGCGAGGGCTGCTTTCAAAATGGCGCTGGGGCTTTTTTGAAGCCTCTCCTTTTCCAGGGAGGCAGAAGACAGCCAGGACTGCCTGTTTGCTTTGGGGAAGAAGCAAATGGGCACCAGGAGGCCCACGGGTGGCTACCGCTGGTGCCAAACTGGGGATTGCTGCTATACAATAAATCTAGGGGTGCCAACTGCGAGGAGTGAGAAAATTTATGGAGATTTGGGGGCAGAGCCTGGGGAGGGTGGAATTTGTGGAGGGAGTTCAGTGAGGATGCGATGCCAGGGAGTCCACACTCCAAAGCAGCCATTCTCTCCAGGGGAAGTGATCATCTCTGAAGTCTGGAGATCAGCTGTATTCTGGGAGAACTCCAGCCCGTTCCTGGAGGTTGCCAACCCTAAGGCCCTCTCCGCACATGCAGAATAATGCACTTCCAAACCACTTTTAATGCACTTTGCAGCTGTGCGGAATAGCAAAATCCACTTGCAAACAATTGTGAACGTGGATTGGAAGTGCATTATTCTGCTTGTGCGGAAGGGGCCTATGTGAGATTGTGGCAGACACAACACTCTGCTCATGAAATACGAGTCTACAAAGAAGCTTGCTAATTCACCATGAACATTCGAGACCACTAAGTCGACTGAGAAGGGCCAGTTCACAAGATCAAAATAATAATAATAATCTCATTCAATTGGGACTCAAGGAAAATTAAAGTCTATCAGAAAGTATTTTTTTCTTGTTAAGTTCAGCCAAAGTTCCAGAAAGTCTTCCTTGCCTTGGAAGGGTTACCAGAAGTCATTCACCTCTTTACTCCAGGATATTGTAGCAGAAAACAATACAAATTTGATCGGTCGCTTTGGGGCTCTCTCACCCTGGACGCATGTGGGAATGGAATGTTCCTCAGGAAGGCCTGTCATATTTATAAACACACAGCAAGGAAAATCTGAAACATGAGGGTGTTAGCAGGAGGCCAGGGATAGCCGGAAGAGATTACAGCTGTTCTTTTGCTGGAATTTGCTTCTGGAATGAAAATGGTCAGCATCCCTTTCAATGGAGGGTTCAAAACTCGGAGTTGTTCCAAACTGGACTTTTAAAAACACAGTAGTTAATTGCTGGGCAGTCTATGTGGTCTTGTCCAGGAATCCAGTGTGGTAAAGTGGTTAAGAGTGGTGAACTCTAATCTGGTGAACTGGGTTTGTTTTCTCACTCCTGCGCATGAAGCCTGCTGGGTGACCTTGAGCTAGTCACAGTTCTTTCAGGACTTTCTCAGCCCCATTTAACTCTTAAGGTGTCTAAGGGCTGGAATGAACTGACAACTCACTTCCAACCAATGGGTGCATTTGATGGGCGCACTGCATGCCTATTGGTTGGAAGTGCGTCCCTCACATTCCAACTAGTCCCTCACCTGCCTTCCCTTCCTCCCAGGAGCAACCCACAAGTGCCCTCCCCATTCTCCCGTCTGCCCTCTTTCAACCCCCAAACACCAAGTTGGGCGGCAGTGCACCGATGGCCCTGCCAGCACCCTCCACATTTCCCCACCCACCCTCTCCCAACCCCACAAAGCTTGGCACAAGCCTCCCTCCTCCATCCACAGTCTCCCATCCTCCAAACACCAACCTGGGACGAGTTGGGTAACTTTCCAGTGGCACCAATGCAAAAAGTCAGTGTGTGTGTGTGGGGGGAGGAGTAATGGCAGAAGCGAAGGCAGTGGAAGCGGACAAAATGGGCAGGCAGGAAAAGCAGCGCACCTCTCCCCTACCCTAGGTAGAGCCCATTTCAATACACCATAAAATGGGTTTTGCTGCTAGTATTGATATAAATTCCCTTCACCCCGTTCTTGCACTCAGAATTCTTCATATGACTATGTAAAAGGGATTACGTGTAGTCTTTCCTGCAATGATAAGTGTGATTTTGAGAGAAGCAATGATAGGAAAGGAAGCCTTCCATAAATAATAATGCCATGCCTTCCTGGTTCCGATTCTTCTCTCCAATTTACTTCAAACCTTCTGCAGTGCTTAAAGATCCGAGTGCGCCGTTTCTTTTCAAAGCGCTTCCCCAAAAGCTAATTTGCACATATTGTAGCCCAAAGATGGCTGCTCCAGGCATCTCTGATCTGATAAAACATGAGGAAGAACTCAAAGGAAAACCAGGAGAGCAAACAATACAATGTGTGAGGGAGGAGGAAGCTCACGTGGTTAAAAAGTAGATCAAAAAAGCTGGTGCGGAAAAGCCCAAGGCTGAAATCTCAAAATGGCCAAGTCAGCGGTTATGAATGAGTTAAGGAGGATGCAGAAAAGCTAGGAAGCGGGTCATGTCCTGCCAAGGGAAAGTCGAGCTATGGGGCGCAAAACCAGCCCTTTGCAGCCAGAACAGGAGACAGCTGCTCCCAAGCTCTTCGGCTCTTGCTGACTCCTGCTTCGGAGATCATTCAGGGACAATGCTGAGGACGCTGGTGGTTTTGGTAGCTCTTGGCAGCACCTCTTTGGCCTGTACCTTTGAGCAGCCCTCCTCTTTCAGAAACACAGGGATTGTCTCCAGGATCACCAAGAGGGCTGCACTAGTGCGTAAGTCCAGGGGTTTCTTTCCTTCTTTTGTTGTTGTGTAGTAGGGGATCCATACCTGGGCAAAGAGTGAAATGATGACCTTTCATTCCCCTCCTTTCTCCATCCTCTCCCACCAGCTGTTTTTGACCTGTCCAGCACTAGGCATCATTGTGTAGGAGCACCGAAGAATGCCAGATGCAAATACAAATACAATACCTTTAATGGCATATAAAAAGTGGTAAAATGCAAATTAGGTTAAAACCTAATTGACTAAAATTTACACAAAGGTTTCACCCTTGATCCAAGTGCCTTTGTTAAAAACCTGGCAACTGATTCAGTAGTGTGGGGATGATGGTCACTAAAGGCGCCGCTTTCCTCGCATTGAAGCTGAAATATGGCGTCAGTGGCAGCGGTAAAAGAACCGCCATAGCGAGGCGCTGCTTCGCCTTGTATAATGCGTTGAGATGCGCGTGGCGCCCGTCAGCTGGAACGCTTAAACCGGGCTAAGGCCATTCAGAAGGCAGCTTTAAACCACTCTTTCCCCCTGGACGCATCGGCGCGCTTTCGTCTGCGTAACAGCCATGAGGGAGCCGCTCTTCAAAATGGCGACTGCCAGGCGGTAAACTGGTCACCTTTTCCCCGCCACACACACCACGTTTGTCCCTAGTGCTTTCCCCTGCATGGCCAAAGCACCTTTCCGCAGACTCCATGCACCAAGGACTGACGGTAGGCTGGGAGGGGAGGCGCACTGACAGATGGGGGACGGGCGGGACATCAGGGCAGTCCGCGTTGTCCATCGCGCCTTTCGTGGGCATGACGCGTCCGGGCCTGCACGGGCTTCATAAGTGCGCAGGGCTTAAGCGTCAGCGAGACGCCCTTCCGCAAGCGCGCTTCAGTGCGAATCCCCGTCACATTTCTCTTGAGACTGCGCGAGGGCCCGCCAGCTCCGCCTCGTCTGTTCAATGAAGCGCTTTTATCGTATCGCGTCGCAATTTCGCGGCGTCATGTCGCTAAGCCGTTTCTTTTGGCCACGTCGCGAAATCGGCCTAAGCAAGTATGACACCTATTTCCTTGTCTGATCTCAACTGAAAATTTCTTCAAGATGGCCTCGAGGAAAAAAGAAAAAAAACAACCCGATAGACTGCCAAATCTCTTTACAAATGAAGGAATTGCATCGATGTTCCGAGTTGTTTCGGGTAGGCCCGCTGCGCAGGAACAAGTCCTGTTCTCCTGTGGGATGCCATGACATCTGCCTCTTGTTTGGGCAGTCGGTAGCACATTAAGCCGAGCAAGCATAAAATATCTACGGAGATGTGGATTGATTAAATTACTCAGATATTTAGCCATAAAACCCGGCAATGGTGGTGAAATGCCATAAAATGTGGGAGAACAAGTTCTGCAGGCTCCAGCTGTGAGAAGCTGCCCTTCAATGTCAAGAGTACGTTGTTTCAAAACTCTGGAACAGACGGAGTCAGTGTGCTATAAAGTTTAGACGTCTGGGCTAGGATCTGGGAAATCCAGACTCAAATAGTCACTCTGCCATGGAATTGGTATTAGTGGTCAGTGCTTTTGGGCCAGCCACGCAGCCTCAGTGTGATCTACCTCACAAGGTTGTTGTGAGTGGAGAATGATGTAAGCAGCTTTGGGTCACAGTTGGGGAGAAAAGCAGGGTGTAAATGAGGCAAATAAGAATAGACTCTATGATTTCACTTTGAAAATAAAAGCAAGTTTCCTTTATGTATGCTTGAAAGAGAGAGCCAGTGATTAGATTGCTGTACTCGGATCTGGAAGACCCAGGTTTAAATATCACTCTGTGTTTTTAATTTTCACTTTTAGGCTAACCTACCCCACAGGGTTGTTGTTGGGAGGATAAAATGAAGGAGAGGGAACTCTGTTCTAAGCTACTTTGGGTGCCCATTGGGGAGAAAAGTGGATATAAACATATGTTTTTGTCTTTCATTGACAGTCAATCAGCAAACGGCACGGATGATTCAAGCAGTGTTTCGTCATGCGACCTATCCTAATATCACAGGGGAGAAGTCCATGCGGTTTCTTGGCAAAGTGGCTTATGGATTGACAAAGTAAGCACCCCAAGCAAAAATGTGTTAAGTAAAACTGGAGTACTAGCAGTGTTACCTACTTCTGTTGAAGTCAGTGGGCTTAGAATAGTATAGTTTAGCTTCGGATATCAGCCCTTTCCCCACTCACCTCTGTCCGAGGGTTGCTGCGCGCAGTTCCTGGCGCGCGCAATTCCTGCGCGCGTTCCCGGCTTCCCCGGTCATAAAAAGGTGCCATTTCAAAAGGCGCCAGGAATTACACGCGCCGAGGGGGCGCGAGAGAGGCAGTGTTGGGGCGGCTGCGTTCTCGCTGCCCCTGAAGTGGGGACTGCAGCTGTACCCCGCGCTACTTGAGGAGAGTAGCGCGGGGCTTAAGGTAAGTGGGGAAAGGGCCAGGGTGTTAAATTTGTGGGACGGAGGACCAGATTCCCATTGACCACAGAGTGTTTTTACAAAAATGGTATTTGAATTTGACACCAAACAATGCACTGCTGACTAGTTTCTGCAATCCTTGTCCAATTATATTGTTGATTGCATGTATTATGATGTCTCCTTGAAGTGTTTTCTATATTTTAAAGCAGCCTCAGTGAAGAAGAAAGGCAGGGTTTAAATCAATACATTGCAATACTCACCCCAATTTATGTTGTTTTGTTGGGTTCAAAATGGTATGTATTGTTATTAGGGGTTCGTTGTTTTGCTTGCTTTAGTTGCTGCCCCCAGAACACAGTAGCAACAGCTGCATTTCCCACTGTGCTATTAAAAGGAGATTTGTATGCATTCTTCATCCAAACAGCACCTCCTAGATCAGTAGGACTCAAACCAATTTTTCATCCCTTTGTTAGCATCCACATTGATAACCTGACCATAGGAAACAGTGAGGTAGACTTCAAGGACTCCATTGATTTGGAAATCCAGAATGTCTCAGCCTCCTTCAAAGGAACTCTGAGCTATGGCTATATAGGTGCCTGGAGGTGAGTATTCTATCATCAAGGTGTGCCGGGAAGAATAGAAAGGGGGTTGATTTGGTTTCTCAACTAGGCTGCAAAAACTGGGGATGTTTGGGTTAGTTGTACACCAGCTTCTTATGACTCCATCACATCAACTTGAAGTTTATTAGTTTTCTGTCTCTCTCTATCTCTCCCCACCCCTCTCAGCTCTCCACCTTTCTGTCCAATATCTAAAAGGGAGAGGCCATGGCTCAATGGTAGAGTATTTGCTTTGCATGCAGAAGGGTCCAGGTTCAATCCTCAGAATCTCTATTCCAAAAAGAATCAGTAGCTGATGTTGAGCCCCCAGAAAATGACTGACTGTCAAAGTAGGCATAATTGACCTTGATAGATTAATGGCCTGACCTAGTATAAAACAGCTGCTTCATAAAAGTGCCAAGGCTCTGCGACAAACCATCTGCTTTCCATTCAGATGGTCCCCAGTTGAGGCCCTGGCCAGTTAAATGGATCAAGTTTCAATTCCCTGACAAAGGAACTTCAAAGGGAGAATCCAGTGTGAAACTGGTGAATTAGAATAATTCATTAAGAAATTTAAGGTCATATATCCCCTAGGGCTTGAGTTGAACCTGGGACTCCTCAGGTAGGGCTCCACTACCAAAAATCTTCCCACTGGAGACGTCAGAATATGAATATGGAGTCATGGGGCCTTTCCCCACTTACCTTAAGCCCCGTGCTACTTGAAGAGAGTAGCGCGGGGTCCTTTGGCACTCCCCATGACAGGGGCGGCAACAGCGCAACCACCCCAACGCTGCCGCTGTCGCGCCCCCTCAGTGTGCGGCATTCCAGGCACTCTTCTTAAGGGCGCCTTTTGATGACTCCGCGCAGATGCCGCGCGCTGAGAGCAATGCGCAACATAGGGGGAATGGAAAAGAGCGGGGAAAGGCCCATGGATATGAAAAGCTTGTGCTTCGCTGCCTAGCAGTGAGTCTTCCCAGTTCTTTCTCTCAACACCGCTTCCTCCTAAAGCAACCATATTGGTATCTTGGCTAGAAGCATCTCTGGACTGAACTGAACTATGTGGCTTGTGAATTCTCTTTTGTGTTTCTCATGCCAGGCTGAAATTCACTCATGTGATTGACTTTGAAATTGAATCTTCCATTGACCTCCAAATAAACACTAAACTGAGTAAGTATTCCTGGATAAGCTGGATAACCGTTTTACAGGCTAAGTAGAATTCCTCTGCAGGGCAGTAGCTGCAGCAGGGAATCCCAGCACATTTTTTATGTTTTGAGATGGTTTCAACTGCCTATAGATATACAGAGCAGGGGCGCATTGCTGCAACATAATTTTTACAACATCATTGCTCCAAAGAGTATAAAGGGAAGGATGTGTGTAGCAAGGCACCTCAGTTTTCCAAATGTGCTTCTTACATGTGACTTTCAGTTCACCGTCTCTGTTCTGTATCTTCCTGCAATGAGAATCCCTGAAAGCCAGAGAGCTGAGTCCAGCGGAACCATGTTTTCTAATAACTGGAGGGATTTCTTTTCCTGCTCTACAGTGTGTAAAAAAGAGCTCCTGGCAGTTGATACCTCAGATTGCTACCTGACCTTCCACAAGCTGATCTTGCACCTCCAGGGAGAGAAAGAGTACGTTGTTTCATTTGAAATGCACAGTTGGGTTTGGCACTTTCTAGTGGGGAGGGGTGGTGGAAGGGTTTCTATGTTTGCTACACATTTCACATACTTCAGAACAACTGCTTAGGAAAGGGATAGGGAAGATGGGTGGAGTCAGTGGTAGAATCATAACATCATAGAGTTGGAAGGGGCCATACAGGCCACTTTGAAGCTGTCATTTTCTCCATGAGAACTAATCTCTGGAGATCAGTTTTGGAACAACTAGCTGGACCTGGGAACAAACCTCATAATGGCATACCATGCTGTTGGATCCTCAGCCAAATGCTGTCAAAGGGCTGCTTGAGAAGGACAGCCTTACACTGTTTATTTGTTTAGAAAATCTACACGTTTGCCGCTTGAGACAACTTACAGCTAATAAGATGAACCATGCTATCTGCAGAGTTGGCCCTTCTTATATCCCAGCAAACCATTCTAGAGAGCTGGAACTGCTGCTGCAAGTTGTTGAGAGCCAGTGTGGTGTAGTGGTTAAGAGCAGGTGGATTCTAATCTGGAGAACC
Organism: Sphaerodactylus townsendi; assembly: GCF_021028975.2. NCBI lineage: Eukaryota > Metazoa > Chordata > Lepidosauria > Squamata > Sphaerodactylidae > Sphaerodactylus > Sphaerodactylus townsendi. Next base: position 7,855,228 of record NC_059438.1, read on the forward strand.
AGGTTTGATTCCTCACTCCTCCACCTGAGTGCCAGAGGCTTATCTAGTGAACCAGATGTGTTTCCGCACTCCTACATTCCTGCTTGGTGACCTTGGGCTTGTCAGTTCTTCGGAACTTCTCAGCCCCACCCACCTCACAAGGTGTCTGTTGAAGGGAGAGGAGGGGAAAGGAGCTTGTAAGCCACCTTGAGTCTCCTTACAGGGGAGAAAGGTGGGATATAAACCCAAACTCTTCTTCTCTTCTTAGATGTCAACTTCTTCTATCCTTCTGTTCCACCCCCCCCCCCGCCGCTTGAGACCCATTTGTACTGGGTAGGAGAAAAATCCAAATCAATCTTCAGTTCACCTTTTAAACCTCACTTCCTCTCTTTCTCCATACAGTCCAGGATGGCTAAAACAGCTTTTTACAGACTTCATCTCCTTTACCTTGAAGCTGGTTCTCAAACGCCAGGTAAGGCGCATAGATACGTAAATGATGTAGAAGTTCAGACAGCTGCCAAGAACGAAGACAATATCACTCTGATAGACGGAAGGGTTGACTCAGTAGATGGCTACTTCTTCTGTTTTGTTTGCCCATTTGTATCTCCCAAAACCTTGTAAGGCAGTAGAACAGAGTCTGTTTATATAAACTTTTTCTGAGCTTGTTCAGATCAGCTTGATGTGGCTCATGAGAACTGAAACTGGATGGAAGTAGCACACAATCACTTGTTGTGTGAATAGGTTTTTCAAACTCCCAGGTTTCCATAATGCTTGGCCACATTGCTTGCTATTCATAGGAAAAAGTTTTGAAGTACGTTGTACTATCAAGATGCTTACCCATTGAAGGGCATCTTTGAAATCTGCATTTCTGCCGCAGCTACACAAATACAGGTTGGAATGATCAAATGTGGAAATCTGGACCAAACAAAAAGACTGATCTGCTGGCAGCTAACATCCCAAGAGCTGCTGGCTTGGTCATTTTTACAGATATTATGGGTTCATACAGAATTGTGGGGGAAATGATTAAGGGGCTGGAAAACTGTCTACTTCAGGATACTATCTCATAGGGTTTGTGTGTTGTGTGCCATCAAGTTACTTCTGAATTATGGCAATCCTCAGAATTAATGGCCTCCAAAAAGTCCATCAGCAGCAGCCTTGCTTGGGTCTTGCAAACCGAAGGCGATGGTTTCCTTTTTTGAGTCGATCCATCTCCCACTGGGTCTTCCTCTTTTCCTTGACCATATTCTAATGACACTCTTCTTCTTCAACTCTGTAGTTGATATTCTGAGGACAACGAACATGTTCAATCATTTTTTGGGGGGAATAGGGTATTTTAATTAACAGTGTAACATTTTTAGGCACGCATAAGAGATTCCCCCCACCAGAATGATGAAATCCAACCTTGCCTTCAGGCTGTATCAATTACTGTATGAATTTATTATTGGAGGAAGCAAGCTTGGGGGCTCATGAAGAATTACAAAGGTGGGGAAATAAAACATCTTGGAAATTTAATCCCCACCTCTAAACCTTCCCTTTCTCTGATAACTCTCAGGTGCAAGACAAGGCAAATTTCCCCTCCCCTCTAGTCTAGTCTCCCCGTCTTCCACTGACATCTGTTCCCAACATCCTGTGCCCTCTGATGCAGGAAAACCCTGAGTTCCAGCTGCATTTTTTAAAAAGGTGAATGGGTTTTTCTGTTGTCTTCATAAAGTCATTGTAGACTCCACTTCCTTGTCTGCAGGTAAGCTTACTTTTGCAGTTATCGCAAGCCACTTAGATACAACAATAAATGAAGCACTGCTTCTCATACCACAAAATGCCTGTAAAGATGTCACATAATCTGTGTATTTGAACGTCTTCCCTCCTCCTTTTTAGGTGTGCAAGGAAATTAACTTTCTCGCTGACCTGCTGGCTGAGTACGTTCAGGACACCGCAGGTAAACCATCCCCACACCCCCAAACTCCCAAAGCTGGAGTTGTGTTGTTTCTCAAGCACCAAGTATCGACAGCTCTTTCATTCATCTGATCGTTATTAAGTTTTTAGAGAAATATGTGAGGGCTTTCTTCAACTGGCCTTTGGGCATTGCAGCTTTCTCTCAGTATGTTTTTAAAATATGTAGTGTGTTAACTAATGGGGGTGGTTGGGTTTTGGTTTTTTTTTTGGTTGCTTCATCCTTTTTTTCCTTGTGCAGGATCTTGTAAATTCCACGTACCTTTTCTTGCAAAATCCCTAGTCTGAAGAAAGAAAGAATCCTGGGGTTGTCGGCTTTAGGTCATGAAAGTTCTGGAGAGTTGTATTAAATGCTTTAGTGACTATTTTGCTTGCTCCTGTGGAAGCACCTGCAGGAGAATACTCTCAGTATCAGAAATCAGATCTGCAGCGTAGATATTCCTAGCAAGATTTATGGGATGTAAGCCTTTGGCCCCTTCCACACATGCAGAATAATGCACTTTCAATCCACTTTCACAATTGTTTGCAAGTGGATTTTGCTATCCCGCGCAGCTGCAAAGTGCATTGAAAGTGCATTATTCTGCATGAGCGGAAGGGGCCTTTTCCAGGTATCTGATGAAGGGCACTTTGACTCTGGAAAACTGTTTCCCCCCATCTTGTTGGTCTCTAAAGTTCCTAAAAACCCATGACATGCTCCTATTTAAAAATGGCCAGATATTCTTTTGAAACCAGTGCCTTCTGTATTGTGGTTTGAAATGACTTTGAGGACCTGATCAGCAAATATAATTTTTGAAAACATTTCTTGGCAGCATCTTTCCTCCGAGATAGAGATATAGGAGTTGACATTTCTCTGGCATCATTTCCAGTGATAAAAGCAAATTATCTGGAAACACACCATAAGGTAAAGCTCCATCCCTAACCAAGGTAAAGTTCCTGTTGTGGTGTAAAGTATGAGCATAGGAGAGTGGGTGGTGCACCAGAAAACATTCTGCTGCACATTATTCCCAAAACAAAGAACTGTAGGATTTGTAGTTCCTTAGGAGAGGGTGCATGTGTCCACCCCTACTGATTCAGCTGGTGGTGGAAAATACTGCCAATTTGCGGGTGACTTATTGCAACCAATCTTTTTGAGCCCATGAGTACATCTGAAATTTTCACACAGCATGATGGGCACAGCATCAAAACGGGTGCCACAGCTTAACTTCACTAACACAGTGTAGATCTACATGCTAATAGCAACCAAAGCAACATTTAAAAGAACCTGCATAGCCAATCAGAAGCCTTGCTGAGCAAGAGTCCTACTTGGCCACACCCACTTCCTAAAAACAGTTGGTGGGCACCAAAAAAAGTGTCAGTGGGTTCATGGCATCCTTGGACCTGTGTTGGAGATGGACAGAGATGGTTTGCCATATTTTCAAAGTCTCAACTACTTCTCATCCCTACCATACTTGGAACTTCATCATCAGTCGAGCTGGACTTCCATTTTCTAAAAGACATCTTTTTTTCTGATAATTTCCTCAACCTCCCTTGTTAACCATGGTGATTTTCTTTTGGACTGGGTGCTGCCTTTCCTAACACATTCCAGCTGAGCTTTTATTACTGTGTTTTAAAATAACCTCCAAGCATCTTGGACAGTTTTGACTTGCTTGATTTTCCCTTTCAGCTTCCTGCGCACTATCCACCTCATCTTTGAGAAATTTTCCCTTCTGAAGGCGAATGTAACTACATTAGTAGTTGTCACTTGCTCGCATGCAGAGATACTGAATCTGACAGCATTGAGATCGCTGTTCCCTATCAGCTCAACAACACTGACTTTCCATACCAGGTCCTGGGTCCCACATAGAAATAGAGTTGCAAATTAGAGTTGCAAATAGAATTAGAGTTGTAAAAATAAGTTGCAGAGACCCTGGAAACGGTCTCAGAAAATCAAAACAAGAGTCAACGTAGGAGGCAGGCAATAAACCAAATCATAAGACATAATCCCCTAGGGGATGGAATGAATCAATGGAATAAGAGGGGAAGTTCTCTTGATTTTTGGTAACTGAGTGCAATGTATTCTGTTTTTTTCTAAAGGGCCTCCTCCTCTACAGGAACTATTCGGACAGCTTCCATGATTCTGAATTTTCCCCGTCTCTACTGTCCGAATCCAGAATGCTCTACTTTTGGTTTTCAGAGCATGTCCTCAGTTCACTTCTCTCAGCAGCCTTTTTAGATGACCGTCTGATGTTAACCTTCACAGGGGAAGAATTAAAGGTAAGGACTGCAGGAGCCCTTTTTGGTTGGTGTTCAGGTGAGAGTGAAATGATGCAAAGGCAGAGGTGAAATGTGGAGGAGGCGGTTTGTTGCCAATAAGAAGCACCAGGAACACATTTCCTGGTTGGTCAGATTACTAAGCATAAAATTCAGAAGCCTCCTCATGTGTAAACAGAGGAACACGGGGAGACATTACTGCAGAGCAGATAGCCTCGGGGTAAGCATTTCATGCATCATGGGTCTAACAACAGATCAAACTGACTGTCTACATTCAATATAAAGCAAAGTTGTCGTTTCTTGTGTGTGAAACTGCAAACAACTTTTTCTTAAGGTTTCAAATGCACAAACCTGGAATCCATCCATTAACATGGAATTCATCCTTTTTTTTAAAGGAAATGTTTGAAAATGAAGAGCTGGAATCTGATCAGGAGATTGTGCAAGAGGTAAGTTTTAATCAGATCCTACATTAGCATGGCAAACATGATAACATTTCAACCGATAGCATTTCTTTGCTTAGGAACAGCCATTTTCCTCTTTCGACCCCTTCCCTCAAAAAACACATCCAGGTGGGATTGGGAGACATTAGCAAAAATTTATGTTTTGGTTTAGCACAAAGTTACCACATCCACAGGCAATACCAGATCGTTGCTATTAGGAATTGGGCTGACACATCCTTTTTGAGCAGGGCTTCATTACTTGTAAGAACCGCTCAACAAGCAGAAATCCAAAGAATGTTGGAGAGCCAGCGTGGTGTAGTCGTTAAGAGCAGGTGCACTCTAATCTGGGGAACCAAGTTTGATTCCCCACTCTGTCACTTGAGCTGTGGAGGCTTATCTGGTGAACTAGATTCGCCTGTGCACTCCAACACATGCCAGCTGGGTGACCTTGGGCTAGGCACAATTCTTCAGAGCTCTCTCAGCCCCACCCACCTCACAGGGCAGTAGTGGCAATCCTATGTTTTCCTTCTTTGCTGCGCAGATTTTCCTGGGCGCCTCTTACAATGACTCCCTGGCTAAAGTGTGGAGTCTCAGTCTTCCCCAAATTACCCTCCAGCCAAAAGGGGCCTTGGTGAAGTCAACTGTGGCCGTGGAGCTCAGTGTTTCTTTACACAGGGAGGAGATCCCGCTGATTATATATCTTGAACAGGTTAGTTAATTTGCCACCTTTTTGGAGATGGGGTACTCCATTTCCTGATCACAAAGAAGCAGGGGTGTATCTGACAGAGGGACATGGGGTGACACATGTCCTCGGGCACATGCCATCTAATCACATGAGGGGGTGCCGGGCCCAGGCCATGCTCGTTGGCTCCAGGCGGTAGACCCGGGTGCCGTCACTGGCTTCGGGCGATAGACCTGGGTGCCTCACCGACTCTGGAAGGTAGACCTGGGTGCTGTTGCTGGCTTCGAGCCGAAGACCTGGGCACTCCTTCATGAGATCGGGGGTCGGGGGAGACCAAGGAGGGTTGGAAAACTCAGATTTTGCCCCAGACTCCATTTCCTTTAGATACATCTCTGCAAAGAAGTCAATGCTTTTTGCTGATTTGGTCCCTGTTGAAGCTAATAAATGCATGCAGGAAACAGTGACTTCATGCAGTTCAGTTGTGAATCCTTTAGTCCTGGCTCTGTTTTCTTCTGCAGGGAGTCACTGCAACTGTGCAAGCTTCCTATGTGCAAAACAGACTGGATCTGCATCTCTCTGAGGTTTTGTATGTATGTCTGTTCCATTGGGAGATTGCTGGTGTGCTCAGCGGTGTGCAAACAGTTTGGGAGAGGGCCGCTTTTGCCGTTCTTCCCTTGTTTATCCTCTTGGTTTTCCATTTCCTTACAGGCTAGAGCCCCAAATGATTAGGTGCTCTTCAGATGTAGCTGTGGTAAGTGTCCACCTTCCTTTCTTGAATCTGAAAAGTAGAACTGAAGTCGATTTTGCAAGGAAAACTGGATGGGTTTTCGGGGTTTTCTGGACTGTGTGTCCATGGGCTGATAGTTCTGCTTCTAATATTTTGTCCACATCTGTGGCTGGCATCTTCAGATGCATGTAATGGTAGGATGTGTTTCTCTACTGTGACATGCCTCTGAAGATGCCAGTCACAGATGTGGGCAAAACATTAAGAGTGAAAACTACCAGACATCACCCACACAGCCCGGAAAAGCCACAAAATTGGGTTGATTCCAGCCATGAAACCTTCAAAAATGCAATGCTTTTAAAATTTAATTTTATTTAAAACAGTTATTAGCCACCTTTTCTTCCTTACAGACCTTAAGGCAGCTTAACACATATATGAATATGTGTGTGTGTGTGATATACATGTATATATAATATATGCATATATAAAATATAAAAACCAAAATTTAAAATCACAATTAAGGACTGCTAGCAAGCTTAATCAAATGTGGTCCCAAACAGGTCTGTGATTTTTGTTGACCAATTTATTTATTTAGTTTAGGAAACATAATATGCCACCTCTCCAGAGACTTGCTGACAAAGTAAAATGTAAGCATCATAAAAACGGCATAAAATCATGAATGAGCATAAAGCATTACAATTGTCAGCCATCAAGATGTAACTAAAGCATAAAAACAACCACAGCATCCAGGGAAACAAATAGCATTTGAAGTGATGGCACACAGACAGAGCTATAAATCAGGACCATCAAGTTATGTGGACTATTTTCTTGCTACTGAACTATTTTCTTGCTACTGAACTATATTTGAGACTGTGTCTGTGTAAATCTTGACCTATCTATGCCTATTAAAGGTTAATAAAGATAAAGATAAATCTATAAATCAGGAGGGTTCTAGCCCTGATGGTTGCTTTGACAGAGCCACTAGCATACAGTTCAGACTCACTGAGATAATTTCTACAGTCATTAAGAAACACTACCATTCCTTTCAGTATGGGCTCTTCAGGCCACGTGGTAAGATTGACTGATCCACAGTAATTCAAGCTCACAATTCAATTAAACATAGCAGTAATAAACAGAGAGCTTTTACAATTAACGATGTTGTTTAAAACAATTTCAGATCAATGAAACTCTAAGGTACATCTTGGAGAAAGTCATCACTGTTGCTGGTATCCCAGAAGTGATTTCAAGTGAGTTTTCTTTTATCATGTTCTGTGGAATAAATCTGAGTCCCGAGTGCCAATGGGGCAAAGCGAGTAGAAAATGAAGGAACTTGTGTGACAAGAATATCTATATAGACACGCAACTGTTGCAACATTCTGTGGTGCAGGAGATATTTATGTTGTCAGGTCTTGTGGAGAACTCTGGGTATTATTAGCTAGATAGTCAAGGGATTGGGAGAGCAAGGAAGAAAGGTAAAAATGGTGAGGGGGGGGGGGGTTCTTCACCCCCTAAGGTTCAACCAGCACCTTTAGACTTCCAGATTTCTCCTTGTACCAAAGGAGAGGTGAACATACAAAGAGACCTTACATGAGATGGCCCATCTGGATCAGTGTTGTCTACTGTGATTGGTGGTAGTTCTGGGTGCAGCCAACAGAATTGTAGATAGATGAAGATTGACTTCTTCTGCCAAAGATCTCCCTACCATGGGCAAGTTGCCATCTCTGCTTCCGTTCTGAACTTCAGCTGTTGTATGAATGCCTGATAATCTGATGGTGGCCTGTAATGTGGGAAGTTGAAACTTAAATTTTGGAAACCATGACCATAAAGCAAGCATACTGTGATTTTGCATGAGTCTGTTTTAATTCCACTCCGTAGAAATTGAGTCGACTCTAACATCCTTGATGAACAGCAGAGGACTTGACCTATTTGACCTCAGAGATTCTGAGATAATAACCAGAAATGCAAGTACACCTTTATTTATTTGGGCTTTTACATCCCCTACACCGTGACAGTTTGTTGAGGATGGGTATTGGTTCTCTGAATCATGGACAGTTATGTACAGCTTTGTCAACAGTTAGATTTCCTTGAAGGACAGAGCACTGAAGATTTTTGATAGCTGTGAGTGGATGCAGAAAATGTCATCAGGTCACAGTCAATTTATGGCAACCCCATAGGGTTTCCAAGAGAAGAGGTGAACTGAGGTGGTTTGCCACTGTGTAGCAACTCTGGGCTTCATTGGTGGCCTCTTATTCAAGTACTAACCAGAGGGATGACCCTACTTAGCTTCCAAGAGCTCATTGGACTAGCCAGAACCATACAATATCCTAAGCAGATTTTATAGTGGTGTATAGAAGACAGCATACAGGTAGTGGGAGATTTGGAGGAACCTGAGTTCAGTTATCCCAAATCTGATTTTTCTGGCTGAAGCTGCCAGAGGTCTGTTTCTCTTGAGTTCCCATGTTATGCCTTGTCTTGTACTTTATCTTCCAACAGCCCCTGTTGCATTCCCTATCCAAGCAGCCAATCCCTAGTCATGGGTATTGGTTGTCTGCACTAGCTGTAGCCCCGGCTATAAACACTGTAGAACTCCACCCCAATCCAGCTGTTTAATGCACTTTTTTTTCTTTGTAGGGATACTTCATTATACAGATAGACTTTGATTTCCCACACAGTTGGATCCGTGAGTTTCTGCAAAGAAATCTCTTGTAGGACCCTCCCAAGAACAGAAAGCAATTGGCCAACTCAATGTAAAGGCCAAATGTCTAAGACCAATGGAGAGGCATGTGGCCGTTTTGTTTCCTTTCCCTGTAATGGCAGATGCTAAAAGGTGATGATGATTTTTCTGGGCCTGAGGAAGTATCAGGGTCAGTGCCACATTGAAGCAGAAAATGCACAAGACCATCTACACTGACAGCATCAACTCAAAACACCGCTGAACTTCTGGCTGTCATCAAGATCAGAAGCAAAGCCTACTTATTCAAACTGTACTTCTTTGAGAAGGGATAAATTGCTTTACTACAAACCCGTTATTCCGGCCATAGTGTTTTAGATGACCTGAAGAAAGCATCCATTTTAAATGTCCTGTATTTCCATCAATTGGCCATGCTGACAGGGCTGATGGCAATTGTAGTCCATGAACATCTGGAGCACCATAGGTTGGCTACTAACCTAGGAGATTGGTTTTGAATTTGTGGGAGTGTTTGCCAGTTGCTGCAATGGGAAATATTTCTAGCTCCCTTGATCTGAATTATGTATACTTTGGTTTGGGATGACCCTGCAGGCTATGGGGTGGCCTCCTATATTCTGGTCCTAATCTTTGAAGAACAAACAAAGTGTGAGCCTGGTCATTATTTTCATATTTTCCTGGGATAGAGAAAGGCTGATTTTTTTTCCAGACAAATGTCAAAATATTTTTTCAGATTTTGAAAGCCACATGATTCTGATCTAACAATAAACTTTTGTTTTCTACTTTATTACACTTCTAGGAAAGTGTTGAAATATTTTCTTGGTGCACAACAAAGCATAGACCTGGGGTTCCTAACATTTTTTAGCCTGCAGGCACATTTGAAATTTGGACAGTGTGTGGGCGCAACCACAAAATGGCTGATGTAAATGGCTGAGGTAAAATCAGTTACAAAATGACTACTACAACTTCTAAAATCTGCACCAATCAAATATCCAATAGTCCAAATGCCTCACCTGTTCTCCTCCTTTTTCTAAAAACACTTGTTGGACACCAGAAAGGGTATTGGCAGGTACAACACCTATGGGCACTATAAAAGAAGAAGAGGAGTTTGGATTTATACCCCACTTTTATCTCCTGTGAGGAGTCTCAAAGCGGTTGACAAACTTCTTCTCTTCCCCTCAAAGTGGCTTACTCCTTCCCTTCCTCTCCTCACAAAGAGACATCTTGTGAGGCATGGGGGGCTGAGAGAGTTCAAGGATTTGTCTTGCAGATGTCTGTGTCATAGCAAATCTCTCTTATCAAAAAGGAATCACACATTCTCTCTGGAGATATTTTAGACCACTGTCATTAAGGGTTTACCACTACCAGATGTAGACCGTTTCCATGCTTTTGAACAATTGACCCTCAGGCTTTTTATTGCTACTGCTGGTGTTTCACTGGGATTAAATACACATATTAGTTTGTCTCTAATGTTTCAAGTTGCTTTCCCCCACTATTATTAGAAGAGAAGAAGTTTGGATTTATACCCCACCTTTCTCTCTTGTAAGGAGACTCCAGGTGGCTTACAAGCTCCTTTTCCTTCCTCTCTCCACATCAGACACCTTGTGAGGCAGGTAGGGCTAAGAGAGTTCCGAAGAACTGTGACTAGCCCAAGGTCACCCAGCAGGAATGTAGGAGTGCGGAAACACATCTGGTCCAGATAAGCCTCTGCCACTCAGGTGGAGGAGTGTGGAATCAAACCCGGTTCTCCAGATTAGAATCCATCTGCTCTTAACCACTACACCACGCTGGCTCTCTCCTTATAAGGATCAAAAAGTCAGGAGAAAGGGTTTGATGGCTACAGCACACGGGACTTTTTAACCCGCAGCCTCATAAGTGCTAAAACACATGATTTCCTCTCAGAGCCTGCCAGGATAATTCTGCTCAAGGCAACCTGCTTAAGTTTCGCTTTCACATTTGGGCAGCACCAGCTACTGCGGACATTGCACCAAAGTGCTGCAGACTGGTTTTCCCGTGGAGGGCTGCATCCTGCCAGGACATGGGCTAGCTGCCGGGAGAAAAGGTGGACTCTGCCGGCCCCAGAGGGGGGCTTCTTCCATCACCTTAGCCAGGTAAGTAAGAGAAGGAAAACGAGACAGAAGTGCAGCTGCCAGGCTGGCCACTAGAGGGCTCGCTCTTCTGGCTTGCCATTGGAATTGCTGAGCGCTCTTTGCCCCTCAGTTTTAAACTGCACAGAAAAGAACAGGTGGAGAGGCTCAAGATGAGGGGGATTTTTAAAACATGCCTAGAAGTCTTGCCTCCGTTTGTTTAATGTATAAAAGGAGGGGTGCTGGAACATCACTCCAACCTGAAAGCCTCAAACCCCCCCCCCCCATATGTGAGAGTTGTAGGTTGCCAACTGGCTGTAAAGCGTTCTTAAAAGAGGCTCCACGGACGCTTGTTTTCTTTCTGATGTACAGTGTTTCTTGGTGCAACATTTGTTTTTTACATGGAAGTTTTCAGCATTTGCAATCTGAAGTGGTGCAAACATTTGTATGTGGCCCAGGAGCATTTCTTTTTCTGATGGAGTTTGTTTATATCCATGTCCTGAAAAGCTCCCACTGCCCTTTCCCCAGGGACGCATAACCCAGGGGGACACATGGGGTCAAATGTCCCCAGGCTGCGGCCATTTAGTCATGGGTCTAAATTGTAGCGAGCCCTTCCTTCTTTGAAAGCCGGCGTATTAATTTGGTACATCCTCAAATAATGTCTTGCACTGTGGGTCTTGTCCTTGGGTCTGGGCTTGTACTATTCAGTATGCTTTTGTGATGGAATATGCCTCCATTGGAAGAAAATCTGTTACATAGAAATTTAGATGACGGGGGTCTGGGTAGCCTCCTTTCTGATATGCTTCTTGGTGCAACAGATGTTTTTGGGGGGTACAGAGAAGTTTTCAGCCATGTAACCGCTCCCCCATTTGCAATCTGAAGTGGTGCAAACATTTGTATGTGGCCCAGGTGCATTTTTCCCCCAAACAGAAATCTCCTGAAGAGATTCTTCAGTCACTGCTATGATTTGGAAATAAGTCTTCCCACCAGTCCAGAATGGCAGCCACAGATTTTTGCCTATATTCCCCAAAACTCTCCGTATTGAGCAGTTTTCATTGTGCAATTCAGCATATTCTGTATAAACGTTCTGAATCAATGTAGCTGAAGAATTTTAATCCACATAAGGTCTGCTACCCAGTTCATTAAGCATCAACTGAAGCACATTTACAGATGGCAAAATCTCTGTTAAGGGGGCTGGGCACCAACATAAAAGTGACAGTTCCTTTTAACAATGAAGTCTCTTTAATTACCCCGACCTACATGCTTCTAGGAGACACAAGACTTCATATTGTATTTTTTGAGGAATCCTGCTTGTTACACTGTCTTGGTGGTGGCAGAAAGCGCTGTCGAGTGGTAGCTGGCCAATGGCTACCTGGTAGGGTTTTCAAGGGTAAAGACTAGCAGAGGTGGCTTGGCTACTGCCAGCTTCTGTGTAGGGACCCTGAAGTTCCTTGGTGGTCTCCCAACCGAGCTCCAGTTTTCTGGGACAAGCTGTCTGTCACGTCAGCAAACGGTGTGCGTTTTGCAGAAAACGATTATCTCAAGCAGCACAGGGCAGCTCTACACTGTGCACAGTCTTGCATAAAGCTCCACACTGAGTGAAATTAGGATATTTGAAGGATTGCCAACTCCCACAGGAGGACATCTGAATACAGTCATCCTCAGAGCAGCCATTTCACTTAAATGCTACCCAAATGGGAAAAAGAAACTTAAGCCGGTTGCCTTGAAAAGAATTAACCCGACAGGCTCTAACATGCAATCAGGTGGTTTAGAACTCCTGTGGTTGTGAGAGATGCTTGCAGCCTGACATACCATAATATTTGGGATTCCCCGGCCCCTGTCTGTATTCATTCGCATATTTATTCATGCCATAGAGAAATGAATGAAAACTATTTTGGTCTGAATTACGGAAGATGGTTGAGTTTAACCGAAATGAATTCAGGCAAGAAATTAAAACTTCTACACCAGCGTTATGGGTTGCCAGCCTCCAGGAAAGGGCTGGAGATCTCTCAGAATTACAGCTCTGGTTTAGAGAGATCGTTCTCCCGGAGAAAATGGCTGCTTTGAAAGGTGAACTCTATGGCATGACACCATACTTGAACTCCCTCGCCTCTCCAAACCATAATTTCCCCAGACTTTATCCCAAAATCTCTATGGATTTCCCAACCCACAGCTGGTAACCCTCGTGTCTGCAATCTAGAGGGTGCAGAATTAAACATGGCTCTTTTGAAGAAGAAAGAAATAATTCTAAGAAGGTATATTGGAGGCGATAGGGGAAGTGCTGGAATAACCAGTCTGTGAAGGGAATGGCAGCAAACAAATATTTTAATATGGCTCAAAGACTTCGAATCCGAAAGATGCAGGGTCAAATTCCCACTTTGCCATGGACGTTTTCTGAGTGTCTTTGGGTTGGTCACATACTTTCAACCTCATCTACCTCGCAGGGTCGCTGTGAGGATAAAAATGGAGGAAAGAAGAATGATGTAAGCCACTTTAGGGTCCCCATTGGGGAGAAAAGCAGCATACAAATGAAGTAAAGATGCAGTGCCTTCTTAGAGATGTTTTACAGAAAGAGGAAAAAGTGAAGAGTTGTGAGGAGTCCCAGTGAAAAAAACATTCCTAGATTTATGCCAGTGCACTAAAACAATAGCTTTGGGTACATCTGTGAATATTTATTACTTATTGGAGATCTTGCCATGAACCACTTCCTAACAAAGGATCCACTGCAGCAGGTGTGTGGCCTGCAGAAACTTCCTGCTTTGAGAACTGAGACAGGTAGCCATCAAAGAAAGAACCTTTCCTTACTTATGGATTTCCCCTCCTCTGATGCTTCATCTGACATCTCATCTTCCAGTGCCCAAACTTTTGAATTCACTCATGCCTTCTGGAAACAGAGTAAATTCTGACCCTTCTTAGCCTTCATAAATCACACTGACCCTTTGGGTGGCTGGCTCCTCAGAAAGGATACATTACGCTCAGGTCAGATTCTCAGTTGTGCACCCGTTTTCCCCACTCCTGAACTCACCGCACCGCAGATGAGAAAATCCCAATGGTTTCCAAAATCAGGGAAAGTCCAACTTTTCCCCTGTCTTCACAGAGAAAGTAAAGGAGATGGTGTGTGTTTCTCCCTCTTTGGGCTTTCTCATTCCTCCTCTCCTTCCACAGCCCTAGTTCTGCCATTTGAGATTCTTAGGAAGGGCTTCTTTTTTTTAACAAGTCTAAAGGTCCATCAATGTAGCAAAGGGTTGGGCCAGCAAAGAAATGCAAAAGTCATTTTTTTTTAAAAAAGCAACAAGTCAACAAACAAAAAAACAAAAAGGTGGCAGGCTGTAGTTCTACCGGTTCCACTATTACATGAAGCATGATCTGAATGGCATTTTAAAAAACATTAGTAATTAAGATCTTTCTTTAATCCAGCAAAATAATGCTAGACTTAAGGCAGGAAATAAACAAAAAAAGTCACCAAAATGGGGTTTGCGCACAAGCAATCAAAGCAGCAGCAGGCAGGCAAAATGGCAGATTGGCAAAGCTCATCTAGGGATGCTTATTAGTGGGAGGGACACCCCCCCCCCAAATAATAACAAGGTATTTTCGGGGGGGGGGGGTTCAGTTCAGTTTTACAGTACAGATGCCTCTAATTATAGTGCCCAGAAATTGCTTGCACAAAAACACTTGCAAGCAGAATTGGAAGTGGGGTTTGACTTGATGCAAGTGATTACCACACGATCTTGCATTTCCTTTTGCGCAAGAGGACTAGAGCAAGCGGAGCTTTTGTGCCGACTCCAATCCATAATAAGGACATGCCAAGTTGAAGGAAGAGCTTTTGACTGGCAGACATGTTTTAGAAACAACACATCACCCCCTTACCTTGAGGAACATTAGCCTTCTCATGCTGATCCCTCACAGATATTTTTCTTTGCCTTTGGCTTCCAAACTGCAGCTCCTTTTGGGAGGCATCCACAGAGCATCTTGCCCAAATAATTCTTTGCCCACTAAGTCCTTTCTCAACCCTGCTTTGCTCTGGTGGATTTGGAAAGCTTGCAGTCCAAGCTTATTGGTAGAACATTTGTACGGAAAGATGCACATTCCCTCGTTTTTTCTTTCAATTGATACCTGGTGTTAATTTCCCCACCCTACCACCAGAGAGGTTTTGACAGCTTTTCTGTTTTGAATGCTACAGTTCTAAAGCAATTACCATTTTTAAAAAAGAGTCCTGCCAGAGGTCAGTGAAAAAACCCCTCAGGACTTCCTCTAGTAGTGGAAAGGTAAAGTTTCCCCTTCAGTCGTGTTCGACCCTGGGGTACCACTGCGAGCAGTGATTTCATAGGCAAGCCGTTTTTGTGGGGTAGTTTGCCATTGCTTTCCCCGGCTATTCTTTACCCCCTAGATATGTGCTAGGTACTCATTTACCCACTAAGGAATGGATGGATGGCTGAGTTGATCATGAGCCAACTGCCAGGATATCTGACCCACAGGGGACTTGAACTCCTGATCGTGTGAGTGGCAGTGCAAGCACTTAACCACTACGCCACACAGCTTCTCTAGTAGTGTAGCAGAACAAAAAAAGGCAGGGAAAGGGGCAGCCATGGGAGGAAAGAGCACAGAAAACTCTTGTGTGGAACTCCATTGCCTGGAGTTTATTGATTGATTGATTGAATTTATATCCTGCCCATCCCTGAAGGGCTCAGGATGGCAATACAACAAAATAAAACAAGATAAAATTAAAATGACAATAAATATTTTAAAAGCAACAATACAGCAAAATCAGCAGATTCATACATGACGACGACTTAACCCCTACTATCCTGGCGGAAGATCTTCATCTGGCAGGCTCTGTGGAAGGAATTCAGATCCCTCAGGGCCCTGACCTTGCTCAGGAGCCTGTTCCACCCGGTGAGGGCCAGGACTGAAAAGGCCCTGCATAATGTCATAGAGCTTTATCATGTCTCCCCTGACTTGCCTTTTTTCTAAGATGCTTATCATAGGACAGTTGCTCTAGCCCCCACTCATGTTATGCTTGTTTCTGCACCTTCTCAAGCTCTGCAATATCCTTTTTTAGGTGTGGTGGCCAGAACTGTGCACAGTTTTCCAAGTTTGGTCTCAGCAGAGATTTGTATCAGGACAGTAGGATAGCAGCAGTGTTAGGCTTTTCCGCACGGCACAGTCATACCTGGTTACAACTGGTTTCTTACAATCCAGGTATGCTTTATTCTGGTTCCTCCCTTTGCATGGCTGCCCGTTTTGTGAAGGAATCCAGTGAAGACTGGGAGAAAATACTCCAATTTCTTTTGCACGAGCCCAGGCCTTTTGTATTTACATTGCAAGCGTATCCACGCATGCCCAGTGTCCCATGTTCTGATTGGCTGTTGTTTTTGAGTGGCAGCTTGAATGAACCTCAGGTGGGGAGATCAGGGGGGCAGGCGGCAGGGCGGGGGGATCAGGTGGCTGGGTGGGAAAAATAAACTGATTCTGCTCCTGTGGTGCTTGGGACTTTTGAAAAGAATTGCCAAATTGGCAATTTTTGAATGCCCTGGGATGAGGGAAATATCACAGGGCAAGCCCACAAGGAACTGTGTAAATTTCTGGGCCAGATTGGGATATTTCCCTTTCTCAACCCAGGATATTTGGACTGTGCAGAAACTCTCTATTCCTCATCTAATTATGGCCAACATAGTGGTGGTTGCAGTGGGGAGAACTGAAAAACCCATCCCCCAAATCCATTGGCCTTGCAGTTGCTAAAGTCCTATCATTCACTATTTGAATTAGGAGTGGAAATTGGTTTTCAGGAGCTCAAGGTGAGCATTGCAAGCTGAGTAAATACATATATAGAGCCCATTATTTTCAAAGGTCAGTTGCTTCTCTTGGGAGTGCAGCACACGCAGATGAAGAGTTCCCGAGTCAGCTACTCTTCCTGTGCCTGTTCTTAGATTTCTGTTTGGTCCATTGGTTTGCCATGATGTATTTGTTCCTGTTTCCCCTAGAAGACCAAATCCATTCCCTCCCAAGATTATCTCACTGTAAATGAGATTCTTTGCATTGAGGAAGAAAGTTGGTGTCACTGAGGAAGAAACATGACCTTTGTGATCAGACGTTTGCATGAATCACTCATCGAATGGTAGAAATTATCTACACGGGAGGTGGGAGCGGTGGTGAGTTCACACTTTCATTGGATAAATGAGAGTGCTGCCCTGATGCGTAGAGATTGGAGCCACGTCTCTTGAAACCCACCATGGATTGGCAGAGCTTGGCTACATATTACTCCAGTGTGTGAAAAATAGTTGCATTGAGAAGCCATGCTCAAATTTCTGGAGGGGAGGGTATTTTAGGAATCTGGCCGCTTTTCCCATGCATTCCTTGATTCACACCATTCTGTCTTTCAGTGACTAATATGTCCAGGGATTGGGTTTGGTAGGATGAGAAATAGAGACAATTAGCAACTCAGGAAAGATTGGCAGAGGCAAGGAATGAATGGAGAGAGAGCTCTACCTTCCCTACTTCCTCCTGTGCCAGTTTCAGGAGGGTTTTGAATGCTCACTTTCACCTGAATGAAACATGAACTAGATTCAAGACCAGTAGCATGTTTAAAACCAGCAAGATTTGGGTATAGTTTTTGTGAGTCAAAGCTCTTTCCATCTGATAGTAAAATGCTCATTTTATGTTTGCAAAGTTCTTCTGGCCTGGTCAGGTCTTTTCCACCATTGTTTATACTTTTCTTCCCTTTTCCCCCTTTCTCTTTCTAGGGGGTTGCAAATCCACAGCTCCGACTTACCCTCAGAAGTCTAAATGAATCAGCAGCTGAAGACAGTTGGGGGCAGGGGTGTTGTTCAAGGATAACATTATGTAGCTGAGCACAAATGCATGCCACATTTCTCAATCTCAGATCTGAGAATTTGATGGAACAATTGTTCTGAGACTTTGTGTTTGCCTTCACTATGAATGGAGCAAGTGGACAGATATTATTTCATTCTGTCGTCCTTTCAGCGACTGAGCCTCTTCTCTAGTCCTGTACATCCTTTCCAACCCCCAACCCAAATGGATGATGAATCACTCCAGAAGGCGGTCCACAGTGCTTGGCCACAGTTGGTGGATTTCCTCAGTCATACTCCTGAGTGGGTCCTGCAGAAAGCCAAGCAGCTTCTCCCACAGGTGGACTTGAACCAAGTTGAAGGGATTGCTGACTGCAGAGAGAAAATCACCTTAGTCCTGGACATGTTTCTGAGAAGCGCTGGTGTCAATTCGTCTGTCTTCAAGTGCTTTATGCAAAGCGTTTGCATGGAATGCAACCTGCCCATGGAACTTGAGATCGTGTTCATGAGTGCTTCAGGAGAAGGTAAGAACAAGGAGCACCAAGTGATATCCACTTTCTTATGCAGCTGCTGTTGGGCCCCACCAGTTACAGAATTGGTAGCTTTTAGAACTTTGCCAACTCTTGAAAGGCACAAATCTGTTTTATTTGCCTGAACCCAGGTTAAATTTAACCTGGGCTTTAAATGTTTCCTGCTTGCCCAGATGAAATTCAGCAAGCAGGAAGTGTTCATTTCCCACCCCCTTCCATCCACCATTGTGGTTGGTTCCACAGGTGGCCATCATTAGAGTGGATTCTGGTGTACTGGTGAGGGGGATTCTCAAGGTGGTGCATTCTCGGGGGGGGGGGGCGGTTCTTGGGTAGAGGAGATTCTCAGCTGTGCAGTTTGCACAGAAGCACAGCGTTTCCTGTGCAAACTGTGTCGCCTCCTGCCACCAGGATCCCAGGATCCAGGCCCGCCCCTGCACCCACTGTGAAAACGGCTGCACAGGCAACTGAAATGGGTTACATGAACCTGCCTTGCCTGTGCAGAATTGGCCAATGTACAAATTTAAAGAGATAAAGATTGACATACTTATTAATCCTCCCCAACAAACTCTGTGTTTTATAGTAAAATTTTAATACTGTATGTTATTATGATACTTAGGTTCTGTTGATAAGTCTTCAGTCTGGTCTGTAAAGAAGTACATAGGAATGGCACCTTTGATGAGTTCATTTAGACTACACTATTGATAAGACTTTGAATGTTCGATGTATTTATCTGTCTTTTATGGACAATTGTTTTATTGTAACTTGGAATGCCAATAAAGGCTTGTCTACTTCTACTTATTAATCCTTCTAGGTCATGTAACACCAGTGCAAGAAGTTTTTGAAGAAACAGTCACCCAATTCCCATCAACATCCGCAAGTGAGTGTTATTCTGTGAAATGAAATTTATCCTTTGGAGTAGGTGACTTTTCATATGCAGGGTTAAATCAACCACAGTGCGAGGTAACGTCAAGTCCACCCAGCTAATTTCTCTTCTAATTTAGGATTCCCATCAAGGAAGCCGTTGCATTCATGCAAGCAGCACCCCATGCTGCAGACTGAATTAGTTCCAGGTCAAGCAATAATCACATAATGGACTTCACGGCACTTCAGTGCTGTTCATGTAAATGTAATGTACTCATGTAAAATGTATTTAATTTTAAATACAGTGAGTGGAAAACATTCCCATCCTGCTTTCAGATGTAAACATGAGAACAGAGTGTTGAGATTCTTTGGGCTTTTGCAGTCTGGCACATATTATTATTCCCATTTCATGTTTATAAGGCATACTTTCAGGTGTTTCACACATATAATGTTTAGTAATCTCTATATATAAAAAGCTAACCGTGTATTTGTTACTGATGCCCTAACACCGAAACGCCTGTACGGATTGCCACCACATTTGGCCACGACGTCCGTTCCCCTGGTGGCCATGTTTTGGCGGCTTCACCGGGCTCCGAGGTCAGTCCTGAGCCCGGTAAAACCCACATTTCAGAAAAGCCACCATGGACCTATGAGGGGCTGCCGTATCGCAGGGCCGGACCAATGAGGGGCCATCGTATTGCAGGGGGCTGTGCCTTGCCCACCTTCACTTTGCCGTGTGTGCTCCCACTGGCCAAGGCCCCCTGCTGAGGAGCACTCCCAGCAAAGCGCCATGGAAACTGCCAGTCAGCCTCTCCCCTTTCTCCTCCCTTCCGTGCCAAACTCACCACCCAGCATGCCATGAAACAGCCATGGACAATTACTGAGACAGGAAGGAGGACCGTGTCAACCCAAGCCGCTTGGAGCAGCTGGTACGCCACTCCCCTTCCTCCTCCCTTCCCTGCCTTGCTCCAAGCCGTTGAGGACACACAGGGAGAAGAAGTCGGGTCGTCCCACGCCAAGACGCAGGGGACAGCCGGTATGCCTCTCTCTTTCCTCCTCCCTTCTGTTCCTAACCCCCCCCCCCCCCGTAAGCCACAGCGAAGCGTGGCCAGGTCCACTAGTTCTTACTAAATCTCTTAGGATATATTGCAGTGTTATTATATTCATTATAATGACATTCAAGACAGAGGGTCAAACCAGAGAAGACTCTGCAACTGTCCAGAGCATTTCAGTTGGGGGAAAAGGCACCAGGGAAAACACTTACGCCTACTCTGCTGATATGCTATGTTCCCAACCCATTACACACCTATGTAAGAACCATCAAGTTGCAACTAACCTATGACAACCCAAGCAAGGGGCTTTCAAGGCAAGTGAGAAGCAGAGGTAGTTTGCCATGGTCTTCCTCTGCAGAGACTTCCTTGATGGCCTCCCATCCAGGTGCTGACCCTGCTTAGCTTCAGACAAGATCAGGCCCCCTGCCAGCATGGCCAATTGGCCATGCTGGCAGGGGCTGATGGGAATTGTAGTCCATAACATCTGGAGTGCCAAAGGTTCACCACCACTGGGCTATACCATGCCACCTTCCCTCCCTTCTTCAGTCCACACATCTGCAAAGGATTAATGGCCTGTTTTCTTTCCTCTAAAGTTCTTGGTAGCCTTCCTAGAGGAGATGTTAGTGCATGTTTGATACCTTCCTTCCTCAGAGACATTATTTCTTCGTAATTTCTCTGCAGCATTTCCCATTCCTGTTACAGTTGAAGGGTATGCCCAGAACAGATGAAGAAATATATTGTTTGCTGGTGCTTTCCTAATAGTTTCCCTGTCATGGAGCCAACCAACTACCAAGAGAGCTAGTGTAGTGTAGTGGTTAAGAGCAGTGGACTCTAATCCAGAGAACCAGATTCGATTCCCCATCCTCCATGTGAAGCCTGCTGGGTGACCTTAGGCTAGTCACAGTTCTCTCAGAACTTTCTAAGTCCACCAGCTCACAAGGAGCCCATTGTGGGGGGAAGGGAAGGTAATTGTAATCTGCCTGTAAACTCTTTACAGTACATGAAAGTGGGGTTTAAAAACCAGCTCTTCTTCTTCAAGCAGATATAACCATACTCTCAGAAACTGGGTTGAATTCTGGGCACAGAGTTCTGAAGAAGGATCTAGAAGGCAGATGTTCTGAGGATAAGTTGAAGGAATCAGTGTTGCTAAGCCTCAACCCCACAAGAGGTTTATAAGGCAGGGATGGGGAAATACTTGGGTTTTCACATGTGTAGAAGCCAATCTGAAGCAGAGGGCACCAAGGAACTCTTTCAACTTGTGATCGGGAGAAGACATTTTAGTGTCATTTTATTTCGCAACAATTGTGCCCTGAATGGTTCTTCTGTGTCCTTACAGATTCTGCTGAAATCTAAGATTAAGGGTTTCAGGGGTAATCCTCATGTTAGTCAGCCTTAGCACCAAATGGAGGTTGAAGTGTGGAAACAACCCCGAAAGTGACACAGGCTGTGGGGCAGCACTTTCTGGCAGTCTGTGACTTCAGTGCATCTTCTAAATGAACATCCTGTATTAACTGCTGTCCTGCTTATTCACTCTACAGGACTTGAACGACGTCGCCCAGGGAGCATTCTTTCCACCACCAGTAACGGCAAGCAGTCCAAACAACAACGGCTAGGCATGTCATTCCTTTAACTCCATCTCCCTGCCCCCAATACAGGTCTACAAGATACTCAGGGGTGTAAATGAAGTTTCTATGAGTATTCTCATAGAGGAGTGCATTCAAGACATAGATCTTGAACTTCTGCATTAGTTTACAAAGGAGGTCCAGGAATTCTGAGCTGCCTGCTGTGTCCCATGCTGATTGGGCTTTATCATGCAGTGATAAAGAAACTTATCCCATCTTCTATACAGACACAAGACCTCTGTCCCTCTCTGCATCAAATTATTGTAGAAGGGGGCAAACATCCTAAGACATAATTCGCTAAGGGGTGGAGTGAATCGATGACACACTTCCATACAGACAGCGTGCAGAATTCACAGTTAAGCTATCTGTGATGCCTGGCTGAAAGTGAGTCCTGTGCGGTGATTGGCTACAATGGGTTTTTCATGCAGGATCTGGCCCGCTCTCCCCAGCTGCTCATACCTCAACAAAAGGGGCTGGGACAGGAGGGAAGGGGCTGTTCTACTATGCTGGACTGCTCAGCCCAGCATGAAGAATCAGGTCTGGAGAGATGGGGGGCAATCTTCCATTCCAGGAAAAGGTGGGGGATGATCTTCCATACCATACCTTCCATCCCTTTCAGGCTGGGACAGGAGGGGTGGTGTCTTCCATGCTGGGCTGCTTAGCTTAGCATGAAGGATCAGGTCTGCTTTCCTCCCCACTACCTGTCCTGTCCCATCCCTTTCAGGCTGGGACGGGGGGGGGGAGTGTTCAATTTTCCATGCTGGACTGCTCACCATTCCCCCGGATGCCCTCCATATTTCCCCACCAAAGAACCAGCATGGCCTGGCAGAACAATGGTGGCAAGTCGCCCTCCCACCTGGCCCGGCAGTGGCCTAAGCAATCTCCCACCAGGAGCCTGACCCCGAGTGCTGGACTGTGTGCACTCAGTCCAGCGCACAGAATTGTTCCCTTTTTTATTTTTAAGAGGATGTGTCTTCAAAGTTTCACAGACTTGATATGGAAATTGCCATGGATTCTCATTTCGAGTCTGTTAAGCTTCAAAGACATGTCCTCCAAAATAAATAGAAGGGAACCTAGCTGCTGCGCCCATCCACAACAGCTGTCTAGAGCCTGCTGTATTGTTTACCACAGCGGGCTTTACTGCTAGTATATTATAAAAGATTTAAAGTGAAACATTGAGGTCAAATATGGGGGTAGGACTGGGGTACCGATGAGATATCTAATCTCTGGCATTCGTCGGGTATAACTCCTCAGAAGGTTGCCAGTTCCTATGACCGCTTTTAAGAAGCACACGGTAAACTAGACGATTTCATCTTGATTGAAGTATGTCGAGTACAGTGATTCTTATTCTTTCTCTCCCCCACCTTCGTTCAGATTCTGCTGAAAGGTACCAGCAATGTATCATCTCAGCAATGCAGCAAAGATATGGAGCAAATAGATCAGCAGAGGCAGCAGAAAGTGAAATTCGGCAATCGGCTTTTAACCAAACTTTCGTCAACCTGGTTATTCGGCAGAGCAAAGCTTGGAAAATAAAGCGTAAAGCCAAGGAAGAGGTTATCACCGTTCATGACGTAGATGAGCACAGTGACGCCACCATGAGACTGTCTGATCTTTTTGAAAGTGTGCCCTCTGGTGCCACCAAGGTTATCCTCTTGTTGGGCAAACCGGGCATGGGGAAAACGAGACTTGTGAACAAAATCTGCCAGCAGTGGGCTGAGGGAACCCTGCAGCAGTACAAACTGATATTTCTCTTCGAGTTTAGGCAGCTGAATCTGATCAGCAGAAGGCTTTCTTTGCAAGAACTCTTATTTGACTTCTTCCTTCATCCAGAAGACGGTTCAGATGCAGTATTTGAGCACCTCCTAGAAGACGCCCAGCATGCCCTGATGATCTTTGATGGGCTGGATGAGTTTATGGGGGACATCAACCTGCCGTCCTCTCCAAACTTACTGGGCCCTGATTCTCTCATTTCTCTCTCTGTCTCGGAACTCTTTGCCAGTCTTTGCCATGGAAATCTGTTACCTGGCTGCACCGTGCTTGTTACAACCAGGCCGAAGATGCTTCCTAACACATTGCTGAGAACTATCACACTCCTAGCAGAAATCTGGGGGTTTGACCATGAGAAGGTTGAGGAGTATGCCAGCTCTTTTTTCCAAAGCAGTGCTCTGAAGGACCGAGCCATCACTTGCCTGAAAAGCGACGGCAAGCTTCTAAGTATGTGTTACATCCCTGCCTTATGCAACGTTGTCTGTATCTGTCTGGAATATTTGCTCCTTCAAGATGTAGGAAGTGTCCAGCTGCCTCAAACCATGACCCAGTTTTACATCAAAATGGTGCTCATCTTCGTATGCAAGTTACAGAAACTGAGTGCGGCAAGTGAGGACATTGATTTGAGTCCACATCAAGCGACTCTTTCAGGTCTGTGTGAGCTAGCCTTCAAGGGCCTGGAAGAGAAGAGAATGCTGTTTTACGCTGGTGAAATCCCACAGCATGTGAGGGACTTTGCTTCTTTATGTGGGTTGATTTTGGCCTTTGAGGTAAAGGCAAGCAATGATAGTTTGCAAGTTGGATACACTTTTGTCCACTTCAGTTTTCAAGAGTTCTTTGCAGCCCTTTTTTTGTTGACAAGCAAAACTGTAGATGACAACTGCCTGAGGGAGAAGTTCTTCTTGAGGAAGTGGATTTTGAAGAAGGAAGCTAAGGTGACCTTCACCGAGAGCTGCCACATCTTCCTGTCAGGCCTTTCATCCCAAGGATGTCGGCCATTTCTCAGCTCCTTAGCCAGGCAAAATGAAAGTTGGGTACAGAGGCGGCAAGCCATAATCACACAGATGCTGAGGAAACTGGCAACAGTCAGTCTGACTGGACCTAAGGTGGTTGAGCTGTGCCACTGTGTATATGAGACACAAGATCTTGACTTAGCACAGCATGTTGGGACACTGTTAAACTTCAACTATCAGTTCAGAAATTTCAGGCTGATGCCACTGGACATGACAAGTCTGGCTTTTGTTATCAGCAGCAGCCCTAATTTGGTGAGCTTAGGTTTTGTCGGATGTCCAATGGAACTTGAGTATTTGGATGTCTTAGCCAGTTGTGAAAATATAAAGAGCCTGAGGTAAGAAACAGAGAATACATTATTCCTAATGGTCCAAGTAGATATGGTGCAACCCCAGTTCCTACTTTTAGGGGATGTGGCCCCTCAGCTTGTAAAGTCACTTTAAAAAATGCTGGTGGGAGGGGAATGGGTCCACAGTGTGGTGCTCTTGTATCAGCTAGAACTATGAGGGGAAAAGGTGCCATCTCATACCTTCATAAACCATCGTAAAGACCTGTTTATGAGCTTGGGGTTATTATTAGCACTGTTCGATCCGGCACTGACTAAATAAACAAAGAACAAATTGGTGTAGTGGAAGCAGCAAGACACATTTGAAACAAACCTACTGCACCTCGACTACAATGTGTACAGTTACTGAATCCAATATGCTTATTTAATAAACTGTATATGTAATAACAATCCTACATAAAGGCACATAGATGCTACAGTGCAAAAATCCACATCCCAAGCAATAGTGACACAAGTACATGTAACATCGAAACAACAATGGTATGTGCAAGAATCCACACTAGCATGAAAGCTACAAGGGTTACATCATTAAGACTTAAACTAGCATGAATGGACCAATACACACTATTTATTAAATAAGCACATTTTGGATTTAGGAACTTTGCACTCTGTAACCAAAGTGTAGTAGGTTCTTTTGAGATTGCATCTTCCTGATCCAACAGAGTCATTTTTTACTTCCTCTGACTATCCTTCAATAATGGTAGTAATTCCGTTCCTTTGGACACTTGCTAGACACAGTGCTTCGGACACGGTATATATCCAGTGTGGTGGCCACTGTCCCATCATTGTTCCCATATTGTTCCATATATTATTGTCCTCCTACATGATTAAGGTGTAGGATGTGATGAACACTCTCTTCTTGAAGTGATTTCAGAATGTGTACATTGGAAATGTTCAGAAAAATCTTTTGGTACTGTTAATATTAAAATATTTCTGACTCTCCTCAATGTCTATCTTCTTCATGTGGTACTGGCCTTTGCCCTGTTTCTCCCCTTCTGGATACTGCTGCTTTTTCTTGAATTAGTCATATGGTTGATGCCAGCAAATCAGGGGCATCGCAATGTCTTGCAGCCATTCAGATTTGGCTACGTGATGACATTGATGGAATGTGAGAGCAGTGCTTTCTGGGATCAATCTCATTGGTGATCTCATCAAAGCAAGGATCACACCATGACTGAGTTGTCACGTTGCTAGGTAGCTAATAAATTTGGCTGTGTGATGGCAGCCTTGAAAGTAAATGAAGTCAGTTGAGGTAGAGAGAGTCAATGCCAGAATCAGTGCCAGAGGTGGCGATGTAAATGAAGACACGTGCAATTATTTCAGGTACTGACTGGTAAAACTGTTGATTGAGGGAAGTACTTGTCAAAACATTTGGGGAGAACTCTGAGTAAATTTGACTGTGCCCTAGGTACCCTTTAGTGTTAAAGATCCACACAATTTGTGTCTGCCCACATTCTTGAATCTAGTGATCTTGGGAGCTTCTGTTAGATAAGCAGCTCCCATGTGGCAAGCAAAACTCTTTAAGAATGGTTGCAAAGTTGCATTACACCATGCTCTCCCAGTGTGCCCACTGATGGCACTGCCAGTGTGGAACTTGTTACAATCCAGGGGTCCTTAGGAAAGTGAGCAAGATCCTGCTTGCTGTTCCAATTACTGAAGAAGAGAAGGAGAAGGTTCTAGAACTGTCCAGGATCCTTTCTTTGAGTTCCTTGCTCAGCTCTTTGAACATAAAAAAAAAAAAAAAAAAAAAAAAGCCACAGCCGCATTAGAGCAGCCACATTAAAGTGTAGTGCAGCATTAATATCAGTCAACTGAGAAAGGTGTAACTCTAGATAGAATTATACTGTTAGGCTAAGTAGTTTTGAGGATAAGGTCTTTTTTTAAAAAAACTGTCTTAATTGTTTAACTTTTATTCGCAGTTTTCAGAGCAGGAAGTATGGAGACGAATTTGCTGCTGTCCTGTCCAAAAGCCTACCAAAGATCAAAGCTCTGACAGTTTTCCAGTAAGGATTGCTCCAGTGCCATGTGTGATGTTTTGGAATGGGTGCCATTTTGAATTCAAAGCATAGCACCTGCTTATTGTACCACAGATTTTAACAGAAAATGTAGGGACTATATAAGTGCCACTCATATGTTTTTATTTATTTATTTATTAACCTTTAATAGGCATAGAGCCACTCATATGTAACACCCCACCCCCCTCAAGAAGCTGTCTATGTGCAAACTGATTTCTAGTGTAAAGTTGGTTGTTTCCTAGGGCTCTTTTTATAAAATTAATTAAAAGCTATGTTAGCTGTGGGAAAGTTTGAGGCTGATTATGCACAACTTGTTTGCTGCATGGTGGGTGCAAATGTCTGTTGCAGCAAGATTTCTTGTACAGAAATATGTCTTCAAGCTCCTCTTTCACTTTTCATTCTCTCCACAGCAAGCAAGACCACTTGTAGCACATTTATATGAACCAGAAGTGGCAAAATATGACCATTGACCTTTTCACAAAAAATTGCAGTTGCACATACCAAGAGGATTATATGTGGTGTATTCTCTTTGGGTTTGAAATAGGAGTACCAGAAACAACCAATATTGGCTGGGAATAGAGTATTCCAATTGGGCATGCTCAGTTTTAAGTCTGCTCTTTGACTTCATAATGCCATTTTGAATTTTCAGATTGGCAGGTGGAAATATCACGGTCTCTGGTCTTGAAGATCTTCTAAGAGCCTTTGCAAACTGCCATCAACTTGAAGACATAAAGTAATTAATAAACTAATTCGGGAAAACGGTGGGGTGGAAAAGTTGCCTGTGCATGTGGGTGGGAACCCCACTTAATTCAATGAAAACTTTGGGAGAAAATTAATCAGTCACTCAATTCTAGCTTGCAGGACAACAGGATGAAGGAACCAGAAATGGCCAAGATTATAGAAATATTTTCCACAGTGGAAAAGCTAAAGAAAATAGAGTAAGTAGTATGTGTTTCTTAATGATGCAAAGCACTGCAGTGGCCATCTAAAGATACTGGTTGGGGCCTAGCTGAGAGCCAAACTACACATTATAGCAGCCGTGAGTCTGAATGGCCCCTATTGCTGCCCTGGCAGAATTGAGATAAATCCCGCAGGGCCCTAATCTGGCTTGACAAAGCATTCCACCAGGCTGGAGCCAGGGCCAAAAAGGCATTGACTCTAGTTGAGGATTAATGGACACTTTTTGGGCAAGAGACTACCAGCAATTTGTTATTGGTGAAGCATAAAGCTCTCCACGGGACATACTGGTACCAGGAGAGACAGTCGCACAGATATGCTGGTCCCAGACAGGGCTTTCCCCCGCTTTCCCCCATGGCTGTTTTGGCACTTGAAAAGGCTTGGGGGATGGGAAACAAGATGGCATGACATTTTTAAATGGCCGAATTCTTCTCTAAAATGGTGTTGGTTTGTGACTGCTGTATTATCTATCTAGTTTGGCCCTGAAAACAGGAGCCGAGAGAAATCATAACTTTTTGTTGACTCAGGCTAACATTGTGCCAAGGGGCCCTGTTGTAGATAGGGGACCATCAACCCTGATCAAAATTGGCCCCAGCACTTTTTAAAAAGCATTTTATTGCATGCATATATGACATACATCAAGAGACATGCCTGTCTATTCATGAAAATATGGTGGAATGACCACATAATTTATGAAGAAGGATGGGGGAGTAGAATGTTTGTTTAGAAATGTAATGGATTGAATCACAGTTTAGTATTCAGAAGCCTAGGCAGTTCAAACTTTTCTTGCAAATAAAAGAAGTGGCTGCAATCAGGAACATGAAAACCTTTTTTCTTTTACAGGTTTACACATTTTTCAGGTTGCCTGTGTGGTATCAGCACAGTTAGAAGTCACTCTCATTAGTCTGCAAAAATATATATATATATTGTGGAATCTTTATTTCTGGGAAATGCTTGATTAAATTAATAGTGGGAAGGCAGTAAAATCTTTTGGATTTTTATCTGTGTAGCCATAAAAAGTAAGCATAGGTATGTGCATTCTTTTTCATGTGTATATAAAAGGACAGGAAACTATCTTTTGACATGACTTGCCGCAGATTGTAACTGTTTGCTTGTTGTATCAACCAGTTTAAGCCACAACGAAATTTCGGCGAACACTGTCCTAATTTTCTGCAGAGCCGCTGTAGTTTCTCCCAATGTTACGGTGCTGCATATCAGGTACTTAAGTATCAAGAATCACATAAAAATGTATTGAGGCCTTTTTCTTTTAAGAGATTGCTTTTTGTAAATTATGGTTTAATTTTTATGTAATAAAATTGCTGCTTGTTTGTTCACTGTTTCCTTTTATCAGTTATAGTTTATTTACAAACAATAGGAGCAGCAGTGGTGTAGTGGTTAAGAGCAGGTGCATTCTAATCTGGAGGAACCGGAATTGATTCCCCGCTCTGCCGCTTGAGCTGTGGAGGCTTATCTGGGGAATTCAGAAGAAGAAGAAGAGTTTGGATTTATATCCCCCCTTTCTCTCCTGTAGGAGACTCAAAGGGGCTTACAATCTCCTTGCCCTTCCCCACTCACAACAAACACCCTGTGAGGTAGGTGGGGCTGAGAGAGCTCCGAGAAGCTGTGACTAGCCCAAGGTCACCCAGCTGGCGTGTGTGGGAGTGTACAGGCTAATCTGAATTCCCCAGATAAGCCTCCACAGCTCAGGCGGCAGAGCTGGGAATCAAACCCGGTTCCTCCAGATTAGATACACGAGCTCTTAACCTACGCCACTGCTGCTTCAGATTAGCCTGTGCACTCCCACACACACCAGCTGGGTGACCTTGGGCTAGTCACAGCTTTTCAGAGCTCTCTCAGCCCCACCTACCTCACAGGGTGTTTGTTGTGAGGGGGGAAGGGAAAGGAGATTGTAAGGCCCTTTGAGTCTCCTACAGGAGAGAAAGAGGGGCTATAAATCCAAACTCTTCTTCTTCTTCTATTTAGAAAAACGTTCATACCCCGCCTTTTCTCATGGTGTTCACCGCCCTGTTCACCGCCCTGAGCCCTCCGGGGGAGGGTGGTATTTAAATATAATCAGTCAATCAATCAATCAATGGTTCAAGGCAACTTACAATAATTGTTGAAAAAACACTTCAAGTTAAAATCAGAATGATATAACAAACCTCAAATCTCTTCTTCCCTCTTCTCTTAAAAGACACCTGCCATTCAATCCCCCCCCCCCCCAAAAAACCCACTATGGAAACAAATAGGCCTTGCAGCGTCTCCTGAAGATCTCCAAGGAGGGAGACCCCCCCTCACTTTTTCAGGGAGCCAGTTCTACAGAGCCAGAGCTGCAATGGAAAAGGCTCATGTTCTGGCTGATGCCAGACGAGCCACCCTAAATTATGGGATAGCTAATAGATGGCTGCCTGAAGTGTACTAATTGGCACACAGGGACACATGGAAGCAGGCGGTCATTCAGATATGTGGGTCACAGGTTGCAAAGGGCTTTGGTTGAAAAAATGTCTTTTTTGGAATTAAAAGAGGGTTAACACAGAAAGGAGACCTTCTGTAACTGTAATAGTTCAGGTGGGAATTTCAGCAGATTCCGCTTTTTTCATTGTTGCCTGACAAACTGGCCCAAATTATGTGTTCTGCATTACTATTAAAGGCTGGGGGCCTGCCCCCCTTTGCAACGTGTCACCATAAAATCTAACAATTGGTTTCCTGTGTGGCTATTTGGAATTTTATAAGCAGAAGTTGGCCAGATTGAACACTTGATCCCAATAACAATATTATATCCACTATTGCTGGTCTTTACTCTACATTTTGGAAAATAATCAAAATTCTGCAACCTGAGAATATTTTGAACTGCTTTAGGTTTTGTTTATTTCTTTAAAATATTTACAGACTATGTTTGAAGATGCAAGCATTAGTTTTCTCACTATTTGCATTTGTGATTCAGTCCATTTGCTGCTTACTTGCAGGGAGAACACTTTAACAGTTACGTTTACGGGTCGACCCATAACAAGTGGCAGGTGAGTAATATATGTCTTTATGTGTTTATTTAAGGTCAGGTATACACATGTTGAAGAGTGAGGTGTCAGACTGGGCAGCACTACACATGCAGGTTGTGTGTGAGCGTTCTTATTTAAGAAAGGTTTTTGTTTGTTCATATATATATAAAAGGTTTCCCGCAAGTAAAGCAAAGCATTGTGGAAGAGGTTCTAACTCAGTCCAATTCCTTCAGCATTACTGGCCTCAGCCTTTTTACATAGGGGAATGCTTTTAAAAAAGCTTCTATTCGTAATTTATAAGTGGTCCAGTCCAGTTTATCACCTCAGGATTCTATCACCTCATTCCGATAACATTCTGAAGAATTCTTCATTAGATTTGGATTACAATTTGATACAGGCTGTAAGGATGGGAGCTACTGGGCAGGAGGCAGGAAATCCTGAAGAAGTTAGATTGAAGGAAGAATCAGACACAGAAAATTAGAAAAAGGATCGAGACTAGGAGAAAAGAGGGAACTCTGGGAAAAACTCACTCAGGGTCTGAAGATCCGATGCTGTTGGCAACGGGGAGGGAAGGAGCAATGGAATATGTGTGGGAAGATGGTTAGTATGCAGGGTTGTTGTGAACTGAAGGGTTCTGAGAAAGCAATATGGGTGGAAGGCTAAAGCTGAAGAAGAGGAGGAACAAGGGTAAAGAGGGGTTGGTGCAAATCTTCACAAATCTTCTAGCTATAGCGTATGTGGAAATTGCAAATTATTTGCCACACACAGCATTATTGTCATCATTAAGTGACATAGTGGAATGTCAAGACTATAAAATGCCTATGCTGTTGATTTCAGGTCACAATGCTTGGGAATAAAAGAGGAGGAAACTGTTCCTCAGGCCCAGAATTTAAGATTACGGTAAACATTCATTTAGTTTTGCGTTAACTAGCTGCTATATTCTGAAATAGCCTAAAATGATATATTTTTGTTTGCTTATTCTGATCTTTGTTTTGCTCAAAGGTTTATATGGTTGTTGGAGGGTTGGCCTGCTTTTGGAGACACTTCTGGTTCTGAATCCTGACCTGCCCATTGCTCACCCTGAAGAGCCTGCAGGGGCTCTGGCTGCTCCAAGCCCAGCCTTTGCTGGTTCCCAACCTGGTCTGGGCTTACTGGTCTCTGCTCATCCCTTGAGGACTCATCACTCTCCAGGGGTTGGCCCTTGACACTTACTATGGATTTTGACACGTGTTGCCATTTGTGGAATGAACTATATTCCTTTTTGTGAATTTTCTTTTTGTTGGTCAAATCCTCTCTTCCTAACTTGTAGTAATTTGGATCTTTAACTTCTTGCTTGATGTACATTGTCTGTAGACTTCAAGATTGCCAACTGTATCCACAACATGCAGAACCGATTGCCAGCATTCTCAGAAAATGTTCCCACCTGTCTGAAATTGAGTGAGCATCTCTGCCTTGTTTAACCAACAACAGGCCCCATCCGGGGTGGAGGGCTGAAAGGGCTTGAGGGAGTGGCATGGCCTTGCGCCAGCTTGTTTGCCCTCCTCACGACATTTACCCCAATGGAGGAGGCAGACATTCCGCCGGCTGCCTGTCCCTCAGGCCCACGGCCACAAAACCTGAACGTCTGGGCTGTGATAGGGCTGAACTGGTGCTCCAATGAGATGAAAGCATGGGGGACGCCAAGCTGAGGCGTTCCTGGTGGCATTTGGGGTTTAGGGCCTGGAGCGCGATGCCCAGACCCTTAGACTTAAGCAACCCTTTGGGTGGCATAAATCCTGTAACCCCTATGGAGGACTTTCTGGTGGTCTTTAGTTTGGAGAGGAGACATCTGAGGGGGGATATGATTGAAGTCTGTAAAATTATGCATGGGGTAGAAAATGTTGACAGAGAGAAGTTTTTCTCTCTTTCTCACAATACTAGAACCAGGGGACATTCATTGAAAATGCTGGGGGGAAGAATTAGGACTAATAAAGGGAAACACTTCCTCACGCAACGTGTGATTGGTGTTTGGAATATGCTGCCACAGGAGGTGGTGATGGCCACTAACCTGGATAGCTTTAAAAGGGGCCTGGACAGATTTATGGAGGAGAAGTCTATTTATGGCTACCAATCTTGATCCTCCTTGATCTGAGATTGCAAATGCCTTAACAGTCCAGGTGCTCGGGAGCAACAGCCGCAGAAGGCCATTGCATTCACATCCTGCATGTGAACTCCCAATGGCACCTGGTGGGCCACTGCGAGTAGCAGAGAGCTTGGCTAGATGGACTCTGGCTGATCCAGCTGGCTTGTTCTTATGTTCTTATGTGATGATGGGGGTTGCATTTTTTGCTCCCTGCCTTCTTGGAGGTGGTGGGGTAGCACCACAGCAGCACCATGTCCAACCGCCAAGGGCTGTGCATGAGGCTGCCCTGGTAGCAGAGAGTAGAAATTTGGATCAATCATGTTACTAATTTGTAAAACATATCAGTTTGTCAGATAACAATCTTGGAGATGAAGGATGCAGAAAGCTTGTGAAGATGCTGTCCAAAATGTCCATCTCTGGCACCCTGAAGTAAGACTTTCCCTAATTATTCATATTTTGAGATTTTTTGCATCACCATTCTCTGCATTATTTTTGCCTTGCTAGGACTCTTTATAAATGCAAACAATTTGCAATTGCTAATTCTTTTCAGATTCAAATGTTATGATTTCTTGTAATTTTGTAATTGTGTGATGTCTTAATTTGCAATCTGTTTACGGATCGTTGACTGGAACTTTTTAAAAAAATTGTACTTGTAAACCACCTTGAGCCCCAGTGAGGAAGCCTGACATTGAATGAAAGTTATGATGATAATAATTCTCAGTTCTGCCATCTGTGCTTAAAATTAATTTTGCAAAACAGCAACATTTACCCAAAGCTGTTTTCTCTGAAAGCTTTCTCTGTTTTTTAAATCTAAATTCAGTATTTTGGTTTGTACGCTAACTGGATTTGTTTGGGAGCATGCCTTTTATTTGTTTGAATTTTTTTTTGCAAGGATAAATGCAGCTGCAGAATGAGAAAACTATCCTTTGAGGTATAAGAACAAATTCAATTATGGCTCTTCCACTCTACCAATAAACTTTTTAGATGAGCTTTAGCCAATCATTGGCCTATTATGCACTTGTAGTTTGCTCCATGGTGAGTGTAAATTCCCTTTGGAGCAGATTCTTGGTTGTGCACTCATTTTCCCTATTCCAGAACTTACTGCAAGGGAGATCAGAGAAGCCCCACAGCTTCCAAAGTCTTTTTAAGAGCAATTTTTCCATTTTCTTTGCTGGAAAAGCAACTTTCTGTTGTGTGTGTTCAGCCTGTTGTGGCTTTGCTCACCCCTCCCACTTTCCCCACCCACCTAAACAGTTCTTCCCACACTCAGCTAACAGAGCGGCCAAAAGTGTGTTCCTTTTTTTAAAGAGAAAAAAACAGCAGGCAGCAAGGCAAGCAACAGGTAAGGGAAATGGCAGGTGGCTCGGCTGGGGAAGCTTCACAGTGGGAGAATCCCCTGAAAACCATGAGAAAAACCCACTGCAAAGAAAAGAGCTGCAGGGTAAGCCCTGCATGCATAATAGGCCATTCTCTCAAAGCTTAGCCTACCTCACAAGGCTGTTGGGTAGAGTAAATAGAGGAGTGGAGAGTCAGGTAGACCCCTAGAGTTACTTGAAGGAAAGGCAGGATAAAATAATAAATAAAATAAGTAATAATTAAATAAATAAGGAAGCTACTTTACACTCATGCACATGATTGGTCTTCCTACTCCAGAAATACCTACACGGTCTCAGATGAAGAGACCTCTTTCCCATTACCTGCAACTTGAGATTCAATGGACTGGAGCCTTCTCCATGCAAAGCCAGAGTTTTACCTCTGAGCTATGTCTGTTTTCTTCATGCTAATAAGACTCCCACCAATTTAATGTTCTCTGTTACTTGTGCTTTTATGACTGTAATTTTTTTTAATGTCTGACTTGGTTCCCCTGCAGCTTAAATAACAATCAGTTGTCTCTGGAGAGCATTTTCTGTCTCCTACAAGCAATGAGAATGTGTCCAAATATCAAGAAGCTTGAAGCCAGGTAAGCTGACATTCAGGCAAGAAACAATCCTCCTCTCTTACACACCCTTGTATTTTTCCCACCTGGTAATGATGTATCCTGGAATATAAAAGGAGTGTTAAGTTAAAGGTGCTACATTCAGCAGAGGGCCACAGTTTTCCTCATTTCATTCATTTCCAGAGCACTCCTCCTAGCTTATCTGTTGCATATCAGCAGAAGATGTAGAGTGGGCATGCCCAAAAACCTATATTGGTTTTACATCAGTTTAATTTCCTCCCAAAAAATCCCAAGAAATGTTATGTATTGAAGGTGCTGGAAGTTTTACTGTCAGAGATCCTTCTTCAAATGCCTACAGTTCCTAGGACTTTTCCGGTGGAAGTTTAATTCTAGGGTATAGATGTGTCCTTAGAGTCCCTCAACAATATCTAAATTTGGCAACAGTAATTCTTAGCTAGCCTTGCTACATGAACAAGTCCTGTGCTGGTGTTACAAAGATGTAAATATTATCTCTGCAATGCAAGTTACTTTGCCAGATGACTAATTGATTGTTGAGATGGACAGTACTGGGGGCAAACAGAGTAATTTCTACTACATTGGACTATGCGTGAGATCGTTCAGGATGTTCAATCAGGGCTGAGGTTATATGTAGAAGAGGCAAAATCAGGATCAAGTTCACTGACCCTGTCCCTTCACTACATCCAGCCTCTGCAGATTGATGCTAATGACCTCTGTTTATAAACTGCTGTGGAGAACCTCTGACTGAATCAAGCCTGCTTTCAAAACTTAAATTTAGAGAGATTGTGTGAATGGGCCCCACTAGGTTTGGCTGGAAATCCCCTGGGATTACACGTGATCTTCAAGTGACAGAAATAAGTTCACCGTTTAAAAATTGGCACTTTGGAAGGTGGATTCAATGGCATTATACACTGAAGTCCCTCCCCAAACCTCACCCTCCCCAAACCTCACCCTTCTCAGGCTCCACCTACAAAATCAATTCAATTCAATTCCATCCATTTATACCCCACCCTATACCGTCGTCTCAGGGCGGCTAACAAATGGGGATGAGACCTCGTTAAAACATACAAAATTCAAATCCCCCGGTATTTCCCAACCTGGAACTAGCAATTGGGCTTGAGCACCATTACAAAATACGGCTAAATTTAGGATTTGAGGTTGTTTTTAACCTGGACTATTACTGAAAATATTCAAGTAAAAAAAAACTGACCCCAAATTTTTCCATTCTCCCCCCCTCCCCCCCTCCCCCCCCCACACCTTTTCCTAGGACCTGGAAAGCAGAGTTGGGGACCAATCCTGCATGTGGCTCAGCCAGATTCTCCCCCACCCCACCCCACTTTACCTTAAGCTCTGCATACAGGATGAAGCTGTCTCTCCACCCCCTGCTTTCTGTGCCCCTCAGGACTTGGAAAGCAGGGTGGGGAACCAATCCTGCATACTCAGTTCCACATGGAGAGTCCCTCTCTTTGCTGGCTCCCAAACATTAGGCTTCCATTCTCCCTCCCCTCCCAAGCCCAGGTGGAGATTTAAAAAGCCCCCAAAAGTTTAGTCCCAGGTGTTTTCTGCTTTTCAAATACATCTGAGGGTTTTTATTCATAAAAGAAAAAAAGCCAATACAACTTTTTTCAAGTTTTTCTGTGATTTGGGTTGACAGAATCACCAAGCCTACTGGCAACCCTCTCCCTTACTGAACTTCTGTATGGAAGTAGGGATGAAAATGATCCTTCAATAGCAGCCAATGGTTGGAAATGTGTATGTTGTGTCTATGCTAGTTTTGCAATCAAACCAAGTGTAATGTTATACAAATCCTTGT
The DNA here is from genome assembly GCF_021028975.2 of Sphaerodactylus townsendi. Lineage (NCBI taxonomy): Eukaryota > Metazoa > Chordata > Lepidosauria > Squamata > Sphaerodactylidae > Sphaerodactylus > Sphaerodactylus townsendi. The sequence goes on from NC_059438.1 coordinate 7,891,878, forward strand.
GTCTTTTCTGTAGCCTTTATCAGAAAACTGCAATCTTGACGCTGACTAACAAAGCGGTCACCGTTACCTCTTGTTCCAGGTACAGAAGTTGATTAAAACACATTTTTCTTCCCCTCATTCTGTGACAATGTGCCCCTGTCATGTCAAATCACTGAGGAGATGTGAAAGAGATTTAAAAAAAAACTATTTTGCAACTCACCTGCATTCATGAATCATGAGTGTTTCTTTTCATGGCAAATATATTTTATTTACCATGAAAAGAAACATTCATGATTCATAGCATCTGCAAAGAATGACAAATACTCTTCATTCAGGAAAAAAAACTGTATTTGCATTTTGATCTTCACAAATGAGCAATGTTCTTTTTATTTGTCATGGCTACAGGAGTGACTGTTTAAGCACTGATGAAGGTCAGATGTTAGCAACACCAAGAGAAATACGGTACATTGACATCAATCATGTTTGCTGAGAGACCATTGAGGCTTTTTAGAAAATAGCTTGTTGTCTTTTAAAGGCATGTAAGGCACCAAAGATCTTAAACTAAGGATTGTGGCAGTGTGAACCAGGTTTCTTGTTCTCCATGCTATCATTATGTTGGTGGCTATTTAGCAAGGTTTGAGATTAATGTGTATAATCCCAGTGTAATTTAATGCCTGATCTTGCCAGATCTTGAAAGCTAAGCAGGGTCAGGCCTAGTTAGTACTTGGATGGAAGATCACCAAGGAATCCCAGGGTTGTTACGCAGAAGCAAGGAATGGCAAATCACCTCTGTTCATCACTTGCCTTGGAAACCCTACAGGGTCACCATAAGTTGGCTGGGACTCGATGGCATTTTCTATCACCATCAGTACATTTGTGTAGTTTTGTCATTGGCCCTGATCATGCCAATAGAAAGGCAGGATATTAATCTAATACATTAAATGGCATTGTAATTGTCAAACATAACTATCAAAGGTGTGTGTTCCAAGAATGAAGGAAAATAATTTTGCATGCACGTTTCATTGAGAATGTTGCAATCACGAAGAAACTTGGGAATGGGGAAATATTTGGCAAGTGCCTAAATTAGGGATAGGAAAGAGATTTAAAATAGATTTGGATTGAAAATGCCTACTAGAACTGCAAAAGAGCTTATTCGGTATTACACCTCAGGGATTTCTTTTTGCCTTAGCTTGACGGGCAACAGTTTTCAGGGTGAAGATTTGAAGAACCTGTGCTTGGCTCTGAGAAGGTGCAGCAGTTTAAGTGAGCTGGAGTAAGTTTCCTTGTTTCTTTCCTTTTCTTCAAATTAAATCTAACATGCTCTGTATGTGTGTGTGTTGATGCGTCCTCCATCCTCCATTCCGTTTGAAACAGCGGCAGCTGTTTCAAAGTGGGCGCTGTTTGCCAAACACAGACCCTACAGGGCTATAGGCTTGCTAGCTTTCCTGGAACTTGGGGTGGGCGGTCTATTGGGGAACAGTGCTCAGAAGTGTCAAAGGCAGTATGTCAAAAGAATCACATGTGGCTCCTGAGCTGCTGGGTGAATATCACTGGTGTGAACCCTGTTTACTTGCTACTTGAAACATGTGGGAATGAGCTGGATCTGGAATTGTGAAGGTTCAGAATTTTGCAATTTCATGTGAATAGGACATTGAGTTTGTTTGTTGTGAGCCATGGGGTAGGAATTAGTAAAGCTAAAATGATGTAATAGGAGAATGTTACCCCTTGGTGGGATTTGTACGTTGCTGGGCTCGCTTTATGATCTAGTTCAGGAGTTCCACATACTATCCACCCCTTCATCAGAATTAGCTGTAAAAAGCTTGTTGGGAGGGGGGGAGCTGGAAGATGAAAGCAATGCATCATTTGATTGATTCATTAATTCATTTTCATGTAGGGAGTCTATGTTTAAACACCAGAATTTAAATAGCAATAATAATAATTTCTTTCTTTTAACATCTTAGTTTGTCAAATAATTCTTTGGGAGACTCAGGAGTTCTGAAGGTGGCAGAGCTTCTTCCAGATATGAAAGCGCTACGTTCCTTAATGTAAGTGAAGCTCCTGCTTGGGTGTTTAATAATGTTTTTAGCCTGGAATTGTAGGGAAGGCAGCAGAATATTGCCTGACCTCATCAGATCTTAGAGACTAACCAGAGTTGGTACTTGGATAGGAGACCTCCGAGGAGGACTCTGTCAGATGTAGCAAGAAGATTGCCATGGAGTTGGGATTCCAGAGTCTGTAGCCCTCCTGTCTATCATTCCTCCTGATCAAGCATTTGGGGATTTCATTCTGTGGAGCCATCCCATATTCACCTCACTCCAGCCACTGCCCCCCTCCCTTGCTGCGATGCCATTTCAGCTGGGATGTGCTTCTTCAAGTGGGAGGGTACCTTAATATTGTGTCTTTGGGGCAGTGGTGGGATTCAAAAATTTTAGTAACAGGTTCCCATGGTGGTGGGATTCAAATTGTGGCATAGTGCCAATGGGGCTGGGCAGAGCATGATGGGGGCGTGGCTGGGCATTCTGGGGCAGGGCATTCCTGGGCAGGGCTGTGGCCGAATGCACGCAGGTGCAGGCTGCTACGAACGCCGGTGCACCTCCTGCTAGACTGCTTCAAGTTCTGCGCGCTACTGCTGAGAGGAGGGGCGTAACTAAGGCAAAAATCACGTGGCAAAATCACCAATTAGTAACCCCCTCTCGGCACACACAAATAATTAGTAACCTACTCTCGGGAACTTGTGAGAACCTGCTGGTTTGGGGTATGTGTAAAGTGCTACCAAGTCACGGCTGGCTTATGGTAACCTTGGAGGGTTTTTAAAGCAAAAGACAAACAATGGTGATTTACCATTGCCCGACTGTGTATAGCAACCCAAGACTTCCTTAGTGGTCTCTCATCCAAATAATCAGGACTGACCCTGCTGAATGTCCAAGATCTGATAGGACTGGGTTGGCCAGGGCTATCCAAGTCAGGGTGCGAGGTTTTTTTTTACCCATTTCTAATAGCCAGAGAATCTGTAGCTGGGACACCACAGGGAGGAGGGACAGTCTCTGCCAGTTTTCTAGAACCCAATCAGTTATGTCTTCATGCAGTCATTAATTGTATTTCTTGAAATGGGGATTCAACCACTTTTTCTCTGTTTCTAGACTGAATGAGAATCACATTTCCATGAGTGGAGTTTTTTGTCTGGTGCAATCCTTTTCTACCTCGGAACAGATGACCTCAATTTATATGGAGTATGTTCCAGAGACCGTTCCCAAGATGAGGACTTTTAAAAACAATTGGTGCAGACTGGGAAACTTGCAATTTTTTCAGAATAGTAATAATTGAATGCTACTTCACTCACAATCTTTTTTTCCTTATTACAGTTTGGGAAATACCCAGTCAGTTCACTTATCCTTTGGAGACAGATTCAGGTAAATATCTATCCTGAAAGGTAATGTCATATACTGTTTCCCCACTATCAGTAATGTTGACCTTTTGTCTCTGCTTCTCTTCTTCCTCCCCTCCCCTGTTCTTCCAGAACTCTTATAATGTCCATTGAAATATTCCTTTTCTCAAAACACTAAAGATTCTATTCAGCCGTCCTTCTCTGCACAGCAGGGATTCATGTTAGTCTGGGCCTTTGGAGGAGGAGAATTGCCCAGTTAATTGGGCCGTTCGTTTTCGTTTCTTTTTCAAAATACAGCACCTTTCCTTTCTTACACACAAATCAAGACAATTTCATCAGACTCACTCCCAAACCTGTAGTCATAAGGGTTAGAATTTTTTTTATAAAAAACTAAGATTATGAGGAAGTTAGATCCTGCCCTTGGTATCACATCCCATGCTTTCCCCACGCTTCAGCAAGATCGCAGCATTTACAAGGCCCTGTTTTCTGGCCCACTAACCTAATAGATCTTTTCCTCCCTCTAAAGGCCCAGTCTGTCTGGGGAACATCAAGGGGAACCACTGGTGTGTTCACAGCACTCACTGAACTCCCGGCGTTTTAGGTAAGGAGCCATTTGTGCTTCTGCTAAAGAATCTCCAAAAAAATTTGCAGATGAAAATGGTGACACTTCTGCCCTAAACAACTTTCTCCTGCATAATTTCCTTCTATCCTGTTTAAAGCAGGGGAAGGAACAAATTCAGAGAGAATGTGACCCATTGGTGGGATATCTGTAAGGATTGGGCTCAATCCAGCAAGAAATTGGTGTGTGTGTGGGGGTGTTTGTCATTGGAAAATGGTGATTGGTTGCCACTTAGGGAATTATGTATGGTAAGATTTCTTCTTAAGAAATACACCTTTTAAAAAAGCAGCAAGAGTTTCCATTGAGATGTTTCATGCAGGGCTTAATTTCTAGGAAGGGAGATGGTGGGAATCAAGTCTGATTGAAAATCTCATCCTCTATCTGGAAGCCTTTCCCCCAAATTTCAGAGCAAGGGACTAGTGGCTCCACACTGAGGGAAATGCACTCAGAGCCTGGTTTAAGGCAGTGTTACCATCCTTTCTTTATTCAGGATTAAGCCCAAATATAAACATTATATGCTAAGGTGGCTACAGTTCCCTACACCTTGTGGGTACTGCCATTTTGTCATCTTGAAGTAGGCAGTAAACTTCTGAATACCGATGCCAGGATGGTCTTGCCTGCTATGCTGTGTTGTTGACTTTCCAGTGTAACTGGTTGGCCACTGTGTGAGACAGGATGCTGTCCCACTATGACCCAGCAAGGTTCTTCTTATGTTCTTGTATAGTCCCAGAGATCTGCCATGTGCTTCAGTAGGAAATGTACATGTAACCATCATGACTCCTCAGTTTCTGTTAATTGGTGTACATTATTAGCAGAGTTTAGCAGATATCAGGAAAGGCCCAAATACTAGCGAGTTGCTTTGTATAAATGTTTACTAGCTAAAAGGATAGGGTAACATGAAGATAAAACAATAAATACTGTACTGTACTGTTACATATTTACAGTTGTCTCAGCAGATGTCAAGAACTGACTGACTGACTCTGACTGAGAGAACAAAGAAAGCAAGTTAATTTTATAACTTCAAGTATACACGCTTACAAATACGTAAGCAATAGCTATCAAACTGGCTCCTAGCTAATCAATAGGTCAGCTCATTAGAATGTGGCCTCAACATCCTGTTTACACACAGATAGTTAACACTTTCGTGGCTGGTCATGACAGACACCTTCAAATACCAACAATTCCACACCTGGGCCCATTTCAAGGTATGAAAATTGCACAGCAGGAAGGGCTGAAGTTGTTTTCACCTGCATGTCCCACTTAATGATAGAACCAGGCTCATGGTTTTTGGAATGCAATGAATTCTCAGTGCACATCTGCTACAAAATGGGACTTTGCATTATGTGATTTAGCCCTGTATATTCTCAAGCTAGAAGTAAAGTTTTTTTTTTTTCAAACCTATCTGTTTCCACAAAAGGGGAGGAGGTTCTGTTTAACTGTCCACACTTTACTACGCGTATGTTTCAGCCTCAGGAATTGCATGCTGGCCTCTGATGAAGTTGCTAGACTTTTTGAAATTCTAAAGATGTGTTCCGGGCTGTCAGAGATCAAGTAAGTCCTGAGAATTTTGTATATGTGAATGAATTAACTCTATTCACGGATACCTTTTGGGGCGCACAGTTTCAGATTGAATTTACATACCCAAATTTGCCCAGCTAGAATGCAAGCAACCTCAAGTAAACTTGCTGCGCCGTTTGCGAAGCACATGTGGCGTAGCCTCAGATTTCGCTGGTTTCGGGTTTCGCCAAGTGTTGCCGGATGGATTACCGGCAAAACCCAAAGTATGACTGTATAGGGCTATCCTTGAACTTTTATGGGAAGCTACAGTTGGTACAGAGTGCTGTGGCCAGAGTGCTGTCTGGAGTGAGTTGTAGGGACCATGTCACTTTGGTCCTGTTCCACCTAAACCATTGTCCAATTTGCTTTGGGTCTCAGCTCATGGCAGCTAGTATTTACCTTTACCTTGAAAGCGTGGGGCCAACATACCTTAAGGACCACCTTCTCCCATATGATGTCTGGAGAACCAAGAAAGGGCCTTCTTCCTCATGGGGCTGAAACTTTGGAACTCCCTCCCCAGAGAGATTCATCTGTCTGCCTCTGTTGGTGTCTTTCACCAGCAGATAAGGACCTTTTTGTTTCTTCTGGAATATCCCAAATAACAGTATTAGCTCTCCTTCTAGTTTTGCATGTTGATGTGTTTTTAAATGAATGTTTTAATTTTTACTGTATTTTAATTGTTTAAATGTGTTTATGCTTGCCACCTTGATGACCCTGATTGGCTGGAAGGGTGACATAAAAATATTTTAAATAAATAAGTAAAGCCAGTTATTAAGCTTCTAATGTCTTCTCTCTGAAAATCCTGAATGTGGGTCTCTTGCATAGGTGTCAAACTCGTGGCTCTCCAGATGTTATGGAGTACAGTTCCCATCATCCCCTGCCAGCATGATGCTGGCAGGGGATGATGGGAACTGTACTCCATAACATCTGGAGGGCTACGACTTTGACACCTGTGGTCTAGTGGCTCTGTGTCTGCAAGTGGTCTAAGTGATGGTTTGATGCCCCCAGTGCCAATCACAGCTACATGCACTGCACACTTCCCGCTATTTTGGCAAATTTCCTGAATTTTTCCTTTCATAAGTGACTGTAGGCCCAAACCTGGATGGCCCAGGCCAGTCTGAACTTGGCAGATTTTTGCCCTGGTTAGGACTCAGATGGGAGACCACCCAGGAAGTCCAAAGTTGCTATGCAGAGGCGGTTGCCAGCCAACCATCTCTATTTGTCTCTTGCCTTGAAAACCACATGAGGGGGTTGATTGTAAATTGATGGCCCTTTCCGCCACACAATGACTATGGTAAACTCCTTTCTGACATGCTTCGACCTTGGCTATGCAGCTTTTCTAGGATTGCACTGAATGATCAAGCTGTTGAACAACTACTGAAGTTTCTGCCCCATCTTCACAGTCTGAAGCTCTTGAGGTGAGTTTGGACGTCATCCTCTTTGGCCAATGCCTTGAATGTTGCGGGAGTAACTTGCATGAAGAACCATTAATCTCTTTCTCAGGTCTGGCGGTTGAAGAACAAACTTAAATTTGGCAGTTCCCAACACAATTAATTTCCCCTGACCAGTTTAATGTTATCTGATAACTAAGTACCGCTTCCCGCACGGGCCAAAAGTAGCGACAACGCTGATGACGCCGCACTGCGACGCGCATCCCAAAAGCTGCTTCACACAGACAGGGCGGAGCTGCGGCGCCCGTGAGTCTCCGCGAGAAATGTGGACGGTTCGGGTGACCGGAAGCGCTGGCGGAAGCGGCGCTCGCTGGATGTTGCTTCTGCGCACTTGGCAAGCCGCAGGCCCGGACGCCATTTTTTTGGACGACAGCTCCGGTACATGCTGCTCGCGACGAAAAGCGGGCGCGCCGATGCGCCACATGGGGAAAAGATGGTTTTGCTGCTGCATACACCGCCTTCGCTACCGGTTTAGCTGCTGCCGACGATGCCGACTAAGACTGGCCATACAGCACGCCGCTTCCGGACGCTTTTCCGCTGCGACGACGCCATATAGCTCTTAGTTCGCGGCGAAACGGCCTATGACCTAAGGTGCTAGTCTATTTACAATTAGATACAGCACTACTAAGATTTAGCAGATTTCCCATACAGTGTAAGTATCCAGGTTATTTGGGAGAACTGGAACAGAATACCAACGTGAATAAATGGCTCAGTTTTCTAATGGCAAAACCAAAGCCCCCAGTGGCTACCACTAGGTAAGTGTGGTGATAAGTCACACCCTGACAAGCTGAAGGTATCAAGAACAAGGTCCAGAGATGCAGGAACTAGGCAGAGTTACGAGAACACAGCATAGGGGAGAAACTGTAGAAGCAAGGATAATGCAAGAAATTCTGTAGGAAGAGCTGGATTCTTAAGCAAGATATACTGGTCTGCAAGGACTCCCAAGCTCAGATCTCATAAACTCCCAGATGACTTGCTGAGATCGATCTTGAGTTTGGGCATCTGGTTCCCAATACTTGATTCATGCTGCATGACAGTTTTAGATTTGGGGATAAAGTACATTATATGTTTGTGTACATGTTGCCTCTGGACTCATTGCTTTGATCAGAGTCAAAAATATTCCTTTAAAAGCCTCAGAAGGTGATTGTACTGAGGTTGGTTGGACATGGGTAGAGGCAGGAGCAGAAAACAGCCAAGGGGATGCCCCTCTCGATTTAGATGTCCACTATAAATATATATGTTTCAGATAAAGATGTTAGTATGACCAATTGAGGCTCAGCGCATTAGAATATAGTCACGAATGAATGTAAGAGTTATTCATTTTTACGCTTCCTTTGTCAAAACCATTATTTTGTGCATGATTGAACAAGGTACTTTGGTACAAAAGCATTTATAGATCATTGAACGACTATCACCAATACTTGCCTTTTGCAAACTGGTAGACACTAGCACTAGGACCCAGGCAGAGCATTCCACAACAAAGAAGGTCCAGCATGTTGAATTCTGTGCTGGAGGAATGTACAACCCTACTATCATCTTTTTTTGAGACAGAGGACAGCTTGTATAAAGTGGGTAGGTGTATTGGTCTGCAGTAGAAAAGCAAGGCCCCTTCCGCACATGCAGAATAATGCAAAAGTCCTTTTCTCAGTTATAAAAATCTGATGAATGGAGTTTTGACATTTGAAGCTTATACCATTGAAATCTAGGCTCAAACCTTGCTCTTCTATAGATACTGGAAGCTTGGGATCTGGGAAACTTTTGGCCCATTCTGAGGTCTCCTGATAGTCTTTATAGGAGATGTCTACTCCAGAGGCCTCTTGCTCCCCAGTAGATGAGGAACCATTTAGGGCAGAGGTGTCAAACTTGCGGCCCTCCAGATGTTATGGACTACAGTTCCCATCATGAAACTGTAGTCCATAACATCTGGAGGGCCGTGAGTTTGACACCTATGATTTAGAGGATGAAGAGCAACCTTGGAAGGATGTTGACAATTGCTAAATTTTCAATAATTCTGATTTCTTAACTGGCCATATACAAATTCACCTGATTTTCAACTCAGCAGTTTGAAGAGGGGCTCTGGAGAAATGTGTGGCTCAGTGACGGAGCATCTGCTTTGCATGCGGGAAGTTTCACAATCCATCTATTTAAAGAGTCTGATAGCAGCTGTGGATGGAGATCTCTTGTTGCCTGAGATCCCAGAGAGCTGCCACCAGTCACAGGAGAATATCCTGGGCTAAATGGGCCCGTGGTCTGACCTGTCACTGTATATGATTTTCGTTCCCCTTCTGCAGCATTGGGAACAACCCATTTTCACGAAACGGTGTTCTCCTTCTAGCCGATTCCTTTAACCGGTGTGAACGAATCTGTGAAGTTAAAGTCAGGTAAGAGGCTGAAGGCCAGTCTAAAAGTAGATTGTATTTGTTTATTTATATATTCATACCCAATTTTTCTGACCAATGGCAGAAACCAAAGCAGTTTACAACCACATCCTCCACTCGTCCATTTTATCCTTCAGTAACATCACTGTTGTGTGAGGTAGCTTAGACTGAGATAATCACTAGTCTAGGATTACTCTGAAAGCTTCCATGGCAGAATGGAGATTCAAACGTTAGTCTCCCAAATTCCAGGATATTCTCTTGTGACTGGCGGCAGTCTAACCCAGGTGTCCACAGTTTGGTTCCTGTAAGCACCCACTGACACGTTTTCTGGTGTCTGCCAAATATTTTTAGGAAGTGGATAGGACTTTTGCCTAACAGGGCTTCTGAGTGACTATGAGAGATTGATTGACTGTGCGGATTTTTAAAAATATTGTTTGGGCAGCAGCTGCCACCACAACACAAGGATCTACCCTTCGTTACTCAATTTAAGCCATTTTGTTGCTGTGCCCACAATGTCGTGTCAGAATTCCAAATGTGCCCACAGACTCAAAAGTATGGGGGACCCCAAATCCAACCACTATGCCATGCCAACTCTCAGTCCAATAGAAATCACAGCATAGGGATTTTATATCTCCTGGCTACCTTCTTCACATGCTCTAAAAGTTCAACCCATGAAGTATTAAAATTAAGATTTTTTTTTGCACATCTATAGATCAGGTGAAAATGCTTTCTTGCATTTTGTGGACTGTCAAGAAAGTCGAGAAATACGCTGCAGGTATGTGCAAATTGAGTAATCTTTATATTGTTTTGTTGTTTTGATCCTTCAAAGGAAAAAAATTAAAAGAAACAGTATGAAGGATTGATTGAAAAAAATCATACAGAGGATGAAATGTATCTCAACCCAAGCAGAGATGTAAAATTTCCCCCTCCTTTTTTCCAGAAAATAAAACTTGGGGAAAAATTGAAATATATGCAATACTTGTTGACCTATCAAACCAAAACTAAAATGCATAATATATAATTTCCTTAGCATGCGGATATTGTTATTATCCTGTTGTGTACCGCCCTGAGCCTTTCAGGGGAGGGCGGTATATAAATTAAGCATACCATACCATATACAATTGCAATATTTGACATATTTATGGAATTTAAGCTATAAATGCCTTAGTTTTGAACAAGCAAAATTGCAAATATGACCAATACTTGAGAAAACTGCAAACTGATGCAACCTATGCTGTGTTACAACTTGAACCATAATTTCTGCTATCTGGTTAGAGAGCTAAGTTCTCAGTGAAACTTTCAGAATTTTCCTCTGAGACTTTGGAGCAGTGACAGCCCAATCCAGAGCGGGAATGCAGGCGGGGATGGCCCTGCTCCAGCACTACCCTGCCTCTCCCAAGGGCTTCCCCACAGCTCAGTAAGCCCAGAAAAGCAAAATCTATCTAGGAATCCCCCATAGGGGAATCCTCTGTCAGTGTAAGGCAGCTGGGCAGGGAGTGGAAGCCGAGTAAGGTCAGCTCCACCCCCTGGCCAGCCCCTGGAATGCCCCTGGCCACGCCAGCACAGCTTTTTGTGCCAGCAGGCCTAGGTAAGGGTGGCAGCTTCCGAGTCAGGTGCAAGGAACCAGGTGGTGCATGGCTGCCAAGGTAAGTAACACCACCACCCCCTGCCACCAGCACATTTGCCCCTTGTTCTAGTGGGGTGGGCTCCCACCCTGGCGCAGGTCTGCACTGGCTCCAGAGGGGTCTGCCCCCTGCTCTGGATTAGGCTGCCCATTACTTTTTACCAGCCTGTCACAGCAGTTTGAGGGAGAGATCACTCCTCCTTCCACTTCTGCTGCAAGTTCTGCCGATCAATGGAGTTGATTTTGTCCCGTGGTCTCCTGTCGTTCCTGCCCACATGGATTTTGCCACACTAGGAATAGTCTTTTCAGGGCTGAGAAGGGGCTGTGGGAATGGAGAGGAATATGGAAAAATCTCCTATGTGCCTTTCATGCATCTATACAGGCTGCTATCATTATGAATATAAAAGGGCAAATCCCATATAAGTTGCTCAACATGGCTTGGGGGGGAAGGATGGAAAAAAACGAGTCACCTGAAGTCTGAGGATGTAAGGCAGCATACAGGTGTTTTAAATAAAACTAAATAAATGGTAAAAGATTTTTCTTCTTTTTTGAAGTCTTGCTCCTAGTCCTTTGTTTTTACATTAATCATTCCTCCAACAGGCTGATAGACTGTGTCATTGGCCAAGATGATATCAAAGAACTGTCCGTGATCCTGGAGAAGAGCGACTGTCTCGTAGAACTGGAGTGAGCTGAAACTCTGTTATTACATTCTCAAAAACATAAACTTCAAGTGTTGTTTAAGTCTCCAGTGTTCCAGTGTTGTCCTTTGTTTAAAGTAATAGATTTTATTCAATGTTTATCATAAAAACCATTCCAGTACAATTACATAAATACTTTTAAAAAAAAATGTGGGTAGCAGCTGCAATAGAAGAAGAAGAGTTTGGATTTATACTCCCATCTTTGTGTCCTGTAAGGAGACTCAACGTGGCTTACAAACTCCTTTCCCTTTGTATTGTCGAAGGCTTTCATGGCCGGAATCACTGGAGTGTTGTGGGTTTCTCGGGCTGTTTGGTCATGTTCCAGTAGTATTTTCTCCTGACGTCTCGCCTGCATCTGTGGCTGACATCTTCAGAGATCCTCTGAAGATGCCAGCCACAGATTCAGGTGAAACATCAGGAGAAAATGCTACTGGAACATGGCCAAACAGCCCGAGAACCCCACAACACTCCTTTCCCTTCCTCTCCCCACAACAGACACCTTGTGAGGCAGGTGGGGCTGAGAGAGTTCAGAGAGAACAGTGACTAGTCCAAAGTCACCCAACAGGAATGAAGGAGTGCGGAAACACATCTGCTTCATGTGGAGGAGTAGGAAATTGAAGTCAGTTCTCCAGGCTTTGAGCTTTGTATATATAACCTTTATACCATGCTTATTTTGTTAAAGCTAGTTTACAATCATTCCATTTTATTTCTTAAAATGAACAGAAAGATATTTTTTTAAAAAAAGAAACTTGCATAATTTGGTAGATTAGTTAACACAGCATCCTGCAGTAGCTTACATTGATTGCTTTTGTAGGTTTGTCACATTATATTTTTATCTGTGACTTTTTGCATAGGATGGTTTGAATATCTCAACAGATCATTGACGTAGCTTTGCCTTAATTCAGACCATACAGAACCCTGATTTTAGCACCAGAGACTGTAAATTTGTACCTAATATCTATAACCAGTTGGGTCTTGCTGGGTTGAATGCATTTCCTATCCATCCTCCTTGCTCAAGATTTGTTTGAGATGATGCCCATGTACAACAATATGATAAAACTGCAAAGCTACAACTTAAAACCAAGCTTTAAAAACCACGACATAAAAATAGGGCATATTTTGGGTAATAACTTTCATTTTGACTTGCCTTTGAAATACATTGGTACAATATTTTGCTTCTTTCTGTATATATCCAGTCAGGCTTTGTATGTTATATTTCTTTTCAGTCTGTCCAGGAATTGTCTTGGCAATGACGGGTTGAGGTGTCTCTTAGAACATTTGCCCAGGAGCCACACTTTCTGTCTCATGAAGTAAGCGGATGCAGGAGCACCAATGGCGAACCACTTGTGAGGACTGCCTTGTAAGATTCAATCATTTTCATATCCAGCTGACTGTGTTGACTGTGTTGTGTGTTTTTGTACAGAATCAGCCACAACGGAATCTCCCAAGATGGCGTCCTCTCTCTCGTTAATGCCTTGGTCACCTACCCAAATGCCGCTGAAGTTTGTGTTAGGTATTATCACATGTGACTTATCTCCTCTACTCCCCTTGATATGTCACGCTTGGATCTGATTTGGATGTGGAAAAGAATTGAGTGAGTGAGCTTTTAATGAGAGATTTACAGATGGCTTCTCTCACAGTCAAGAGGTAAAAGACTCTCAGTTTGGAAAAGAAAATGAAAATTACTTCAGAGGAGAGCAAGTTGCACTGCAGAAAGTACAATGGAGACAAGAGGGAAAGAAGTGAAGAGATCCTGATATATACGGGGAATGAGAAAAGGAATGGAAGTATAAAGATGGGATGCCTGGGCTGTTGGAGCCAATCATGAAATGTTGCCAGGTTCCAAACCAAACATCTTCCAAAGATCCAGGCAGATGTTTATGGGATGGTATTCCCTGCACATGCACAGCTACGCAGGCACAGCCGATCGTATTGTGGGACGACTGGAATGGCTGTGGGGGTGCATTTCTGAATGCTTGCACAGCTACACATGTGTGGCAGGAAATTAAAAAAGAGAGAGAAAAGAATCTCCATGCAAAGGTGCAAAAACAACCTGCACTTTTTCCATGGGCTCCAATCGCTGCCTGCATGGCATGCGTGTGAACAGGAAAAAGGAAAATGGGTTCCTTTATAATGACTGCAACCCATTATACATTTGCTCAGTGGAATCAACCAGTTCTTTGGGGAACAAGATGAGAGCTTTGCAACAGTCTTCTGCCTCTCCTCCCACATCTGTTGCAAAGTCCTCAACACAAGGACTTTGTAATGCATAAATAAGCTCTCAGTTGCTAAAAAAATGAGCCAAGAGCCTGTATGGTGTAGCAGTTGTTGTGTTGGGCCAGGAATGAGGATACTGGGTTGGGGACACATGTTCAAATTCCCACTCAGCCCATGAGACTCACCTGTAGTCACACTCTCTCAGCCTAACCCCTACTGCACCGTTATAAAATCTGAGGTGGGGAGAATTAGGTACACGAGTCTAAGATTGCTGTAGGAAGGTCAGGAAAAGAATGTGACATATTCATTCCAGAAACTTAGTGATGGACTAAATTGCTTTTCACAGACATGATTATTTCCTCTAAATCTGCCTGTTCTTTTATTCCAGCATGTGCTCTGAGGAAACTCTGATGATCACCTTTGTGAGAGAAAATAATCCTCAAAAGATCCTTAGGTAAAGTATTAGTCCATGGTGCAAGAGTATGCCATGACTGAATTGCTAGTTTGTGATGACAGATACTTTAATTATAATAATTCAAGTATAAGTATCTGTGAGTTACAAAGCACCCGTCCATAGTAGGAGGCTGCCTGCTACTTCTTTGCATGAACCAATGCTCTGACCCTACCTTCTTCCACACTTCATGGTGTGGAGAAATACCCTCCATTTTGAGCTGTAAAGCAGAGTTTGGGAGTGGCAAACCCCTCACATTCACTCCAGAAAGTTTCTCTATCAGTAAAAATGGAAGGAAACAGGAGAAAGGTTAATTGTTCTCAAGCCGCAGCCATCCCATTAATGGCTCACACAGGTACCCAGTACCTAAGGTCTAGTTATGCCAATGTTGCCAGCCTGCAGAGAACAATCAAGGGGTGATCTCACACCCTGGCAAGAATGTGAGACTTAGGAGGGGACAGAGAAGTGGGAAGGCCAAATGCTAGATTTTATCTCTTCCTGGGTATAATGAAAAGGGAAGGATTGACCCGTGGAGGTTGGGCGAAGAAGAAGAAGAAGAAGAGTTGGATTTATACCCCCCTTCTCTCCTGTAAGGAGACTCAAAGGGGCTTACAAACTCCTTTCCCTCCCCCCCCCATAACAAACACCCTGTGAGGTAGGTGGGGCTGAGAAAGCTCCGTAGAGCTGTGACTAGCCCAAGATCACCCGGCTGGCATGTGTTGGAGTGTACAGGCTAATCTGAATCCCCCAGATAAGCCTCCATAGCTCAAGCGGCAGAGTGGGGAATCAAACCCAGTTCCTCCAGATTACAGTACACCTGCTCTTAATCACTATGCCACTGCTGCTCCCCATGCAGTAAATCACCCATCTGGTAGCTAATCAAAGTTAGCAAGAGCACTAATTCAGTATCTAAATAGTGACATGGACAGAGTACTAGGAATGCTGGCTCTTATTATTACCTGATCCTTTTAGCTGGAGATGCTGAGGATTGAACCTAAGACCTTGTGCTCTGCCACTGAGCCATGGCCTAGGGAGAGGGACTGAGGTTGAAACTGTGAGTCACAGAAAGCCTATGATTTCATCTCCATGGATTGATGCCATGGTGCTGTGTGTGAACTCCTTTTCTTTGCACTGTTTTCCTGGTAGAAATCCCTGCCTGCTATTGGCCCTGATGGGGGGAAATACAGTTATCCAAGATGGCTTTTTAAACATTTAAACAAATGTCAGTACAGCCAGCCACACATCTCCCATACAATGTGAGGTTCAGTCAATGCTGGATAAATCTCTCACCTCATAGCTGCTATTTGCCTCAGTGCATGGGCAGGACATGCAAAGAGAACCTTGCAAAGATGATTGACCTGTCTAGAAAGATCCACCCAGATTATTCCTCCTTTCTTTCAGGCTAAAAGAATGCAGCTTCCAAACAGAAGAGCTGGTGCAGCTGGCAGCCCTGCTAGGAAGGTGCCTGGCCCTAACTGACTTCATGTGAGTTGGATAGTTGCTGGCTTTGATTGACATGACGCTCTGCTCTGACCACCTAGGAAGAGGCTCATAAAACCCTTTATCCTCTTTCTTCCTAGGTCAGTCAATAATGGCATGACACTCAGTGATGCAGGTGCTCTGATTAGGACCCCACGGAAACCTACGGGCATGCTAAGGATGGGGTAAGAATTCTGTCTGTTGTCTTATCTAGTTCAGTTTGCATCAAAGAATGAAATGAGATTCTTTCCTTATTCTGCTCTGCTGAACTTGATGCTACGGCTGCCATGGGGCTGCTGGGCTGACCAGCACTGGCCTCCTTTGTGTACCTCTCCAGTAACATCTAGTAAAAATGTATGACATGACATGGTTGCATTTAGAATTGCCCACTGCATGTAGTGACCATTGAACTGGGGCAGGGAAATTCTGAAAGTGAGGTCACATGGCTTATTTAGTAGCTACATAGAGGGAGAATTAGGATGGTGGCAGCCCACATCCCAGGCCCATAGAAGGCACTGTGTGTAGTATCAAATGATGTTTATAGATTGTTTTGATCAAATGGAACAGTCCCTAAGAAACAGAGTGGTCTACCAAACAGAGTTGGGGTTCAAATGTTGGCAGGGAAGTGTAGGGTTGCCAGCAACATGGGAGAAAAAATCTTGCCCATTTAAACAGAGGCTTAATGTTTGGAAATGTTAGGTAGGTAGAAGTAGCCCCCTTTGCAAGCGCCAGGTCATTACTGACCCATGGAGTGACACCACATCATGACAGTGTGTGGTTTCACTTAAATATGATTGTGGCAACATTGTCTTGTGACTTCCTCTGCACCTAATCCAGATCCAAGTACAGAGGTGACCTCTTGAGATCTCTTCTAGTCTACTGAAATATCAGAAGCTATATAGGATTTTCTTTGGTTGTGGGTGGGTCTTCCAAAACCTAACCCTCCTGTCCCATGACTGGCAAAACCAAAATAAAAGATATGCGTTAAAAATACTGCAGAAGGAAAAAAAATTTATTTGTGTTCATTATGCACATGAATTTGAGCTGCATCCTTTATATATTGCAGAATCCTTTCTTCTCTCTCACAGAATTTTTACATCTAAGAATGACAGCCAGGGTAGCTAAAGTAGGTTTCGGAGAAATTAAATACATTTCAAAACACTTTTCCAGTTTGGATAGTTATTGCCTTTTGCACTGATGTAGCCTCACAAAATTCAGCTGTCAAACTTAGTTTGTGCTAAATTAACTTTACAGCTATACTGGTTGTGGTGGAAGTTGTCTGTGTGGTTTGCATCTGTTGATCTTTAGACTTATTCGCCTGCATCTATGACTGGCATCTTCAGAGGTGTATCTCAAAGGGAAGTCTGTAACACACTGTTCCCTCTGTGATACACCCCTGAAGATGCCAGCCACAAATGCAGGCGAAACGTTAGGAACAAGATCCAACAGACCACGGCCACACAGCCCAGAAAACCCACAACAGCCAGTTGAATCCGGCTGTGAAAGCCTTCGACTACTTTATAGCTATACCTTTCTTCCTGAAAGCGAGACATCATTTCCATTCTAAAGGGATGTGTGGTTAGCAAATTGGGTACAGGATGCTGTGTGCACTGGAAAAAAAGAAAACAGTGTTAACCTGAATGAGCCTCTCTTTGCCCCTGGTTGCTAAGGCAGGGCAGGACTAGAAAGAGAAGCGGAATGCATGTTTCAGCTGATGTTGGTTTTACATTAGCATCAAAGACCGATTTCAGAGGGGAAAAAACACTATTTAAGCTTCCTGGATGGGAAGAAATGTTTCAAAGTCAAGCAAAGGCTGTTTATGCTTTCATTGCAGCATAGAAGAGCCGTGGGTGAAGAATGAAAGCCTAGTTGGCCTTCTGAAGTTGGCCGCTGAAGTCCAGGGGAACATTACTGAAATCACGTAATTAGAGCTTCAGTGTCTGATGGCTTTTTGTGTTGCTTTCCAGTGTGGTAGTAGAGAATTGGGAGTAAGGATCCAGAAGTGATGCTATCCATTTTCTTTTCTTTTTTGGTTCAAGAGAGTATTCCGTATGGATTCCCATATCGATTTCTAGATGCAGCCATAGCTACATATCCCTCCCTTAAAATCATTTAACTGAATGGAAGGGTTGCCCATGGAGGAATTAATATTGAAGCTGCACTCTTGACAAAAAAGTTGTGCACACAGACTTTTCACAGCATACATGTGCAGGATCACTTAAAAAAAAAAGTTAAGGATGACCAATTTCTATGGTTGACACATTGCATCTTTGAGATGTGAAGGACTTTGCATTGTCTCTTAACCCCAGACTTCATGGGGGAATGTCAGGGTGCCATTCCTACGGGGGCGGGGGTGGGGGGGTGGGGAAGAGCTGTGAGGATGAGCTTTGCCTTTGCTTTGTAGGTGCTTACCTGAATCCTGCCCTTGAAAGTTCTGTGGTTGAATCTGACTCTCAGGCTGGACTCGTACTATTACTTTGGTTCACATGGGGGGTGGGGTGGGGATTGCTATATTATATTATCAACAGTTTTGGTGCCATCACGTCAGAACTGTCTTCTGCTGTTATTCAGCTGTCATGAATAAAATGAGTTGTTCTATGAACTGAGAGTTTGACAGGGAACTACAAGAGTCAACAACATACATTACATTCTAGAATGAAGAAAGGGAACTAACTGATCTGGCATTCCCTGCCAGTCTTCCCTCTTTTCGTGTTCTCTTCCTCCTTCCTTGCCCATTGTTTCGTGTTCTCTTCCTCCTTCCTTGCCCATTGTTTCGTGTTCTCTTCCTCCTTCCTTGCACCAGGAGTCTTGCTGTTACTGTGATGGAAAGTGCCATTAATTTGCATCCAACTTATGGGCAACCCTGCAGGGTTTTTGAGGCAAGAAACAGAGATGGTTTGCCATTTCCTGCTTCTGTGTGGTTATGGATTTTCTTGGTGGCCTTCTATCCAAGTACTAGCTGATTCTGCTTAGCTTTCAAAATTTGATGAGATTGGGCTATCATGGGTCATCCTGGTCAGGACTGCTGTTACTACAATATGAAACAAGAGGATAGGTGGACAACCGGAGGAGAAAGAGAATCCATGACTGTTGAACGTTCCACTACCTCCAAAACTTAATGATTTAGTGTCAGTCACCCCCATGTGACTCTTCCTATCTAGAAACAATTTGAATGGTCTTCCAAAGTATGCCGATATGTATATTTATGCAAGATTAAAAAACTTTACCCTGCCTTTTATGTACAAAGCTAGCAATCCCAAGCAGGTCAACTCAGAATCCTCCTCAGCTGTATTTAGCGAGGCTTGCTCCTGGGAAAATATTTTTAGGATTGCACTGTAATGGCGGCAGCTTGTCATGGAATTACTTGGAAAATTCTCACGAGGAACACATAAAACTTCTTAGGGAAATTTTGAGGGCTGGAGCTTGATGCACAGTTCATACTTAGATCAGATACATTATATATTTAGCATGTGTATACATGACACGTGAAAATAATTTCAGTCTATATAATTTTCCTTGCTCCCCACCCCAGGATAAGGAGAGACACATCTCTCTTTGTAGTGGAACAGGAATTTTCTCATCCAGTGGAGAAAGTGGAGTCTGTGGCTAGCAGGTAAGATTAGCATTGCGTTTCCAGGGGTGGTTGTTCATTTTAGAACTTTATAGACTGTTGTACGGAACTGCAATTTGATGTGCTGTGCAGAAATCAGCATGAGTGTGTAAGCATTCATAAAGGGATGAACCATATTGCCAGTGCATGATGCTCGCCACATGAGCTGATCATGTGCAGACAAAGAGGCCAGCTGAAATATTTCCAGCCTTACCCTAAAGAGAGAGAAAAGACATGAAGTATCCACTGAAGTATCTTACAAGCAACATCTGTTCTAAGCAGCTGTTATTTGTGTGTATTTGTTTGTCTGGGACCTGCAGGCTCCATCAGTGTGAACTAGAAGCCAAAGGCGTGCCCTTCCTGCCAAAGCTTGTTCGGAAATGCCATCACCTCCACACGTTAAAGTGAGATTTTTTTTTCATCTGCAATATTAAAAAAAAGATCCTGAAGGAAAAAGAGAGAACTCATCTCCCTGCAAGGGGTGGGGGGTGGGGGGGCAGGGGACTGGTTCTTTGTAATGTTGTTGGCTTGCATTCTTTTCTGGAAGAGTTTGTGTGCTTTTATGCAAGGAAGAAAGCTCAGCTGGCAAACCCACAAACACACAAGAAGCTGCTTCCTGCTGAGTCAGGCCTTTGGTCTGTCAAAGGCAATGGTGTCTACTCTGACTGGCAACAGCTCTCCAGGATGTCAGGCTGAGATGCTTTACCTAATCACCTATGTGATCCTCCAATGCTGTCTTAGATTAAACTGGACTTCCCAGTGGCCTCCTTTTAACTTCAGTGCGTTGGGTTTTCCCAAATGATCACCTGTGAACAAGTTCTTTCCCTTGTCTTTGCAGCTGGTCTGAGGTGCACCTCACAGATACCGAAGCAGCAACTGTCTTCAATGCCCTCTTGCATTTTCCAGCTCTGAAGAGGCTCGAGTATGCAGAGCGTAAATTTCAATAGTTTTGTGGTTTGGATTGTTTTTACCTGTTGGGTTGTTTCTGGCAACTGCAAGGATTTTGATCCCTAAGAGCCAAGCTAGATAGTATGGGCAGGCAGGGGACAACCATGGCTCTACATGCCATTTTAGAAGAGAATTTCACCTGTTAAAAACTGTTGGGACAGCCCAATCCTCATCAAACCCATGGTGCAGCAGCAGCATGCAAACTTGGGCCCCTTCTGCACATGCAGACTAATCCACTTTCAATCCACTTTGCAGCTGGATTTTACTGTGCAGAATAGCAAAATCCACTTTCAAACAATGGTGAAAGTGGATTGAAAGTGCATTATTCTGCATGTGCGGAAGGGGCCTTGTTTCCCCCCCCCCCCCCATGCATTTTAAAGTACCCCAGTGATTCCGGCCGTGAAAGCCTTCAACAATACATCTTCAGTAATTAGCTCAAATCAAAATTACAGCTGCACTACTGCACTGTCCTAAAAATCTAGGGTGAGATTCTCCCATAAAATTCAACATTGATCCTCTTCGCAGAGCAAGGTACAAGTACTTACTGAAGAGTAAATCCATATGGAGCAATGGTACGGAACTATTTCTTCCTGACCATTGGGAATAATGCAAGTTTCTCACCCTCATTTCCTCTTAAGTATTAAAAAGCTACTTCCAGTTTTCCATCCTGGGGATACTAAAGAGTCAGCTCACTTTTTGGAGGACTCATTGAAAGGCAGACTCATCCTGCTATGGTTCTGAATTTGCAGGTTGACATGTTGCAGGATATCTCCCTTTGGAATTGACTGCTTGACTGGGACACTGAGTCAGTGCCATACCATTGAAGACATCAAGTAAGTCAAATATGCATTGTGTGGTTGATACTGATATCTAATCTCTGAGATGGAATGAATCAAGTGCCAGTTTATTTACCTCTGAGAGTGAGGGGGAGGTATGACTTCTGGTTAAGAGTATTCTCCGCCCTTTTTGAGGGGCTGACAATGTATTGGACACTTGGGCCTGTCAAACTGGAGCCACAGTAGATCCACCAACTTTATTTGCCTCTGCTAAGCATCCTCATCTCACTATGGTTTTGGAGCTCTTTGACCAGAGGTGATAGTGGGGGAAAGTGAAGGAGTAAATCAACACAAATGAGTATATCAACAATGATTATGTAGCTCATAGAGCTAATAAATATTTTCCTGAAATTATATTTCTCAAGCACATCAAGCACGAATGCCGTACAGCTCATCATTATCAAGGTTACAAAACCTTTTCCCGTGAATTATCTGGCATATACCTCCAAGGGATAAAACCTAACAGACTTATGTATATGTACTCTGAGACAAATCTTCTTGGGTGCCTGGCTAAAATGGTTATGACAATGTTACCCTTTTGAATAAAGGAGAAAATAAAAAGGCCGCATGAGTTTCTAACAGATAAAAAATAAGACCAAGGCTGATGGTACAAGTAAGGTAAAATTGTATTTTATTACTTAGCTAAAAATTCTCCATGTATTTCACCAACAGGCTTCTTTGGGGAAATCTGTTAGTCTTTCAGCATCCAATCAACAAGGGTCCAGATCAGTAGCAATATTGGACCCCTTTCATGCCTAGGCTGGTAATAAAGTGACATTATTATTTAATATTAAATTGGTTCACGGCAACCCAATTATTAGTAGCAAAATGTTGGAATAGTTCAGAATACCTCCTTTTTCTGCCTCATAAAAACTTGTGGAGGTGTTGAAAATGGTAAACATTACTGATAGGTTTTATAAACAACCTTTACATTGTATGGCAAACTACTGTTGAATATATGGTTAATTTTCATCATTTTGGGGATGTGGTTTATTTTGGAGGTCTATTCATTGGATGTCTGCACAAATATTTGATTGTTTTATGAAGTTTTTTCTCTTCGGTTTTTTTGTTTAATTTTTTTTCCTTTGAGGAAAATTAGAACGTGTATTAGGGATTTTGTGATGGGGAGGAAGTAAAAATGGAAATAAAAACCAGTTACCAAAACACTGGAATTAAAAAACAACAACACCTAAGTCTGTTTTTCAGATTAGTGTTCATTCTTCCTTACTGGAAAGCAACTGGGAGGAGCCAAAGCTCATTCAGTGAGAGATACTCAGTAATCCAATTCCCACATGGGTCCATTAGAGGACCAGTTCTCTCAGGTCTCTCTTTTATTCTAGAAAAAAACGGGGCAGTGGTAAATAATGAATCCCTAGTAGATAGACAACCTTATTAGCAAAAATAGCAACTGATTAAGTTTTTAAAGGATTGTGTTGATCACATAATTCCAGATTCCTGTTCTCTCTCCTTTCTGCATCATTATTCATGACAACAACTTACTATGGTATTTTCTTTCTAGCATATCCAAAAGCAATGTTGGCACTGAGGGCGTTTGTGCTCTGGTAGATGCTCTGGAAGGAAAACTCCACTTGAAAAGCATAAAGTCAGTTTGTCTTTGATTAATATGAGACTTTGGTGATTTAAATAAGAACCCTGTTATAGTCTTCCAATCCATTTTTTTCTGTGTAAGAGAATACAATATAAACAACCCTCCCTAAAGCATTCCTTCAATAACCTCGTTGAGGCTTTCCAAAGGAATGGCAGGAGTATTCGTTTCCTTCTCAGAGTTAATTTCTCAGTCGATCACCCACATTTCCAGACAGATCTCATGATGGGGTTTAAAAAGTCTACAAACACTCCAGAAAAATAGAACGGTTTAGTCTCTCTTTGTTGAGGACTACTGTGGGTTGTGAAGTCCATGCAGTTGGATTTTTGCTTCAAGTAATGAAGTTAAAGAATCTACCTTCCATACTCCATATATCCTGTTCTTGCAGTCGTATTGCCCACAGATTAAGATTTGCTTATGTGATTTTCAGTTGTGCCATGACTAATGCCTATTCCTGTACTATCCTCTGCCCATTTCTTAGCCTCGGTTTTTTGAATTTTGAAAATGGAAGTGCTCTAAAATTGATTTCAAGACTCTCCGCACTGCCTCTCCTGAGAAGACTTGTGTAAGTATATCTGTCAGTCAAGGTCCAAGCCAGTTTCTTCAGGTCTTCATAACGCCAGCATTAAGACCTACCATTTTTGACTTGTTATTTGCAAAAGTGGAGTAGGGAGTCAGCATGCTATTGCTGTCCCACCAGGCCCTGCTTCCTTCTGTGTTGGGGGGAAGGCAGGCAGGTGATTGGTTGGTCCGGGTGGAAGAGTGCTTTGCCACCACTGCCCCACCGGGTCCAACTTGCTCTTGGATTGGGGGACTGGCTGAGCTACAAGGAATGCAGTGCGGCCAATCACCACACAGGATTTGCTTCCATACATGGGTTGTCTTGAATCGAGTCCTGCACAGCTATTGGTTGGAAGTGAATCGTCACCACATGTTCGAACCTTAGGCAATTATGTCTTAAGATTGAGGTGCTACAATATCATTGACTAATGTTTGGTGATTTCATGGCTGTTTTTCAGTTTGAACAATAATGGTATTAGTAGTGAAGTCTGCCCCCATCTTGCAGAAACTTTGAAGAATGCCATTCACATGGAAGAAATCAAGTAGGCACATTTTCCTTGTTAATTTTTCTCAACTAACATTTGTGAATTATATGTTTATGAGTTCAGGTGCTACAATTTTCTTAGAATTGCATAAACTGGCTTCTTAAATAAATGATAGGATTCCTCTAATTCCTACTACATGTCTAAGATCTACTCCTTAATTCCCGAGTTCATTATTGATTTGATTTCTATTCAATCCAAAGGAAAACACATTTTGTTATTTCTATACAGTCCAAAGGAAAGTACATTCTTTCTGTAGTTACCAAAGCCATAGCCAGTTATATATCATCAGGTTCGATATAGTTGGACTCTAAATTTTGCTAATAGGATTAGATCTGTAGTTTATGCACGAACCACAATGATTTAATCATCCCCTAAGTACTTCATAGTATTTATGGAGGCATTATTCTGATGGCAGAGGGCTGGTGATTGCTGACAGATCCAAGGTCTCCCCTGAACGTTTTTGGATCACATTAAAAGCTTTAAACAGCAGCACAGGTGGATCCATCAGGGCCAATAAAAAAATTCTTGTTAGGAGGGAATCTGTCCAGCTGATTAAATGGTACTGGCAGGAAGACCAGGAGCTGAATCCAGGAGCAAGATATGGGAATAATCTGGGGCTAATTGTAAGATGTTTTCAGGATAAACTCCAATTAAAAAGATTTGTACATAGCAAGACAAGAAAAGAGGATTCTGCCTCAGGGCCAAACAGATGTGACACCAAGAAGGATATGAATGGGCTCTCAATATCTTTTAATAAGCAATTGTGTAGGGCAGGGGGATCCAACTCTGGCACTTCAGATGTTCACGGACTACAATTGGCCATGCCAGCAGGGGCTGATGGGAATTGTAGTCCATGAACACCTGAAGCACCAGGGTTGGACACCTTTGGTGTAGGGCAATGAGGTGGGAAAATGGGGGGGGGGCAGGGAAAGGCTTATACCTGTCTTCCACTTGTGCTATAGTCCTGATCAGGCAAATAAATCTGGAGTCCATGGAGCTCCCTCTGTTTCAAGACCGAATGTTTGTGGTTCATCAACCTTCACTAAATAAGGCAACATCTCAGGGACCTTTTTTGAAAGTTATAAACTAGAAAATTATGACATGAATAAGAGTATGTTTTCTTAACAAGCTTTGCTTTTTTCATGTGAAGTTTAAGCTACAATGAGATTGAGGATGCTGGAATAAAAGAAATAGCCACAGCTGTTCTGGAAATGAAGATCTTGAAGCAAATCGAGTGAGTCTCTCGTGTCTGTGTCCACCCTGCTGGGGATCTAGGTTATAGGAAAGGCAACGACAAATCACCTCTGCTTCTCGCTTGCAATGAAAGCCCCTTGCTGGGATTGCCATGTCAGTTTCAGCTTAATGGCACTTGCGTACATACTAAGTCTGGATGAAGTTCCAGTGCAGTGTAGTGGTTAAGAGCAGGTGGATTCTAATCTGGAGAACCAGGTTTGACTCCCCACTCCTCCACCTGACTGGCAGAGGCTGAACCAGATGTGTTCCCACATTCCTGCTGGGTGACATTGGGCTAGCCACGCTTCTCTCAGAACTCTCTCAGTCCCACCTACCTCACAAGGTGTGAGGAGAGAAAAGGTGGGGTATAAATCCAAACCCTTCTTCTTCTAAGTGGTATGCCTGAGTTGCTTTCTCATAGTGTCAGTATCCTCCTCATACAGTCTTCCTCATCCACTCCTAACCTGTAGTCATTTAAGGTCATGGAACTTACAGTGCATCTGAGCAGGTGATTAGAGCACAACAGCTGAGGTTCCTGACTTCCATGAATTCCTCTGTTCTGCCAACAGTGCAGCCAGACAACATAGCAATGCACATATATTCAGGGTTGGAAGGACAACTTGACCCCAGTCACATGTGCACGGGAGTCAGGGCAGTGTGGATGGGAGCTTGGGCCAATCCTCACAAAATGGACAGCACATGAAAAGCAACCTGGGCCAGGGAGACTCACGTACCAATCTCTTTGCAGTCACAAAGGTCACTGTATGGTCTTCAGCAATTAGGTCTCACGCTATAGTTTAAAAAAATCCCTTTGAGGAAGATTATCAAAATGCATTTAAAAATACAAAAAATGTTCTTAGATCTTTTTTTTCCGGTATTACCTTTCTTTTGTTGTGCTCTCCTTTGTGTCCCCCCCCCCTTTTAATGTTCTGCCTCTTTTTTGATCTGCTACTATTTATGTCTTGCGTATCTACAATCATTTTAGCTTGTCACATAACGGCATCAGTCCTGTGGGAGGACAGTGTTTTGTGGAAGCTCTGGCTAGAAGTTATCAGCTGGAAGAGCTCAGGTAAGCCTGCTGTTTCTCCTTGGTTTTTCTGCTGGTCCCTCCAAAAAGCCCACATCCCTGTTCCTTGGCACACTTGAGGCATTTTAAGCCCCTCCAACTGATCTTCCACTTCCTGCCTCGTCCCTCCCTCTGTCACTCCCTTCCACACACACACAATGGATGCCATGATTCCTTGTGATACTATCCTTTAAAGGACATAGCTTGGGTCTGGGGTCCTGACTCTGTGTAACACACAGAGGTGAGTTGCAGGTTCTCCTCAGTTCAGTGGGGCCCAGTTCAGTGGTTTCAGATGGGAACTGTGTTGTGAGTGGAAATGGGGCTGCAGCCTCCCCACCCCCCCTACTTTCCTGACCTGAAACAATCCTGGAATGATGCTATCTGGCCCACTGAGGAAGACAAAATGTCCCCAAGGCCTTTCACAAATATGAAGCATTTCGTTCATCCCTGAAATGGAAGACAGTGCTATCAGGGCTGGTTCCATATTTGGGGTAGGGCTTGGGCAGAGAATGCCCAGGGATTCCACCATGCTCACTACCAGGCTTATCTACCCATGTGCTCCTAGCTGCCTGTATGTCCTTCACATGCCCATTAGCAAGCTTTCTTGTCACCTGTGGTCACAGCCCACACTACCTATGTCCCTGTTCCCTGATGGTGATAGTCAGCAGTTGTAGCTGGGAGTGCTGTTGCCGTGGCAACCACCCACATGCCTTTGCTCAGCAGCACTAGGCAAATGAAATCATGGCAGCCAAAGCATTGGCAAGGAGGTAGGGGAAGAGTATGAACATGGGTTTCAGAAGATGTGTGGTTGTTGGCAGAAGTGGGTCTCACCCGAAGCTCTGGGCCCTGGCACCTGTCTCAACTCAGGGGGTGCCAGCCTTGAGTTCAATGTTTCATGCTTTAGAAGTGGCATTTCACCCTCTGTTTTCTTTCAGGTTATCTGAGAATAATATTGGACCTGAGACAGTGGCAAAGCTGGCTGCAATTCTGCCTTCTATGCACAGCTTGAAGCTCCTTCAGTAGGTGTCTTTGTTTAATCCGGTATTTTTTCTTACCTTTTCTTATTTACCACTGTGACCTTCCTCCTGCTTACCTACAGATGTGCTTACACTTACACATACACACAGGTCTATCACCTACTAATGGGAGTTTCCAGACCATTTATGTATACACTATTCATCTGTTACTGAGAAGCACTTGATGCTTTAACATTCCCCACATATTGGTTTAATCAGGTTACGCTCCTTCGAATTGTTCCTAGCCAAGCTCATCTGCAATTTGGGCTGCCTGACCACCTTCTTGTTCGTTTGTTCGTTTGTTCGTTCGTTCGTTCGTTCGTTCGTTCTGTCTTGCTTTCGCTGCTTTGGCTTAACATTACTTTGTTAGACCAGTCTCGTCATTTTTACTAAGTAGCTGGCTGCTCTTTCTTTCTTTCTTTCTTTCTTTCTTTCTTTCTTTCTTTCTTTCTTTCTTTCTTTCTTTCTTTCTTTCTTTCTTTCTTTCGGTCTGTCGGTCTGTCGGTCTGTCGGTCTGTCGGTCTGTCGGTCTGTCGGTCTGTCTGTCTGATTGTCTGTCTGTCTGTCTTGCTTTCACTGCTTTGGCTTAGCATTATTTTGTTAGACCACCTTGTCAATTTCACTAATTGCATTTCTCCCAATGGGGGAAATATACAGATTTGTATTATTGGGAGTAGGATGATCTTGAGTGGACAAATTGCAGGAATTGAAAGAATAAAATAACTGCCCTTCCCCACCACTCTTGATTGAAGTCCTGAAAGCTACTTTTCAATAAATAGGGTCAACAGCACCACAGGTGGCTTGGGGGTGGTATTGCAGTGACCAGATTCACTAGCAGTCAGCAGACAATAGGAGGTGCTAACAGGTACCCACCCAATTACATTTTCAGTTAAGCAAAGGATACCATGTGCAAATCATTTTCCTTCTTGTCTTCCCAGCCTGTCATCCTGCAACATAGACTCTGATGGAGTTTCTCATTTGGCCAAAGCGCTGTCTGAATGTCCACAAATACAGAATCTCAGGTAAAAAAAGAATAAAAGTTGGCTGCCTTTCCTAATGAGACGTTATTGGAATACCAGGGTTTATTGGAATGAGACGTTATTGGAATACCAAGCCGCTATCACAAACTGTAGAGGTTTTACCTTTGGAAAGGATCCCAGTACTGCTCTTGAGGAATGGGGGATGGAACCTCATGAATGGCATATGGGGCAAACCAGGGGACTGTAATAGAAAAAGAAAACTGGTGGAAATTACACCTCCCTTTCCATTATGGAAAAATGTTGTCTGGATTCAAACCTTAACTGTATTATTTATTTATTTTAATTTAAAAATCAGGCCTGCATTTGAATGCTAGTCCTATGCTCAGCTCAAGAAGAAGTTGCTCTTTGGATATTAAGAGGATATATCTTCCACAAATAGCATGCACTGATGTAATGGCTTCTAGTGGATGTGGCCTGGAGGATACACACCA
Source organism: Sphaerodactylus townsendi (assembly GCF_021028975.2). Lineage (NCBI taxonomy): Eukaryota > Metazoa > Chordata > Lepidosauria > Squamata > Sphaerodactylidae > Sphaerodactylus > Sphaerodactylus townsendi. The sequence continues at coordinate 7,920,608 of NC_059438.1, forward strand.
TTCATCCGTTTTAAGCAATAGAAAGCAATTATTCTGTTCATATAAGTATTGAAAAGTGAGATACTTCAGCTTGATCCTCTTTGTTGATCTTGTAGTTTGTCAGAAAATTGTATTGAGTACAAAGGCATCAAGGCCCTTGCAGAGGGGCTTGGACAGTCTTCACAACTAAGCAAGATTGAGTAAGTCCTTCACTTAAGTAATCTTTGCGAGGAGACAGTATAATCTTGGTCACACTGCTATAGATTGTTTGGGATCACCAGAATGCTTCCATTTTTATTCTGAGCATTTCTGCATACAATATATCTTTTGACCTACATCCTGCCTGTTCTCTCAAAGATCTCTCGGTGGCATACATAGAATTTCTGTTTTCTCCTCACTACCACCATTGCAGTGTAATAATTGAACTAGGATCTGGCAAACCCAGGCTCGAATCCCCACTCTGCCATGGAAGGTTGCTGGGTGACCCCGGGCCAGTCACGTGCTCTCAACCTAATTTACCTCACAGGGTTATTGTGGGAATAAAATAGAGAAGACGAGAATGACAAGCTGCTTTGGGTCCCTGTTGAGGATACAGATAAATAAATAAACCCATCTGAAAAACTGGTTAGGTCAGACTGAGAGATGATGTAGTGGGTCAAGATTATTGAGTGAAGACGGAGAAGAAATCTGATGTCAAGAGTTTCTGTTGAGGCCCAGCACACTAGTTCATGCCCCACATTGCTATCTTCTAACACTTATGCCTGCCAAACGAAGGCTGATAACAGGCGGGCAACAGCGGAGAACAAAACTCCAGAGCCGGAGGTAGCTTTGAATCCTTTCAGCAACCAGTGAGTTAAATTTTGGTAGCTGCAGATTTTCAAGGTTGTCCTTCAAGAGGTTGTCCTGCTCCCTGCTCCTGCAGCCCATCCAGACTCATACACTTTACGCTCAAACTTGATGTGACCTTTGTTCCCCTGAATTGGGACTGGCTCCCCGACCTGACTCTCACTTACGTCAGTCTGTCAGTAGTGACTGGGATCCCATGTCCTGCAGGGCTGGATTCAAACTGGGATCATGGAAGTGGGACCTTCCCCTGTCCTGTGACCCATTTTCCAGACCCATAACTCCCCTGCGGGGGGGACATTGCACCAAGGGTGCATGTGTGTTAAATGTTCATTGAAGCTGTATATGTGACAACTAGAAGACCCCCAGCTGCTATTTAGTGACATAAAGAGAGGAATGGTCCATCAGATATGACAAGGCCTCCTGTTTCAAACTGGCTTAGATGTCCAACCTGTGTTCTTTTCAGACTGAAGATGTGTGGAATCACCGACTCTGCTTCCAAGCCCCTTGCCTCTGGGGTTGGCTGCTGTGCTCTACTAGAAGAGATTGTGTGAGTACAAAGCAGGGAACGAGGGGAGCTGTCTCATGGCTGAGCCTTGGAATTGACGCGTAAGGAGCTGTGGCAGGAGCTGCATGGAATGATCTGGTTTCCCTCGGTGTAGTCATGTGGCAGAATTACCACCCGCCAGCAGAGGATTGTTGGAAGTTGATAAGATTAGAGAAGTGAATCACACGAAGATGCACCATTCATCTCCACTGATGGTTGATTTAGACTCACAAGTGCCTGAATATTTTGTAAAGTTAATTTCACACTGCATAGTCACAGTTGTGTTGCAGTGTGCTGACGTTCCGTGGCACGCAGTTCTGCTCCTGTATATCCTATATATCAGTCAATAGGTCCCTCCTTATGGCTCCATTCATATTTCCTTGTTCTATTTTGTTTTGGATGCCTAGGCTTTTTTTTTTGCATTTATATCTTGTCTTTACTTCCATCATGGCACTTCAAGTGGCATACCAAAAGCACTCATCCAGGCTCTGACTAGCATGAGGCCTGAATTTTCTTAGCTTCGGCAAGAGCATCAGGGTGCTACAAGACCCTGTCTCTGACTAGCTTATTCTCATTTCTCTTGGTTGTAGTGGTTAAGAGCAGGTGGATACTAATCTGGAGAACCAGGTTTGATTCCCCACTCCTCCACCTGAGTGGCAGAAGCTTATCTGGTGAACCAGATATGTTTCTGCACGCCTTGATGGGTGACCTTGGGTAGTCATAGTTCTCTCTGCCTCACCTACCTCACAAGGTGTCTGTTGTGGGGAGAGGAAGGGAAAGGAGCTTGTAAGCCACCTTGAGTCTTCTTACAGTAGAGAAAGGCTGGGTATAAATCCAAATTCTTCTTCTTCTCTTCTTGGCTGTTCTTGCCCTCTTTAGCCTTTCCTGGAATGCACTTGGTGATGAAAGCGCTCTGGAACTGGCCAAAATTCTTCCAGGGATGAGGAGACTGAGAATACTTGAGTAAGTAGAAGTCATTGTGACACAAAGTCATGCAATAATGAAGGGACTGCTGAGCTGCATCCACTTACAGTAGCTGTAATCATTTGCAACTCCTTTTCACCGTACAGACAATCCAGTCCAATTGCAAACGATTGCTGTAACACAATGGAAGCAAAGTGTCCAGTGGATAGGTGGATGCAGCCCTGGATACCATGGACCACAGCGGCCAGGAAATGTTGCTGCTATGAGCAAATGCTATGACTCAATCCAAGGCGTGGTCCCAACTGGCCCCTCCATTCAGAATCCTTGTAATGTCAAAGAGTTTGCTGGAACATAATGTTTTGGGGCAACCTCAGAAATCCTCTGTAATTTTGCAGTGGGACTCTTGGGTATGCCTCATGGATTCACTGGCATTTCTAAAACTACCACTGACAAGAGAGACTGCTTGGATCAGTTTCGGGGGCAGGCTGCGCCACTTACGAACTTACCATGGAACAACCACAGCCAGATGGAGATAATCCAACCCCCTGTGGTATCTGGCTGACAGCCGAAGACTTCATGTGGCCGTCATGGTGTCATGGCAACACTGCTCCCAAAGGGCCTTCCTGGTGGCGCAGGGAGGCTTTGCAAGCGTGAAAGCCTCTCCACTGCTAAGAAGACCCCATTGGATCTAACAGGCTTATGCCACCCAAAAGGGTAGCATAAGTCTGGCTGCCCAGCTGCCGGCATAACACACTGAATGGCTGGAAGGAAGCTGACTAACGTTGGCTCCTCCCCTGGCGATGACCCCAGCCTGCCCCTATTATGCTGACAGGGGCACTGGGATGCTGGCACCATGTCTCAGCGCCAGGGAGGGCCATGGCAGCCTCATGCTGGCAACATCACCCTTCTGCCAGGGTAAGTGCCCCAGGGAGGGCAAATCCACTGGTGCAGCTGGGTGCTGCTCCCACAGGCAGATTCGCTCCCTACTTTGAATGAGGCTCTAAAGCAGGGGTCTTCAAACTACGGCCCCCCAGATGTTCATGAACTACAATTCCCATCAGCCCTGCCACTTGGCCATATTGGCAGGGGCTGATGGGAATTGTAGTCCATGAACATCTGGAGGGCCATAGTTTGAAGACCCTTGCTCTAAAGTGAGATTAGCTTACCCATGTCTGCTCCATGGCTGATTGGCAATGTGAGAGCACCGTTGCAAACTAAAACAGGCCATACTGATGACTTTGTCTCTTTAGTGAGTTTTGTTGCCCTTTCATATGTCACAGCCGCATATACCAGCCACTCATTGATCCCTGTGACATGAACAGTTGTCATGTTGTGTGATCAGGGCCATGTGCATACAGCTGTGGTAAGCTCAAACAGACCACTGGGTTTTTCAGGGTTTGTGTTCACACCTGGTGAGGCTGCACGTGACACTGTCTAAACCCTGCTTATCTGATAAACAAAGATGGGACTGACTTCTCTTCTGTTTATGTTTCTCTTCTGCTTGAAAAGTCTGGACCATAACGAAATCACAGGCTGTGGAGTCAGAAGGCTAGTTGAAGAGCTTCCTTGGTGTCGAAGAATCCAATCTGTACGGTGAGTTCACAATGAATGAAGTAGCAGCCTCCCACCATTTGGGAGCGCCAAATTTATTCCATGCTGGGAAACTCTGGCTTGTTATGCCTGCCTGGTAAAGGCTGAGGCAATCAAATTTTGTGAGCATGCTGCTTGTTTTTTACAATGCTTTACATAACTTTTCCCCCTTGTAACGTAGACTACGAACCAAATGTTGAAGTTTTGCACTTAAGCTGAAGGAATTGAGTTCCCAGATAGTCTGCATGACCTCACAGGGGTGTTACATGAGCAAAATGGATGAAGGAACCAAGTAGGGTTTTCACACAATGGTTGGCAACCAGTTAGAGTTCAGAGGTACTGGGGACACGAGGGATGGGGTGATATCAGTGCAATGGCACTACATCACTTCCTGGAAACCCCAGAAATGACATCATGTCATTCAAGGAATCATTGGAAAGTCAAAACTGGTTTTAACACCACTGTATTTCTATAGTTGCAACTAAGGAGCAGTGCCTCATAGGTCAAGGGGTGAATCTTTATGGGATAAGGTAAATACAGCCTATTGGATCTTAGCAAAAAATAACACCGAGCACATCTGCAAGTAACACTTGGCTGTGCTCAGTGGCTCAGCATGAAACTTAAAGAAGTGGAACCAATAACTTGCTTCCTTGATTCTTCAGCTATACACCTGACTTCTGAAGATGCTAAGAAGGCTAAAATCTTGGAAATTTCAGTCAAGATGCTCCATCAGTGCAGGGTACCCTGACAGCTGGTTACTCCACCCACTTGCTCCACAGGTGGGGCTGCAACATAAATTAGACTGGATTGTCCTCCTTTCTGGTGGGAGGAGGCTCCTCCCCCTTCCAACCATACCTGCTCCCTAGTGACAGGGAGACTTCAGAGCTGTCTCTCTGCTGTTTTTTTTTTATCTTAGAAGAAAGAGGAGAAGTCACTAGAATTCTTCCTTTTTTTAAGGAGGCAAAGGAGCTGGGTTGCTTTATGCTGTTGTGTTGCCCCTGAAGTGGACAGCTGTTTCACAGCAAACAGGGCTGTGACAAATTGCTGGGCTTCAATGAGGCATAGCAGAATGAATTTCTGGAAGCAGAGAGAGAAGCCGAAAGGGCATCAGACTGCAGAGAGATCACATTCTTTAAATGCTCTTTCTGTGAGCATTTTTAAGGGAACATTCCCCGTGAGGTAAAAAAAATAACACAGCAGGGAAACATGGAGGAACATTCAACAGTCCTATTTCCTACCTGTAGCTGGTGGCAAATGGTTTTGGCTGGCATTAAAGGAAATGGGTGTGCCACAACATCTGACTTTTTTGATGTGCAACCTAGATTCTGGCTAGCGTTAGGACAGAATATGGAGAAACAGAATGGCTTCAAACTGACAAAGATGTTAGGCGAGGATTTATTTTATCTCCCTGTCTTTCTAATAAGGCTGCGAAAGCACCAGGTCATTACTGACCTATGGGATGATGTCACATCACGACGTTCACTAGGCAGAGTATGTTTTATGGGATGGATTGCCATTGCCTTCCCCAGTGGTCTACACTTTACCCCCAGTAAGCTGGGTACTCATTTTGCCATCCTTGGAAGAAGGGGTGCTGTGTCGACCATAATCCGGCTACCTGAAACCTACTTTTGTTGGGATTAAACTCGATGTAGGGATGAGCCCCGCGAACCCAGCAGAACCTCAGAAAGAGCGCATGGAATGCCTGTGCCATCTGTGTCCTTCTGGGCGCACACGCTCACCCATCCCCCATAACCCCCGTGAGTCACAGGTCACGAACTACCTGACTCACGGCCACCAGGTGTCCCAGACAAAGGGACAAAGGGGCTCCTGCCCCCACGTATGGATTAGACCCAGACGCGAACGTTTCCTCCCGCACGTAGGCAACCCCATGATGTCATGTGTCATATGATATTCTCCCGCTCTCCCGCCTCCCATGCACGCCCCTATTGTAAACCCTAATAAAAGGTGCCAGGGACGAGCACACGGCAGAGTTGCCAGGTCCACGGATCACGCTTCCTGCTGCTGGCTCTCTCCACCAGATGATATCACCGCGTCTCGCCTCTTCCTTGCAACCCCTGTGGGCTGACTTCACTCAGGTTGTGAGCAGAACTTTGGCCCCTTCCGCACATGCAGAATAATGCACTTTCAATCTCCTTTCACAATTGTTTGCAACTAGATTTTGCTGTTCCGCACAGGAAAATCCGGCTGCAAAGTGTATTGAAAGTGGATTGAAAGTGCATTATTCTGCATGTGCGGAAGGGACCTTTGACTGCAATGCTGCCGCTTATCACTGTGCCACAGAGGTGTCTTCTTGCTTTGCAAATATTATGCCTGTGCTGAAGAAAATGTCCCAAACATAGCCCTGTTCCCGTCCTTCTTTCTCCTTAAAAAAATGTATATCGTCTGAAGTGGATCTCACTGGAAAGGAGGAAAGGGAACAGACTGGATAGGGCATCTAATAGTCTCCTTTTGTCTTTCTAGGTTGTGGCATAATAAGATTTCCAAGGAGATGGAAGGGAATCTAAGCAAGGAAGAGCCTCGGCTGCATTTCTCGGCTTAAGAAGAGAGGAAATGAGGTTGCACTGTTGAATAAGAGGAAAAGCTACTGCCAATTACAAAGGAAGACAGGCTATGAACAAGAAGAAGAAGAAGAGTTTGGATTTATATCCCTCCTTTCTCTCCTGTAAGGAGACTCAAAGGGGCTTACAATCTCCTTTCCCTTCTTCTCCCCCACAACAAATACCCTGTGAGTTGGGTGGAACTGAGAGAGGTCTGTAGAGCTGTGACTAGCCCAAGGTCACCCATCTTGTGTATGTTGAAGTGCACAAGCTAATCTGATTAATCAGATAAGCCTCCACAGCTCAAGTGGCAGAGTGGGGAATCAAACGCGGTTCTCCAGATTAGAGTGCACCTGCTCTTAACCACTTCACCCCTGCTGCTCCTAAAACGGTGCTTTAAAGTTCCGTTTATATCATCACTCAGCATAGCTAGGAACAAGGTGCTGAATTCTCACTTGGAAAAGGCAGGATTTGGGCTTTTGCATGATGGGAAGGGTTTGCAGAAATCCCAACCCCGCCGCACGTAACGTTGTAAGAGAAAACAGGTTGTGCCAGAGCTGAGTTCATCTGGGTCACCCAAACTCTGTGCCAAGAAAAGCTGAATTCTTCCAAGTTGTGTAAAGTTTACAGATTTGCACATATTAACTTATTTTGTGTAATGTATTTTGCTTTGAGTTGTCACAGGAAAAGTCAAACAGCCTTTGGGAATCATGGAAGGTTGGCACCATCCTCTCACACCCCCAACACTCGAAATAATGAGTGACCCTTCTGGTTTCAGAGATCTTGCTAGAATGGGCCCCAGAATTTTCCATCTGATCTGCAAAAGTGATAAAGGCTAGACACTGCAGTATTTTTTTTGTAAAATGAGCACTGGGATTCTCAGGAAACCGGGTTTTGTATTTTTCCCCCTGTGCTGGCATAAATTTATGCACAGATTCTTAACATGCTCTTTTCTGTAAGATTTCTCTCTCTCCTGAGGGAGGAGGCTTTTCTAGAGGTAATGGGATTGCACTGTACAAAATGGCCTACAAATTTACTTGGATAGATGATAAAGGACTGTGGTATATATTATTGTGTACAGTATATTGTGAGAAGGATTTCACTATGTAACTTTTGCACTGTTTAATGTGTCAGGTGACTAAAATCAAGATTTTTGTCTCACTACAAATGCTAATTTTCTGTCCCCAAACATTTCCCCTCTGCTGTAATCAAGCTGATTAAAATACACATCACACCGAGGAAGAGGAGAAGGAAGAGAAGAAGACATCTTGTGAGGTAGGTGGGGCTGAGAGAGTTCCAAAAAACTGTGACTAGCCCAAGGTCACCCAGCAGGGATGTAGGAGTGTGGAAACACATCTGCTAGTCACATCTGGAACTCTCAGCCCTACCTGGCTCACAAGATATCTGTTGTGGGGAGAGAGAGAGGGAGAGAGAGAGAGAGAGACTGAGACTGAGACTGCTGGCTTGCAGCACCATAAGATCTTGACACCATTCTGCATGTGGCACTTACACATGAATGAATGAAGCTTCCCCATAATCATACAGACCTTTGGTACAACAAGGTTAGTATTGCCTATTGCCTGCTCAGACTGGCATCAGTTCCCCAATCTCAGGTACAGGTCTACTATCTCAGGTACAGACTGGAGAGGCTGGGGGCTGAACTTGCCATCTTCTACCTACTAAATAAAGGCTTTGCCCCACAACCTCATAGAGTTTTTGAGACAAGTGATTAAGCAGAGGTGGTTTGCCAATTGCCTTCCTCTGCAAAGTCTTCCTTGGTGGTTTTCCGTCCAAGTACCTATCCTGCTTAGCTTCTGAGACCAGACTATACTAAACTATTCCAAACAACTCTTGAAAGCTTGTCCTGGGTTAAATTTTGTGAGTCTGTAACTTGCCGCTGGATTTCTGTGGAAGTCCTCTAATCAAAGTTCAACCATTGGAAACGCCCTACAAAACATCTCATCCTTCACCACATGATGGCGCATTCTTACAGTATATTAAACCTCATTCCATTTACCAGTAACCTTCTGGATTCGTGTGTCTTAAGTGGGCAGGCAGGCAGTTGTCTATAGTTACTAGTCTATATATATATATAGTTACTAGTGCTTAAATACTATTGTATCACTAGGGTTCCTCTACAGCTGTTCAAAAACCCAGGGAAACTGATGGATGTTTATGATAGGTTTGAGCACATGGTTGGAAGCCCCTGACTGACAGTGCATTTCACAGAATAGCCACAAACCCAAGCCCCTTCAGCAAATGCAGAATAATGCACTTTCAATTGGTTGAGGCGGGTTTTCTGGGCTGTGTGGCCATGGTCTGGTAGATCCTGTTCCTAACGTTTCGCCTGCATCTGTGGCTGGCATCTTCAGAGGTGTATCACAGAGAGAAGTATGTTACACTGTGTCTAGGGTTAGTGTAATAGACTTCTTTCTGTGATACACCTCTGAAGATGCCAGCCACAGATGCAGGCGAAATGTTAGGAACAAGATCCACCAGACCACGGCCACACAGCCCAGAAGACCCACCACAACCAATTGAATCCGGCCGTGAAAGCCTTTGACAACACAATACACTTTCAATCCACATTCACAATTGTTTGCAAGTGGATTTTGCTATTCCGCACATAAAATCCAGCTGCAAAGTGGATTGAAAGTGCATTATTCTGCATTTGCGGGAGGGGCCCAAGGGGGCTTCACCAAACCTGGCCTGCTGGATTCTGGTGTGCCGGGAAAGGTCGAAGGCTGCAAGAAAGACCCAATGTGAAATGGATTGACTCTATAAAGGAAGCCACAGCCCTCAGTTCGCAAGACCTGAACATGGTTGTTAACAACAGGATGTTTGGGAAGGCATTGATTCATAGGGTCACTGTAAGTCGGAGTCGATGTGACCGCACTTATCATGCATGTGACACACCTTGATCATTCCCTTTTTAGGCTTGCCTTTAAAACAAAAATGGATGCAACAGCCCTGAGAGAGATTGCCTGGTGACTCCAAGTTGCCTGAGCCCTTGCGTCTGGAAAAACATATCTAGATCTGGCCTCAGGCTCCATTTGAATTCCTATTGAGAGTCCAGGCCCAGTAAGAAGAAGATGAGTTTGGATTTGTATCCCCCGCCCTTCTCTCCCAGAGGTTCACAAACTCCTTTGCCTTCCTCTCCGCACAACAGAATCTCCCTGGCTCAGGCAGGCCTGCAAGCCCGACCCTTTCGACTTGCGGTCAGCTAACCCAGAGGGGGGGAACTCAGCCCCATTCGCCGTGCGTTTCCTCGCAAGTGAGCCCGGCCAGGTCCGCTCAATCGGGCTGCGAGCCGCCTTCCCGCCGACGCTGTGCGCGCCTTCGAGCCAAACAAGCGCCCCGAAGTCCGGGGCTCCTCCGGCTGCCGCGCTCTCGTCGGTGGGTCTACTGCGGGGCGGGCTGGACGCGTTGCGCACGGGCGCTAGCGAGCCAGGGACCAGGCTCTGGGCCCGCCGGCGCTTTCCCGTCAGTTCCGCCCCCTGGGCCGGGGCCTTGTTTGCGCTTCTGCAAACCACTCGACGGCAAACGGGCAGGAAGCGCCGCGCCCGGAGCCCAGCCTGGCCCCGCTGGTGGGTGGGCAGGCAGGCAGAGAAGCTCCGCCAAGCCCAGCCCAGCCCTGCCGCGCCTCCCAAGCGCCTGGACGCAGCCGGAGCGGCGGCGGCTGTGCCTCCGGGGAGCCCTCCGCGGGAAGGAGTCGCCGCCGCCGGCCGGAGCGGGAAGGAGGCAGCGGCGAGCCAGCCAGCCCATCAGCGGCGATGAGCTCTCCGCCCCGACTCGGCTGAAGTAGGCGCCGCCGGTCCGCGGAAACCGGTCCGCATTCCCGGGCGCCTCGGCCCTCCCCACGGGCATGCGGGCGGCGCGCTGAGAAGCGCTCGGACGACCGGAGCTGCAGGTAGGTGGCTGCGAGAGTCCCCGCCTCGCCCTGCCCTGCTTCGGGGGTCCCCCGGTCCTGGATGCCGCTTCGCCCCCTCCTTGCCACCGGGCGGAAAACCGGGAGCCACGAGGGTCTGCGTGACGCGAAGTGTCCGGGACTCGTATTCCCACGTTCCGTCGTGTCACTCGCGGGTCCGGTTTCCGAAAATAGACAGTCGAACCTGATGCGCGTGTTTGAAAGCACAAGTGGACCCCCTGCTCGTTGTTCACATGTGACGTGTCGGACGGTGTGTGTTTGTGTGTGTTTTGTGTTTTCAACTAAGGGGCAGGTTAATGTGTGCATGTTTTTCTATGCAAGACGGTTCTGCCGGCTACAGTCTTGTTGTTGTCAGCCTGCTGTTTTGGAAGTATGCGAACGAATGGTCAAGAAGAGTGCCTCTGAGCAGGTGCAGAGTGCCTCCTCAGTAACTGCAGGCAGCCCCCCCCCCCCTTACACCCGGTGCTTTTGTGTTAAAGAGCAAGTAGGAATTGGAGGCTGCTGGTTTGAAAACTCGGGTGATAAACACACAAACACACGCACACCATTCAAACAAACCCTTTGATTCCCTGCTGTGTTGTTACCAGTGATTTTTAAACATAAAATATGTTACTGTAAAAGAAGACCCAGGCGGCAGCAGCCATCCCTGGTTTTCTGAATGCAGCCAAGAGTGTAACTATGTAGGTAATAGCTTAGTTTTTTAAAAAAGGTTTTATGATAATGGAATTTTATAGCAACCCTCCCTCCCACACATACACACACACACATACACACACACACACAACAGGTTGCCTATGGAGTGAAACTTCTTCTAGCGGACACCTGAAAAACTGCAGGCATCTTCTGACAGGAAGAAGAATTGGCTTTGCTCCTTGGCAAAATTGCCTTTAAAATTGCTTTGGAATAAAAATAATAAAAAACTTAACTGTTAGTCTTGTTCTATTTCGGTTCTTCGTTTTCCCTTTTTCTTTTTCTTTTTTTGTAAGTGAAACTGTCGACTGATCCTGGTGTTCCAGGATGGAAATCAAAGAGAGCAACCGCTCAGCAGGCCGCTAACATTTAGCGATGTTCAATCAAGTTTCTGTAAAAGTTAAAACGAAACCCTGCCTCAGATCTTGGAGAGGAAGCAGCCAGATTGGTGCAAAACGTCGTGCGGGCTGAATGTTACAACGTTTTTAAAAAGAGGGATGGACGGCATGCCGGTTTTTCATACCAGCAAGGTGCAAAGGTGGCCACGAGCTGAACTTTATTCCTGGGGGTGTTGACGAGCAACATGTTTGATGGGAAGCTGGAGCCAGAGGTGACTCACAGAGAAGAAGCAGGCATAGTGCTGGCATAGTACAAAGAAAGGCCAGCCATCCCAGGTGAAAGCAGGGTTTCCCAAGAACAGGTCTTGTGCCTGACAAGGCAGAGGCCTCTTCCACACATGCAAAATAATGCACTTTCAATCCACTTTGCGCCTGGATTTTACTCTGTGGAATAGCAACATCCAATTGCAAACTGTGAAAGTGGATTGAAAGTGCATTATCCTGCATGTGTGGAAGGGCCCCAAATAACACAAGGCATGGTTTTTCCGATGCTCTCAAAACCAGCCTTTTGGGTGTCTTTGGCGTAGGAGGTTAAGTGGCGTAGGAGGTTAAAAGCTCGTGTATCTAATCTGGAGGAACCGGGTTTGATTCCCAGCTCTGCTGCCTGAGCTGTGAAGGCTTATCTGGGGAATTCAGATTAGCCTGTACACTCCCACACATGCCAGCTGGGTGACCTTGGGCTAGTCACAGCTTCTCGGAGCTCTCTCAGTCCCACCCACCTCACAGGGTGTTTGTTGTGAGGGGGGAAGGGCAAGGAGATTGTAAGCCCCTTTGAGTCTCCTGCAGGAGAAAAAGGGGGGGATATAAATCCAACCTCCTCCTCCTCCTCCTCCTCCTCCTCCTCTTCTTCTTCTTCTTCTTCTTCTTCTTCTTCTTCTTCTTCTTCTTCTTCTTCTTCTTCTTCTTCTTCTTCTTCTTCTTCTTCTTCTTCTTCTTCTTCTTCTTCTTCTTCTTCTTCTTCTTCTCTGATTGATGCCAATCTTCAGCTGGTGGCGGGTGGATAAGATAGGATTTATTTGGATTCGTGAGAGCAGGCTTAGGGGTAGGGATGATTTGCTGATTATTCTCTGATGATTATTCTGCCCTATCCCTGGCTGTACTTATGAGATGGGGTGGTGTAGTGGATAGGGTGTTGGGAGACCTGCACTAGAATCCCCCCTTCTGCTGTGGAAACTTGCTGGGTTACCGTGGGCCTCTCACCCCTGCCTACCTCATAAGATTGTTGCCGTGAGAGAATGGAGGAGGGGAGATGATGTTCTAAGATGCTTTGAGTCCCGATTGGGGAGAAAAGTGAGATATAAATAAATAAATGCAAATGCAGATCCAGTTTGAATAGTTTTGTCTGCTTCTGAAGGTAACCAAGGCCTGACTTGGGTGAATCCCTGGGGGAACTGGAGGGTAGCCAACCAGCAAGAATGGTGGTTGGATGTGCTGAATGGTATTACTGGGGAGAATATTTCCTGTTGGATGTAAAGCTCATTGTGGAATGGGGCAAAGAAAGCAGAATCTGGGATATGTTTTAACCAGGGTTGTGAGTAGAATGGGGCATGTTGTTCCAAAACAAAATATGGAAACAGAAGCCATGTAATATCTTTTATGAAGGCTAACGCAAGGCTATGAAATGGTGTGTAGGCTTGGGAGTACTCCAGAGCTCTTCCTCACACTGGGTGTCAAATGAAAGAGGGGAGGCCATATGTTTCCAGCTGTGACGTTAAGGTGTCGTTTTGTTTGTTCATCCTGCAGGTCAGGTTCTATAGGATGCTTACTGAGCTCCAGTGGGCACAGGGTGTGGCTGGCTGGTATCCGATTGCACTCTGGCATCCTGGTGGGGGTGGGGGAATGGAAAGGTCCTTCTGAAAATACAAATAACAGATGAATGTCTCTGTGATGTAAGGTGGGGCAGGCACACAGATCCATTAAATGGGCAAGAGCAGTGGGTGAACATGGACACTGTATGAGCAGTGGTGGAGATTAATTTTAGAAGGTGCACAGGTTGGAAAGTGAATGGAAGACAAATTGGATTGCCTTTCCTCGTATTGGGCGGGGCGGGGGGCAGGCAGGGGGAGCCCGTGGTTTGCATTGAGGTCAGAAGGCAATTGGGTGCAGGATGCAGAGTGGCAGTGAAGGTCAGAGAATGGGAGGGAGGAATGGATCCAGCATCCGCCCAGCTGGAATAATAAAGGATTATGGGAGGATGGGTTTTTTGGCTGTTCCATGTGGCCCCTTCCACACGTGCAAAATAATGCACTTTCAATCCACTTTCAATACCTCCTACCTCTTTCCCCTTGTTCTTTGTTTTTAATTACGTGGCCCATTTTAGTGAGGGGCCTTTTCCGTTCCCCAGGAGGGCTAGTTTTAGTTCTCGGATGCTGGTTTTGTATATTGTCATGCTGTAATGATGTTTTAATGGTTTGAGTAATGTTACAGAGCTTATATTATATTTGTCTTAGTTTAATTTATGCTCTGTCTGTTTATGTCTATTTTGTACACCGCCCTGAGCCCTTTGGGAGAGGGCGGTATATAAATTTAATAATAAATAAAATAAATAATAAATGAATTTTGCAGCTGGATTTTACCATGCGGAATAGCAAAATCCGCTTGCAAACAATTTTGAAAGTGGATTGAAAGTGCATTTATTCTGCTTGTGCGGAAGGGGCCTGAGTGCTCTCCCTCCCTGCCCTCCAAAATGGGGTTTAGTTCTGGAATGCCGATTTGTGCATTTGATCGCTTGTTCTTTACAGCTATCCCTTCCACATCACGACGTTCCTCATCATGGTTCTGATATATCGCGGGTCAGCATAAGAAATTAAATGTGGATGGGGGGGGGGGATTTTGTGAAAGCTGCAGATGATCCGCGAAGGCTAGCAGATGACTCAGGAAAAAAGCTTAGAGACTCAGAAATACATGAAATATATGTATAGTATTGTATAATATCAATGTCTTTTATCTTTTAATGCCATAAATGTACACAATGTCTTTTAAAGAGTTAAAATAAAATAAAAAGAAAAAATCAGACTTCAGGGGGGAAAGGATACCTTAGCTACGTGGAACTCTAGAAAAAAAAATCTGACAGGTCTTGATTTTCTTGTGAATTTAATTTGATATTGGGAAACCGGTATCTGTGCTCTGTTTCTCTCTCCCCACCCCATGAGAACTGCTACTGTCTGTCGCTCCTTCAGTGCCTGGATTCTGCTGTAGTATTAACCTCTGGTTGTACCAATATTGTCTTTGTTAAATTGCCTCCCCACCCTGCCCTGTTCTGCAGACTTTTTTTCCCCTGCCGATACAAGAGATGTATTAGGAAGAACACAGCTCCTTGTGAGAGAGCCAGTTTTCAACAGGTATGTCTGGAGCGGCTACAGACCAGTCGCTCTTTTCCACTGCACTTGCACAAACAAATCAGCTGCTTCGTCCTTGTGAACCCAGCCTTGTTGTGTCTTCGTTTCTGTAATTAGTGTGTCCTTCCCATTTACCTCCCCCCCCTCCCCTGCAATCCTCTTCTGCAGGATATCTAGCACTCCACTAGTTATCTGAACCCTACGCTGACACCTACCCAGATCAGTGGCTGGCTGAAAGCGTAGCTATTTGGAAGTGTTTAAAATCATCTTTAATTTGAATACCTCCATTCACATCGGATCCTATTTCATGCTTAACTGAACGCATACGAATCACATCACCTTCAGTAGCTTGTGGCTGCATTTGAGTGGTGGCCGTGGCCCCAGGGAGAGCCTTTTGGTGGCCTGACTCCAGCGATGTTTGTCCTGCTGGTGTTCAGATGGGGGCAGCTCTGGGCATGATCAGCAGGGGGAAGACTGCCAGACAATGGAAGGATGCGGAGGCAGGAAGAAGGCGGTGATGCTCACCAGCTGGAATGGGTGTGTGGTCTTCTGCAGTGGGCCGCATAATTCCTTGCCCCAGACAGTTTCTGTTCAGGTTACACTGTGGGGCGGTGTAGGCTGAAACGCTTTATGGATCAAGTCTCATGGCCCATCGGTGACATCAGCCAGTGATGGCCAGAGAAGGTGACATGCTTTGACGCCCAGGCTAATTTTAACGCAGGTGTTACAGTAGGAAGAAAGAAATAGTCCCTATCCTGACTGGGAAACTCCCTTAGACTCAGGGGTGTCCAACTCTGGTGCCCCAGATGTTCATGGACTACGATTCCCATCAGCCCCTGCTGGCAGGGACTGATGGGAATCATAATCCATGAACATCTGGGGCACCAGAGTTGGACACCCCTGGACTAAGGGATCCCTGGAAAGAAACCTGATAACCAGTTTCCACCACTGAGGACCTCCTCAGAACCCACTGAGAGTCAGCATGGTGTAGTGGTTAAGAGCAGGAGGACTCTAATCTGGAGAACTGGGTTTGATTCCCCCCTCCTTCAAATGAGCAGCAAACTCTAATCTGGTGAACCAGGTTTATTTCCCCAATCCTCTGCTTGCAGCCTCCTGGGTGGCCTTGGGCTAGTCACAGTTCTCTTCAAACTCTCTCAGCCCCTCCTACCTCACAAGGTGTCTGTTATGGGGTAGGGAAGGGAGGGAGTACGTAAGCTGCTTTGAGACTCCTCACAGAGGTGAAAGGCGGGGTTTGAATCCAAACTCTTTTTCTTTGTCTAGATTCACCCGCTGAACAGGTAGTGTTTTAGCCCAGTATTAGAGTGATAACAAAATATCAACCGCCTGCTAGCACTAAGAACATAAGAACATAAGAACAAGCCAGCTGGATCAGACCAAAGTCCATCTAGTCCAGCTCTCTGCTACTCGCAGTGGCCCACCAGGTGCCTTTGGGAGCTCACATGTAGGATGTGAACGCAATGACCTGCGGCTGTTGCTCCCTATCACCTGGTCTGTTAAGGCATTTGCAATCTCAGATCAAGGAGGATCAAGATTGGTAGCCATAAATCGACTTCTCCTCCATAAATCTGTCCAAGCCCCTTTTAAAGCTATCCAGGTTAGTGGCCATCACCACCTCCTGTGGCAGCATATTCCAAACACCAATCACACGTTACGTGAAGAAGTGTTTCCTTTTATTAGTCTTAATTCTTCCCCCCAGCATTTTCAATGAATGCCCCCTGGTTCTAGTATTGTGAGAAAGAGAGAAAAATTTCTCTCTGTCAACATTTTCTACCCAATGCATAACTTTGTAGACTTCAATCATATCCCCCCTCAGCCGCCTCCTCTCCAAACTAAAGAGTCCCAAACGCTGCAGCCTCTCCTCATAGGGAAGGTGCTCCAGTCCCTCAATCCTCCTTGTTGCCCTTCTCTGCACTTTTTCTATCTCCTCAATATCCTTTTTGAGATCGCGGTGACCAGAACTGGACACAGTGCTCCAAGTGCAGTCGCACCACTGCTTTACATAAAGAGGCATGACAATCTTTGCAGTTTATTCTCAATTCCTTTCCAAATTATCCCCAGCATAGAGTTTGCCTTTTGTACAGCTGCCATGCATTGGGTTGACGTTCCTATGGAATTTTCAACTAAGGCGGCTAAATCCCTTTCCTGGTCTGTGACTGATAGCACTGACCCCTGTAGCAGGTATGTGAAGTTTGGATTTTTTGCCCCTATGTGCATCACTTTACATTTTGCTACATTGAACTGCATTTGCCATTTCTGAGCCCACTCACCTAATTTATCAAGGTCCGCTTGGGCTCTTCGCAATCCTTTGTGGTTCTCACCACCCTACATAATTTGGTATCATCTGCAAACTTGGCCACCACGCTACCCACCCCTACTTCCAGGTCATTTATGAATAGGTTAAAGAGCACTGGTCCCAAAACGGATCCTTGGGGGACACCACTCCCGACATCTCTCCATTATGAGAACTTCCCATTTACACCCACTCTTTGTTTCCTGTTTCTCAACCAGTTTTTAATCCATAGGAGGACTTCCCCTCTTATTCCTTCATTGCTGAGTTTTCTCAACAGTCTCTGGTGAGGAACTTTGTCAAAAGCCTTTTGGAAATCCAAGTAGACAATGTCCACCGGTTCACCCCTGTCCACATGCCTGTTTACACCCTCAAAGAACTCTAGTAAGTTTGTAAGACAGGATTTGCCTCTGCAAAAGCCATGCTGACTCTTTCTCAGCAGGTCTTGCTTTTCTACATGTTTTATAATTTTATCTTTAATGATAGATTCTACTAATTTACCAGGAACAGATGTCAAACTGACTGGCCTTTAATTTCCCGGGTCCCCCCTAGATCCTTTCTTAAAGATTGGTGTGACATTGGCCATCTTCCAGTCTTTAGGGATGGAGCCTGATTTCAGGGATAAGTTGCATATTAAAGTGATGCTGTCTATCACGCTGATGCTGTCTATCACGCGGGGAAGAGATTTAAGAGAGATATCCCAGAGAAATAGATTGTACCAAGTGAAGCAGAACAAATGTCTTTATAGAAAGCTCTATTGTAAAAGAGAGAAAGAAAGGGTGGTTGGATTTAAAAAGGGGTGGAGGGGAAAAGGCAAAACAAAATACAGGTAAAACCACAGATCAACAACACAGATGTTCCATGAAAAGCAATACAGTTGAACTAATTAAGCTAAACACTTTGCTTTTGCAGTCGCATGGTTCCCCTAAGCTCCTTGTGGTAACAAGTTGATGGCGTCCTTAACTCCTGGCCAGTTTTCATTCTGCACCACAGAGAATTAAGGTAGTCTAATCTCGAATTACCAAGGTGTAGATATGGCTTGATTATCTTCTTTGGGCAAGGGCTATGGCTCACTGGTAGAGTACGGGCAATGCATATAGAAGAGCCTCAGATTTGAGTCCTGGCATCTCCAGGTAGGAGGATTAGGTAGCAGATGATGTGAGAGTCTTTTACCTGGGACCCTGAAGAGCCGCTCCCAGTCAGAGTTGGCAAGACTTGGGCCCCTTCCGCACATGCAGAATAATGCACTTTCAATCCATTTTCAATGCATTTTGTACCTGGATTTTACTATGCGGGATAGCAAAACCCACCACTTGCAAACAATTGTGAAAGTGGATTGAAAGTGCGTTATTCTGCATGTGCGGAAGAGGCCTGACCTTAATAGACACGTGGTTTGATACAGTAGAGGGCAGCTTTGTGTTTGCTTGACTTGTGAAGAAATAAGCTCAAAAATAAAAATGGTGACCGCTGGCCTAGATGGGAGCTGTCTCGGAGTTGGCGGAAGAATGGAGGTTCAGGCGGCCTTATTACCACAAATTGGGTTGGGCTTTTCAGAGCCCTTTAATAACCATCCGGCACTGATAAACACCGGTTGTTGCTTCTTGGAGATCTGCCTTTTCTGAGAATTTTGAGTTGGAGCAGCAGCTGTGAGCTGATGTTCAGGTGCTCCGAGCACCATGTTTTGAGTTGTGGATGTTCTGCCGTGTCGGTTCTCTTGGGAGATCAGTACTAAAATAGCCGTTGTTTGCTTTGTGTCGTCTGTCCCTCAGGGAAGCTGCTTGGTGGGTGTCTGAGAGTGCTAGAACAGGAGTCGGTAACCCCCAGTATGCATAACTGAACAGTAGCAAGCCCAGTGGCGAACCTGGGGAGGACAGAGAGGGTCGCTGCCCCAGGTGCCACTCGTGAGGGTCAACGGGGGACGCAATATCAGAACATGCCCCGGGCGCCATTTTTTTGAAGACACACTGCTGGGCAAGCCAAACTGTTTTTCTTGGTACGCAGGGCCAGTTCACCACTTGAGAGACAAGCAGCTGCTAGAACTGCTGGAAATCAGCTAGTACCTAGCATGTCTAGCCAAGTGCAATCCTTGACTTCCACCCACCCCAGCTTGCTGGCCTGCTGATATCTTTGCAAGGAGGTGTTGAAGGGTTTTTTTGGCTTTGAGGCCAAGAGGTTTGCCCACCCCTGCCTTAGAGTCTCAAAAATGCAGGTTCATTGGGGGGCTCTTGAAATAGACTGTTTTGACTAATAATGAATCTTGAACATATTCAGGGCTGCCCCAACTAATGTAACGTCTGAGAATCTCTCCCGCGCTCCCAAGCTTCAAGCGGGCTCTCAGAGGCAGTGATCTGGAGGCTGTTCAAAAACTGAGTGGCTTGCAGGATTTGGCTGTTGTTGTGCAGTCCTGACAGATGTGATGCTCAGGGCTAGCCACAGTTGGCAAGCGGCTTGCTCAGGAGTTGTGCTACCCACTGAACTAAGATTGCAGTGCGCGTGGCCTGTTTGCACCATCTCTTCTAGTTTCCAGAGCATTCTTTATTTTTAGAAATGCTTTAGCAGCCCATGATCAAATGTGCAATTACGTTTCATGTGCCTTTTTAATGTTGAGTTAACAGTTGGTGTAAAATTGATGCTCGGCAAGTGGTTAGAGTTACCTTGCTCAGCATAGAGCGCTTGCATTGGTATTCTGCAATCAAGTATCGGGACTTCATGGACAGGGAAAACAAGACTGCCGAATCATGAGCAATGTTATGGGATGAACAGCAACACTACTGGAAGAAGCACATAATCCCCTTCCTGCATGGAAGTGAAAGCATTACAGATAAACAGAAGGTTATATATCTTTTAAACAGCCACAACTACGAGCTGTTGGAAGCGGTGGCTAAATTTTTAAATGGTGTTATTTTAACTCGTCAGAAATTGTAAAGTTGTAAAGGCTGTTATTATCTTGCTAAATTAATCTTAAACAATTTATATGCCATTAAAGGTATTCGAAATCGAAATCGAACAGCAACACTACTTCCCCACTCCTGTACATGAAAGATACTGGGCAGAAGCGTGGGGGGTGGGGTGGGAAATGGCGCCTGGGGACAAAACATCCTCCAGGCGCCCCCTCTGCGGGTTGCAGAGTCCTGCCCTCTTCAGAGCCCCGCCCCCGCAGAGCCCTGACAATGATGTGGGCAGGGCCAAGGGAGCCCGAAGATGACGAGGCAGCAGCTGAGCAAATATAAATGTTTGTACTATTCAAAAGTCCATAATCTCTAATTGAAACTTGTTATTGTACATTTCAGCTAGTAGCTTGGTAATCAACAAAAATACAGCTAAATACTTACAAAACAAATAAAATGTTAAAATAAATCTTGTCGGTTTACAAGCATGTTAGCCTCGTGTGCAGTGTGGATTGGCTTTCTACCTTAATAGTCCAACCCCCACCCACCCCAGTTGTCTATAATATGGAGAACTCAGGAGAGTGGCAGTAGATTCAAGGCAGACCAAAGGAAGTACTTCTTCACATAATGGGATAGCCGACTGGTGAAACTTAGTGCCACAAGATGTAATGGAGGCTGTGGCTGGGTGAACTAGGGTTAATCACAGTTCTCTCAGAACTCTCTCAGCCCCACCTACCTCGCAGGGTGTCTGTTGTGGGGAGAGGAAGCGAAGGAGTTTGTAAGCTGCTTTGAAACTCCTTGAGAAACGCGGGGTATAAATCCAATCTCTTCTTCAGTGTGAGAGCTGGGGGAGTCTGAGGGAGGCCCAGAGTTCCCATCACTGCTAGCCATGAATTCTGCTGCGTGGTCTTAGGACACTTTCTTAGTCTAACTCCACTTTATAGGGCTGTGATGAGGATAACATTGGAGGCGGGGGAAGGGAATTCTCTGTGTTGAGCACCTTGGAAAGAAGTTGGGATGAAAAAAATGTGCTAAATAAATGTTTGGAAGCCTTCTTTCCGGATAGGAAAAAGTTCTGTTTTTCTTAATGTTATGTCAAAGGGGAAAAGAAGTCAAACCCATTCACTGAAATGCTAATTTTGTATATCGAGGGAAGAGGGGAAGGATTCAAACTTCAGCTCTTCCCTGTATATCCTGATATAGACTGCAGTGGCTTGTGTGTAAGTCTGGTAGACCTGATGGAGGGAAAGGATTAGTTCTAGAGACAGTAGTGGTTAAGAACTGTGTTTCTTGGAACACACAGCCAACTAACTAACCAGGTCACAGGTAAACCTCAGTAAGGGCCCTTCTGCACATGCAGAATAATGCACATTCGATCCACTTCACAATTGTTTGAAAGTAGATTTTGCTATTCCGCACAGTAAAATCCACCGTCAAAGTGCTCTGAAAGTGGATTGAAAGTGCATTATTTTGCATGTGCGGAAGGGGCCTAACTCTGACTCCTCCTCCAGTCTCTCCATTCTAGAGACCCTCTGGGATTGTCTTTAGAGCAACAAACCAATACACCACACCTGCATCCAAGTCCCCATTTTGCTGTGGAAGCTTGCTGAGTGTCGAGCGGTCAACTCGCTCAGTTCAGCCCACCTTATAGGGTTGTTGTGAGGGTAAAATGAGGAAGGGAGAACCATGTCAGCTGTTCTGAGCTCCATAGAGAAATTCAATGTACGAGAGAGTGCGTACGAGAGAGAGGTACTGAATAAACAGCTTTACATTGATTCGTCTGATTCCACAAACCACCACAGGCCCCACATTTTAAGTTTTGCATCTTTCTTTTCCAATGAACATATCCAGACAAGGTTCCCAAGGCAGAACCTTGACATTTTCTGAGAGTTTAGAAGGCACAGTTCTAAGCGACCGTTCTGCCTAGGAACTCGCAAGGTCCTCTAACTTATTTGGCTTTTCATGGAAATTATATATAAAGGTGCGTGCATGCGTGTGTGTATGGATCAGAGAGAGCAAGAGCATTTTGAAGAGAAGGCCACTGGGTGCATTTTGATCTTACTGAACTCTGGGACCTTCAAGCTCTCTCTGTTGTGACTGTGTCTTATGCCTCTTCCCTTCTACTTGTAAACGAGCATTTTCTCAAAGGTACATCCATCATTTGTGATTGGTTGAGGCCGACAGATACACGTGGATGTGTTTACACACATAAACGTCCCTCGAACAACATAGCAAAGGGAAAATTGACATGTGGAAATAGAAGACCTACCTATCCTTTTCTCTGTATCTTGTGAAACCGCACCAGCCCGGCTGGTGTTCACATGCTGTTCTTTTCATGCTGGAGTTCTTCTCCAAATGCAGTCCATTGGTTTGCATTCAACATCTTCATCCGAATGCTTACCTGTCACCAGGGAGAGAAGTCGACATGCATGCGTGTGTTTAATTCATTAATGCCCATTGAGCCTTTGGTACATAAGAGACATGCTCTGTTGGCGCCAAATGTTGTCATTAGCTACATACCAACAGCAGCGTTGTGTGACTGATGAGCATTAATGCAGAGTTGTTGCATAATGCTGCAGGACTCATTTGCTCTGGGGCGGGGGGGGGAGATGAAAGCACTGGACACTTGCAGTATTTCTGTCGTATTTGCAGATATGCAGGAGCATAGAGAGAAGATCTGGAAGCATTCCTACATGGCAGCAAGTCAGCTGCTCACCTGTTGCCTTTCTGTCTTTTTTAATGGTCTTTTATGGTCTGCTTGTAGCTGAAGGACTGTTTTATCAGTGTCATTTTAGACTGCTGTAGCAGTTGAAGACCAGCAAAATATTCCAGTCGATGAGCTTTCATAAGTCAAAGCTCACTTAATCAGAAACGAGAAAGGTGCATCTGTCAAAGCAAGCTTCGATTCACGCAATCTTTCTATCCTGGAAACGTATGTTAGTCTTTGGCCCCTTCCGCACATGCAGAATAGGTTGGCTCCGACCTCTGCCTTCCCAGTCATCTGTGCAAAGCGAGGAGCTTTTCTCTGATTGAAGTGCTTTTTCCTCCAGCAGAAGGGCCATGTAAGTGGGAGGAAGGTTCCTAAGGCTGAAGGAGAGATTCAGACTTTGCTCAAGGGGGAGTGAGAGGAGAAGGGAGCTCTTGAGTGAGGCAAGCTCAAAGGAGCATGGTCAAGACTCAAGGAAGGTTCGGCAGGCTGACAGGTTCGACGCCCTCGCTCATCAAGGGGATGGGCTCCTGGATATGCTATACATTAATAATACCCTCCCCCACATCCTGCTTGAGTAAATATGTGATTGAAATGACAGCTATAATCCCTTAGGTTCTTTGTGAGTCCCAGCTTCTGTTCTTGATCAGATACTGCTGTCTTATCTCTTGGCCATTGTCTAGAAACAAGAGTCTTTCATTCCTCGTTCCACGGTCCCTAGTCAATTTGGGCACCTGTTGTATTTTTACACAAGAGTTGCCCCAGGGAAACTTGCAGTATGACTGTGAGTCTCTTTGGCCAGTGCTTTCCTAGGCTAAAAGCTTCCTTCAAGTAAAAAAAACCAACATAGGCATGGTAGATTTTATCTCCTTTGGCCCCTTTCGCACATGCAGAATAATGCACTTTCAATCCACTTTCACAATTGTTTGCAAGTGGATTTTGCTATTCTGCACAGTAAAATCCAGCTGCATAGTGGATTGAAAGTGCATTGAAAGTGCATTATTCTGCATGAGTAGAAGGGGCCTTTGTACTAACATTTTTACTTGCCAGGAGTTGTGTTTTGTTTTGGAATATCGTGGAGGCAGGATTCAAAATGACATCCTTTCCTTACAGTCTATTTTACTGCCCTAAGCCACTATACTTCATTCTTCTGTATGTGAAGAGCCAACTGTTGACTTTGTATTCTACCACTTCCAGCAAAGACAGGGGGTTCCTCCCTCCCACTGCAGTTCCCTCCTTCAGACTGTTCTTAAAGGTCCCCCAGAAGCAAAATGGGCTGTGTTAACTTTGGAGATAGGTGTGCAAGCCCTACTCCACATTCTCTGCTGTGCTATCCGATCTCTTAGAAGGCCAGCTGCCGTCTGCAAGCCCTCGGAGAACTGTGGCCTTTCTCATCCGTTCTAGAACAGGTTGGGAAATCTGACGCTCGAGGACATTTGAAGCCACGGCATGGCACCAGAAGGGGCGGGTGAAGCAAGTTTCTCAACACCCACTCCTTGACCTTCAGCAAAGACCCAGTACTCCATCTGGGCTGCTGAACCAGCAAAGGGTGTGTGTGTGTGTGTTTCTGCCTCTGAGTGCTTGCTGATTGCTAAAATGGGGTTTGTTGCCAGTGCCACCAGGAGGCAAACGAAGCATTTTGTACTTTTTTTTCCTGGAAAAGTGGGTGTGGGAAGGTGGAGGATCTGCAACATCTGTGTGGCCATAAATTTACATGTGTGAACAGGGTGTGTGGAGGTGGGGACCTCCGTTGCATTCAGTTTGTCCCCAATTCCCCACAATCCCAGTGAACTCCAAAGTGGAACTACCAGATCTGGAAATCGTGGGTTTCCAGAGCAGGAGAGATCTGTGGGTTCCTTGAATTGCAGGGAATTGATGGAGTAAGGATCGCCATACTTCCGAACGTCAAAATAATTCTGTGCTGGTGGGAGAAGAAGCATCGGGCTGTCTGGTGCTAGAAACAGGATGCTGGTAACGGTGTCCTGCGATGTTCTTGCATTGAGCACTTCCTTTGGGCCTCACTGCCTGCTGTTTTGCAGGGCAGGGATTCTGGCAAGGTGATGATGACTACTCATCTTTTGCTTAAGCTTACCGGTTGTTACCGAGGAGAGGCCGGCCGGCTGCTTTGTGGTTTTAGTCACAAGAGCTCTCTTAATCATTGCCATTAAGGCCTGGCTAGCTGAGTTGTCTCTTCTTCGAACAGTGTCTTTACTGGAATATCTGCTTCTGTATGCATCCCTGTTTGGACATACATTGTGCCTGGTGAACAAGCCCTGTCCATCTCTCTGTGAATAAGGCCTTAAAATGCAGATTGTTTATTTCAAGGTTACCATGCATTAATGTCATACTATCCATGGCCCCTTCCGCACACGCAAAATAATGCGTTTTCAAACCACTTTCACAACTGTTTGCAAGTGGATTTTGCTATTCTGCACAGCTTCAAAGAGCACTGAAAGCAGTTTGAAAGTGCATTATTCTGCATGTGCGGAAGGAGCCCATGTGAACATCAAGCAATTTCAAGATAATTCAAGCTGAGCCAAATGTTTTGGCAATTCACTGATTACTGCTTTCTCTATGTGATTGTGAACACTACTCACTAGAAATCACCTTGCTGTTATTCACATGATCACTTATCCCTAACAGGCAGAACCACAACCTGAAAGTTGCTATCCAAATTGTTCTTTCTCTCTAAACTCATTGACCCTCTGAAAACTAAACACATTGACATTCATGCACTGGTATCCCCAGATGGCTAGCTATGTAAACACAATTTTAAATACCTAAGTGTCCAACGTGAACCCTGTGTCAAGATGTGCCCTCCTGCCATCAAAGGGGTTGGAAAGGGGCAAAGATTCACTCCTATATGGAGGGGGGAGACGCTGGCCCCTACTCTCTGATATGTTAATAGTTCTTTCTCTCCACTCTTGCTGTCCTTTGATGCTTGCAACTGTAGCTAATTAAAAGTGACCCTGGTGCCGTCCCAGAAGGGGTGGGTGGCAGGTGGCTGAGGACTATCGCTGATCTGACCTGGAGATGCTCCACTCCCAAACATTCTTCTTTCCACATTCCATGAGAATCCGGGAGGGGGGATTTCTAGCGGGAATTCTAGGGGATAAAGGCAACTGTGTTTTCTTAGTCCAGCAGAACTGGCTTTGCAAAAACCAGGTACTTGCTGGGATCAATAAAGGCTTCTGATTCAATATCACAAGTCCACTTGTTGTCTTCAGTCTCGAGTCCTGACACCCTGTTAGTATTCCATCCACAAACAAAATTGTGTCGTTTGTCTCAAAATTCTCTTTTTGTGTTATATTATTCTGATTAATAACATTGGCAACAGGGCATCCTGTCGGTTGGGTAGCATCAGATGCGGAGAAACTGTTACTCGCCATGGCTTATTGCTATAGAGTACCATTCTGATGTTTCAAACAAGTGAGAGAATTTATACAAACATCTTCAGAGCTAGTTTCTATGGTGTGCTGGGAGGCTGTCAAAGACCTCCTGTTTTTGCAGTCTAGACAACCTAGGGCAGTGGTGGTGAACCTATGGCACTCCAGATGTTCATGGACTACAATTCCCATCAGCCCCTGCCAGCATGGCCAATTAGACTCTTTTTAAAAAAAATCAGGTGCTATGCTGATCTTGTTGATCTGAGGGGCTATCAGAGTATTCCATTCATATTACTCACTGATCTGTATGAATCTGCTCCCAATGTAATTTGCTCCATGAAAATCTGCCTTAAGCCCAGGAGAGAGTTTTAGTGTATTCTAGGCTATACTGCAAGGACCTGATCCTGATTGGGCCTGAGGCACTCTTATCCCCCTCCCATGCCACGACTGTGTTGACATTTCACCTGCTGCTCTTGGAGCTTGGAGTGGGACAAGAGTGTGCAAATTGGCCTTCAGTTCCGTAGTACAGGCTAGACAGGCGAATAGCTTTCGGGTATCCCAGCTTGCAGTATTGCTACACGAGCCAGTTGAACACGGGACTGTTGGCCCTTTTAACAACACCCAAATTCACATTTAGGCATGTGGTGTGTTATTAGTACTGTTGAAAACCCTGTGTTGCCCAGCCGCAACCGGTAATTACCCACTTGATTGCTGTAACTCAGTGTTTCCATTGAGCAAGGTTTACTTTTCCTTAATTACATATTGAAAACCGTCCTGAGGCTCCCTTTTTCCCAGCCTTCCCCCTATCTTTCTCCCCTCCGTTGTATGAAGCTCCTTCACGGGCGGGCTTCTTTGCAGGGCTGATCTGTGAACCCTTCTGCCTGACAACTCAGTTGCTGCGCACTAGTTTGAAAGCTCTTGGGCAGCCCACAAGGAGACAGGAGACAGGATGTGCTCCATCTTTAACTTGCAAAAGTCTATTGAGATTGAAGGTGAGTCCTAGAGAGCTCTGGTTCCAGGAGTGGCTGGGTTAGTGTGTTGTGGTGAAACACTTGTGGGTGCCGTGAAGAGTTTTAATTCTGGCGCCTTGGTGGTCCTTCTGTCTCCCTTGCTTTGTCTCAGGGAGACAGCAAGGCTTGTATTTTCACTCCGGGAGCAGCCCGTGAGGGCTTCTAGTTCTAATCCTTAGTTAAGCTTGTCTTTTCCCACAAAGGAGGCCATATTGATGCTTTTTGTTATTCACTCCAACGTGTGGATTTTGGGGGGTTGCTACTGCCATCAAGGTGCTGATTTAGACATTTAAGCCATGTCATCTCAGAACAGCCCAGCTAAAGCATTGAAGAATTAAAGAATCTTGTCTGATTTAAGTTCCTGAAATAAATGAAGCTACTTTGTGCCAGATGTCTAGTCTAGGACTACCTGCTCCTGCCTGCTTCTGGCAGTGCCTATTCTAGGACTCAGGCAGGGACTTTCCCAAGGCCTGCTTCCTGGGATCTTCTAGCAGGTAATGTGTAGGATTGGATCTAGGCCTGATAATGTACAAAGCGGGTTCCCAGACTTGCTTCACTGATTGTTTTGCATTCAGATGAGCAAGAGAGTAAACGTGCATTTCTGTTCATTGTCACTTCCTACTTTTAACTAAATTAAGAGTAAATCTTCATATTAAACTCCCAGATTCACTGATGCACCAAGCTGTGTGGGAGCTGTGAGCTGAACCTGTCGCTTCTGTGCTGTGTGAAACTCCTTCTGCACATTCAGATTAATGCGCTTTCAGTCCACTTTCAATCGACTTTGCAGGTGTGCGGAATAGCAAAATCCACTTTCAAACAATTGTGAAAGTGGGTTGACAGTGCATTATTTTGCATGTGCGGAAGGGACCATGGAGAGTGGTTCAGGTGTCATACAGTCAACATTTTATCTTGCTTACAACTCAGGTCCCTCCAGAGCTGCACGCTTCCTACCTATTTTTAGACTTTTTATTCAGTATTGCTCTTTCACCTGTTTCTTCCAGTGGCATGATGTTCAACAGATAGTCACATTCTCAAGTATTTATATACAGCTATCTCATGTACAGTTTGGTGGGCCTCGCTTGTGGAGGAAGAAGGGATAACGTAGCAAGCACCAAGTGTCACACTGGGCAGTATCTGTACTACATGTATACTGCCAAAGCTGCACTGGGACCGTTAAGTTCTGAGTGTCATGATTTTAGGAGCAGGAGTGAATTTTGAGTTATCTTGTTGGTGTTCAAAGATACCCTACAGAATTTCAGAGTACAGCTGGACTAGATGTGTGGCTGTTTCCATACAGAGAGATTGATCCACCTTGGACTCCTTTCAGCCACACAGTTTTCTGAAGCATCCACATGACAGTATATTCAACCTTTTTCTGGGTTTTCCTCCACTTCATTGTGATCTTTCCCAAACCTGGCTTGGCACGTCACTGAATGTATGATTTTTACTTTTTTTCTTCAGACAGACATTCTCTAAACCCAGTGTGGGAGTTGTATGTACGTGTATTCTTTTGGCACAGCAAATTCCTTTCTGAAAACATCAGGTTTCCTTTGTGGCAAGGAGACCAGCCATCTCTTGAAGCCCTGATAGGTGCATGATTCTGGTGGCTTAGCTTTTTGTGCCACAGAGAAAATGCACCCCCAAAACTGCTACTACTCCTATCAGATTGCAGCTGTGGGAGGGGGAGGGCAGGGGCTGCTTGGTGAATGACTAAGGAAGAAGAGAACTGGGCATCTGGAAGTCTGTTATTAAAGCCAGGTGCAGCCTGGCAGATTTGAAGGAACATGCTGCCCTATAAAAGAAGAGCACATCCTCCTTGGCAGGGCCTTTTAGCTTTGCTTCTACTTTTCCTTAAGCACTAATAAGGGATTTGGCTGGGAAGAGCAATTGTGTGTTGAGGAAGGAGGAAAGCCACATTTGTGGCTGCTGCCTGGCAGGAAGGGGGAGGAATTGTGCATGGCGCATGCCTGTGCATTCTTCAGAATGCGCACTGGATGTGTTTTAAACTGTTACAGGACTCTGCCCATGTACTGAGCTGCAGCACACTGGAGTGTCCTGGAAGAGGAGAAATAGCACTCCGGGGGCGATCCTGCTCAAATGCCACTTTAATGCTGCCCCATGCTGACTCTTGTCCCTGAGTGTTGTTTGCATTGCTGGTTCATGCAGTCTGGGGTGCAGTTTCCACAGTTCTTGATATGCACTGGAGAGCATGGGGCCAGAAGATTGGTGTTACAGGGTTGGCTGAGCCTAAAAAGCCTAAGAGTTCAAGATCTGCCAGCAGAAGTGAAAAGAGGAACACCTAACAGGGCAGAATGAAAATTTGTCTACCTAAATGCAACTTAAGTCCAGAGGACTCTGATGGAAGGAACCAGTATTCAATTGAGTACATTCAGTTGGTCTGCATAGCTCCTCTTTCTGGGCTCATTGGGGGTTGGAAGGGGACAGCTCTCCCTCACCTTCCAGTGCCTCCTGAAGTGCCAAAGGTTGCTGTGTGGATGCATGTCTGGTTTGTTTAGTGTCTAAACAAAGGTCATTTCCAGGTTTTGGAAAGGGAGCGCCTTAGGCCAAGAGTAATATAGGATTGATTCATCTCCATTCCCTTCACAGGATTAAATAAATGCATTGTGTTGATGTTCAGGGTTTGATTAAGTGTTGAAGATTGAATTCTGCGCATCTATTCTGCTAATGGTGTGGCTTCTATGATGCAAGGACTCTTGTGTTAGCATAAAGCACCACTATTAGTGGAGCATATCCATGGGAGTCAACCCACTGTGTTGCAGATAGTGTTGCAATAACACCCATTGCAGTTAGAGTCCAATGAAATCTGAGTGTAGCGTGGAGTGTGTAAGACTGCATTGCAGGTGGTCTTCCCTTTTCACCTATTTTTAGAGTTGCCAGGTCTCCCACCCACCCTACCCCCACCCCCAGGCCAATGGTGGGGGATGAAGGGATAGAGCTGCCAGATCCAGGTTGTGAAATTCCTAGAAATTTGGGGATGGAGGTCAGAGATCTCAGTGGTGTACCAGATCATCACAAAGCATCTATTTTCTCCAGGGGAGCTGATCTCTGTAGTCTGAAGTTGAGCTGTAATTCCAGGGCATCCCCAGGTCTCACCTGGAGGCTGGCATCCCTACCTATGGTGCATAAAAATCATATTAGACTCTCCGTCAGCTAATGTAGGGTGTCAAAGAGCCATAAAATGTCTGGTGCAGACAAGAGAGAAGGTTTTATGCCAAAATAGCTGGTGTGAATTTGGTTTTGGTCTGGAAAAAGACGGCATGTGAAATAAATAGAACAGACCTACCTATTTGGAGGGGGGTGGGGTGGGGTTTTTTTCTTTTAAATGTTGGAAACATGTCACGACAGCGTGGGATATTTTGATACCTTAATGGGCTGTAAAATATAGTTCAAAAGTTTTCTCTTAAATTGAAGGGCTGATTGATAATCCTGTGGTGAATGTCGTCATTGTTTTTTCCCCTTGTGTCATCTGTATCTGTATAGCCAGTTTTGCTCGGCCTGGCCCACCCCCTTTACAAACAAAACCAGACGTATGGGGGAAAGTTGGAGGCTGGATTTTAAAACTCAAGCTGAAGTTTGGATGTGAGTGTCATCTGGATTGGGGCTCATGTCTCCCGATGCACCTCTGTTTTCTCTTGCCTGCCTTATTTATTTATTATTATTTCTCCAAACTCTTCAGATTTCACAGATGAAATTAGGACCCATCTTGGTTACCTGAAGATAGTTTCATAGATTAGCTGTGTTGGTCTGCCACAGAAGAACTACATTCGAGTCCAGTTGCATCTTAGAACCCAACAAGATTTTCAGCATATAATTTTAAAAAAATGAAAGCTCCCTTGGTATCAGACAAAGGGAGCTTTGTCAGTTGAGAGTTTATGCCTTGGAAATCTTGAGGGTATCTAAGGCACTACTGGACTCTAACTCTTGTTAAGCTGTAACTACAGATACATGGGAAATTCTTGCCATCCAGATTTCTCCCAGGAATTTGGAGCTGCAAATTATTTGGAAGTGTGTTTGAAGCAGAACTGATTAATTCATTCTTGTCTCTGTCTGTACCCACATTCTACAGCTGTTTTCATTATTTATTAAAATATTTGTACCTTGCCTTTACACTTGGCTCAAGGTGACTTGATATGATTGCACATGCAAATAAAGCAGGATACTGTCTTACCAATACAGTGTCTTACCAATACAGAACCCATTAATAATAATGCTGAATGAATGTTTATAAATCATATGTTCTAGCTCAGGGGTCTGCAACCTGCGGCTCTCCAGATGTTCATAGACTACAAATCCCATCAGCCCCTGCCAGCATGGCCAATTGGTTTTCTGGGAAGAAGGCGGGCGTGGAAGTGTTTAAACAAAAACTGGAAGCTTGGAATGGAGAGTTCCCTTGTTCAAGTACAGGCTGCGCACAACTCATCCAAGAGCCATCTTGACCGGCTGCCGTATTTGAGTTATTTCTGAACTGTCTTTTGAGCAAGCTGTTTTCCTGCAAACCAAACCCTGCTAACATTTTGGTTCTGTATCTCAAACCCCTGTTCCCAGATGAACCACGGGAATGACAACTCTCGGTTGGCAAAATGATTTGAATTGTAACCGGGGTGGTTGGTTGGAGGCAGCTTGAATAAAGTACTGACCCTTAAGAGGATGAAGACCACAGATTCAACAGCTGTGTGTGTGTGTGTGTGTGTGTGTGTGTGTGTGTGTGTGTGTGTGTGTGTGTGTATGTGTGTGTGTGTGTGAGAGAGAGAGAGAGAGAGAGAGAGAGAGAGAGAAAGAGAGAGAGAGAGAGCGGGTATGTCAGGGAATGCATGTGCTGTTGGCCATTCATGCCTTTTACAAATAGAAAGAAGCTGTAAATCAGGTTTTAATGCTCAGCCATATGGAAGGACACATGGTTCATTGATTTAGAGAAAGATGATGCCTAAAATTTTAAGCTAGAGGCAACGGCAGCCCTGTGAACTGTAGTATGAAGGTTCTTCCAGCTGTCCCTCTGTTGCAAAGATGATGATATAAAACTGATCATGGACGGTCCATGAAAATAGGTGGCTGCTGCCCCTGGTCTGTTCTGCCAGTCCAGATGGCTGACTGATCTACAAATCCCACAGGGCCATAGCAGTCAAAGACACCTGGTTTTTCTTGCAGTGCTTCCAGTTGTGGTTAGAGTCTCAAAAAAAAAGAAAAAGCCATTCATTGGAAGAGCAATGAGAATACTTAGGGCTTCTTTGTATAGTTCATTGTCATGGGTATATTTAAAGCATACCTGTGCAAAACAGGTTATTGTTCAAAGCCAAGCTTGGTTGCCTTGCCTATGGAAAGCAGGTTTCTGGTGTGAACCCCCTTGGCACTGCATAATGTAGTTACGCTTAGTGTTGGAAACCTATCTTTTGCACTGGCCAGGTCCAGATATAAGGACGATCCCATTTTGATAACAAGCAGGGGAAACTGTAGTGCCCATGATCACTCTGGCACCAACCAGTCTGCCCCCCTTCCATTGCAGTTTCTGCCAAATAAATGCCTGGCCGTTTTCTATAGAAAGTGTTTCAGAAGAGCTGAAGAGGCATCACCTTTGTGTCTACGTGGAGCAACCCTTTAGCTTGCCTTCATCACAGGGAGACACATGGCTGGGAGCTTCCCAATGTTTTGTCAGTGGACTTAGCTCCCATGGCAGGTATTTTGGTGCCATGCCCATTACTTAAAATCCCCAAAGTGCCTGCAGGTTAAACGAGGTTGGGAACCCTATCAGAAGCCAGAAATCAATAACTAGGGTCTCAAGGTGAGCATATCAGTGCTAAGCTCCCCAAATTTGTCCCTGTGGCACCAAACCCTACAGCAAACCATTATTTCAGTACTCTTTACGACAGCCCTGTAAGGAAGTGTCAGAACCACAGCGGAGCACCCCAAAGGAGTAGCTCACCCAGCAGCATGCAAACCAGGAGCAGCCCACAGACACAAAGGCTGATTCCGCATGGGCCAAAAACAGCAGTGTGAAAACGGTGTGAAAATGGTGTAAAAGGGTTTAAAACGGTGTAAAAGGATTTATACTGTTTTCACACCGTTTTCACACTGTTGTTTTTAGCCCATGCGGAATCAGCCAAAGTCACCTTCCAAAGAAGAGGTTCCTTTAATGTTGCGATGCTAAGTAGCAAAGTGCTTCACCGGTCAGCAGGTGTACCAAGACACACCTCTCTGCCTTCTCTCTGCCACATATATATAAATGTCCACCTATCCGGTGCAAGTGTCTTATCAGACTTTTGGATGCACCCGGCACTGTCCAAGGTCAGACATAACTGTCATGTAGATTTTGCTCATCTCAGCTGACACTTTGACAGCACCTGACAGAAAGGCCCGTATTGGGATCGCCATGTTGCATAGCAGAGGCTAAAGACTGTGGCCTCTCAGAGGTCACCTGATGAGCTTGTAAAAGCACTGCAAGTTGAACCAGAGTTCTCATACTTTCAGCCATTCTTACCCACTCCTGTAGCAAGTGCGATGAAACTCTTGGGAAGAAGTCATCTCTTAAATTATGCCCTTATTGTTTGCCTTCTCTTTTTAAATTCCTTTTTTGTCTCTTGCAGATTGTCGGGAGCTGCTTCTGCCTGAATCGATGGCGTACACCGTAAGCCCAGCCTCTTCTGTGCCCGTGGGGCCCCAGTACTGCGTCTGCAAAGTGGAACTATCTGTGTGTGGTCAAAACCTTCTAGACAGAGATGTGACTTCTAAATCCGACCCCTTCTGTGTCTTATTTATGGAAGTAAATGGGAAGTGGACAGAGGTAAAGCTCCAGATATCACTGTTTTTCTTTCTGGCTGGTGTCCTTAGCTTGTAGTCAGGCGGCGCACCTGACATCAAACGGAGTCCCGGTTTCGGTCATGGTAATGGGTTTTCTCTACTTTCAGTTTACTGCTACCTTTGTGCTTTGTAACTTGTAGTAATGTGGATTGTGCCCAAGCGCCAGTTGGACTGATAGCCCTTCCTATGGCCTTGAGCAGGAGTCTGCAAACTGTGACTCTCCAGATGTTCATGGACTACAATTCCCACCAACCCTGCTACTTGGCCATGCTGGCAGGGGCTGATGGGAATTGGAGTCCATGCACATCTGGAGGGCCATAATTTGCAGACCCCTGTCCTTGAGAACTACTGGCTTTCACAATCCTGTTCTGTAATGCTCTACTTTGATATCTCTAGTGGGTGAAAGGAAGGGAGGCATCTTGGTGGGCATAAAAGGGTACTTGGGAACTATTCTTCAGAACTTGCTTCTTCTGAGGCCATGTTGTCATCTGTCAATAAAGGCTTTTGATTGAAATCCCTGGGTCTGATATTGCTGCAGATCCAGGGTTGACATTAAGCTTTCTGTGGTTAAAAATGGAAGCTGGCAATAGATCAGAACTTTGGGTTTGGGGCCTCTGGGCCCTGATCTCTGTGCTCCCCCCCCCCCAAAAGTATACTTTGGTTTGATCCACCTATTTCCTACCACTCTCCAGCTTTTCTTCCATTGCCAATAATACTGTCTATGCTCAATATTTAGGACTGTCTTCAGAGGCAGATGTTTGTAAAATTTGGGTATCCCTATTCTCTTGCTAGGCTATTTTGTGGGGGGAGAGAATGGTGGAGTCCTACAAGGGAAGGTTCAGGGCCGTATCCATAGAAAACTGCACCATGTGGATGCGGAATGCATCTATGTGGAGGTCGGGGGCAGGACTGCACTTATTCGACACTGAGCTCGACTTGGTCGAGCTTTAAACTGCTTTGCAGAGCCAGGCTGAGCTCAGCATCGAACTGAGCACTGGGTCTGATGG
The DNA here is from genome assembly GCF_021028975.2 of Sphaerodactylus townsendi. Classification (NCBI taxonomy): domain Eukaryota; kingdom Metazoa; phylum Chordata; class Lepidosauria; order Squamata; family Sphaerodactylidae; genus Sphaerodactylus; species Sphaerodactylus townsendi. Next base: position 7,955,522 of record NC_059438.1, read on the forward strand.
GATCCAGCTTTATACCTCTGGCTCTCGCCCAAGCCTGCAGTTTAAAGCTCGACCCAGCCAAGACGAGCCCAGCATCAAACAAGTGCACCCTACCCCCAAACTCCACATGGAGTTTGGGGCTGGGTGAGCCTGGTTGAATTCTGCATTTGATTGTGTGCCTTCCCATAAACTCTAAGTGGAGTTTGGGGGTGGGGCACTGTTGGTCCCAGAGGCTCTGGGGCCTTGAGGGGTGATGTCTGGAACATGAGACCTGCCTTGCCCAGCCCTAGATATGCCTCTGGGAAGGTGCTGAGATTCCTGGAGAGCATGCATTCCCCCTGGCAGCTCAGCTTTCTGACAGAAGGAGAGGGACCCCAGGCATTCTTAATATGGTGTCAGAGGTAGAATGAACAAATTCTTGCGTGCAGTGCTTTAACCCATGAAACTGCCTGTATGTGCCACTTTGGCAGAAAACATCCAGCTGTATTCTATTTAATTCTAGAAAAGTGAGTGTGTGTTTGGGGGGTGGGGGTGGGATCCTTCATTTTTTAAATCGTTCTAACAATGATGTGACAGTAGATGCTGGATTTGTTTTTGTTTTTATCCACGAAGAGGTAGGGGGACAAATCTGTAGCAGTGTGCACGTGGAGGTGATTCACTAATCTGCTTTCTTGGGCCCTGCAAATCCAGAGGCATTTGGAGAAGCAGCAGAGATTTTGCAGGGAGGTATTTCCTGTGATATTCCCTCCCATCTGCCACTGGGATGATTTTTGTTCATGTTTTTTTTAAAAAAACAAAACAGTAATATCTGTTTCACTATAGCTTAATGATGCCATAGTGATCTATCTATCAAAAAAAAACAGCATCAAAAAAGCCTGCCAGGAATATGTGCTAATGTGTGTGGTGGAGGGGATAATGGTGCTAGATGTGGTCAGGAAGGTGCAGAGAATCTGCTCACACTTTCCTCAGACCTGTACCAAAGCAACTAGCAAAATACTCAGCGGAGGGGGGATGAGCGCACCACAGTGTCACATTGAAAGCTTGCCCAAAATCTTTGTAAAATATTGGAGGGGAAGGTTTGTGGTGAGGGGATTTCCAAATTGTTCTGGTCTCTGTGGTGCCCCTCTGAAGATGCCGGCCACAGATGCAGGCGAAACATTAGGAACAAGATCCACCACACCACGGACACACAGCTTGGAAAACCCACCACAACAAGTTGAATCCGGCCGTGAAAGCCTTCGACAACACACCCTCCAAGTTATTTCAGCATAGGAAAACGTTATAGTTGATTGTGGATGGACCAAAACTTTGGAAGCTTCTGTACTCCCTGTCCCCCTTTCCCTTGTTCAGAGCCTGCAGGATGACGATATCCACATTCAAACTGTGCTTGCTTGTTTGTTTGTTTAGCCAGTTGATTTGAAAATTCAAACAGGGGTTTGTTGGAAAAGCTGAATTCTTCCTTTCCTGTGTTGGGTGCCCGAGGAGGAGGGACACTGTTTCAGCACATGGATTTCAATTCTCCTTTTCAGAACATTTGCTCAGGATTTGCTGCATCTGAATGTCGCCTGAAGCAACCCAGCAAGGTGTGACGGAGAAGGAAGGGAAGATTTTTGTGGCCCTCTGCCCATCCTATTTGATTTTGGGTTAAAAGTGGCACACTTTGCTTTACACTGAAATTTGACAACGTATGCTTAGACGCATATCCTCCTGTTGCTCCAGTTTGACCTTAAATTCCCTCTTCATGAAACTGCTGTTTTTTAATACGGGTTGGGCGAATGCTCAGAGTACAGTTAAACGCCTTAGTTAGTAATGTGCGGTTTGGCCTTGAGTTTGAAGAAACTGCTTTGCATTATATACCACTGAATGCCATTTTTCTCTGCTTCGTCTTTTTAAGCTTCCACGCTGCCGAGGTTTTCAGCTCAATGGCATTACTGTCTACAACTTGGAAAAATGTGTGGTTTTATTTTTGCCTCGTCTATTTTTAGACGATTGCTTTACAAAATAACGTGACACAGAATGAGAGCGGCAGGGAGGGAAAAGAGACTTGAATGGACGGTGGCAGAGATGTAGCCATTGCTGAGTTTCAGCAGGGAGGTCAGAACGCAGCCGGAGTTAGCCACTGGGGGTGAGGCGGCATTTACAACTTCACAGCTTGGACCTGGACGGCCTCCAGATTGCAAAGAACAAGGAAATAGCCATGACTTCAGCTTGAAAAAAGGCTTTTGTGCAAAGAACTCCTGGCATTGGGGAACCATCTGTAAAATAGGTCCTATTTTTTTTAAAAAAAATCTCCCTTTCCTCAATCGGTGTTTGCTATTTCTACATGGTTCGTTTGTTTATATTTCCACACCAGTCATTTCCCGGACACGTACACACCTGAAGGCTTTTTCAGGTTTAAAAACATTAGGAATTGATTGAGCATTTTAACCATCTAGTCAGTGGTGGGATTCGAATAATTCTCTTGCTAGACCAGGGGTAGGGAACCTGCGGCTCTCCAGATGTTCAGGAACTACAATTCCCATCAGCCCCTGCCAGCATGGCCAATTGGCCATGCTGACTGGGGCTGATGGGAATTGTAGTTCCTGAACATCTGGAGAGCCGCAGGTTCCCTACCCCTGTGCTAGACTTTGTTGACCGTTGACTGTTTCATTTTTTTAAAAAGGCCATAAACAGAAATATGATGTTGTACGCTCGCCAGGGAATTTTTTCTTTTTTTGTGATCTTGCATGGAGGCAGGGTATTTCACCACCAACCGAATCCCTGCTAGAATAACTATAGCACTAGCTATGCTAGGAGGAGAAAGAGAAGAAGAGGTGGTAGTGTTTCCTTATTTGGAAGGGCCCAAAGAAAGATACTTATTTGATCGTTGAACCCTTTGTGGTAGGATTTTGGTGTATGCTCACACTATGTTGGCCTTTGCATTTTTAAGTACGAGATGTACCCAGGCATTAAGTGTGTTGTTAGGGCTCTGAAGGATGGATAAAATGTATTGAAATTGGATATTTTATTGATGTTGGATATGCCATCCTGTCTTATCTAATAAACTGCTTTATGACTGCTATGCGATTTGAATGTATAATTGGCAGTTCAGTCTTTCCATTGTCCTTCCAATAGTTCTGATAATAAACCAGGCATCTCAGACAAAGAATTTTCCAGCATCTTCACAAATGTGTCTTGGAGTTTGGGGAGTTGCAGCAAGATGGGAGACATCCAGATGCAAATCCTTACTCTGCCATGAAGCTTACTGGGTAACTTCGGGCCAGTTTCTCTCAGCCTAGTCTACTTTACAGGATTGTTTTCAGGATAAGACAGAGCTGTTGATGTATTCCCACCCTCACCAAATTCAGAGTTCTTTCAGAAAACATCAGGTGTGCCTCATTCAGAGTGAGGCAGGTAGCTAATACAGCCAGGAGATTTTCAGTGGTGGTACCTCACTTTTGGAACGCCCTCACCTTTGTGACCTGCCTAGCAACTCCTCCAGTGTGTTCTAGGCACAAGGCCAAAACATTTCTCCCCCCCCCCCCACATGGACAAATGGTAAGCCTATGTATAAGATATTCAGTGAATGATGCAGTAGAACCATGAATGCAAAATTAAACGACATGGGTAACAGCCAGCTGCCTTGGTGAGCATGGTGCAAGCAATGCACATGTAGAATCACAAAGGTACAGGCAATGCTGCATCCGCTCCTCGCTTATATATGAAGACGCTCCTCTGGACAGTTCTTCTGTAGGTCAGTTCCAATACAAGAATGTGCTCCTCAACTTTCATTTTGTACATTTTGTTTAAAATTAGACTGCCCACGATATTTTCCTGACCCAAAATGTTGTTGGGGGGAGAAGAAGAAAAAGAAGAAGAGTTTGGATTTATACCCTACTTTTCTCTCTTGTAAGGAGACTCAAGGTGGCTTACAAGCTCCTTTCCCTTCCTCTCCGCACAACAGACACCTTGTGAGGAAGGGGGGGGGGGGCTGAGAGAGTATTGAAGAACTGTGACTAGCCCAAGGTCACCCAGCAGGAATGTAGGAGTGCAGAAACACATCTGGTTCACCAGATAAGCCTCTGCCACTCAGGTGGAGGAGTGGGGAATCAAACCCGGTTCTCCAGATTAGAATCCACCTGCTCTTAACCACTATAGCACACTTGGAGGGTGTTACTTGCCCCATTAGGTCAGGAATGGCATAAGAGAAGGTTGAAATATCTCACCTCTCTGTGGTCTCAATCCAGATTGTGCCCCTGTGAGACTGCCAGTCTCTTTGGTGGTCACATGTTAAATAGCATGTCGACTTTCAGGCCTAACTAAAACCATTATGTTTGTTTAAGGGCTTCAAGATTGTACCTAACAACTTGTTTTTCCTTCTTTCCTACAACCCCTTTCCTTTTGCTTGTAAATTTTTCTATCCTTCCCCACTAAGTGCTTTCAAAGTGTACCCTCCTCCCCTTCTAACCCTTCATTGGCATACTTGACAAGAATCCAGAGTAAAGGGAAGTGAGGCAGAATGGCATATCAGGAGAAAGAATACAGCTTCATTCCCATTCTGTGTCCCTTACCAGAGGTGGAGTGAGGGGGAACTGTGCCTGGGGCGCGTGCACACCCCTGCCGCAGCGCCGTTCGTCCCCGCCCCACCACGCCCCCTCTGTGGCCCAGCCATGCCCCTCTGCTGCTCTGCCCGGGGTGTCGCGCCCCACCCAGTCCCGTTGGCACTACGCCACTGTACCTTACTTCTAGGTCAAGCTGGGGCTACATTTGCCTTACAAATGTGGTAAATTTCCTGTTTATTTCCATGTATGTTTCAGAGTTGCGGAAAAGCTACTTTGCAGGGTCAGGCTGTTTATCTGGTAAGCAGTGATGTCAATATTTTGGGCAGGACAAACAACAAGGGAGGGTTCCTGTCCCCATATTCTGCCTTTAGTCTTCTGGAAGAATCTGACTGTGAGAAGCTGGGTGGATTCTAGCCTGACATCTCCTTTTGGATGTTTTGATTGTATGGAAAAAAATGTATCTTAATGGTCATTGTGATTCTTTGAGTTTCTTGCTGAAGAAAAGGAAAACTATCAATTCTTAAATAAATGTAAATATTTTCTGATAATTAAAAATCACTTTTGCTGTGTGTTTTTTCTTCTGAGCTACGCCTTTGCATGCATACCAAACCACATGTCCAAATGGTGATTCTACTGTCCCCTCTTTCTCCATTTGCAGTGTTGGCACAGGGTGAGTTTGCACCCACATTAAGGCCATAATCCAGGACAGAATCAGGCATAAGCCTGTACTGAAATTAGTGGCTTTAAGCATGTCTTAAGTATGGAATTGGATAGTGAGCTGTTTCTTTCCCTCTGTCGTGCAAAGTTTATGGAGTGTATTTTAATCCATGGCAGAGGATTTGGGTAGCTGGGATATTTTCATACAGGAGATTTAGACAGATTATTTAAAATCAGTTTGCAGTACACAACAAACTGCATGTAATTGCAAGTATAAAATGTGCCTTGACTGGTATGCATGTTATTACACTTACTGTGGATTTTTTCCTGTTTTAATACCATTACCGGTATTATTATTTTTTTGCCATCAAGTGACAGCTGACTTATGGCAACTCTGTATGGTTTTGAAGACAAGAGATGTGCAGAGGTGATTGGCCATTGCCTACCTCCACTTCACAATCCTGTATTCCTTGGAGGTCTCCTGTCCAAATTCTAGCCTTCTTAGCTTCTGAAATTTGACAAGATCTGGCTCACCTGGGTCTATCCAGGTCAGCATCAAGAATCATGAAAAGGAGATCAAATCAATTCTCAGTGATGTGTATGAAATACCACTTGTCCTAGTGGTGCTGTGCAAATGAACTCTGTCTAAAGGTACTGCTTGTGCAAAATGAGTCTCATTCGTCAAATCAGCTGTAACCACCACTACCCTACCCCACACCCCACACCCCAAAAAATCCTGTTTGAATTAACTCAGAATGTGAAGGGGTTCCCAGATGGCTTCACAGAACGATAGTTCTCAGCATTCCTTAGTAAACGGTACTGATTAAAATGTAAAAGTTTAAAAATTCCTGTGTGGCGGACCATAGTGTTTTTAGATTAGTGGTCTCCAGCTCATGAATCAAGATCTTCATGTGGGTCACAAACACCTATGGAACAGCAGTGGCGTAGGAGGTTAAGAGCTCGTGTATCTAATCTGGAGGAACCGGGTTTGATTCCCAGCTCTGCCGCCTGAGCTGTGGAGGCTTATCCGGGGAATTCAGATTAGCCTGTACACACGCCAGCTGGGTGACCTTGGGCTAGTCACAGCTTCTCGGAGCTCTCTCAGCCCCACCTACCTCACAGGGTGTTTGTTGTGAGGGGGAAGGGCAAGGAGATTATAAGCCCCTTTGAGTCTCCTACAAGGAGAAAAAGGGGGGCTATAAATCCAAACTCTTCTTCTTATATGTTTTCTTTTGCAATTTTGTTCAAAGGACTTGTGGCTCATGCAACACACTGGCTAGACTTCAGGAGGTGAGGACAACTGATTTGGCATTGTGATAGTATGTGGAAGTATGTTGTTGGGTTGACACTCTTGGGTGAATTCTAGGTGTAGTGTGGATGCAGTGATGTCACTTCCAGTTTCATACCAGAAGTGACATGAGATGCCAAGTCCTGGTTTTTCCCAAGGCTGTGTCATCAAGCAAGTGTCCCAAAGTCACCAAGTAAGCTTCCGTGGCAGAGTCAGGATTCAAACCTGGACTCCCAGATCTCTTTTTAGCCTAGGCAGGTTCAGAAGCTGTCCCTAGTTTGTCCCCCTGTAGCGTGACCACTGTAGTGATGCCATATATCTTGTTCTTGCCACATGGAGTTCCCCTCCATACCACTGAATTCATTATGGTATCCTCTCCTCTTCCTTGCTTCAGTGTGATATGACTTCCTGCCATGGTCAAGTAGTTTAGTGGGTCCTCGGTTCCATAAGGGCGCTTTATATTGGAGGCAATGTGGTTCACAGAAGATGCTTTTGGACTCGGGCCTTGGATTTCAATCCCAGTGCATCCACGCAGTGACTGGATGGCCTTAAACTAGTCATTTGCTCTCAACCATACAGTTTGATGGTTGTTACAGTTTGAAGGGGCTCTAGATCAAATCAAGACTGAACTTTCCCTAGAAGCTAAAATGTCTGAACCGAGGCTGTCATACTTTGATCACATAATAGAAAAGCGAGAGTCACAGGAAAAAGACAGTAATGCTTGGAAAGGTTGAAGCAGAAAAGAGGGAGGCCCAACATGAGATGGATCAACTCTAAAAGAAACCCCACCCTTCAGCTTGCAAGACCTGAACATAGCTGTTAACAATGGGATGTTTTGGAGGACGTTGATTCACAGGATCACCATAAGTTGGAAGTGACTTGTCTGCACTTCCATGAATAGGCTGGGAGGGGAATGAATCAAGCAATATTGTTACATGTGATGTGACTTAGGCAGGGCACAGTACAAATTCTGCTCAAAGACATAGAAATGTATGAATATGGCAAAAATAAATGTAAGAACACAGCCTACTGAGCTGCAGCGAAATGCATCATTCAGTGTAGCACGAAACAAGTTACAATCAATTCTGAGTTCCTAGGTTGTGCTATGTAATTACTACTAATACGTGGCTGATTATTTGATTGCTATCCTCCCAAACGTTCATGTGGGAAGCTGTTTTGAGGAGATAACGCTCATTTTCTACTTTTTTCCCCCTCCCCGGCAGCTGGTCCACAGTTACTTGTTGTTCCATTTCCCTTCCAATCTTCCCTGTATTTTTAGCAAAATTGCCATATTGTTGATGTGCATTTCCAAACATTTCTCCCATTTTTAAAAATACATTTCAGTGGAGTTTCACTCCCTTCTTTTCCCTTCCCTGTTTGACCCCCCCCCCAATTCTTCCTCACTGAATAACTATTCATAGCTTTCAAATGTTGACAGTTTTGGTTAGATACTGTTTCTTCCCCCTTTACCAGAGCTCATAGACTGCAGGTAAAGGCAGAATCGTACATTCAATTAGTGTTTTATAGCTGGAGAAAGCAAAACCTAGTAGTTAGAACTCAGGAGGATTGGATGTTGTTTAGCGATACTGAAAATAGTAAGTCCTAAAATAGCTTTGAGATGACATGACTCAGGTTGGATTGATTCTTTGGCTTCTCTGGCCCTGGATGGAGACACTTGTGGGCTGATTTTAGTGTGTGTATGTGTGTGTGTGTTTGTTCATTTGTTTATTGGATTTGTATCCCGCCCTATCCCCGCAGGGCTCAGGGCGGGTCACGATATAAAATCAGTTACACAATCACTAAAATATTAGAAGAAGAAGAGTTTGGATTTATATCCCCCCTTTCTCTCCTGTAAGGAGACTCAAAGGGGCTTACAATCTCCTTGCCCTTCCCCCCTCACAACAAACACCCTGTGAGGTAGGTGGGGCCGAGAGAGCTCCGAGAAGCTGTGACTAGCCCAAGGTCACCCAGCTGGCGTGTGTGGGAGTGCACAGGCTAATCTGAATTCCCCAGATAAGCCTCCACAGCTCAGGTGGCAGAGCTGGGAATCAAACCTGGTTCCTCCAGATTAGATACACAAGCTCTTAACTTCCTACGCCATAAAAACAAATCCAATATCAAACAATAAAACAGTACAAATAAAAACATTTTTAAAAATGCAGTGTAAATGGTCCATGGATGTCAGTGGGGCATGGCTTCTTCCAAGTATATCTGGCCAATGTAACTCTTGCCTCTCTTCACCCCCCCCCCCCCCGTTTGGTTGATGCACCAATATTTTCACAGGTAGACATTGCTATTTTTCGACACATGGCTATAAAAGTTGTCCACGCCTGGTGCAAGTTCTTGTCTTTCTGCTCTCACAGTTTAAGCAAATGGTAAAGTCTTCCCAGAGCTGAACCACTTCAGAATGCAGGGAGGGAGTTACAACAGTTTTCCCTGTCAAAGACTCCCCATCTATGGAAGTTAGCTGGATAGGGAGAAAGTCTTACAAGGACCTTCTAGCTATAATACGAACAGAGAAGGCATGTGGAATGGGGAGGATCTGGGTGCCTAAGGAAAACATTTGATCCTCCCCACCTCTACATCCGAAGTGGCATAGTCCAGAAAAGGCTGTACCATGAGCTTTTAAAATCTGCTGCTTCGTTTCTTACATTCTACTGAGCTGTTCATGTTTATGAAACGAATATATGTTGAGTCAGGCCATGGGTCCAGCCCATTCAGTACTGTCAACTCTGATTGGCAGTTTCAGGAAGAAAAAGGTCTTGTCTATTGCCTTTTGACTAATACACTGCGGATTTAACATAGCTCATTTACCAGTGAACCTCCCACATTATGCTTGTTCAGTAGGGAGTGTAGTATATTGTATTAGACTTATTGAACTCCTTCAGGCTTGAACGACAGCTCTGTGGGAGAACATCTGCTTTGCATTCATTTAAATGTGTTCATTAAAAACATAAACTTGCCGTTCTCCCGGATAATGGGGCTCAAGGTGGGTAACATCAATAAAAACAGTATGAAACGTGAATTCTTGAAAATTACTGAATTAGAACTGTCATTTTTTAAAATGCCATCGGCGGTCATGTCGAATTAGTAATGGGACAAACAGCTAAATTCTGTGGCTGTTTTTTGCTGCCAAAAAACGATGTGGGAGGGAAGGTCGAAACCTGTGCTGGTGCTGCACCATGTTGTACAGCTAATTTGGAGCACTCTTCCAGCAGTTTTTATGACGTGTACCAAACAGACATGTGATGTGGATCATGTTGGGAGAATTCCCAACCTCTGTTTTATACATCTCATGCAATGGGGATCTGAGAAGGTCCAAGTTGCAGTGTTTGACTTCATTCATTCATTCATTCATTCATTCATTCATTCATTCATTCATTCATTCATTGGATTTCTATTCTGCCCTATCCTCATGGGGCTCAGGTAAAGGTTCTTCAGGTACAGTTCCACAGGAAGATGCTTTCTCTTCCAGAGACCCTGGAAAGCTGCTGCCAGTGAGAATAACTAATGCTGAGTTAGATGCACCATTGATGTGTCCTGTTGGTTTGTGTGATATATTTTTGGATCCAGTCCTGCCTATTTGTTTGTTAGGGCAGCCTTGATTTTGCAAGTGTTTTCAATTGGACAGGAAACCTAAAGGTCCATAGGTTCTGACAATCAGCAACCCCTTCAGCAATGCTTTGTTCCTTAAGGGGAATTGATTGACTGCCTTCCTGCTATTGGTTCACTTTTGTAGCTCATAAAAACAAAGCTCCAAACCAAGTCATTGTGAAGAAAGTGTATATATTCCTTTAAATTTATTTAGAGATAATTTATCTTGCAAATAAGGTCTTCAATGAGGGCCAAAGTGTGTCCCTGCTAGACCCTTGGGCCTTCATAAAACACCCTGTTTACAAGATAAACGATCTCTAAGTAAATTTAAAGAAATATATACACTTTCTTCACAGTCATGAAGGTTTGTTATGAGACAAAGAGAAGTGGAATCAGGGAAACAGGAGAGAATCCTCAATCCTTCAGAGTGCTTGTTTTTCTCTGACACCCAACTCCTAAAGCAGGGTTGATTTGATTTCAATCAAATTGATTTAAATCACGATTTGACTCACTAGTCATTAAGACTAGATTTAAATCATGGTTTTTTATATAAACAGAACTTCTTACCATGTTTCATTTGGGCCACTAGGCCTTGCATGTCTTTATTGCAGTGTTTGCATTTAAACACATACCTGCCCTACTCTTAGGTAGAGGAACTTAATTTAAAAAAATCCCGAATTGGGTCTCTTTCAGCCTGCTGCCATTATAGATTTTCTCCTTCAGGAGTGGATAATATGACCAACCTTAAGCTATTCATACAAAGATCTTAAGACTTGTGTGGTATTCTGTTCCAAAGGTTTCACTTTCATTATTACTTCTTGTCCCTCCCTCCTCACAGTTAGCTCCTTGGGCAGATCTATTCCACTCCAAACAATCTTACATGCATTTAACTTCTTAAAACTTAGCTTTTAAAAGGTAAGAGGTTGCTTTTGTGTACATGGATCTGCAAAGGGACAGTGAGATTAAGGTATTTTCTCAACTCTTCAAGCTTGTTTTATATAACATTTTTGTTGTAAAGAAGAGGTATGTTATCTCTGCGGACACAGATTCACAGTTTGAGAACTGTAAAACCAAGCAGCAGTGATAATATCTTCTAGACAGAAAAGCCCAAAAACATCTGGAAGAGCACAACATTGTAAATGGATTAACTGAATTTGTTTACCAAAAAAATTTAAACATTGCACGAACATACAGCTTTATGCTACGTAATAAAAAGAAGAAGAAGAAGAAGAAGAAGAGTTTGGATTTATATCCCCCCTTTCTCTCCTGCAGGAGACTCAAAGGGGCTTACAATCTCCTTGCCCTTCCCCCCTCACAACAAACACCCTGTGAGGTAGGTGGGGCTGAGAGAGCTCCGAGAAGCTGTGACTAGCCCAAGGTCACCCAGCTGGCGTGTGTGGGAATGTACAGGCTAATCTGAATTCCCCAGATAAGCCTCCACAGCTCAGGCGGCAGAGCTGGGAATCAAACCCGGTTCCTCCAGATTAGATACATGAGCTCTTAACCTCCTACGCCACTGCTGCTAATCATTTTATGATGAATACCTTTGGATGATGATGTATCTTAAATAGAACACCATCATTAGATAGATTTTTCCTCCAAAAGCATTTTATCTTTTTTAAAAAAAACCTATTAAAATTGTAAAAATCCAATTTTAATTTTTTTTACACCAACTTGCCTGAAAGACATGCTCTGGTACTTCGAATGAAACTCATCAAAGTAAATATTTGTATCTTAATTTACCCCTCATTTCCATTTTAGAAACCAGTGACTCTGTGCAATGTTTTCCGGGTGGGAAAGGGCTCCTGAGGTGAACATATGGAGAACGGGCATAATCTGGCAAAAGATTTCTTGCTTTCTGCACAGGCTCCACATTATTTTGCTTCTGAAAGCGAACAAACAGTTATGCAAGGTGGGTTGTATTGGTGGTAGAGATGTGTATTTGATGAGTTGTGCTCCGGATAACCAGCCAGACTTTGACCATTCCAAACACAGTTCATTTTCCCCATTTTCAGAGCAGGGGAGGTGTTGGTGCCGAAGCAACAGAGCGGGCCTCAGGAATGTCATAGTTTTCCAGGACCTTTAGCCAAGAAAAACGTGTCAAGACAGGAGGCCTTTCGAAGCTTTTTGGCTCAGAAAATAAAGAGCTGTGTTAATCCAAGAACTCCAGCCTGGCGCACAGCACACCACGCTTAGCAATTGATGCTCCCCTGGGCACTTATTCTCTTCGTTCGGGCTGCATTTAGCATTTTGATAAAATCTCTCCTGCAATTTTGTGTGTTTAACAGTTTTATCTTGGGATGATTGAAGCAGAGTGGAGGTAGAGTTGCTGCGTCACTTTTTCCTTGAAGCGTTTTTTTTGCGGCAAAGCTTTGTCCTTTCTGGGTAACTTGGCAACGAGACTTCTGAAGGATAACAAGAGAGGTGCTGGAATGCAAACTTCATTGGGAACAGTGGTGCCCTCTGACCAAAGAGTAGGACAGCAGCACCACAGGTGTGGGCATTTAGTCCTGGTTATGAGTGACAGGGCTTTTTGCCTGCACAGAGATTTCTCTTCTCAGGTCTTCTCAGGAAGTATTGCCTCAGCCCGTGTGTTGAGTGGGCAAGGAACATCCGATCCTTGAAGTCAGGGTTTGGCCGGACCAAGGCAGGAAATCATTTAGCCAGTGATGGCGAACCTTTTCGAGACCGAGTGCCCAAATTGCAACCCAAACCCCACTTATTTATTGCAAAGTGCCAACCCGGCAATTTAACCTGAATGCTGAGGTTTTAGCTTAGGAAAAAACTGTTTGCTCCCTCTTCCTCCGCCCCACCTGCTCGAACAGGGACCAGCCTGCTCTAGCCTTCAACAAGTTCCATGCACACTGCTTTGTGCCTCTGTAGCATCTCTACCTCCTCTGTGCCCCCCCCCCCCCAGGCAGCAGCCACCTGGAACACAGGCCCCAGGCCCGCCAGCCGAATCCTCCCTGCTCACCGTGGTGCACGCATGTCGTACTCAGTGGCCCAGGCCAGCCTAGATGTGTTTGTGTGTGTGGGGTGATTTTCCGCCCTCCACATGACGAACTCTGTGTGTGCGTGCCCACAGAGAGGGCTCCGAGTGCCACCTCTGGCACTAGTGCCATAGGTTCGCCATCACTGCATTTAGCAATACTTAAGGCCAAGGAATGGTGCTTTCAACTGGAAATGCTTTGATACTTGAAAGCTTATACCCTTTTTGGTCTCTAAGGTGCTACTGGACTCAAATCTAACAGTTCTACTGGAAGCTAATATAGCTACCCTCTGAAACTATCCTTCTCTAGAAAGTGACCTGGGATTTCCAGCTATGGGTGGGGAAATTTCTGAATATTTGGGGGATGAAACCTGGGAAGGGTGGGATTTGGGGAGCAGAGGGGCTTGATACCTGGCTCTCTAGATCATAGTCTGACACTTTTAACTGTTACACCACACTAAATCCTTCTTAGGATCTAGGTAGACATGGTGAATACACTACATCCTTTCCCCGAGTCCCAGCCTTTCTCTGTTTCCACATTGTGTCTAGCTGAGTGCAATGAGTTTTGTTAAGCCCTCGTGCTCTGAATTGCCTTGCAGTCCATGTTGGGACTTAATGCATAGCATTCAAGATGTTATAAAAGAGAACTGGGGGCAGGTTAGCCCCCCTACTGTGTCTCTTGTAATGTCTACTTAGGCCGTTTGAACACGGTAGAAGATCATGGTCTCCTATCTGTCGTACGCAGTTGACTCTTCATTTGCTGGTGCTTCCTGTACTTCCAGAGGTCCTTTTATGCTCACCGATTCTGCTGCAAAATTATCACCATTTTTCAAAAGGCCAATTTTCATGTGAATGCAGGATTGTTCATAGCAAGGTCTATCTGCAATGTACCCATGACTCCTCCTAGAAGAGGACCAGCTGCTTAGATATTCCCTGACTGGCCTCTATTACTGATTCAGTACCTTGCTGCTCCTTTCTTGAATCTGTAAGCATATTTTCCCGTACGTTTCCTCTGCTGTAGCGTGTGGTGTTTTGAAGACTTGCCTTAGCCCGGGGAGTCTCGTTTATGCCAGAAAACTGTCACTCTTCCCACTTGACTTTTTCCAGGAAAGTGAGTACCATTAAAGAGCTAAGCCAATTACATGAAAGTGAAACTTTACAGTTGCTTTCCCTCTCTCCCTTTCTCCCTCCTGCCTATAGTTGAGCAGGCGCCAGCTAGGCAGATGGAGCGAGCGGCATTGGTACCAGTTCTAGGAAGAGGCCCTACGCTGGATCCATGCAAACTCCTGCCGCCAGCATGAGAAGATGTGGGAGGTGTGAAGGATCTTGCCCCTTCTCTTCCACTGGTTCCGTTTTGAAAGTGAGCATGCAGGGAAGAATTAAACCACCCTTTAAAGCTAGGAAAGCAGATAGTGTGGAAATGCAATCTGGCCCCCGCAACAGCACTGGCACGCAGCGAATGAAACTCACCGAATATTGGATGCTGGGTTTGGAATTGCCACCCTCTTGGGATGTCTCCAAAACAGTTTGCATTCAGTTGCTTTTGACAGAGAAAAGGAAAAAAAGAGGGACGGCCAACATTTTTTGTTCTCCCTAAACGAACAGTGTGAGTGTCTCTTGTATGACTAAAGGACCTGGCTTCCATATGAAAACTTGCTGCCTTTCCTAGCAAAGGACTTCAAACAAAAGGAAGATAGGAAGGTGCCAGAGAATTTTAATCAGCGGTTTGCCAGGAGAAGAGAGTGGAAATGCTACACAAAGACAAACAACACCTGAGCAATGTATTGTCGAAGGCTTTTGCGGCCTTATTCAACTGGTTGTGGTGGGTTTTGTGGACTGTGTGGCCATGGTCTGATAGATCTTGTTCCTAACGTTTTGCCTGCATCTGTGGCTGGCATCTTCAGAGGTGCATCACAGACTTCCAGAATACCAGAAAAGGTTTTCAGAAAAGGTTTACACATTGAAGATTGGTCATCATATCCAAAAGAAGTCAGACTTGTTTTAAAAAATAGTATTAACTCAACGTGGTCATTTGGGGGGGAAGGGGGTGAAGTATAAAAGAAAGAACACTTCCTGTGGGCCTCTTGATAACAGCGTCAATCTCGTTTCCTCCCAACTTTTACAGTTGACATAGCAGAGGCATCTAAAGCAAATCAAATGGTGGTTCTGACTGTCAGTGTTTTACCACCCTCCTGTTTACCCTGGACCGACTTCTTTAACACTAAAAACTGAATTTAAGTCCTACATGTTTATTTGTTCATTCATTCATTCTCTTGCTTTGTAACATTCTGAACTGCTTTGGGGGTTGGGGCGTCGTTTCTTGGTGATAGGGTTGCCACCTTGGTTTAGAAAATTCCTGGAGATTTGTGGGTGGAGCCTGGGGGTGGTGAGGTTTGGGGAGGGGAGGAGCCTAAGTGGAGTACAATTCCACAGAGTCCGCCCTGGGAAGTGGCCATTTTCCCCAGCGAAATCGATCTCTGTAGTCTATAGATCAGCTGTTCAGTGGACCCATTGATTTGTTCACATCTCACTCTCACTTTCCCCTTGCAGATGGACAGGACAGAAACAGCCGTCAACAACCTTAACCCAGCCTTCTCCAAGAAGTTCATCATCGACTACCGCTTTGAGGAAGTTCAGAAGCTGAAATTTGCCTTGTTTGATCAAGACAAGTCGAGCATGCAGCTTTACGAACATGACTTCCTGGGAGAGTTTTCCTGCACTTTGGGAACGGTGAGTTGTCACTTCATCCAGGAATGCCCAAGTGCTTCATGTCTGCCTCCTTCAAGCAACACAGTCCCCTTAACAAATGGATAGTAACAGTTTGGGCAATGGAAGGAAGCATAAGGCTGCCTTGGGTGTAAGGGGCTGCTTCTGGGTAGTAGAAGACGAGTAGAAGAGTTTGGATTTATACTCCACCTTTCTGTCCTGTAAGGAGAATCAATGTGTCTAACAAGCTCCTTTCCCTTCCTCTCCCCACAACAGACACCTTGTGAGGTAAGTGGGCCTGAGAGAGTTCTCAGAGAACTGTGACTAGCCCAAGGTCACCCAGCAGAAACGTAGGAGTGCAGAAACACACCTGGTTCACCAGATAAGCCTCTGGCACTCAGGTGGAGGAGTGGGGAATCAAACACGGTTCTCCGGTTCAGAATCCACCTGCTCTTAACCACTACACCTCTTTCATCACCACTGCAAATGCAGAGCTATTCGTGTTGGCAACAGGGCATCTACAAGAAAGAGTCCACCACTCTGCTTCAGAAACGACAGTTGCTGTTCATCTCTCCCTCATGCATTAGAAAAGATCAGCCGTTGCAAGATCGTCATAATGTTATAGCAGTCAAACGCCATAATATACATGTTCTCAGCTTACTACTAAAAAGCCCAAAACCTCCCACAGTGCTTCTGGTAACCAGGGCCTGGTGGCGACATGAGAACTGTGGATGGCCCTTGGGCCTGAGAAAACACAATCTACGCCCTCCAGCCCCACACAATCCTGAATCAGGCCCCCATACTCCTGTCAGCACAGCCTTCTCAAGGGACTGCCCCACCTTCATTTTCTCATGAGTTGCAGCTCCTTTGGAATGGCTGTGTGAATGTTTTTCCCAAGCCGTCTCTTTGAGGAGTTAAGTTCTGGCGCGGGGCGTGAGGAGAACGTACACTGTATCGCCCTGCACGCTTTGCGAGGTGTTTGCTTGGTTGTGTTATGACCCTTGCTTCTTGACTTTCTTAAGATTTTCCTTAATCCTCCTTTTTATCCGGAGGTCTGTGAATAGACTTCAGTGTGGATAATTTGGCAGGAGAGGAGAATGTCCGATTTTTCAGCCTTTTTAATTTTGCGTTTACGTCAAACTGCTGCCGGCTTAGTTGGGACATTGTGATGCACCTGATTAATTCTGCGGCTGGATTATCAAGAGACACTGGCTCCTTCTGTGACCCCACTAGCAACCCCAGTAGCCAAGTGAACTGGAAAACCAAAGAATTGGAGGTAAATCCCTCGGCTTGATTAGGAAGAAAAGTATGAACTACGTTATGAAAGTATCCCCTGTGGAGCTATGCTATGAAAATGTCTACTCCGTTGTAATTTTTCCTGCCTCTCTTCTCAGCGGTAGGCAGTTCTGAATGTTTTCCACACATTTCAGAATAAAGTGATCTAGAACGGGCTTTAGAGCTGGACGTATCCACAGCACATCCAAGGCTACCTCAGCAAACACGTAGCTGAACAAGGATCTTAATCATGCTTGGTGTCTTATTCCTCAGAACAATCTTGGTGAATGCCTGTTAGTATGGTAATGTCAGGTCTTAAGACTGAAGTCAATAATCAGACTCTAGATGGGTGATTAGAAGCCTTTATTGGACCCAGCTAGTACCTGGCTTTTGCAAAGCCAGCTCCACCGGGCTATGGAAGTACAGTTACATTTATCCCTTCAGTGTCCCCGCCATAAATCCCCCCCCCCCCCCGCTCTGATTCCCATGGAATGTGAGGACAACACAACAGAAAGAAGGATGTTTGGGAGTTGAGCATCTCACGGCCAGCACAGTGATAGTACCCGGCCATCTGCCACTTCCTCCCGCTGAGAAGGTGCCAGGGTCGCTTTTACTTAGCTACAGTTACTAGCATCGAAGGAAAGTGAAAGAACAGAGGAAGAGCCATTAACATATCAGAAGGTGAAGACAGCTTCCCCCTCCCCACAGCCAGGTGTGAGTCCTTGCACCTAAGTCCCCACTCTTTGATGGCCACATACTGACAGTTACACTCTTCCATTTTCTGTTCTTTTTCCTTAGATCGTCTCCAGCAAAAAGATGACAAGAGCCCTCCTTCTGGGAAACGGGAAACCTGCTGGAAAGGGAATGATTACGGTATCGTATCTAACAGGATGCTTGAATTCTGGATTTAAATCTCACCTCTGCAGTTGAAACACATGCTGCAAAGTAGAGCATTGTTTTGACATTAGGAGGTGTGTTTTATGTGGCCAAGGAAGGTTGGATTCGTAGCAGTTTTGTCAGGCGGATGGAGATCTGTATGGGAGATGGTAGGCTTTAGCTGTATCTCTCCCAGGCAGAAAAAAACACTCCACTCTTTGATTACTGGAAGTCACTCTCAGACCCCAAATGTATCCCTCTTAGACCGCAACTGTATGATTTCGTATTCTGTCTTATTACATGAAGCTCTTCTTCTGCCATTACACTGCCCTTGCAAAAGGAAGAAAATCACTTTTGTGTAGAAACACCTGATGATGACTAAATATAAGCATCAAGCTAGACTTTCAGATTTTAAAGAGCTGGGCCTGAGTTCCCAGCACCAGACAGCAGCTGCAGAGAGTGGCTTTTAAAAAAATAAAGGTGAACCCAAATGAGCTCAGAACACTGCCACAGGGGGAGGAATGGCCTGCTTACTGGTTGAGTTTTTAACTTTGTTGTAAGCAGTGGCGTATTTGCCTAGGGACAAGGTATACCCCTTGCCCCCGGGCGCCACTCTCCTGGTCATGTGGGGGATGCAAAATTGCCCCCTTACATGACCAGGAAGACGGCACTGGGGGTATGGAGCTGGGCACCCCGACCCCACCTATGTCGATGGCACATGGGCAGGGTTGAGGGCGCTCGAAGATGACGAGGCAGCAGGAAGAGGGCGCTCGAAGATGACGAGGCACCATGTCGTCATCAGCATGGACATGGGCCAGGTCAAGGGTGCCTGGCTCCGCCCCCCTGGGGGGGGCACTCAGAGACAATGTGTCTCTGGGCACCATTTACCCCCGGTACGCCTCTGGTTGTAAGCTTCCCTGAGCCCAGCCTTTTCTTGTTCGGATTCTTGTGCGCTCTGCCAAGCTGTGTCTGAGGCCACACCAAGATAAAAGGCCTGATTTGTGAGGATGATGGCCAGCCAGTTGCTTGTGAGACAAGGGCCAGGACTTCCTACCTAGCAACAGGTCTCTTAGCAACAAGTTTTCTTCTCTTGGACACGGAACTACGCCTTTTCCCATTGTAGATGTACTTGGCTAGTTCTGCGACTGAATAGAAGCAATCTCACTTTCTAAAATAAATACTTCTAGAAATCAGGAAGGGGGCAGCTTGTTCCACACCCACAGAATAAATATCATGCGTTACAGGGTTGTGTGATGCTGTCCTTATTCAACTGGCGGTCCTTAAATAGTGCCCCAGAGTTCGCCAGTAGTTTTCCTAGTTTCCTGACACCATATTCCAAAATACAATGTGGAAAAGCCAGAAATATGTTTGACATTTCAACCACATTCCGAACTGCATGCTACGTTGTTTTTCAGTTTTACTTTTAAAATGCAAGCTAGAATGTGGCTTGCATTTTCAACCATAGAAGCTGTTGTGGTGGAAATTTCCAAGAAATTTCTTAATTCTGTATGTGGACACATGTGCACACATTTGTGCACACAGACATTTTGCAAACTGGAGCTTTGGCATGGTGACAGTATCAAGTGATTCTGCATGAAGGTATAGATTTCCACAAAGACTTTAGACAGCTGTGCAGAAACTGTCTTCTTTCTAGAACATATAGCTGGATCAATACACTTACCAGTGCATGCTGTTCTCCACTGGTCATCGAAACATGTGTGACTAATAGTGGACCCATGGCCTAGAGGCATGGCATGCAAATGCCATCTGTGTCAGGCGGCAACTCTGCATGGATTTATACCTCACCTTTCTCTCCTGTAAGGAGACTCAAGGTGGCTTACAAGCTCCTTTCCCTTCCTCTCCCCACAACAGACACCTTGCGAGGAAGGGGGGGCTGAGAGAGTGTTGAAGAACTGTGACTAGCCCAAGATCACCCAGCAGGAATGTAGAGCTCATTCCGCACATGCAGAAAAATGCACTTTCAAACTGCTTTCAGTGCTCTTTGAAGCTGTGTGGAATAGCAAAATCCACCTGCAAACAGTTGTGAACGTGGTTTGAAAATGCATTATTTTGCGTGTGCCTAGGCGTGGGCCTAGGAGTGGGGAAACACATCTGGGTTCACCAGATAGGCCTCTGGCACTCAGGTGGAGGAATGAAGAATCAAACCTGGTTCTCCAGATTAAAATCCACTTGCTCCTAACCACTACACCGCGCTGGCTCAGTGTAGCTGGATCAATACACTTATCAGCGCATGCCCTCCTCCACTGGTCATGGAAGCATGTGCGGCTGTTAGTGGACCTGTGGCCTAGAGGCATGGCGTGGAAATGCCGGTTATATCAGGACTGCTGCAGCTCTGCATGGAAGATATGGCAAAGTGTTTGCTGCTTACATGACTGCAGCATGATTTCCAGAGGGACATAGAGGGGCGCGTAGTAGAGAACATTTCCAAAAGATGTGGGGGTTTCTTGCGGAAGCTGAGCTTGCGTGGATGCCAAGGCGTAGTTGATAACGCACTAAGACTGCAGCAGTTCTTCTCTTCAAACAAGCATTGTTGACAAATGATGCAGGCTGCAGTCCACTAAAAGCAGTCATCCGATGTACAAATGAAAGTGTATGTGGGGATTGGGACTGTGCTCACAAGCTTCAGTCCCCAACTACCATGCAGTCAAGGCCCTGTTTGCATTGGTGGGAGGGCTATGTGTGAATTGTAGAGGCGTAGCTCCAAGGAGACGGGGGCGTTACGCACTGGGCCCTGTGGGGATGTGGCGTAGCATGGGCGGAGGACGCACCAGTTCACTGGGCGCTTTTCCCCTTGCTACGCCTCGGGTGAACTGTACCCCTGTTTTTTCAAGATATGGATCATGCCTGGCTGGTGTAGGTA
This sequence comes from Sphaerodactylus townsendi, assembly GCF_021028975.2. Classification (NCBI taxonomy): domain Eukaryota; kingdom Metazoa; phylum Chordata; class Lepidosauria; order Squamata; family Sphaerodactylidae; genus Sphaerodactylus; species Sphaerodactylus townsendi. The sequence continues at coordinate 7,976,308 of NC_059438.1, forward strand.
TCAGTGTATGCAGAATTGTGAACACAAAGAAATACAGAGCAAGCGTGATCGCAGTTCTGTGGATTCATTTCTAGAGTCAGTGACTGTCTGCACAGACCTGTTGTGTGCTGATCCCCCACGGAAGATCCAGTTTATGCTCTTTGAGCCCCCAGTTTATGAACTGCACAACTAAGCAGTCTCAGAGCATATCTTTCGGACTGAGCGCTGAGTCCCACTGGGAAGATAGGGAAAGATTAACCTGAATAATTTGCACAGAAGCCTCTGAAGCCCCATAAAATTGGGGACTTAATCTGGTGGGATTTGTTTATAAAACTTTCCTCAAATATAGATATATAATTAGAATTTATAATCCCTCTGTTGTGATGAGGACTACCTTGGAGATTTAGATACTTTTTCCCCAAAAAGCATTTTATTCCAAAAAATCAATTTAAATTCTGATTTTTAAAGAAACCGTTGATTTTTATGCACCCTGGCAGACACACGTGAAGTACCAATCCCCGCCCCCCCCCCCCGCCCAGGTACAGATTAATTCATTCTTCTGAACATATGATAGCTGATGATCTCCACCCCTGCACCCCCTCCCCCCCCCCCACTCTGCGTCTGTTTCATTTCAATGGGTTTGTTTTGATGACTTTATTCATCATAAGCTGCCTGAAGGGCTTGATTATCATTTTTAATGATGTGGAAAGGTGGGATATAATTGGTTGGGAGGGCACCTGATAGATATCAATCTAGCTGAAGCGAGCAGATCTGGATCTATTACCTGGCTGGGAGTCTGCCTGCCTGGAGTCCCATAGTGTAGGAAAGGAAATAAAATACAAATTAAGCAAATAAATAGATGCATTTGGGGAGTCCTGAAAATAGTGTTCCCCCATAATATGGTATTGGTTTGAATAGTTTTTTTTAAAAAAATACCAATAAATCAGAGTGTTAATGGAGGAAACAGCTGTTAATTTTAGACCATTTGGATGGCGGATTGGAGTGTTTGAATGGATATTTGTTCATTCCTGTTCCTGCGGCTGGAACATCTCAGTGGCATCTTAGTCGTTTGTATTTACTGCTTAGTCATTTGTATGTACTGCTCACAAGACAAGGTGCCACTGCTGCTTTGTTTAACTTTTTGGCCTGCCCTTCCTGTTGACTTCATAGACTTAATGTCAGTCATCTATATATGTAGTGCACGATACTAGTTCACTGACACATGATAACGTAAAAAAAACCTGCTCACCTTTGACTGGGAAAAAATCGGTTGTGATGGAACCGAAAATGGCCCATCAGTGACAGATTGCGGGGTCGACTTGCCCAAAGGAGAAGCAAAGCCAAACAGCGTTGCAGGATCCAAGCAATCAGGATGAGAACTTGAGAAACACATCCCTATCTTTTCCGAATCTAAAGGCCAAGCTCGCGGTAGGTCTGTTGTCCAGATTGGGCCAGAACTCTGCTTGCTTTGTTATGCAAATTGCCGCCCGCTCTGATTTGTCTGTGCCATGGCAGGCTTTCATCCCTTTTCCTGATCAGGCACGCTCGATTAATGCCACTTCTTCTCAGCATGGCTTTTCCCTGCTCACAGTCAGTTGCCAATCAAGCAGGAAATTGTACTGGTAGGAAACAAGCTCAACTTGCATAATTTTTTTCCTAGTGGCTTGGCCAGCCAGCTGCCGAGTTGTGAAACTAGCGCATAGTTCAGAGTTCGTGGGCTTTTATTGTCCTGCTTAGTTCCCTGTGTGGAACAGGAGGCCTGGTCTACTTGCAGGTGGGTGGGTAAGGGTATGACTTGCACTAAGTCACCGTGATCATGGAAGATTTGAATCCACTTACAGAGCAGAATGCTGTTAAAGGCAGGAGTTGGTGGAAAGGACACAATTAGATTCTATTCGTCTTGTGGTTCATGTCACACGCAGCCAGCTTGGGCGGGCAAGTAGCATAGCTCCCATTCAGAGTCTCTTGCCAAATATCAGCTTTTTCGAGCAGTGGTTCACATATTTCTCTTTTTGACAAAAGCATTTCTGCAAGGAGTGCAGGGAAGATCCCTTTAAAACATGCTCATTTGCTGCAGCTATACACTGGGTAAAACATCTGGTACAGTCAAAGAGGACTATACAAAAATACGGCAGGCCATTTATCTTTCTTCTGTGGAGTTCAAGTTTCCAAGAGGTCTGCCACGCAGGTGACGTCGATACCCAGCCCAGTTGACTTCAGCAAGATAACCGGATCAGATGATATTGTTAGTCCTCTGGCTCTGATTTGTTGCATTTATATCCTACCTTTCAGAGAATTCAGAGTGGTCTATGGGCCTTTCCCCACTCCCTTCCATCCCCCCTATGCCGCGCGCTGCTCTCAGTGTGCGACAGCCCAGGCGCGCGCCCAGGCGTCCCCACGACACCGCGCTCTGTGCGGGGTCGTCAAAAGGCGCCGTTCGGAAGAGCGCCTGGGATGCCGCGCGCTAAGGGGGCGCGACAGCAGCAGTGTCGAGGCGGCTGCGCTGTGGCCGCCCCTGCCGTGGGGAGGGAGGAGGAACCCCGCGCTACTCTCCTCAAGTAGCGTGGGGCTTACGGTAAGTGGGGAAAGGCCCTATGAAAGGTTTCTGGGAGTTCCCCAGCATAATCACTGACCACTCCCAGACAGAATTAACTTCACCAAGATTTGTGTATTGTATAACTTCAGATTGACCCTTGCGGCTGTACATTTCTTTTTAGGTAGAGAAAAAGAGGAAGCCTGTGTCACTTTCAGACGAGTGCTCTGTTGTGGATTGAAGTGGGGTACTGTCTCAGGATAAGAGTTGGGGTTCTCCCTCTGAGCCAGGAGGACAGCTTTCTGGGCAACTCCCGCCATTTACTTGGGAGGAAGTAAACTTTCTGCTTCCTATTTCCTGTAGGAATTACCCAGTTGGCTTCAGTTTCTTTCCCTGTCTTAGGCGAGAGCAGTTGTGGGTTGCCTGAGATGTCCCATCAGTAAATATTTACAGAAGTGCATCCTGTAGGCATGTAGGTCAAGTCATATCTCCCCACCCTCAGGAGTAACCGCTCATTTGGTGTGAAGCATGACGACAAATTTGCAGAGCGGCCACATGGTCATCAGTTTCTACATTCATCAGACACTACAAGATTGACAGGTTCAGCACATCTGATGTGGTCTTCAAATGCAAAGTGCTGCAACGCGTATGAGATGATGATACTGATGATCCACTTCCAGGATTGTAGTACAGCTCTGGGAGATCCCAGAAAGATGTCCTCCTAGCTCAGAGGGAGAATGACCATTGGTCCTTACCTGTGAAAGGTCTTTCTCCTCTGAACTTCGGACATCTTGCCCTCACTGTTTCATCAGAGTTCAGCCAGGCACCTGGTTGAGTATACACAACGTTGTCTGCCGTTTATTCTGTTTCCTGTTATTGTTCATCTGTACTTTCCTGTTTGAGTTTGTTTAATTAGTTAAAGAGTCTGATACAGCTAAGGGGAGTACCCAAACTGAAGCTAAATGGGAAACAGGAAGGCACTACAGTTATAAAACTACTCCCTTGTTTGCCTCGTTGTGTAAAATTACCATAGCCTGTTGGTACGTCTGTAACTAATCCTGGGGTGGACCCTTGAAAAGTATAAGAGCAGCAGTGGCGTAGGAGGTTAAGAGCTCGTGTATCTAATCTGGAGGAACCAGGTTTGATTCCCAGCTCTGCCGCCCGAGCTGTGGAGGCTTATCTGGGGAATTCAGATTAGCCTGTGCACTCCCACACACGCCAGCTGGGTGACCTTGGGCTAGTCACAGCTTCCTGGAGCTCTCTCAGCCCCACCTACCTCACAGGGTGTTTGTTGTGAGGGGGGAAGGGCAAGGAGATTGTAAGCCCCTTTGAGTCTCCTGCAGGAGAGAAAGGGGGGATATAAATCCAAACTCTTCTTCTTCTTCTTCATATGTAGTCAGAAATAAGTGGAATAAATGTGGGGTATAAACGTTTCAGAATTAAATATATATGGCTCGGAGAGCAGTGCCAATGTCGCTATCCCCACTGTCGTAACTGCGAAACCATCCTCTGGACATCCATGTTGCCAAAACGCAGCAGAAAGCTGGCTTATAGCTCCCTCCTTTGACTACTAGCCATTCTAGTGGCATTGAGAATCAAATGCCCCCACCCCATCTCCACTTTGACCCCCCCCCCTTACAGTAGTTTATATCAGACCTGTCAGTATTGTCTCTGCGCTATTTTCATGGGCTCTGCCTTCTTAAGCCTGTTGCTCTCCTCAGTTTACACACTTTCCTTGAATTGCTAGAAACAGCAGACAAATAATGAATGTCTTGTTTTCAGATGGGATGGGGAGAGTAAGACTTTCACGGTTTTAACCAAGGTGGAAGAACCTGGGGGGCCTTTCCCCTCACCAGTGCGGAAAGAAGGACTATTTTTGCCTTCTGTGTGCTTTCCTCCACTCACTGTCTTGTCGTTCAACGGTCTGCTGCTTCAGGCATCCCCCAGGTAGCAAAAGCTTTAATGGAGACATCTTCTGAAAAAAGCAAAAGGCTCGCAGGCTGGCATTCTGAACACACACAGTACACAGCTCTGCTGTGGATATTTGGCCTACTGATCAAGACTGCATATCCCTAGCATAAGTTTGGGTTGCACGTTTAATTGGCTGTCTGCTCCTTCGTCTTTGTTAGGAGTAGATAACATATATTAATCTGGAACAATTCGATTCATTTCCTTAACATCTAGAATTTGGTTTGAGGCACAGATGGGAGCTATTCAAGCCCTGTGGGTGGAAATGCCATCCTTGCCTCAGGGCTTCAATCCTCCTGCCCAAGTTATTGGTAGTAATATAATTTGAAGTTGTTATAGTTTAGGGCAGTGGTGGTGAACCTATGGCACGGGTGGCGAACCTATGGCACCTATAGCACGCACAAACAGAGTGCCCCCCCCCCCCACATCTAGGCTGGCCTGGGATGCTGGGCTCCATTATTAGCATTAAACCTAATTTGGGGGAAGAAGTAGGTAACCCTATTAAGCGCTGTTAAACCCCACTGATTTTCATGTGAAGAACTAAAGCGCAATCCTTTACCTGGGAGTAAGCGCAGTTGCTGGCAATGGGGCCTGCTTCTGAGTAAACCCTCCTAGGGTCGTGATTCACCCGTTGGAAGAGTTGCACGGTTGCTTTAAAGCAAAGCCACCAACTACCACCAAGCTTACTCCCAAGTAACGCACCCCTCAGAGCTTCTCAAATCCATTTTTTTCTAAAACTTTAAAACCTCTATGGGATTCAGGGTAAGCAAATCTGCTGCGTAGTTGACACTTTGCATGAAGCAAAAATAAGTGGGTTTGGGGTTGCAATTTGGGCACTCGGTCTCGAAAAGGTTCGCCATCACTGGTTTAGGGCTTCATAAAAGGCAGGATTGAATCTGTATTGAAATTGTATTTCTGTGTACATGATTTTACCGTGTAAACAGACTGTTGTGAATCACTCTGAGCCCACTCAGACTGGGGAGAACGGTCTGTGTATTCCTCTTTTTGAAAAGTTTGTCAGCTGACAATTGTTTCCTAAATGGATTCCTGCTTTAACTCCATTGCTTTTTTCCCCATTGTGACATATTCTACCTTTAAAGAATGAGTCCAGCCAATCAGGGATCTCATACTGAATACGGGAATCCCAAACAATTACCCAGTGGATCTGAGCTGCCTTTATATTGCCGGTGCTAAGAGCAACAGATTCTGAGTTAGAGAGAGCACAACTAATTTTAGCATCTACCATCCTAACCAACTAGAGACCACGTGATGCACTGACCTCCTCAGACAGGCCAGATAGCCCTGTTCAGGGCAATGATTCCTGTGTGGCAGAAGCAATTAATTGTCTTTTGTAGCTATCTGTGAAAATCAACTGGAGAGGAGTCTCTGTTGGTCAGTAGCAAAGAGATTAACAAAAAAAGCCATTCCCTCTTTTTGGTTGTTCCCTAGTCGAGGTAGACAAGGTTGCAGTAAGGTAGATGGTCTGATTGAAGTTACTGGTATCAGAGAAACCTACACGCAAAGAGAACTGGGCTTGGAAGCCATGTAATCTTCCCGAGCAGCAGGCATTAGGAATTGGGAAGCAGGAAACCAGCTAAATAATCACTCTTGGAACTTGAGCCCAGGACTGCTTGAACACCTGCCGGCCTAGCTCTTATCCTGCTTGCTGGTTATGACAGGGAGCCAATTTTTGATTATCAGTTCAGCTGCTTATCAGTCTAATTGTAGCTATCCAGGTTGCTTCACTGTATTTCACTGTACAATTTGCTTTTCAATCTTTTTTTGACTCTTTGCCAAAATACCATTTTTAGGGGTGTTTTGTTTTTTCTTGTCCTTGTATTTTTTTAAAAAAAAACCTTTTCTGTGAAATGGTGAAGCAGTCTATTCAGAGGGCAAGAGGTTGTGCTGTGTGTGGCTTCAAACTCGAATCCCGGTGTCCTACCAGAGTGCCTTTCTGACAGCAGCGGCCAGCTGTCAAGAGAAAAGATGCTCGGAGACTTATTAGGAGAGGGCAGCCAAACAGCCTGCTCTTAGGAGACAGTCTATGCTGGAAGGAAGCCGCACAGTCAGGCGTTTGCCAGCACATGTAGGTGGTTTGGCTGCATGCAAAGCAGGCATCGTGGAGGCTAGCCTGAGAGGGCCAGCAATACAATTCCCTCCTCCAGCGCAGGCTGCGCTTTCTGTGCTAGCAACCATAACAATGCTGGTAAAGTCTTTGAAACGGAGTGGTTCCCTCCACTGAACGAGAACCTAAAAGTGAGTGCTTTCAGAGTATCTGGCAACTGTTAACACTTTGGCAGCATGCGTTTCCACTGGAGCAGTGGAAATAACAACGCAGCCAGCATTTGTTGATCAGGGCTAAGGTGAGGGTTTGTAACACTTGAGCAAGATGGCTTTGTGGTGGAGCACGTGTCTTGCATGCAGAAGGTCCCAAGTTCAAGCTCCCAGGATCTCATATAGGATACCTGTGCCCCTGAAGAGTTGCTATCAGTCATGATAAGGCAACTTTAATGGATCCAACTAGCTGGTGAACAGGGGATCTCCTTTGACCCTCCAGAAAGTTATGCTGGGACTCATAGGACCTGCGTGAATTTCTATATGTATGCAAATGGATTAAGATGGAAATTGTACCCATACAGTGACTGTAACTATGCAGCACTTTTCGTGAATAGTTGAGTTTATGTATGATTTCACAGAGAATATAATACTAGAGTATCTTTCTCGGTAATTGCTTATGAATGTTTTTGGGAGCTTTTTCTTGTTAATTTCTTTGAACTAGACAGCAGTTGGTGGGAGCCTTTGACAGTGTAAACCACAGGTGTCAAACTCGCGGTCCTCCAGATGTTATGGACTACAGTTCCCATCATCCCCTGCCAGCATGATGCTAGCATGGGATGATGGGAACTGTAGTCCATAACATCTGGAGGGGCGTGAGTTTGATACCTATGTTGTGTTACACTGACCCCTTCTGATTTGATATGGTGGACTGAAGACATGTCAGGCGGGGCCTATAGTAATGAAGGGGGCTGTGTTCCACAGAAACATGATAGTCCAGTCGATTGAGGTGCAGCGTTTGAGAAAGTTGTATGCTTCCACATTAAAATATAGTCCCGAACGAATATAAGAATTTTCATTCACTTTTATGTGCTGCCTTTGTCAAAACCATTATTTTGTCCACTATTGAACATGGTACTTTAATACAAGAACATTTATGCCAAAATGTATTTTTATTTTCAAACAAATTGGGGGGAGGGGGGACATGGCTAGGTAGGCACTAGGACCCAGGTGGGGCATTTTACAACAAAGAAGGTCCGGTATGCTTTGTCCTATGGCAGAGGGATATATAACACTACTATCATCTTTCTGCGGAACAGAGTATAGGTGAGATTGAGCAGGCATATTGAATGCAACCTTGTGTGTATCCTTATGCTGTCTCAGGAATCTGTGCAACAAACCTGTAAGACAAGTCAGTAATTATAATCTCATATTAATATCCTTGTCATTGTAGACGGGAGGAAAGCTGAGGAAGAGGCTGTTTTGCCCAAAGGGTCACTCGGGGCAAAGTTTGGGGAACTGTAGCATAGCAGTATAGCATGCACTTGTCCTGGTGGAGGGGCGAATCCACCAGTGGGCGGCCACTGTGGCCCTCCCCAATGGTGGGATGCCACGCCAGCATCCCTGTGCCCCCCACTGCCCCCACCAGCACAGCAGGGGCAATCTGGGAGTGTGGCTGGAGGAAAACCCGATGTTAGTCAACTTTGTCCTGGTCATTGCTTCTGTCCTGCTGATAACCCAGGCTTCAGACTTGTGGTATAAGTCCATTAAGCCCAATGGGGGCTTTTTTCCATTTTAAGCCCCCACACACCATCAGGAAGCCTCCTTGGGGGTAGTAGGCTGGCGCGGGGCTGCCCATCTCCTTGCTCACTTGATTCTGAGGCCCAGAAGAGTTCTGATGAGTGGCTTGAACTACCTACAGTTGCTTCCTTCCATCAGCAGCCTTGATGATGACAGTGGTGGGGAGTTGGTGGTACATGACCCCCCCCCCCGCCCCGCTCCTGGCTCAATCTCTGCAGTGACTGGCACTTCAGTTGTCAGCTTGCCCGCCTGCTGCTGCTACTGCCTAACATCTGTTTAGCAAGACGGAGTGCTTAGTAGGACATAGAAGTGACAGGCGGTTCCAGGCTTAGTGGGCGGAACAGAAGAACCTGCCAAGAAGTTGGCTAGCGTTCTACGTGATCACTGTCCTCTTGAGTCAGGATAGAAATTCCTGCATACAGAAAGGAGGCAGAATGGAATGACTGATGTAGCGACTGAAGGGCCTGGAACTCTGCTTCTTTCTGTTGGCTCAGGGGGCCATGTTGTCTATTGCGTGCAAACCCACAAGATTGTAAGAACCCTGCTAGATCAGACTAAAGATTAATTTGCATGTTGTGATGACCTAATTTCCCCCTCAGTTTTTTCCCCCCTTTTTTGCTGGAAAAGCTACTTTAGAAGAAGAGGAGGAGGAGGAGGAGGAGGAGGAGGAGTTTGGATTTATACCCCACCTTTCTCTCCTGTAAGGAGACTCCAGGTAGCTTACAAGCTCCTTTCCCTTCCTCTCCCCACAACAGACACCTTGTGAGGCAGGTGGGGCTAAGAGAGTTCTGACAGAGAACTGTGACTAGCCCAAGGTCACCCAGCAGGAACGTAGGAGTGCAGAAACACATCTGGTTCACCAGATAAGCCTCTGCCACTCAGGTGGAGGAGTGGGGAATCAAACCCGGAGCTTTGAATCTACATATGTTTGCATTTCTTGAATTGCTTAGCCCACTCTTGCATACATGCCAAAGTAAACGCAAAAGGCTCTTTAATCCCAGTTTCCCCAGTGTGAACAAAGGGGGGGGGGGAAGCTTGCTATGTGTATAGGGAGGCCAACTTCTAGGTAGACCCTTGGAATCACAGTTTTTCTCCAGATTCTGGGTGTGTGTGAGAGAAAGAGGGGGAGAGAGATTTTGCCGTCAAGTCACAACTGACTTAAGGTGACCCCAAAGGGTTTTCAAGGCAAGGAAAGGGACTATAGCAGTGGCATAGTGGTTAAGAGCAGGTGCACTCTGCTCTGAAGGAACCGGGTTTGATTCCCTGCTCTGCTGCTTGAGCTGTGGAGTCTTATCTGGGGAATTCAGATTAGCCTGTGCACTCCCACACACGCCAGCTGGGTGACCTTGGGCTAGTCACAGTTCTTCAGAGCTCTCTCAGCCCCACCTACCTCACAGGGTGTTTGTTGTGAGGGGGGAAGGGCAAGGAGATTGTCAGCCTCTTTGAGTCTCCTTACAGGAGAGAAAGGGGGGATATAAATCCAACTCTTCTTCTTCTTCTATGGAGATAATTTCCCCTGGAGAAAATGGACGCTTTGGAAGATGGACTCTATGGCATTGTACCCAACCGAGGTCTTTTTCTTCTGTAGGCTCCATCACCAAATCTCCAGGAATTTCCAACCTGTAGCTGGCAACCACACTCCCCCCCCCCCCCACGGTCTGCTGGGGACCAGGAGGGACCTGACGACCCTATATGTGTGCCACAGTGTTTTGGCTTTGCAACTCCAGTCTTGCTCTGTCCCACCACCTGCCATCTTATGCCCCTTCCCCTTCACACACATATTGCTGGGAGTTCAGCTGAACCTGCGAGCTGACATCCCTGCTAAAACTTCTCTTGCTATTCATCCCAAGGAAGAAAGGGTTAAAAGTGGCCCAAATGCATTAAAGCTGTGGGCAGGAAACTGGGGGACAGATGTTGCCCCTAAGTGTCCAGTTGCCTAATTCTGTTCTGGACAGTGTGGAAGAGATTTGTGCCCTTGACTATAAAACAGGTTTTCTGAATTTGCCAGTGTGGGAGGACGGCATAGATTCTCCCCTCTATTCTCCCACCTCCTTTTGTCTGAAAAGCTGGCTTGAACGGAATAATTTATTGTCAGGGGGAATGAGGCTGCACAGCGGTGGAGTGACTTAGCTTGTAAAACTGCACTCTTTTAAACCGTGTTAAATAGCTGCCGTCCTTTGAGTCTCTCCTGGCACACAGTCAGTGCACAGAGAAAGAGGCATGGAATACAAGGGGGAAATTTAGTTAGCTGCCCGCCTTTCTCCTACCCAAGGCAGGGAACAACAATAAAAGCAGTATGAAAATGAGCCTCCATTAAAATTAGGACGTTGTTGAAAGAGATGCAATGGATGTTAAGCAACTTGCCTGCATAAGCCACCCGTTGATTCAGAAACCTGAAATTAGCCGATTAAAATCGCCCATCAAGCAGCAGGAAAGGGGCTGAAAAGCTTGTTCAAGTGTCATGTGTGAGGGTCAGTGTCTTAACCAAGACCCGATATAGCAGTGATGGCGAACCTATGGCACGGGTGCCAGAGGTGGCACTCAGAGCCCTCTCTGTGGGCACACGCAAACAGAGTCACCCCCCCCCCCATCTAGGCTGGCCTGGGCTGCTGGGCTCGATTATTAGCATTAAACCTAAAACCTAGCGGTGGGGAAGCAGTGTAGGTAACCCTGTTAAGCGCTGTTAAACACCACTGATTTTCATACAAAGAACTAAAGCGCGATCCTTTACCTGGGAGTAAGCTCAGTTGCTGGCAATGGGGCTTGCTTCTGAATAAACTCTCCTAGGGTCGTGAGTCACCCGTTGGAACAGTTGCACGGTTGCTTCAAAGTAAAGCCACCAACTACCACCAAGCTTACTCCTGAATAATGCACACCTCGGAGCCAACTGTTTTTTCTAAAGAAAAACCTCAGTATTCAGGTTAAATTGCCATGTTGGCACTTTGCAATAAATAAGTGGGTTTTGAGTTGCAATTTGGGCACTCGGTCCCAAAAAGGTTCGCCATCACTGCGATATAGGGCCATTAGCAGCAAACATGAATCTTGGTTCCCTCTCCCCTTTTCTCCCTAGATAGTTTGCAAAGAAGTGTTTGGGGAGGGGTTTGATTCTCCCACCTGCTTCCCTTCTGCTTTTGTTTCTTTCAAGTCCTTTCTCTAATTTGATGCGATAAATGTGTGTCTGGGAACCTCTGTTAGGGAAAGAGAAAGATGTTCCCTCTGCCAGCTACTTCTCTCCGGCTAAGCACATCCACTTCACATGCAGCCGCTTTGCAGTGGAAAGCAAAAAAGCCTGGTTCCCAAATCAATTCAGCCTTGAGCTTCGTGGCTGCATTGGGATACAAATTCCCCAAATGAAGCACAGTAGTGTCTATACTTCAGCACTGTTTTGCAATTCTGTATTGGACCTCTATTTATAGTGACAACTATTTATATTCTTTAAGAATCTTTTTATATTAAGCATATCCCCGGGTAAAAGCTGTCAGAGGTGGGGGTTTTTTAGAAGACAAGTTGGGCAAATCAAACCAAAAGCACTGAAATATACGTTCCCCTCCCCCCCCCCCCACCCCTGGGTAGTGACCTCCAACAGTCCCCTTGACTACCCAGACAGCCAAAAACCAAGCCTCTAGCCCTCCCAGGTCGAAGAACAAAGAAAGTCAACCCTGCAAGGTTGTACATTTACAAGGCAAATTTCAAAACAAGTTACTTCAATAGCTGTGCAAATGTGGGTGAAAGTACTGGATTCAGTTTGAGGTCCCCCAAATTCAAGAACCCCATAGAATATATTTAAAGTAATTTAGTAAAAGCATGTGCAGGGATGTACAATAAAAGAGGAGTGAACAGTAAGGATAAAAATAAGAAAGTTAAGTAATTAACCTAATCATTTGTACAAGCATTGGTTCCAAACTTGATGTTACCTTAATGAGACTGATAGTTTCCAAGATAGTTTCGAAGGCCAAATCAAACAGGTGCCAAAGTCATCTTGGCCCACCCTAAAATGTCCCAGCACTGGTTGTTTTCCAGTCAAAGGCAGAACTAGAATAAAAGATCTAACAGTGAAGATTCCTAATAAGACAAAAAACATGCAGTTGGGCTGAGATTGTAGAGCAGGCAACAGGACAATTAGTGTCACTAGCAAACATATTTGTTTAATGTACTGTCGAAGGCTTTCACAGCCGGATTCAACTGGTTCTGGTGGGTTTTCCGGGCTGTGTGGCCATGGTCTGGTGGATCTTGTTCCTAACGTTTCACCTGCATCTGTGGCTGGCATCTTCAGAGGTGTATCACAGAGGGAAGTCAGTTCCCTCTGTGATACACCTCTGAAGATGCCAGCCACAGATGCAAGGGAAACTTTAGGAACAAGATCCACCAGACCACGGCCACACAACCCAGAAAACCCACCAGAACCATATTTGTTTAAGGCTGCAAGACTTCCAGGGTGGGAAAGAATTTATCCCTAATAAAAGTCACCTTCTTATCTGAGCACAGTTTTGCTCCTTTTATGCAAGAGCGCTACTGAACAAACCTGTTTAATGCATTTTGTGAAGTGATAGAAATATGGCGGGTGTGGGAGGCTTCCTAATAGCTTCAGCCAGACTGTTCCACAATGAAGACCCCCTCCTCCCTGGAGACTGTGCATGAATGGTCTGTTGCCAATTTTATCTGTCTGTAGTTTGGCTCCTTCAAAGGCTTTGATCTGATGAACGAAGCTTATTAGCGGGAGAGGCAGACCTGTAGCTGTACAGGTCTGATGCCTTTGAGGTATTTGCAGATGATAGCTAACACCTTGAATTGAACCTAGTAAGTGATCAATAGCAAACTTTGATATAAGCTTGACCTTCCCCACCTTGAAAGGTTTTATTTTCCCATAAAAGTCTTCGTCCTTATTTAGTCTCCACAATAAACATTCTTAGTGCTAGTTTAATTTTATCAATAAACATTCTCCCTTTGCATCTGGTCAGCCTCTTAAAAAGGAAAAGGCTATCAATGGACAATTTGACTTTTCATTATCACTTACATTAGAAGTTTTAGTTCCTGCCTCCTCTGAACTGTGTACAATAAGCACACTAATTAGAGAATTCCCATATAATTTATTTGAATTTCTTTTAAACTCCCGAGCTGATTCCGTAGTTCCTTTGAAACACTGCCCTGGAATGTTACCAAAATACATCATCTGTGTTGTCTTGTCGTATAATTAGTCCTAAAAGCACAGTCAACATGAATAGTTTCATCTGAATCAGAAGCGGGTTTTTTTAAGGCAGTTTCTTCACTTGATATAGAACGGACCTGCCAACTGAGGTCACAAGCTTCTAATCTCAGTTTCTTCTGGGATACCTCATAGCTTGATATTGTTATTACAGTATTTATTATCAAGTTATTGAAGGTGCTCTTGTATTAACTGCTAATGTCCTTCAGTTGTATGCATTCTTAACATCACGTTGAAATTTATTCTGGGTTCATTTCCTCGGTTCCGCCATTGGCCCTTTCCCCACTCACCTTAAGCCCCGCGCTACTCTCCGCAAGTAGCATGGGGTCCCATTGCACTCCCCATGTCAGGGGCGGCAACAGCGCAGCCGCCCCGACACTGCCGCTCTTGCGCCCGCTCAGCGCGCGGCATCCCTGGCGCTGGTGAAAACGGTGCCTTTGGCAGAGCGCGGGGGCAGCGCGGGGTCGTGGGGACGCCCAGACGCGCGGTAGGGATGCCGCGCGCTCAGAGCAGCGCGCAGCGACGGCGGCAGCAAGAGAAGTGGGGAAAGGGCCATTGTTGAAACAATGTTTGTACTTCAGTTGCTCTTGTTTTCTTTCCTAATAGTTAAATCTTTCCCCGCCTCCTATTTTCCTAAAATTCTTCCAACTCAATTACTAATTAATCCATCCAGCCAAGAGCTTAACTGTACAGACTTAGCAAAATTGTCACACTGTACTTTTAGTAACCATCCCAGCAGCTTACGTTTGAATCTATTTCTTTTGCATTACTTTGCAATATTAACCTGAGAATACAATGTTCGTCGACTGCTTTATTTAGGTGTCACATGGTACGTAAGCTACAGCACAGGGCATCCTGTTTTGTAGTGAGTTAATGTTATTCCATTTCATTATTATATGAATCGCCATTTCTCTTCCCTTCATTTTTGTGCCTGTGATTGCTTTCACACAAAGGGTTAGCCCTGCCTTGGCCTGAAAGCAGAGTTTTTTGGTGCATTCACATGATTTTGTCCTCCAGCCGTTCTCTTGGTGTCTCCCATATCCCTGGTGTCTCTTGTATCCCTTTGCTTAGATCTCTCCAGAAAGATCATGGGCAAAACCAGTTTGCCTATAGTGTAGATCAGTGGTGGCAAACCTATGGCACGGGTGCCAGAGGTGGAACTCAGAGCCCTCTCTGTGGGCACGCGCAAACAGAGTGCCCCCCCCCCCCAACTAGGCTGGCTTGGCCTGCTGGGCTCAATTGTTAGCATTAAACCTAAGACCTAGTTTTGGGGAAGCAGTGTAGGTAACCCTGTTAAGCGCTGTTAAACCCCACTGATTTTCATACGAAGAACTAAAGCGCGATCCTTTACCTGGGAGTAAGCTCGGTTGCTGGCAATGGGGCTTGCTTCTGAATAAACCCTCCTAGGGTCGTGATTCACCAGTTCGAAGAGTTGCACAGTTGCTTCAAAGCAAAGCCACCAACTATCACCAAGCTTACTCCCAAGTAATGTACGCCTCGGAGCGAACCATTTTTTCTAAACTAAAACCTCAGTATTCGGGTTTAATTGCCGTGTTGGCACTTTGTGATAAATAAGCGGGTTTTAGGTTGCAATTTGGGCACTCAGTCTCGAAAAGGTTCACCATCACTGGTGTAGATGAAGAGGAATGGAATTCCAATTGTCTCTTTTCACATCCAGGCCACTTCCGCACACGCAGAATAATGCATTTTCAATCCACTTTCAATGCACTTTGCAGCTGGATGTTACTGTGCGGAATAGCAAGATCCACTTGCAAAATAATTGTGAAAGTGGATTGAAAGAGCATTATTCTGCATGTGCAGAAGGAGTCCCAATGTATTTCCCCCTGTGTATCCCCCTCTTGTCCACTCCCCTTGCTTCTGGAGTGCTTTTTACAAGCTTTTAACACAACCAGTAATAGATATACAAGCATGTTGTCATAATGCTATACGTACAGCCTATTTTTAAATCTAGCTGGGAGAGATCACTCCAGCAGTGCAGTGTGGGGGCAAAGGCAGACACAAGGGGATTCAGACAAAAGGGCTAGACTGGTAAGCTGCAGAAGAAAAAGCAAACAAAGCAATTAGTGCACAGGCGGAAAAATATTTTGACTTAACAATCCCTAAGTGTTTTGCCTATGCTTTGTCTGGAGGATCTGTATCGTAATGTTGCTAGAAAGTTTCCACAGCAGTGTTTCGGGTAATGTTACTATAGTGCAGGGGTGTCCAACTCTGGCACGCCCAGATGTTCATGGACTCCGATTCCCATCAGCCCCTGCCAGTCCATGAACACCTGGGTGTGCCAGAGTTGGACACTCCTGTTATGGTGTTTCTGGTAACGTTACTATAGTGTTTCTGGAATGTTACTATACCAATCCTTCAGAGGAAGCATAGGCAAATTGCTCCCCACTCCTTCCCCTTTCCATCCATGTCCTTCCCTCATCCTTACCCCCACCCCCACCCCCACCCCCCATGAAAAAAAGGTGTTTGGTTGTGGTGGGGAAGGGTTTATATCCCCCTTTCTCTCCTGTAAGGAGACTCAACATGGTTTGCAATCTCCTTTCCCTTCCCCCCTCACAACAAACACCCTATGAGATAGGTGGAGCTGAGAGAGCTCTGAAGAACTGTGACTAGCCCATGGTCACCCAGCTGTGTTGGAGTGCACAAGCTAATCTAGTTCCCCAGATAAGCCTCTGCAGCTCAAGTGGCAGAGCAGGGAACCAAACCCAGTTCCACGACTACACCATGCTGACTCTCCAGGCTGTATATGCAGGTTGGCAACCTTACCTGAGGGGCAGTTTTACTCAGAACCAACCAAGCAATCAGAGAAGCCTGTGACTTCAGACTGGAGGTCAGTTCTGCACCGAGCCTGACTGGAGATCATGACGCCCAACTTTCCCTGCCTCTGTCTGACTTCTGGTTTTCAACCCTATGCTACTAATGAGTGGGAAAAGATGAGGCAATTACCAGCTCATTGTGGGTCACCTCCAGCAACAAAGAGTCTGTGACTCACTGCTTTTTATTTAAGTTGTTTTGGAAAGCAAACATTGCTAACAGAGAAAAAGGCTATTTTCAGCCCTGGTCAATGTCATCTATTTTTCCCTAGGCCTCATTCCATACCCCTCCTGCAGTGGAACTAGACATTTTTCCATCATGTTACTTTTCTTTTACTGTCCATCATATCTATAGTTTGAGCTTCAAAATTACCAGCGTGTGATCAGAATAGTGGGGGAGGGTGTGGAAGGCTGCGTTTTTAAACAACCGTTGCAATTCTGTACAGATAAAAGCCCAATTGTGCAAGTTGAGTTAGATATACAAATTAACCGGATTAGTTCAACGGGGAATAAAGCATACACACTAAGGTTTGCATATAATTATCAATGCAAATTAAGCTGATTTGCATTACTATTTCTGTATCTGCTAGTCAGGTTGCATTATGGGGAGCACTGAAAGCTCTTCTCGGCTCTGGAAGGACTCTGACCAAAAGTCCAGCATGCCATTCACGCAGTGCCCACAAGCAAGGCACAAAGGCAGCTGGCTTCCCTATCCGTCAGTGCTTCCTCCGAGCATGGATTTAATGTAATTTAGTCATCATGACTAATAGCTACTGATACGCCTATCATTTGTGTATTCCACTCTTTTTTCATGCGTGAATCAAATAGTTTATGGGACCGGGAGGGAGGGGGAAAATTTGCTTAAAGAAAACTTATAGATTTAAACCACCACGCAAGCCCCATCTGAGTCATTCCCACTTACCTGTGTTGTCTTCTGAGCAATTGAGGGGGGCTGCAAGTCTGTCTAGAGCGAGGGTGGACGGGCAGAGTTGTTTTTCTGCCCAGTTGCCCCCTGTCACAGGCTGTATGTTTTGCCTGTGGGTGAAAAAGCAGTTTGGGGAATGTGATTTTAAGGTGAAAAATTAGTATGGGGAGGGTTAATCCTTTCTCCCCACTGAAATGTGAAGACTTGCCTGGGCTGTGTCTTTCTATTCAGAGTTCCCACCTGTAAGCTGCATTTTTCCCCCAAGGGAGACAAGATGTTGGAGTTCCCATCTGTTTTACCTGTGGGTAAAGCAGAGTGTTTTCTCTCTCCCTCCACCCCTCTTCCACTCAAATGTGCAGTCTGCCGAAGTTATGTTTGGCTTTTTTAAAAATGAAAGAATCTTAGAGCACCTTGTAACATGTAACTGAGGAGCTGAGTCCACAGTAGAGCGTTTTAGGTTGTGCAAAGTGCCCCATGCATCACTGATCTCCATGTAAACAGAAAGCAGCTAGATTGGGTTCTCTGATGCCATGTCTAGGATTTGGGGCAAAGCAGTTGGACTGGTTGGCTTAATTTGGAAGAAGTGGGACGTGTCAACTGAGCATCCTGGTGGGGCAGAGGGCTCTTAGTAACACAATACATGCTTCCCCTTCCCTGAGAGTTTCTGGTGTTTCCTTTTGTAGTGAATAATGAATTGTATTCCTGTCTTTCAGATAACAGCCCAAGAACTATCAGATAATCGAGTGATCACTCTCAGCATGGCGGGCAGAAAGCTGGATAAAAAGGTATACCTTTTTTTCCCAAAATAAAATCCATACCTGTCCATTGTGTTGTAACATATCATCACATCTTCTTTTTACAATGAACCTCACCCTATTCTTAGAACTATCACACACACACCCCTTTTGGTATAGTGGTTCTGAGAATGTGCTGCTGCAGAAATTTAGATTGAAAGGTCCTCTTTGTGCCCAGAAGCTGACCCCTGGGAAGTGCCATATCAATTGATAGTACTATATTGCCAGTAGCCTAAATTGCCCAGCTTCGGGCCCTTTTGTGCCGTGAAAACCCATGAGGGGTCTCCGTGAATCAATTGCAACAACAGTCTGTAATCATTATTATTATATTGACAATGTATGAATTGTCATTCAGGAGGCCAGCGTTCAACCTCTGAGCAGGCTAGAATTGTTAGTTGAAATTTGAAGCTAGAGACCCACAATGCACTGGAGATAACCTCATTTTCATACCTGTATGTTTTCCTCACTACAGAATTACATGTCATGGGGCGGCCCCCAGCCCCTTACCGGCCTTGTAGTGCGGAACTGATGACGGCAGGGATTTGCAAGGGAGAATCCGTGGGTAGGAAGGGGTTGCCGACCCTTTCCCCAACCGATGATCATTCCCCCCTGAAAATGCCCTCCGAAACATTTTAAGCCTTTTCTCTTGTAGCTAAACTCCCTGTTGAATATAAAACAGGTGGGGGGAAAAACCTAAAGGATATCTGTGAGGAGAATCAGCAGGCGCAGACAAGATTAAGCATCCCCCTCGATCCGCTTTCTAAGTGTAAAGCATTTGAAAAATATACATGAAAAAGAGTAGATGTAGAGAACGGGAAATTAACAAGAGGCTTTTTTCAGGCACACAACTTCGGCCCACCCCCACCTGGCCTGTGGGAAGCCCTCTTCAACCTCCTTTTCATATCAATTCCCTGCAGGTTTCATCACCGTGAGGTCTAGAACCTTGCTAAAAGGAAAGCTGAAGTTTTTGAAACGTCTCTGTGATACCATGAAGCACACATTCCATGCACAGAAGGCAGACGCCTTTGTTTGCTTTTAATCCTGCTTGGATAAATATATGCATGCCATTTGTGTGCTTCCCCCCCCCCCCCCCGGAAAGACTGCCTGTTATAAATAAAGCATGCAAACTGACAGAAAACAAGCAGTCCCTTTAACTAGGAAATCTCTAAAGACTCCTTAAAAGGAACCACATCAAAATAGTGGTTTCGGCCAGGTTTATTTCCTGAGCTCTTTGATGCATTGTATATCAAGGGTGGTCAGCTACTGCTGCAGAGAAACTGGGAAAGGAGCCGCTCTGTTTGATTGTGCACTATTGTGTGTTGTTCCTAAGATGTCCCGTCATTTTATTTCATTTCTTCTCTAGTTTCACAGGGTTTTCTTTGCTGAAATATAAATTTGGCTGTCTTTGCAGGCACACGGCTTTTATGTTCAACCGCGCATCAGTTCCAATGAGCATCTTTGTCACCAGCCAGCTTCTCAGTTGCTTAGATGAATGATCAGTGTTTTAAAAGCCACTGCTTGATTGAAAGGCTCTTGAGATAGCTCGGGTCTGGCTTTAAATAGGATGTTGTTTATGAAGAGAGAAATCTTGCCCCAACAGGGTTCCGTGTACGTGGTGCCCGTGTATGCAGTGTTAGCACATCAGGGGTCTTTGGCTTGGAAGTATCCAGTAGGGTTGTCAGCTCTGGGTTGGGACATTCATAGAGATTTGGGCAAGAGGCTTAGGCAGGGTAGGGTTTGGGGAAGGGAGGGACCTCATCAGGGTATGCCTTAGAATCTGCCCTCTAAAGCAGCCATTTTCTCCAGAGGAGCTGATCTCTGTCATCCGAAGATCAGTTGGAATTCTGGGAAATTTTCAGGCCTCACCCGGATATTGGTAACTCTCATCAGTTGGTGCACTAATGCTGAAGGAGGAGGAGGAGGAGGAGGAGGAGGAGGAGTAGTTTGGATTTATACCCCACCCCCTTTCTCTCCTGTAAGGAGACTCAAAGGGGCTGACAATCGCCTTCTCCTTCCCCCCACCCACCCCACAGCAAACACCCTGTGAGGTGGGTGGGGCTGAGAGAGCTCCAAAAGAAGAAGAAGAAGAAGAAGAAGAAGAAGAAGAAGAAGAAGAAGAAGAAGAAGAAGAAGAAGAAGAAGAAGAAGAAGAAGAAGAAGAAGAAGAAGGAGAAGAAGGAGGAGGAGAAGAAGGAGGAGGAGGAGGAGGAGGAAGAAGAAGAGGAGGAAGAAGAAGAAGAAGAAGAAGAAGAGGAGGAGGAGGAGGAGGAGGAGGAGGAGGAGGAGGAGGAGGAGGAGGAGGAGGAGGAGGAGGAGGAGGAGGAGGAGGAGGAGGAGGAGGGTGGAGTTTGGATTTAGATCCCCCCTCTCCTGCAGGAGAGACCTACAAAGGGGCTTTACAATCTCCTTTCCCTTCCCCCCTCACAACAAACACCCTGTGAGGTAGGTGGGGCTGAGAGAGCTCCGAGAAGCTGTGACTAGCCCAAGGTCACCCAGCTGGCGTGTGTGGGAGTGTACAGGCTAATCTGAATTCCTCAAATAAGCCTCCACAACTCAAGCGGCAGAGCTGGGAATCAAACCCAGTTCCTCCAGATCAGAGTGCACCTGCTCTTAGCCACTGCTCTTAGCCACTACACCACTGCTGTGCACCTGCTCTTAGCCACTGCTCTTAGCCACTACGCCACTGCTGTGACTAGCCCAAGTTAGTTCAGGTACTGAGAAGTCAATGTAAATATGGCACTGGCTGTGTCGAACCTTGTATATTTTTACTTTTCTTTCTTTATTGATTGGCCTCATGTTTAAAAAAAAGGTGGAACACTCATAGCCCTGGCTAGCCTGATCTTATCAGATCCCAGAAGGTAAGCAGGGTCAATCCTGGCAAGTATTTGGATGGGAGACCTCCAACGAATACCAGGGATGTGACTCAGAGGCAGGCAATGGCTAACTGTGCCTAAAGCCTCTTGCACTGAAAACATCACCAAGGGGTCACCACAAGTCTGTTGTGACTTGACGTCAAAAAAAGTATAAAACTCAATAAAGTGAATAGATGTTAAAGTCATGCACACACAAACAGCCAATAATGAAATTTAGTAGCAGCAACTTCCTAATTGGCTTTCTGGAAAGGAAGTTTCTTGTAATTGTTTCATTAAATGAACAGGCCATGTGAGTCTCTGCCAGTAGAGCAACAGTCATATCATATCTTTTGATTAAAGCCAGCCAAAATACTAAAAGAGCATGTGAGCTGCCAAGATCCCCAGGACTTTTCATCAGTACAGACATTTAGTTTGCCCTCCTTCAATAAGATTTTTAGAAGACATTCCAGGTATGATGGAGAATGGCTGAAATGGACAAGCTGGAGATCACACTTCTCATTGGGATGACGATATGCAACTTGCAACCTCAGTTTGCCTCTGGGTCATGTAGGGAAGGGAGTGGCATGATGCATCTTTCCTTCTTTAAAAAGAGCCAGCATGGTGTAGTGGTTAAGAGCAGTTGCACTCTAATCTGAAGAACCAGGTTTGATTCCCCGCTCTGTCACTTGAGCTGTGGAGGCTTATCTGGTGGACCAGATTAGTTTGTGTACTCCAACACATGCCAACTGAGTGACCTTGGGCTAGTCACAGGTCTTCGGATCTCTCTCAGCCTCACCCACCTCACAGGGTGTTTGTTGTGGGAGGGGGAAGGGAAAGGAGATTGTAAGCCCCTTTGAGTCTCCTTACAGGAGAGAAAGGTGGGGATATAAATCCAAAGTCCTCCTCCTCCTCCTTCTTGATGCTAATAACAAAGGAAGGGATCCAAGTTTCAAACATCATCTTCAAGAGAAATACAGAGAGTGTTGCAGACTTGGATCCTACGTGTATGTTACAAAGCCCTTATGTTCCCCACATAGCACTCCAGTCTTGTCACCCAGGCAGTTATCCTAAGTAGGCTGCCTCCACATTGGTTGGGAGCCAGAACCATGAACATATTTTCTGGGATCTTGTATTTTGTGGCAAGACCAGTCTTTTAGATATCCTCTCCAGCAGCTGGTTTCTTCCCAAGAGCATGGGTTTCTTTTGAAAGGGGCTGCCGAGGTTTGCTACCTACTTGTGTTTGAGAGTGATGAAATTTGCAGTCCCAGTGTTTCTCATTAATTTGAATTGTAGCACAGGGAGAAGGTAACAAGAGTTGTTAGGTGCCTCTGATTTATTACAGCTTCACGACAGTCTTTTTTTCTCCTTTTGATGATGATCCATTGCATGGTAATGTTAGCGAGCGATACAGAAATTGTGAAAACCTTGACCATGGCCCCACCCCCTCTTTTTACAGGACTTGTTTGGAAAATCAGACCCATTTTTAGAGTTTTACAAACCAGGGGATGATGGGAAATGGATGCTGGTTCACCGAACAGAGGTAAGGAAGATGGCTTGTCATCATGAATGAAATATACAGATACCTTTTCTGTTGCAATAAGAGAGCCAGCGTAGTGTAGTGGCTAAGAGCAGATGCAGTCTAATCTGGAGAACCGGGTTTGATTCCCTGCTCTGCCACTTGAGCTGAGCTGTGGAGGTTTATCTGGGGAACTAGATTAGCCTGTGCACTCCAACACACGTTAGCTGGGTGACCTTGGGCTAGTCACAGTTCTTCGAAGCTCTCTCAGCCCCACCTACCTCACAGGGTGTGGGAGGATGGGAAGGGAAAGGAGCTTGTGGGCTACTTTGAATCTCCTTACAGGAGAGAAAGGGGGGATATAAATCCAAATTCTTCTTCTAACCAATTTAGAATATTTCTGCACAGAAGTTCATTGCATTTGGTCTAGTTTGGTCTTTAAAAAATCCCAAAAGGATTTAAAAAAATGTTGTACTGTTTTGGATTCCTGTGGGACTGGTGGGGACAAGAACTGATGTTAAGGTTGTCTGCATATGTCATTGATTCATTCATAATAACGAAATATATTATTAACACTTGAAATGTCTTGATCTCCTGCTAACTCTGAAGTTTGAAGCTATGCTTATTCTCTTTCGTGCCAATCCTAAATGCATTACTTGGAAGCAAGTTAATTGATTTTTTTGGGTTCCTTGATCCTCCGGTCTTTGAATCCTTAAAATATTTACGAAGGTGTCACTACCCAGACAGATGGTAGCTTCAACCCATCTACTGAAGATGGAACCAACGATCGATTGGTGGCTACGACCACATGTCAAGAATTCTACTGCTGCAAATGCAGAGGCATTAAATTGGCAGCGGAGCTTCCACATAGGATTTTCTTTGCACTCTTCTCAGTCAGCTGCCAATTTCCCTGAATTTTTCCTCTACTGTACAAGCAAATGTCTTTTTGAGGGTTTTTGTAGCACTGGAAGCAGTTTGCTGATTTTCTTTTTAAAACACTTTTAAAGTACTTGAAAAACAATTTTGTGTGGTGATAGGGAAAATGGCAAGCACAGTGGGCCACAATAAAGAAAATGGGACCGATGTGGATCTTTGAAAACACACCCCTTTTTGTCCACATCTCCATTAGCCACCCAGCATGGTTAAGAGCAGTGGACTCTAATCTGAAGAACAGGGGTTGATTTCCCACTTCTCCATATGTGTGATGTGGACTCTTATCTGGTGAACTGGATTTGTTTCCCCACTCCTATACATGAAGCCTTCTGGGTGACCTTGGGCCAGTTACATTTCTTTGGAACTCTCTCAGCCGCACCTGCCTGACAGTGTCTCTCTGGTGAGGAAGGGAAAGGAGTTTTTAAGCTGCTTTAAGTCTCTTTAAGGTTGAGAACTTCTTGGACTATGTTTCAGGAAAGCGATAATCAGGTTTCAGAGAGGGTTCCATTCAACTATAACAAAGATTGGCATTTTTGACAGTTTTTTGCTAATAGGCGGTGACTTTTAGCACATTTCCAGGAACTGAGATTTCATCCTCAGTGGAGTATGTGAATGAACTCATCATTACCTCTACTGGAGAAAATATATGAGTCTCTTTTTCATTGTGGGGCAAAAAATAAATTCCTTGAGAATTATTTTCAGCAGAAAAACAGCGTGGAAGAAAAGGTAGAAAAGCTCCAGAGCTGCCTCCTTCACACAGATTTCTGTTAGTACTGACACATCCATAAAGTGTGAATCTTGCATGTGGGATTGTAAGCGTGCATCCTGCCTCCCACCCACAATAGGGTTCGAGCGTCTAACGGCATCTTGGTTGTACGCTGTTCCAACTGTATGGTGGAAGCTTTCTCCTTGAGCCTTTCAACCTCACGTAGGAAGTGTTTTGCAATCGTTAAAATGTTAAGAATTAATCCACACGCTAAAAGGCAGCACTGTGGAGGAACCATGTAACTTCACCCCTTTGTGCAAAGCTGATCCTCCTTTGATCGATATTAGTTGGAACGTAAGGCTGTCCTTTCTTGACTGGGGTGGAATCCCCACTGAGAAATTAAATGCAGATACATCCAGGTTTCAAAAGAATCAGCACCTTTTCATCACGGATTCTCCCTCCCCACTGCAGCATGTTTCTAGTGAAGACATCTACCCTGTTTCCCTGAATATAAAACATCCCCTGAAAATAAGACGTAGTAGAGGTTTTGCTGAAGTGCAAAATATAATGCATCTCCCGAAAGTAAGACGTAGCAAAGTTTTGGTTTGGAAGCATGCCCGACGAACAGAACACAGAAAAATAAGACATCCCCTGAGAATAAGACATAGCGCATCTTTGGGAGTAAAAATTAATACAAGACACTGTCTTATTTTCGGGGAAACACGGTATGTCTATAGTGGATTCAAACAATGTTACACTTCCCACAAACACGCGATCAGCTTGGCGGGCCTATCCTGATTGACTGTTGTGCCGTGTTGGGGCGGGAACTTTTTTTTGCACTAAAAAACGTGCTAACGTGAGCACGTTAGCGTGTATGCACAGTATTCCAGCCTATCCAGCTTACTTCTGATTGGCTATCGTGTTGTGGCGGGAACCGATCTGCGTCTTGTTTTCTGCGTGCAGTTTCGTGACTGTGTGAATTTGCCATTGTACTGTTTTCTCGTGCACATGTTTCAGCAGTACCCGTTCCCTCGTGTACACGGTTCAACGATAGCCTCAGCTGGCGCAAAACAAAACAAAAGGCTGCGCACACATTGCACACAGCCCACCATGCTCTGATTGGCCGGAAGGCCCTGCATCACTCTTTACAGTGGGAAAATTGAATCCACATTTGACCCTCTGTGTGTAACAGTGTGTAACAGACTTCCCTCTGTGATACATCTGTTAAGATACCGGCCACAGATGCAGGCAAAACGTTAGGAACAAGACCTACCAGACCACGGCCAGACAGCCCGGAAAACTCACAACAACAACCATTTATTGTTCATTTAGGTTTCAGAATTTTCTGCAAACCTGGGGCTTTTTGTGGTTTGTAAAAAGATCTGCATCATCTGTTCAGAGATGCATCATCTGTTCACTTTAGAGATTTAAATATTCACAGATTTGGTCATATTGAGAATTAGATATATTGATAATGAGCACACTCAGTATTGCACTTGGGCTGAGGGATGTCTTGCGTACCCGGTCAGCAGGTAGCCTAGTTTTGCTACCTTACCGTGTGGAGCGTTTGAGCTGCCCAGAATCTAGCATCCTGCTGCCTTCCGGTCCTGGAGCAATCAAAGAACACCTTCGTGCATTACATATTAGCTACACATTTGAATAATTCATGAAGAAATGCAGCTTCTTGGTGCTTATTTTGGCCAGTCTGAGGCCAGCTGAAAATTTACATGATTGTCTTGACTCAGTGGAAGGAGGTATTTAAAAAAGCCTCAGTTACAACACCTCTTTGTCTGGTTTGGGGCATTTCTTGCCGATTTCTGGTACAAATTTGTCATTTTTCTGTTTGCACAAAAGCTTTTCTGCCTTTTCTGCAGGTCATTAAATATACGCTGGATCCCGTGTGGAAGCCATTCACTGTGCCTTTAGTATCGTTGTGCGATGGGGATGTTGAAAAACAGATCAAGGTAATGGGCGGCTGAATCCTCCTCTCCTGGAGTTACAAGGTGTACGCCATCAGGATTCTCCCATAATTTTGGGTTGTCTCCCTCCCCAATTTGACAGCCATACCAGTTGCTACTCAAGGCTCCCTTTCCCTTTCTGACAGTCACATAATCTAATGTAAATACATCGTGGCAGAATGTATGTATTCACTCCATGTTCTAACGTTGAAATGTTAATGTTTAATGTTCATCACCTTGGGGGATGGGGGTATCCCTATTTGGTGTAAAGGTGGCACAGAAATGTTTTACCTAAATAAATAATGATATCCATATAGGCTTTATTATCATCAATAAATAACTGAGAAGCTCAGGTTAGCCCATCTCAGAAATGAAGTAGGGTCTACTCTGACTAGTATTTGGATGGGAGACCCCCAAGGAATACCAAGGTCCTGATGTGGAGGTAGGCAATGGCAAACAACCTCTGAGGCCCCTTCCGCACATGCCAAATAATGCACTTTCAATCCACTTTCAATCCACTTTCAAACAGTTGTGAAAGTGGATTGAAAGTGCATTATTCTGCTTGTGCGGAAGGAGCCTGAATATCTCTTGCCTTGAGAACTCGGCATGGGTGCCATGAGGCAGCTGTAACTTGTCAACATTTTCCAGCACCAGGCATACATTAGCCTGAATCAATTCAAACTGATTGAATCTGCTTATGACTTCCTGTAACAACCCCAAAGTAGAAATGTTCTTTTCTCATTGTCCTGTTGCAAATTAGCATCCTCAGAAAGTTTCTTCATCTGGCCCAAACTAGTTCTAATAACAGCTGATGTAACTGCTCATACATAGCGGGTGGTAACTAAAGGGAGCATTTACTCACCACTTAGCGCCATGAGTTCATGTTGGCATAATTCAATCAAAAATACTTTTTTATTTTTTGACAATACTTTCCTTCAGTGAGTCTTTAAGACTGGCAGTCCCCTGTGCTTCAGACAAGGTACCTCTGTTGTTAAATTACAGTTTTTACACATTCCTACATTCCTGCTGGGTGACCTTGGGTTAGTCACGGTTCTTTCAGAATTCTCTTAGTCCCATCTGCCTCACAAGGTGTCTGTTGTGAGGATAGGAAGGGAAAGGAGTTTGTAAGCCACCTTGAGTCTCAATACGGGGAGAGAAAGGTTGGATATAAATCCAAACTCTTCTTCTTCTTCCTCAAAGCATCTCTTTTTCAAAGCAAAGAGTCAGTCCTACCTTTCCACCTCTTCATTAGAGTAGGAGTTACTTCAGAACAGCCCAGGAGATATCACTTTTGTGTCTGCAGAGAGTACCCATTCATAAATACCATTATAGGAAGATACTAAGCATGGGACCTCCTATTATTTGTAACTAGCGGGGCCCGGCCATGCGTTGCTGTGGCTTATTGTGGTGAAATGGGAAAGGAACAGTAGGAGCAAATCAATTGCAGAGGCCAGCAGTACGTGCTCATGGAAACGCGCAGGCTGATACTGTGTGATGTCATTGATGTGTGTGACCACATCCTCCCTCACTTCTGTTCCCTTGCATGGCACCCCTCCCCCTGCCTCCCCTTTCCCTTTGCTAGAGTGGGTGGGTCATATCCAGAGTTATTGCCTATGTACTGTTTTCACTGCTCATATCTGGCCATCTGAGCGAACATTCTAAGGGCACGAACATTCTAAGGGTGACAGTTACACACGGGCAGCTTCATGGCCTGGTGCGCCAGAAAAAAGATGTTTTACCTGGCTCAGGTGTGTTGTCTGATAGCAGGATGTACGCAAGAACACAGTCGGGGGAATGAGTAAGTGTCTGTGAAATTTTCAGAGCGTTTGGGCCAGCAGGTGCAGGGTTATTCTCGAAGCAACAAATACATGGTTCCATTTTTATATATATAGATTGGCCCCAGCCTCCCATGGCAGCCATTTTGTAGTTGGCTGTGCTCGCCATGGCAACCATTTTGTGGCTGTGCTTGCTACCTCTTTTCAAAATTCCAAAAGTGCCCACAAGTTCAACCGAGGTGGGGGTTCCTGGTATACCATTTATGTTCATGTCTGAATGCAGCCCTGAAGTCTACCCTAAACCTTGTAGAATTATGCAATATTCAAACATGAGTGCACCTCAGAAATAAAGACACATCTGAGCTCTGCAAAATCCTGAGTGTACTCTTGCTTTTTCTTGTCAGGTGGTGTGTTTTGATTATGATAATGACGGGGGGCATGACTTCATCGGGGAGTTCCAGACCTCTGTCGCTAAGATGTGTGAAGCCCAAGATGCCTTTGTGGTAAGCACTGGAGTGCAGCATCTTGTGAAGAATGCAATGATTACTGAGTCAGAGCATTGCCCAGGTAGCCCAGTAGTCTGGTCATGGCACTCCAGGGTCTTAGGTGGAGGAAGTCCTGCCGCCTGTGATGCTCTTCAATGGAGATGTCAAAGATTTGAACCTGCTTGGAACTTTCTGCTTGTACAAACACCAACAACTTGACATCAGTTAAGACTCCCTGGATGTGGTGGGTTCTATGCTGAAAGATTGGAGCACTGACTCCATATTGGTAGTTCATGCTTTATTGGATGTGTATTATTGATTGCTTTATATGTATGTTTTATGAATGTTGTGAGCTTCCTGGAGCCCAAAAGGGAAGGGGCGGCATATTAAAATTTAATAAGAATAATAACAATAAGAACAACCACCACTACAATGATAATATACTGTCCCTGACTCCTTAAGAGGAGCAAACATGAAGGTTAGGAATTACTGCCTTTGGCAATTTTTTTCAAAATAAAAGGGAATCTCGTCCCAAATTTGATTTATTAAATTTATTCCGGTTCAAATATTGACCTTATGAACTTGTAAGATATTTTGCTGTGGGGTCCCCATTTCTACAGGCCTTGAGTAGTGTCATGCTAGATGTGATAAAAAAATAATTAATTTTTAAAATTTATTTATTTACTATTTATTTACAATTCTTCAAGTCCTTTAGAGTTGATTATGTGAGCAAACTATGTGAGCAAAAGATTTGGCTATAGAGGTAATGTAATTGCTAAATCTATGATTGCCAAGAATTTCTTAACCTTATCTGGTGTTGACAGCCCTTCGTTACCATACCGTAATCACTAGTTAAGCTAAATATTTGTGCAAGCTACATAGATGTAAAGCTGAATAGGCAGAGATCCTCAGAACATTCCTGTATCTAACAGCCACAGACAGGTTCCCTGTGTGGATTGGCAAATCTGCACACAGGTCAGTCACAGACTATATCTAGGATTCTGCACACCGTGAAGGGTGGGGGGGGGGGATGGATGAGGAGAATCTTCTGATTTGAAAATGAATTTGAAAAATGGTAGAAATTTGGGTCCCATATCAGTTCAGTGAGATTTCCCCAGTGATTGGAGAAGAATGGCATTGAGATTTTTCAGACAATGAATGCACAACTTGGAAGGCTTGCATTTGCTTTAAAATTGCCCGTACAAGCTGTTTGAGCAGCTGGTTGCTAACAGATTTTTTTGTGTCTTTTCAGACACAACCATTTTAGCTCCTGGCTGCTAGCCAATTTTTTTAATCTTTTCAGACAAAGTGCGTCCTGTGAAGTGTCCCTAGCTGAAGTGTCCCGATCTACCGTTTTGCCCCCTGCCATTTCCTTGTTCTTTCTGTGCAACCTACATTTGCTAGACTATGTCAATTTCATGTGAGTTTCACATGGTCTGTCACTGGAATGCAAGACCTTCATTGTAAAAAAAAAAAATTTTAAGTCCTGATAATCGTTTTGAAATGACGGCCCGCAGTGTGGGAGAGACTCTGTTGTGTGAGCAGAGAAAGATTGGGAGGAGCAAGAAAACCCACAGAAAGCTTAATCACAGGGATCTCCTTCGCTCTCCCTGCGAAGGACAAGAAAAAAACCTAACTTTAACAGCTTTGGAAATTGCTGGGATTCTGTGATCAGACAGTGCGGTGAGTTCCAAAGAGGGGAAAATGTGTGTGTAACTGACAGTCAAACTCAAAAGGAATGTATGCTCAAAGTGAAGGGGCCCCCAGCTGCATAAAAGTCCATAGTTGGCCTACTCCTGCACATGAAGCTTGAAAATAAAGCCAGGTACATGCCTTTGTTTACCCAGCAAGTAATCAACCTCATCTCTTCGCCTGCTTTTCCAAAGCTCTCAATCCTGCTGCACTCATCTGCTGTTTCTACTTTGGGAATTGGGAGCTTCTAAATGTAGTTACTTGCTTTAAATAACTGCGGGAGTGTCTTTATTCCCCACCCCAGGCACTAAAGATGTTTGCAGATGCATTTTCCAAGTTCCAGAGCCCAACCCTCAGCTCCTGGCAATACAGTTTGGTTCAAATAAACAGGATTCCCCCGGCCCAGCTTGGCGGGTATTCCCTCAGCCCTGTGATTACCAAGAGTGTGGTAGAAGGAGCCTAATATATCTTCGTCTTTTTTATTACTCATTATTTCTGTGCTGCTCCTACAGTGGAAATATAAAGCTCCTCTCAGGCAGACAAAAATCAGGCAGCAGGATGGCATGGTAAGAATAAAGAAAAACCTCCCTCAGTGACAAATTGTACCACATGAGTTAGATCAGCCAACACCTGGATGGATCACCTATAGAGGGCTGAAGATATTTGGTGTTGAATGAAAAGCAGACCCAGGGAGGAGCAGCAAAAAAAATATGAAAATTGCTTCCTAGGATTAGCTGAAACCGGGAGGATTCTGGGAGAGGAAGAAGCTACACACATTGCTGTCTATGGATTCCCTGCCTGCTTTTAGAACTCTGCGTACTTCTGACAGATTCTACTTGTAATATTTATAAATAATGTAAATATTACAGATGCCCTAACTCTTCAGCGCTCTCCTGCACCAAAGCCAACTAAATGCTGAAGTGCTGCTTCTGTGGATTCTCAGCTTTTGCAGAAATGACGAGCATCTTATGATGCTTATAGCCTGTTCTTACATGGGTTCCCAGAAAGCTCTTATGCAAGGGACAGATTGCATCCACACCAGCTAAGGTCAGCGACACTACCTCTGTGCATAGTTGTTTCTTAACTTTTCACCCGGCTCCAAAACTGCCCAATGGTTCGATGTGTACCTCTTGAGAGCAAAATAACTTCTGCAAAATAAGACAATCGTTTTACACTAAACTCACTCCTTAGGTTTTGTTTGTGCAAAGAAACTGCTACTCTGCTATGGCATGTCACTGTCTCATGCATTTATTAGAAGGGAGAATTTGTTTTCAGAAGGCCTTTGCTGCTATCTGTGTGTCGTTCTTACAGGTAGAATGTGAGTGCATTAACCCCAAAAAGCAGAAGAAGAAACGAAGCTATAAGAACTCTGGCATCATCATAGTGAAATCCTGCAAAGTGAGTGTCCTGTACAAACTGTGAAGGTGGTACTCAGACGTGCTTGTTAAAATCCTGACAGCTGCATCTTGCAAGTAAAAGGAGTTTTGGTGGGGAGAATAGAGGGGAAGATAGATTGAGAAAGAAAAATGGCAGGAATAGGTTTCTGCTACTTTTCTGCCCATGGACGTGGGAGTTGCAGCAGAGAAATGATCACCAAGGTTGTCTTCACCCTTTTCTCTGCTCCAAATTCTGCCTTTTCTTGAATCAAGTAACAATTGGTGTCTGTAAGGCCCTGTCAGTCTCTTGTAATTAGTGATTCAGACAATAACATCAACAAATGTATTGTAAGTCATGAATAAATGTTCAGACTCCAGAAAGGCTGCTTCCACGTAGAGGTTTTTCTTCACGTGGAAAACATATCAAAGGGCATGTTTCACACATGCAGAATAATTCACTTTCAGTCCACTTTCACAATTGTTTGCAAGTAGATTTTGCTTTTCCGCACAGCTGCAAAGTGCATTGAAAGTTCTTTATTCTACATGTGCAGAAGGGGCCTGAGTGTGATTGCTGGTATTCCCAAGGATTTACCCTCTGAACTGGAGAAAAATACACCTGGTTTCAATGGAGGGCATGTCTCAGAATGCTTTGTGGACCCTTCCGCACATGCAGAATAATGCACTTTCAATCCACTTTCAGTACACTCTGTGGCTGGATTTTACTGTGCTGAATAGCAAAATCCACTTGCAAACAATTGTGAAAGTGGATTGAAAGTGCATTATTCTGCAAGTGCGGAAGGGGGCTGAGTTCTGCTTTCAAAGTGACATGGAGCAACTCTCTGTCCTGTGCCTCCCCTTCTCCTCATTTAGCCCTTTAAAGATCTTTCCCCTTTCTCGGCTGAGCTGAGTGCAGTAGGAAAGGTGAAGGGGGTGGGTTCTGGTGTGAACTTGGGCCTCCCAGAACCTAGCCCCAACTCTCTGACCACTGCACCATGCTGGGTTTGCCCTGGGTCTTCCTCTTGTTTTCACTTTCAGTCCATGTAACTGCAAGAATGAACTAGGGTTCAGTATGAGCTGCCCATTCAGCACAGGGAAGATTGTGCCAAGCTCCCATGCAGACATTTCCTTCGCTTCTTTGAGAATGTCCCTTCAAGGATCCTTGCTAAACATTCCACTAACTTGATTTCCCCAGCAAGCAGCTGTAGTTGCATCTGAGGAAGTAGGTGATAATTGCAGAGTTCGTGCTCTGTAAATAAAACCATGATTAGACGAAGAGGTACAACCAGATTTTCTTAATGTTGTTGCCTTTTTTCAGAGTATAGGATTGGCCACAAAAAGCAACCAGGTGACCTTGTAAACTGGGATTAGTCAAGTCTAGAAAAAACTGTTAGAGAAGAGAAACCCATTGTAATGTGGGGTTCTAGGGCAGAAATCTAGTATTTAAAATATTCCTTGACATGGCTGGTCTAGGCTAGCCCGATGTAATCAGATCTCAGAAACTAAGCAGGGTCAGCTCCTGACAGCATTTTTATGGGAGACTATCAATGAAGTCCAGGATCGCTAAACAAAGGTTGACAAAGCAAACCATTTCTGTCTGTCTCTTGCCTTGAAAACCCTATGGGGTTTAGGAAAACCCTAAATCAGCTGAAATTTGACAGCATTTCCCACCAGCAGTATAGAATTCTACCTTCCCAGGAAAATATTAGGTTTTCTGGGGAAAAAATCGATGGCGAAACTGGATCATTATTCTGCTTGCAACATTCCCATTCAAACGGGGACGGGGCTGAATCCTCCAGTGAAAGCTGCGTTCAGCTGCACTGGCAGATTTGCCCTTCCTGGGGCACTTGCCCTGGTGGAGGGGTGAGTGTGCCAGCATGCAACAGCTGCCACCCTCCCTGGTGCCAAGACACTGCACTGGATGCCACCCCAGCATCCCAGTGACCCTGCCCGCCATGACTAGTGTAGCAGGGGCTGACTGAGGACGTGACCAGTGAAGAGCCAACATTAATCAATTTCCTCCTGGCCCTTAGCTGCATGATGCTGGCGGTTGGGACTTTAGACTTTCACCACCAAAAAGGTGGTGTGAGTCTGTTGAGCCCAGTGGGGGCCTCTTGGAGGTGGGGAGGCTTTTTTTTCAAGCCTCCCCACGCAACCAGGAAGTCTCTATGGGAGTGGTGGTGCAGCTGCGCTACAGCAGGCCACTTGGCCCTTTGAATGGGGATTCCTGAATTCTTCAAAGGGAACCTGGTATTTACATTAACATTCTTCTTTCTTTTCTATCCCCCTCCCTCTCTCATCTCTTTACACTCCTTTTAAGATCACCAGAGATTACTCCTTCCTTGACTACATCCTTGGGGGCTGCCAGCTAATGTTTACGGTAAGGTTGTTTGTTTGTTTATTTATTGAATGTAATATTAGTTGTTTGTTTGTTTATTTATTGAACGTAATATACTGCCCACCCCTGAAGGGCTCTGGGCAGTGTACAAAGATAAAATATCATTAAAAGACATATAATACAGGCAGTAATTAAAACCAACATGTAAACGTAACATCATAACAACAAAAAACCTAACCACAGAAAGCGACTCAGAAAAAAGAGAGCACCTACCCCCCTGGGAGGGGCTGGTACACCAGTAATGGCAGCCAGTTACGAGGGTTTACAGGGGAAGGCAAATCAGTGACCAGGCTCCTCAAAGTCCAGATGGAACAGCTCAATTTTACAGATCCTGCAGAACTGTCCAAGGTCCTGCAGGGCCCGGATGGCTAAAGGAAGAGTGTTCCACCAGACAGGGGCCAAGGCAGTAAAAGCCTGGCCCAGGTGGAGGCTAGTCGCATCATTGGGGGGCTGGGGACCACCAGTAGGTTCACCTCCACCGAGTGCAGAGGCCGAGTAGGGACTTAGGGGGAGAGACGGTCCCTGAGGTATGAGGGCCCCAGGCCACGAAGGACCTTAAAGGTCAAAACCAACACCTTGAAGGTGATCCGGTATTCCACTGGAAGTCAGCGCATTTGGTGCAGTTTTTCATGACAGCATATTGAGAGGAAAGGTATTAGGTTAAAATCTCAATACTAATTCAAGCATTAGGGATGCTTAATGATTGGAAATCGGTTTACCTAGGCCACTACACAGAAATAAGTCTTCTTCATACACTTGAACACTTGAGTGTGCCTTTTTCCGAGTTTTAATCTCACGAGGCCACCCAACGCTATTGTGGCTGCTTCCATGCAGTGTGCTCTTGCTTCAGGGTCGGGGAGAGAGATTTTCCACATGTTCTTCCTGACCATGATGTAAGGGACTCCCAGGGCTTTTCACTTTAAGCGTGGAGCAAAGGAAAAACCTTCTCTTTGTGGCTTGCAAGTGGGAACAGAAAGGTGGTGGAAGTTCTGCTGCAGCCCTAAGTGCCAAATTAAAAATGGAGGAACTTTATAGGCTGAAGAACACTGGCTCTTGAAGATTGGAGGCAGTGAATTCTGAACAGCACAGCGTGGCAGTTTGCTTACTGTCAACAGTTCCACGTTTACCTTGGGGGAGAAATAACCATTTTTGTGCATTGATATTATGGCTGCAGAATGCATTTATTATATTTGCTTGGATTGAGGCTTGTGAACCATTTCCAGAATGAATAGAAGTAAAAATATACCGTCCAGAGCCTTCATTTCACCCACCAGTTTGACTTAATCCAATTATAGACAGAATTCAGCTGCCCGAGTAGGAATGATTTGTGGATATGAACCACTGCTGGAATGCCCTGGAGGAGCTTGCAAATCCATTGGGTAGCAAGCACTATGAATTTCAGGGTTTCCTGTCAGCCTTTATTCTAATTACAAACGAGGCATGAAGTAAAACAACTCACAACATCAGTCCGGTTACTATGCGTACACATCTCCCACTCTCTGCAAATTAGGCAAATGCGATTTCTTTCCCCGTTTTACTGCCAAACTCCAGAGTGGAAGAAGTCCAAGCGCATCACCCATTTCCTCATAAATCTTGATTATCTTAGGACTGCTCCCCCTGCAAACAATACCTTCATGACCTTGCTTCGTGAACAAATGAGGAAGCAGGTCTGGCGCACGTGCAAGGAGACGTTTGGGTGCCTCAGACTGAAAATTGAAATGTCATCCCCTGCGTGCATGCTAATTAATCCATCCCAAAGTTCCTGCACAGTCTTCTTTGCAATGATCAGAAGATGCTGTTCAGCAAGGCAATTGTGCCTGCTTGAAATCTGCTGCCACTCTGCTGTCTTGAATATGTTGCCTGAAGCCTGTAGACTTCTGTCTCACACAGCATGCTTCTTACTCAAAGGGCTTATCAAAAAATTGGAGAGTTCATGCCTTAGGTGTGTTCTGGGCTTTGCAGACTTTGCAGCGTTATGTGCTGTCAAGTGGCAACCCTGTGAATTAAAGTCCTCCAAAGGGTCCTTTCATTAACAGCTTTGCTCAGGTCTTGCAAATGAAGGCCGTGGCTTCCTTTCTGAGTCTTTGGCAGTCACTGGGAGCGTCCCTTTTGCTGGCTGGCATCCGGAAGTGGAGTTTTGTTGAGCTTCTAGTGTTTGCCTCAGAGCATCGAAGCTTCTGAAGGCTGCTTTTAGCCCAAACCAAAATTTCTCCTTTGGGCCCAGTTCCTGAATACCATGCAACAGGAATTGCATCTCTGTTCAAAAGCAAGAGTGTGAAATGTCCTGATACTTTGGGGAGATTAATTAAATAAGCCTATCCCCTGACTTCATTTTGTATGGCATATACTTGAGGCTAAGCAGAAGCGATACCTCTGTCAGTGTGGACCGGAACCATTTGACATCTCAAATGAGCACTGCAGTTGACCAAAGGAAAACATATTTCTGGTTCTTTGGGAAATCTCTGGTTTGTGGTTGGCTTGGTATTAACTTTACTGAGGCAGTCTTTATTAAAAGTGCACTGTCCTCCTCAGAGGTTTGCAAAATGTGAAACTTTCATGCTATTAAGAGACGCCACATGCCTTTTCCTGCTTTTGCTGCCTGCCAGTTCTGCTTATGGGATTTATGTGGAGACCGGCTTGTTGTAACACGAGCATTGCACAATATTCCTTCTCCCCCGGTTGCCTCACACTCCCGTTTCTGAACGCAGCACACAGGGTTTTGTGGCTACATCTGCACACACAGGCACTCTCTGAGCATTTCAATCTTTGTTTGTTGTTTTGGTCTACACAGACACAACGAGGAAGAGAGGAAGAGTTGCCATAGAAACGAGGAATGAGTACAAGTGCATAACACAGGCAGCCAAACTATTGCATCAGGACTTGCTGGCACAAAAAGGATTAGTCGCTTATCTGGGAGCCAAATAAACAAGTTGCGAAAGTGGGGGAATCATCCGTTCAAAGCTTTAGTCAGTGAGGAACCGGAGTGTCTTTGTGGCAGGTGTCAGGGTCATGCCATAACATCACATTTCCCACCTTGGAATCTCCTGTCTTTCCATTGGGCAGTGCAAAGCAGTGGTTAGTGCTGTGCTTTCAGAACATAGTGAATAAATGTGTTTGTAGCCATAGGCCACTGCAAAACATCAGCAATTATGTCAAAAGCATTACAGGTGTATAGAATCATAGAGTTGGAAGATAACCCCAAAGGCCATCAAGTCCAACCCCCTGCAATGCAGGAACACACAATCAAAGCACTCCTGACAGGTGACCATCCAGCCTCTCTTTAAAAATCTCCAAAGAAGGAGACTCCACCACACTCCTAGATAGTGCATTCCACTGTCGAACAGCCCTTATTGTCAGTAAAATCAAATGTAAAGTATTGATTAAAATATGCATCAATATAACAATATAACATGTCAACCAATAAAATCAACTCTAAACAGCTGCTCTCTTAGCAGCCACATTGGACAGAACACAATGAAAAAGAAGAAGAGTTTGGATTTATATCCCCCCTTTCTTCTTGCAAGGAGACTCAAAGGGGCTTACAATCCCCGCCCCACACAACAAACACCCTGTGAGGTGGGTAGGGCTGAGAGCGCTCCGAAGAACTGTGACTAGCCCAAGGTCACCTGTCTCGCATGTGTTGGAGTGCACAAGGTAATCTGGCTCACTAGATAAGCCTCCACAGCGGGGAATCAGATCCGGTTCTCCAGATTAGAAGAAGCGGTATATAAATGTAAGAAATAAATATAATACCGTTCCAAGTTCTGTTCTCTGCGGGGGGCTAAACTGAGATTGAACAAGTAGGGCGGTCTAATAAATCGAATGAATGAATGAATGAATGAATGAATGAATGAATGAATGAATGAATGAATGAATGAATGAATGAATAACTAAATAGCAATTAAACCACCATCTTGTTAGCGTTCCTCGCAGTCTCTCATAGTGGGAAGACATAGACATTGTCTAGTAGGACGAATCTACTAGGATTTATTAAGAACAGGATTGTTAATAAAAAGCAACCAATATTGTATTGCCCTTGTTTGGAAAACTGTGTGCCATCCTGGCTGCCAGAAGCTGGCTGTGATTTGACTGCACTTTCTACCATGATGGGACACTGATACTATTGATGTGGGTTTGCAAGAAATTATAGGTATTTGAGGGGAGGATTTGGATTAGATATTTGGGCATACATGTAAACGGTGTTGGGGATTTTTTATAGAGGAAAGAGGGTATAGGTTTTAAATAGGATCTTGCTCCAGGACGTTAAAACTTGTTTGAGCCTATAGAGCTTGCTACGGAAATGGGCTACAAATAAGGGTAGTTTTTATCCTTCCCTTTCAGGTTGGAATTGACTTCACGGCATCCAACGGGAATCCCCGAGACCCCACCTCTTTACACTACATCAACCCCATGGGAACAAATGAGTATCTTTCAGCCATTTGGGCTGTGGGGCAGATCATCCAGGACTACGACACGTACGTTCCTTTTCTTCTACTGGAACCAGCCTTGCAAATCCTTGGAGGAATGGGTTTTATCCTTGGTTACCAGCCATGACATTCAAGCTTCTTGAGATCTCTTTAATAGCTTTTTTAATTGCTGATTCTTTAGTGCTTTGTGATGGTTCTGTGGATGGTTTCGTTGCTGGTGCGTTAGTACTTTATATTGTTTTAATACAATATCGTTTTTTGAATCATTCGCCACCCCAAAGCAGGCCTCTGTTGAGGCAGCGTGAGCATTTTCTAAATAAAAACAAATAAATAAATGGAACCTTTGGTTTCAGAGGTTGTATGCTCAAATACCGCAGGTAAAAACTGTGTCCTGTCAGGCTGCTTTGGCAAGAGAAACCCAGAATGGATTGATCTTTGCTGTTTGCCAGAAAGCCTCTTCTCATATTCCTCACTTCCCTACTGAATTCTGCATGCTGCTGCTAATCTCAGTAGATGGCCCATCAGTGCTATTTACAGAGCTCGGTGTATTATTTATTCATTTTGGTTGTACCTGCTTTTCGGCAGAGTTTAATCCCCAGAGCAGCTTAAAACTATTTAAAACCAGCAGATCTGTTTTTGCTTTTGTCAGCTCCTGGGCCCCTTCCGCACATGCAGAATAAAGCACTTTCAAAGCACTTCCACGATCTTTTGAAAGTGGATTTTGCTATTCTGCACAGTAAAACCCAGCTGCAAAATACATTGAAAGTGGATAGAAAGGGCATTATTCTGCATGTGCGGAAGAGACCCAGGTCATGCAGGGTAGGAGCAAAGGCTAAGGGCCAAACTACACATTACACTTGATACAAGTTGCAGTCATATTGCAGCCACAAGTCCCTGGTGCCCACTCCTGTGTAAAAGCAGAGCAAGGGCCCAATGTGGATTGGGGGAGGGGGACTCCTGGGGGCTCCTGCTTTCCACGCACCATTTTCATGAAGAGAAACAGGCTGGGGACCATAACGAGTGTTATTTGTTCTCTCAGGTGACTGTAGTAGTGCAAACATATATAGGTTAGGATTGCCAGTTCCCTGACGGGATTCTACTCCCATCTCTTGTTTCCTAATGCCGCTCAGAAAGGGGGGGAAGTGGCCATCACTCCTCTCTAGGAATTTCTGGAAACTCTGTGATAAAACCCAAAGAGTTTTCAGCAGTTTGTAGAGAAGACTGATGTTAGTTGGAGAGGGGTGGTGGTGGTGGCAGCAATGGCAGGAGCCTTTCTTCTCTAGCGGCATGATCCTGATCCAAACCAGGCCCCCTGCTGCACTTCTGCACAGTAGTTGCCAGTACAGGCTTGCATCTACAGTATGATTGCAAGTTCTTGTGGAGAATTTACAAACTGTAGCTTTTAATTTGACCCTAAGAGTCCTTTGGCTTGTGCCTCTGGACAAGGTTAGACATAAAAAGGTAATCCACAAGAAAGGGATTGGGCAGAGACTCGGCTATAAAACTTGCAGCTGCTGGCTGTTTTTCTAGTTCTTTCCTTATATTTCTGCACAATTTATATTTTTCAGCATTAAACTTTTTTTGCAAGCTTATTTAAATTACATGTTAAATATGCATATGGTTTTTGTAACAGAAATAATATTTTGTTTAGATGAATTTTTATATTGTTTTGAGGATAGAGTGCTGGAATGGCATCCATAAATCCACATTCATTTTCTCTTTTGCTTTCTCATTCTTCTATATCCCCGCCCCACTTATTTTGTAGAGATAAAATGTTTCCTGCCTTGGGATTTGGTGCCCAGTTGCCGCCGGACTGGAAGGTAAATCTGCTTCCACAGTTTTGCCAATGTTCATCTTTAAATTGTCCAGATCTTTATGCAGGTCCTGAATGAAGTTTTCAGCGGCTTTTTCTGAATTCTGAGGTCATGCAATTGAATCCTAAGTGCATCTGAGCATAATTTGAGTTGAGAAATTCATTCTGGGGATAGAGGCCTTATTTATCTAACACAGAAATTCCCTCTCACCCCTTAGTGAAACTACCATGAATTGATTAAACCCTGTTTCTTGGGGTGGGGAAGGGAAAGGAGATTGTCAGCCCCTTTGAGTCTCCTTACAGGAGAGAAAGGGGGGATATAAATCCAACTCTTCTTCTTCTTCTATAACAGTGGTGGCGAACCTATGGCACGGGTGCCAGAGGTGGCACTCAGAGCACTCTCTGTGGGCACACGCAGAGTCCCCCCCCCCACACACACACACACACATCTAGGCTGGCCTGGGCCGCTGGGCTCGATTCTTAGCATTAAACCTAAGACCTGTTAATTTTGGGGAAGCTGTGTAGGTAACCCTGTTAAGTGCTGTTAAACCCCACTGATTTTCATGCAGAGAACTAAAGCACAATCCTTTACCTGGGAGTAAGCTCGGTTGCTGGCAATGGGGCTTGCTTCTGAGTAAACCCTCCTAGGGTCGTGATTCACCTGTTGGAAGAGCTGCACGGTTGCTTCAAAGCAAAGCCACCGACTACCACCAAGCTTACTCCCGAATAATGCAGGTTTCGGAGCCAACCATTTTTTCTAAACTAAAACCTCAGTATTCGGGTCACATTGCCGTGTTGGCACTTTGCAATAAATAAGTGGGTTTTGGGCTGCAATTTGGGCACTCAGTCTCGAAAAGGTTCGCCATCGCTGTTCTAAAAGGAGACTCACAGGGGCTTACAATCTCCTTTCCTTTCCCTCCCTCCCCCACTGCCACAACAAACACCCAGTGAGGTGGGTGGGGCTGAGAGAGCACGGAAGAACTGTGACTAGCTCAAGGTCACCCAGCTGGCATGTGTTGGAGTGCACAAGCTAATCTAGTTCACCAGATAAGTCTCCACACCCCAAGTGGCAGAGTGGGTAATCAAACTCAGTTCTCCAGATTAGAGTGCACCTGCTCTTAACCACTACACCACGCTGGCTCTAGAGGAGGGGAGAACAAAGTAATGAGCCGCTTTGTGTCCCTATTGAAATAAACGTATCTGAATAAATGAAGATGCTGGAAAACCTGAATTGAATTTTCCTGTGTTTTGATTTCTTGTGTTTTCATCCAACAATGCAACAGATGCTACATTTTTATGATGGACCTATCTCTGTATGAGAGAGAGAAAGAGCAAATTGAATCCAAAGTCAATCAGAGGGGAACTGGAGAGAAACCAGTACATTTTCTTCAACATGCAGTTCAGTGAAAGCATAAAAATGTACTCTGTAGGCACATTTTGTCCCAATCTCAAGACCTGTCTGCTCATTGTAGAATTTTTAAAAGAAAATTGCAATGCGGATGAATAGCGCAGAAGTCATCAACCCAGGAATGTTCTGTTTAACGTACCTCTGTGAACTCTCTCCCCGTTCCTTTGACAAATATTAGCTTTAATTTTTTTTTGCCCCATCTTTGTGGAATGGCACTCTGTGAATCCGGGGGGCAACGCGTGGCAACGTCGGAATGTGTAACTATTGTACAGTGGAGATGGGCATAGAAACTAGGGGTGATCATTCAAGATAAGAGACATATAAATCATGCTTTGTTCTGCTGATGCTGCTGTTGCCATGGTACCACAAAACGCTTTCAATGAACTGATATGAATAAGATATTTTGTACGGGGGGAAAAAAGATAGCCGTGTTGGAAATGTCAGAGAACATCTTGAAATGCTAACAGCTCTGTAAAAAGAAGCTTCAAGCAAGCTTCCCTGGAGGAAGGTCTGCAAAATCCTGCAAAGGATACTCATAGATGTTCAAAGAAAAAAAAATGTGCCCATGCACTCCCTTCCCCCATAGGATTAATTCTGTCATAAAGACACCCTAGGGGAAGTAGGGACTATGTTCGCCTGACCTCGTGACAGTTGTGTTTCAAAGTGTTTCCACCCCTTTGACTGTCTTAAATATATCAAGGTGTGA
The DNA here is from genome assembly GCF_021028975.2 of Sphaerodactylus townsendi. Taxonomy (NCBI): domain Eukaryota; kingdom Metazoa; phylum Chordata; class Lepidosauria; order Squamata; family Sphaerodactylidae; genus Sphaerodactylus; species Sphaerodactylus townsendi. The sequence continues at coordinate 8,018,438 of NC_059438.1, forward strand.
ACATTCTGGGGTGGATCCTACCAGCTTTTCCACTGGCTATAAAGGGAGGAAGGGTCCATGCTGAAAGGTCTGTGCTGAGCATCATGGGATCCATCTGAACAAACGCCATGTGACATGGGAGCTATATTGAGCCTGGAATTCTAGAAGGGCAGTAGAGCATATGTCTGGGAACAGATGAGATTAGTATTGTGTTAGTTCAGGGATTGAAACGAAATGGCATGCTACTAAACCACCATACTTAAGGTGTATTGATGTAGCAATTTCTTCAACCTTTGGTTTTGCTGAAGCCTCTTGGAAAAGAAGGCATCATAATAGGTGAGGTTACACCTGGTAACACAGGTGTGCTTGGGCAGTATTTCAGCCCAAATGTTCTCTATTCCCCCCATGTTGTGTGATCAAGCTGTTGGAAGCTAAAGATTTTCTAATGCCATATTACATGGGGGGGGGGGGGTACAGTGGAAGGCAGCTTCTCTTCAACTTTTGGTCCGATGCACTGTAGAATTGAATGAACACTTTGGAAGATTTTCTCTGGAAGGCGGATGTCACTTGCATTTCCATCTGCCTTTTAAAGCGAAACCTCTTCCTTTTTCTTTTCCAGGTTTCTCATGAGTTTGCCATTAACTTTAACCCAACCAACCCATTCTGCCTTGGTAAGTATGTGCTGCCTCGATTGTGAAAAATAAGGGAAGAGTCTAAGGCTGTGGTTCGCTGATTTACACTTATGATTTTGTTTTGCTAAAGGCTGGTGAAAACTCAAGTCCCAATATGTCTTTTGTTCTTTGTCTGTGGATGCCTAGAATTACACAAGATAGCTGGTGTTTTAAGTATAGGTGTAAAACTCTTTTATTTTTTTCAGGCAATTCTAGCCAACATGGTTGTAGTTGGCAGATTACAGCAGCAGACTGTAATCTGGACAGCGGGGTTCTATTCCTCACTCCTCCACATGAAGCCTGCTGGGTGACCGTGGGCCAGTCACAGCTCTCTCAGAACTCTCTCAACCCACACAGAGGCAGGCAATGGCAAACCACCTCTGAATGTCTCTTGCCCAGAAAACCATACAGGGTTGCCATAAGTCAGCTGTGACTTGCAGCACATTGGACTGTCCATCAATGCAACAAGATGACATGCAGATCATAAAGATGTAGTGCAGAGTGATTTCTGAGAAAGAACTAAGAATCAGCCCAAGTGGATGAATGTAAATTATACTAAGCCACTGGAGAAGAATCAGCTTCATTTAAAGGCAAATAACCCAGAGTCTTCAAATCTGATGAAAAATTAATGGTGACTTTGTGTTAAAACTAGAAATCTGTGATCTAGCCAGCCTTTAAAAGACATCACAGCCATGTCGGCCTCCAGTTTGGATCAGGCTTGTGTGAGGGGAGTAGAGAGGAATTATGCTATTCGAAACTATTCAGTTACATACCTTTTTCTTAAAAGACTGCTCCCCAGAAATAGAAAATAGGTTGATTTTAGGTGTCCAGCTTAGAGCAGGGGTCTGCAACCTGCAACCAATTGGCCATGCTGGCAGGGGCTGATGTGATTTGTAGTCCATGAACATCTGGAGAGCCGCAGGTAGCAGACCCCCAGCTTAGAGTGTTCATTTCATTTCCTGCCTGGGTAGATTTGTGGATTTGTGCGTCACAGAGAATCCCCCAAACTGACCGTAACCTCTCTTTTTCTTACTGCCAAGGTGTGGAGGGCATTGTTGAAGCCTACTCCAGCTGCCTGCCTCACATACGTTTTTATGGACCAACCAACTTCTCTCCCATCATTAATCACGTGGCTCGGTTTGCAGCCCAGGCAACCCAGCAGGAGTCAGCAAATGTGAGTCTTTTCCCATTTTGACTTTTCTGCCCAGGATTTCAAAGCCAGACTCAGGGTAATAATACACACATGTCTGGTCACAGTTGTGCCACCCAACTCCCAGTCAGATGTACGTCAGAATAATTCACTTTGAATAGTGATTGTTTGCTCACAACTGCGTAAGAGAGAGCGGGCTTCTGGTTTGCATCCCAGGGCAGAGAGATTATAAGGGCCTATTTTCCTATAAGGAAAGACTTAGGGAGCTGGGCATGTTTAGTCTTGAGAAAAGGAGGTTAAGGGATGCCATGATAGCCAAGGTTAAATATTTGAAGGGATGTCATGTTGAAGAGGGAGCAAGGTTGGTTTCTGCCGCTCTGGAGAATAGGACCAGGAGTAATGGGTTCTAGGTGAAGGAAAAGAGATTGCATCTAAACACTAGGAAGAACTTTCTGGCAGCAAAGGCTGTTTAACAGTGGAATACTCTGCCTTGGAGTGTGGTGGAGTCTCCTCCTTTGGAGGTTTTTAAACAGAGGCTGGATGACCATTATCAGGAGTGCTTTAATTGTGTTTTCCTGCATGACAAGGGGTTGGGCTTGATGATACTTGTGGTTTTTAGACTTTTAGAATTCAAGACAAGTCCTGTCCTGTAGGTCTAGCAAAGCTAATTAGATGTAAATTGCACCTCCGCTTTGGCAGTAATCTGTTGCTTCCGACGGAATGTTTAAATGCCGTGCAGGAAAAGAATAGATCTCTCCTAGGCAAACCCTGAGCCAGATCCTTATGTGACATTCAGCATTATAAAGAATTATTCCCTGAGGACTTTTTAATTTTGCTTTCAAGCATGTTGCTGAACAGCTTTCGTGGACTGGAGCCCACTTCTTCATATGCTATGAATTTCAAACCAGAAGTTGGATGTTGCTTTGGCCAGTGTTCTACATGCAATGCAGGCCTTTTCGCTAGGCAGCTATGAGGAGGCTGTTTATTCACGCAGGGCATCTGAAGAACCGGGCTCTAGTCCACAAAAGCTTGTGCTGGAATACAATTTTATTAGTCTTAAAGGGGACACAACTCTTGTTTTATGGGGAAGGATTTGCTACAGAAAACTATTACTGTTATACCTCCAGAATCAGTTTTTTTGGGGTGACCTCCCTTCTGGTATGATTCTCTCTCCTAGCTTCTGCACAATGTTCATAATGGTTATAAGTGTCTGTAGTTTCCTTGTCTCTGTCTTTTCTAAGCTGCAAATCCTGACATTCTGCCCCCCCCCCCCCGAAGATGTGTGCTCTATTCCTTTCATCATTCTGTTTCTTTTACACCTGGATCTGAATTTTAGAGTTGTATAAGGTACAGGTTAAAGGGAGATGAGTCTTCTTTCCCCCAGCTCTTCCCAGTGACTTTTCTCCTTAGCCAAGCACCAATAATGGGAATATGTCTCACGATTAGCAGAAGGTCCCAAGTTCATTCCATAGCATCTCCATTGAAAAGAAAGCAATCCAAGATGGATCCGCAGTGTTAGCATTTATACTCAGCTCTGTCTCACTGCAGAAAAAAAACTGACTTTTTAATGTTACCACCAACTGGAAGCTAGATATGTTTTACTCCAATAGAACCTGAAAGAATTTACTGGGCCTAGATGTGCATTTTCTTTCCTTTTCTCACCTGTGTCCTCTCCATTTTGAAGAGGGTAGCTTTGCTGTCCAGCTGCATGATGGGACTGGAGACCAAGGAGACTGTGAGTGAGAAGCCCTTGTTTGGGGCCTGGGCTTCTCACTTCCCCAGCAACCGCACTCCAAGGCACTTACTTGCAGGACTTGGCAAGCCAAGGCAGCCCAAGGAGATGGGAGAGCCAGGCAGCAGCTATCCCAGGCCAGGGCCAGCAAAGGCAGGGCTTGTCATAAAACACTGCCCAGCAGAAAGAAGAAGAAGAGTTTGGATTTATATCCCACCTTTCTCTCCTGTAAGGAGATACGAAGTGGCCTACAAGCTCCTTTCCCTTCCTCTCCCCACAACAGACACCTTCTGAGGCAGGTGGGGCTGAGCGAGTTCTGAGAGAGAACTGTGACTAGCCCAAGGTCACCCAGCAGGAATGTAGGAGTGTGGAAACACATCAGGCTCACCAGATAAGCCTCTGCCACTCAGATGGAGGAGTGGGGAATCAAACCCGGTTCTCCAGATTAGGATCCATCTGCTTTTAACCACTACACCACGCTGGCTCCAGGCCCAGCAGGGTTAGAAAAGGGCAGGGTAGTCAGTCAAATAAATAAATAAAAGGACCAGGTAGAAGGTGATGTGAAAGACCTCCACAGAAGACCCTGGAGAGCCACTGACCATCAGAGTAGACTATCAGAGTAGACAATAATAGCCCAGTGGTCTGATTCAGCCCATGATGGCTTTTTGTGTTCCTGCATACGTTCACGACTGTTGCAGGAAGACCTGGAATAAACTTTAAGGTCCTCGGTTATTTGCATATTTCCTTGTTTTTCTCCCCATTTTTAAAAAGTCACTTTGACAATTGGAATGGTCTCTAAAGAAGATCTATAGTGACTTGACTCCTTCGGCCTTTTCTCATCGAATCAATCATTCTGGTCGCTTACCTAAGGCCAGAATCCCTCTTGGTATGAGATGGATCCAGAGTTTTGGTTCGGTTTTTTTGTTTTGCTTGTTTTTGTTTCTGGATGTGCGTGTGCTTTCACCATAGCAACATGGACTGCAAAGGAGCCAACCATCCGGAAAGGAATTGAAGCCGAAAATACATATTTGAGAGAGACAGCCATAGCTATGGGGTAGCAGTTAACAGGCTCAGCCCTTAGCGGGTGAGGGCCCTGCCGCTTCATCCCCAAAAATAACTGTGTACAGACCCTAGTGCTGCAGAGTAAATACTAAATGGATACACACCCTCTCCAAAACAGAGGCTGCAGCGTTGGGGACTCTTTAGTTTGGAGAGGAGACATCTGAGGGGGGTATATGATTGAAGTCTGTAAAATTATGCATGGGGTAGAAAATGTTGACAGAGATAAATTTTTCTCTCTTTCTCACAATAAAACCAGGGGGCACACATTGAAAATGTTGGGGGGAAGAATTAAGACTAATAAAAGGAAACACTTCTTCACGCAACGTGTGATTGGTGTTTGGAATATGCTGCCACAGGAGGTGGTGATGGCCACTAACCTGGATAGCTTTCAAAGGGGCTTGGACAGATTGATGGAGGAGAAGTCGATCTATGGCTACCAATCTTGATCCTCCTTGATCTGAGATTGCAAATGCCTTAGCAGACCAGGTGCTCTGGAGCAGCAGCAGCAGCAGCAGAAGGCCATTGCTTTCACATCCTGCATGTGAGTTCCCAAAGGCATCTGGTGGGCCACTGCGAGTAGCAGAGAGCTGGACTAGATGGACTCTGGTCTGATCCAGCAGGCCCTTCCTTATTTTCTTAGAGGTTTTATTATACCCTACCTTTCCTACATTTCTCCTATGGGTTACAGAGCACCCCTCTCTCTGATTCATAGTTTTATCCCACTTTTTCTCATTGTATGGGGAAGATCAGCAATGCTGTCAATTATCAGTCAAACTGTCTGCTGTTGTCTTTCCCACTGAAGAACCCCTGAGCAGCTTCCAGGCAGTCCTGGAAACCCCAGAACACAGTAGCCCTGTTCACACGTTAATACAACAAACATTGGCACATCCTGTGTTTACATGCACATATCTGTTTGGAAGAAAGAGCCAGTGTGCCTTTACTTTTCACATGACCCTGGGGATTAGTACTTCAGTACATATGAGGTTCCAAACACACATTCAGCTGTGCGTGAGTTGAATGTCATGTGAGAATTACTCAATGCACATGTAAAGAGCAATCAAATATATATTGGTCATGGATTGCAGATGTGTTCACTGTAACTTGTGAACAGACTGGTATGGAAATCACCAATATGGAGGGTCTGTTATTTAACAGACAACTTTTATTGGGTATAGTAATTCTTGGTCTACTTTGAATGGAAATCACACCAATGAGGGCTGGAAGCTTGACTATTTAAATGACAAAACCCGTGCTCAGCTCTGTTCCCAACTTTACATTGACAGAGAATCAAGAAAAAAAACCGCTTTGTCCGTTGTACTGTCAGTATGGTTGGGATACTTAATCTCTGGGCTACGCTAAGTCCTGAACCAGGCTGCTCTGCACTCCTGGGTCCTTTCATCTCTCCCTCAGTGCTAGAAACTGTAGATAACAGTGGCATCTCTGACCTTCTCTGGGAAGGTGGGGTTGGGCAGATGGCTCGCTATCTCCTTGAAGGCCTTGGAGATGGGCTTTTGCTTTCTTCCACTTTTCCCGCTTCTTTCAGCTTGAGTAGGATGGGGAAGGAGGGGGTGTGGGCAGCAGAGGGAATAAAGCTAAGGGGTTGTTGGGGGAATGGGTTAGAACTGGCATTGCAAGCCAGGAGCATGATATTCACTTCAATGAAGGCTCCTGATTGGAGACATCCAGAGTCTGTCGTCGAATGGGTTCGTAGACCTGACAAGCACGTTGCTCTCTGTGCAGTGGGGGTCATCATGTAGCTCAATTGGAAAGACCCTCTCCTCTGTCTCCGAGTTTTTAAACACCAGCCTGGTGTGCTTTGGGAGGAGGCCACCTGAGTCACTTCTTTCATGAAATGTACAACCTTAAACAAAAGCCATTCAGTTTTCCATGCCAGCTTAAGGGGTCTTTAAAGGAGGTGACAGAAATCTCTTGGGAAGAGTTGTAATTACCAGCAAATGTAATTACCAGTTCGCTTGAGTGGTTGCTTTTTAACCTGTGCACAGGAGGAGTGATGGTTTGGCACTGAATTCTTCCCTTATCAGCTTTGTTAGGAAGAATGTTGGAAAGATGCAGCAAGACAGAAAGTAACTTGGTTGCGTGTGTAAAACTGGCTTCGGGGTTGGGTACTATCTAGGTGAGAGCTAGTGCAATGTAGTGATTAAGAGCTGTGAATCTGGAGAACTGGGTTTGATTCCCCACTCCTCCACATGCAGCCTGCGGGGTGCCCTTGTCTACTCTGATGGTCAGTGGTTCTCTTGCCGAATTCACTGTTTTAGTTCAACTTGCCTCTGACATGAGCACATCTGAGTCCCTGGCCCAGAGCTAATTCTTTTTTTGTTCTTCCCGCTCCTCTACTATGTCTTCTCAGCAATATTTCATCCTCCTGATCATCACTGACGGTGTCATCAGCGACATGGACGAGACGCGACACGCAGTCGTGCAGGCCTCCAAGCTGCCCATGTCCGTCATCATCGTCGGGGTGGGAAACGCAGACTTTGCCGCCATGGAGTTCTTGGATGGGGATAACCGTGTGCTCAGATCCTACACAGGAGAGGAGGCCGTGCGCGACATCGTCCAGTTTGTGCCATTCCGCGAGTTCCGTAGTGTGAGTTGGCAGCGGGAAGGGGGATGCTGGGAAGGGAGGTCTCTGAAGAGTTTATCAAATAATCTCATCAATGCTAGAATGCATCCAGCCATGAAACTTGAACCTGCAAAGTTTTAATTAGTAGTTTTTTAATATTATGCATAAGCCATATAGTTAAAAAAATTATGCAAATACATGTATGTGATGTAAGTGTTGCATACTTGATTCTACTTGAAAAAGATCTATACTGCCTCTGAATGTGGAAGTTCTGCAGTTTCAGCACTGAAGACAGGTTTTTCACGAGCAAGTAAGCAAAGTAGATTCTGATTTGTGCCCAAGCAGCCCACAGCAGCTTCTGGCCTTGGCTACCCAGGTTGATGAATGCTCACCATATAAATTCAAAAGAATACATAATCTATCTCTCTCTGGAAAGAACTTGTGGGTCATCCAGGGGTTACTTTGGGCTGCACCTTTAGCAATTAAAGGACAAATCTGCAGTGCTCACAGTTCTTGTAGATACAAGTGTGAAATAGGCATTCAGAAGAAGAGATGGAAATTCAGGCTTCTTTGTAATCCAAATTGGCTATTATTTCTGGCAATGCTTGGGAGAACTGCAAAGGAATGAGTGGAGGGTAATAAAACATAAAACATAATTCACAGCAGTAATGAAGCATTTTGAAAGCACTTTAAGTCGTATGACACGTAAAATACTTTTAAGTGTTATAGCAGTTGTTAAACATTTTGAAAGCATTTTGAAAATGTTGTCAATTTTTTTTATCTCTGCTGTGTGCCATGGCCCATTGCTGTGTTCAGATTTGTGAGTTGAGACATGTTCTATAATGTGATGGTGGCTTTGAGATGACCTGGTGCAAAAAGTCATTCTTTGGTTGTAGTGGGGGAGGGTTGCCTTTGGTCATGGGGGGGGGGGGGGCAAAACTCAGATTTTGCCCGGGGCTCCATTTTCCCTAGCTACACCTCTGGTCTCCCGTCACCCGAGGCCAACCCTGCTTATTTTCGGAGTCCAGGGCCCCTTCCGCACAAGCAGAATAGTTCACTTTCAATCCACTTTCAGTGCACTTTGCAGCTGCTGAATTGTACTGTGTGGAATAGCAAAATCCACTTGCAAACAATTGTGAAAGTGGACTGAAAGTGCATTATTCTGCACGTGCGGAAGGGGCCCAAGCTAGCCTAAACCATCGAAGTCAGTGTATTGAAAAGTATATTGAGAGATCTTGACATTCTGTCTGTACTGTTAGTTCCAGGATGGATTGTATGTGCAACAAGTGTTGTGCAAACCCCCCTTCGTCATGCTTTTCTTGTGTTTCAGGCGCCTAAAGAGACCTTGGCCAAAGCTGTCTTGGCGGAGCTCCCCCAGCAAGTGGTCCAGTATTTCAAGCATCAAAACTTGCCGCCCATCAATTCGGAGCCTGCCTAGGGCCCCGCCCGTTGTCCTTTGCCTGCATGTGTCCCTTTGAGCTCGTCAGTGACAGAAGGTTGCATGTCTCACGTGGTTTCGAACAATTTGTACTTTTCATTGGACAAATCGATTTTAGAAATGCCAACCTCCACCCCACCTCCCCAAGCCCTTCCCAAAAGCGAAACTCGCAACGCAAGAAATACTGGGATCTGTTCTCTCTCTCGCTACATTCCGGGGCCAGGAAAAAAACGTTATCCAAACCAGACCAAGCCAAACTATTTCTACCCTTCCCCTGTTCTGAGAACCAACTTTAAAGTATTTGAATGTACTTTGTATGATTTTTGTGGAATGAGAGACAGTTTCTACAAGCAAACTTTGCTTCCTACCCCCAGTCCGTGAAGTTCTCACCATCTCGTCGCCCAAAGAAATGTGGACAGTACCTGGGTGTGTCGTACTTGTACTTCTGATGCTCTGTGTACATTTTTATACTGTGGCCATGTCATATTTGATATACTCAGGTTAATAAACAAATTTGGTCTCTTAGATTCACGGACTTCTGTTGTATTCTGAGCAGGTATTCATGCAGCAGAGGATGGAGCAGCATTATTTGCGTGAATTGATGGTACAGAGCCAGCGTGGTGTAGTGGTTAAGAACGAGTGGATCCTTATCTGGAGAACCGGGTTTGATTCCCTGCTCCTCCACCTGAGTGGCAGAGGCTTATCTGGTGAACCAGATGTGTTTCCGCACTCCTACATTCCTGCTGGGTGACCTTGGGCTAGTCAGTTCTCTCTGAACTCTTTCAGCCCCACCCACCTCACAAGGTGTCAATTGTGGGGAGAGGAAGGGAAAGGAGCTTGTAATCCACCTTGAGTCTCCTTACAGGAGTGGAGGGTGGGGAATAAATCCAAATTCCTCCTCCTCCTTCTCTTCATAATTTTTTTTTAATTTAAAAAATTTCTACACTACACTTTTCCCCATCCAGGGCGTTTTTTAATCAGTGAATTAAAACAATCAATCCATTAAAACAAAACTTATATCAGTCGTGCACAAGAATGAAGATCAGGTTAAAATCAAGAGAGGAACAGTGGGATAGTCAAATTGAGGAGGCTCCAAAGAAAACTGTAGCAGACTTAAACATGTGGGGAAGGTCCCTATTCTCAGTGAGCTTGGGGCTTTGAATTTTGTCCAAAATCGCAATGGGAGGTCATGAATGCCTTCTTGCACTGGAATTGTATGTGTATCATGGTGGTATAAAGTGCAGTCAAGTCACAGCTGACTTGCGGTGATCCTGTGGCTTTTAAGGCAAGAGATGTTCAGAGATAGTTTGCCATTGCCTTCCTCCACATGGGCTGAGAGAGTTCTGAGAGAACTGTGACTGGCCCACGATCACCCAGCAGGCTTCATGTGGAGGAACTGAACCCAGCAGTCCAAATTAGAGTCTTAACCACTACACCACAGCTGGCTCCGATTAACTCCCTAACCCTGTATTCAGAATCAGGTTTTCAAAGACAGCTCCATATACAGTGATCAAACCTGGATGTTTCTTGAACATAGGGAGCCCATAAGAATACTCCTTTCCATGGTGGTGAACTGGTCCAGTGTTGCCACTGGCGAACTGGTCCAGTGTTGGAAAAAGACACTGCAGCAGGCAGAGGTCGTCCACAGACTGTGCTGGATCTCAGACATCTCCAAGGTATGACCTTCATCTTTCAGGGTTTACACCAGGGGTAGGGAACCTGCGGCTCGAGAGCCGCATGCAGCTCTTCTGCCCTTGCACTGCGCTCCACGAGCCGAGCCGCTGGCCCCATCCTTGCCCGCCCTGCAGGCAGCAAGGCGGGCGCACCAACTGCCCACGGCCGGCTGGGCCACGCCATGGGCTTCCCCTCTCGTCTGCCCCATTGGAGCGGGGCGGGCGCTTTCTCGGCAGCCAGTGAGGCCGAGCCGCTGGCCCCATGCTTGCCCGCCCTGCAGGCAGCAGGGCGGACACATCCATGCACTTCTCAGAATGGGGGGAAGAAAAGGTAAAAAAACTCAATATATACAGTGTTATCTTTATTTTAAATGTCAAAAATTATTTGCGGCTCCAAGTGTTTTCTTTTCCCATGGAAAACGGGTCCAAATGGCTCTTTGAGTGTTAAAGGTTCCCTACCCCTGGTTTACACCATTCCATCCAACTGGTTGATGAACTTCTCTGGGCTTAGAAAGGTGGCTCTATGGCATTGAGACGTGGAGGATGTCTTGGTTCAAGAATCCTGATTCTCTTTCATCTCAAAACTGATAAGCTAGAACAGGAGTCTGCAACCTGCGGCTCTCCAGATGTTTATGGACTACATTTCCCATCAGCCCCTGCCAGCATGGCCAATTGGCTATGCTGGCAGGGGCTGATGGGATTTGTAGTCCATGAACACCTGGAGAACTGCAGGTTTCAGACCCCTGAGCTAGAACAAATCTTTAAATACCACATCGTGAAATCTGGCTCACCTGATCCCAGAAATGGCTTAACCGTTGTAGAGAAAAGTAGGAGATGGACCACTCATCCCAAAGTCATTTCCCCATTGTCTGGAATTTATTTATTCCACTTCTCGATGTCTTTAAGTGTTCCTCAAAATCGAAGTTCACAGGATCAGAGTGAAAACAAGGACCCGACTGGTTCAAAGTGCTTGAAGATTGCTTCCGATTTGGGGCTAATTACGCAGCAAATTCCCAAATCATCTGCCAAAACGCATTAATGTGCGACGAGAAACGAATGCACTAGAGGTGCCCATAAGCCCTAAAGCACTCCATTGCAGGCATGACTGACTAATGTATGTATGAGCCACTGCTCTGCCCTTCCAATCTGCCTGTCGGGTGTGTGGGTGGGTGTTATTTGGCTGTGTCTCTGTGGCCAGAGAGAAACACATCTCTGAAGATGGCAGCCATTGACACAAGCAAAACATGAGAAGCAAAAACTACCAGACCACAGCTGCAGAGCCTGGAAAACCCACAACGATCAGTTGATTCCAGCTGTAGCACTGCCAAACTCTTCTTTGTCTGCATAAGGAATCTTTGGGAGCGCCCCGTCAGCAATTCCCGTTTTGTTTCTTGCATAGCTGCTTCTGCACCAATAAGTCTACTTCATTAAACAGTAAAGATGCCAGGAGAGCGGAATTCACTTCCTCCAAAGATCCTCTGCTTAGAGTCCAAGGGGAAAAAAACAGTCCAGTGTTCAACAAAGATAAGCACTCCTAAGCCTGTTTGGTTTGGTGGACTTACTTTTGCGCTGGATTATGGCGTTTGTCAACAGGTCCAACCAAGCACGGTAAAAGAATGCCTTTGTGAAGCTTAGCTGATAAACTCCCAAATTTGGAAGATCTCCGCTTCTGGCTGGACAGTGATCAAAAGGGTGGTGACAGACAAGGCCGTCAGGTCTCAGCCAACTTGTGATGACCCCATAGGGCAGTGGTGGCGAACCTGTGGCACTCCAGATGTTCATGGATTACAATTTCCATCAGCCCCTGTCAGCATGGCCAATTGGCTGGTGGTAATTGTAGTCCACGAACATCTGGACTACAGTTCCCATCAGTCCCTGCCAGCATGGCGAAAATGGCTGATGGGAATTGTAGTCCACGAACATCTGGAGTGCCATAGGTTCGCCACCACTGCCATAGGGTTTTCAGTACAAGAGACTAACAGAGGTCGTTTGCCGTTGCCTACCTCCACTTAACAACTCCAAACTTCTTTTGCAGTCTCCCATCGTACCTCCACATAACAACTCCAAAGAACTGTGACTAGTCCAAGATGCTGTTTCCCACCTTGTTCCCCAGATTCTTCTGTGATGAGTGCGGGGTGGGGAGAAAGAATCGGGTCTAGATTTCTCAGCAGATTTTCTTAAACTGAGAGCTTTAGAATACCTATGTTAAGGCAGGTGGTGCTCTGCCCGCATTCAAGAGAGATGGAACAAAACAACGCATACAGGTTACGCTGAAATCCAAGATTTCCTCACACTTAAAAAAACCCTGGCAATGGTCTACAATTTGCTACAGATGTTAAATCTGCAAGAAGCCTTTTTAAATAAAAGCCACAGTAAGACAGCGGGGAAAAATAATACAGGATTGTTTGCACTGGGAATAAGCCAGATTTACTCTCCATCACCCTCCCACCTTGTCTGTAGAGCAGGAACCAAAGGGGTCCTTGAAACAAGCCACTATTTGTTGTGGAATCTAAACTCGTGAGTTCAATAAACTGCTGCTTTTCTTCCCTTTACCAGCAGATAAGCCATAGGTGTCAAACTCAGGCCCTCCAGATGTTCAAGGACTTCAATTCCCAGCAGCCCCTGCTAGCATGGCCAATTGGCTGATGGGAATCGTAGTCCATGGACACCTGGAGGGTCTGAGTTTGACACCTATGCTCTAAGCTACTAAATTATCCTGGATTAAAATCCCATTTGGTTGACAGAGAAGAAATAATTTACTGAAAACCTTCCTTTCAGCTGACACAGCAAATTGTGTCCCCCTTCAAAGAAGGCTGTCCTCCAGCACCGGTCTGCATATGAGTGGCATAAGACAATAAACAGCTGTTCCAAATGAGTGACCCTGCAGACATGAAAGAACGAAAAATTGTTCCCGGGCTCTTCTGAAGCTCCTCCTGTTCCAATGAGATGGAACAAAGTCCAGGATTGGCTCTTTGGTAAGGGAAGAAGGAAGTGGGCGCCATGCTGGGGAATTGCTGGGGAATCACACAACCAGCTTGGCTGGCCTTTTGCGGTAGCTCCCACACCTTGCAGAGACTTCCATTTTTAGAGAGATACGCTGTTAACATAGCCTTGTTGCTGATCTTAATAAGGAACCCTACAGTCCGAAGAAGTTCTCAGAACAGAAACAGAAAGGTACAGGAGGAGCAATTTGGCCCCCATCGACCCATCCGAGGCACCACAACCAATTACTGCGGAGGACGGCTCTGAACGATAGCAAGATCTGAGATTTTAAACGCATCTAGGATTTCTTTAATCATATGCGACACCAAAACTCTGCTACAGCACCACAGCAATCTACATTCTCAATGATACAATAGAAATGACATTTCTCCCCAGAATCAAAGACAGTCTTAAAGGAAACAAGACACCCACAGAAGACAGCGTCGAGATGCCGTTTGGTATTATCGGAAGAATAGAGATGGATCGAGCGCTTGGAGGATGACCAGGATGAAGGGGGGGGGGGATAAGATTTTCTACCCAAGCATCAAAGGAGTCGCGACAAATCCTATAATGAGCCATCAAAAAAGCTGCTGCTGCCACGGAATACCGAGGAGACAATCTTGCCGGCCGAGTTGATGGTGCCTTCGCTATCTGAACTGGACTCGGAGTCGCTGCTTCCTGAGTAGGCCCCGAGGCCCGGCAGGATCCCGATGCACACTGCTGCTGAGGGGCAGTGGACCATTTGATCGCCGGTGGAGCTGCTGCCCAGAGGAATGCAAGAGGGCTTTTCTGAAAGAGCCAAAAGGGACAGGCTGTTACTGTAAGCAAGTGGGGGGGGGGGGGAGAGAATTGCCCATAGTCTCGAGCAACGTGTCTTGTCTGGCACTAGATGGTGGGTGTTTGAGTCCCCATGTCTGTGTTTCCCTGCCCGGCTTCTTTGCACTTCTGCCTCCCCCACCCCACCATTCATCTGCAAAACAGAAGTGTTGCAACTGCTTCATTAAATCTGTGGCCTTCCTCCCCACCTCCATTAGTTCTTGATTGTTGTTGATAGGATAATAGGAGAAGTGTGAACTCCCCTTTGCTCTTTATTAAGTCTTTGATGCTTTCCACATGTCCCATCTTGCTTCAGAATTAGCTCAAGACACCCACCCACCCCCCAATGACTTATATGTATAAACCCAAGCCATTTGCATTTGGACAACCAGCATGATCTATAAAGGGAGGACCAAAACCCTATGTCCTGCCAGAGGGGGAAGCCATCTCTTCGTGCAGTTTCTTGTGCCTTTCTGATACATCTTAAGATCCCAGTTGCATTCACACCCATCCTGACCAATGCTTATGCTGAAACTAATCCTGCAAGGTTTCCTCAGCAAATTCAGGATCGACCTGAAGACACAGCCAGATAAATTAAAAAGGGCTCTTCTTAATGACACCAATTCAAAACGGAAGCCCTGGTTCCCTGTTGTGCTCAGATGTGCATTCTCTCCATCAGCCCTCCTTTTTAGGTAGCTCCTTTTTAGAACTGTTCCTGGTATCCCCTTCTTGTCCTGACCATCAAGGCTCAGCCCTGGCCCCTGCTCTGTGAATCATACTAGTGCATTGGGTCATCTGCTGAAGCCAAAGGGTAAGGAATTCAAATCAGTAAAAAGGAAGTTTTTCTAGTTAAATTGAGGAACTTCCTGCCCCAGAATGTAAGAGGATGATGATGATGTAAGACACCCACAGAGGTCTTTGGACGTAGCAAAAATTTTGGCACAGGCCCAGCAGATTCTGTCCAATTATCTTTTAACTATCAAACCTGACATAACGGCCGAATATATTCTATTTCTTTTATCTTATTCTTCTAACCTTTGTACTTTTATCTATGCCAATCAAAGGTGATGATGATGGTGATGTAAGATAAGAGTTTGGATTTTCACCCCACCTTTCTCTAAGGAGACTCAAGGTGGCTTACAAGCTCCTTTCCCTTCTTCTCCCCACAACAGACGCCTTGTGAGGTAGGTGGGGCTGAGAGAGTTCTGAAGAACTGGCATATATATGAATGGATGATTTGTTGTAATAGTTTTCACTTTTTCGCATTATTAATTTTTTTTTTGCACTTTGTCATACTGAGGTTCGCTAAGCGGAGTATAAAATACCTCAGGAACTCCACACTTTCTTAACCCTTGCATTGTTACCAATGCACTGGTTGGGAGAACGGGGTCAATGCTGCATGGGCCCCCTCCATCCCTGTAGTGACAGTCATGTGCAAGAAGGTCACTCAGTCTTTCAAGTCACTGTTCTTGTGCCATATGAATATGGCAGCCAAAGGGGAATAGTTGTTAATGTGTCAAAACCAGGATCTGGGAGGAGCAGGTTCCAATCCTCTGGACCCACCTCACAAGGGAAGTTTAC
Organism: Sphaerodactylus townsendi; assembly: GCF_021028975.2. Classification (NCBI taxonomy): domain Eukaryota; kingdom Metazoa; phylum Chordata; class Lepidosauria; order Squamata; family Sphaerodactylidae; genus Sphaerodactylus; species Sphaerodactylus townsendi. The sequence continues at coordinate 8,034,103 of NC_059438.1, forward strand.
TGGGTGAGATGGGCCATCAATGAAGTAAATAAATAGGCCCAGCTGAGTTCGGGGAAATGAAGGACCATCCCAGAGAACGCTGTGCCCAAAGAGAGAAGGGGAGTCTAGCCCAGGGGTCTGCAACCTGCGGCTCTCCAGATGTTCATGGACTACAATTCCCATCAGCCCCTGCCACCATGGCCAATCTGGAGAGCCGTAGGTTGCAGACCCCTGGTCTAGCCGCTGCACTAATATCACCTGATCTGCAACCTGCTGCACCAATATCACCTGATCTGCAAGATTGTGCCACGTTTCATGGGAGAAAAAAAGCAAAGTAAAACTGTTTCTCTACACGGAACGCTTTAAATCCCAACAAGCCATCAGGAGGGTGACTAATATTGCAGGGGAATTAAAGCAAAAAAAACCCCACACAGCTTCCACAGCTAATTTGCTCAGCAAACGCTGGAGCGGAATTAGCCTAACAGATGGAGATCAAGGACGCGCCGCCGTTTGCAGTTACCCAACTTGAGCTAACCACGCTTGCCTCCGGAAGCGCAGGGTGAAAAGAGCTTGGCTTAGGCAGAGCTCAGATTCTATCACAGCTCAGCTTTTCTGGCCAGCAGCTCGTAAGGTTGTACAATGAACCCAGAAGAAATCCAGAGGCATCCAGGTTATTACTGCTATAAATTAGAAACGGAGCACAGAGGAGGAAACCAAGATGGCTCACCATCCCAATAACTTTGGAGAATGGGGATTTGTAGCAAAAAGGGTAAGAGAGAATATCTGCTCACCGCAAAACGGCGCTTCATGTCTGCAAGCCTACACCTTGCTGGAAACAGGAGATGAGATATTGTGGGAATAGCCACAGACACCCCCCCGCCCCCCGCAACTCAAGCCAATTCTGATATTTCAACCGTGGAGATGGTCATGAATTGCATAGGAAGAAAAAGTCAATATCCATATGGAAGAAGTGTGGCTAAGGACATAAGTGGGTAATCCCTGACAGAATGGCCAATGCTAGGGAGGTAATCCAACTACGTATGTGTCTGAAAGGAAGTCACAACTGTCCAATGGCAAAGGGGTTTCAATTTCAGGGAGAAGCGGAGGTGATTTGCCATTGCCTTCCTCAGTGGTCTCCCATCGAAGTACTGACTCTGCTTAGCTTCTGCGGTCTGGTGAGACTGGACTAGATCAGTCTACATTCCCACTAATCCTACTACCGTTCTATTTATCCTATTGCAGGTGCGCATTCAAAGTTAATTTCCCATATACATTATGTTTGCTTCACCTTGCTTTCCACAGCTTCTGCAAGGAGCATCTGATATTGCTCTCCAAAAAAATAGTGCATACCTAATTAAGGCTTAGTTTTACATTAGGGATCAGCAAAGGGAGACCCACAAACTCAAGCTACTTCCAGATTTGAAAGATACACCACTACCCGACACACACACTTTATTACATTCCTTAGACCAGGGGTGTCCAATTCTGGCACTTCAGATGTTGCCTCTAGAGGGGCTGATGGGAATTTGTAGTCCATGAACATCTGAAGCACCAGAGTTGGACACCTCTGCCTTAGACCCTTTCTCCCCAGCAGAAATAGAAATAAAACAGAACACCTGTAATATCCACCACTCCAACAGGAGCAGAAATGTTCTTTCCCCTGTACTTTGGCTGCCGTGTGCAGGAGACAAAAGACAGGCCAGAGGGGGAAGAATGGGTACCTCCACCCCACAGGAGGAAATCAGCAGACAGAGGTTGCTGCCCTTTCAGTTCAAAATAAATCCCTTACTGCCAATGGATTTACATAGTTATTTCCCCAGAGAACTGTAACAGGATTTGAAGCCACAGATAAAGAGAAGCGATAACATTCCCTCCTGTTACCTGGGAGAACTGCAGTGGGCCAATCAGAGGCCACATTACAAAGTTCCCTATAACCAGTCGGGATGCAGTTGGAAAGGCAGCAAGACCCAGTAGAGAGGATGGTTTTGAAACCCTGAAATTGTGTGTTCATACCTCTAGTTCAGGACAAGATGGAGAAGTGCATGTCTGTCACTCCAAAGAGGTTCCAAGTTAGAATAATTAATTGCTGCCATGGATACAACCGGGAACAAATGAAGCATGCTAGATGGAAGGTATCACTGCCTAATAACTTGAAAGATGTATTCTGATGCTCACAGGATGCTCCTGGAAAGCCTCTCTTGTCTACAATAGGGTCAAACTCTGTGAGCAGAGTATGCCGGGGAACTCTTTAGGCAGAAAGATCATTTAAGCTGCCCCAATTAATTACAGCACCAGACTCAGCAGTGGGCAGCTTCATGCAATGGGGGGGAAGGGTTGAAAAGCCACCTGACAACTGGACTTTGCTCTAGAGGCCATTTGCCCACCTGGAGTCTCATCTGGGTTGGGATCAGGATCAAGCTTTAGTCTCTTCACGCTGTTGGCACCTTCTGAACTGCAAGAAAATAAAAGTGTCAAAAGGGCCCCAACATGCAAACAGCAACAAGGCAGGAAAATAGGCATTGCCCGCCCACCTCCCGTGCAAACATTACTACAGGGAACAGGGACTTGGGATTCCTAGTTAGTAGGCAGCCAGGATAACCAGAGACATTCTGTTTGCTTCCTCTTAGGATGGCAGAGGGACTCTTCGCCCAACTTTTAAGCACAAAAAAGAGGAATGTGAATGCTGCAAAAAGGTCCTTGAAAACACAGAACACAGCACTGCAAGGGACAGAAGTGGCAGCCACTTAGAATACAGACAATGGCACAACTTAGACTCATTGATTAAGACCAGCTTCTTCATTCCCTAAACCTCTGCAGAAAAGCTATCTCCAGTTCTTAGTGCCCGTTCCAGAAGACCCAAGACATGAGGATGTCAAAATACCGACTAACATACCGTACCAGAAAGGTCAAAAGGGAGTCCCACATTGCAGGTAGAAGCTGCAGTCAGTCATAGAGGAACCAGGGAGAAGTGAGGGAGACTGAAGTGGCCCATCTGCACAGCGGAAGGGGAGTGAAGAATTCATCCTAGGTGTTTCTGCAGAGCTTGGCAACATCCAAACCCAGTTCAAACACACTATTCAAGCAATCTTTACAACATCCCTGCTACGGTAGTCAACATTTTCTCCATGCTGGAGAAAAGAGGGGGCGCAAAGACCCTGAGGGACAGCAGCTTGCTTCAGGTCACATGGGCAGCTTGCAGCTGTGGTGACGTTAAAATTAGGATCTTCACGGCCTGCACAAAGTCTACACAGAGCTGTGTGACCCTGACTCGCAAGAAAATGACAGAAGGATACTAAGAGCTGGAAGATCTGTGGATCCGTGTGAAACAGGATGCTGCACCCTCATGCAAAGATTCAACAGTAGTGGCAGGCACCGTGGTTCCTTTCCAAGGGCACTTTAGAAGCCAAACCCAGAGACACAAGCTGGGGGAAGGAGAAGGCAGTGCTGGAGAGCAGCAGAGGCAGGGACAGAGCACGACCCACAGATGAACTGAAGGGAGAGAGAACAAACGCCTGAATGTCAAGGTACTGGCACAGCAGTGGCAAGATGCCGCCTGAAAAGAGAAGCCATCTGCGCCCATCAGCTGTGCCGTTGCGCAAACACCCTCGTTGCTTCCCCAGAACTCGACGCTCGGGTGTGCCAAACACTCGGAAGGAAAAATTGCTTTTTGCCTGCTCATTCACATTCAAAGGCTTTGTGCCCCTTCAAAACAGGAGGTTTGTTGTGAGACGAAAAGCACTTATAGGCTTCTGCACACGGCGGTATCTCACTACGATCGCCACTGTTCTGCTGAGACGCAACTCCACTGCTTCTTGAGAGCTAAGAGGCCTCTCCCGTGAACCTCCCGGGCTGGTCGTTTCCAGCAACGTCAAATGGCTGCTTGGTGTGCTGGTTCAAATTTCTATTTAGCGGGACTCACCAACAGGATTGATCTTTTAGCATCAGTGCAGATTTACATAGGCATATTTTAATACCTGCATTTAAACTGCAGAAGAATCGGGGCGGGGTGAGGAAACAGAAGAGAGGCTGCCCCTGCTAGTTTGACAGTGCTGCTGTGTGTGTGTTGGGGGTGGGGGGGGGGGAGTTTCCCTGTTAGAAGTGCTGTTGAGCCTCCTTCCATGTTGTACAAACCAGAAAAACCAGCAGGTTCCACCTCACAACACTGAGCCAGCATGCTCCGTGCAAACTGAAGGCCCATCAAATTTCCTTATATATGAACAAGTGTCTTCCTCTCCTGTTCTGAGAGCCCCACCCATCCAGTTCGTTCCAGGGCAACTGCCACTCACTTTCCCTCCCAATCTGCACCCCACCCCCACCCCCCACCCCCCCCTCCTTCGTTTTGGCCTTAAAGCAGCAGAAAGGAATGAAGACTCACTACTGGGCTTGGAAAGGGACTCTCTGCACATGGCTGAAAGCAGCTATTAGAAGTGCCAGCACCTACACTACAGTCACTTCAAGCTTCCTCATAGTGCCTTGATCACAGGTGCCGATGTGAACCGGAGCTACAATCACAGCTCTGAGGAGGAAATGTGGAGAAGAAGAGGAAGAGTTTGGATTTATACCCCACCTTTCTTTCCTGTAAGGAGACTCAAGGGGGCTTACAAGCTCCTTTCCCTTCCTCTCCCCACAACAGACACCTTGTGAAGCAGGTGGGGGTGAGAGAGTCCCGAAGAACTGTGGCTAGCCCAAGGTCACCCAGCAGGAATGTAGGAGTGTGGAAACACATCTGGTTCACCAGATAAGCCTCTGCCACTCAGGTAGAGGAGTGGGGAATCAAACCCGGTTTTCCAGATTAGAATCCACCTGCTCTTAACCACTATACAGCTGGCATCCAATTGCAGACACCTCACCACTTGAGAGGGCTCAAACATCAGGGCCTCCCTCATTTTGCCACACTTCAAGCTTCAGGATGTTGGTTGGTGCCGGCTGCTGCCAACTGTGTTCCTTCCCCCTCCAAGTCTCCAGAAGTGTGAAGCTCACCTTCTATGTTTCACAGCACCAGCTAACAGCTTTGCCTGAGAGAACTTGCTCTTGTTTTCCACAGACTTCACCAACAGCTTTTTCTCGGCCTCTTTTTTCAAGTCAGGGCTTCCCGCAGCCTTTGCCAGAGCACTGTGAGAACATGGTTAAGGACCCAACGGAAACTGAAAAGGGGAAAAGTGGAGGGTGGGAAACTCGGAAGGCATTAAACTCTACTGGGGTAGTCTCTGCAATGAGAGCAACAGGTTTTCACAACCTCCTGCTCCTGCTAAAAGACTACCATTCATATCGAGGTTTTGGGAAACGTGACTTGAAATGGATGTAGGAGGAGGGTAATCATTCCAGAACTGCTATCCATTACGGTTTTAATTAACTCACTACAATTAATTAAAGCTACAATTACAGATCAATTTACCAATAGTTCCCTTAACTGCTTCAGCAATTAGGCCTTCAATCTGTTGCACTAGTGATTGTTGCACCCCTCCACAATATCCAACTTCCCAGAAGTGTAATCTGTCCTGTCCTTAACATAAGCATAGCTTCTGGCTTCCTGTTGTGGGACTGGGGCCTTTTTTAAAAAGTAGCTCTCTGGTGCCATCTACTGGAGAAACCCATAAATCGTGCCCATATTATTGGGAGACCTTTCAAATTCAGACTTCTATTTCCGTGCTTTTCTGGTGGATTCTGCTTTACCAACACATAGTTAACTCAGGCAACCTTCGACCTCCAGAGTGAAAAAGGTCCTGGTCAACCTGGATAAGCAGGCATACATGCCGGAACATGCTGGAAATTTCTGCTGAATGCTTAGTTGAGGATTAAAGGTATCTTAGCCTGGCCTCCAAGTAACCAGAAACCTCTGCGTTATTCACTTACAAATACAGCATTTAGGAGTGGGGAGAGTGAAAAGAAGAACCCGGCTACTCAGGTTTGGAAGCAAGAGGCAAGGCAGTACAACATTTACTGCCTTGCCTCTTGCCAACATTTAACTTCAACAACAGAAGGACTTAGCATTTCCACAATCCACAGTGTTTTTGGCGATAATTATCTGAGACAATCGCTCATGTGCACACACCAAAAGTATGCGAAGATGGATAGTGGGCACACCAATTGCAGTAAGGGGGTCCTAAAGTGATGTTCAACCATCTTCAAACCATCTGTCATGCCTCTAAGATGGAAGGAACCCCAAAGAATTGTCTGAAGCCATGAGATGTGGATCAAATATTGAAGCTTAGCTTCATTAGCTAACCTGGTTGGGAGAGGCCACTGGAGAACCAACCCTAAAGCCCAACCACCCAGAAGAGGACCATCAAGAAACATCCAAAGCTACCTCATACCAAGACAGACCATCAGCAAACCCAGCCAGGGATTGTCTATTCCAGGGGTGTCCAACTCTAGCACTTCAGATGTTCATGGACTACAAGCTGGGCTGATGGGACTTGTAGTCCATGAACATCTGAAGCGCCAGAGTTGGACACCTCTGGTCTATTCTGATCGACGCTGGCCCTTTACCATGTTCTGACATGCCGCCCACAGTTCCAAGTTCTGATTTGATCATCCCCTTTTTTAAATATCTCAAGGCACAACAGGAAAAGAAGCTGCAGCAACCGTTTAAGGATATTCTGAATTCGCTCAGTTCTTTCAGATCTTCTTCTAGACGCTGCTTTTCTATGAGGACCTGCTGCCGAGAAACCTCGTCGAGGAACTTGGACTCATCTTCATCTAGGCCTCTGACCATATTTTCTGGAGGGGAAGACAGACAAAGAGGCTTTTTGTACAAGATCTGGGAGTCTTGAGGAATGGGAGAGAAGCACAGCAGCTGGCGAACAAGAGCAGTCTTAGCCAGAGGGATGTTTTTTCAATGCCTTACAAAAATGCCCATGGTGCAGCAGAGCAGAGCCAAACTGTTTCCGTCATCAAAACGAATGGTTCAAATATAATTTTACCTGCTTATTATATTTGGCCCTTTCTCAAAGCAGTTCAGTACTGTTTTATCCTTTCTCCAGATTGGTCCTCCCCCACCCCCATTTTATTCTCACAACAACTTTGCGAGGGAGGTTAGGCTGAAAAAGAGAGACATTGGTGGAGAACTGTGTAAAGGCGTCAAATTATATTTTCTGAACATGAGGCTCTTGGGCGGGTGGTGATTTAGTTGTCGAATAAATTTTTGTTCCGCATGTTCTCCAAAACATTCTAAAGGGTGTACATGACTCTCTCCTTCCATGACAGGGGAGAGGTTATGAACCCAGTTCTCTCTGATTTTAGTTCAGCACTCTAACCACTACACTACCCTGCCACTCTGTTTGCACAGATCCCATGGAAATGAAGGAGTGCTGGGAGCAGCCACATTTGCAGAGCCTGACTTGTGCCCTTCTAAACCACAGAAAGCCAACTCTAAGTCCTTCTAAGGAGAAGGGAAGAAAAACGGTGGCACCAACCAAAGATTCGGAACATATTTGCCTACGCCACGAGGCTCAGAGAAATTCACTGGAACCTACTGAATTTGAACTGCTCTTCAAACTCTTGCTGCTTCTTATCTTTCTGCTCCTGAAGTCTTTCGTAGAGCGACCGGGGGTCGTACACTTCCTCAGGACACTCTGAGCAACAGAAGAGAAACAGTCAGATGTCGAACGAGGAGATTGTTGGGAAGGGAAGCAATCGGACAAGAAAACCCTGGGCGTAACTTTTCTAAGAACACCAGCGGCCAGGCAAATAATAGACATTTTGATTATTAGCTTGCCTCACTGTACATACTAAAGCCAGTAATTTTCAGCCTGCAACAAAACCAGTTTTTCTAAGATGGCTCTTCTTGGTCATTTGGAGGAGATTTTCACTCACCTGAGGTGATCAGGCAAGTAGCTGTTTACAAACCTAGTGCAATGAAATCTCATCATGGAGACATAAGCAGCTTTCAGGCCCCAAATCAACATTCCTTGGCAGTAAAAAGGTAATGTCACATCACAGTAGTTACTAGGCAGACTTTGCTTGCGGTTTGCGTCGGTCTCCCCCTGTGGTTAACAATTTCCTCTGGCAAACTGGGTACTCCTTAGCATTATGGGGAAAAAATTCAGTCCAGCAATACCTTACAGACTAACAACATTTACAAGGATATTTACAAGCGTATAAGCTTTCGTGAATCAAAGCTCACTTTGCTAAATACAAATGGGCCTATTCTTTCCATAACAAACTTAGTAAGTTCTGATGCTGCTCTAATACATCCCAGAATAATACAAGCTAGATAGCTGCATCTATCATGACAAAGGACAAGGAGAAGACGGAGACTTTTATGCAAAAGAAAAAGCTCCCCAACCAGCAAGACCGGGAGCTTCTCTCCTAAAAAACAGAAATCCAGCATTAACTACATTTTATGACTTCAGAAGGAAGACTCCTGACAAACACACTCCATCCCCCGAGGATGGGAAAAGTGCACCTGGCTGGAACTTATAAGGCAGAAGGAACAGCTGAGCCACCGGAGAGCATCGTAATTATGACCACAGTTCAGCAATGCTTTGACATTGGAACTTCCTTTCTTTGAGAATTTAAAAAGAACGAACTTGTGTCCAGCCGGGCAGCATCGTTTTGCACTGCATTGAGCAAAAAACAGAGAATCTACACCAGGGGTCAGCCACCTTTACCACCCAAAGAGCCACTTGGACCCATTTTCCATGGCCCCAAAGATCTACCGAGCCGGAGAGGCGGCTCTGCATGGAGCCACCTCCGGTTCGGCCTCTCCGCTCACCTTTCCTTCCAGCGCTGCTCTGGAGGGCTAGAGGGACACGCCCACGCTACCCTCCGACCTCCAGGCCATGCGGAGCCGCAGTATAAGGCTGAAAGAGTCGCATGCGGCTCCAGAGCCGTGGGTTGCAGACCCCTGATCTACACAAAGTGAGTAGCCGCATACTTGAGGGGTACCTCTGCATCTTCACTTTGCAGCCTCAGATACTTGCATCCACCAACCCCAGCTGCAGGCACATGCTAGAGGCAGCCCTACTGCCTACATAACTATGTGGCGAACCTTTTCGAGACCGAGTGCCCAAACTGCAACTCAAAACCCACTTATTTACTGCAGTGCCAACACGGCAATTTAACCTGAATACTGAGGTTTTAGTTTAGAAAAAACAGTTGGCTCCGAGGCATGCATTACTCAGGAGTAAGTTTGGTGGTAGTCGGTGACTTTGCTTTGAAGCAACTGTGCAACTCTTCCAATGGGTGAATCACGACAGTAGGAGGGTTTACTCAGAAGCAAGCCCCATTGCCAGCAACCGAGCTTACTCCCAGGTAAAGGATCGCGCTTTAGTTATTCGCATGAAAATCAGTAGGGTTTAACAGCGCTTAACAGGGTTACCTACACTGCTTCCCCAAAACCAGGTCTTAGATTTAATGCTAATAATCGAGCCCAGCAGGCCAGGCCAGCCTAGATGTGTGTGGGGAGGGGCACTCTGTTTGCGCGTGCCAACAGAGAGGGCTCTGAGTGCCACCTCTGGCACCCGTGCCATAGGTTCGCCACCACTGAACTATAATGATTAGGACTAGTGTACTAGATAGCAATTATAAATATGAAACCACTGCCAGTCCTACAGCTACTATAATCAACACACATACAACAGAAGCTAAAGTCTGCTAAACCATTTACTTAGTGACGTGAAAAAGTAATAAAGATGCCTTAATAATCTAGAACAGTATAAACATACAAAACCTTCCACCATACAAAAGAGTAATGCCAAGGTAATGCCAGAGTAATGCGACAAGGTATTTCCCACCACCACCACCCGCTGAGTCCACCAGAATAAATTTCATGGTTGCCACTGTGGATTTCTGAGAATAGGAAATCATGTCTAGGGCCCCGTCTGCACATGCAGAATAATGCACTTTCAATGTACTTTGAAACTGGATTTTCCTGTGCAGAACAACAAAATCCACTTGCAAGCAATTGTGAAAGTGGACTGAATGTGCATTATTCCGCATGTGCGGAAGGGGCCTTAGTGCTGATAAGCTTCCCGTGGAAGTTCATGTCCTGCAGGATCTTCCTGCATTCCATAGGGCATGTAAATCTGCTTTGTTCCATGTGACATTTGGTTAGCATTATGAACCGGGAAGCTGGCTAGTTTCTTCAGAGTGTCTTTATTGTTAAGTTGACATTTTAACCTGTTTTATTGTTCTACACTTATCCCATTTATTTCTCTTGTATCTGTATTTATTGTACTTTTAAATGCAGTAAGCCGCTCCCAGATCCCCAGTTGGAAAAGGGCATGTGGTGTAAATTAAATACATGACTAAAGCTGTAAAACTAGAATCCAATTATTAGATGGTGGGTGACTAACTTGCAGGACAAGTACCATGATTGTCACAGGTGATAAATGTCTGTGAACCTTCTGGACAGACAGAGGAAGTCCTGGGGACAAGAGAATGGTAGAATAACCACCAGCCTCCTTCACACTGTACAGTTGACCCAACTGAAAAACAGGTGACTGCAAGAAAACTACAGAAGCACAGTGCAAGAAACCGCTAATGAGATGATCCACCAGCTTTCTCATACGAGCTTTGCTTTATGATTTCTACTCACTCTGTGGTTCTGTAATCTCCGTACCTCCTAGTTATATCTGCTCCAGTGTGATTAGGTCTTAGAATCATAGAGTTGAAAGGGACCTCAAGGGCCATCAAGTCCAACCCCCTGCAGTGCAGGAACAGATAATCAAAGCACTCCTGGCAGATGGCCATCCAGCCTGTTTAAAACCCTCAAAGACGGAGACTCCACCACACTCCAAGGTAGTGCATTCCACTGTTGAACAGCCCTTTACGTCAGGAGGTTTTTCCTGATGTTTAGGTGGAATCTCTTTTCCTTTACTTTGAACCCAGTACTCCTGGCCCTAGTCTCTGGAGCAGCAGAAAACAAGCTTGCTCCCTCTTCGACATGGCATCCCTTCAAATATCTAAACATGGCTATTATGTCACTTTTTAACCTTCTCTTCACCAAACTAAACATCCCCAACTCCCTAAGTCTTTCCTCATAGGGCATGGATTCCAGACCTTTCACCATTTTGGTTGCCCTCCTCTTGACCCGTTCCAGCTTCCATCTTGAGGATGGAGCTTGCCCAACCCAGTTGCAAAACAGCTGGGTCAAATGCTTAATAGCTTTTCACTGGCAGCACAGAGGGTAGGGGCACTGATGCTCTGGACTGCCAGAGAGGCTCAAACCATGCCAAGCAAAAGATGGGTAGGAAATTATCTTCTCTACTAACATCACTGACTGCTTTTTGTACATTCTTCTGATGCTGGGGATGAGGACAAAGGACTCCAGCCACAGAATTATGGAAATAAAAAAGACTGCCCCTTTGAAGGAAGCAACCATCAGTGACTTTTTTTCTACTATGAATATAGAAGCACAACAGCCCAACAGAATAAACTTCCAGAAGGCCCTGAACTCTAGACTGATCTCACCAGAAAGAAGCAGACACTGAAAGCGCAGCCCCCGCCCCTCCCCAACCAGTTTTCCAATACCTTCTGGGTCTTCTGGCTTTCGAACTTTTTCCCATTCTTCCTGCCTTTTCTTCCGTCGCTCCTCAAGTTCTGCTTCAGTTACAAACCTTTTGTTAATCACAGAGTTGGTGCCACCTTCTCCTCCATCCATTGTGGACCAGCCTGTGTAGAGAAAAGAGTTAGGACTAGAACCACACTGGATCTACAGAGACTCACTTGAAGATGTGCAAACAAGCATTTCCTAGAACCCAAGGAAAAAGCCTTTGACAGGGTTGCCTGATCTCATGAGGCAAGATCGGGGCAGTGCTCAAAAATCTCCCAGATCCACGTGCCTTTTTATGTACATGAAAACTATAGGAAGATGTAAAACATTCAGAAGTCTGGAAAGTATTGAGAAACAGCAACCTCTGAATCCTGAAATTTATGCAGGAGTAAATTGTATCTGTCCTTAAAGATGCCACTGGACTTCTGTTTAAGTGGACTGGAAAGGTCTGGGGGAAGTCAACTGTTCAGATATGAACTGATACTGCGTGCATTCTACATACCTAAACTTAGTGTCCTATGCATTTACCCAGATATTATCAGACCCAAAAGCACACTTTTCACATGTAATAATCCTAGCAATATGTTGCTATCCACAAATGCTCATGCAACCATAATGCGCTGGCTCACAATAGACATTATGATGAAGTGGTTAGAGTGTTGGACTGTGATTAAGGAGACCTTAACTCTGGTTGACCCATGTTGACCTTAGTGATCAAACAACTGGTGAGGGTTTGTCAGAAATGTGAGCTTGAGAACAATCACCTTCAAAGTTTCATTGCTTGCCATTAACAACAAACATGGAAGAAGTCTGATCAAAACAAACAAGTGGTTCTCGGGACATGATCTGAATAGCAATAATTTCTGTACTCTGTTTCTTTGTCGAGTGTTATTTCTATGTCTCATCTCCCTGAACTATAATACCTTTCCCCCTGCTTTTATTTCAAGTTGCACAAGCAGGGTAACTGAATCCAGTAAAGCACATTTGTGCAAAATTGCTGTTTACAAATTTATTTACAGACATGTTTTCTGGCTGGTGACCTTGGGATATCCACCACCCGGTAATCAACACAGGAAGAAAAAACAGCTCAGCCAGAAAGCCATTTTAATTGCCAGGAGGGCACCACCACCTGAACAGGTACAGTGTACACTGAATTAAGTCCCTGAAGTTAAGGCTTGCAGGATTCGTTAAGGATCCATTTTGGCCAGCCAACGTGGACTGCTCCAGCCAGATAGATGATTTGTTTGTCCTCTATTTGTGCTCTTGGGTCAGGAGAGAGAGACATGCACCAGATTACAGCTAATAAATCACAGCAAGGTACAGATGCAACACTGGCCCTAAACTAAACAGGGATAACAAACTGGAAGCCAGATCAGGAAACACACACTAAATTTTAATTTATACGTAGACCAGTGGGATTTATTAGCTGAGAAAGTGGATATAAAAGTATTCCATGACACCGGCAAAAAGCAGGGGGCTCGTCTGAATTATGTTCATATTGAACTGTGAACGAAATTGATCATTTAGTCTATGGGTTTAAACATGGAACTGAGGGAATGCAGAAGAAGGCAGTGTCCATGTGCATCTGAAACAGATCTTATTTAAGCGGCAATGATGAAGGGTACCAAGCCCCCTGCCACATCCACTGCTTATCTTCCTGTAACCTTGTGTGCCCAACCAAGATCACTTCCAATATTAGTGCTCAGCCAAAGTGAAAAGCATTGGGAGAGGTAAGCTATGGGGAGTGCAGAATTCAGCTGCAGAACACACATTGTGGGAAGAAAATTCATGGACCAAACTGCCGAAACAACCTGCTGGATCTCTTTCTTGTGTCTAGACATGTTTATGAGTAACTATCAGAGATACTTAAAATATCTATGACATACAGAAATTTTGCCAATGTGGAAGAGACTAAAGTCTTTCCATCCCACTGATTCTTTGATTCACCAGCTATGCACATAGCCCTTCTCTCAGGGACTTGCAGACTGCAGCTTACACAAAAACAGAACTCAGCACCATTAATTCAGAATACTGTAATGTGCAGCATCTAAAAGACCATGCCAGAGCTCCTACAGAGTCTCAGATTATGGCAAATTCTAGACTCTATGCATTTGGGGCAACCACCAAAACACCTTTCCCTCTGTTCATGTGTGTGACTCCACCACACAGGCAGAATAACTCAGAAGATTTTTTTTTTGTTAGTCTTACAGGCTGCAACAGAAAGGAAGCAGTTACTTGCAGACAAGTTCTTTTTTGGTCAAAACAAGCACCTTTCAGAAAACAGGTGACAGTCTGTGAGGATATTTCAATACAGGCATAAGGAACACAGAGAACACATTGGAATAGCCTGCTGAGAATCAGCTGCATTTAGGAACCATCCTTGGGCTGTCAAGCATCTGCCCCAGTTTTGCACATTCTGCGGCAGTCTTGTGGTCCCTCATTTCTAGGCAAACTATAAACCAGATGGCACAAGGAAGTGAAGACACACAAGGAAGTATGAAGACACACTGTACTTGTCCAAGATCTTTATTGCTAGTTTTTAATGTATACCATTTGCCATGGTCTGCCAGAAAAATATTGGTTCACTGTGAAAGAAACCCAGTTCCTAAGATTTGGTCACTCTCCAGTTCTGAATATTTGATCACACCCTAGTATGAGCAAGGAACAGAACCCAGGGCAGTTAGAACTAAGTTCTAAAGGTGTGTACGAAATTACCAAAGCAAATCTGATAAACAGGACCCAAGACAACAATATGGGATGTGCAAAGAATCACCCTCAACCCAATATCATTTTGACTAGAGAAGCTGGAATCTTCCACATGTAAACCATCTGCCAGACCAAACAATTCCTCTCTAACGTCACAATAATAATAATAATAACTAAGGGTTTTCGCACTACTTGACTTAACAATGAGGAATGACTTTTTATATACTGTCATTTTAATGATCTATTACGTTCAATCCCTTTTAAAACTACAACACTGTCTTTCCTATAATGGTGGCCTCATTTGACCTCAGGTGTCCAGCCGGGCCCAATATATTTCTACGTATTTTAAATTCTACTTCATTTCTAATAATAGCACTACCCTACAGGGTTGTTGGACACGTTTTACAGGATCCCTATGACATATAATAATAACAGCTATTAATATAAATTTAATATGGATACCTTAAGTCTCCTCCCCTCAGGCTCGAGGCGGACCGGGGAGGGACCTACTTGACCGTAGGCTGCGCCACAGCACCCACCTCCCCTAATCCCTTTTCTCCTCTTCCTTTCCCCAACCTTTGCGGCCAGCCTCCCGGCTTCACCAATGACACGCCTTCCTACCGATCTTCCGCCCCGCCTCTTCCTTCCCCTCCGCTACCCAATCAGACCCCAGCCTTCCATTTCCTCACCCCTTTGCCCAACCACCGCTTCGGTTACAAACAAACCCTTAAAAAATCGAACTGGTGATTGGAAGGTGCGTGAAACGTAACACAAGCCCGTCCCCGCCATTGGTCCGTCTGTCAGAAGGGTAGGCGCGGGTCTCTCAGCGAACGGGATTCCAGCAGGGCCGTGGGAAGGGGTGTGGCTAGTTGCCCCGGGATACAGAGCGGGGAGGCGGGGAAGAAAGAGAAGGGGGCGGAGCCGCCGCGTGCGGACTGGGGCGGCTGGCCGGGGCCTCCTCCATCTTTCCCGACCGCCGCGTTGCCGCCGCCTGAGGGGAAGAAGATGGCACAAAGGGGCCACGCCGTCGACCTCGCCGCTCGCTGGACCTCCGGCCTGGACGACTGAGAGGACGACAGCGGGTGAGGCAGCGTCGGGGCCGATTGCTGCGAGTGTCGCCCGGGTGAAGGTTGAAGGGAAACCTAGAGCCTTCGGAGCAAAGGGGAGCCTGAAAGGGGGGGGGGGGGGGCTGCTTGGGTCGTTTGAGGGAGGCCAAAGTCGGGGGGTGACGGGGGTGAGCAGAAGCCCTTGGGGGGTGATTCTTTGTGGGTCGGAAATTGTTGGACAATTTGAGGAGGGGGGCGGCTTTCGAGGATACGAGAAGCCGCCCTGTAGAGCTGTCATTTCCTACAGGGCAAGTGCAGAGCAAGATCCTGGGTGCTCCCCAGGCCCTACCTGGAGGTTGGCAACCTCAGGACAGTCCCCAGCGCAGTCTCAATTGACAGCGATGCATTGGTGATTGAGCAGCTGAATAGCCCCAGGGTTGCCTTCTTTTGTGAAATGGGTTGCTCTTTTTCCTCCTCACACGCCCCTCTTTCTCTGCTTGCAGCCATTCAGGTGGGCAGGAAACAACCATCGTCAAAAGATTTGAGGTTTTCTGGTTCCAGGTGGGGGCTGTAGCAACCCCCCCCCCCCCAAAAAAATAAAAGGGGGAAGGAGACGAGAGGACCCTTGTTAAAAAAAGGCACCCTTATAAAAAGGCTAACTGATCCGTCCTGGTTAAAGCTACGCTTGCCGCTGTTAAGCAAGGCGGCTTCGCCTCCTTTTAATGAAGGAATGTGTGCCTTGGGCTTACAAGGAAGGTAACAACATGGGTGTGTGCAAAGCCTATGGGATGCTTTGAAGTGTTGTGTACATGATAAATGAGAGCCATGGTGGCACAGCTAGGGTTGGATTCCACTGTGGAGATGCAGGTCCAAATCCTGTTCTGTGATCTCAGACAGATTGTTTTCTTTCAGCCAGGTTACTACGCCAGGTTGTTGTGAGGAGAAGAGAAGGAAGGGAAGAGCTGGGTGCCCTCCCTTGAGCTTCTGGAAAGAAAGTTGGGATAAGAATGCACTTAAGGATGGTAACAAAATGCCTAGGGGGACTGAAAGTCTTTCCCGCTGCATATACTTTTGAGAGCCAGACCCCCCAAGACTCTGAAAAAGTAGACTCAAATGCATGTGCCGCAATAAACAACCTAGTATGTTGTGGGTTTTCTGCGTTGTTTCGCTGTGTTCCAGTACTGGAACATGGTCATACAACCCGGAAAACCCACAACACCCTTGTGTTTCCAGCCATGAAAGCCTTCGACAGTACAAACAACCTAGTCTTTAAGATGTCACCAGGCTGTTGTTGCTGATGCATTTATTGCTGCACATGAGTCTTTTGTAAGCCAGAATCTGCTTCTTGAAATACTCCTGTTAGGTTGTTGTTATGCCCTTTGTTATGGAATAGCATGCCGTTGTTATACTGTTGCTGCTATACGTTTATTAATTTGTTATAAGTCTATTAACCTGATATAGAATTATTAGTATTATTGAATTGCTGAATTGTTGATTTATTGTTAGGGTTATTGTAAATGGTATTGTTACTATATTTAGTCCTACTGTATTATTATGTTATTGTTTATTTATTGTGTTGTGCCCCACCCTGAGCCCTCTGGGGGAGGGCGGTATATAAATTAAATATCTGTCTATCGCTCTATGAAAGCCTATGCCGTTATCGATGTTTGGTCTCGAAGGCGCCACAAAATCTTCACTATTTTTATTTATTTATTTGAATTTATATTCTATCCTAAGCTGGGCTCAGGGCAGCTAACATATATAGATCGATAACATACGTAGTTTGCGAAACAATACTTTAATTAATAATTTAAATCATTTCATCAAAATACCTGATGGCAATTTAACTCAGTTCTTTGCCCACATAAAATTCCAGTCTCGTCAAATCACATAAAGGTCTCATATGGGTGAACAAAAAGGGAGTGAGTTTCATTTACAGGTTAAATCAACTTCTGCTGTAAGTCCAACAGAATTGTAAGTCCAACAGAGAAGCTCTGCAGAATGGTTGAATATTCCGTAGATTCCCAATATCCACCTGGAGTGAAATCCATCACTTGGGAGCTTGGCCAGTGAAGGCCCTGGCTCTAGTGGAAGCCAAACGCATGTCTTTGGGGTTGGGGATCATCAGAAGATTGCTGTCAGAGGACTGAAGAGTCTTCCATGGGCAGTGAGGGGAGATGCAGTCCCAAAGGTACGATGGTCCCAGACCACTCAGCGCCTCAAAGGTTAATACCTAGAAGATGATCTAGAATTCAACTAGTAACCAGTGCAGTTGGTACAGGTTTTATATGCTCCCTCACCAGAGTCCTGATGAGTACTCTTGCTGCCACATTCTTGACCAATTGTAGTTTCCAGAGCAGTCTTAAGCGCAAGTTAGCGTCAAGCGAGATACGATAATCTAGCCTGGAGGTGATCATTGCATGGATCACTGTGGCACGGTTAGCGCGGGACAGATAGGTGCCCAACTGCTTAGCTGCTGGAGATGGGAAAAGGCCAGTTTGGCTGTACGTGTGACCTGGGTCTCCATAGATAAGGAGGACTCAGGATCACACCCAGGCTTTTGGCTGATGAGGTAGGTGTTAAAACCTCGTAATCCAAAAATGACAGTTTAAAACCCTGGTGTGTGCCGTCCCAGCTACAGGACCTCCATCTTTGTTGGATTTCGTTTCAGTCTGCTCCGAGACAACCATTCCTCCACAGCTTTAGACACTGGGCCAAAACATCTGGGGTGGCGGCCAGCTGACCCTCCATCGACAGAAAAAGCTGGGTGTCATCTGTGTGTTGATGACAGCCCAACCCTAAACTCTGAACTAGCTATGCCAGGAGTGGCATATAGATAAATAACATCGGGGAGAGGATTGCCCCCTGTGGCAACCCACAAGCAAGAGGATGCTGCCGGGACATCCTCTTCCTTAGTGCTACCCACTGTCCCCACTCCCGGAGAAATGAGGTCAGTTGTTTTAAGTGTGTCCCCTGTACTCTAGTAAACAGCATGGCAGTGGATCAGAAGATCATAATTGCCCATGTCAAATGTTGCTGTGAAATCTAATAACACCAGCAGTCCAGCTGGAGCTCCATGATGGGGACCATCACAGTCTACGTCCTATGGCCAGAGCAGAGCAGAAGCCAGACTGGAATGGATCCAAGACTGATGTGTCATCCAAAAATGCCTGCAGCTGTTACTCTCTTTCTATTACTTTGCCCAGAAATGGTCAATTCGAAACGAGGTGATGGTTGGATGGATCCAAAGAATCTAGAGATGGTTTCTTGAAGAGCAGTCGTACTATCGCCTCCTTCAGCCTTCCTGGGAAAACTTCCTGCTGGAGAGAGATTGATTATTTCCAACAGGGGCTTCGTCACCACCAGCCTTTATCAGCCATGACAGGCACGGATCAAGGGGGCAGATGGTAGGCTTCACAGCTGCCACCCTCATGTCAACCTCAGCCTCGGAGAGCAGGCTGAAGTGGCCCAATAATGGACCTGAAGATGGCCAAGGGGCCTCCAGTTCATTTACTGTATCAAGAGTTGCTGGAAGGCAGCAGGATAAAATAATAATAGTGCAATAATGTTGTTTTGGTATCTGATGAGCATTTATTTTTTTCCTGGGATTTAAGAAGGAAAGTCCTTAAATTAGTCTTGGGGTAGGCGTCCTAAATGGTATTGTTTTCCTGTCTGAAGTCTCGTGGAAAGAGAGTGTCGCATAACATCCAAAGCAGAGATGTAAAGCATTAAGTATTTAAATGATTAAACTAGAAGGATTTGTTTACTGTGTATACATTGCTGTAAATGTTCAAATTTTTCCCAGTAGGTGGTGAACTGGCAAAAGGTATACCTATGCATTCTGGAATGTGCCTGAAAAATAAGGGTTTATACTATGTTTGATACAGCATCCATTTAAATTATCAGTTTTTTAATCACCTAAACACTAACAAGTGCAGTGTCTATGTCATATACATATATGCGCGTATCAACTCTGCTACAGATTTTTAAGAAAAATTCACATTAGTGTACCCTGGTGTCAGTTTTGTGCACATACAATTGTGAACTTTGTATTGTGAAACACACATTTCATGGCAAACATACTTAGAAGCTGTTCTGATATACGTGCTATATTTGTTAGCTTTTGAAGGTGCTTCAGGTCTTTCTTTTCTGTGTTTATGCTGCGGCAGGTTAAGGCAGTTTCCACTGTGGGATATGGTCGACTGTACGGTCTAATAAAAAGTCATTTGAGATCATTTCAGTAATTCACTCTTTCAGACTGTTAGACCAGAATGTCAATTGAAAATCTATTTGGTCAGAGGTGGTTTGCCATTTCCTGCCTCTGCACAGGAGCCCTGGACTTCCTTAGTGGTTTCCCATCAAAGTACTAACCAGAACTGACACCAATTTAGCTTCTGAGATCTAATGAGATTGGGCTAGCCTGGGCCATCCATGTCAGGAATCTTTTCAGGGATAGCTAATAACTAACCTTGGATAACTGCTTCTCCAGAGATGTTCTGAATTCCAGCCCTTCGTTTTTTGAACCATACCCCACAAATGCATCCTTCAGACCTCCTTTCTCTCCACTGATCTTTTACTTTTTTCTATTTTCATATTAAGCAAACCCTTCAGACACCATCAAAGATGTATTCTCAAGCCTTTCAATCTCATTACTGTTCAGTGCGTACCTGCTTTAAAAAACTGAACTAATGCTAGCTTCTGTCTTTAAGCTAAGTCAGTTGTCAATGAAGAAGAAAGTATTGATGAAGGTGTACACTTCGCTTTGAAGGAGAAAGTGCTCCTACCTTTTGTCTCTGTTTGGACAGCTGTGATCATGTGTTCCTTTTCGAGGATGAAAGTTCATTACTCTTATCACTTTGAGTACCTAACGGGTGTTTATTCACTGCCTTGTGTAATGTTGAAAATATGTGCCTTGAAGATGAGGTTTCTCCAGAGTTGAAGAAGGTGGGTCATAAAGTCCTGGAGTCTGTATTTACTGTGAGTAGAAAATTCCACAAGACCCAAAGGCAAAATTAAAATAATGATACGAGGAATGAGATGCAAAGCAGCCCGGAGGGGAGCTTTTTTTCTTCTGCAAATAAGGTGAGGTGAGTGAGAAGGTTTGCAAGTGATTCTCACCTGCATCTTAAAAGAAAGGATAGAAGAGAGAGGGGAAATCATGTTACCATAAGTGAGGGTTGTCCCAACCGTGATGTGCCCTCTGCCAATGGGAAGCTGATTCTCTTCTGCCTTAAGGTTTGCAATTCTAAAACCACGTGCCACAAGAAATTAATTGTACCCACCCTTAGAGAAAGCTGCCTGCTCTGTGTCTGCGTGATTTACCTTCCAGTTGACAGCCATTTGAAAAAGGTACATCTGTATCATACAGAATTGGATCACTTAATCCTTCGCAAGAGACAGCAGAATTAGAATTGTAGTTGAAGCTGTTTGTGGTTACATCCGTCTTTGCATGAATTGCTACTGTGGGCTTTTTCCCCCTTCCAGTCTGGAGGCACACCCAGAGCTGTGACTCATGCAGAAGGTGGGGGGGGGGGGGAGGTACTCCAGCGTCACACCCAGAATGCTTTATTATCGGTATGTAAGAATAAACAGTGCCCACTCCCAGTAAAGTGCCCAAATTTTAATACTGTCCTATATAGTCTTTCAGTAAACCAGGTGGCATATGAAGGTAAGGAAAAAAATCCCCTTTATTGTTGTCTTGTTTTCCTCGGTGCTGAAGAAGTTAATACTACTTAAATTCTGAGGTGACTTTGTCATAGATCAGAGGAAGAGTTCCGAGGTTGTTTTTTTAACCAAAGATGTCTTGTACATCCCTGCCTGTGTTTATTTTTCTATGTTACAGCCTGTTGTTTTAGTTCTTATAATGAAAATGAGGTTGAGCTAGTTTCTTCAGAGAAGTTGAGATTTCTGGTATATAAGCAGCACCGCTTGCAGCTTTTTTAATGTATCAGAAATTACTGACTTGTTGCATCTAATACTTTACCAGACATCTTTGTGCCTTGGTCACTTGCCAGGTGTGATACAAAATGGTTCCGGTGAAGCTTCGTATTGGGCAAGATGTAAAATGTTGAAGCTTTCATGTTCCACCGAATCCTTCTGTCCTTTCTTGAAGAAGCGACATTTTCTGTAGTTTTGTGAGCTTGCTGTTGTAGGATCCACGTGGGATCCCCTTATCTTGTGTTGGCGTGTTTGTGTATGACAACCTTGCTTAGATCTACTCTGATTTTCTTCTGTTTTGATTGGTCTTTCATTAATTAATCAGAAATTGCAGGAAATTGTCTCATATAACCAATCACCTTCTTGAGTCAAAATCTGTAACTGTATGAACATCAGTTCCCAACGTTCTGTCATATGTGAATATGAATATGGATGGTGATATGCAAAGGTATCATCAAGGTCAGTTGTTGTTTTTTTAATGCCATGGTTACCAACTGCAGGAGCCAATGTCTAGTGGTGGCTTTGAATGTGTCTTTTGATGATCTTCCATACAAATGAATGACAGCTATTCAGTCTTAAGCGGAAGAAGTGAACATTGTCATTAAGATGCTGTTACAATGAAACCAGAATTCTGACACCCCAAACATTAGCCTTTAGTGCAGGGGGCTGGACGTCTTGCAAGGACAAGGTAAGAAATTCATTTCACCTTGAAATCAATGTGAACTGGGCTGGTGTGGTGGAGGAGTTTGAGCTGTATCGCAACTGCCTGCACTCCTTTAACAAAATCTGCCTCATGTTCTGGAAGACCGGACTCCTGGAAGAGGCTTTTAGGGAGATCTAGAGAGTGACTTGAAGAGGTACGGCTGGTTCTTTTCATGGACATGGTGTATCTTAATTGACCATCTACTTCTTGGCAGGTCCAATTGCTATAGTATGGAAGCATGCACATCCTGTTAGGAATTGGTAGAGCACCTGTTATTTTTCACCATCTGTTGGCTTCCTTATAGGTGACTTCTACAAACCATAGACACTTATTATGGAAATGTTTTGGTGGCACCAGCACAGAATATTTTTCCTTAATGTGTGCCATCGCAACATGTTCCTTTTAGTTAGATTGTTTTATTCAAAACATCTTGTATCTTACTGTATCTCAAGATAGTCCTCTGTGGTGACTAGGGAACCAAATAGGTCTTGGTTGAACTGTAAATTTCTGTCCTCATTTTTATGTGGGAGTCCTTGAGCAGTTACAGTTTCCCACTTGTTATTATACAGTTCAAGATTCTTTGTCCTGTAGGGTACCATTAACACAATGGAGCTGGATCCATGCTAAACTCAAAGACATATACTTCTGTGACATAAAATAATTTGTTAAGTATTATTAGAACTGAGCCTTCCCCTACCTGCATGTCTCCATCCTAGTTTTATTTTTTGATAACACAGTGACTGTATTTGAACCTCAGGAACTGGTTTCTCCATGGATTCCCCTGATGACCAGGATTTGGCAGAAGATCATGGGAGTCCTATGGGCACATGACCAAGCAAGCAGCATATGTTGAAGATTTGTAGCAACAGTTTAGGATTGCACTGTTAATCTCCAGTCTGAGATTACTGAGTCCTCAGCAATCACGGGCTTGCAAATATGTTCTTTTTTTAGCAATCTCAGTACAGAAAATGTGGTGCTTGCCAATAGGGATGTTTTCCAACTTTTTTCTCTAGGGGAAAAAGAACTCTAGAGGCAAAGGAAATATATAGTATTTATTTTCCTATCAGAGCTAAACTTATCTTGTTGTTGTACCAACATGAAACAATGTCATACAAGGAACCTTTTAGTATGGTATGATAGAACAGTATGGTCTTTCCACTGCAGCTGTCATCCAAACTCTGAAGTTCGGTCCTCGTGTGGACTTTTCCCAGTAGAAAACAGTCACCTCACAATTGCTTAATTCTTTGGAATGAAAAGAACATCCTCTTAATAGCTTTGAGAGTATTGATGCTTAGAAACTGTACTGGATTTTTTTCCCCTAGTTATGGCTAGTAAAGGGGAAATCAGGTCACTGCATACTACCACTGCTAAACTTGGAGTAGAAACCAAAAGTACCTTGGTGGTTGAAATTATGCATATTTTGCAGGAGGACTGTCCGTCCCAGATGTGCGTGTTGAGTTCTGTTGCAAGGTTACTGACTATTTTATTTTGGGGGGAGGTTTGGTTAAGAAGTTCTCTTGAAATTAGTAATCAAAAAAGGAGCCTGGAGCAAGCACCTGTCAGAGCAGGAGAACAGAAGTCATTGGAGTGGATTGGGAATTACCAGTGAAGGAGGCGCAAAAGTGCTTTAAAGTACCAGTGGGACTTGTGATTTTTCCCTAGTGATGCTTTATTTAGGAATCTGCCGAAACCACCAGGTTCATTTCACCAGAGGCATTTGGGTTGTTTATGCTGGCTGCCTCGCAGGTTGCCAGAAAAAAAGAACAGTTTGGCTGGCATCTGTGAAAAATAGTCATGCATATAGTCGTGCTTGCTCTGTGTATTTTTTGTGCATCCTGAAATAGTGAAGCTCCAAGGAACTAAGCAGCCGTTTAAAGGTCCTTATCCGCCAAATCTAGGGACTATTTCTTCTCACAAATCTGGCAACCTTGTTTGAATCTTTGTTTTAAAAATAGTGCTTTACCTGGGCTTTTCGTTGCATTGGTTTATAGAAGATACTGTAGTTTTTTCATATTTAAGAAGAGCAATGTTGGTTGTCAAAAGATCCTAGAGTAGATGTGTTGAACTCATTTGTTACAAGGGCTGAATATGACATAAATGTGACTTGGTCGAGCCCTGGGGGGTGGGGTGGCTGCCTCAACTGGCCCCAGAATGGCACTCGGGTGGACCAGTGGCTAGACCGGCAAGGCCGCAGCAGGGTAGGGTGGCTGTCTTGAGAAGGCTTATTAGGCCCACGAGACAACTGAGCCCCACTCCCACATTCCAGTCTGATTGAGGAGGGGCTGCTTCAGTTGGCTCACGATGAGCCCCCTCAAGGGGCCAGATCCAGCCCCCAGGCTGCATGCTTGACACCTCTGTCCTAGAATATATTTGCAGTATTGTGTCTAGAGCCTGCAGAAGTGGAACTCTTGCTGAAAATCCTTGTATCTGGTGCAATCCGTTTAGCAAACATATTGCTAAAAATACACGTAATGGTTAAGAGGGGGTGTTTGGACATCAGATCATTTGTGACTCGGTGTGTTGCGGAACCAGCCACAGCAAGACCACTGTAATCACTGGTAGCCCTTTAGAAGATGTGAGTTTAAGGGAAGAAAAGTATGCCTGCAGAATATTGAGTGAACCCTGGCCTTGTGATATCCTGCTCCACAGGAATCCTAATTTCTGACCCAAGAGACTTGCCTGCTGTGTCAATTCAGACAAGTAAGACAACCGGTATTTATGTACTTGTTTAGAGCAGCTTGGACAATTTGCATATGCTTTAATAGCAGCCCTTCAGGAATCCTCACAGCGTGAAAGTTCAAGCTGGGAAGCTTCTCAGGCTGGGGCTTCCTGACTTACACCTTCCTCATACTTAGGAGTGAACCTCTTGCCTTGTACTAACACAGGGGAGTAGTGGAGAGGGAACTATTGGTCTGTTGCCCTTTTTCCAGTGATTACAAATGCTGACTCACAGCGATATTGGAAAAACAATGTTGCTGCTAGGTTGTTCCATGTTTGCATTTTTCGATACTGTGATTACCACACCCAAAAGTGGGTTGTCTGAGATTCTCTCAGTTTTATTAACCTGTATTATTTTTAAAAATGGTTTAATATACCAAGCAAATTTTGATTTGTGGGTCTCCATAACAAAAAGGTTGAAACCCACCGGCCAATGCTATGTTGTTCCAGCAGTGGTTAAGAACTCGTGTATCTAATCTGGAGGAACCAGGTTTGATTCCCAGCTCTGCCGCCTGAGCTGTGGAGGCTTATCTGGGGAATTCAGATTAGCCTGTACACTCCCACACACGCCAGCTGGGTGACCTTGGGCTAGTCACAGCTTCTCGGAGCTCTCTCAGCCCCACCTACCTCACAGGGTGTTTGTTGTGAGGGGGGAAGGGCAAGGAGATTGTAAGCCCCTTTGAGTCTCCTGCAGGAGAGAAAGTGGGGATATAAATCCAAACTCTTCTTCTTCTTCTTTTTTAAAAAAAACCTTCTAGTCAACTGCTCTACTTGCAGAGGTCATTTTTCAAGGCAAATCCCAAACATGGATCTGGAAACTGGGATTTACATTTCTTTGTACGGGGGAAAGTGGGCAGTATGTTGTATGTTTATGTTTGTGTAGCTGCTTTTCTCCATGCTGCAGCAAACAGGCATCTTGGAATTCCAAGCAGGGGGGTGGGGGCAGAAGGAGAAACAGCAGGGGGGGTGCTCCTTCTCCTCTGAAATTGCCATTCCCCCATGCCTTAGAGAAATGGTAGACCACTTTCCCAGAGCCATGTGTGCTGCCAAATGTATAGTTCAGTCAAAAATATGTTTTGGAATATTTTGGGTGCTTGCTGTAAGTGTAACTATGTGTGCAAAAGCTTGAGGAACTCCTGCAACGATTATCAGGACGTGGCAGTTAAGGGCTTGTGGTTCTCTTATCTTTGCCTTTCGCAACCTACATGCAACTTCGTTTTCAGGGGGAAAAAACAGCTTGCCACACTAAGAACCATGATAAGTCCTTCTCATGATCTTTCAGGAAAATAATCTGGTGTTGCTAGCGCATGCAGCAGCAGCAGCAGAAGGCCATAGCTTTCACATCCTGCATGGGAACTCCCAAAAGTATCTGGTTGGCCACTGCAAGTAGCAGAGTGCTGGACTAGATGGACTCTGGTCTGATCCAGCAGCTCTTTCTTATGTTCTTATGCCACACAGTGAAAAATGTGGTATCTATATACAATCACATACTATTGCTATGACTTTCACCAGTTTTAAAA
Organism: Sphaerodactylus townsendi; assembly: GCF_021028975.2. Classification (NCBI taxonomy): domain Eukaryota; kingdom Metazoa; phylum Chordata; class Lepidosauria; order Squamata; family Sphaerodactylidae; genus Sphaerodactylus; species Sphaerodactylus townsendi. The sequence goes on from NC_059438.1 coordinate 8,060,209, forward strand.
AATAGATGGAAGAGCAGCTCTTCTGGACTTGCATCACTGTCTTATGGGTGAACAGTTCCCAGATTCAAGGTGACTAGTTGTTTCTTAAGCTTTTAGGGGAAGCAGTGCAGTTTCACAAAGTTCTGGTTGCCTTAAAGATCATTGTGATCATAAGCTAGAGGTTTTCAAACCATGGCTCATTCCGCACATGCAGAATAATGCACTTTCAAACTGCTTTCAGTGCTCTTTGAAGCTATGCAGAACGGCAAAATCCACTTGCAAACAGTTGTGAAAGTGGTTTGAAAACGCATTATTTTGCTTGTGCGGAAGGGGCCCATGTCCCAGGGAACTCCTTGCTGAAAAAAAATCAGAGATGGCAGGAAGCCCTCCTGAAAGGCAGCACTGGTTGTGGTGGTTAAAATGTTGGGCTACAACAGTGGTCCTCATACCATGGTTAGCAGAATGTCATGCTACCAATTACCATCAATCCAAAGAATTGGGAGTTAATCCACCGCTACTCCACTGTGAGTAGCTTGCTCATTTCCCCAGGTGAGAGTACAGAGGCTGCAGAAAAGAATGAGGTGTTGATGGACAAGATTGGTCGTTAATTTCTATTTCTGAATTGAGGCCTGTGGCTCACGGAGGCTCGCAGTCTGCCTGGCCTCTAATCCCTGTGGTGGTGGTTGTTTCAAAACCACCTGCCAAACACAAGCCCTACTGGATAATGGCCTTGTTCACTTTCTAGAAACATGGGGTGGGTGCCACATTGACCAGCAGTGCTCAGAAGAGCCACTGAAGGCATGTCAAAGAGCCACATGGGGCTCCTCAGCCACTGGACTAGGTATTGCTGGACTAGGATCTGTGAGACTCAGCTTCAGATCCTTACTCTGCCATGGAAGCTTGCTGTTGGTTTTGGCCTTGTGTGGAGATTGTGAGTGTAAAATGGAGCTCTTGGGAGGAAAGTTTTCCATAGCAGCCTGTAGCAATAGGGGGAGTCTTGATTATTGTCTAGAATTGGTTCTGTGTATACAGAGGGCACATTTCAGTGGCCGCCAACTCTTACATCATGCTGCAGGGGTTTAATTTTGAAAGCCGCTTCTAGTGACGGAAGAGGCAAGCAATTCCTGCTCTAAATCATGGTAGGAGAAAGAGCTGGAGAGAATCAGCACCAAAAGGACAGGGGAAATATTTGGGTGTCTGGTTGCCTGGATGTCTGGTGCTGTCACCTGGAAACTTGAAATATTTTCCTACTCCTAAAAACAGGCCTGGCTATTCCCACACCCCATGACTCTTCTCCCTTGCAGCTGCTTCCCTGGATCCACACTGTGTATGAAGTGTCTCTTAGGTGGAAAATGAGAGAGGAAAGCGCTCAACTGCCTAATCCTCTCCAGACACCCCACATTCAAAAAGCTGGCTCAAAGCAGAGTTTGGCCTCCTCAAGCAGCTGCCCACGCATAATTTTGAGGCCAGACCTTTATAATCTATCAGCAGGTTTCTGAATAGAGGTCAATGTGGGGAGAGAACATCTCGGGGGAGGGGGATCTTCATGGAACTCTGAATAACTCCTTGAAAAAATATGTTTAATGGAATACTTAGTGACAATGTCAGAATTGGGATTTAGGGACCTTAGCCGACCTTGGGGTAAGGGAGCAAGGTATAGTTTAAATCTAGACTTTGTTAAGATGTGCTTTTCTTTCCCTGCAGGCCTTCTCTTGAATATCCAATGTGTATCTCCAGTGAGAATGTTGGAAATTACACCAGCCATTTCCCATCCATTCCACTTGCTACAAATGCCTATAACGCAAAGGCCACAATTCAGGATCCAAAAAACATTGTTCTTAAAACTGTCTAGATGATTGTCGTTGCTTTGATTGTGTTCTTTGTGAGCAGAAGCCTCCTCCAAGGCTTACGTCTGACTCTTGAACAGCATATTCGTTGTTTGCTGCAAACCTTGGGAGCTACCAGCATGGGCAATTCCTGCGTTTGTCGAGAAGATAGTGGGGCAGAAGACAATGTGGAGTCCAGGAGTCGCCAGGCAGAGAACAGCAGAATACCAGTACCTGAAACAAGGAGCCATCTGAGAGACCCAATAAGACCCCCCCGGCGGGGGCGGGGGCCGCATGAACCAAGAAGGAAGAAACAAAATGTGGATGGATTAGTACTTGACACGTTGGCCGTGATTCGGACGCTGGTTGACAAGTAAGTACTTTCCGAACACCAACATTTCAAGAAATGAACTCTCTCATTCCCTTGCACTTTTTAAAGCTTTGGTTGGTGATGACTGTGATATAATGGGGCCCCTTCCCCCATCACACTAATGAAAATAATTTCCATGGAGGCATAAAGGGACACAGCTATTTGTCCAAACAGGAGAACTCTTTTGGCTTTTCAGGAGCGATTCTCTTCTTCTCATCTTTATACTTGAATATTTCCTGAGCAGCTCCAGAGGCGTAGCTGCAATTGGGACATCTGGGGCGACTCGATACTACTGAGCTAGGAGTGAGGCTGAGTGCCCTGAGTGTGTTTTCTGACAGCGTAGAGCTGCACTACATAACCATCTGCAAGTCTGAACTGAATTTTTGTGTTTCTGGTGACTTGCTTGCCTCACTCCTAGCTCAGTAGTATTGAGGAAGTTTGAATTTTAAATAAGTCTGCTAGCTGGTTAGCTTTACCTATTGAAAAAAATCCATGCTTGTTCTGAAGAATTTTAAAGCAAATTCTGTGGTTTGTTTGCTACTAAGGATAAAACAAGCTCCATGGTTTGTTTGCTGCTAAATGTGAAGGGAGGGAAGTAAATGCAATCAGGCACTGGGAGGAAAAACAGCAGACAAGCTGGGGAAATAGGATCCCATAAGAGCCACTTCTGAGATCTTTGCATCTTATTCTTGTCAAGGGTGTTGACAGTTTGCTGCCTGCTTCATCATTGGATGATCTCTCCCATTGGCAAGATGCTCTTCCTCAACTTCTTAGAGTTAGGTGATCGCTTGATTTCTTGCCATCTCGCCAGCTCTAGGTTCTATGCTTTTTCTGACAAGGAGCAGGATTCTGTTGGCAAATGTCTGAACAATGTGCTCTTTGGGCAAAATGGAAAGGTTAATCATGCATTCTCACCTACCTTCTAAAGTAATGCTCATTTACTCCAGTTCACCTTGTCAGTGCAATATTTCTGTGCTTCATGCATTGTAGAGCACTTCTGCTTTTCTCTTTGTGTACACACGTGACCCATTCAGCTTGGTCAGAATAAATCAAATGTGAAGGTTGTGGAAGAGAGTCATCAACATTATTTCTCTAAGAGGATGGGATTAGTTACTGCAGGGTGAATCCCAGGGCAGTGGCCCTAGGAAGAGTGTGAGATATAAGTTGGCGCCTGCAGTGGGAGAGGGAACTCTCTGAAAATTATACTCCCTAGAGAAGCGAAGGTTAAGGGGGGACTTGGTAGCTATGTTTAAATATTTGAAGGGATTCCATGTGGAAGAGGGAGCATGCTTGTTTTCTGCTGCCCCAGAGACTAGGACACGGAGAAATGAATTCAAGGTGCAGGAAAAGAGATTCTACTTGAATATTAGGAAGAGCTTTCTGATTGTCAGGGCTATTCAACAGTAAAATTCACTGCTTCAGAGAGTGGTGGAGTCTTCTTCTTCGGAGGTTTTTAAACAGAGGCTGGATGAACATATGTCAGGAGCGCTTTGATTGTGTGTTCCTGCATGGCAGGGGATTGGATTGGATTGGATTGGATGGCACTGTGGTCTCTTCCAACTCTATGATTCTATGATTTCATCAGATTTTGTATTACATGTGCCAGCTGCATAGTGGGTATTTTATTTTACTAATTTATTTTTATATATAAGGATTAAATAAGCATTAAAGCAGCTTGCAAATCACAGTGTAAACATACAGAATAAAACTGTCCTTTTAACCTGCAAAGGTATCCGCAATCTATTTCCTTTAAAAGCTTTTGCAAACAAAATGTCCTCACATCACCTCCTAAAAATGTCTAGAGACATTCTCTCCCCCAGGAGTTCATTTAACTGAATAGGAATAGTTAAAAAAAGAAGAAGTCTTGGGCTCTTGATGCAAAGAGCCTGCTCTTAAGTAAGTGAAAGGCCTAGTGAAAGTGCTCTGTAAAATCCTAACCTAGAGAGCAAACTATTAACATAGATATATGATTAAATCAGTTATCAAGAAGAACTATTACACTGGCCACCTTGGGGAGGTTTTGCTCAAGTCAACTGGTATATGTGAATCCAGTTTCTTTCCTGCATGTGGTTTCTTAGACATTCTGTGACATTGCAGCGTGTTCTTGCTGAGACAATTGATCAGTTGAAAGAAATTATTGAAGCAAGGAGTCCTGCATTATCTCTCCTCTGGCTCTCATGTTTATATCATTTCATTGCTATATAACTGTTTAAAACTAATTTCCGTGTTTGGCATCTAGATTTGGGCCAGGTTATAAAACAGTTTGCTGTTTGCCTTAAACAGTAGATTGTTTCTCCTTCCCCTCCTGTTCTGTACTTGTATGTTTTTAGACTTCTCTCATTGCCCCTGTTTGTTTTTATCCTTCATACGAGCACAAACATATTACACTGTTTCTTGAGCTGTAAAAAAAGTGAGTGTCTCTGCTCAGTGAACCTTATTTAGTGTATAATGCTGAATGTGGCTATACTCTAGGGAATCTCTAATGTGTGCAGTGAGAGGTTTTGCAAAACAAGTTAGGTACCTTGTTTTCATTTTCTCACCAGCAGACTGTGCACAGCCACAAAAGGGGTTGTATTTTCTACAGTGTATTAAATGTTTTTGTAGCTTGTCCAAAGGATGATGAACAGATTTTTCAGGCATGTACTCACTTGTGGGTTCCTGGATTGCATTCGAGGGGATTTCTGTTCTACTGTTTTCTGACGGGGCAAATATAGTTAACTCTCCGGACTGTTTTCAGTGACAGCATTCCATCTGATCCCACCATACGTTAACTTTAACAACATCAATAACTTATTTCTTTCCTCCAGTGACCAGGAGCCTCCTTACTCAATGATGACTTTGCATGAAATGGCTGAAACAGGTATTTCTCTTCTGTCACGTATTGCTTCGGTTTGTAGTCTTCTGGAAAAAAAATCACTTGGCTCCAAAAAGAAGCTTAAAGTTTGCACTTCATATTTCTTTCCAGGGGCTCAGGCAATGTTCAGCTCTTATCCAGATAATGCCACTAGATGACAGTGAGCTCAGTAAAATCATAATTAGCTTAATATGTATACCTGTCAGATCTGACTAAATTTATGAGGTGCGTAGTTGCAAAATCAGCCCTGCCAGCTGCCACAAAGCTCAAAATAATGGGCTGATTTGTTTCTTTACAGGAAACTCCTGAACAGGCCTTTGGGGTAACGAAAAGGGAACAGGTGTGCACTTTGCTTCCCAAGTGAAACAGAATACTAAAATTGTGGCCAGGAGCCTCACGGAGGCAGAGTCAGAAGTGTCCCAGAAAGTGTGTTGCTGCCCACAAGTTGCTGTATATTTGGGCTATTCTATTGCACGGAGCAGTTGCTGAAATCTGAATCCCTGCACTTTTGAGGTTGCTCAGCACTGCCTTGGAAAGCTTTTTGTCAGTGTGTTTCTAAAGGATGTACCTTCAGAATTGTGGATGGCTTTTGAAAGAGTGGTTAAAGACATATCAGTTTCATGTTTGCTTAATTTTGGATAGACGTGCTTGATATGAAATAGGACTGAAACATTTTGAGGGCCATATTCAGTCCTTTCAGATCTTTTATTGCATTCTAGGAATTCTAAATTGATACAGACACTGACCTATGGGAAGAAAATACAAAGCCAAAATAATGCCAGAAGTGACCCTATTCATGTCTTAGTCTGTTTTTGAGTCGCAGCCATGGTTCCTTCGTCCTTCCTTGCTTACGGAGAGGTTTGAGGGAAAATCCTCATATTTAATCTGCTAAGGGTTAGAATGCCCCAATGATGAATCCCCCCCACCTATTGGACCGCATGCCAATTGCATTCCATGGTGGAAAAGTCATCCCAACATTTCATGCTCCTGCCCACCTTTCCCTTCCCCCCTGTCACCAGCCAGGCCAGGCAGCAACATCAAGCTGTGCACTGGTACAGCAGCAGCTTGCCATGTGCTACCTCACTGGCCCGGCACAACCCTCCCCACTCCCTTGCCCACCTTCTCCCAGCCTGGCCCAACCCTCCCCATTTCATCTTCCCCCCACCCCAAGCCTTCCCATGCCCCAACCCTCCCCATTTCACCCCCGCCCCCTAAGCAGCAAGCTGCTGGCCCAAGCCTGGCAACAGAAGTGAAAAGTGAGCTGGGGGAGGGGCTGGAGAAGGTGGGTGCCCAGGAAAAATGGCAGCCCTCCCCCACCCCCTATCGAAAGCCCATTTTATTTTACTTTAAAATAACTGCCTGTGCTGAGATAAGAAACAGTGTTGCTGTGGAGTGAATTGATCAAAATAACTTTCAAGAGGAGAAGCTTTTAAGTTCACATTATCATATTTGAATATCAAGCCATGCATGACTTGCTTGTTTATATATAAATCAGGCAAACGTAATAACCGGCTCACGTCTTTCAGTTCTGCGACCAGTTTGTAGAGGCAGTGCATCAAAGAGGCACTGAATCCTCCCATTGTTTCTCTTCTTCTCGCCTCCACCAAGAACTGGAAATGAGAACAGCAGCGTGTGTGTCTTGGCTCCCCGTGCCCATGACTTGGGTTTGAAAGACTAAGGAGGCATGCAGGGAGCCCTGTGGTACAGAGCGGTGAGGTGCAGTGCTGCGGTCGAAGCTCTGCTCACGCCTCAAGTTCCGTCCCAACAGAAGTTGGTTTCAGGTAGCCTGCCCAAGCTGAGACTGGTAAAATGAGTAGCCATCTTGCAGGGGGTAAAGTGCAGACGACAGGGAAAGGCTTTGGCAAATCACACTATGAACATAGTTTTCCTAATAAATGTTGTGATGTGTTGTCACCCCATGAGTTAGTAATGATCTAGTGCTTGCACAGGGGGCTACCTTTACCTTTAAGGAGGAGGAAAGTTATAATCTATATTTCCTTCTCCTTAATGGTAAAGGTAGTCTTTCTCTCCTCTCTTTCTCAAAGGCCATAGTTTCAGCGGTGAGGGCAGGATTTCAAAGTCATATTGCAGTCACTTGAGTTTTGTTCTAGTTTTTTTAAAACAAGTATGAACTTGTCCTGACAGTACTCCTTGGAGTAGCCAATATTTGTGTTTCCTCCAGAGAGGAAGTAATTCAGCCAGCAACTGATGAACTTGCAGGGTAGGACAGCCGTTTGTTGTATAGACAAATCTTGAAAATGCTACTGGATTCTAACTTACGATAGCCGTTGATGCTTGTAAATGGAGATTAAACTCTATTCAAAGACAGTTGCCTCTCTTTTCTGGTTGACAGATGAAGGCTGGCTGGAAGTTGTCCAATCCTTAATTAGAGTTATTCCATTAGAAGATCCCCTGGGACCAGCTGTTATAACTTTGCTACTGGATGAGTGTCCATTGCCAACAAAAGTGAGTTAATTCATGCGCAGACTTCATACCAATTCCTGTGGCTTGTAGCAACTTTTGCTACAGCCCAGACACTTTTTCAACAACATTCACCTTAAGAAATAGGTAACGAGATCTTTGGTGTTCAGGTGGATTTGCACCAGCTTTGTATCCCAAACAAAAACTGCCAATTTACTATCAACTGTCAAAAGAGTTGTGAAGTGCACAAACGACGAGTCAGCGTTCTATCCAATTTGCAAGGGGCATGTAAGAAAAAGAAGAATACTTCTAGAGTTTTTTTAGAAATAAGTTTTTAGAAATCAATTTAAAATAATAAAACCTGATTCATTCTGGGCTGCTATTTGCCCAGATTTTAAGAAGCCAACAATTGCTGATGGCGCCAGGATTTGTCTGTGCTTTGCCATTTTGCAGTAACATTGTTGTCACCCATGTGTGTATTTTGACCAACAAGTTACTTTTGTAATAATTGTACATGTACAACAGTCACAGTGACCAATGAAATCTGGTCACAATGACCAATTGTTCATAGTATAGCCTGATTTTCAGAGTAAATCACAACACCAACCTGGGGTTCTAATATTCCTGTCGGCTCTTTTCTTCCTGTTAGAAGTCTTTGTTATTCTGCTAAGAATTAAGAGTAAGTAATGTATTGCAGAATGGATTTTGTTTTCCTTTGGCTCCAAATCTGGAATTACTGATTTTAGGATTAGCTGCTGAAATCTAGAGGAAGTAGTTTTGGGATTGCAGCTTTACGTCACTGTTGTCGTGTGTGATTTTTGGCACACTGGCTACTTGGAGCGTGAGTAGAGTCAGTGTGGACCCCAGGTGGCAGATGGACTCTGAAGTACTTCCTGAGATGCTGCTAGTTCTTATGGTTGCACAGATTGTAGAGGAGTGTGTGTTTTAATGGAAGAATTTAAAAACAGATTCAAAAAAGGGAAGTCCACTAAGTTTTCCCATACTTAACGGTTTCCAAGCACATGTATCAGTGGATCACTTAAACCAGTGGTTCTCAACCTTTCACAGGGGTTGCCTAAGACTCTCTCCATCAGTGTTCATCTGTAAAATGGATAAATGTTAGGGTTGGGGGTCACCACAACATGAGGAACTGTATTAAAGGGTCGCGGCATTAGGAAGGCTGAGAACCACTGACTTAAACCTTAAGTACCCTGGAAGTGCATTAATAGTGATTGGGCATTGGAGAGGATGAAAAAAAAGGGAGTATGTCCCTTCATAGGGCTCATAATACTGAATGCGTGTTAAATTTTACCGTTTAGGATGCACTGCAGAAATTAACGGAAATACTGAATTTAAGCGGGGCTGTAGCTCACCAGGATGCCTCTCATCCAGCCAAACATCGGAACACAACTGCAGTACTGGGCTGTTTGGCAGAAAAGCTTGCAGGTAAGGGATGCTTCCTTTTATGCAACGGTGAGGCGGGATAACTTATTAATCCTTCCAGCCTCTTTCCAGGTCACACGTTGTGCAGAACAAATGCACTCCACACAAATCCCAATCATATTCGTTCTGCTAGATTGCGTTAAGCTTTAATTCTGCATCTGAAATCAGTCTTAAAAGTGTCTGACTTTGGCAGGGCTGTCCTCACAAATATGGTAGTGGTGATCAGAGATTTGCTTCTGGTGACCAATAGGGAAAGACTCCAGTATATTCTCCCATAATGAAGGGCTGCTTTTTTAAATCACTGGCAGAGTGGGACAGCAAAAGGTGCCTTTTTCATAACTCCACCAGTCTACCTCACCGTGCCATTTTGGAAGGGCTGGTTCTGCCCACAGCCCCCCTCCTATCAGGCCTCCTTGCCAAGCAACAATGAGTAGCATGCACTTCTGACCTCACAAGCTACTAGAGCAGAGGTGTTGAACTCATTTGTTATTAGGGTTGGATATGACATAAATGTGACTTGGTAGGGCTGGGCCCATGACGGGGGACAGGGGTTGGCTGCCTCAGCTGGCCCTAGAGCACAGGTGTCAAACTCGTGGCCCTCCAGATGTGGTGGACTACCGTTCCCATCATCCCCTGCCAGCATGATTCTGGCAGGGGATGATGGGAACTGTAGTCCATAACATCTGGAGGGCCGCAAGTTTGACACCTATGTCCTAGAGCAGTGCTTGAACTGGTGATCCTGCAGCAGGGTAGAATGGCTGCCTTGAGAGGGCTTATCAGATCCGGCCCCTGGACCACATGTATGAAGGCCCTGAACTATAAAATAGGCAGGGGTAGGCATACTATTACAGGCTGGAACTGAAAGCAGGAGGTAGTCAGTGCTGCTGTGCCTGTGTTTTCTGGCCTTCTAAGAGCCTCAGAAGGATCTGAAAACTGCTGATATTTCCTGCTTCCTGTTTAAACTTCTGTGTTTGAACTTGCTCAGTTCTTTCTTCTTTCTCGTATCATTTCTATAAAGACAGGACAACCGGGCGGGGGGAGTAGGACACTAATCTTTTTGAAAATAACTATTAAGAAGTAATGCAGCAGCTTCGATGCACATGTTTCATTTCTAGTGTTCTTGCAGGCCCTGCAAGTATAGGTTTACTCAGTCCGGGAATATTGGAATACTTATTACAGAGCTTGGTGAGTATCCAGATTTTATTCTGACTTGTTCCTCCTTAAGCCTTTTGAATGATTGTTGCCCATAGATTGGAATTTGCTTTGTTTTTCTTGTGAGGTGATGAAATGTGGGAACATATGAAAATGGGAAAGGGCTGTAGATCAGTGGCGCTTTGCATGTTGAGGTCCATGGCTTTTGATCCCAGCATCTTAATATCTGAGAAACAACTCTGGGAAATGTATTGTTGAAGGTTTTCACAGCTGGAATCGCTAGGGTGTTGTGGATTTTCTGGGTTGTATGGCCATGTTCCAGTAGCATTCTCTCCTGGTGTTTCACCTGTATCTGTGACTGGCATCTTCAGAGGATCCTCTGAAGATGCCAGCCACAGATGCAGGCGAAATGTCAGGAGAGAATGCTACTGGGACACGGCAATACAACCTGGAAAACCTACAACACGCTAACACTGGGAAAGACCACTGCCTGAGATCCTGGGGTGTTAACGCCTCTTAAAATGACGATGCTAGACTAATAGTCGGTCTCAGGATGGTAGCTTCACTTGTGATGAAAAATGGCATGACCTTGTCACAACGTGCCCCATAAAAGGGAAAAGCTATGCTCTTTCAGCCTTCTAAAAGAGATCTGTGGAATTTTCCTTATTGTTTGTACTTTAGTCGTTGAAATGTCACTTTTTCAAAATATTCAGCGTGAAACAAATGTTTTGTTTAATTTTTAAACTGTTTCATCATTATTCAATAGGGGAGAATTCAGACAATCACCATACCAATGAAAAAGAATCACTGGCAGAGCAATCAAAAATTAGATCGAAAGGTGCTTGGTCACTGTAGCACCTAAAATATTGATGTTGTTCCTCCCAGTATAGCTGCTGCCCTGGTGTGGTAGCACTGTTGCAAATGGAGAGTCTGTATAGTTTAAATAACTTGCCCAGGTAGAAAGGCAGAGGCAAGAAGGTATCAGTTGATGGCTCTTTTTGCACTGGAACACAATAAGGAGGAAACACCCAGAAAATGCCATCTTTCTTTTCTCCCTTCACCTGAGCACTTGAATATTTTTAGAAAAGGCTTTTCCTTAGACTACTCCTTTTGGCTTGGAGCTACTATTTGGCTTAAAGATACAAAGATTTTTTTCACTGTGTTGGGCAAATGAGCAAAAACTTGTTTTGAAGACAGCTAAAAAAATGGTCTCTAACAATTCTCCTGTTTTGTTTAGAATTTCCAGTCCCATCCAACAGTAATGCTTTTTGCACTAATAGCCCTGGAAAAGTTTGCACAAACAAGTAAGTGTCAGTTTTCCGTATGCTTTATGGGGAAGGCACCAAGAGAAGTCTTGGTTGATCACACAGACTGGTTTCCCTTCATTTGTTCCATTCCCACCCACTCCCCTTTTTTTCAAGTCGCTCAGAGTCCCTCATCATTGCCCTTTAGGATAGAGTACATGACTTTCCTTCGCTTGCTGTCAAACTTAACCTGGAGTGGGGAAGAGAATGCTTGGCCTCTGTCTGGAAACAACACTTTGTTAGCAGCTCCCTTTTCCCCAATGCAAAGACTGCAAAATGGCTAGATGAGACAAAAAAAGAGCAATAGCACGAATGGGCAAGATTTTGCCTCTGGGGCACATCCTTGATCACTGAACTGCCTACAGTCCCAGCATCCTGATCACAAATGCCTTATGTTCAATGGGGGAAGGGGAATGGCCAGGAGTGGAAAATCACAGCAATGTTGTGATCCTTTGCATGCTCTCTTGGGCATGAAGCAACTGCTGTTGCCCTGCAGAAATCATTCCATTGAGTCATTACAATTACGTGGACTCCTTGGAACATTGGGGTAACTACCATTTTGTTATTGCCATTGATTGAAATTATTTGCACTTTGCACACTTTGCCAGAAGGAGCTCAAGGCAGCTTACAAAGAGCATTAAAAGAGCAATTATATATTTGCAGCTTACAAAGCCGACCACTCTCACTGATAGCCAAGCGGCCAGTAACTAGCTCTGCTGTCTGTTTCAGTGTTTGATCTTGTGGGGTTTTGTCTTCAAGCTTGTAGAAATTTTATTCTTTCTGTCTGTCCTTTGTGTGTGTGTGTTTTGTGAATTGGGATTTGTCTTTTCTTTTGGCCTTCTGTTTTTCCTGCTGCAATTGTCCCTCTTTGTGTTCTAAAACTAGGTGAAAATAAAATCACAGTTTCGGAAACGTGCATCAGCGACCAGCTTGTTCTGTTAGAGAAATGGACAAACCACCCGGACTATTTAAAACGGCAAGTCGGATTCTGTGCCCAGTGGAGTTTAGACAATCTATGTAAGTAACAACATGTTATGGTTTCCAGAATTATCAGCTCCAGCTTCAAAAATACCATGTAATTCTAGACATTTAAACAAACCTTTGCTTGGCATTGCAAGTACAGTGTGATTTCCAGAACTAGAATCTGTGTGGGGGAAGGTGTGGGATCCATATTCCACGTGTTCAGGTTCTCAGCTGTAATATGTGCTTGTGGTTCTGCTGAACTGGTGTCTGGAAGGAACAGAATTCATCATGGTGGCAAGACTGAGAAATACCTCGAGGAAGCTTCCCAGAATGCAAGAGCTTAAAAGCCCCGAGGCATTATAGTCTTGGTATGTTTCTGAATACTTCAGTTTTCATTTGTTCTTGTGTATTAGCTTTGACAGCAAAGAAAGGCTGCCAGAGGCAATTACACAGAGAAGGCAATTGAGGTGTTATAGCTCAGTGGCCTGATCTTGTAACAGCCTACAACTATAGACTTGGTAGAATTCAGGGCCCCAAGCAGCTACCTGGCTCTCATTGTTGATGGTGTGATGTTGCTTCCTGCAAGAGGGTGAGGGGAGGGGCAATGCTTTGTTTTCTTTATAGCTTTTCAATCTGCTTCTCTCGAGAAAAAAGCATCCTTAGTTAGAGACTGGGACCCATTTCCTAGGTTACTTGGACTGTTGCTGTATTCTTTCTTGCTGAAAGATAAAACCAGAATATTAATCCACATTTCCTGGACCTTCTTTGTTCTAGAATGCTCCCTTTCAGTCCTGTGCCTATCTAGTTCTGTCCCTAAGGCATTACAAACATTCTAGAACCAGGAAATTCCAGGAAGTGACGAATTAATATACAATTCTGGATTTATCTTTCGGTGAGACAGAGTCTAGTGTGGTATGCAACCAATGCAAACCACTCTTAACGACAATGGTGGAAGTAGCAGGGGTTACCAGGAGTGGTGCAGGTGCAACTGCAGAACAACGGAGACTGTGCCCTTTTGGTTAACATATGTAGCAGGCCTGTGAGAATATTTTTTCCTTCTTTTGCTTGCATTGAGTCAATCTGTTACTGGTTGCTGTAGTTCTAAAAATCTAGCTTCTGATAAAAATCTGCTTGCTGCCAGGCTTCTGGGAACTGGAGAGCCATTAAAAAACACAAGTGGAGGGAGGCATTTGGCTCTCATAGCTGCAGATTTTGTCAGATGCAGCAGCCTACATTGTTACTGGAAGTAACGTAAATGTTGGGGAGCATATACACACACCTGGGCTGGAAGAGCTGCACAGGCTTCCAGTGAGTTTCCAGGTACAATTTAAAATGTTGACTTTTCCCTTCACCTAGGCAATTTACGACTTTAAAAGGTTATCTCTGGGAGCACTTCCTGCCGGATGACTATCTTTTGGTGCTTAGTCATCAGGGCCCTGAGTGCGGCATTATCCAGTGCTAAGCTGGCTGGTACAAAAAGCCTTTACAAATAATGGCACCTTCCTCTTGGTTCACCCTCCACAGGAAGGCTTGCTTAAAACCTATTTTTAGGAAGGCCACAAAACAAGTTTGTTCTGGTAACCTTTCAGTTCTCCAACTTTGTCGACGTTTTATGGCAGGGGTAGGGAACCTGCGGCTCTCCAGATGTTCAGGAACTACAATTCCCATCAGCCTCTGTCAGCATGGCCAATTGGCCATGCTAGTAAAGGCTGATGGGAATAGCCATTGCTGAATTTCTGGAAAACATGATTCTATTTATAAGGGACTATTTGAAGCAGATGTTTTCATTGCTTCTGGACTGATTTTTAACATGGGATTCTTAACGCTGAGTATGTTGTAAGTTACTGAGGAGTCTTATTTTAAACCAAGTGCCAAGGTTTAAAATGACAAATACATGTGGAAACATACAGACAGCTTTACTAAGCGTTAAAAAAAAGGGTGGCTTTGGTGGACAAACTTTTAGTGTGGAAGCGCGTATGTTTCCCGGACTCTGTCTGTTATCCCTTACACTCTGTTGCCTCAGTGCCAATACTGTGCAATTGTACATGTAAATGAAATAGTTCCATTGGTTGTAGAGGGTTTTCTCGGCTGTGTGGCCGTGGTCTGGTGGATCTTATTCCTAATGTTTTGCCTGCATCTGTGGCTGGCATTTTCAGAGGTTTATCACAGAGAGAAGTATGTTACTGCCTTGAAGCTCATTGGACAGTGTGTAACAGACTTCCCCCTGTGATACTTTCCTCAGATGGTAACAGATGCAGGCAGAAACTTTGTGAGGAATGAGATCCTCCTGGGCTAACTCCACCCTGAACAGAAAACTATAACAAAACTCAGATTGAATCTGGCCGGTAAAGCCTTCGGAAATATTTCCATGTTTGTTCTTCATGTAATTTATTCCCTGTGGGCTTCTGGGCTGCCATGATGAGCAGAGTTAATGCCAGATCCCAGATTGTTTGGTCAGAGTGAGTTTGACGAGTGGCTTGAGAACAAGATCATCCCATGGGGCATTTCTGGTCAGCTCTTTCCCATCATCCACTCTTCTGAGTTGATCAGGATAACTGGCACGGGAACCAGATTTGAGCTAGAAGGAAAAATCATGGCACACCAAACTGAATTTTTTTAAAGTATCTTCTACTTGAACTTGAAACAGGATGTTTTGAGCTTTTGTGAAACAGCCATTCTCTTGAGGCTCATACTTAATAATCGTTAATGTTTCTAGGGCACTTAAGCTAAGTGTTGTACAAAAAGTGAAAAAGAGAAAAGCTCTGTGCTTGGACTCCCAACCTTAAAGGCATTTGACTATTTAACAGGTCAAGAGAGAACTTTCATATTTGTCTAGGTCTGGCATGATTCCCTCCTATGCACTCACTAAATCAGTGATGGTGAAACTATGGCATAGGTGCCAAAGGTGGCACTCGGAGCCCTCTCTGTGGGCGCGCACACACAGAGTTTATTATATGGGGGGCGGGAAATCATCCCCACACACACACACATATCTAGGCTGGCCTGGGCCACTGAACACAATGTGCGCACACCATAGTGAGCAGGGAGGACTTGGCTGGTGGGCCTGGTGCCTGTGCTCCAGGTGGCTGTTGCCCAAGGGGGGTGGGGGGCGCAGAGGAGGCAGAGATGCTAAAGAGGCACAGAACAGTGCACGCGGGACTTGCTGGAGGCTAGAGAAGACTGGCTCCTGCTCAAGCGGGTGGGGCAGAGGAAGAGGGAGCCAACCGGTTGGCACTTTGCGATAAATAAGTGGGGTTTGGGTTGCAATTTGGGCACTCGGTCTCAAAAAGGTTTGCCATCACTGTACTAAATGATATTCTTGCAAGAGGCATAGAGGTCCAGTGGGAGTGGCTGTAGGCACCTCTGCTAATGGCAGTAACATAACGGCAGAGTTACACACACCCTTACCTGGAGAACTGGCCCAAATAGGTAGCATCATCAACCCGGCTTAAATGCTAAGCCTCCCCTGTTCAAATAAATAATATAGATCTGTGGGAGGGAGAGATGGGGTGGGGGTAATAGTCTGGGAAATACCTCATAGGTAGCACTTAGGTAAGCATATTAATTTGATTGCCAGATCCATTTTTGGCATTGTTGACACTGATGTAAAATATATTACAAACCAATTAATATATATATATATATATATATATACCTCTTTGCAGTTTTGAAAGAAGGCAGACAGTTTACATATGAGAAAGTTGACTTGACCAACATTATGGCCATGCTGAATAGTAATGATGTCAGCGAATATCTTAAAATCTCACCAGATGGGTTGGAGGTAGGTCTTTTTATGGTACACTCTCTGTCCAATGTGCTTTATTTGTAAAAACACAGGATTGAGCTTGGTGGAAGCTGAAAGACATGCCCACGACATGCATCGGGTTCCCTGGGAGTAATTTGTACCTGTTTGCACATCCCACAAGCTTAAGGCTGGACCCCGGTTTCCACCAACTTCAGCTACAAACTCAAAGCGCTGTTTGAAAAAGCAAAAGTAAAACTGCTGCTGTTTGTCACAACACACTTCTCAGCCCTCATCCTTTTCAAGTGAACTTTCAATTCAGCAAAACACCCACAGCCATTAAAGGAACATTAAAGTTCTCTGGTTGCTTCCCTGGTTTCCATTAGATGATGCTTTAAACAAAGCTGTAGTGAAGGATCCATTTGCAGCAATCGAGCCTCCAAATCACTCATAAAATGCGGCAGTTCTTTTTTCCCCCTTTGCGGTTATCAACAAGGCTGTGTTTTCTAAGCGCTGTGAGAGGATATAATCTGTTAAATCATTGACTGTCCCATTGCTAGATTGCTTTTATATGCCACAAAATTGCTCCCTCTTCAGATTGGGTGGGGGGGCAGTTTCTTTTGCTACCTCAAAACAGTTACACTCTGTTTTTCTGTAAACTTACAGGCCATGCCAAGGCCTGTCAGTCTTCACCAACTGGCCATCTGAGTTTCTGCTTCCTCCCCTCTGTTTCGTGTGCCTTTGCTTTTCATTTTGCACCTTTATTTTTATTTTGCTGACTTGGTAGTTGCTGTCATCCCAGTGATGGAGGGACGTGGAGAAAATCAAATTAAAAGACACAGATTTGATTGACATGGGCAAATTGCTTTCAGTTCTAACTGGGCCTGTTTCATTTTAACCCTCACATTCTAGATACTTGGCTAATGTAAGCATTTCTGGTTCTCCACGGTTGATAAAATAAGGAAGCACCGCAGCTAGAAGTGGGGTTGCCATGGCATCTGTGATAAGAAACAGGTATTCAAAACAGGAAATGGACCTTGGCGCCAGCAGCCCACCAACTGAGCTTGCCTGTCCTGCGGTTTTAATTCATTCATACTTTCAGAAAGCATCTGTGTAAGCGTTGCCAGGGGATCAGATGGAGTAGCAGCCATATTTCATTTGAGCCATTTGCACACGCCCATCCAGTTTAATGAAACTCATAAATCCAGTGTGATAAAAACCGCAAAAGATTTGCATATTCTGCAAGGACACTTGTAAGTTGTACAACAAAAAAATAGGAATGGGATAATAACTTTATTCTTACCACAAAATACAGATTTCCCCCACCCCAGCACAGAATTTGGAATTTCCTACTTACTTCTAGTCTATTTCCGAGTGATTAGATATGCAGAACAAAGCTTGAGTTTCTTTAACAAGGTTCAGATAGCTGGTATTGTGTTTAGAACAGCGAATCTTAGTTCCAAATATCTGTCCAGTTGATATTGTGACACACACTAGATGCCCAAGGAAAGATTCAGAGCTGACAAAGCTCCTCCTCTTTCCTGTGCAAGGGTGACTCCTTTAAAGGTGGAAGTGATTTATTTTTCACTTCTCTTTGCAGGCCCGATGCGATGCCTCCTCTTTTGAAAGCGTTCGATGTACTTTCTGTGTAGATTCTGGAGCTTGGTACTATGAAGTCACAGTCATTACTTCAGGAGTGATGCAGATCGGCTGGGCTACCAAAGACAGTAAATTTCTCAACCATGTAAGTCCTACATAAAGTTGCTTATTCAAGTCTGAATCTTATAAGGAGTACAGTTGTTATTTTGCAAGTATCTTTTGGAATTTACCTATTACATAAAATGTGTCTTTTCTTAGTGTGTGTTCTGTCCTAGCCTCAAAGAATCAGGGTAGTATCGTCATCATCAAACTTTGTCAAAACAGCAAAGGAATAGATCTGTCCTGTAAAATATGCCACAAGGGGGTTTCCTTGTGTCCTGCAGTCTTTTACAGAGCAGTTTGTAGTGAGGATGGCTGTCCCTGCTTAAGAAGTATCCAGCTGCTATTACTCCTCTGGGCAGGTCCCTAACATTCATAACTTTCTCTGGTAGAATTTTGAGTAATCTTAAGGCACGCAAGTGAAGGTTTAATATGACCTTTGCTTTAAGTCACGTTAAAAGGCTTTTGCATTTGAAATAGTGTTATCGAGCTATCCGTCTTCATTTATGTCTCTGTCCAGAATATGACTGAGACCACTATTTCTGGGCTGACCTTTGTAGCCTGAGGTTACGCCAAGAAAAAGTGGTGCAGTTTAACTGCATGAATGTATTCAGGTTCCTCCAGAGGGGGGAAGTCTGTCACTGTAAAAAAAACAACGTGGCACCTTCAAGATTAGCAGTCCGTCTACCAGTCTTTCAGATCAGAAAAAAAAGTCCTTTTTTTGTTTGGTGGACTGATTTTAGCATCACAGAGGACTCTGAACTAGATCTAGAAGAGGCAGTGGCAAAGGCCATTATGTGTACTTCATGAGCATGTGACAAGCAGGATGAAGGCTTTAAGACAGTGATGGCGAACCTATGGCACGGGTGCCAGAGGTGGCACTCAGAGTCTTCTCTGTGGGCACGCACAAACAGAGTTCCCCCCCACATCTAGGCTGGCCTGGGCTGCTGGGTTCGATTATTAGCATTAAACCTAAGACCTAGTTTTGGAGAAGCAGTGTAGGTTAAGAGCTCATGTATCTAATCTGGAGGAACCGGGTTTGATTCCCAGCTCTGCCGCCTGAGCTGTGGAGGCTTATGTGGGGAATTCAGATTAGCCTGTACACTCCCACACACGGCAGCTGGGTGACCTTGGGTTAGTCACAGCTTCTCGGAGCTCTCTCAGCCTCACCTACCTCACAGGGTGTTTGTTGTGAGGGGGGAAGGGCAAGGAGATTGTTAGCCCTTTTGAGTCTCCTGCAGGAGAGAAAGGAGGGATATAAATCCAAACTCTTCTTCTTCTTAAGCGCTGTTAAACACCACTGATTTTCATGCAAAGAACTAAAGCACGATCCTTTACCTGGGAATAAGCTCGGTTGCTGGCAATTAAGGGAGGGCTTTGCTTCTGGAGAATGTAAACCCTCCCTAGGGTCATTTGAGGGATTCACTCGATGGAAAAGAGTTGCACGAGGATTTGCTTCAAAGCAAAGCCACCGACTACCACCAAGCTTACTCCCGAGTAACGCGTGCCTCGGAGCCAACCATTTTTCCTATACTAAAACCTCAGTATTCAGGTTAAATTGCCGTGTTGGCACTTTGCGATAAATCAGTGGGTTTTGGGTTGCAATTTGGGCACTCGGTCTCGAAAAGGTTCGCCATCACTGCTTTAAGAGAACAAAGAAGTGGTGTGAAACAGAACAGGTTTGCTAGCTGGAGGGCAGGAAAGAAAGTTCAGCTTGCAAGTTAGTATTAATTTATGCATCAGTAGACATTGCACTGCAGTTTTGCTCCAGGCAGCCAAAGAGTATCTGTCAGCTTCATACCAGGAAAACTCAAAGGCTTGCCCTGGTGAAGGAGAACAAAAGGGGAATGAGAGTACCAGATCAGAGCCAGGAGTTCTACAGAATAAACAGGCCTTAATTTGGGAAGCCAGAGGCACTGGCTCTTTCTGTTCCTTCTCACATTCTCCCCCACTCCCCCCCCCTTTCATCTTTTTGGAATCAAATCCTTGGAAAAGCAAGAAAATTGAGAAATAGGTCTGAAAACACCTCTCACAAATGAAAGTGGGTATGTGATGCAATGTCCTCTACCTTTGTAATCCCCTTTCTTGATTATGGTGTGTTATGCTTTAAACAGTTTATGTTGCCTTAGACTAGTGGCACACAGAGAGCACATTCACAACTACCATCAACCAAAAGAGCCACTTTGACATCCATCCCTGGCATGAAATCTAAGGGAGGCTTGCAGTTTACCTGTTCCTTTAGTGGTGTCTGTTTCTAGGTGGAAACCACCTGCCAATCACAAACCCTATCAGTCAAGGGCCTTGCCTGCTTTTCTAAAGCATAGGGTGGGTGCCATTTCAGAGAACAGTGTTCAGAAGAGCTATAGTCACCATGTCAAAAACGTACATATGATTCCCAAATCACTGAATATCACTTCCATAGACAATTTTCATTTGCATTGTTTTCCAGTTCTGAATTCCTAGTCCTACTGCATTGTTTACTGAAGGCCCTTGCTTTTTATATTTTGTAGTACTTGAGTCTCAGCGAGAAAGGTGATCTGTAAATGAGGTTAATACAGTGCGTGGCCAATTCAGTCCAACAGAGCAAGAATTGAATCTGAATTGTGATCTTATCCTGGATCAAATTGTTATTTCAGTATGTTGATAATCTTCACACAACTACTGATGTAGGTGATGGCTGATTCATTGTCAACAGATTTCTGGTTATTTTGTCACTCCCATGAGCATCAAATTCTGTGTTCTCATTTCCTTGAAGGAAGGTTACGGTATTGGGGACGATGAGTACTCCTGTGCATATGACGGCTGCCGGCAGCTGATTTGGTATAACGCCAGAAGTAAACCACATTCCCACCCATGCTGGAAGGAAGGTATTTCACCCTGCTCGTCATACTTGTTGCTTTCTTCTGCCTGTGCTGAGAAATTGCTCCAGGAGATTCCCCAGAGGGAATATATTGTCCCCTGCAGTTTGTCACCTGCTTCATTTTTAAGATGCCCCTTTTTTGAAGACCCAGTTACTCATCTGGAGTTGTGCTATGTTGGATTAGGGGTTGGGGAGGGAAGGTAGCAGTTTGACTGTTCCTCGAGTCATGGAAAAAAAACAAATTGAGGAAGGGGAACATCTGGGCAAATGCTGAACTTCTACATCTGGCACATTAGATTCCTGCAAGCCAGGAGTTGCTTTATTCCTATGGGAACATTTGGACATGTTGCCTGTGGCTGGAAATGGCTCTATTAATCAATTGGGAATTCCCCCTGCCTTTCAAGCAAAACGAGGAGGAAGAGAAAACTACAGGGAAAAAAAACATGTAATCTGAAAATATATAAGAGAAGCTTTGCTGGGAAAGCATCTGGGCCATGGAAGACATTACCTAGAGATATTGCAGGGTTTGTTTCTCCTGGAAGTTCTCTTCGATCCTGTCTAGGCGTTGGCTTCCTGTGTGCTTGATTCAATACCTTAGCAGTAAACCAGACATGCAACAAGCTTCACTGGGATTATTAAATACCCTCTTCCTTCCTCCTCCACTCCCCCCATCAGTCATGCAAGTTGCATATCTAGTGTTTGATCACATGCTGGGCTTGCATTTGTACCCACCTCTGGTGACAGCTGCAGGGAAGCAATATTTTGGGAGTACTTTTGGCATCTGTGCCACTGGGTTCAGAAGCACAGCTGCATTTGCAGAACATATTCATCGACTTTTATTTATGCCCCGACTTTCTTCCCAACAGGGACTCCAAACAACTTCCTCCTCTCCTCCATTTTATCTTCCCAAATAACGCTGTGAGGTAGCTGGTTGCTGTGGGTTTTCCGGGCTGTGTGACTGTAGTCTGGTGGGTCTTGTTCCTAACATTTTGCCTGCATCTGTGGCTGGCATCTTCAGAGGTGTATCACAGAGGGAAGTCTGTTACACATTGTGTCTAGTGACACAGTGTATAACAGACTTATCTCTGTCCTACAAATCCCTCAAATGCCTAGGGCTCTGAAATGCTTTGAATAGGAACAAGATCTACTGAACCTAACAGCCACGGAAAACCCACAGCAACCAGTTGAATCTGCCCATGAAAGCCTTCAACAATGCTGTAAGGGAGGTTCGACTAAGAGAGGACATGAATGGCCCAGGGTCACCCAGCAAGCTTCCATGGCAGAGTGGGGATTCAAATCAGGATCTCCCACATCCTAGTTCTACACTCTAACCACAATACCAGGGTTCAGCGCATAGCTAAAAAGAAAGGCAAAGTTTCCTGCTCCTGGGCATAACAGTAGCTTCTTAAATACTCTGACTTGATCCAGGTGCTGAATGTGGCCTGGGGGCAGGCATAATGCCGGCTTCCTGGGAACTACGGCTGTAATTTAGGAGCCAGCTTTGGGCATGCTCAGCCCTTCCTCCCCTGTGCAAATTCTTCCTTTCCCATTGTCACACTTGATTTACTATTTCGTCTTCCCATTCAATGCCAGCCATGGATTAGCCTCGTGCAGATGAAATTCCAAACCATGGCTTAAAGCCAGCGAAGGGAGGGAGGAGGAGTTCATTTTGGTGAGACAGCATGTCTGGCTTCTTTTTTGCAGTTGTTGCAAACCCAGGGTTCACCTGCAACAACTCATTCCTAGGTATGGCTTCACATTTTTGATGAGCAAGGTTAAAGAAAGCAATGGGAGGGAGGATAAATAGGCAGTTGCCCAGTGGCGTGGATTGCTGCCAAGTTGTGTCAGCAACCTGTTGCAGACGGCTTCACACCCCAAAAGGGAATGCAGTCCAGACACGGCCCAGTTTTCTGACATCACAGTGGGTTGGAACAGTTGTCAGCTGAGGCCCCCGTCAGTCTGGATTCCAGCTGTAACAGCCAAAGACAGCAAATAGGGTGTGTGTGTGTGCATGGGGAGTGTTTAATCAGATTTGTAACAGCCTTTCTTTTTTGTCTTGTACCTGTCTGAAGGTGACACAATCGGATTTTTACTAGATCTACAAGATAAGAAAATGATTTTTTATTTAAATGGAAACCAGCTTCCTGCTGAGAAACAAGTCTTTTCTTCTGCTGTGTAAGTACCTGGTCCCCTTGTGGGCAATAATATTTTTGCAGTATGTAAGAACATTTCAAGTTGGTGGCAAGGCAGCCATTCAAACATCTAGCTTTCCATTATTGCAAAGATGTATTCAGTGCCCTTCTGTATCAGCTACAAGGCACTCGCACTGGAGTTGCATAGAAACATGATGCTTTTAAGAGCCAGTGGGCATTCCCACAATCTGCTCTGCTGCTGTTCCACACTGCTAGCTCAGTTCCTACCACTGTTTGTTCCTTCCCTCCTTCTGCCAGTTGTCACACTGCAGATTGAACGGCTGTCTTTCCTCCCCAGGGCACATATGGACAAATTTAGTGTAGAAAATCAGATGTTTACACCCCCCCCCCCAAATATCTACAAGCTGCGCCAGTCAGATGATCAGAGTGCATTGGGGTCATGACTGCCCGAGCTTTGTTCTGACCCACATCACTGCAAAGTGTGGGAAACGACTGTTCAGATTAGATTTCATGACTGTGAAGTTTATAATACCCCCAAAAAAACCTATTTGCAGGACAGATATTTTGCATCAGCCCTTGCTGAGCAGCTGTAACATCACCAGATGTCCACAAACCCTTCTCTTGCTCAAAAAAAAAACCGTGTTGAGAAACGGTACAGCTTGCTTGAGACAAAATAAAAGGCCAGTTTGTCTGGAATTCAGTTGTGCCCAAAGCTTTAAAGATAGGAAGTGCTGGGATAGAGTGCAGGAAGGAGACTGTGGACTGCAAGGTAGGTTGAAATGCAAGTAGAAGGGAAAGTCAGTTCAGAAGTTGGGTGATGTTGAAGGACAAGAGTTTGCAGACTGCTTACCACTAGAGACAGGGAGGGAGGGATTGAAATGAAGGGGAAAGGGGGGTCACAAGACTAGAAGCAGAAAGGGCATATCTTGAACTGAAAGATGGCAAGGGGCTTGGAAAGTGAGTGGTGAGAATGAGGGATTGAGTTATGTCCAAAGCTGAAAAATAGGAATGGGACAGTGTGGCAGGGGGGCATCAAATAGGAGGTGGTGTAGAAAATGTGGACCTAGGGAAGGACTGGAACAAAAAAACAAGAGGGCTGTCACTTCTAGAAGGTGGACAAGAAACAAAAATGGGGGAGAGTTTAGGCTCAGGGTTCAAGGGGCCAGAGAGGTGGGATGTGAACCTGATATCCATTAATTTGAGCTAGCTTGATCTTCTTTACAAAAGAGGGAAATAACCATAACTGCTGGAATTGTCCTGTACACTAGAGTTGCAAGTCACGGGATCTTGGCTGCAGCTTTCTAGGACACTGGCTGATTCTACTCATCGTGAAGGGCCCAATTGTGCTTCTGTTCGCTCTGTTCTTCTCTGACATCCTCATCCGTTTGAATTGCAGGTCTGGCTTCTTCGCTGCAGCTAGTTTCATGTCTTACCAACAGTGTGAGTTCAACTTTGGCGCAAAACCTTTCAAGCATCCACCGCCCGTTAAATTTAGCACCTTTAACAATTATGCCTTCCTGACAGCTGAAGAGAAAATAATTTTACCAAGGTAAATGTTTTCAACCTGTTGGAGCGTGAAACTGAAGAGCAGAGCTTTTCAGATGCTGTGAAGTCTTTGCAGATTCAGAACTGCCAAAAGTCTGCAGTGTTGCCCAGTACAGCTTGTCAACCAGGCTGATTATTTCCTGGACTGTTCTGGGAATTAATTTTCAGGAGGAAATACAAGGTGCATGTGGGGGAGGGGGAGGACATGGAAGACTACCTACAGTTCCAGGAGATGGTTTTGATACAGAATTCCGTGCAGATTCTGTGATTGATTCTAATCAGGCAAATGAGCTGTGCTTACATTTTGCCATAATTTTTCAGCTTCCACTGTTCAGGTTCTCAAATAACATTAAATGCATTTGAGGTTCGGTAAGGAAAAAGCAGCGGGAAGCAAATGGAGGAGATTCAGAGTCTCTTTCCCCAGCCAGTGAAGGCTAGCAATTTCTGGCAATGCTTTAAATGAAAACATTTAGATCTTCCTGGGGCTGAATTTTTTGCCAGGTGTTCCAGGTGTTCTATAGTATCCCACAGCACACTTGCAGGACCTTGATACACCAGTGAGCTGTAATTAAGGTCCTTCATAGCCATGACCACAAGTATATCTTTTGCTGCAAAGAGGTGGACGATTCCTGTGTCCTTAAAAAGAATCGGGTCCTCCTTGACACATGGAAGCATCCCCATTCGGCTTTCACCAGAGAACGCATAACCACACTGTCTTCTTTTTGTATAATCATTAGAGATTAATTAAACTGGAATTCATTCTAGCAGAAGCCGGTGATGTCTTTTGCTGAAGTTTGATATGTTCTTGAAAATACTGGATTAACGTGGTGTGACGTTTTCAGACATAGACGCCTGGCCTTGTTAAAGCAAGTTAGCATCCAAGAAAACTGCTGCACTCTTTGCTGTGACGAAATGGCAGACACCGAACTCAGGCCCTGTGGGCACAGGTGAGACGACCTGTTGTTTTTACAGCTCCCCAATTATCAAATCCTCATTCTGCCATGGAAGCTCACTGGGCAACCTTTGGCCATCCACACACGTTCAGCCTAACGTACCATACAGGGCGGCAGTGAAGATAAAATGGAGAACAACAAAAACTGTTTTGGGTCCCCATTGGAGAGAAAGAAGGGGGTATAAATGAAATAGAAATAGAGAAGTCTGATGATACAATTTTTCCTTTCTGGAGAGCAGCAATTGTGCGTGAGGTGAAGGTTTAAAAAGCAGGTGCGTTCTAATCTGGAGGAACCGGGTTTGATTCCCCACTCTGCCGCCTGAGCTGTGGAGGCTTCTCTGGGGAATTCAGGTTAGCCTGTGCACTCCAACACAGGCCGGCTGGGTGATCTTGGGCTAGTCACAGCTCTATGGAGCTCTCTCAACCCCACCCACTTCACAGGGTGTTTGTTGTGAGGGGGGAAGGGACGGATGTCCATAACAAAAGCTCTGCCCCAAATAGGACCTCCCTTCAATGTGGGGCAGAGCAGCAGTGGCGTAGGAGGTTAAGAGCTCGTGTATCTAATCTAAGAAAGAAGGGGGTATAAATGAAATAGAAGTACGATACAATTTCCTTTCTGGGAGCAGCAATGGCGTAGTGGTTAAAAGCAGGTGCATTCTAATCTTGAGGAACCGGGTTTGATTCCCAGCTCTGCTGCCTGAGCTGTGGAGGCTTATCTGGGGAATTCAGATTAGCCTGTACACTCCCACACACACCAGCTGGGTGACCTTGGGCTAGTCACAGCTTCTCGGAGCTCTCTCAGCCCCACCTACCTCACAGGGTGTTTGTTGTGAGGGGGGAAGGGCAAGGAGATTGTAAGCCCCTTTGAGTCTCCTACAGGAGAGAAAGGGGGGGATATAAGTCCAAAACTCGACACTCTTCTACTCAGTGTATAATCAGCCTAAATATGTGCATTTGATTGTTTTAATAAAAAGCACCTCTTGAATTTTTAGCTTCTACAAGATTTTAAGAATTCTTGGTTGCTGTTTGTCATTCACTAGAAGCTATCTTTCTGAAGTTCTTGAAGAAGAGTACTATATAAATCAGAAACTTGTACGTGATTACATTGATGAGAGTTGTCTTAGGCATCTGTCTCTTTCATTCCTTAGCGATCTGTGCATGGACTGTGCCTTGCAACTAGAGACCTGCCCATTGTGTCGACAGGAAATACAGACCCGAGTCCGACAGATCGCTCACATTTCATGACACCTGGAAAAGAGTCTCCTGGATTTTGCCTCTAATCCATTCCATCCAGTGCTGGAGGGCCAGAAGGGAGGGCATCCTGAACCAGTCGGTAGACTTTCTGAAAGCCCAGCCATGCCCTGGTTTTCATCCTTAACAAGAGCCTTTTCTCACCTAAGATGAAGATCTGTGAAATTGACTCCATTGCCTTAGAGTTGTGGGACCTTCTTTTAGCAGTAATGAAAGCTGGTTGGTTTGTCTATAGCCAAGACTGCTGAAGTCTCATTTTCTTTCTCTCCCCAACCCCCTACCCCTTTCTTTCCTCCGTCTTTCTCTGCTCCTCCTGTTTGCTGATCACAAGTTGAATATTTTGCACTGGAAACGTTATGGTTCATGATCCCCTAAAATGGGAACATATCCAGCTCTTGGACCTGTCCCTTTTATTTTGGCAGCCATCATGCACATGTAACAAAATGCCAATATTTCCTGGTAAATGTAGCTTCCTGCTGGTCAGCGAGACCCTCTGTACTTTTCGGACTGTTGACATGAAAATGTTCAAAGACTTGAAATCTACAAGAAGAAACTGATTTTGTACAGAAGGTGCAGAGACTATAGAAGAATCCATTTTTTTTACAACTCAGTGATTCCAAAGAACATTGATCCTTTTTGTTTTTTAAACGACAAAAACTTAGTGGTTATTTTCATTTGTAGTGTTTCTGATTACTTCAACTTCAGTATCTACATTTTTGTGAAAAGAAAATTAGTTTTTGGAAGGATTCCTTACAAGAATTACAGTTCTGGACTGGAGAATTTGTTATTCTGAGTATTTTTAAGGTACCATCTGTCATTGCTTTTTTAAAAAATTAAATATTAGTTCTTGCAGGCTCTGCACATTAAAAAAATATTGAGCTATATCAAAATCCAGAACGCAGAGCAAATGTGTTAGCATCATTTTGGATGAAAATGTTTGACTAGCAGTTTCACTGTCTAGGTTTGTGAAACTGCAGGGTTGTTGTTTCTTTAAAGCAGACTCTATCAAATTTTGACAGTTTTATTTTTATGTTGGTATGTGACCCTGTATCATGCATTCATGCTCTGGTTTTTCCATGTGCTTATGAAATGGCAGGGCTTTACAGTTGCTCGAGAATAGTCCGAAGAAATTCATACAGTTTGTACGTGTATGTGTGGTTGGGTGATAGGCCTTCATTCAAGAGGCTGCAGAAAAAAGACAGAGTTCAATTTCATAAGTACCTTGGCTTTCATTATTCAAACAAAGGTACAGTTTTAGCCCTTGTGGTTGTGAAAACAGACTTTAACTCGTATGTGCATAGTGCTCAGTGAGGTCTCAGAAGTAAGAGAAGTGGCTTAAAAAAAGCTTGCCCTGGATTGGGGTCTATGCCCTACATACCTCCTTGCTTTTGTCCCTACCCCAGGTGGGAGAACATGTCCATCCACGGTTCACAGGGGGTGTGAAATTCAGTATTTCTTGCTGCTCATAAAAGAAAAATTTAACTCTAGAGCGTGTGCACAACCTTAGAGCTGGTCCTTCCCAGTTTCAGTTCAGTTTTACATTTCTGACCCAAATACATTTGCTTGGAAATAAGTCCTCAATTTCATTTTTGTTGGCTTCTTCCTTTACAACCACTGAACAGAATTTCAAAAACTCTTTACAACCATTGACTGGGCTTTAGAAAATTCTGCAGCTAGTTCTGTCTTACACTGTGTGTCCCTGCACTTGTATTTTTCCCACTAGATTTTTAAAGCCGTTTATGATAGGAGCATGGATGGGGTGGGGGGCAGTAAAAAAAAGCCCACTGGCTGAGCTTCAGGTAGATTCTTCACCCTTCTTTTTCTCCTTAACATTGTTGTGATAGCTTCAATGGAACAACTGCCCAGAAACAAAATGACAGGTGCAACAATACAAAAAGGGGAGTCTTGCTAATAGCCACCTGGGGCATATAAATTATCTTTTTGCAAACATTGGTGTTTAACAGTGCAGGGAATATTAGTTTTGACAGAAGCAGCACTTAAATATGATTCTCTGTCGTGAACAGAGAATCCGCACCATTTGCGACAGTGGAAACATGCTGCTGCATTTCATTCTTTATGTTGGTTATTCTGGTGAGTAGCAACTGTCCATGGCCCCTTGCAAGAAAAGTTGTTTCTAATCCCAGGCGCACATGGATCAAACCCTTCTTGTCAATGGCCTTCCTAAATGGAATCTTTATTTTATCAAATTATTAAATCATTAAAAACATGTGGAATCAAACACTGGAGATCTTTTTTCAGCTGCAACAGAAGCATGACCAAGGGCCATCACAAAGACCTTGCTCAGCCTTCCTATAATTAACCTGGACTTGGCCTACAGGAAGGGAAAAGTCCATCTGGCTGTACTTTCTGTGACTATGAAAAGATAACGCAAAACTTAAGGGGCTAAAATAAATGGCAGTTTTATTAAGTAGCCTGTGGAACAACCTTAGCAATAAATGGATGTGTAACAAGCCAGTCCTAAATACATGTACTCTGACTTTCAACCAGGTGATGCTTACTCCTAAGTAAGGAAGGCAACAATAGCAACCTGGAACTGTTAAAAAGGCACATTTTAAAAAAAATGCAAGAGCAACTATGGTGAGTGATACCACTGAACTCATTTTCACCTACAAAACATCCCGCCTCCCCCCCAAAAACCTCTTTCCTGTTCTGTGTCAGCACTTCCTTATATATTATTTGCTCACTGGAACTGCCAATTGTAAAAGTTGGCAGAGGTGCACTTACACAAAGTTATATTTTTGGAGAGAACAGCCATATTCCAGGGGTGATACAGAACTATTATGCGAGTGAGGAAGAACTACCGCCACCCTACCTCGGTCAACGTTTTCATTTAATATGCAGCAGTTCTGATTCCAGCAAGTGCCCTCATCTTTATCGTGACGGCATCCAGAGATCCGAGATGGCAGAATAACCGTATCAAACTAAAAATCACATTTTGGGATGCCTCTGGAAAACATTCTGCAAATAGAAAAACGGCACTGGCAGTAAAAGGGTTTGCTGGTTTTCTTCGGGGGGCGGGAGGGAGGGGAGAGGTTAGCCACTATCTGCAGTTTGAGCAGATACCTGCACTCTTCCATTCTCACTTTGCACGTGTGAACGAGACTTCAGTGCATCGCGGTTGGGCTATTTTGAATCGTACAAAGCTCTGCTCCTCAGCAATTATTGCAAAGATCCCCAAGCAGACTAAGGATAGATATCGGCCTATCTATCCGCCGATCCTAAATATCAGGCCCCCTACGCGTTACATCTCCAGATCAGTGGGATAACACCATGTGGTAGATCAACAGAGCAAGGACCCAACCCGGCCTATTTGATTGGCTCTGCCTTTCCAAATTCCTCATTGGACAGAAAAAGCAAAGTCTCGCCCTGATTGGCACTTCGGTTTTTTACGCCGATTGGTCAGAGAACGAGGGCCCGCGGTAGCGGAAGCGGTCGTTTCCAAGGCAACCGAAGGAGGAGGGAAACGGTGATCCGCAACGGATCTTATGGGGGAGATCGAGACCTTTCCCCTTTCGTTTGGCTTTTGGAGCGAGCCGAAGGCATTGCCAGGAGGGCGGGTATGAGTTGGCTTTGGGAAGGGACGGGAGGAGCGAGGAGGACGCAACTCGGACTGCCTGGGTCCCCTCAGCAGAATGCGAGCCCCTCCGGATCAGGCTAAGGGCCTGTCTATCTCTAGCCCGTTTCCAGTAGTCCTCCCCTTCTGTTGCCCCAAGGAACTCAGCGACATACTGCCCCTGTACATGGGGACTCCGTTCCCGACACTTTTAGCTAGCAAGTCTATAAGTGCAGAGGGATGGCCTTGCTAGTTTGTTGCAGTCGGTACTAGAAAAGCCGTGGCACAGTGAAAACTATACAGCCCGGAAAACCCACAACAACCACCTGCGTTGAAAGTTGATTGAAAGTGCATTGTTCTGCATGTGTGGAAGGGGCCTGAGTGATATCCTAGCTAGCAAGGCAAGTAATGACAGCCCTGCTGGAGCCGGCTACCTAAGTATCCTGTTTCTACCTGTGGCCAGACAGATTTCCAAGCAGGGCATGAAGGCAGTTGCCTTCCTCTGATACCTCTTTCCTCTTGCCCCTAGTGAAGAGAACTGTCTTAAAATGAATTTATAGAGGAAGATGGGTCTACTTATGGTCCTTAGCTGCAACTGTTAAAATAGTGTATCAGTTTGGCCCACATAGTTATTGCGACTGGTAAGCCAATCTTTCTTTGTGGGTTTATCTAATTATTTTCCGAGCCACCTAAACTAGCGGTAGTCCCCTTACAGTGTGGAGATGACTTCTGTAAGTTAATGATCAGTCAGTATTTATTATGATAAGATTAGTTTAGCAGCACAGTGTATGCCCATATACAAAATTGAAATCCAGAGATTTAAATTCTTAACTGTATTGGGCTGTTAATAATTACACATAAAAGTTGATTTAATAACTTTTATGTGTAATTATTAACAGCCCAATACAGTTAAGAATTTAAATCTCTGGATTTCAATTTTATATATGAGCATACACTGTGCTGCTAAACTAATCTTTCGAATATCTGCTATTGGATGGACCAAGGTCTCAGCTCATTGTATGGCCCCTTTAGAGGTGACCTCATTGGAATAGTTTGCCAGGATGAGGTATGTGCAGAATCAGACCATCAGTATTGTCTGCTTAGAGTGGCAGCGATTCTCCAGGTTCTTGATGGAGTCTTTTATTTCAACTGGTTTGCTTTACTGGAGATGCCAGAGTTTGAATCTGGGGTCTTGTGCCTGCAAAGCTGGTTTTCTACCACTGAAACCATGGCCCCCTCCAAGTTACTACTAAGAGTCCCTGACATTAGACTTCCAGATCAGCCACATTGTTTCCTGGTAGCCTTGAACCTAAGACTGAGAGAAGGATAGCTGACATCCACTGGCTTCTTGGAAGGTGTTTATCATTTTGTTTTGTCAAACAGGTGGCAAAGCCGTGATGGAGACTGTAGAAGAAGAAAACTTTGGCATATCCATGTAAGTCTGTTATTGAAATTGTTTTTACAAGTTTAGTCAAGAGAAGGACCTGTAAAAAAAGGACAAGGAAAAACTTAATTCCTGTAATATTCAAAAGGAAGTTGGAACTGACATATTTCAAAGCCCTCATTTTCCCTGCATGCTCAGTGAACTGGGAGTTCTGTGTTTGGAACTTAATTCTCAGGCATGTGTGGAACCTGGTTCATATAGCAAAGTGAGGACTCTCTCCTGCCCTCCCCTGGCCCTATTTTATCTCCCTAAAATAGCCTCAGGAGCCTCTTTTTCCCTGTTACGGAAACTTGCATGTTGCGTTTCAATACATGTGAGTTTCCCCAGTAGGGCAGTAGCAGTTCCCCAGGGCCATTTCATGTAGTGAAAATAGGGCAGGTAGAGGAAAGGCACCCCCCTTGTACTAGGGAGGAATGAACAGTTATGTATGTACCCCTTTTGGGGAGGGAAGGCATGGTGAAGGCAATATTCATAATGAATACATAAAATATTGTTGCACAGGATGTTGAGTAAGCACCGGAAACTCCGCCTGTGGCAGGTTGCCATATTTCAGGTAAAAACCAATCCAGTTAGTGACTTATTAGACAAATCTTATTTTGGTGCTGCTTTGCAGAATTTTTTTCAAAAAAGAGTAAGCGAAGCAGGGCTCATGCTGGGCCAAGGCACTTTGCACAGTGGAAGCTTAGGTGACAGGACTGTTTCTCAGATATGCAGTAAGAGCTAATAGGGCCTGATGACAGAGCTCAATTCCCATGGTGGGCAGCTCTCTATGCACCACATCACACCTTTCAGTAGCAGTGACCAAGCCGATTTTAGTTACTGCATGGGTTGCAAGTGGTCAGTAGAGCAATGTTAACAAATAACTGCTGGATTACATGATACTACCACAGAGGAAACCAGGGGAGGTAGAATAAGAATCTGAGGTAATTTGTACAGGTCCTCCCCCCCTCCTTCAGTGACTCACGCCACCACCTTTTCACAACACACACAAAAAATAAGTTCATTGTCATCTCTTTAAAAGGGTTCAGGACTTGGTGGATAAGGTGATTAGCTGGGATGCCTAGAAGGCAGAACTAGAGACTGTCTGTCAGAGCTCCTGGCTCAGATCTCATATCAACAAACTCACTTTGGCAAGTCTCTCTCTGCTGCAGCCCCCACATCTACAAAATGGGGATAGTGCTGATTTTCCATGCAATGCTGTTGTATGTCTTACTGAGCTAAAGCCATATATTATGGTGATGTTTGTCTTGGACTCATGTGCGTTTGAAATCCCAGAATATACGTGATCTAATTTGCTGTTGCCCTGTTTAGTTCCTCCCCTTCAGATGCAGAATTTGATGCTGTTGTTGGATATTTGGAAGATATTATAATGGGTGAGTTTTGCTTTAAATAGTTCTCTCCAAAGAGGTTCATCGATCTACCTGCCATTTTTTCTCTCTTACTGTTATACGTGAGTACAGG
Organism: Sphaerodactylus townsendi; assembly: GCF_021028975.2. NCBI lineage: Eukaryota > Metazoa > Chordata > Lepidosauria > Squamata > Sphaerodactylidae > Sphaerodactylus > Sphaerodactylus townsendi. The sequence continues at coordinate 8,093,201 of NC_059438.1, forward strand.
AAAAGAATTGCATAATTTTAGTCACAGTAGAGATTCTTTATAAAAATCCGTCCTCTTCTGAATAAAATCTGTGATTTTTGTCATCTCTGCAATACTCAATTCTTTTTCATGCCAGACTGAAAATAGAGGTAGTGTTGGCTGTTAAGTTTTTAGCTGCCGTAAATAGATTCCAAGTAACTGTGGTGCTATCACCGCTGACTCAGGGTTACGGGTGCTGGGCTTCCCCTCGAAAGACAGCAAAGCTACTGTCTTCTGACTCAGTGACCACCCTGACTTTAATTTTACATCATCGTTTTGTGATTTCAGATCAGGACTTTCAACTCATACAAAGAAACTTTATGGATAAATACTACCAAGAGTTTGATGATACAGAGGAAAATAAACTAATTTACACTCCAATTTTCAATGAATACGTAAGTACACATCTCCTTTTAAAAAAAGTCACTCGTACATTTTGCACAGATGGACAAATTTGAGATTGGAGCCCACAGATCCGTTCTGTGAGTGGAGGGGCCTTTGCCTTACAGAAAAAGCTTTCTGATGTCAGAAGCCGCTTCTTTGATCAGTGGATGGTTCCTTCTACTGGAGGAAAGCCTCTTCTGGTGGAACTGTCTTTTTGCACTTAGACCAGAAACTTGCTTCTGTGCTTTGCAGCGATAGGCAGGTAGCTGGCTGATTCTCAAAATCAGACTCACATTACATGTGTGAAGAGGTGAGCTCTGACTTCTTGTTAGAGTGACACGAAAAACAGTTTGTTGTTTTCATTTCCACTAGGTCAGCCACTCTTAAGCTCCTTCCGCACATGCAGAATAATTCACTTTCAATCCACTTTCATAATTGTTTGCAAGTGGATTTTGCTGTTCTGCACAGCTGCAAAGTGCACTGAAAGTGCATTATCCTGCATGTGTGGAAGGGGCCTTACTTTGTGCCTTTAACAGCTGCCTGATCTACAGGCAAGCCAGTCTTTTCAGTGTTGAAATAAGCATTCCCATAGGCTTGCCTTGATGCCAATCAGGCATTTCTTCAAGGCACGGCCATTGGCCTGATCCAAAAGCGAGCAGTTGCAAAAGCTACTGGAACACTGACAGGGAATGTTTGCCATTGCTTGCAGCTTTTAGTTGAGTTCTGAATGTTGATATTTACTTTTTTTAAAAATGTATTGTAAAAACGTCTCTGCTTTTTCTTCATATGAAGTCTGAAAGGTTCCTAGGACATGGTACTGAGCCGAAATGAAAAATAACTGATTCTCTTGAAGCAGACTGAAAGCTTAAACAGACAAGACGAAGGTTACTTCAAAAATGTGCATTTAAAATGTTAATAGCAGAACAGGGGCGCCAGTTTTGAACAGCCCCAGGGTAACACTACTTCTATGTTGTGGATCAGTCATGATTGAGAACTGCCATTTTCATCTTGTCTGGATCCTGTTGGTATTTCAGTTTGACAGTTCAGCTGTTGCCTGAAATGTGAATGGACCCCAAACTCTGATCCAGGTCTTAGAGGTCTATCTAGCTTTGCTTCTTGCCTGTGCAGAGCATTGTTTTCCTTTCAAAGTTTTCTTCTGTGTTCTTCCGGTAGAAACCAGACTCTGCTTATTGTTCCAGATTTGCTTAATTGAGAAATATATCGAAGAGAAACTCTTGGACAGGATTCCTGGCTTCAACATGTCAGCCTTCACCTTGTCTCTGCAGTAAGTTAGATATTTCCGTAACCTCTGTTTGTTGTGAGTGCCCTGCTCCCTCCATCTTGCAATGCTTCAGTTACTTTTAGACCAGAGCTCAAATTTAGCCCTGCCTACCTGAGGGAGGAGCATCTCTGCCTACCGGGGCTCCCACACCCCATGTTTGAAGATCACCTGGGGTGAGTTTCTGAAGCACGTGGCTCTTCCTGTAGTGGTCCCCTGAGTGTGGAATAACCTCTCCTAAAGAAGTCAATTACATCCCACTGGTTGTGGTTGGTTTTCCGGGCTGTGTGGCCGTGGTCTGGTGGATCTTGTTCCTAATGTTTCGCCTGCATCTGTGGCTGGCATCTTCAGAGGTGTATCACAGAGAGGTGTGCGTTACACACTGTGTCCTGTGAGAAGGGAATGTTTTAGTGGGGTATACATTGTCATGTCCCCAGGTGGGGAACCAATCAGTAAGTGTTTGGATGGAACTTGCTATATAAAGGTGTGGTTGATAGTATAGTATTGCACCCAAACACTTACTGATTGTTTCCCTACCTGGGGACATGACAATGTATACCCCACCAAAACATTTCCTTCTCACTCGAACAGACTTCCCTCTGTGATACACCTCTGAAGTTGCCAGCCACAGATGCAGGCGAAATGTTAGGAACAAGATCTACCAGACCACGGCCAGAAAACCCACCACAACCAGTTGAATCTGACCATGAAAGCCTTCAACAATTACATCCCACTTTGGGTTTTCATTCAGACTCTTTCTGTTTTTGTACTTTTCAGTTGCTCTGTTTTGATTTTTCCATGTTTAAAATTTTTGCGATTTTCTTTTATGCCTTGTACATTATAGTACCTGTTCTTAGAAGCGTGATTCTGAAATCTGGAGGAATAAATGTTCCTTTTAGGAAATTATGAATGACTTCCTGTTTGCATTATTTGCTCATTTCACCTTTTTGTGTGTTGAGAAGTAATCCAGTTTCCTCTTTCAAGCAAGCCACCTTGGATCCCTTGAGGGAGAGAGTTTTTTAAAGAAGTAAAATCTAAATCTTTCTCTTGCAGGCAGCACAAGGATGAAATAGCTGGAGACATTTTTGACATGCTTCTTACATTTACTGACTTCCTGGCATTTAAAGAAATGTTCCTGGATTACAGAGCGGTGAGTACTCCAACGCTTGGATGGCATGCTCAACCTAGCGAACTGCCTTATGCAAAGTCAGTGAATCCACCAGTTACCAGTGTGTATCGTTATTTAGCAAGCAAGCAACAAAGCCTTTATTGGTATAAAAACAGAACAACAACAAAACACAGCAAACAATAGGATTTTAAAAGCAAAAAAGATAACATCAGGTAAATACAGATAGTTACTGACTCTGAATTCTTTCCATAACAAAGCTTGCAACCTCTTCACAAAAAAACAGAATCGGAGTTGTTCAGCAAGAGAAATAATCTGATCAAATAGGTTAACTCAGGTTGGAAGAGAGGATGTAAATTGCCATATTTAGCTCTAATTTTGGCAAACATGGTGCAATGTAATAGCTGGTGAGCCAGTGTTTCAACTTGGTTGATATTACAACTACATAAAAGTTTGCTGCATTCATTTCGATCACAGTTCCTTTTCCACAGGAAAATGCCGCGACACTGAGGCATTCCTTATTTGCTTTCTGCCTCCAGGAAAAAGAAGGCCGAGGTCTTGACTTGACCAGTGGCTTCGTGGTGACACCTTTGAGCAAGTCTTCTGTATCTCCTGCACAGAACAGCCTGCGCCGCTAGCCGTGACCTCCAAGCATCTGAGCTTGGGACATTGGGACCACAGCAGGCAGCAGTTAAAAGAAGAACAATGTACCAGACTGTTGAATCACCCTCCAGCTCAGCAGGCCCGGTAGCCTCAGCCAGTTGTGTGAATGGTTGTTTGTTTCTGCATGATTGGCAACTATTATCACTCCATCCTGCTTAGAACAATGGTCTTGTAGCTCTTGGATCTGCTCCGTAGCAACCAAACTGGATTTTTACACTGTGCAGAGATGATTGGTTGGATGGTGGCTCGCTTTCAGCAGGTGCTTCTTCGTCAGGGCCCTAGAGGAACGGAAGTAGTGTCTTGAACCTGTTGTGGGTTGAATGCACGTCCCCGGCAAGTTCTCAGAAATACACCTGTTCTGGCAAAAGCATTTTCAACATGGCTGCTAATGCCAAATTTTGACTTTTAACAGAAAGTGTGTGTGGTTGACATGAATATATATATTTATTTATAGCATGAAGCTATTCCTTGTTTTATTTTCTAGTAGCCATAGATGTGTGTCCCTCCCGTCGGCTGTCCTGTGACTTTGGAACTCAAGACCTCACCTAGTTGTAAACGTAACCATGTTTTGGAAATGCAGTGTTAACTTTTCGTCCTTCCTCAGCAGCTTTACACCACCTTTTTGTACTACCTACAGCAGGGGGCTCCCAACTCTGGCGCCCCAGATGTTCATGGACTACGATTCCCATCAGTCCCTGCCAGCATGGCCAGTATATGTGCTAGCAAAGACTACTTTTCTATACTGCAGTCACTTAGGGCAAATCTGTGCTACAGCTTTAATCTGGTTCAACCACCAGGGAGGTAACTTCTTTTTTCATAGAATGACAGTTCCTTGGATTCTGCAGAGAAGCATCATCATAGTTCAACTCAGCTTAAGTTTGTTGTCTACATATCTCTCTGTTGTACATTGAAACTCACGGCTTCTCTGGAGCTGTTTTGGGAACTGGTGAGTGAAGTGAAGGACCTAAACTCCAGAAGATTTTGAATACCTTCTAAAGCTTCCAAGATTTATTTAGGAAAATGATGGCTGCCAAGCTAGTTTGAGTCAGCTCTGTTGGAAGAATGATTGGATAAATTACCTGCGAATTTTTATCAGCGTTGGACTTTCGGAGATTAAAAAAAGAAAAGTAAATCACATGGAAAAATGTCCATTTTGGGGTGAATCTGTAAATTTGCATCTTGGCAGAATATTTGGGGAACCTGGCCTGTATTCCCATGGAAACAGCCCCTAGTATTTATCAGGGCTTTTCTTTCTGCGTCAATGGCTGACCCAAGTCACCTGATCATATGCACTAGTAGTGTTTGGCTATTCTTGGCCACACCCATCTGTGCCTGCTTTCCTCTCTGTGAGTTCACAGAGCACCTGCTAAAGCAGAAAGCCTGACTACTGCCATTTTGAATTGTGCCATGCAGCAGAGTAAGAAATTAAAAAACCCAAGATCTTAAGTGGTTCAAATCTTTCACATGTGGCTTACCTTTAGAATAAAGATTGGCACTGTGTGTGGCATTACAGTGGTAGCCGGTATCCCCCACCTCCCCCCAATATGTGTACTGAACGGGAGAAGATTTCTTTTTCAAAAGGTATCATGACGAGCGAGGCCATAACTATAAACAGAGCTGCGTAGATTTATATTTGGAGCCTTAAATCTTCGGTAATCGCTGGGGCACCACTTTAGTCCCAGACACCTTGTGTTCTGAATCTTTTGTGCAGATGCAATCCAAAACGGCATCTGTCTGGCAATTGCTTGCTTGTAATAAATCTTGGACCACTGGAGTTTAAAATCATAATGAAGATTCTGCCTGTGTTGTAGCATTTCCGTAGTTGCATTCAGTGAAGTTTTCAGGCTGATCTGAAATGAAGCAAACCACACATGACAAGAGAGACCAATTGCCATGTTCGCCCGTTGTTCATTCATGCAAGCTAATGTGTATAAATTAGGTATCCCCTCCACTGAAGGTGCTGGTGTATCAACATACATCATTACTGATGTTACAGTAAGCAAGTTATTTGCTTTGAAAGAATGCTAGCGACCTGTGATGTCATCTAACGACAGTATTGATGAGAGCAGCCAACATCCAATCCAGGTGCTGATCAAAACATAGATGCTAAGGATCCTGACCTTCCCTTCTATTTTCTCTGTTGGCACAAGTGCCAGTTTACCTTTAAAAGTGTTGTATTCGTTACCCACTTGGCAGTAATGCTTTGAGGTAACCGAGAAAAGGACTTGTCCTCTTTTTAACCATTCCTTCCCCCTAACAAAAATCTTGAGTGCATTGGATTAATTTTGGTACTGTCTGAAAGCCTCAGCTGTCCTTGGAGGGAACCTGGAAGAAACAGAGTATACAATTGCTACGGATACGCTGGCCATCAGGAATCTTGATGCAGGTTCTGGTGTGGCTTCTATGGATCATGTTCCGAGTGCGCAGTCTATTGAAGTTAGCTTTGCATCAAGCAAAGAGCTTTGCTCTTAGCTGAGGAAACCAGCTAGAGATACAAAATTGTGTATTTGTTTGCGTTGGATTAAACAACTTATTTCAAGTTCAAGACAGTCCTGTTGTCTGTTTGAATTCAGGCTAGGGGGAAACCAACCAAAGTGCTGCATTGCCTAATCATTTGCATGTCCTTTGATATTCCCTTTTGACCTGCAATGATGAAAGCAAAGGGTATTTAACTTTTGTCCTTGAGAATTATTCTCAACAAAAGTGCGTATTTGACCTGGGGGAAAGCGGGATTAATCTTAGAGAGAGCTCATTTCTCAACTCCACACCTGTGTCCCAGGTCTCCTTTTTCGACTGTAGAGTGTCAGTAGCTGAATGTATCTGCTCCTAATTTGGCACCCATTCCCCCTCCCCCCACATCCTTTTAGGGCATAGGTGTCAAACTCAGGCCCTCCAGGTGTTCATGGGCTACGATTCTCATCAGCCCATGCCAGCAGGACCAATTGGCCATGCTAGCAGGGACTGCTGGGAACTGTAGTCCATGAACATCTGGAGGGCCTGAGTTTGACACCTATGATGTAGGGTAACTGAGCTCATGGACTTTCTTAGATTGTATGAAACAGTCTTCAGTGCTGAGAAGTTGTATTTGCTGAAATTCTCTTATGAAAAAGTATACAAACTTCTGCATACTCCCGCAGAGGGTGGAATCAAGTACCTTTGTTCCCTTACAGAGTTGGGTGGCATGGATGCTGTTTGGTTAGAGCAGGGGTCCCCAAACTTTTTAAACCGGGGGCCAGTTCACTGTCCCTCAGACTGTTGGAGGGCCGGACTAAAAAAAACTATGAACAAATTCCTATGCACAAATGATTGTAAAATGTTTGATTTCACCTTTCAGCCTTTCTGTCATGGTCTGTTTTTAGAACAGTGACCAAAGTATGTCAAGTACAGGGTGGGCTCCAAATATTGTTGGGGAGGCTGTGGAATACCTTCCCCTGTAAAAAAAAAAAAAGAGCAGAAATTTCCCAATGAAGCATTCCATCTAACCCAGCATCAGGTATCTTCCTGGGTTCTTTCCTCCCTAGCAGCCAGCGAGCGATTCGCCAGCCTGGCTGATGCCAATGGGAGTGAGGCGGAACAGAAAGCCTGAGAGCAACACCTGGAGTAGCCGAGAGGGAAGGGCGGAGCAGGAGTTGCCACGTGTAAGGTTTCCAACTCTGGGTCAGAAAATTCATGGAGATTTGGGGGTGCCATCATGTAACTGCAATCAACAGCCGTTGGGGCCGGTTCCTCCTCTCCCTCGAGCCCCCACTGCACATGAATGGAGCCATTGCCGCCATGGCTGGCGGGCCAGATAAATGCCTTCAGGGGGCCACATTTGGCCCCCGGGCCGTAGTTTGGGGACCCCTGGGTTAGAGGGAAAGGCAACTGGTCAGAAGCTGTTATAGCTGGACGGCTTGTAAATGCCACTAACTTCCCTGCTGTCTCTGCAAGAGTCGTTTATCCTTAAACTTTGGACTAAAAACCTGCCCACAGACAAAAGCAGAAATGTAGCCGCTGTACTGTCTGTTTGCTGCCCCAGTGTTAAGACTTGTAGAATTCAAAAGGGATACAGAGTGCCCAGATCACAGTAGATACTCTGCACATGTTTAGAAAGAAACCTAGCAGACCCACCCAGAACAACATGAAACAGCCCCAGGTTGTGCTGCAGTCAAGCAAAAGAGGTCAGAGAGGAAGCTCCGGTGCTGACAAAAAGGTCAGATTTAGACACTTTTAATTTAAAACAGAACTTGTCTTTCCAATTTTTTTTCAGGAATCAATAATAAAACAAAACACGTGCTGCATAGTTGCACCAAAAGCTGTGTGTCATCCCTTCTAAGTACCACACGCATTGAGTTAAATATAAATTATTTACACATTAAGCTGCAGGCGGCTGGCCTAAGGCAAGACCAGGCTTGCTTGTTTTAGTGGATTTAGTGTGGCCGTGGCTGGAGATGGGGATGCTTCGGGCTAATTCACAGAGGCACACTGAAGTGGGCCACACACACACCCTACCCTCCAGTCCAAAGTTGCTAAGAATTCATATTCTGCTTCCAGCGCTGCTCTGAGGGTTTTTGTGGGTCAGTGCACACATGCAGCAATCACCCCTCAACCTCTGTGCAGGCATGTTGTATGCTTGGAACAGGGGTGTATCGCCCAGGGGTACATGGGGTCAAATGTCCCCGGGCTGCAGCCATTAAGTCACCGGGGTGGGGGGGTGTAGAAAATCGCCCCCACAACCATCTCCTCCCTCCCTGGTCCATACACTAACTTCAAGACCTCATGCAAAAAAAATTGTTTGGAGTGGGAGGGGGCGGAAAACTCAGATTTCGCAGCAAGCTACATTTTCCCCAGATCCGCCTCTGGCTTGGAGGCAGTGTGCCTTTCTGGTGACTATCCCAAGGGTAGCAGACCCCTATGGATGTGGGGCTAAGTACACCTTTGCTCCAGTCCTGTTGGCCTATTCTTGAATATTAAGAAGGTTTTGGGAAAGCAGGACACAGGAAGATGGTTCACCCTGGAGCGTTGAGCATCGGAGCCGTTCTGCATATATGAATTGGCCACAGATCTAACACCACTGCTGGGACTGCCCTGTTTGGTTCTAGTGCTTTCTGAACTTTCTTGCATTAAACCAGGAGCCTCTAACAGCTGTTTGATGCACGCTGTGGCTCACTGGACACATGAGTTGCCATGTGCTGAAAGCATCACAGCAGAGGTAACAACAGGTGATGTACAAGCTCTGCGGGCAATAGATCTACGGTGGGGCCTGTTCACATGCCTGAGACATAGCATGCCAGTTTGAACTAGGCTGGAAGTGATCTCTTGCAAGACAGGAGAGGGACTCATCCTCCACGCATTGGTACACGGAGCCAATTAGTAGAAAGTAGTGAAAAGCACTGATCTAAATCTAGATGGCATTAGAACGCATGCTGCATTTGTGGCCCAGGCCACGCGAAAGGTGGGACCAGGAAGAGTGATTGAGCTGTACTCGATCTGGATGTGAAAGGAAGAGAGGGCAAGAGAGAACCCCAAGGCACCATTAGCCGCTCCCCTGCCCTGCCGCAGAGCCGTCCCATTGGCCCATGTTGATTCAGAGCAAGCAACAGTTCTTAGGTGTGATTAGGAAGTGTAGCTTGACTGGTTGCTGTGTTGCTTCCGTATCCTTTCCAAATGCGAAAGCTGAGACAGGCACTGACCCCGTAGACGATCATCACCAGACACGCAAAGAACTGCAATGAATAAGGAATTGACACATCAGTTGTCTCAGCAGTTACAGAAGAATCATAGAGTTGGAAGAGACCTCAAGGGCCATCAAGTCCAACCCCCTGCAATGCTGGAACACACAATCAAAGCACTCCTGACAGATGGCAATTAAGACCCTCTTTAAAAACCTCTAAAGAAGCAGAGTCCACCACACTCTAAGGTCGTGCATTCCACTGTTAAACAGCCCTCACTGTCAAGAAGTTTTTCCTGATGTTTAGCTGGAATCTCTTTTCCTTCACCTTGAACCCATGACTCCTGGTCCTAGTCTCTGGAGCAGCAGAAAACAAGCTTGCTCCTCCACCAACATGACATCCCTTCAAATATCTTACCATGGCTATCGTGTCCCCTCTTAACCTTCTCTTCACCAAACGAAACATACCCAGCTCCCTAAGTCTCTCCTCGTAGAGCATGGGTTCCAGACCTTTTGCCATTTTGGTTGCCCTCCTCTGGACCCATTCCAGCTTGTCAATATCCTTATTGAATTGTGGTGCCCAGAACTGTACACAAAAAGATCCCAGTGGGCAGAATGAAGCACTTTCAATCCACTTTCACAATTGTATTAAAGTGGATTTTGCTATTCTGCACAGCTGCAAAGTGCATTGAAAGTGGATTATTCTGCATGCACAGAAGGGGTCTAAGAGGTTGCTGGTCTCCAGAGGGAGGAAGACTTTTATCTGATCTTTTCAGCTGGAGATGTTGAGGATCAAACCTGGGAACTTCTGCATGCAAAAGACATGCTCTACCACTGAGCCAGGGCCTCGCCTCAAAGAATCAAATGCACCCAGGCTATCAGTACCATCAACATGCCTATGTGTCTTTTTCTCTGTCTCTAAGAGGAGGGATTCATCCTGCAGCTGAAAAACCAGGTAAGTTAAGACCAGGAAATATTAAAAATGCACTTTCTTTTCCCTGAAAAACAGCAGGTTGCTTGCTCTTTATGGCACGAGAAGGAGCATTCCGGGCATCTGGTGGCTGGCACAGAGGCAGGCGGTAGGATATGCAAGGGAGGGGAACAGCGAGGAAGAAGTATATGATGTCGTCCCAGCTGCTTTCCCTGTTACTGAGTATTAGCTCATTGCTGGCAGTGCACATTCTGAACCAGGACACCAAACGATGGTCCAGAAAGCCAGCCCCGTTTTGTTTTGTGCAGATGGCAGTGAGAGAGGGAAGGTTACTGGGGCAAACAGAGTCATCATCCTGGCCAAGCAGTGATGAAGGAGGAGCCGAGGGACATAATGAGGAACCACTGGGCATAGCAGGGACGGAGGCCAGCAGAACGAAAGGTGGCCGCACGCAGTTACCCACCGAGGCGGCCGCTCTTCTGTTGTAGTCTGGCGAATGAGGCCAGGAGTAAAGCTCGACAGATGTGGCGCTCGTTACAAAAGCCGTGGCGTACAAGACGGAGGCTGCAGCGTTGAAGACAAGGAGCTGGGAGAAAAAGAAGAGCAAGTTTGGAATGAGTCTGGAACTGTTTTAGGCTGCCTTTGAGGGAGCAAATCTCCAAACCTGAAAAGTTCCTGCCCCGCCCTGCTCAGCACTCACAGAGGATGCGTGATTAAGGGGCCGGAGAATCTTTTCTGTGTGGAAGGGCTGAAAAGTCTGGAACTTGTTGGTTTAGAAAAGGGGAAACGTGAAAGAGGTTTACAAAATTATGCAGGGGGTAGTGAGAGTGGACAGATAACTTTTCCTTCCTCTCAAAACTCTAGAACTCGGAGAAGGGACAGACAATGAAATTGATGGGCAGTAAATTCAAGATGGACAAAAATGAAATATGTCTTTACTCAGTGGGTGACTAAAATGTGGAGTTTGCTGTCAGAGGATGTAGTGATAGCCCTGGGCTTTAAAGGGGAATTAGATTCATAGAGGTATAGGTTCATCAGTGGTCATGGTGACTGAAGGGAGCCCTAACACATTAAACACGTCACCCACTAGGCTAGTGGGTGACGTGTTTAACACTTTCTCCCCAGTTCTGATTTGAGCAAGGAAGTGAGTTTGTGATGTCAAAATAAGCACCAGCCAATCAACCACATCTGGCAGTTTCTCAAAAAAAAACCCAAATGGTTGTGTTTTTTTAACAAAGGGGAATAATAGAATTATAGAGTTGGAAGAGACCACAAGAGCCATCAAGTCCAACCCCCTGCCATGCAGGAACACACAATCAAAGCACTCCTGACATATGTTCATCCAGCCCCTGTTTAACAACCTCCAAAGCAGGAGACTCCACCACTCTCCCAGAAAGTGAATTCCAGTAGTCTCTCAAAGGAGGAGGATGGGTAATTAAATAACCATAATTCACAAGCCACTGTTTTTAAAAGGCCCGCCTGAAAACACCAAGGAAGAGCTGAGACCATCAGTTTACGGCACGGTGCAAACTATAAAGCTGAAAAGTTGCCAGGTTCACACCCCAGTGAAATTTTGATTTTCAAGGTGGCTTGAATGATATTTATGTATTACAACCTTTGGATTTTCAAGGTGCCTTGAACACCACGTTGCCAGTAGATAGGGTGCAAGATCGAAATGCTCTTAGTGAACACTAAAAGCATTGCAGGTATTCTGAAATCCGCAGGCATGGAGCCACATTAGTTTGTCAAACAACGGCAGAATAGGATGTTCTCTGGTCCAGTACGCTTGACTGGTTCGCCCTGAAAGCATCAAGTCGGTGCTTTCTGGCAGCAGCGAATGCTTCAATGGCCTCTGGGTTATGAAACGTGCAACAATGTCAGCACTGTTCAATCCCTGTGCTTGTCTCCTGGCTGGACACAACAGAAGCAGAAAGGCTACACTTCTGCAACACCCCCGTCAGAGTTGTTGACCCAGGGTATTTTCAAATGCAGATGCATCTTCTGATCACTCAAGACATAAATTATGACAACAGTTTTTAGGGCTGCATTCAGCTAAGTTATTTCCAGAATGGAGAGGAAAGGTAGGCAAACTGCTCCCCAACACTCCTAAAGAAATCAAGCAGTTTGGCTTCACTGAATGGCTTCACTGAAACAGAAAGCTGCTTCCCGGCACTCCTAATAAAATCAACCAGTTTGGCTTCACTGAAGCCAAACTGGTTGATTTTATTAGGATTGCCGGGAAGCAGCTTTCTGTTTCTCAGAAGAAAGGAAGGGAGAACCGTGCCTTGCCTTTTAACTGTGGTTCTTCCCACTGTCCACTAGAGTAATAGGGCTGCCCTGACATCCAGCCCCACTGAATGGACTTGTGTAGGATTCTAAGTAGGCATGCGTAGAAATGCTGCTGATTTTCCTCTTCCTTTGAGAGATCACTGAATCCCTGTCAGAGCTTCTCCTGAGGATTCCTCTCCCCCAGGTGCAGCATTTGGGTTGCTGCTGGGATTGGCAAATTGTGCTTAAGTCCATTTAAGGGAGAGTTTGCATCACTCTCTTAATTGCTGTCTGTCCACCCCTGGAAATTCTAGGCAGGATCCAAGTCATCGGCCACTTCTGCACGTGCAGAATAATGCACTTTTAATCTACTTTCACAATTGTTTGCAAGTGGATTTTGCTATTCCACACAGCTTCAAAGTGAAAGTGGATTGAAAGTGCACTATTCTGCATGTGCAGAAGGGACCATAGTCTCCGCTGCAATAGGCAATACTAAGTTGGAGTACAAGGCCATAGAGTCTACCCTCCAAAGCAGTCATTTTCTTCAGGGGAACTGGTATCTGTAATCTGGAAATCAGTTGTAATTCTGGGAGATCTCCAGGCCCTGCCTGGAGGTTGGCAATGGCCTCAAACAGTGGTGACCACTGCTGTTGTTTTAAGACAGAAACCTTCGTCCACTGAGACATTCCCTGGCCTGTGTGGGGAATTTTAACTGATTGATTCTTGTCATTTCTCTAATATTGACTTTGTCACGTTTTGTAAGATCTTGGTTGTGGAAACCACCTCTGCACAACAACCCTGGAAACCGTCTCTGCACAGCAACCATCTCTGGACCTCCCTGGTGGCCGCCCATTCAATTACGAGCCAGGGCTGTGTCTAGTTAGCTTCTGAGAGCTAATGAGATCAAACCTGCCCAGGCAACCCAGGTCAGGGCTCAGGCTCAAGTACTCACCACAATAGGCCACGGGATCATGTAGAGTTTCAGCTGAAGCTGGAAAAGGTACATCGCAAACAATATGACCGTCACCATCCAGAAGAAGACAGCTACAAACATCACCCAGCCGTAGGAAGGGTAGGGCTGGTAGTATGTGTCGGCAATGAGGGTCCACACCAAACAGCCCAGCACCTGCAGAACACAATTGGAAAATGGTAACATTTTTATTTAGTACATTTTTATCTCACCTGGACCTCAGGGCGGTGCACATCATTCTCTCTTTTGTCCCTGTGAGGCAGGTGAGGCTGATTGAGATGGATTAGCCCATGGACACCCAACAGGCTCCATGGCACAGCAGGGATTCGAACCCGAGTCTCCCCAGTCTTAGCCCAACACTCTAATCACTACATTGTGGTGTAATGGTTAAGAGCAGATGGATTCTAAGCTGGAGAAGTGGGTTTGATTCCCCACTCCTCCACCTGAGTGGCAGAGGCTTATCTGGTGAACCAGATGTGTTTCTGCACTTCTCCATTCCTGCTGGGTGACCTAGGGCTAGTCTCAGTTCTCTCTGAACTCTCTCAGCCCCACCTACCTCACAAGGTGTCTGTTGTGGGGAGAGGAAGGGAAAGAAGCTTGTAAGCCACCTTGAGTCTCCTGACAGGAGAGAAAGGTGGTGTATAAATCCAAACTCTTCCTCTTCTTCTACATGACGTTGGCTTCCCACACAGAAAAAAAGCACAGCTGGCTGATGAACTCCAATGTATCCAGTGTTGGAAGTGAAAGATTTTGCACTGCCTCTCAACCTCAGACTTTAGAGAGGGGCTTGACTATAGAGTTAGAGAGAGAGAGGGGTCAAGGCACTGGGCATCCTTTCTCTACTGCTCTGACACAATCCCCTTGATGTGTAGAGTAGACTGCAAGTCTCAGGAAATGTCCTTCCTTCCTCCTCTTCGTACCTCCACTCACATGTACATTCTGTTCTCCATCTTGCAACCAAGGGGGTGGACCGCAATGCCTTCCATTCTGGTTAGTTAGACTAAATCAAGGAACTATATTTACTATATCTTATCCAGAAATGGAGATCCTATAATAAACCAAGTATGTTAGTTGGAATAGATAAAAGACTGAGCAATTTTGTTCCTGACACACGTAGAGTGAGCTTTGCCATGCATAATAACCTTTGAGCACTCTTCTGAATCCCTTGGTTTTTATACTTATATTTTAAAAAATCTATCATACATACCTGAGCTACCCATGTCAGAGCAGGAGGCATTAGAGTCCTGGGGGGAAGGGGGTTCTGTAATAAAACAGACTGTACCATTTCATGCTTCAGATGAGGGATATTTTAACACTCCATTTCACAGAAGGTCTGCTATAAGTAGAAAACTAGTCAAGCAACAAAACAGCTGAGCTGGAACCTTTTCCTCTAACATTCTATGTTTTTTAATTGCATGGATTTTGGGGTGCATTGAAAACCTACAGCAGGATTGCACAGAATTGTACCCCCCTCCCCATCATCTTGTGTGCATGGTGGTGGAAACAGCCGTCAAGTTGAAGTCAACTTACAGCAACCCCTTACGAACAGAGGTGGTTGGCCAGTGCCTGTCTCTGGGCAGCGACCCCACGCTTGCTAGGTGGTCTCTCATCCAAGCAGCCTGTGGCGTAGTGGTTAAGAGCAGGTGCACTCTAATCTGGGGATCCGGGTTTGATTCCCCGCTCTGCCACTTCAGCTGTGGAGGCTTATCTGGGGAACTAAGATTAGCCTGTGCACTCCAACACACGCCAGCTGGGTGACCTTGTGCTAGTCACAGTTCTTCTGAGCTCTCTCAGCCCCACAGGGTGTTTGTTGTGGGTGGGGGGCGGGAAAGGAGATTGTCAGCCCCTTAGAGTCTCCTTACAGGAGAGAAAGGGGGGTATAAATCCAAACTCTTCTTCTACTAACCAAGGCTGACCCTGCTTAGCTTCTAATGTCTGACAAGATCAGGCTAGCTTAACTCAAGGCCGTTTGTGTAGACCAGATCGAATCCTGGCCACAAGGAGCATTGAGGCAGCTGAGGCAGCTGATGCAGGAGACAGAGTTCACGGCGCTGGCATTCTCCAGACTGAAATGTGCCCAGAGCCACGCTGCTGCTCTGATTCTTCCCCCAGCGCCTGTACTCAGCCCCTCAGGGTCCATTTCCATGGTTACCCAGGCACCACGGCCTATTCTGACCTCCTCAGTGAAATAGGAGGCCCTCTGGAGCCCCCTGTTCTTCCTGCATGGAGTGTGTGTGCGAGAAGGAGGAGACGGGGCCCCTAAGGGGCATCAGCCACAGACTTCCTTAACACCTGTGGCCCCTATGCAGTCTGGTCTCCCACAGTTCCTCTTGCCTGGTGTGGGTGGGTGGGAGTTGGCTCTCCCTTGCTAACTGGCAGTCTGGCTTAGGGCCAAGGCACATCGACAAGATGTGAGATAGAATCTCCCAATTAGAAAAAAATACAGTTGGGGCAGGGGTGACATCATCCCAGGCACTCCCCCCTCCCCCTGGCACTGTGAAGAGATGGCAGCATTTCATGAAAGGAGAGAGAGAGAAGACACCCTGGGGCTCTTCTGAGTCATGAGTGTTTGGCCCTTTGTATGGGTTGGTTCAAACGATGACGGAAGGCTCGGAGACATGAAGCCAAGTCAGGTCAACTCTGACTGGCAGCAGCTGTCCAAGGTCCTTGACTTTCACTTGCTGCCTGAGACTTTTAACTGGAGGTTCTGAGGACTGGACATGGGACTTTTTGCAAGCAAGATAGGTGCTCTACCACTGAGCCACAGTCCCTCCCTACAGGTCAGACCAACAGTCTTTCCCATCTAACCATGCTGGAGATGGGCTGTACACTTTTTTAAAAAAGCTCTACAGTTAACCATTCATTCCTATTAGCTGAAACCAGGGAATGGAGAAGATGATATTTTAGGGTGACGGTACAGGTGCCAGCCAATCAGTGCTGTCCACTCCCTACTTCTACACAAACTTTGCTAAGTGGAAAGAGTTCCCTCCTTTCTTTCTCAGAAGTCTGCCTAGAAATAAAAGAGACGTCTGGACCGAATGCAGCAAGGAAGTTTTCAGATGGGATCCACAACCCTAAAAAGTCACATCTGCCTCAGGCTAGCCTTATATTTACCTCTCCCCCTGCCCCAACTTCAACCAGAAAAATACTTGCTACAGAACGTTCTCATACTAGATATTGAGTCTGACTGTTTGCCCTGATCGTTTCACTGAGACTGCATGAATTCAGACCCTGTTTTCCAAATGTAAGAAGCATTTAACTACAGTTCAAAGATTTGAGACCACTGCAAATCCTCCTTGTCATAAAGTACTGAAAACAGTTTCCTCCTGCCTGTCTTTCTCCTCTGAAGCCACTGCCAGAGAAGTAAATATTTCACGTCAACGATAACAGAACTCCACCCCAATTCTGCACCAAGAATCATGTTCATGTGGCATCGTGTATTCTTACTTTTCTCACCATTCTATTTCTGCTACACATTGGAAGAGACAGAGAAGCATAAAGGACACCAAAGTCTGAACTGCATCACCAAAATCCTCTTCAGAATCCATGGCGCTTTCATCTGACACAACCTGACATAATAAGGACCATAACCTTGCTGTCTTTTAAAAATAAACATTCTCTCTCTCAAGTAAAATCAACGGTTCTGAGAAACAATCAATACAAAATACAATCACATAAAGTACAGTCCACAAATCCTGAAACATTTAAACTCAGTTAAGAATATCTTTCAGCATTTCATATTTGGCATCTTTTATTTAGCATTTAGCATTTCTATCTTACCCTCTTGGGTGGGTCTCCTCATATAGCAGTAGTGGCATAGTGGCTAAGAGTAGGCGTACTCTGATCTGGACGAACCAGGTTTGATTCCCCGCTCTGCCACCTGAGCTGTGGAGGCTTATCTGGGGAATTCAGATTAGCCTGTACACTCCAACACACACCAGCTGGGTGACCGTGGGCTAGTCACAGTTCTTCTGAGCTCTCTCAGCCCCACCCACCTCACAGGGTGTTCGTTGTGAGGGGGGAAGGGAAAGGAGTTTGTAAGCCCCTTTGAGTCTCCTACAGGAGAGAAAGGGAGGGCTATAAAATCCAACTCTTCTTCTTCTATATGGTGTAGAGGAGAGAAGAAAAGAAGGGAAGGGAAGGGAGGGAAAGAGAAGAAAAGGGAGAGAGGGTTATGTGCCTGTTCCTCCCCCATCACATTTGTTTTCCTTCTGGGGTTTATGAGGTTGAAGTCCACTCAACAGAATTTTAACAAGAGCATCTTAAAAGTCTCTCTGTGTTGGAAGCATGATCCATCTGCCCTTCACATAAGCAATCTCTGCAGGTGCAGAAGGGTTTGCATAAGGATAGCAGAGCCCTGTCCCTCTCTCCTCCCCTTCATGCGGATGGAGTCGTATGTACATGGGAGGCCGTGTACACAGACTACATTTCCCTCCAGCCATCCCACTCATCCAGTATTCAAGTTCAAAGTCCAAATATCTGGTCAAAGAGAGAGCTGGACAAAGACAAAGGAAGTGCCCAATGGTGAGCCTGACGTGTACCGAAGGGGAGGAGGGAGCTGGGTTCTGTGGAAACCTTTGACGACCAAGCCTTATGCCGACAGCTGTGTGAGAATGGATATAGCTTGTGGTATAATTCTGAGATTCAGTTGCTGGCCTTTGAGTCAGTCTCTCCCCACACCCCAAAAGTGGCCCCACACTGCCAGTTTCTTAATGGTGTGTGAAGTTTACTAACAGCTGTCTGGTTGTGTATAGATGTCTTGTCTCTTTGAGGGCACCCTTGCAGGCACAAGGTTGCTTGTGCTGCTGTTTGACCTGACATTTTGCACCTCTGACTTCCCTTCCACTTTTAAAATCCTCTCCTCCTTTCTCTCTTTTCATCTTTCTACCCTTTCATCTATCCCTTCTCCTTTCTCTCCTCTTTTCATCTAACGCTCCATCTTTCTCTCTCTCTTTCTCTTCTTTCTCCTTTCTTTTTTTCTCTATTTCTTCTTTATCTCCTTCTTTCTTTATTTATTTTCTTTTCTCTCTTTGCATCTTCTCCCTAGTACTTGGCTAAATGTGGGACTTAATCGAACGTAGACAGGGATTCTACAAGGGTTCACTGGAACGTCGGAACAAGGCAAATAATATAAGGCAAGTTCCCACACTCACATGCCAGCCACTGCGACTGACACCTTGGGAATGCCTCACTGAGTCACACCCAAGCTTCAGTCACAAACAACCAGTTTGGCCCCACTTAGGCCACAGCTAGGAGGTGGCTCCCCCCCCCCCCCCACTCCCATTCTCTAGCACAAGCGGCCCATGTTTGTGATCATAAGTCAGGCACACATCCATTCCATTTGCTACTGACAAAACAGTTGCCAACTCCAGGTCTGGAAATTCCTGGAGGGTTGGGGGCTTGGGGGGCTGAGTAGGAACCTCAGCAGAATATATAGTCTACCCACCAAAGCAGCCATTTTCTTGAGGAGATTTGATCTCTATAGTTTCGAGGTCTGTTTTAAAGCCAGACGAATTCCAGGTCCCCACCTGGGAGTTGGCAAGCTGTTGCTGACAGGGAGCAGCACGATGTCATTCAAGCAGCTGCCTGGCCCCTTGATTTACCACCGGCAGCTCTACAAAAGTCTTCATTGCTTACAGCCATGAAAGAATTGCTGTTCAACCCCCCTCCCCCCCCCCCAAAAAAAGACATTGTTTGTCCCCAACACAAACGCTCTGGCTCCCAGAGTTCCTGCCGTTCCTTCGGTCTGGACAATGGCTTCTTTTATGTCAGCCGTTTCCATCCCACAATAGTCGTGTGTGTTAAAAAAAAAACACACTAAACAAATCAAGCGAAGAAGAAAACCGGAGCAGTCAGTTCAGGAGGCCAAATGCACACAGCTGAAAAGCTGTGTTTCGCCTTTCATGGGCCTTGAAGAAGTGACAGACGTTTGAGGTGCCGATAAGGACAGTGGACCCTGGGGGAGTGGACATCATTACACATTTCAAGGGGTGGGGAGGACACATTCACAATTATGGCTCAAAGCTCTTTTTGCAGATTAAAGATTAAATTTCAAAGATTACGTATCAAAAGAGCAGGCAAGACGTACCTTCCTCACATGGTTGCTGAGGTAAATAAAATGGAGGTGAGGAGAACATAAGCCATTTGAGGTTCCCACTGCAGGGAAAGGCAGGGAAGTAAATTAAAAAATAAATACATGAGGACCAGCCAGACCAAACAAACAATCCCTCTGGTTGCTCTGGGAGCAAGTAATGTTATCATAGTTGCATAGCTAAGACTTATTCGGATCCAGGCCTCTGAAATGAAGAGGCAGAAGCTCAGAACTCCACCTGCTCTTAAAAGATCACTCCAAAACCTCCTCCCTGTGCACCTTATGTTTTCTTTTCTTTTCAGGCTCATTTGTGATGCCACTGTGAGGGGCATGCAGTGGCGTAGCGCCAAGGGGACGGAGGGGTGAAGTCTATAAAATTATGCATGGGGTCGAAAATGTTGACAGAGAGAAATGTTTCTCTCTTTCTCACAGTACTAGAACAAGCGGGCATACATTGAAAATGCTGGGGGGAAGAATTAGGACTAATAAAAGGAAACATTTCTTCACGCAACGCGTGATTGGTGTTTGGAATATGCTGCCACAGGAGGTGGTGATGGCCACTAACCTGGATAGCTTTAAAAGGGGCTTGGACAGATTTATGGAGGAGAAGTCAATCTATGGCTACCAATCTTGACCCTCCTTGATCTGAGATTGCAAATGCCTCAGCAGACCAGGTGCTTGGGAGCAGCAGTGGCAAAAGGCCATTGCTTTCACATCCTGCATGTGAACTCCCAAAGGCATCCGGTGGGCTACTGAGAGTAGCAGAGTCATGGACTAGATGGACTCTGGTCTGATGTTCTTATTGTTTAAACTATATGCTTTTAACCTGCATTATAGATTTTATGTCTGTCTGTCATTGTCATAAGATTGTCTTATTAAGTTGTAAGCTGCTCTGAGCCCAGCCTGCCAGGAAACAATGAAATACAAATTGAATAAAACAAATGAATAAAACTTCCCATCCACAGCACTGTCTACCTTATAGGGCTGGTATAAAAACTGCAACAAGGTAATATGTGCAAAGCTCTTCATATGCTGAAAGAGCTCTGCAAATAAATGCCAAAGTTAAGATGCTTCTATGTGGGTGCTTTGTGCTGCCCGGGCTTCCTGAATGCTGCACTGTTTTCAGGAGCATCCTTTTGCTTCAGTGTTTTTCCATGCTCTGCTGTTGTAGGAGTGCATATGTGCAAGTCCTGACTACATCTGTGCTGTTCCCTTTGGCCTGTGTAGCTGCCACCTCCCACGCTATAAGCCTCTTGGTTTGTTTTAAAAGGGAATTGCTAGCTGAAAATAGCTTGATAACATTCTAACGATCTATTGCAACCAAGTATTAGATCTCAGCTTACATTTTTAAAAAGCAAGCCTCCAGTCCTTTTTCTTGCAGAGTTGTAACGGGAAAGGTGCATAACAAATGGACCAGATAAATACTTTTGCTCTCTCTCATCTCCCTCCCTCTTGGGGATCCTGTGGCAGTTCGCATGCTTTCTACCCTGTATATTTGTTGATAAAGCAAATACTCCTAAAACACTATCAAAGCTCTTTCTTTTAAAGGGAACCAGCCGAGGTAAGCACTACCCTTAAACTTCTTACTCCTCAGAGTAGTGGGGTGGGTATAACAGTACGATAGAGCAATCATTACAAACAACCATTCTCCCAAATCAGTGTGATTAGCCGTTTTCCTTCAGGCAACCAACCATGGAAAACTTCGACCAAACATGGAAAATGTACAAAGTATTTCTTTTCAGCCATCAATGGCTAATAAGTGCATGTGTAGACAGACTGGCCAGCTACTAAACATTTCTGTAGACTTTTGCACAGATCTTCTAAATCCCTAAAAAAAAAAAACCCTGCAAGATCTGCGGGAGCAGAAAACTTGGACATGAGACACAGGACTACTTTCCCCATCATCTCCTCCTTCAGGTTTTTGGAAAACTCTTGGTAGATGCATAACCAGAACCTTTGTAGAGTGGTGGTGCCATCAAGTTGTCGCCAGCTTATGGTGCTTGCTCCTTCTTTCAAGAAGAGACGTGCAGAGATGGTTTCCCATGGGATGGGAGACCACTTGGATGGGAGACCACTATCTATCTACCACTACTTGGATGGGAGACCACTAAGAAAATCCACAGTCGCCATGCAGACAAAAGCAATGCCTACTGCCCTCTGTTAGTCTCTTGCCCTGAAACCCACGCTGGGTTGCCCTAAGTTGGCTGCAACTTTGACCAAGAGACTACTTCAGGGGGACCTCCGTGGCGTAGTGGTTAAAAGCAGGTGCATTCTAATCTGGAGGAACCGGGTTTGATTCCCCGCTCTGCCACTTGAGCTGTGGAGGCTTATCTGGGGAATTCAGATTAGCCTGTGCACTCCAGCACACACCAGCAGAGTGACCTTGGGCTAGTCACAGCTTTTCAGAACTCTCTCAGCCTCACCCACCTCACAGGGTGTTTGTTGTGAGGGGGGAAGGGCAAGGAGATTGTCAGCCCCTTTGAGTCTCCTACAGGAGAGAAAGGGGGGATATAAATCCAAACACTTCTTCTTCTCTTCTTCCTGCTGTAATTTTCTAAAAAGAGTACAAGATCAGTATTCCTTCATGTCACACTGGATTCTAAAACTGGAGACGACAGAAACTGACCCCGTGATATCCATATTCTATATGCAAAAACTGTCCTTCCGCCACTGATCTACACCCCTCTATGCCTTGTGCTTGTACCTACTCTAGTTGTCATGTGCCCTCTGGCTCCACTACTGCCCTTCTCCAATGTTGGAAGCATTGGTGACCCCGCCTGACACACCAAACACTCCACTTAATTGTCCCATCTCTCATTAGTGCACCTCCCCAGAACGTTTGCATGGCTGGCATATTTGGAGTGCCGGTGACTCCCACGCTGTCCCATTTCCAGCCCCCAAGCGGCCTGGTCACAAGCCAAGTGAGGGGGCTGAGTCCTGTCCCTTGCATGGAAGTTTGCCAAGAGGGGCAAAGATCAACGTGGCAGGCATTACGGCTAAAAGACTGTTGAAAGGGGGGGTCCATTGGAACCGGACCACGTCAGCCCAACCCCATGTTTATCTTTCTTTGGCTTTCTGTATCACATGTTTGGGGCCCTTTTCCTCCGGAAGAATGGAGAAAAACTGCACAGTCACCTCCAACATTTCAGTGCTGAGACCTGGGTCTCTCAGATTCTAGTCCAAGACTCTAACCACTGCACCACACTGGTCTTTCTGCCAGCCTCTAGTTTGTGAGCTTATGCATGCCCTCCTTGAGGAGGTGTTGGCACTTGCTGCCATCCCCCTAGATGCAGAAATGCCCACCAAAGGGAACTCTGACTGACATGCCACAAACATTTAAATCAAACTCACCACAGGGGGAAGAAAACAGCAAACAGATCCCCAAACCCACTAATTTACATACCGCAAATTCTACAGCACAGGAGCATGCAAGCCAGTATCCACCTGGATTCAAAGGCCTGCTTGGCCAGGATGAGCGTAAAACAGCCCTAGGCCCAAAGTCATCCACCAATTTAAGCCACCATTCAGAGAATGCCAAGAAGATAAAACAGGAGTGGGTGGGATGCCCAGGCATGCAAAGCTGAACTTCTCAGAGAAAGGGGGTGCGGTAAAATATTTATACATCATTTTAAGAAGTAACCCTCAGGCAAAGTGTGAGTGCCAGCAGAAAGGGTCACTCTTTCCCCTGCACCTGAGAGAGAGAGAGAGAGAGACAGATAGAGGGGGGGGGAGAGAGAGAGACAGATAGAGAGAGGGGGGGAGAGAGATAGAGGAGATGATAGATCGATCGATAGATCGATAGATCGATAGATAGATCGATAGATCGATAGATCGATAGATCGATAGATCGATAGATCGATAGATCGATAGATCGATAGATAGATAGATAGATAGATAGATAGATAGTAGTCCTAGTGTTTATGGTAATTGGCACCCTGGTCACCATTCTGAAAACACTAGAGCAGCACTTGAAACATCTTCAATTTGACAAAATCAACATTTTGAAGGCAACCCTGCTGGGACCCGCACGAATACTATGCCCATGCATTACAATGTCCTAGGAGGCCTCTGGCTCGAATTGTAATAAAAGGCCAACAGAACTAAAGAACTGGTAGCTGCGACATTAAACAAAATTAAATAATAATAATAATTGCCTCAGCTGAGATATTAAACAAAATTAAACAATGACAACACCAATAATAATAATAGCGTACCATCCAATTGCAGCAAGCTCACAGCGCCCCCAGGGCTATGTGGTTTTCAAGGTAAGAGATGAGCAGAGGCGGAGTGCCTTCCTCTGCAGAACAACCTCCGCCTTCCTTGACGGTCCCCCATCCAAACACTACCCCTGACAAGCCCTGTTCATCTTCCAAGCGCTGGCGAGAGAGGGTCAGTCAGGGCTATTTAGGCTACTGCACTAGCCACCGACCTTACCAAAACAGCCACACAAATATCGGTCACAACATTTTAAGGAGCAGCCCGTCCTCTGAAAAGGGCACCAGCCGCCGCCAGGGTCTTTCCAAACACTGCACGGGTTGCTGAGACATGACTCTTGAACTGCACCAGCCTTGGGACCCCCCACCCCCAAACCATTTTCCCTACACTCTTCAGCGCAACGTGGTTCTAGCCCTCATTTCTAAAGCCTTCCGCATCTTCGGTGACCTGGGGAACTGGATACAAAGGCACGGGTGTTCACTGGCTCCTGTGCATTTAACTGTTGTGCACAGAGGATTTTGACAATCTCCCTTTAAAGAAGCTGGGGTGGAGGTGATTCAGGCAAAATCCCTTCTTCCAAGGTATGGTGTTTCCTTTCACCTCTGGCCCCCTCTCCCTTCACCATCTCTGGCTTCCTTTGCCCAATTTGTCATATCTTTTCTCCTTCTGACGCCAAGCCTGGAACAATCCCTCCCTTGGGATCCAGTCGATTCCTCCTGTACTCTAAATCAACTCTCCGTCCTCACACACAATGCTTTTTCTGCCACTTGCTGATTCCCTCCATCTTAAATATGCGTGTTTATCACAGAATCCTTTTTGCACAGAACAAGGGCAGGGAAAACCAAATCTCTTGGGCAGCGGGAGGCGGGAGGGAGGGTGGGAGAGGGGACCCCAGTCCGAAAGGTGTGGGCTATTTCAGGAAGACATTTGGTGGAAAGCACAGTGGCCAGATGCCAACACCTCTAGCCCCAGCTTCAGGACCAACAGGTGTGTGCAGTGTCCCAGACCCTTAGTATTATATCCATTTGCAGACTTCATGAAACAGCAATTGCGCGGGGGAGGGGGGAGGGACCCAGCTCTTCCCCTACAACCTTTCTCGAGCAACTGATATCGGTCAAAGGCAGCACTATAGCTTCAAGAACGGTGCCATGGAGAGGAGTCACCCTATCCACAAGGCGTGCCATGAGAAGAGGCCAGCAGAGGTGGTTTGCCATGCCATAGCCCGCCTCTGCCCAGCACCCCCAGGTCCTCCTTAGGGGTCTCCCACCCAAGTTCTGACCGTGGCCCACCCCGCCTCGCTTTTCAGCTGGGATAAGCTCGGGCCAAACTGGGTGTTCCGAGTCGCTCCGTAAACCAGCCCTCGTTCCCGATCCTGCGCAGCGCCGTCCACCCCACAACAGTCAACCCTTTTGCGCGTTCGGTCCTGGCTAGCCGCCCTGCACAGCCGGGAGAGGACCCGCCGCCCTCTGCACTTGCTCCAAGGCACTCTCGTCTGACCAGCCTGATTTTCTAAAAGTCCAAACAAGGAAGGGGACTCCCCCCGCCCCGGCTTGCGGCTACTCACGATCTCCACGATCATCAAGACGCCAACGGGGGACCTCAGGAAATCGAGGTCCAGGGAGGGCGATCCCGTGTGTGCCCCGGCGGAGGTGCTGGTGCGGGTGTTGACTTTGGCGGGGAAATCGGCCATCCTCCGCTGGGCGCGGGGCACCTGGCCCGGGCAGGAAGGCAAAGAGACCTCGCCGCGGATGCGCGCAACCCGGGGAAGCTCAGAGCGCCGCCAAAGCACCTCCGGGCGCACGTCGGGGTGCCTGCAAGGCTCGCAGGGCGTGGGCGGCCACCAGGCGGCGCCAAAGTGCCCGCAGCCGAGGGGAGGGCGAGCCCGGCCGTCCCCAGGCTGCTTAACCCTTTCCCAGGGAGTTGCCAACTTCAGCCAGAGAGGCCCGGCTCCTCTGCTGAAAGGGAGCAAGCGAAGGGCTCCTGGACGGGGCGGGCAGAAGCGGTGCCAGGTGCATGGACAGGGGAAGAGGCGGCAACTCGGTTGCGTTCCCACGAGGGGTCACTTGCTTTTCTGGCTGTGTATTGATCGGCTGCAGCATCCACTTGGCCTCTATGTGGGATTCGACAGCCCACTGGTCTGATCCAGCAGGGCTGTTTCAAAGCGCAGGAACACAGTCAGGGAACGACATTGGCAACCTGGCTGATCCCCGTTTACACTTGGTTGCCATTCTTGCTGCCAAGATGCCTGTACAGGAGCAGGAAGGAGTATCACCCCCCCACCCCCCCTCACCCCCCCCCCCCCCCCCCCCCCCCCCGCCCGCCCCCCCCCCCCCCCCCCCCCCCCCCAACCCCCCCTCCCCCCCCACCCCCCCCCCCTCCCCCCCCCCCCCCCCCCCCCCCCCCCCCCCCCCCCCCCCCCCCCCCCCCTCCCCCCCCCTCCCCTCCCCCCCCCCCCCCCCCGCCCGCCCCGCCGCCCCCCCCCCCCTCGCCCACCCCCCCCCCCCCCCCCCCCCTCCCCCCCGCACCCCCCCCCCCCCCCACCCCCCCCCCCCCCCACCCCCCACCCCCCCAACCCCCCCCCCCCCCCACCCCCACCCTTCCCCCCCCCCCCCCCCCCACATTTACCCCCCCCACCCCCCCCCCCTCCCCTTCCCCCCCCCACCCCCCCCCCCCCCCCCCCCCCCCCCCCCCCACCCCCCCCCCCAGCAAAGGAGAACGCGCGACTCCGCAGGCATCTCTCACTTTTGCAATGTCCTGCCTGAGCCAGTAGGTGGCAGGCGCGACCACCTTTTAGGGTTGCGCTTCTGGCCGAATTAGTTTAGTTATTTCGCCCCGTTGAGATCCACGTTTGCCTGTGTGGATCGTGCCTTTTGCGTAGAGAACAAGGTCTGCCTGCAATTTGCGGGTACGCTAAATAAAGGCCTCAAGGATGTGTGTGTTGTGTTGTGTTTGTGTGTGAAGAGCTTTATGAAAACAGCAAGCCTCTAACCCCCCCCCCCCCCTTAATCTGCTGGACGAAAAAGCAGTACAGACAATAATTGCAAAATGGGTTAACGTGATTCGATAAATGCAAAACTTTAAAACTTTGGGGCTGCTGGCAACTGAGATTTGGGGGAGTTGATTTGACTCGGAATTCCCCCCTGCTATAGTCTTTTCACACCTGGTTCAGCGATGGAGAAAAATACGATTGGAAGGGTACTGTCGTATTTCTCTTCTGCAGAATCCAATCCCAGGAGCTAAAATTAGCAGGCGAGAGAGAAGGCTTTTTGCGCAGCGTTCAGCTCTTAGGATCGCGGCCGCGTGAAAGAATAGAAGCCGTTTCCGCTGCACAGCACAGCCGTGGGGCTGGCACTCCGCGGATCCAGTTTGTGAAGCCAGAAGCTAAACAGGTCTGTTGGAAACGGAGCAAGAATTTTTACAGAAAGCGGAAAAAAATCAGCTTTTGTCAGAAGTGGGATTCGAACCCACGCCTCCAGGGGAGACTGCGACCTGAACGCAGCGCCTTAGACCGCTCGGCCATCCTGACTCGCTGATTGGAGCTCCCTCGTTTCGTGCAAGAGATTTTGAAAAAACGGGAGTGTGTGGGCTTTCATCATACCCAGCAAGATTGCACAGGCGCAGTTTCATTTTCCTTTACCGTGCGCTACTGCTGCAAATGAAGACCCGACGCACAGCTGGGGCTGCCCTGGGTCTTAGTGTCCCCGGTTTTATCAGAGAATCCAAGTTCTGCTTAGAGAATCTCATTTATGATTTTTTACTTTGGGACCCTCACAGGCTACTGGGGAATTGCTCCACATTATGGTGGGCCATGAGGAAATTGAAATTGTTCAAGACTTTCTGTTCCTTCTGTCCACCAAAAAGAAAACAGCAACCAAGAAACCAGAAGGTTATTGGGGCTGGGAAGAGCAGCCATGAAGGAGCTAGAAAAGATTCTTAAGTATCAGGATGGATCACTGGCAACCAAGAACAAGTTAATTCATGCAGTACTATCTGCTATTATTATGTGTGGGTGAGAAAGTTGGTCAATAAAAAATAAATTAAAAAATCTCTTCGTAATAATAACAATTTGGACTCTTATACAAAAGTATGGGATCCAGTGATACAGTACCTGTATAAATCTGATCCTATTAATAAGAAGATATTAATAACAACATGATAATTGTATGTAATGTACGAATATTGTTATGCTATTTCTCTTTTCTCTTCTAATCTGCAGTCTTAATAATTAACATGCTTTCTTTTTTCTGTTGTGGATAAAGAATCACACCTGCTCTGTCTAAAATTGCATAACTAGAAACACTTATAACAAAGGAGAACTTTCTTTTATTACTGTTTCACTTTATATAATACCAAACTATATGGTTTTTGTACTTTTTTTAAACCTTTCAATAAAGATAATAATACAAAAGGTGGCAGGAAGAAAGTAAAATCCTTTGAAATGTGGTGCTGGAAGATAATTTTCCAGATACTGTAGACTACCCAAAAGACAAAGCAGTAGGTTTTAGATCAAAACTCTGAACTGTCCCTAGAAGCTCCAACGTCTGAGCTATCATACATTGGTCACATTTTGAGAAGACAAGAGTCACTGGAAAAGACAATAACGCTAGGAAAAGTTGAAGACAGCAGGAAAAGAGGAAGACCTGACATGAGAAGAGTTGACCTTATAAAGGAAGCCACGGCCCTTAGTTTGCAAAACATGAGTAAGTCTGTTAATGATAATGATGTTTTGGAGGACGGTGATTCATAGGGTCACCATGAGTTGTAAGAGACTTAACCACACTTCACATACACAGAGAGAGAGAGAGAGAGAGAAACAGAGACAGAGACAGAGACGACGACGACGACGACGATGAGGAGTTTGGATTTATATCCCCCCTTTCCTGCAGGAGACTCAATGGGGCTTACAATCTCCTTGCCCTTCCCCCCTCACAACAAACACCCTGTGAGGTAGGTGGGGCTGAGAGAGCTCCGAGAAGCTGTGACTAGCCCAAGGTCACCCAGTTGGCGTGTGTGGGAGTGTACAGGCTAATCTGAATTCCCCAGATAAGCCTCCACAGCTCAGGCGGCAGAGCTGGGAATCAAACCGGGTTGCTCCAGATTATATACACGAGCTCTTAACCTCCTACGCCAACAGGGGGCAACATCTACTCTTCTTAGCCAGGCGGGAAACAATAGATGTTTCTGTTGTCTGTGATACATCATTTTGCAATTAAGAAATACTGTAAGTTTCCCCTCCCCCAACTGCAGACAAGGTTCTTTTGACAGTGCATCAACTGTATGCCAAGGTATCCATGCCAAGGAATCGAGGGATGTGATGAGATGACGTGATGTGGGTATGTGGCAAGGACTGTACAAGCCAGACTCAGCTCTAGTTTCATACATTTCCCAGGGATTTCCAGGATGAAGTCTTTTGTTTAGAGATACTGAGGAAAGGAAATACTTGGCATAAACAGACTCCTCCCTCCCCCCCAACATAATTGCTGCTTTTACTTTGCAAAAGGCCACACGATTTCAGAGCTGGCTGGTGGACAATAGGAAGTCATACACTCTGCTTTTCCTGAAATAAAGATAACATTGCCCTTAAAGTTTAGTTTAGTTCAGTTTTGTTAGCTAAACATTCGTACTTCAAAACCACTAAAAACAGGAGAATGCGGTGAAATTTAAAAGCTAGCAACACTACTGACCCCCCTCCCCTCCACCCAAGGGAAGATCTTTATGGATTTGTTTCTGGCCAAAGAGATCTTGGAACTCGAGCCCACTTTGAAGTTTTGCTCTCTAACCTTCTTATCCTAGAGATAGGAAGAATATTTGTGTTTACCATGAGACCTCTGCAACCCTGTCTTCCTCCTCCTGCCAGACCAAGATGAATATCCTTTTAATATTTCCGACTGCTTGAAACTTAAAAAAACAAACACTGGGCTTATTTTGGAGACAGATTCTAGCTGGGACCAGAGGGAAAAGTACATTTTCTGATCCTACTGAAAATGACACAAATAAACAGGAATGTTCAATAAGCAAAAATAAAAAATAGTACACATGGATCGATCGAGCCCCAGGCTGAGCAAGGGCACAAAGAGAAGGTGAGATCATGCAATCATCTTACCCAAAATGCAATATTTATTCTAGTGATGTGGGTTGCTAGGATAGGCTAGTAAAACTCCAAGTTCCAGAATCTGAAAGTTCACCATCACTTTCATTCTCAGAGCTGGGCCATCTCTCACTGTTCCTGATCACAAGGACAACTTGGTTGGAATCCTTCCGTTAATCCTTCATGACTTGTGTTCATCCAAAGAGTCTCCTGCAGGAGAGAAAGGGGGGATATAAATCCAAACTCTTCTTCTTTTTCTTCTTGGAAACAACAAGCCTTTGGCAGCAGCAGCAGCA
This sequence comes from Sphaerodactylus townsendi, assembly GCF_021028975.2. Lineage (NCBI taxonomy): Eukaryota > Metazoa > Chordata > Lepidosauria > Squamata > Sphaerodactylidae > Sphaerodactylus > Sphaerodactylus townsendi. The sequence continues at coordinate 8,123,180 of NC_059438.1, forward strand.
GCAGCAGGAAGAGTTGTATGGAGGGGAGAGGAGGGGAGGGAGGGGGAGAGAAAATCTGCTCTAGGATGGTCCACTTCTTTAACAGGCTGTGGTCTAGGGAATTGCTTTGTCTCTTTCATTTTTTTGGGGGGGGGAGGAATTACTTTTGGAATAGTAATAGCGACATAAATTCAGCTTAAAGGACTAAGCCCACAGTCTTGTCTGCTGGGTGTAATCTGATCTGTGCCTTTGAGAATCATTTGTTGAGCAGAGCTAAGAGAACCATGCCTGGAGAGCTCTCTGCAGAAAAACTCCAGAGAAAGGAGGGAGTGCCTCCTCACATATAAACAGAGAAATGTGAGGAGAGCCCACTGCAAGCCCACTGTGCAGAGAAGAGTCCTGAGGTAAGCATTCCATGCATAATAGGCCTGCATTACATCTGCACTCACCTGATTTTGTAACTCCCATAATTTTAAAATTAAAGTGCTTCTAACTCTATTTTAAATATTGTTTCTAAAAAAAACCCCATTGTGAGTCTATAAGACTTGAGGCACAGTCACCAGTGCCTAGTAAGGCCTTCTTCCCACTCCCTTGGGTAAAACCTCTCCCTGCATTACGCAACCTTTGTCATTTTTCTCTTCAGGAACCTTTCCCTTTTAAGGAGACAATATGTTCCTCCTGACAAGATGCTTCATGTTTGTGGTGATCTGAATGCTGGGGTAAAACCTGGCCTGTGTGTTGCCAAGAAACGGTAGATCTCTATGCGCTGCTTACAGACAGGTTTTTCTGGTTCTGGTTTGTGTGTGACGACATGATGCCAGGAGTGTTGGCAATCTTTGAACTGGTGCTTTATTTCTTAGGATTGCCATGTCTGGGTTGAGAAATTATTGGAGATTTAATAATGGATCCTGGGAGCTCTTCAGGGACCATCCTTGTTCCATCCAGGGGAAGTGATTTCTGTGTAGAGATCAGCCATAATGTAGGGAGAGCTCCAGGTCCTGCCTGGACTTTGGCAACGAGACTCTTTCCTCATCTTTAGCAAGGAGCATTTCCTGGGGGAAAGGATGTGAATCATCAGGTAGCTGCTGAGAGAACTTGTAGCTCTTTGATATTTGAAACCCTCAAGTGTATACATATTGGTTTACACAACAGGTCAAGTAACACACCCATAGGACTGCCATTAGTCAGGAAAATGGAACAGGGGAGGGGGAGGAGTCCCTACGTGCCACAGTCCAAATCAGGCTCCATGCACACAGAATCTGAGGAGAACCTACAACTCACATGTGACTATTACACAACAGGACATAATGTGAGGATCCCAAGGCCAACCCAACCTGCATTCTCTATAATGTCTGAATTGGTCATACCTCTATCTTGCAGGTAACCCTTTTCAGCATGAGCTAGCCAAGAGGGTTGCTAGCTTTTGGCTCTTAGCCTCTTGGTATATGTATTTTATAAAGCTTCCATACTTCTACTGACATAATAAATACTACATACATTTAGTCAACTGTTATGCATATCTCATATATCTAACAGTATTCATTATTAGGGGGTTGTGGGTTTTCTGGGTTGTATGGCTGTGTTCTAGCAGCATTCTCTCCTGATGTTTTGCCTGCATCTGTGGCTGGCATCTTCAGAAGATGCTACTGGAACACGGCCATGCAACTGGAAACTGGAAAATTAGCCATGCAGCAACCCTAAGAGAAATTAAGCTAGTCAAGAAGAAAGTTCTGTATTGTGATCTGGTGGCTTCCCGGGTTTTCCAGTAAGCAAGACACAGGCAGTGCATCGTTTGAAGACTTACAAAAACTTCTGGAGTAAGCCAGTGTGGAGAGCCCCGTTCTTTCCCCTTCCAGGAGCAGTTGAAAACAGAAATGTTGTTGACCTTTTCTTCTTCTTTCTCATTTACAAAGAAAACTTATTTACTTAGAAAGCACTTTCAAAATGTCAGGGAGTATCGGTAGCATTCCACTTCTTCATTTTCTTCTCTTCCTAGGTCTTTCTTGGAAAAAAAATAAAAATTATTTGCATTCGGATTAGAAGCTCACTGGTAACTTATAGCTCACTGGTAACACTCTCAGCCTCACCCACCTCTTAGGGCTGTTGTGAGGATGTGCAGCTTTGGGTTCCCACCAGGGAGAAAAGCAGAAATGTAAAAACAAACAGACATCTCCTTGTAAAATGAATGTTTTGAAACACTAACACACCTCACTATTGGCTCAGACTTCATTTTCTCATATAATAGTAAGTTTTTAAGAATTGGTATAGCATGAACCTGTCTACTGGGATCTTAATCAATTCAGCATAACAGCAACAACACTACTCACAGATGCACACACACAAATATATTCCTGAAGCTTAACTCTGTTCTTGTAATTTAAACACTTTAAATTCACATTTGAAATAGACATCTGACATCAGAAAGAGAGTTTACGGAAGACCATTCAATCAACACTCTAAATTTGACTAACTGCAACACTTGGGGTGGGACGGGAGGCTGTCAATAAACACACAATAAACACTGTAGGTTTTGTGTGCCTACAGGGGCAGCAGCTTCAAAAGTGTCAGAGTTTATTTCCAGTTGCTGCTTTCTATGCAAAATAAAACAAAGCTAGGAACATTTGAACAGAAAAGCCAGAACTGAAGAATGTGTCAGCCTGGAATCCCTTGGTTATTAGTCTGATGGGCAGACATAGCCATTTAGAGGAAGTTGACAAGGCAGTAGCAGCCCCGGGCAGATTTCCCAGGAGCTCCTAGTCAAATCCTTGGAAACACCTTCCTTCCTTCCTTCCTTCCTTCCTTCCTTCCTTCCTTCCTTCCTTCCTTCCTTCCTTCCTTCCTTCCTTCCTTCCTTCCTTCCTTCCTTCCTTCCTTCCTTCCTTCCTTCCTTCTTTCTAAAGGTAGCAGGAAATTTTCAAACAATAGCTGGGATTCTTTCTTTCTCAGACTCAAGGCAGATTGTACAGTTTAAAAACAAAACAAAGTTAAGAAATACAGTTAAAATTGCTAAAATTACTAATTTCCAGTATAAAATTTGCAACAGTTTCACAAAAGAGCACATCAGAGCTGTTCAGGAGATTGGGTATCTTATAACACTCATGCCACTGAGAACATTTCAAGAAAATGGAATGCATGTATTTCATGCGTATCTTATTGTATTTAGGGCATACAAACAGAGAATGGTCAAGTGTTTCAACCGTAGTCCTATCACATGAACAAACTCTTTTAGAACGTTCCATATTCTTAAATCTTCCCTCCAGCAGAGCTGATGGCAGCACATTACATCTTGCAGTAGCCAAAGGCTCTCCTCACTGGTGGGATTTATCAGCAGACGAAGATATGCTGCCATAATTCCACGCTCAAGCATGGGATTAATAATGTAGTTGGAGAACAGTGGTTGTCTTGGCAGCAACAAGGTCAAATTATGAAAATCAAGATCCAAGAGCCTATTCTTCTTAACTAGTCTGAAGGCTTCCCACCTTTTGTGAGCATAAGGAGGTGATTCCAAGGGGAAACCAATAGCTTCAACCTTTCTAAAGATCAAAGTATACCATTCTGAAATAAAGTGATCTGATAACAGAGAGGGAATTTAGCTATTGGATGCCACTAGAAAATATATATGCAGCCAATATTTTATGGCCCTTATCCATGCCAAGGTTTCTAGAGTTGTTTGGCCCATCTCAATGCACAATGCAGCATAAGGCACACATCTAGGGGAGCCTCCCATTAGTTTCCGAAGGAATTTGGAAATGTCAATAAATTAAATGATTTTATTTTAGTTGGGTCGAAATCCAAATGGGGAACCGTACAGTAGCAAGGAACCAACTCCTGGGGCCTGCAAAAAAACCTTTCAAAGCTTGCAAGAGGAATGTATTGATTGCCCTTTTTTTTACTTCATAAAAAAAAAAGCGATATATTGCTGTCATGTTGGTATGTGCCGAGGTAGTTACTGCTAGTCGCTGTGAGGACCATGACAAATTATACCTATAGTAAATGCCAAGGTATCGGAAATATTTGACCTGCTCAATTAGATTGTACAGTGTAAGTCGCATACATTCAGCAGGGTGGGACATTCAGTGAACAGTGCCATAGGGACTGGACTGCAGAAATCTGAAAACATGCAGAAATAAGTATGAAACAAAGCGTAAGCATTTAAACATGACACATTAACCAATGGTAGCAGCATACTTACTGAAACCAACAGGGACACAGTGGTATTATACTCCACAGTTCATATCCCTTTTCCAAATTTTCTTTTTGGACCATTTCATTACAGTGGTGGAGAAAAATGCTGTCAAGTTGCAATTGACTTATGGTGAACGCTGTGCAGTTTTCAAAGTCAGATGTTCAGAGGTGTTTTGCCGTTGCCTCTCTCTGTGTAGGGACCCTGGACTTCCACAGTGGTCTACCACCCAAGTTCTAACCAGGACTGACCCCACTTAGTTTCTGAGATCTGATGAGATGGGGCTAGCTTGAGCTACCCAGGTGAGTTTCTTTCTGAACCATTTCATTACAATATTATACGTGTAAAAAAGGTCTCCTGTCCTGAATAATCTGGTTCTGCATAGTTTTCCAGAAAGCTATGAGAGCGGGAGCCCTCCTAACCATGGCCCCTTCCACACATACAGAATAATGCACTTTGAATCCACATTCACAACTGTTTGCAAGTGGATTTTGCTATTCCGCATAGCTGTGAAGTGGATTGAAAGTGCATTATTCTGCATGTGCGGAAGGGGCCCTCGTCAGGTTCCATAAGGAGGGGGGCACAATGGAGAATGAATGTCTACAGTCAGTTCTTGATTTTTGTCTATTTGCAGGGTCACACTTACAGAAGGCCTAGATCAGATGAGCAAAGCTGTTGTTGCAGAGCCTAGCGGGTGAGGAAGTTCCACATATGTGAGAGACCAAGGCCACGAAGGGCTTTGTATCTGGTAGCCAATACTTCATATTGAGGCCAACAGCTGATGGAATGACTGTAAAATGGGAGCGATGTGCTTAGCTTTTGATAATAACTTATTGTTCTGCATTAACTGGAATCTCTGAACTGATTTCTAGGGAAGATCGATACAGAGTTCTTTACAGTAATCTAGTCTCAGTGATACCTTGGCGTGGATCCAGGTGTCCAGATCGGCCGTATCAAGGTAAGGGGCCGCACAAGGCCTTAAATAGCTGCATGCTTACAAAACTACTACAAAGTAATCACTATCATCATCTTATATTACAGGGACTTGTGTGGAAGTTTCATACTTCAGGGGAAGGGCGGTATAGAAATTTAATAATAAATAAATATAATAAATAAATTCTTACCCTACAATCTGGTAAAGTTACTCCAATCTAAGCCCATTATAGCATTATACATTTAGCTGCTACACATCCATTATCCGGCCAATGCACAGTGGGGCTTAGTTTTCCCAGTGTGTGTGTGGCTGTGGGGAGAGGTAAAGACATGGGGATCAGATAAAACTAAGTGGGCTAATGGGTGGGAAGGAAAGAAGGAAGCTAGAAAAGGGAAGAAGCTATGTGGGGTTCACAGAAGGGGAAAAAGGGAGATGAGATGGTCACCACAAGTCCTTGAAGATCCCCCACTTGTCCATGTATAATTAACAATTATGATGACCAAAACAAAATGCGGCTTTTGTGTCTCGTTTACTCATCTGGATTTCCACTGAGGTTCCCATTTTCGTATCTAATTGGGTTTCACTTCCCATCCCTTTTCATAAAGTGGCATTCTTTGAACTGTAGATAAGCGTATTCCAAAAAACAATGCGTGGTCTGTGGTTTTTCTAGTAGGCCTCCAACTTTGAAATTAGGTCCTTTGAAAGTCCCTTTTAATGTCACCTTGATCTTTAGGCAGTTACCATGTGGTTTTATTTTCTTCCTTGCCGCAACGTTCAACAGCCCCAAGAGACAGGGTACCCCCCACAGCTGGTTTCATTTTGATGGGACCAATCCGAACCTGATGCCTTGGCCAGATCTTTGCCCACATTTTAGGCACCCCATCCAGTGCTGACTGGGAGTACTAGCTGCTAAGTTTTTAGCTTTCATTCTTAAAACAAGTTAAGTCTTTAGTAAAGTAAACCAGATTTGGGAGGCGATCCTTAGAATGATATCCTTGAGGATTATGAAGTGCCCTTATGGTTAGGTCAGTAATACCTACGTCTTTGTTTAATACCGGTGTCTGAACCATCTACAACTGTTTGCTCTTCAGACATCTTTTCTGTACTGCTATTAGGATTTCCAGCAGGTTTGAAAGAAAATGGCCTGTCCCTTAAAGAGAGGCTAAAGCTTTTCATAGCCTTTCAATTTCCAGTCATCCAGTTTGCTTAATGAAGGATCAAATAACGATTTAGGCTAACTGAGACAAAGCATTGTTGGAGACACCTATATGTTCCCCCCACACACCTATATGTCCCCCCCCCCACACACACACACACTTTTTTTGATCACATATGCCTGGTCAGCTTTGCTTAATGTAAAAGGGTGCAAGCTTTGGATTCCACAGGATTCTTCAACAGGCAGAATGGCAAGGTAGCAGAGTCCTTTAGCAGCAGTACAAAATACCTGTTGTTCCTTGGATCACTTGGTAGTGGTGGAAAGTGCCTTCAAGCTGCAGCTGACTTGTGGTGACTCTGTAGGGTTTTCAAGGCCAGAGATGTTTGGAGGTGGTTTGCCACTGCCTACCTCTGTGTGGGCTGAGAGGGTTCTGAGAGAAGTGTGACTGGCCAAGGTCACCCAGCAGGCTTCATGTGGCGGAGTAAGGTATCAAACCTGGTTCTCCAGATCAGAATCCACTGCTCTTAACTACTACTACCACACTGAAAGCACACATTGCTGAGCAAAGTGGCATTATTTTTTAAGTTGAAAAGTTAGGTTGATGGTGGAAAGTGCCACCAGATAGCACCTGATGTAGAATTCGCAAAGAAAGAAATGATCAGACCTGGTTTACAATGTGATGTGTGCTAATGATGCCACATTACTAGCAGAAAAGAGCAAATATTTGAAATGACTGCTGGTGACAGTTGAAGGGGAAAGTGCCAAAGCAGGACTACAGCTGGAAATCAAGGAGCTGAAAGTACTGACTACTGCAACGTTGACAGTGAGGAAATTGAAATTGTTCAAGACTTTCTATTTCTCGGCTCCATCAGCAACCAAAAGTAAGGCAGCAACAAGGAAATCAGAAGGAAACTGAGACTGGGAAGGAGCTAGAAATGATTCTTAAGTATAAGGGTGTGTCTTTCTAACTTAGAAGAAGAAGAAGAAGAGTTTGGATTTATGCCCCACCTTTCTCTCCTGTAAGGAGGCTCAAGGTGGCCTACAAGCTCCTTTCCCTTCCTCTCCCCATAACAGATACTTTGTGAGGTAAGTGGGGCTGAGAGAGTTCAGAAAGAACTGTGACAAGCCCAAGGTCACCCAGCAGGAATGAGGAGTGTGGAAACACATCTGGTTCACCAGATAAGCCTCTGCTACTCAGATGGAGGAGTGAGGAATCAAACCCGGTTCTCCAGATTAGAATCCACCTGCTCTTAACCACTACACCACGCTGACTTAGTCTTAGGCTCATTCTGCACATGCAGAATAATGCACTTTCAAACTGCTTTCAGTGCTCTTTGAAGCTGTGCGGAATAGCAAAACCCACTTGCAAACAGTTGTGAAAGTGGTTTGAAAATGCATTATTTTGTGTGTGCGGAAGGGGCCTTAGATTCTCCCATGCTAAGTAGCAAATCAGGCAACAAGTGCCCTCCAGCATTTGCAGTCTTGCCGAAGTGTTTCAGCCTCTTCCTATGCCATATTCAGTACCTTCAGGACTTGCTCAAATGTCTTCCTCCAGGTGTTTCAGGAGTGTCCTCGATGTAGTTTGGCATCAGGAGGTATTACCATCTTTGAGATCCGACTGATCTCCATGTGAAGGTTGTGGCCAGCCAGTCAAAGGCTTCTGTGTGCAACGATAGCATGGAGAAGGGTGTGTCACTGCAACCAGAATCAAGTTAATTCATGCCATAGTATCCCCAATCATTATGTATGAGTGTGAAAGCCAGATAACGAAGAAGCTGTTAGGAAGAAAGCAGATTCCTTTGAAATGTGGGGTTGGAAGAGAGTGTTGTGGGTACCGTGGACTGCCAAAAAGACAAATAAGTGGGTTCCAGATGAAATCAAGCCTGAACTGTCTCCACAAGCCAAAATAACGAAACAGAGGCTGTTGCCCTTTGGTCACATCATGAGAAGACAAGAGTTGCTGGAAAAGAGAATGCTGAGAAAAGAGGAAGACCCAGCGTGAGGTGAATTGACTCAACTGAGGAAGCCTCAGTTTGCAAGACATGAGCAAAGCTTCATGACAGGAAGTTTTAAAGGACATTGATTCATAAAGTCACCATAAGTCTGAAGTAGCTCGACATCATCACACCCACGCCCCACTGTGTCGCAGACCATTTTGATCCAAATATCCATCAAATACTATCAAGGGCAGACTCTGTTTAGTGTCTGCAAGCTGGCTAGCCTTGACCATCCAGGTCAGAACTAAGAAGTTACAAATGTCTAAACTGCCAGCATAACACAAAAACTCTTGCATGAGTTGCCTACTGTTATGATAGTTCAGATATTCTCAGAGCAGTTAATGATGTTCCTGGGCATGTATCCTATTTTAAACAAATCATAAGTAAATAAACATCGCAGCTGCAATGAATATAAATAAGAATTAATCTCGGCAGATCTCCCTGAGCCAAGGCCAGAGAGCGGGAGCCGATGCTTCTGGCAACTTGAACCGCGCACCAAGTCCAAAGCAGCAAATATTTGGCGCATAATTTATGTTGGAACTGACCACAGCATCTGTTTCCAATTCCCGCGCTCAACCTTGGAATTTGTGTAAAGGAAGAACAAATCGAGGAATCCAGTAGTTGCAGACTGCATTTTCTTCACTGCTTTGTCACTGCTTTGTCACTTCTATTCAAGAGTGACATAGTGTGGCTTTTCGAGGTAGATTCCCCATGCAATCTAACTGTGCATGCATACTCAACAGTAAATCCCATTAAGTTCAATGACACTGCCTAGTACATTTAGGATTGCAATCTGTAGCCCGGATCACTCTTTCCCCAGAAATTAAGCACTGGAGATGCTGCCACTGAAGCATATCTGCATCTCTTCCTGTCTTTATTTTTCTTGGAGATTTTTTTTTGGGGGGGGGTGGGGGGTGTAGAGTTTGGAAAGGAGAAGTTCAGGGGGAATGGGATGCCATAAAATCAAATCTCCAAAGCTGTTGTTTCCAAAGGAACTGATTACTGGGATCCAGAGATCATTTGGAATGCCAAGACAACTCCAGATCACATCGGAAGCTTGGCAGCCCATTCAGCCTGACAATTAAAATGCCCTACTCAGGCTCTACTCTCGGTATCTCTTCTTGAAGATGTAAGGACAGGGGAGAGCTGAGACAGGGGCTTTTCAGTGGTGGCATCTGGTCTTTGAAATGCTTGCCCGGCATCTACATTTCTGTCCTCTAAGTGACATGACAAAGCATTTCTTTTGCACTCGGAGTTTTACTTGAGGGCTTCTATCTTGTAAAAAACCTGAGAGGTGTAGTGGTTAGCAGTGAAGTCTAATATGGAGAACTCGGTTTGATTCTCCACTCCTGCACATTAAGCCTGCTGGCTGACCTTGATCCAGTCACAATTCTCTCAGAACTCTCTCAGCCCACACAGCGACAGGAACCACCTATGAACATCGGTTTCCTCAAAAACCCTAAGGGGTCACCATATGTCAGCTGTAATTTGACAGCACTTTCCACTATCACTATCACCACCAGATTTTTTTAAAGCTGCTTTCATCATCTGCTTTTAGCCTGTAGACAGCCTTATAAATATCATTTCAAGGTGCTGAAATGTTTTATTCTGTTTTTACACCAGGATTTATATATGGATAATTCATATGTTGTTGTTGTTGACACAGTTTTATCGTATTGTTATTAATTTCTGAGTCTTCTCAAGCAGGTCTCTAAAGAAATAATTTTCTACACAAATTACACGATGGCATCAAATGTGAATAGATTTTTTAAAAGCTCTACTTCTTGATAGGTCTGTGAGGGATACAACCATTACACCGAGGTCCTGAGCAGCAAGAATGAAATTCATTCTCGGGTTGGGGGGGGGGGGGGGAGGAAGCAATGTAGCTGAATTGTGAGGCAGATCAGTGAGGGAGCAGCAATTTCCCCTCAGGAAAGAAGACGGCCTGCATTCAGCCACATCACAGCTCACCCACTCGCAAGAAGCAGAGCAGGAGGGCCTTGCTTTGGGGAAAGAGCTTCTTGCTAGGAAGAGCAAGAGAATCAAGAAGTAGGTCAGGAAACAGGTGTCCCATGGAGGGAGTGGCTGAGAAGGAAGTAACTGTGAAGTGTCTGTCACAGTCTAGGAGGGTCAGCAAGCATCAAGTGACTTCCTTCCTTCTCAGGCATCCCATAACTGGTTCAAGCACCCCGGGAGTCTAGTTCACCTCTTTGCACTTTCTTTTTAGTTTGGTTCACCAATACTGACCGTACAATTTTGAATTGAGAAAGCTGAATTTATTGTATACACCCTTTGTGGTACTAGCTTACCTCACGAGTTGTTAGAGAAGCTTTTCTTCTATGCTAGTAAAATTGTGTTCAATCTATTTTGTTTACCTCCACACTCAACAGCCTATGGCTTTTGTTTCAATAGAGCTGCATTGCATTAATTTCCAGTGAGTTTAGAATTATTTTTGGGCTTCCTTGTAAACTAAGGGCGGAGGGGAGATGTGAACCAAATTCATCATGACTCCAGAAGATGTACCCAGGAACCCTGTGCTGGATAATGATCCTTAACCCCCAGTAATAATATGGGGATAAAGATGCTAGCCTAACTTAAAGGTTTGTCCTAAGGAATCCTGAGATAACGGAGCCATTTTGGAAAAATATCAGAGGGCTAATACTAGACAAGCAACTCACCTTCAGACAAGTGGGAAAGGATATGCTGCCCAATTCTCTGTGTGTTTACTCAGAAGTAAGCTTCACTTTATTCAGTGGGGATTACTCTTAGGTATACATCTTCAAAATTGCAACCTCAGGGGACCAAGCAGATGCAGAGGCAGTGTGGTGTAGTGGATACAGCACCAGACTAATATCTGGGAAGCCCGGTTTCGATTCTGCCATGCATACTCGCTCTGTGGCTGTGGCCTGGAAGGTTTTGCTCCGAAAGTTTCACCCACATCTATGGCTGGCATCTCCAGAGGCATGCCACAGTGAGATGGACTTCTCTCCATGGCCGGGTGACCTTAGGCCCACCACGTGCACTCAGCATACCTACCTCACAGGGTGGTTGTTGTGAGAAAACGGAGAAGTGGAGAATAATGCTGTAAGCCGATTTGTGTCCTTGCAAATAAGTACACATGTAAGGAAAATTCCACAAAGTATAAGGTGGATCCCATGCTGAGAATAGCCATTGCCGTGAAGAACACTGGGTAAAAAGAAAAAAGCGGCGCATTCCTGAATCCCCTTAAAAGGCAAAAATAAAAGCGAGAGCCAGCGCCGTGCAGTGGTTAGGAGCAGGTGGATTCTAATCTGGAGAACCGGGGTTGATTCCCCATTCCTCCACCTGAGTGGCAGACGCTCATCTGGTGAACCAGATGTGTTTCCACACTCCTACATTCCTGCTGGGTGACCTTGGGCTAGCGCTAGCCACAGTTCTTTGAGAACTCTCTCAGCCCCACCTACCTCACAAGGTGTCTGTTGTGGGGAGAGGAAGGGAAAGGAGCTTGTAAACCACCTTGAGTCTCCTTACAGGAGAGAAAGGTGGGGAATAAATCCAAACTCTTCTTCTAAAGACAAGTGCCAGAATAGTTCTAGGTGAAAACACTCAAAGGCACACAGGGACAGCTGGACTTGACATTAGGGAAATGATGGGAGAGAACAGAATATTGCTGTCCTCATCTACAATTTGCCCTAGTTCCAGATGATAGGTTATGGAATTAGGCTCCCGTTGGGTTTTACCAAAAGATCTTAGCAGGACACTGACACTTAAAAACTTGTTCTGTGGACGTGAAAAGCCACTTTTGATTTATTTTTGGCAATAAATCAGGCGAACTTGGCCAGGATGGAAGCTGCTAATCCACTTTCTCCCAACAATGCTTGGAGTTTCCCGGGGAGGGAGGAGCGCGGAAGGAGGAGGCGGAGGGAACATTCCCAAGAGCCGCAGGGGAGGAAAGCGCCACTCCGAGCCCGCCAGCCTGGCACAGCGGAGCCGCGCCGGGCATGTGCTGAACTCTCCTACCTGGCAGGGCGCGCGCTCCTCGGCCATGCTGAGCGCCTGGCTGGGGGCGCTGCTGCTCCTCTGGGTCGCGCCCAGGATTTGGGGGGTCCTCCCGGCCGTCGAAGGTAAGACTTGAGAGGGGTCACTGGAGGCAGCCGGGGAATGGGTTCTTAAAGCTTGAATCCCAAGGACAGCTTGCCTGCTTGGGAGCATGGGACTTGTTTCTGAGTAGACCTGCTTTGGATTGCTCTCTGAATTGGGAGTTCTTGCTCAGCAGTAAGTCTGTTGGTACTTGATCCTTTGTAAGTGTGCGTGGGGCCCTGCTAACAGTAGGGGGATGTGCGTCTTCTTGGCTTGGAAGGAGATCCCACTGGTTGTTTAGGCGATCCTCCAGAAGTGTCATCTTCCAGGACCTCGTTCTATTTGCCTTGTTGCTCATCGCATTGGGACAGAACAGGCCTGTATCTTCCACAAACGGAGGGTTGCAACCTCTTGGGGCCTGCGCCTGGCCCATGAACTGCAGCCTCCAAAGCAGAAGTCTAGCTGCTCAAGGTTTTCTGGGCATGGAGTGTGCCGGAATAAAGTGACCCCAGAGGCCACTGAAGTGAAGTCGGTGTAAAATGCCATTAACTCTCTTTGCACACATCCTGATCTTTAGATTAATATTGTGGCGAACTGCAGCGAGATTTTCATTTTGGTTCTGCAAAGGGCTGTCAAGCTGTAGCCGAAGATGGCAACCCTGCGCTTTTCAAGGCAAGAGACGGACGGAGGTGGTTTGCCGTTGTCTGCCTCTGTGTAGCAACCCTGGACTTCCTTGATAGTTTCCCATGCAAGTATTACCCAGGACCAGCCCTGCTTAGCTTCTGTGATATGACGGTATCAGGCTAGCCTGGGCCATCTAGGTCAGGGCATTTTCACTCTAGTCAGTGCCAACTGGTGGATGACTGCAGAAGGCAGTGGCAAACCACCTCATAAACATAGCTTGCCTAGTAAACGTTGTGATGTGGCATCATCACCCCATGGGTCGGTAATGACCTGGTGCCTTTTACCTTTTAGATGGTTGTCAATCAGCCTGATGATTTTGCATTCAGGAGCAAGTACAATGAACTACTCCACTGCTGCTCACCAGAATGCGGCATCATATATAGCTGAAATCCTCCCAGACTGCGTGGGAAAAGCCAGGACCTTCAAATGGCATTCCAGAACAAGGCAACTTTATATAGGCATAATATATACGAGAATACCTATGATGTCTTAGGCACGCATTCAGTGAAATCTTTGCACCTGGGGATCATCAGACAGCATCTCAATGTTTGTTTGTTTAATTTATTCGTTTATCTATAACCCGCTGTGCTCTCTGAAATAAATCTGGAGTGACCTGCAAGATCGTTCTGCCTTCCTCCAATTGTGAAATTGATTAGGCTGAGAGTGAGTGGCTGGGTCAAGTGGGGAATCTGAACATGGGTTTCCAAAATCCTAGTCAGCCACACTAATCACCATGCTGGTTGCGTGCCATTTTTGAAGGACCTGGGAAAGCAGTATAAGATACCAGTCCTCAGCTGGCTGTCAGCAGCCATTGTAAGTGGCGGGATCCCAAATCCCCAGTGCCCCCCCTTTCCCCCCTGTCAGTCATTCAATTATGTTCCTGAGATTTGTAGATAAGTTAAGCCCCGGTTAAGAACCACTATGCTAGGAAAGATGGGGACTGTGTGCCGTATAAAATCCGTCCCTCGTGTCCTTTCTCCAGGAATTTAAGGGACAGAGGCTTGGGATCACGCTAAATACAATAAGGGCAGAGATGATTTCTTAGAGTTCAGTTCAGCTCCCTTCAGAGTTCAGCTCAGTTCTCTTCAGGCACAGTTTTTTGTAAAAGTTAGGCTGCTCCCCACCCGCTTTTCTGGTTTCAGAAAGGTTGTAGTGAAAGGGAAGACTCAGAAGGTAGATGACAGCATAATGATGCCATGTGAACGTCCCCTCCACCACCACAAAACCATGCCAGTTTGGGAGGCAAGGCAGGGCACAATGGATGTGCTACAGCAGCCTGGCACAAGGGACAAATGCATTGGTGGAGGGGGTACTTTCCTCGGTATTCATTGCCCAAGCTCAGTGGCATAAAACACTGCACCAGTGTGCCGGCTTCCAGTGCCCAGGTGGGCCCTGTGTGCTGATGGAGCCACTGGTGGAGATGCGTCACAATTTTAATGGCATATCTCTATTTTCCCCTCTGGGGGATTTTCACCGCCTTATTTGGTTTTTTACTTTTTTGGCTTTGGAAGGGGGGAGGGGCGGTGCCCCGCCAGCCAGGTCCCTCTGGATGGGGCCGATAGTATGGTTGCAAGGATAAAATTGAGGAGAAAAGAACAATTTAAGCTGCTTTGCATCTCTGTTGGGGGAAAAGATGGACTATCAATGCAGTAAATAAAGTTTGTTTAAATTGTATATAACGAATTACAGAAATCAAGAATTGGGACAATAGTACAAAGAGAAAGTGCCTCTGATAAATGGTCTGAAACCATTTTCTCCTTTCCTTCCCTCCTCTCTTGCTTACAGAAAATTAAACCTGGAGAACTCAAAAGTTTGCTTTATTTGTGGTGTTTTGTTTGGTCTTAACAAAAGCCATTCCGATAGATTTTAACGCTGGGGGAAGTTCAAATTAATGCCAGCTACCACAAAGCCACCCGCCATGTCCTACTCTCGTTTCCTTTTGCAGTGGCATGCCAGAATAAAAATACTTTTCAGGACCAAACAAGCATACACTTAAACACACACTCCAACATGTTAGAATTTTTTATGAGCTGAGCTAAATCCTTTGTTGACTGAGTAAAATCATTAAAACAGACCAGTGTTTACAGCCCTATTGTTAAAAATGAGACCCCTGAAGTAAACACTGGCACATCACCCTAAGCCTTATTTATATTTATTTTAGTTTGTTTCAATCCCTCCCTTCCTCCAAGGCAGTGCTTCTCAACCTTCCTAATGCCGTGACCCTTTAATACAGTTCCTCATGTTGTGGTGACCCCCAACCCTAACATTTATCCATTTTACAGATGGAGAACACTGATGCAGAGAGTCTTAGGCAACCCCTGTGAGAAGGTCGTTCGACGCCCAAAGGGGTCATGACCCCCAGGTTGAGAACCACTGCTCCGAGGAGTTCATCAGATGTTGTTCATCCCTCTTGCATTTTATCCTCACAACAGCCCTGCAAGGGTGGCTAGGCTGCATGAGAGAATGAATAAGTTTCATGGCCGAGTTCTGAATGCAAATCTCGGTGGTCTAGTCCAAAACTGTAATCACTGCACCACACTGATGTCCCTCTGCCTCTCCAAAGGGCTGTCCTGCAGCGTGGGAAGCTTAAGCATATTGTTTGATCTATTGTAGAGCTGAATAATATTTATTGGTAACTTCAGGCATTTGTAAACTGTTTTTTCTTTTCATGCTCCGTGCCGTTTAAGCCAATAGAACTGAGGAAAATGATATGTTGCTGATGCAATTCACAGAACCCCGTGGTGTCATGGGGATGAGGGCTGTTTGAATGCACAGGTGCAAGGGAGGGGTAAAGTTTCCCCTTCAGTCGTGTCCAACCCTGGGGTACCACTGCGAGCAGTGATTTCATAGGCAAGCCTCTTTTGTGGGGTAGTTTGCCATTGCTTTCCCCGGCTATTCTTTACCCACTAGCTATGAGCTAGGTCCTCATTTACCGACTAAGAAATGGATGGATGGCTGAGTTTACCATGAGCCAGCTGCCAGGATATCTGACCCACAGGGGGATCGAACTCCTGACTGTGTGAGTGGCAGTGCAAGCACTTAACCACTACGCCAAGCAGCTCTTGGGGATGAGGGCTGTTTGAATGCACAGGTGCAAGGGAGGGGTATACCTGTTTACATCCAGTGGTTTTCACTACCACATCCTGAATTGCTTGTTGTGAGTGTCTTATGCTGTTTGCTGTGGCCTAGTCGAAACTAGGATTGGCTTAGGCTGCATATTGAGTGAGCGTGTGTGTGTGTGCGCGCCATCAAGTCACAGTTATCTTATGGTGACCCCATAGGGTTTTCAAGGCAAGAGACATTCAGAGTGGGTTGCCATTGCCTGCCTCTGCATGGGATGAGAGAGTTCTGAGAGAACTGTGACTGGCTCACTATCACCCAGCAGGCTTCATGTGGAGGAGTGGAGAATTGAACCTGGTTCTCCAGATTAGGGTCTGCCACTTCTAACCACTACACTGTGGTGACTCTGTGACAAATGCATGTTGTTGTGCAATGTGTGAAAATCAGAAAAACTGTGTTTTACTGGGTCAGACCCTTGGTCTATCAAGCTCCGTCTTGTCTATTCTGATTGGCAACAGCTCTCCAGGATCTCAGAGTTAGGGTTTGCACATCACATACTGCCAGATCCCCTTAACCGGAGGTGGTGGCAAGTTGGCCACTAAATCTGGGACTTTCTGCTTGCAAACCAGACATGTTGCTACTGAGACATAGCCTCTTATTTGTGCATCTTTGGAGACAACTTTAGAGACAAGTTGGGTCTTGCCTACTCAGACTGGTAGGGCCTTTCCAGGGTTTCAGGCAGAGGTCTTGAACATTCCCTGCTTACCTGATACTCGAAACTGGAGATGCTGGGTATTGAACCTGGGTCCTTCTGCACGCAAAACAGATGCTCTGCCACTGAGCCATGGCCCATCCCTTATCAGACCTAAGTGTATGTTGCAATCAGAAGCCTCTGTCCAGTGGATCCCTTTTCTCCCATTTCCCTGATAGGTTAATCAGTTTTAGTGGCAAGAGAGACTCTCCAGGAAATGTTAACATAACCATGAATCTTTGCTACGTGTATAAAGAATAATTGTTTCTGCTACTGGGGCTATAACAAGATATAAAGTACAGGGAAAAGCCAGGATCTGATTTTGGAGAGGATTCAGCACAAGCAAGAGAAACTGAGCCTGTATTTCTTGAGCAGACTTTCCTCCTGCTACCAATCCAATATAAAATGGGGAATCCCTGCCACGTGAATGCAGCATATGTACATCATTCTATGTGGATTCTTTCATCTGCACTTGCCTTGGGATTTTCCTGGTACCAGAAATTCAGTTTCTGTTTTCCCCTGGCCCATCCCCACATCCATTAATGTAAGCTCCTTAAGGCCATTTCTGTCTTTTGGTTGTTTCAGAAGGTTGGCCATGTTGATATGCTACAGCAAAATGAGAAAACAGTGTTGTGATAGATTGATAAGGAGAGAAATGTCCACTTCATCAGATGCACAAAGTGTTTCCCATAGTTGGCAGATCTATATAGATAAGCATACGCTCACACACACAAGTGCAGAAAGAAGTAGGTTAGAGTCTCTGGGCCAAAACAAGTGAAATGTAGGAAGAAGAGGAAGAGTTTGGATTTATATCCCCCCTTTCTCTCCTGCAGGAGACTCAAAGGGGCTTACAATCTCCTTGCCCTTCCCCTCTCACAACAAACACCCTGTGGAGGTAGGTGGGCTGAGAGAGTCTGCAGAAGCTGTGACTAGCCCAAGGTCACCAGCTGGCGCAGGTGTATGTACATAACCTGAATTCCCCTGCAGATACCTACAGCTCAGGTGGCAGAGCCGAATCAAACTCAGTCTCTCCAGATTAGATACACTTTTCCAACCCTCCTACTGATCAAGCCGTTCTGCATCTGTTACACATGTACTGAGAAATACCAGAGATTGTACCTCTTTCCTTTCATGATCTTTTGCCTCACAGTCACATTTTCTTCTCTGTTTCCCTATAGCTGCCATGTGCTTACACTTCAATGCATCCAATAAATCAGGCTATACGAGACTTAGTGACACAATATCTCTGCAAACTTTAAGGTGCCTTTAAGCTTTTTTAAAGCTGTGTCTATCTGATGATGGCACTACAGGAACTATAAAGGTAACAAAGATGTAGGTAACGTCTGAATAAGCATTAACATACAAAACATTTAATTTGGTAGTTATTTGTTTATATTTTCTTATTTATATATTGTGAATATCATTATTAATATTAGACTACTGTTGTCGAACACATGAATTATTTCTTTTTTTCATTCATTGTTCTGAACTAAATTTTCTTTCTTTTTTTTTCTCTTCAATAACTCTTTCAAAGGTGTATCCACATTCATATAAATCCAAGTCTCCAGTAAATTGATAACAAGTCATAAATATTGCAGTCTTCAATTCATTAAGCTGGCAGGAACGCGATCGCCTTGCCATTTACTTGTACATGAGGTGTTCTTATAGGTAATCTTGTCAATGGATATTACATCATATCAATTCATAGTCGGCTCAAATGTCTTATTGAATCCATCACTTATTAAACACATATATATATATACAATTATAACATACATATATACTGAAATGAGCAATTATTAAGCTCACTAATGTTATTAGTTCCACTTACAAACGCTTTCCAAAGCTGTTAGATCCTACCACACCTTCCTCTGGTAGCCTGACTCCTCTCTGGTTGAAGCTATGTGCACAGCTGATATAACACCTGTTCAGTGTTCTCAAAGACATTGGCATTAAAGATGACAAGAAAAAATCCAATGACCCGTTTAATCCAATGGAATCTGTTCTAAACTTATATATTGAGACGGTTTTCGTTTGGAGGATAATTCTGTCTAAATTCATGTGAGGAGAATCTCCGGAAATTGCTGTAAATTACTAAAAAATGGAGGTCAGTGTCCAGATGTAGACATTATAAGGGCCAAAAAATGTTCCACCAGTGATGCCCATTTCTTTAGCCCTGATACAACTTCTGTGTTCTGACACTCTTAATTTTAAGGGGCGTAACGTTTTTCCCACATACATTTTAGGACATGGGCACATAATCGCATACACACATTTATCTGAGTCACAGTTAGTAAGTTGACGTAATGTCCATACATTACAATTGTATATATGTGTGTTTAATAAGTGATGGATTCAATAAGACATTGAAATGAGCTATGAATTGATATGATGTAATATCCATTGACAGATTACCTATAGAACACCTCATGTACAAGTAAATGGCAAATTGGCACTGATGAAGGCACCAAGAGCTAATTTCGTATGATGCTCAAGCAGCAATGAATTCAAGACTGCAAAATATTTATGACTGAACTTTGTTAATAACAATTGCGTTTAAGAATCCTGATTTATATGAATGTGGATACACCTTTGAAATACTATTGAAAGAGAAAAAAGAGAAAAGGTTTAGTTTAGATTATTGAATGAAAAAAGAGAAAAATAATTCATGTGATGATACAACAGTGAATTATATTATTGTATGTGATGAGCATTGTTCCTTATTATATAAATAAGAAATACCAAACTTAAATTGGCTGCCAGTGGGTTACTACAGGAACTATCCCTTAGGGACAAGCTGAGTATTGCCATGTAGATGTGTTTAGAGAAAAAGGCCTCCTTCAAAAACAGGGTGTTTTTTTTGAGCCAATGCAGCTGCGTTCCCTCTCTGAGCCAGATTTCACAAGCACGGATCAGCAGAGTAATCATGCAGTTGAATGATTTAGAACTCCATTGGCTGTGTATTGTGGAAGGAATTTATCCTTGGGGAGGGCATTATGTAGACACAATGCCACCTGGCTAAAGAAAGGGTGGCTTGCATGTTCGACAGTCTCTCGGTTTGATCATGGGGGGCAGGGACTTTCCAAGCCACAAGAAGTGCGGAAAGCCCACGGAGTACCTTTTGTTTTTCAAGAGGGCAGATCCCAGATTAATCAATAACCCAGAAGTTGAGAAAGTATTTCGTTCAGCAGCTACTGATTCAGTCCTCGATATGGCCCAGCTGCCGGGCAATCTGGCAAGTAGCCCAGCCCTTCCTTTCGGGCTCTATATTGCTCATGCCTGGGGCATCTTTTCTGTCAATATTGTCAGGAGACTCCAAAGGCACCGGTGTTCAGCTCTCTCTTCTGTCATCAAACCAGGCTGCCAGCTTTTTCGATCTGCCGCTGCTACTTTGCCTTTTAACAACAGCTAGGAGAAGCGGACTTTTGCTTGCTTGAGGCAATAATATTGGGGAGCGCAGGGAATAGAAGCTCACATGATTGGATACTCCTCTATTAAGAAGAATCCCTACATGTAGAAAACAGGCAGCCCAATCTGGGGCAGGGGGCTGAATCAGTTATTGGGGCCAGCATGGAGCCATGCAGGCATGTTTGCCCACCCCACCGGCATAAGTGGCACTTACACCGGTGTGGAAGACAAACTGGGAGTCTGTCAAACACTGTGGATCTCTGCAGCACCCAACTCAGAAGAGCCTGCATCCCACAGAGCTGCACTAACCTAAAGCTGTACAGCAGAGCATCTAGGGCAGGCTAGGGTGTCTTCCTGGGTATGGAGTTGACTTTAGTTGCCTTTAGCTCTTGGAGCCAGCGTGGTGCAGTGGTTAAGACCCAGGTTTGATTCCCCGCTCTGCCACTTGAGCTGTGGAGGTTTATCTGGTGAACCAGATCAGCTGGTGCACTCCTACACATGCCAGCTGGGCACTGACTCTTTAATAGTCTATGTGACTAGATGGTCACCTTTCCATCCTGACGGAGGAAGGCGCTACAAGATAAGCGCTGGCTACAAGAAGCCGCGAGAAGCATCGTGAAGCTTGTGGTTACGCTTGTCGCCTCTGGTCACAGCGCAAACGGCGCAAGCCTCAGAAGCCCGGCGACTCGCTGTAGAAGAGCATCGGAGCTGGCGGGCTTGCCGCTTGTCACTTTGTCACAGAGGGCGCAAACGGCAAGTCGCTATAGCCCGCCAGCAGCCGCAGAAGCAGTATGGCGCCGTTGTGAAACAGGAAGCCCCAGAGCCGGGCGCCCCCGTTTCCCTGACTGTGAGCCACGCTAGGCTGCAGAAAGTGTTGCTGGGCCATTGTCCATAATCGACAATGGCATAAGCTCAGTGACGTGGGGACACTCTCGGGACGCCAGTGCCGCGGAGTGTCCCGGGCTAAAATAGGGACGGATGGTCACCCTAGGCTAGTCACAGTTCTTCAGAGCTCTCTCAGGCCTCCCCCACCTCACAGGGTGTTTGTTGTGGGGGAGGGGAAGAGATTGTAAGCCCCTTTGAGTCTCCTCTCAGAAGAGAAAGGGGGGATATAAATCCAAACTCCTCCTCCTCTTCCACATTCACCTGAACAGTGTGTCCCAGAAGCCACTAGCACTGTTTACCTTTGTAGCTGTGAATACTTCGTTTGTTTCATGAGCAGATCTGGGGTTCCAGAGTCCTCTGCTATGGAACTGACTGCATCCCAGTTTTGAGTGGGTTTTGTCCCTTCTCTGCACAGCTCCATAGCAGCTGTTTGCTTTTAACATCGGGCTCACCAGAGACGCGCACATCAGGAGGAATGAGATGGGACTGGCCGATTGCAAGCTGGCAAAGCTGTCCTCTTCATTTGCACGATCTTCTTCATGTGATCCAGTTTTTCTGACTCACAGATGTTTGCATGAAGATTTCTGCTCAGGGGGTTCTGGGATTGCACAACTGGGACTATTTGGAATAAAGACAGGCGACTTTATATAACTGTTCTCCAAAATATTTCCTGTTTGACAAGGGAGACAGGCATAAAAATGTATTCCAGTGGCAGCTTTCATGAGTCCGAGCACACTTCCTCAAATGCAGAGGTGTTGACACGGCTGCGTCCCTAAGGATAATTCTTTCACTCTGGTCATTGCCCTCCTAGTGCCCACTTAGGGTTGCCAGCTCTGGACTGGGAAACGCCTGGATATTTGGGGGGTGGAGCCTGAGGGGCAGAGTTTGGAGAAGGGGGGGGGGACTTTAATAGGGTATAATGCCATACAGTCCACCTCCCATAGGAGCCGTTTTCTCCAGGTGAACTGATCTCAGTTACCTGGAGATCAGTTATAATAGTGGGAGGTCTCCAGCTACCACCTGGAGGATGGCAACCCTGTGTCCATTAGATCAGTTAAGTGAGAGTTGTGAAGCACTTTGCATAATGCAGGCTGTTTCTGAGAGTTTAATAAGAATGCCCAGTGCCGTAATTTCCAAACATTCAAGTCTCAATTAGAGTAGAAGAAGAGGAAGAGGAGTAGTTTGGATTTATGCCCCACCTTTCTGTCCTGTAAGGAGACTCAATGTGGCCTACAAGCTCCTTTCCCTTCCTCTCCCCACAACAGACACCTTGTGAGGTAGGTGGGGTTGAGAGAGTTCAGAAAGAACTGTGACTAGCCCAAGGTCACCCAGCAGGAATGAGGAGTGTGGAAACACACCTGGTTCACCAGATAAGCGTCTGCCACTCAGGTGGAGGAGTGGGGAATCAAACCCGGTTCTCCAGATTAGAATCCACCTACTCTTAAACACTACACCACGCTGGGAGACAAAAGAGCACGGGAACCATTAAACTGCTATGTTGCTTGCATCCCACACTTGAAACAGGGCGCGGTGCTAATTGCCCAACCCTCCCGACTGAGGCTATTGTGGATTGTGACGTGTTTTAATAACTGGCCCATGTTTTCTTGAGCAACTTTAGAGCAAAAGGCTCCATGCCTCTTAGAGGACTCTGACCCTCAATGTACTTATTTTGTTGCTCGTTTTTAGAGGCTGCCAAGAAGAGTCAAAGTTTTTACATATGAGTCATTTAAGTTTTATGGTTTTGTTGTTCAAGACTCTGAACCAAGAACAGGGGTCTGAAAGAAATCACCCCATCCTTGACCATTCAGGCAATGATACCATCACCACTGTGTTGCAGCAGTTAGAGTACCACACTAGGATCTGACCGATTCCAGGTTCGCGTCCGGAGAGCTGCTGCCAGTGTGAGCAGTCAGTGCTGATTTGAGAGTGTTGAAAAAGGCACTGTCTGGTGTACAAATAAGAACCTGCAAGGGGCAGCAAGCAGGCAAATAGGATACTGAGGTCAGCACCTTCTCTCCTGTTAAGTGTCTTTCCTTGGCTGTCTCCAGGTTGCCACTCTTTGCACAGTTTCCTCCTTCTCAGAAGCGGAGGGAGGGGAGGAAGGGAGAGGGATGGCATGCAAGGGAAGGGGAGGAGGGGAGGGAAGGGGAGGGTGGGAGGGGTGGCATGCAAGGGAGGGAAGGGAGGGCCCCCCGGCATCTGGACATGGCCCACGCACCCTAGCGAAGGAAGGGGAGGGAGGGGGAGGGGTGGCATGCAAGGGAAGGGAGGGAGGGGGAGGGATGGCATGCAAGGGAGGGGAGGGGGAGGGAGGGATGGCCCGGCATTTGGACATAGCCCACCCACCTTAGCAGAGGGAGAGGGAGGGGAGGGAGGGGTAGCATGCAAGGGAAGGGGAGGGAGGGAGGGGTGGCATGAAAGGAAGGGTGGAGGGAGGGGGCTAGCATCTGGACATAGCCCACCCACCTCAGCAGAGGGAGAGGGAGTGGAGGGAGTAAGGGGTGGCATGCAAGGGAGGGGAAGGAGGCCTGTGCTCTCTCTCAGCTAGTTATGTAGCTAGGAGAGTATCTTTATCTCTGCTCTTTACTATCAAGCACATTAGCTCCTTAATAGAGTTTATTTACACTTTAATCAGGTTATATACATGTGCTGTGTAAATTAACAGATAGACCAGTGGTCTTGTAAGAAATTAATTAATTCATGAAACATATGGCAATTAACTGTTACTAACAGGTTTGGGTCAATACCGTCTCCTGCTGAGAAGGAAACAGCACTAAATGCATCCGGATGTTCTTTCTGGAATCTGTATACTTAAAACTCACAGCAAAACGTGTGCAGAAATGTTTTGAGTTCATTAACTTTGCCCACGGCAGTGAGCTTTCTTTTATTAAGCAAGAAATCAGCAAATAATGCTAGTGTGAGCATCCGGGGAAGAGGCGGCCTATATAAATCTAAAATATAAATAAATAAATAAATAAATAAAGGTCAACTACAAACTTACAAAACCATAAATTTAAATAAGTCCTCTGAATAAAATAAGGTAATATTCAAAACGTCCATGATATGAAACAAAGTATGTAAACCACTCCAGAGTACAAGAGATTTTATTTATTTAACATTATTTGTTTATCCCTTCTGGACATGGTATAGTGGTTGACTCTAGTCTGAAGAACCAGGTTTGATTCCCCACTCCTCCACGTAAGTTGTGGATTCTTTATCTGGTGAACTGGATTTATTTCCCCACTGCTGGGTGCCCTTGCATTAGTCATAGTTCTTCAGAACTCTCTCAGCCCCACCTGTCTCACAAGGTGTCTGTTGTGGGAAGAGGAAGGGAAGGAGTTTGTGATCTTACAGGAGAGAAAGGTGGGGTCTTAATCCAAACACTTCTTCTTCTTCTCAGGAAGGATTACACAGAGTGAGTCAGTACAGTCAACCGATTGAACGTTCTATAAACAATGCAATAGAATTAGGGTTATAGAACTAACCAGAAGTCTAAAAGCAGAACTGGAGCAAAGTATGCATGTTAAGATGACTCACTGAACGATGCAAAATTTCATAGCAAGATCCAAGTTTCTGCCAGTTATATTGGAATACATATTCAGTTGTATAGACCATGATCCCTTATCGTTTTTCCGAGTAACTTTGTGAATCACTTAGTACAGTGCAGCTTTGTTGCTTGCATAGAAAAGCCATCTTGACTCATTCATCTTTGGGTAGTTTGTGAAATGCCAGGAGAGTGGGAATCTTCTTAACTTCCTCAGTCCAACCATTCCATAAGATGGGGACCTTAAAGGACAATGCCCATGTATGGGTTTTGCCCGTCTTCAAAAATCTCGCTTAAGTGCTGGTATCATCCTCTTCCACAGACTCCTTATTACTTTTCCAGTAAACATTACAGTTATAGGAGTCTGTAGCAAAGAATGAAGGATGAAGTCATTATCTGTACTTAAGCTGCCTCTCCCCACTTGTCTCCTGTTAAATGTTTCTGCCTGTAAAGCAAAATAACTGGAACTAAAGCTAATTATCCAGGACAGTCTCCGCAGTGGCCTTGACAAGACAGAAAACAAATAAGCGTAACATATGAAATGTGCACATTTCTATCAATTAAATGTACTCTTGTCATTCTTTGTACAAGTTTGCCAAGGTCTTGCACAGTTTTAGAAAATCAATGGGGGTGACCCTTTGAAGAATGTATCCAACATGTTGCTTTGCTTATAGTGCAACAGATTGCAGGGAGGGGAAAAGAGAGAAGAGGGGAGTCTCACCTGATAATATTCCACTATAGGTCAAAACACTCATTTCCCCCTGGACAGCTACGAATTAATGCAATGACAATTAACGAGAGGGGGGAAAACTATCAGAGGAATATAAGAATGAAATAATTCAGAAAGGCACTTCTTACTTTTAAACTCACATATGCAGTTACTTGCTGATGAAACGCTCAGACCAATATGCTTTTTTCCTTTTTGCTGTCAGGTAGCACCAATTGACGGTGACTCTTTCAAGGCAAGAGACTAACAGAGGTGGTTTGCCATTGCCTGCTTCTACAGAATGACCCTGGACAGCCTTGGTGGTCTCCCATCTAAACACTAACCAGTGTTGACCCTGCTTAGCTTCTCAGATCTGATGAGATTGGGTAACCTAGGTTGCCATGTTGGGGTATTAAAATGCACAGAAATGATCATGTATCAAAAATATTGCGACTGTCTGGCATACCACTGTGCCAACATTGGGAGTTTGACAGGGGCAGACAAGGCTAAAGATATTAACTAAGCCACCTTTCATTCTCAACAAACCCTAATGCCTCCCAGTTCTGTTTTGGTACCAGATTTATACCAGCACAGCCCTGGCATGACACTAGTGTATTTCTGAATAGGCTAGCCGATCTCCCATGTATTCCGGGGTGTCTTTCATATACTCTGGCATAAGGTTTAGTCACCATTCTAAGCCTTTGAGAGCTGGGATTTAGGATTGGGCAGTGGTTGATTTAACTGGATTTATAAAAGTTGCATCACCTGGTTGCAAATAATAATAGGTGGTACTTTTTTTCTATATGGGTAAGGCACACAGTGTTGGTTTTGAAAGAAGCAGAGCTCCCACATTTCTGAATGCTTTTAATAGTGTGTATTGTTTCCTATTAATCTCAGAAACTGCACATATAATTCCTAGGCTCTGCACTCAGACTTACTGAAATCCTGGCTCCACCAACAGAACCACACTGACACAAAAACATTTACCTCCAGACTCTGTCCAGGTACAAGGGTTATATCTGCAGAACTGGCAAACCTAACACACCATGAGCACCAATACTTCTTTCAAATCGCCTTCAGTTTCTGACTCCTCTTCAAAACTTTTATTATTTCCCTCTAGCCTAAGCAGGGAAATTGGAAACAATTGTATGTATCCAACTGGCTTTTCTGTTGGTGACTAGCCAAGGCCCTTTCTGCACGGGCCAATAAATGTGGGGTGCAGCTGGGGTACATGAGCCCCACGCAGCTCCGGGCTGTTTGCACGCCTCTATGTGGGCAGCCCCAGAGCTAACACGGGTCACCGACATGCCTTTGCATTGAGGCACCTCTCTTTTTTGTACCTATTTCCCACTGATGCGCAGCTACGCAGGCAGGCACACATGCCCCCCCAGAGCCTTGCTGATGCCAGAAGTGCCTGCGTGGCCCCACAGATGGGAGTGGGGAGTGGGGAAAAAATTGCAGCCGCATAATGCGCCTCCTGCCTGGTAGTTCACTGGGCCACTGCTGCGAGACGTGTTAAAACGAAAGAATCACAGATAGTGCGATTCTTGAAAACCCAGATTGGAGGGGGAAATACGGAGCAGACTCACATTAGGAGTGGGATCTGTTCAAAGTTCCCCCTCAACCGGGGTTTTATCCTGCCCCATGTTTATTGGCCCATGTGGAAAGGGCCCAAAATAGATATGGTGAGGATCGTAGAACTTGCATGAATAAAAGCCATGTGGGACAGGAGAACTGGGTGCCGAAATCAGGAGAATTGGAAATGAACAAGCCAGTTAGATCCAACCCAATATTTCGCATTGGTATACGCTCAGTGAATTTCAAAGTGGAATCCTTCCCCCCTTTCTTGGCTGCTTCTGTAATACAGGAAATTACACATAAGTACAAGATATGGCAACAGTTGGCATCTACAATGAAAAAGAAAGTGATTAAAATAAATATCCCTTGTGTTTTCATGCCTCAGGACAACCGGTTGGATCGCACGTGTGTAAATATGAGTGTGCCAAATTCACCACCAAAATCCCCTTGAACAAATTGCAAAGCTACGAGAGGACAAACTGTGGGAAGTCCGGCATCATGTAAGTGCCCGTTTGCCTTTCATGGACCAGTGATAGCCAGAGTTGCTGGATTCCAGACCGAATTATTGAGAGCAAGTGAGACTGTGTTGGAGTGTTCCATTATTGTGTTGACCGCTGCTTTTCATAAGACCTCAACAACAGAAACTGTAGTTTTTCAATAAATGAGTCACAGTACAGCTTGTGGTAAGGACTCAGAGAACAAAAGGGGAAAACCCAGAATACAAACAATGCTAAAAAGAATACATGAATGTATGTATCTGCCTTATTCTCTATCAGCCCCACTGAGGTCAGTAGTGTGTCCTGAAAACTGGCAGTAGCTGTCAAGAGGTTTCAGGAAACGGTGTTTCATATCACCTGCCACCGGATCCCTGTGGAGCTGCTGGGGATCAAACCCAGGTACCTTCTGCGTGTAAAACGCATGCTCTACCACTGAGCTATGGCTCCTTCCAAAAACTGGATCTGATGTGGATGATTACAGAATCAGACTGGCCCCTTACTAGGGTAGTGGTGATATATGTTCGACTCTTCTTTCCTGACCTCTCACAGGGAGGCAGAGCAGATGCAGAAGAGAAAGGAGAATACAGTTCTACCTTTAGCAGCTGCTTTGAAGAGGGAATATTAGCATTTTCATAACTGTTATACTGCCCTTTATGATATACAGTTGCCCTACTTCCAACCTTTCTGTGAAGTCCCAAGCAGATTTGCCAACAAAGTCCAATGAAGTCCCATTGACTTTTATGGACTTACAAAGGTGTAAGTCTGCTTTGGATTGCACTGCTAGCAGCTCAGGGCTGGGATCTTTTTGCTGACCGCCACTCAGTAAATAATAAATCACGGGCTTCAGTCTGGTCCACTGAAGATCAGTTTGAAAAGACAGAATAGAAAAGCACTTAATTTATGCTAAATCACAACCTATCGAGTTCTTCATCAGCGCAATTCTTTTCTTGGTCTCTCCAGACTTACCACCAAGATGAATCGGACCTTTTGTGCCAACCCAGATGACCAGTGGGTACAGGATGTGATGCGTAAACTCAATCCAAATAACGCCCCTCCATCTTCGACGGTTGACCCTTCAGGGCTGGAACAGCATGGTCACTTTGACACACTCTTAGGAAGTGCAGTCCCCATGTCATCTCAAACTAGGCATCCCACTAAAACACTCAGCACAGCTGCCTATGGAATATCAACATCTTCTGTTACAAGAGCAGGAGATTTGGGACCTTCTGCAATCAATTCCACGTTGCTGGGGCCGCAGACTGGAACACCTTCTGCCCGCTCCACTTCCAGGCCAGAAGTGGTTGTTTCCAAAACTGCAATTCGACCTGAACCTTCTGCAAATAGAAGCACACCTTATTCTGCTGATGGACCAAAGAGCTTGGAGGAAGGACTTGCTCCTGCTGGGAAAGGCCTGGAGGATACCAGTGGATCAACACGTGACTTGGTGGGACTGCCTGCTTCTCTAGGCACCAAAGCAACAGAGGCTGTTGATGATGAGGATCACAAGGCATCTCCTACGCAATCAGCGCTCCATCCCTCTAGCACTATAATAAACCTTTTAAAGAAAACTTTCACATCTAATGACAGGCTCCTGCCTTCCTCTGATCCACAGGGTTCAGCAATAAAACAAGTGGCTGAGAATCCAAACGTTGGTCTCTCTACTGTCCCTCAAAGGGTGGACTTTTCTCGTGTAGATGGTGCACAGGCCAGCACTGATGGGAGCAAAAGCAGCTCTGTTAAAGACAAGAGTGACATTGTGAGTGCTCATGGGGAGGCTACGGAGGCAAACAGGCGTGCTTTTTCCAAATCTTCAAGTACTCTGTCTCAATCAGTTCTTCGAGAGGAACACTTTATGGGCAAAAGCAGAGGAGAAGCCACCACATCATCTCCAGAAGTCCCCTTGACTTTTCTGCCCGGTGCCGTGGCTAGGTACCAAATTCACATCATCGCCATGGTTTTCCTGGGGTTTGCCTTCTGTGTCTACTTAGCTGTCACAGGACTGTGTGCTAAGAACCATGTTAGTATCAATGCGCCACCTGCAGGAATGGTGCGAGGGTTGACGTTCTCTCAATATGACTCTCAGACCAGTGCCTATGCAATGCAGTCTCTTTGATCTTTACGGTGTGCTGCTTTTTGTGCCGCAGATAATTAGGTGTTGTTATGAGGAAACATAAGTGGATATTTATTTTTTTATCAGAGTGGAATCTGTGGTTGTTTCCAGCCGCTGGACAGTGAGAAGCAACAAATTCATCAATCTGGAGGAGGGGAAAATTGCAATTTATTTGGATGTCTTTTAGCCTGCCAATTTATAAAGCATGATCCTTGGAGTTACAAGGGACAGACAGAACTGAGGGCTCTTGCCAGATTTATACCTCCAGTCCTCCCCGTTAATGCAAGTGTAATTCACAAAAGAAGAAGAGTTTGGATTTATACCCCACCTTTCTCTCCTGTAAGGAGACTTGTAAGGTGGCTTACAAGCTCCTTTCCCTTCCTCTCCCTACAACAGACACCTGGTAAGGCAGTTCCAAAGAACTGTGACTAGCCCAAGATCACCCAGCAGGAATGTAGGAGTGTGGAAACACATCTGGTTCACCAGATAAGCCTCTGCCACTTGAGTGGAGGAGTGGGGAATCAAACCCGGTTCTCCAGATTAGAATCCACCTGCTCTTAACCACTACACACCATGCTAGCAATAGGCAGTGTTGAGGCCAACCAGCAGGACTGGGTGAGCACATGAAGCTGTCTTACAGCTAATCTGATCTTGGGTCTGTGAAGGGCAGTCAGTCTTCTTTACTCAGACTGGCATCAGCTCCCCAGAGGTTTTCAGCATCACCTACTGCCTGATCCTTTTTTCACCTGGAGATTCCGGGGATTGAACCTGGGACCTCTTACATGCCAAGCAGATTCTCTTTCCACTGAGCCATGGCCTAAACAGCTGGAATGCAGCTTCAGGAAGTTTGATTGTTGCCCTTACTGGATGTAGAAGCTGGTGATGTTTGGGGAGCCCAGCAAGATTCAGAACATGGGAAGAGGCATGGGGCCTAGCAGAGAGCTGCAAATGTATGCGTACTGCTTGCAAGCATTTGAGACTGAGCACTTGTACCAGGCACTTCTGCTTGAGACTGAGAAAACTTGTTCCAGGGTTGGCAAGGGGGTTGGGGCAGATGAACCGTGGTAAGTGGGAGCTGGCACTAGAAATGACAAGCTCCCAAGCCTATTAAGGAGCTAAAGGAACACTTTCACGTTCTCATCAATGGGGGTGTTTTCTATTGTTTTAATAAAAATAAAGCTCTAACCAACTGGCACGACACCTTTAAGAAAGTGCATGTCAGGGTCACAAAGACAGGGACAGAACCAGACAGCCATGGTGTGGAGAGCACCGAGAACAATAAGTCAGAATTACCAAATGCCCAGGAAAAAGGCAGGGTATAAATAAACAAATGTATGAATGTCTAGTAGCTCCTGTGCCCTGATCTGAACGGGTAAACAGGAGAGCGGGTTACTTTATCCCGACTGCCACCTACTCTGCCTATGCTGTGCGGAAGGGGCCAAAGTGTTTTGTAACCCATCTTGTTTGTCAAGCCTAGTCAGGAAGGTGGTTGGCCACTGGACTGTCCCCCTGGCCTTGGGGTGTGCCTGACTAGTCAAAGGGTCTAGCTCACAGGTGTCAAACTCGTGGCCCTCCAGATGTTCATGAACTACAATTCCCATCAACCCTTGCCAATATAGCCAATGCTCATGTTGGGAGGGACTGATGGGAATTGTAGTTCATGAACATCTGGAAGGCCATGAGTTTGACACCCCTGGTCTAGCTAATCACCCTAAAGTGATTTAATCACACTCCCAGCAGCCCATTACTTGCCCTCTCTGCACTCATCCCACAGTCAGTCAATATTCAAGAGAACAGTTCAGGCATTCTCTTGGGCTTTGACAACTCAACAAGCCTCTCCTATCTTGCTTGGATCCTTGGAAAAGCAGTACATTCTTTGCCTCTGGCTTTCTTGCCATCTTACCTCAGACTGCCTTAGGACCCATTTTGGGGTATAAATATTGATCCTTTGGCCATTCATGGTGCATGCTGGATCAGGGTATGCACCCCCACATATGTATGGACTCTTTGCTCCTGGAAACCCTGGCTGTTTTAATCTTCAGTGCTGCCTTCCCTGAATTCAATGCTGCCTTCCAGATTGGAAACCACCACCCATACCTGAAACCCTATCCAACTTCCTCCCTTTTCTCTTAGGCTCCTTCCGCACATGCAGAATAATGCACCTTCAATGCACTTTGCAGCTGGATTTTACTGTGTGAAATAGCAAAATCCACTTGCAAACAATTGGGAAAGTGGATTGAAACTGAATTATTCTGCATGTGCGGAAAGGTCAGTTTTGAGTCTGTATGTTCATTGCCTAAACTATATTGTTTTACTTTGTAAAATTATTTAATGAAACCCATTTTAATTATACATTTGCCTGCTCATTTGAGTGTTCTCACCTAGGACTATCCTAGTGTTTATAGGTTATTGGCCCCTGTTACTCATTCTCAGTCTCCAGGTAATCCCCGCAACCAATGTAGAGACTGCCTGCTTAGGCTAGAAGGGGCTGGGCTCCCTTTTTTGGCAGACTTAAGGATAGCCACATTTTAAGGATGTGGCAAATCATTCGAGAACAATTCAGTTATTGTGTTTGCTTCTGAAGTAAACATGAAGCTTGATTCCACAAACACACACACACACACCCTCTTCCCTGTCTTCAGTCACAGTCTTCTGGCATTCCTTCCTGTATCAAAGTGATCTGTGGTGTTTTATTTATGCTTACTCAGGTGAGGCTGGGTTCCTTACTGGCTTGGCCACCTCTTTGCTAAGGGCAATTTGAAGATGAGCAAGCAGAGAGAAAAGCATCTTTGACAGTGAAGCGCCACCTGCAGGCCAAGTGGGGAGAAGAGAGAGGGAATTGCCCAGGTTCAGCCTTGCTAGAGAGATATCAAAATGTTCTGCAAACAGGGTCCTTTGCATTTTAAGCTCTTTGGGCATTGTTAAGCTTCCAAGGGTTAAAAAAGACCTCTTGGAATTCTCTTCTGCTTCAAGGTGGTATCATATCCTTCCTTTTAAAAACATAAGTTACACTGTGTTTGCGCATGGATAATGAGGGCAAAATAAAAGATGACCGGATTAAAAATGTAATGCAAGCTCTTTTTTTTTTGGTTCAAAGGATATTGTAAACAAAGCCGACATAAACTTTATTTTGATATTGTCACAATATAATAAAATAAAACTTCATGAAATTCACATAGGTACATGAGTTGACAGTAATTACATAGCAAAATAGAAAAAAGAAATACAAACAGTACAGATGAGAAATCCTTGTCGCTAAACCTAAAATGTGACTTCTAAATCAGTTTAGCTAAGAAATTGAACTTGATTCTATCCTACTGAATAATAGTACCACTTTTCTAAGTCTTAATTGATTAATCATTACACCATTAACGTAAATAAATTCTAGACTAATTTCCTCTATATGGTTAATCTGAAAATAATATTCAGTAAGATAGGAAAAAAGAAAAGATTTACTTCCATTCCAATACATATCTTATTCTAAACATGAATCTATCAAGACGAGTTCTACTCATTGTATACTTTCTTAAAGTTATAAATTTTCATAATATTTCAAAAAGAATTCTTCAATAGGATTCCATAGCTTTCCTTATCCTCTGTGCCTGTAATGATAAAGACTATGAGTCTAATTCTGTGTATGATCCAGAGGTGGGATCCAGCAGGTTCTCACAGGTTCCCGAGAGTAAGTTACTAATTATTTGTGTGTGCCGAGAGGGGGTTACTAATTGGTGATTTTGCCATGTGATTTTTGCCTTAGTTACGCCCCTTCTCTCAGCAGTAGCACGCAGAACTTGAAGCAGTCTAGCAGGAGGTGCACTGGCGTGCGTGGCAACCTGCACCTGCGTGCATTCGTTTCCCGCCCAAGGACCAGTGCAGCAGCTGTGTCCTTGCCACAGCCCTGCCCAGGAATGCCCCGTCCCCGGAATACCCGGCCATGCCCCCGTCGTGCCCCACCCAGCTCCATTGGCGCTACGGCACAGTTTGAATCCCATCACCATGGGAACCTGTTACTAAAATTTTTGGATCCCACCACTGCCTTCATATAGTTGTGTACATCTGTTTGCAAGGAAGAATCACTGTGTGTTCACTGTGCACTTGGCGCCAGTATCTGGCTAAATGTGGGGGTTTTATCACATGTTCAACTGTATGTGCCTTGGATGTAACATAAAAATAACTCAACGCTGTTCTAAAAAAAAACAAGTGAGTGCTGTACATGGATTGTGCATTCAGTTTAATTTGTGAACATGTACGGGTGAATGTGTGATACAAACTAGATACGTCCTTCATATACTTGCATATGTCTGTTTGCAAGGAAGAATCACTGTGTGTTCACTGTGCACTTGGCGCCAGTACCTGGATAAATGTGGGGTTTTATCCAGTGGTGGGATTCAGCAGGTTTGCACCACTTCAGCAGAACTGGGTGTTAAAATGGTGCTTGTAAATAACCAGTTGTTAAATTAGTTGAATCCCACCACTGGAACCGGTTGTTAAATTAGTTGAATCCCACCACTGGTTTTATCACATGTTCAACTGTATGTGCTTTGTATGTAACAAAACAATGGCTCAACACTGTTATAAAGAAACATGAAGTGAGTCCTGTACATGGATTGTGCGTTCATTGTAATTTGTGAACATGGCTTCTGCGTACAGTGTACATTTGATTATTTTTACAATGTACACTGAGTAATTTTTATGTTGCTGTCAGCATATGTACGGGTGAATGTGTGATACAAACTAGACATTTATCCACAAACTGGTCCCTGGTTTCAATTGCAAAGTGAATATGCACTGGCTTTTTCTTACAAACAGATGGACACACATGTACAAGACTATTAACTAGACAGAATTATTAACCAGAAATAAACATTTATCTTTCAATGTGATAGTAAAACATTATTTTTATTGATTAAGACAGAAAAAAAATTACAGGCATTAAGAAGTTAACCCTACAATCACTGTGAAGATAAATGCTAAACATTTTCCAAGTTCCTAACATTGCTTAATCATATTTCAGCAAGTAATAATTTTAAAAGCAAATCAGGTTTCAGCCTTTTGTCTCACTGGTTCTAGGGATTACCCAAAAGCCCAAGTTATCTCACTAAAAATCTGATTGGTCTGTCACTGGAGTGCATATTTATAGAAAAATATCTATCTTATCTGCTAAATATGTAGCTTTTATCTAGACAATTGTTGGTTCATAACTAAATATGAGATAATGAACAAATGTGCAAATAACGCATCTGATATAGCAAGATAATGCTAATCTCAGCTTTTAGCCTCGATTAAAAAGTAATTAATTTAACATTTAGGTAATTGTTTCAATTAATTGTCCAAGATGAAAGCAACTTTAAGCGAAACAAAGTTCATTGATAGTTGAAAAGTACTCAAACTCTCAGATAATTTGCAAATCCAGCAAGAAATGAGTATGGATATCATAGCTACGCCACAATGCCTTTGAACTGTTTCTATTTACTGTGGACAGTTGGAGCATATTATATACCAAGCAGAGTCTCATTTTCTGGTAAATTACTGTCTAAATGCTGTGCCTAATTTTGCTGTGGTTGTAGAGATGTCCTCTGACCTAGTTTAACTACCTCTGAGAATTTGAACCTCTTGCATGGGAGGAGGATGCATTTTGTCTGTAGGGTACCCAGTACATATACCGTTGTGCTGCTAATGTCCCGTGCTGTAGGTACACACCTTTTGTTTTACCACTTGCAGCTACTGAGGAGTATTTTGAGATATTGGGCTACAATTATGATTCTTTAGTATGTCTTTAAGGAACAGAACCCAAACTGCTTTGACTTTTAAGTCTGGTCAAGAATACTGGGTCATAAATGACTGCAGCAGGTAGATCAGAACCTTTAATCACATGTCGTAATGGAGGAAAGGAAGCTTAGGTAGTAATCCTTGTTGTGGAAAAAGGACTGTTAACATGCATGCCCTTATTCTCATTTGCAGAGGATCTAACCTGTCTCTGACATGCTAGCTGTAAGCCAGATTCTCACAACAGGTGAAGCATCTGTTGTGAACGCTCTTCCAATCTTTCATCCATCTTCACCTCTCTCCTTTGCTTCCCTTAATGATAGCCAGTAGGTCTTTTCAAGATATAGCAAAGTCCAATATTTTGAGTCCTTGACCAAATTCTTGTTTTATTTCTAAGAAGACCGATGCCACGCCAGTTTTCTCAGGAGTGTTTTTCCCTTCCCCAGAAAAAGGGAAGTGAGATTGTCTTGTCTCACAGAATTGACATTTTCTGAATTTTCCCTGGAAATGGTCAGGAGTGGGTAGTAACAGAAACTTCTCTGGAATTTCCAATTGTTATTGCTTGTGGGGGTGGGCATGGAGCATATATATCATACATGTTCATCCCCCAAAGCCACTCACACCAGCTTCTTGAGGCAGGGAAGAAAGGTAGCAGGAGAAAAGATACCTTGTTGGAAGACACCATGACTCCTCTGAAGACATCTGTCCTGATCTTCCTCATTCTGGGTGTTTTTTGTCAGAACACAGCAGGTCAGTGAGAGATACTTTCTCCTATGTTTCTTTCTTCTGTACTTTATGATGTTTGTTGAGCAACAAGGGCATCCTTTGTGTAGAGAACTTTGGCTTGGCCTACAGAAGATCCCAGCTCTGATCACCAGCATTTCCAGTGAAACAGGTAGCAGGGCCAGCACAAAGTTTGCCTTGGAGAACCACCTGTCTAGGCAACAATATGTGGCTCTCTGGACCAATGATCAGATGCTACAGTGCAGCTTCCTACTGATTATGAGACCCTGTAGCTCCATAGCAACAGGACACATTTTGCACAGGGGAGGTTCAAACACCAGGTAAAGTATCTTGGCTAGGAGGGCTGAGAGAAGACCTCCCTGCAATTGGAGATTAGCTAGTTAGAATAGACAGTGTGATGGGATTTAGCAAGTGCCAGTAACACAATCCAGTAATGAAGGAGTTAATTGTTGCATGCTAATTAGTTAGTGAGGTCAGAAGTCAGTGACCAGGTAATTGATACCTATTGGTTGGGTGGGCTACATGCAGCTCTGCACGTAGGCTTTAGATATGTGTTCTTTATTGCACTCTGCACGTGGTCTGTAGCTTAGTAGCCATGTAATAGTCTAAGCAGCAAGCTGGCTGTTGGTGCTAGCTAGTAAGAAAGATGTTTATTGTTTTTCTTCCAAGTTACCCTTTTCCCTGTTAGCAAGTAAACTTTATTTCAGATAAAGCAACTGGCCTCTGCCTCATTATTGCATTAACTCTTCTAATTAAGTATTTGTCCACACGACACAGTGCTTAGGAAGATGGTCCACTGTTTGACTGAAGGGACCACCTGGCACTCTTGAGCACACCATTCTAAGCCCATTGATTTCGATGGATGACAGAAAGGTATAGCTTTGCTGAAGATTGCACTGAGCACATTCCATACTGGTGCAAGGTACTGGGTTCAAGTGCTGCACCTCCAGTGAAAGAATCCTCCATAGCATGGTTTGGGAAGATCGTGGCTTTTCAAGAGAATACCAAATAGAATCTAGGCAGACTTGTCAAGGCAGGCACCAAAGGGAACGCAGGCAGGCCTGAGTGTGCATGTATGTCAAGATCCTATCCTGGTCCAACGCCTTTAACAGCAGCATGAGGTGCTGAGCAACTTTTCACCCCCTGAAGATGAAACAAAATCACTTGCTAAGGTCCTGGCATTTAGCTGTTGTTCAAGGTGCAGCCACAAAGGTAAGACTGCAGAACTGGGAACCCTAAATGCATAGAAAGCAACATTCGAATGGCTTCACAGTCAGGATTCTTAGGGAGTTTGAGCATGTGACGCACAAGTGACAAAAGTCACTGGGAAGTAACCAGACGGTAGCCTGGAAAGGTGACTTTATGCCTAAGTCGTCATGCCCAGTGGGGCCACTGAGCTGAATTTCCAGGCCCCTCCGCAAGGTGCAGATGCCTTATACTATACAGGCCATCAGTCCATCAATGATAATATTGCCTACTCCAGGGTGGCCAACCTATGGTGCTCCAGATGGTCGTGGACTTCAATTCCCATCAGCCCCTGACAATTGGCCATGCTGGCAAGGTCTGATGGGAATTGTAGTCCATGAACCTCTGGAGCACCATAGGTTGGCCACCCCTAGTCTACTCAAAGCGGTTCTTCAAGACCCCAGGCAGAGGCCTCCACATCACCTACTGCCAAATGCTTTTTTAAAAAGTTGAGTTGCAGGGAATCGAACTTGAAACGTCTGCATGCCAAGCAGAGGCTCTAGCACTGAGCCATAGACCCTCCCCCAAAGCTGCTATCCTTTGCTCTCTTGCTTACTCCAAGGACCGAAGGGTCTCTGGGGATCTTACTGCTGAGTGGACAAGCCAATGATACACACCTATTGCATTTCTCTGTTTATATCCCACTTTTCTCCCAATGGGAACTCAGAGCAGATTAGAACGTCATTTTCCCCTTCCTCCATTTTCTCCTCATTACAACAACCTTTTGAGGCAGGCTAGGCTGAAAGAGTTTGTGGCTCCAGGTCACCCAGTGAGCCTCTGTGGCAGAGTGGGATTCGAACCTGGGTAGTCCAGGACCGTAGTGTAGCACTCTATCCACTGTTCCACCATGTCTGTAAGTCACAATGAAAATCATCACTAATGTTTTCTCCTAATTCCCTCCTAGCATTTTATACGCCCCGTTCAAAGGAATGTTGCTACGGCTACAAGACCGACCAGCCCCTTCCTGTTGCACGGATAGTGAGATACTACGAGACCCCCAGTGACTGTAACTTAGAAGCTGTGGTGTAAGTACAAACATTTATTTTATTTTTATTTAATGCATTTGTTTTCTCCCCAAAGTGGCTAACGTCATTCTCCCCTTCTCCATTTTATCCTCACAACAACTCTGCGAGGTAGGCTAGGCGGAGAGGATGCGACTGGCCCAAGTTCACCCAGCAAGTTTCCTTTCCTTTCCTTTCTTTAGCCTTTAATGGCGTATATAAAACATAACACAACAACCATCACAATTAACACAATTCAGAACGCTTAGTCATAACACCAGTTGAAAATTGTGCCACAGCTTCCAGCACCTCATAACTATCACCATGTAAAAGAAAAATATAACCTTCTGTTCATCGGTTATCCCTTCAAGCGCCCACAAAAGGGGGACTATATATTTTCCCCTAAATAACACGTGAAAGGGACAGTGCAATATCATATGGGATACAGATTCTCCAGATCACATAAACATTTTCTATCGTTGTGGGGGAATCCCTAGCCATCCTTGTAGAAGAGAAGGCAAGATATTGCATCTAGCAAGGGTTAGAGCTCCACGCCATCGAGCCTGAGCCGGTAAATATAGGTATCTGGCAATAGCTAGTCTATCAAAGGGAACATTCAAAAAGACGGGAGAACAGAATTTGTCAGCCGCATCCAACATCCGCAAAAGTTCCATGTGAAAAAAGTCTTTTTGCTGTGGTTGTAGAGATATACTCTGACTTGGTTTAACTTCCTCTTTGGAGTCTCTAGAATTTGAACCTCTTGCATGGGAAGAGGATGCATTTTGTCTGTACAGTGCCCAGAGCATATATCATTATGCTGCTATCGTCCCAGGCTGTAGGTACACTCCTTTTGTTTCACCCCTTATAGCTACTGGGCTACAATCATGATTCTCTAGTATTTTTAAGGGAGGAAACTAACAAAGGCAAGTTTGCTATCACCTTCCTCTGCATAACAACCAGTTCCTTGGTGGTCTCCCATCCAAGTATTAACCAGGTTCAACCCTGCTTAGCAGCTAAGATCTGACAAGGTCAGGCTAGCCTGGGCCATCCTAGCCAGGGTTTCAAAAGCAGCACCCTTTTATAAATTCATAATGCCTGGAAAAGACAGTAATGCTAGGAAGAGCTGAAGGCGGCAGGAAAACAGGAAAACCCAACATGAAATAAGTTGATTGGATAAAGGAAGTCACAGCCTTCCATCTCCAGGATCCAAGTGATGATGTTCATGATCAGATGTTACAGAGGTCATTAATTCATAGGTTCACCCTGAGTCAGAAGTGTCTTGACAGCAGTTAACACACACACACGTCGCCAGAGTCTAAAGAAATAATTGCATTACTGTCACATATAATTTGCACTGTAGTGAGGCTCTGAAACAGAGGACAGGAGAAATGGATTTAATTCAGAGAAGCCATATACATAAAGTCACTTTCTAAATCAAGCTTTTCTGCATTCGTTCTACAGGTTTGTCATGAGGAATAAGAAAAAAATCTGCGCTAACCCCAGTAAATCGTGGGTGAGAAGGACAATTGACATCTTGGAGAGACGAAAATAAAAGCATGGTTTATAAGAGCTAGTGATGTGCCACACTCCGACC
This sequence comes from Sphaerodactylus townsendi, assembly GCF_021028975.2. Classification (NCBI taxonomy): domain Eukaryota; kingdom Metazoa; phylum Chordata; class Lepidosauria; order Squamata; family Sphaerodactylidae; genus Sphaerodactylus; species Sphaerodactylus townsendi. The sequence goes on from NC_059438.1 coordinate 8,163,061, forward strand.
TTAGGAAAGATGGTCGCTAACTCTGCCTCTTTCCAGATCTTCACACAACTCCTTCTTGCGGTATCTTTTTCATTGCTATATTCTGCATGTGAAATCTAAGTGGCCCTGAAAATGTTCTAACTGATATGGGCTCCACACTCACACACAAATCCTATGAAAATTATAGTTTTGTGAATTGCTAAGAAGTGTCCAGAATTCCTTGTTTGGGAATAAGTCAGGTGAAAAACCAGTTTGCATCCTCCTCTTGTTCCGCCACGGCCTTTCAAAGTATAACCATTAAATTGTAATAACAGAACAAAATGTTCAGTCAGACCGAATTCTTGCTTACTGAGAATGTATTTTTGAAGCTGTTTTTACATTTGTGTTTGTTAGGGAATTACATTTGTATTTGTTTTATGGAATTTTAAACCAGATGTAACCTTCTATGAATTCTTGTTTAAAGGAGAAAGCTGGAATATGAGTGTGAGCTATGAAAATAAAATAAAATAAACATGATAGTTGAATTAGCTTTTCCTGGCGTCATCACTTGTTAAGTGTCACATTCAGATCACCCAAAAATTAGGGTTTTTTAAAAAATAAATGTATACACTCTGCCTTTCCTTCTGGGTCAAGATAGTTTACAATTCCAAACTGTTGGTGTAAAAATAAAAGTAGTTAGAGTACATAAACACAGATGCTGCTGGCCAGCTTACATAAAGTTTACTAAGACAGATAGACGGGAAGGGTAACATGGCAGAAAACAATAAAACAGTCCTCTCTAATCTGAGCAACCTGCCTCATCTACATGGTGAGAAGGTGTGACTCCAACTTACTGAGAACAAAGAGGTTTACAACTTCCTCTCAAATGCATATGCGCAATGAAACACCTCTCCTCTGCGACCCACTAAAATTTTTAGGCCTATTTATTAGTAAAATTTTAAAAAATTGGACTGTCACCCCACCATGCATCTGCCCGTGCTGGCTTGGCAGGGGTGAGCCCAGACCTACACCTGGTTTCATCTGCACATGGCGGCGTCAGGGAGGCTCCCCGGGGTTCTGCTTCCACCCCCATCTCCTTCGGGGCACCAGCATCTGCTACGAACTGTGGCTCCGTCCCTGACCCCTTTCAGGTTGGTTGGCTGGCCGGGGAGGAGCTGGTCTGGCTGGTCTGGCTCCAGGTGGGTGGTGCACCAAAATTTCAGGGTATCATCAGGAGATTGTCCTGATGATACCCCCCATGTTTGGTGCACTTTGAGTCAGGGGAAGCAAAGTTATGGACCCTCAAAAGGGGTGCCCCATCCCCTATTCTTTCCAATGAGAGCTAGGGAGATGTGGGCTACCCTTTTGAGGGTCCATAACTTTGGCCCTCTTGAACCAAACTGCACCAAAGTTGGGAGGTAGCAGCAGGACAGTCTCCAGATGATATCCTGAAAGTTTGGTGCCAATACATCCAAGAATGCACCCCCTGCGGGAACATCCCAGAAATTTGTCCAAGAATCTTTGTTCTGGAGTGAGTTTTCTGAATTGCTGTCAATGGGGGTGCAGGCTGTGGGAGGGCACATTTCTGAAGGCACAGTCTCAAAACTTTCAGGGTCTCATCAGGAGACTGCCCTGAATGATACCCCCCAGGTTTGGTGCAGTTTGGGTTAGGGGGAGCAAAGTTATGGACCCTCAAAGGGGGTGCCCCCATCCCCCATTCTTTCCAATGGGAGCTAAGGAGATGTGGGCTACCCTTTTGAGGGTCCATAACTTTGGGGCCCCCTGAACCAAACTGCACCAAAGGTGGGAGGTAGCATCAGGACAGTCTCCAGATGATACCTTGAAAGTTTGGTGCCGATACGTCTAAAAATGCACCCCCTGCAGGAACATCCCAGAAATTTGCCCAAGAATCTTTGTTCTGGAATGAGTTTTCTGAATTGCTGTCAATGGGGGTGCAGGCTGGGGGGGGGGGGGGCACATTTTGGAAGGCAAAGTCTCAAAAGTTTCAGGGTCTCATCAGGAGACTCCCCTGATGATATCCCCCAGGTTTGGTGCAATTTTCTTCAGGGGGAGCAAAGTTATGGACCCTCAAAGGGGGTGCCCCCATCCCCTATTCTTTCCAACGGGAGCTAAGGAGATGGCCATAACTTTGGGGCCCCCTGAACCAAACTGCACCAAACTTGAGGGGTAGTGTCAGGACAGTCTCCTGATGATACACTGAAATTTTGGTGCCGATATGTTTTAAAATGCATCCCCTGCAGGCACCAATGACCTGGTGCAAAAAAATTTTTGGGGGGTCGTGGTGGGGTGACTGCCCATGGGGGTGGGGATCCAACTCAGGTTTTGTCCAGGGCTCCAGTTTGCCTCCTTACGCACCTGCTGCAGACCCTGCACAAGGGCCCCCTCCCCCTCCCCCCTTCACTCATGGGGTCCCCTGGACGACGGCCAAGCGGCAGGAGGAGGAGGAGGAGAAAGGGCGGCGGCCCACTCAGCACTCTCGGGATTCGTCACCCCGGAGGCGACAGGGAAGGAGGGAGGGCCTCCTGTCATTGGCTTCAAACGCCACCCCTCCTTGGCCTGGCTCCCCCGGGGCCCCCTCCCCCCGTCCTGATCCGGTGCCGCAGCTGAGGAGAATCTGCCCCACAGTGCTCGGGAGATTCCCCCCCCCGTCCCTCCCCTGGACCACGTCACGCTGACCGCCGCCTTCGCACGAGACTGCACGTGGATATTATGGGGTGATTCATCTATCTTCCCAGGCCTCTTTGAGCTTGGCAGCCCATTTGGACAACGGAGCTGAGAGCCCCTAGGGCGCCACCTTCGCACGAGGCCCCCACGTCGAGGTTGTGGCGTGTCCGAGCCTCTTTGGGCAGTGGAGCCACTGGGGATGCTGCTGCCCTCCAGTGGCCAAAGGTTTGAATTACAAGCACAACCCCGCCACCGACAACGGGGCATTTCTCAGGTTATAGTTGCTAGAATGTGGCTTGTCGGGGCCCCTGTAGGCAGGGGAGCCACTGGGGATGCTGCTGCCCTCCAGTGGCCAAAGGTTTGAATTACAAGCACAACCCCCGCCACCGACAACGGGGCATTTCTCAGGTTATAGTAGCTATAATGTGGCTTGTCGGGGCCCCTGTAGGAAGGGGAGCCGTTGCAGAGGGCTCTCCGAAAGCGTGCTAACACTTCCCAAGAGCGTGCTAACGCCCCCAAGAGCATGCTAACGGTTTCTGAGAACGTTGTAACGCTATCTGAGCCTTCTGAGAGCGTTGTTACGCTCTCCGAGACCATGCCAACGCTGTCCGAGACCATGCTGACGCTGTCCGATAGCATTGTAACACTCTCCTAGAGTTACCGGGGATCGTTACCACGCTCTCGGATTGCCCTCCGCAGCGGCTCCCCTGCCCACAGGGGCCCCGGCACGCCACATTATAGCAACTATAACCTGAGACTATAACCGTGGTGGGTGGGTGGTTTTGCGCTTGTAATTCACACCTTTGGCCACGGGAGGGCAGCAGCAGCAGCATCCTCAGCAGCTCCCCTGCCCAAAGAGGCTCGGACACGCCACAACCTCGACCTGGGGCCTCGTGCGAAGGTGGTGCCTTAGGGGCTCTCGGCTACATTGCTCTAACGGGCTGCCAAGCTCAAAGAGGCCTGGGAAGATAGCGGAATCACCCCATAACATCCACGTGCGGTCTCGTGCGAAGGCGGCGGTCAGCGTGGCGTGGTCCAGGGGAGGGACGGGGGAATCTCCCGAGCACTGTGGGGCAGATTCTCCTCAGCTGCGGCACCTGATCAGGACGTGGGAGGGGGGTCCCAGGGGAGCCAGGCCAAGTTGGGGGGGTGGCGTTTGAAGCCAATGACGGGAGCCCCCCCTCCTTCCCCGTCGCCTCCGGGGTGACGATTCCCTAGAGAGCGCGCCGATTGAACCGCCGCGCTTCCTCCTCCTCCTCCTGCCGCTTGATTGGCCGGCGGTGTGCCGATATGTCATTTTGGTGCAGATATGTCTAACAATGCACCCCCTGCAGGCACCAATGACCTGGTGCAAAACAATTTTTTGGTCGTGGTGGGGTGGCCGCCCATGGGGGGTGGGGGTGGATCCAACTCAGGTTTTGCCCAGGGCTCTTGTTTGCCTCGTTACGCCCCTGCTCCAAGGAATGGCGGGGGTGGGTTGGCCTCAGCAACAGACACCCACCATTTGGGAAATGCTGGTCTATGCCAATATATTGATTAGCCAATGACAATCAATGGGAGACTTTGTTAATACTGGGCCTTTCCCCACTCCCTTCCATCCCCCCTATGCGCGCGGCATCCCAGGCGCACGCCCAGGCGTCCCCACGACCCCGCGCTCTGTGCGGGGTCGTCAAAAGGCGCCGTTCGGAAGAGAGCCTGGGATGCTGCGCGCTAAGGGGGCGTGACAGCGGCAGCGTCGGGGTGGCTGCGCTATGGCCGCCCCTGCCGTGGGGAGGGAGGAGGAACCCCGCGCTACTCTCCTCAAGTAGCCCGGGGCTTACGGTAAGTGGGGAAAGGCCCGCCGGTAACTAGCTACTCAATGCCCCATTGGCTGTGCTAATCTATCCACTGTTTACAAACAAACAGCATCATTAACTCTCTCATGACTGAAGATCTGACACTTGCCAACACAAACATTTTAAAAAACCATATAAAATATAGTAAAATCCCACTTACACCCACCTCAAGAAAAATACTTACAGCTTTAATCCAATTAAAAGCCCTTGCACACAACTCCTAAAGACTTCTAACGAAGGCACCCCAAACTATCCCCAAACCTGTTCTACCAGTAAGGTTCCCACCTCCGGGTTGGGAAATTCCTGGAGATATGGAGGTGGATCCTGAGGAAAGTGTGGTTTAGGGAGGGGAGGGACCTCAGCAGGACACAAAGCCACTCAGCCCAACCTTGATCAACAGCCATCTTCTCCGGGGAAACTGGTTTCCATAGTCTGGAGTGAGTTATAATTCTGGGAGATTTCCAGGCCACCTGGAGTTTGACAACCCTAAATGGGAGCAACTATTTAAAAATGTGATCTAAAACATGCCAGTCATGTTAAGATAGCAAGAAGAAGGCCATTGCTGGCCAACTGGGACATACAGAAAGGCCCCTTCCGCACACGCAAAATAATGCGTTTTCAAACCACTTTCACAACTGTTTGCAAGTGGATTTTGCCATTCCGCACAGCTTCAAAGAGCACTGAAAGCAGTTTGAAAGTGCATTATTCTGCATGTGCGGAATGAGCCAAAGAGACGGACTTTCAGTTATATGAGTTCTTGGCTAGCATCACGGGCATCTCAGAAATAACCCGGGGGTCAATTTGCTACTTTGGAATGATAAATTAAGGGTATAGACAAAAGTAAAAAATGTCTTCTCATGGCACGGTACATGCCACAACAGTTTTTAAACAAATAACCATGCTTGGTGCTTGGAGAAAGGATCTGAATAAACATGGACAGCCCAACCAAAGGAGAGAGAGAGCGAGAGAGAGCGGCCAGCTGCCATTTGCTTTCAAACTAGATCCAGTGGCATTCCTCTGCCGGTTTGGCTGAATAACTCTCAATGAACTGGCGTCCTCAAGAGCCCAACCAAACATTCCCCTTCCCTTTAGTATAATTTACACTACATGAAACCTGAAAGCCACCACCGGCTACAATACTGGACTTTCATGTGAACCTGCGGGCAGAGCTTGGCTGGTCCGATCCAGCGGCATTGCTCTATCCCTGTGGATTTCTAGGGCTTACCCCTTTGAGTCTCCTTACAGAACAGAAAGGGAGGGGGTATAAATCCAAATTCTTTTTCTATTCTTCTTCATCTGGCAATGGCCATGGTATATACTTGGTACATAGGAGCTGGGGGTTCTTCTTGTAAGTTTAGTTACAGCTGGACGTTTTCCAGCCACAGTTGTGCATGCAGGATCCTGTTATCAACAGTTGGATGAACAGAATTGCCAACTCCAGGTTAGGAAATCCCTGGAGATTTTGGAGATAGCGCTTGGGGAGGGTAGGTTTTTGGGAATTCCAGGGGAATTGATCACTTTGGTCTGGAGATCGGTTGTAAATCTGGGAGATTTTTAGGCACCTCATAGGGGTTGGCTTCCCTACATACCATAGAAGTGAACAGGAGTAATTCTGGGAATTTGGGTTTGGAGATGCTGCACCCCAGAACACTGCGATCTCAGAGGATGTACATCAATCGTATTGGCAGAAACTGCCTTGGGGCTCATGTAGAATTGAAAGGCAAGGTAGAAAACAAATAAATACTTACCTGGAGAGATTGAATACGGGTGGGTGGAATGGGAGGGGGGGGGACAGTGCTTTGGTGTACATACTGGCAACATTTTTTAAATGATTCTTTAAATCTCCCCAAAGGGCAAAATGAGGAGGGAAGATTGTCCAGTCACTGAGGACCTTTGGAGCAGCCCATGATAAAAAAATGGATGCCTCTCATATGTTTGCTTTGCTACGAGTGACCCCCTCAGCTCATGCATCACTGTGGGTCCATGGGGGTAAAACAGAAAGCGGGCTCATCAATACCCAGAAGTGAGCTGAGGAAAAGAAAGATGCGTCCCTCAGCAGAGATAATGGAAACAGCTTCTATTTGGGTCTCTCAAATATGAGCAATATGAAAATTATGCTATCAGCTTCTTCCTTCCTTCCTCATTTCTTGACTTTTGTGAGAGATACAAGAATTATTTTAATTTTGTTGTAGTGTTATGCCTCAAACCATCTCTCTCTCTCTATCCCTCCCTTCTCACATGCACATCTCTTGTGGGATTAACACATTTGGAATCCCCGTAAAATCCTTACCCTCCTCTTCACCTCATCCCCATCTGGTTGCTACCTACCATCAAGTTAATTCAAGAGGCCTCAAGCCTATGGCTGCATCTACATCAGAGTTGCCAACCTCCAAGTGGTGGCTGGAGATGTCCCTCTGCTACAACTATTCTCGAGGCGACAGAGATTATTAGGAAAGTACATGTACTCTATCCTATCTAGAAATGGAGTTCCTACAATAAATGCAGTATATTAGTTTGAATAGACAATTTTGAGCCTGGCACGCACAGGCTAGAAAGCCCTAGTGCCAGAGGTGGGATCCAACCAGTTCTCACTAATTACTAATTTTTTCTGAGTGCAGAGAAGGGGTTACTGAAGCAACCACCCTGCCCAATAGGGACTGGAGGTGCGTGTGTGCGGCGGCGCCACTGTTTGAATCCCACCACCATCGGAATCTGTTATTAAAATTTTTGGATCCCACCACTGCCTAGTGCACTCTGCTAAATTTCTGGATCAAGAATCTGGCTGGCTCTTAAGGGTTCAAGATCCTTGAATATCCAACAGAAGTGCTTAGGATCACATTGTTGGCTGTTGGTCAGTAGCTCCTTGTTTAGTATGTTGCATGTTCATCTCCCATACTGACTTCTACCTGCGGCAGATCAGAGAAAATTAGCCGGGCACCTTTAAACGAAGGCAACTGTAAATGAGAAGGTTCTGATACTGATTGTTGGGCAAAAAATGTGAGAGAAAAGAGGAACAAAAAATGGGAGGGGTGAGAAAGGCGAGGAAGGGGGAAAGCCCATGGGGTTATTATATGTTTTCCAGTCATGTGAGCCTGCCAGGCTGACAACTACCCGGGTGCTTGAAGCTCACTATTGTAGAGACCGGTTTGTTAGCACTGCGGTATTATTTATACGAAGCTGTAACTTTTCTGAAGACAACATGAGGAGCTTGCCGGCAGACAAAACCCACTTTCTGCCTTTGCTGTTTCTCCCTTATCTGTGCATGGGTGAGTTTCCTTTTCAGCATTTGTTTTTCTTTTCTGTTAAAAAGCCAGTTTTAAACTTATGGAATCTAACCACCGGTCTACATATTGCACAGAGCATGGAGGGGCTGTACCACTTCAAACTGCTGCTTTGAAGGTTTCCTACCCATTAAAAACTCCCACAGAGACATGCCTAGACAGTAAAGAACAAGCTGAGGTATACACAGAATTTATCTCTGCTAATTTACCATTTGTTGGGACCAGTTTTTATAGAGAGGAGCCATTCCAAAATGAGATCCCTTACAGTAGTAGAAAGAAATCTGATAAAGACCAGAAGTCTAACACCTTGCAGGAGATATTGGTTAGGCTGGAAGCTGGAAGATCCAGGTTCAAAGCTCCATTCTCACATGGAATCTCACTGGGAGATCTTGGACCAATAACACATCTTCTGCTCAATCTTCCTCTCAGGGTTTTTGTGAAGATAAAACAGAGGAAAGGAAAACCACGCAAAATAGCTTTGGGTTCCCATTGCAAAGAAGGGAAGGGCATAAACGAAATAAAATAAATACATTCTGTGCAATGTACAGATCAGTTCTTACAGTGGCTATATGCAATACTGTGGTAGTATGCGATTCCTATGATGTTGAAAAAATCCCAAATGAGGAAGCATCTACTTCACAGAAAGTAAATTATGGTCTTGAGATTTCACATGTCATCTCTTGGCGTAGGAGGGAGTGGCATTTCATTTAGGTCACACAAAAACTGGGTCTTGGAAAGACCATGCTTGGCCGATATTTTATTTATTTATTGTTGCTTATATCCTGGCTTTCTGTCGAAAAAGAACTGAGAGCTGGCAGACATAAAGCATCCCAAAATGATACAAAAAACCAAGCAGTCAAATTAACAAAATAGTGTGCAGTTTCAAATCTGTGGGTAGGTAAGCAGCTGTGGGCTGGGCTGAGCAGGTGGAAAAGATCAGCCCTGGAGGGCAAATCCCCCCCCTCCCCCAGTACTCACTGTCAGGGTGTTCTGTCCTTACAGTTAGCTTACCAGAAATAGCTACCAGAAGTAACCCTCCAAGCCACTTCTTGGAGAATAATGTGTTTGGAGGCACCAGAGAAGCAAAATGAAACTCAAGGTATGGGGTCACTGCACTGCAGAGGGGTGCAATTACACTGTGCAGGCCAGGGCAGTGCAAGATTTGACCACAACTTGGAGCGAGTGTTCGTTGCCTCCTCCCAGACCTTGCAAAAGATCCTGAGACCCACCTGTCAGGTCATATGGTACAGCCATTTTGAGCACCCCATGTTACTGACTGGTCATTGATGCTGAACCTTGCCAGATGCTCCTTGTAGCTTTTCTTGGAAGAACATCTGGGGAAAATGGATCCTGACCACACTTCAGGGAGTTTATTCCGTGGCTCAATAGTCTTATGCGGTTTTGCTTAACCGTGAATCTATGCTTCCTTCTTGCCTCAATGGCGATGGCAAAAAATATAAGAGGAAAAACTTTGAGATCTAAAAACTGCTATTGTCCATTACACATTTCCATATATTTTTGGCTCCTGGCTCCTAAGAACAAGGTGGGGGACTGAATCCACCTGAATCCACCTATTTGCCCTCCGTGGCAGAGGGTTAAATATGCTGGCGGGGGTTTGCCACAGCCCTCCACAGTGGCCAGATTCAACACAAAGTGCCTTATCGACATTCCTGCGTCCCTGCTGCCTCTGCCAGCATAGTGACGGCATTTCAGAGGTGTGGTTGGGGGGTGGAGTCAACATTAGTCAGTTTCTACCTTCTTGACATGCCTCTTTTTGGGGTAAGGAATGGACACTCCCATGTACCCAGAGAACAACACAGGAATATGTACAACAAACTCGGCTGCCCCTTTCCTTCTAAGCTTAGCCTTGAGCTAGAGGGCCTGGTTACCCAGGTCTAGGAATATGTTGTGTTGCTTGTGAAGAACTTCTTGGAAGTTTTGAGCTGTTGTAAGCACTAACATAACTTTAGTTAACAAAACTGCGCAGTCATTATTGAGACCTCCCAGTTCCTTCTCCTTTTTGTTCCAGACTTGCTGTATGTGTGAGTTTCATTCTCTTTTTTTCCAAAACGTATAAATATGTAATATTGAAAACACAGAAAAATATGTAATTTACAAAACACATAAAACACTGCACAAAATCTATCCGCCTACTAATATGAAATTATTCAATCTGCCATACAACCTCAGTGTTTTTCATGCTATTCGATATTTTCCCCAAACATTTCAAAGGCACACTGCATGTTGAGCCCTCCGGGGATAAGGCGGCCTATAAGTTTAATAAAATAATAATAATAATAATAATGTTAATGTGAAAGGTAAATTGCATTCCAAAACGTGTTAATCTAGCATTAGATCAAATGCTTCTGGTTTATTTTGCTATTGAAAAGCTTGCAGCAATGAATATTGAACAAAAATATCATTTCTGTTCCAATTTGTTTATATATTTGTGAACAATCTCTGTAAATCTGGGCCCTACTTTATCCCCGTGGGCCACACTGAAAAGGAACAGACAAGTGGCTCAAGCTGATATGAGATGACAATTAAATTACAATACAAACTAGATGCAGCTTAACCCTAGGTTTGTTCTGGGGCTGTGCAAAGAAAGAAGGGGGTTGGGGGGGGGTTAACCCTTCCATGCCCACTGTTCAAAATGGAACTCCCTGCTGTGTTTGTATTTTAAAGGGAAAATATGTGTGCTTAAAAATACGCATTCCCCCTCCCCTTTAAAGTGCTAATGACAACGCAGGAAAACTAGTTTTGAGTAGTAAAACTGATTGGAACTTGAAGGGATTAAACATTCCTCTCCCTTCCCTGCATGGCCCCAAGGCAAATCGAAGGTGCAAAACTGATTTCTGTTTTGTGGATGGAACAAGACGTACGATCAGTTTGAACCTTCTGCAATTTATTGGAAACAATTTAAATATTTCATTGAGGCGCATTAACTGATAAGCGAAAAAAAGGGCAATGACCGTTCTAAGCAATACGTGATAGACTTGCAGACAGTGAATAAATCAGAAGATGAGTAGCATGTGTGGCTATCTAGTCCAATAAGATTTCGCTGTATCCCTTTGACATCCTGCCCTCCTAATTACTTCCAGACACCTGGTTAAAAGTTAAGCTTTCTGCAGCCCAAAGCAATCTATCTGGGAAAGGGCAGAAAAATCCTCTCCCATGTAATATCTTTTAGACCATTTTGCTGGGTCAGAAGAAACATCCTGTTCCTAAGTAATGAGGACAGATGGTTTTTCCCCCTTTTATCTCAAGATATTCCTGGGTAGAATATGACTGGTCTTCTAAATAGAGTTGCCAACCTCCAAGTGGAGTCTGGACATCTCTTGGAATTAAAATGGCTTCTTTGGAAGGTGGGGCTTATGGCTTCATACACTTTTGTGGTCCCCCCCCCCTCCCCAAACCCTGCCTTTCCTAGGATCCAGCCCCAGATCTCCAGGAATTTCCCAACTTGGAGTTTGCAGCCCTCTGTGCTCCTTGGTTTATTGGGTCTTCATCATATTTATTTAGTGAAACATTTCTAGTCTTCCTTTCCCCAGTCATGTGGGATTTCTTGGTACGATGATGCCTGCAGCAAACCCACACAAAACCAAAGGACGAATATCCATTCCCAGAGAACTGTTTTGTTTACAGGTAATTAGATGGAGGCTTCATAAATGAGTCAATTAAAATGGATGTAGACTGACAGAGATTGTTTACATTGGTTGACAGTCCTCGGGAAAAACTGTTCTGTAAGTCTGGAGCAGAAACCGCTTACGAATGGCATCAATCAGTCGATCCCTTGTTACAGCAGCACAGGCACTGCTTTCACTGTCTCTGCAGGGGCAGCAGGTTTGTACTTTTAAAAGTCCTTTTTAAGAATGTGTAGGGCTTGGAAAACAGTGACGGGAGGGTGGGGAAGAAAGCTTCAACTGAATGCTGGTCTGGAGTCAAATTAATGCCACCGTTTCTCAAGTCTACGTGGACCTGGAAAACCATGACGGGGAGAGCTTCAACTAAATGTTGGACTTCAGTCCACCATTCACTCGAAATTCTGCGCTCCCTGCTGTGGCTTCCCAAGTCTGGCAAATGGAGGCAGGCAGAGCTTCAACTGATTGTTGGGCTCCAGCATTCAATTGAGGCTCTTGCCCCACCAGCCGGAAAAGTCAAACCGTGTTCTGCCAAATGGTACATTAAAAACCTGAAAAAGCTGATATGGCTTTTCTGAATCACCACCTCTCGCTAAAATGCATTGTGAAGTCCTTCTTTTTCAACACACGGAAACTGTACACAGTGGTCAGGAGATCTCATGGAAGTGCTGTTGATCTTCAGACTTCAGTCACCAGTTCTTGTGGAAAATATAACAACTCTGGAGGGTGAACTTTATGGCATTGTGCCCCATCCTCCATAGGTTCCACCCCCAAATCTCCAGGCATTTCCCAGTCTAGAATTGGCAACCCTAATTTATATGTTACAAATTTTTAATATATAAGGGGTCAGAACATGTGTGTGTGTATTTTAAGTCAAGGCCTGCTGAGAAAACAGAAGCAAACCTTTGGTTTTGTTGCATGTCTCATTCAAAGAGACTTGAATATGGCTTATCAAGGCAAATAATGGCTTTCGAGAGAAAAGAATTAAGCAAATCTTTGCAAAATTTATAAATCCTGCGGTTTTTGCAGAGAAAGTAATGTGGTTTTTAGCTGTCCTTGGTTTAGAATTTCTAGATCTCCTTTTCTGTTCTTTATTTCCAGATTAGAGATTATGTGTGTGTGTGTGTGTGTGTGTGTGTGTGTGTGTGTGTGTGTGTGTGTGTGTGTGTGTAATCATTCAGAAATGATTTGCTGTCCTTGATAGTGTTTTTTCATGTTTTTCAGACTTACCAAAGGCACCTCAGGACATTTTCGTAACCCAGACACCAGCTGCTGTGAATGTTCTGGAAGGTTCCACAGTGCACATGGAGTGCTTTGTTAAGGAAAAGATAAACTTGTCCATTTGGTATATTGAGTGGTCTAAGGGAGGAACAAGCAGTGTATTAACTACCGCAAACCGGACATCAATAATTACAAGTAAAGAAGAAAAACGTAGTCTTTTGATTCTGAACAAGACGGAGGTAGCAGATTCTGGAATGTACACATGCACTCTTGGTGACAGTGAAGCTACCTTTCACAGTAATGGAACACAACTGACTGTTGATGGTAAAATCTTTTCTTCAAAATCACATCTTGTACTGTGGGAAGCTTTGAATTCTTTCATAGGCGGTGGTTGTGTGGAGACTGGTAGACCTGTGTGACATCCGTAGCTATCCAACAATTCACTGGAAATCCACATATCTTGAAATAATAAGCTATTTAATTTGACCAAAAATATGAACCTAAAGGAAAAACATTCCAGTTTTTCTTCAGAACTATGATGGATATTCCAATAATGGATCAGTGAAGACAGTGCTGTTTCTCACACAAGCAAAGTGCACAGCTCATTTCTTTTGTATGCTTGTTTCTATTACTGCTATTTCCACCAGTTTGTTCAACAGTTTCAAATTCAACTCAAATCTGCTGGTAGCTGCAAGCAGTTTTCAGCACCTTGTACTAGATATCTGTACTGGTGCCCCCAAAAAGAAAGTGTTACCCCCCATTATATATGGGTAATAAACATCCCGGTGGTTTCTTCTTCCAAGGCAAAGCTGCTCTGGGAACAGACAATTTAGAAAGGAGAAGTGGTAGAGGAAGGATAATTAGCCTTTTCCTGCCCATCAGTTTCCCATGTCCCAAACCACTTTTCACTTGACAAAAGTGATAAATTTCTATTTGCATTCCTTCTCCAAACCATTTCCTCTTAAAGTTTCCATTTTTGGTACTCACGTTTGCATATACAAGTTGGTCCTGTCTGCTTACCCAGTCGGCCACTTTTCTCTGTTCTTTCCTAGAGGATTGTTGGTTTTTCCTCTGCTAGTGCCTGTGATTTAGGAATAGGTGCAAACTTGTTCTGTTTTCTAGAGACTTTAGCAAAGTTTTTCCTCATTTTATTTGAGATATTTGTTTTAGTGCACTTTTCTCATAAAATGGACTCAAGGCAGGTTGCATTGTTTTACAAAACACAACAAAATAAAACTAGCTATTAAAACTTCTACATTGTGCAGATTAAATCAGATGATTGGAAAAACTTTTATCTACTAAAAGACCTGCCTGAATAAATTTGGTCCTGTGCTGCCTTTGCTAATAACAAGGGGGCCTTCCTGTCCTGCATAGCAAGGTTGTTCTATCACAGCGGAGCCACCACTGAAAAAGCTCTGCAGTGGACAGGTACTGATATAATCTGTTTGCATGATGGTATTTGGTGTAGACGTTGGTCTAATACACACCATTACTTCTCAGGAGCGGACTGAGAGGGAGAGTCCTAAAGATGCATGAGTCCTAGACAATGAAGGGGTTTTGCAGGTGGTATCTAGCTCCTTGAATTGGACCCAGTAATAAGTAGGCAGCAGATGCACTGGTTTAATTGAATATGTGAATTGACAAGGTCTGGGTAAATGAGCCACAGTATTTTGTACTAGTTGGAGCTTCCAGATCATCTTCAACCTCAGCCCTGGGCACAGCCTCAAAGTTACTGTCACACAGATCAGATAATCCAAGTCAATACACTGGTAATGTTTAAAACTGCTGGTTATTGTACTTTGCAATAGAGCTGACATCATTTTGGGGGGCAGGATTCTGGGTAAATTAACTAATGGATGCTTTTTTGGGCATTGAATAGTTTCCTGCATCAAAACAACCTGCCAACACAAAGCTGGCAGGATAGGTGCAATATTTGTTGCCGTGTTCCTGATGTGCAGAGGCAATGGCATGGTTTTAAAAATAATAACAGACCACTCCAATAAACATACTATCCGTCATCACAAAGTGGTATAGCAGCCTGGACTTTCTCTTAAAGTATGGATCTTTCATATTCACCACTTACTACAGTAAGCAATGAATGGTGCTTTTAACAGAGATAAAGGCTGGTTATGCACAAGGTGTTTGCAGTGTGGTGGAGGCGAATGTCTGCTGTGGCAAGATCTCTTGTATGGACGTATTTCCTCTAGCCCTGCTTTCACTTTCCACTCTCTCTGCGGCAAGCAAATACACTTATAGCACAATTTTAATTTTGTTCTCCTGCCAGAGCAGGACAGATTTACCAGTGGGCACAGCTTTGCTTTGGACCTCTTCCCCCCCACCCGCAGCCAGTCCACCTAGTCTTACCCCCGCCCCCAACTCCCTCGTGCTGCTTTACACACTTCCCCCTCGCCCTCCTCCTTGTTGTCGACTACTTCCCACTTCTTGCCCTGCCCTATCATTTCTGTTGTCCATGGCCTCCCTGTTCTTGCGTATCTTTAGATCTTAAAAAATTAAATAACCATATTGATAGATCGATGAATCAATACTAACACTAAAAAAATGTAAACATGATAAGACTAGTTGATTAGTCCAAACACATGATTTGCTCCTGCATTTGATCAACAAACTGACCTTGCAGTTTTATACACAAAGCAGTCAGTGATTCCAAACCACACCAGGAAAAGCCCGTCGATTCTGACGCTTGGGTTTACAGCACATTGGGAGACTGACGATCACGAACCTGGGGAACTTAGCAAACGGCAGTTCACTTTGTCCTTTTTGCGGTTTTGCAGTTTGAACGCTGCCATCACTCCCCCCTGACTTCCCATCATAAAAGACAATCAGTCTTCAGGCAAAATGCACGGATGCCATATTGAAGATTTTTCTTCAATAGGTTGCCTTTTTTATGCGGATATATTGCTCTGTCGATAGATTGATAGATTGATCTATTGATAAGATTAAAGATCAAAATTAAAGATTATATTAAAAATTAAAGCACACATGTGCTACAGAGGACTTGCGAAACGCCCCACGCCCCTGATGCAATAAAAAGCCTGCTGATGGGCAATAAATGCCACACTGCAAACAAGGTGGAGGTGTGAGGGTAGAAATGCTGAAACAAAGACTTCCTGAGCAATTCTTGAATTCACAAGAACCTTGCCATGCATCGTCGGCTATTGATTAATATTTTCTTTTACTGGGCAGGGATTACTGATTTGATGGTCAATCAGACTCCAGAATATATCAGCGAATCGGAATGGGCAAATGTCAGCATTGAGTGTCGATTCAGGACCGTCAGTGACCACAGCTCCATGCACGTGAGATGGTATAGAAATGGATCAGAACTGAACAGCTCAGGAGATTCCATCAGAATAGAGCTGGACCTAGAAAGAGGTTTTACTTCTCTCACTCTCATGAATGCTTCCGTGAGTGATTCAGGGAACTACCGTTGCCGAGTGGGGATCAGATCCAGGAACCTGACGGGATCAGGAAAAGCTTCTCAAGTTGCAATCACAACTGGTAAGCTGTTACGAGAAGAGCAGAGAAAAGGATAAATATGTCCCCCTGGGGAAGCAGCTTATGTCCCTCAGCTTGTGTTCAGCGGTTATCCAGTGGAAAGCAGATGAGCATCCCTGAACAGCTGGACCTCCATCTGGGGCTGTCACAATGGGTCACCCCCACCACTCAAATCCAACTTAAGTATATGTGAAAACGAATCATATAACTTGCCCAAGCCCCTGGATGTGGGTGGTGGTTGGGGCGGCTTCCTGGCCAGGGGACCAGCAGCAGTGGGTGGCAAGAGGGTGGGAGATGAAGTTGCCAACCTCCAGGTGGTGGCTGGAGATCTCGTGGGATTACAACTGATCTCCAGGCGACAGAGATCAGTTCCCCTGGCAAAAATGGCTGTTTTGGAAGATGGGCTCTATGGCATTATGTTCTACTGGTGTTCCTCCCCTCCCCAAACCTGTCCTTCTCAAGCTCCGCCCCTAAAATCCCTAAAATTTCCCAATATGAAGCTGGCAACCCTATCCCAGGGCAACCTTGGCCCTCAGCATTTTGTCCCCTTTTGCTCCCCGCATCCCTTCTCCCACCATCAATCTTGCAAAGTGTAGTGACAGAAAAGTACCCGGTATGCTCTCTGCACATATGACCCAGTGGGGAGATCCCAAAATCCTGATTAGTGTCCCAGGTGAAAAGAGTTTTTGCCATGATCCAGAATCCTTCGCAGCTCAAAGATCAATGTATAAAGGGGCCCATGAAAGTATAATATTTTGTATACTTTGCTACAGGAGGCAAGAGTTACCTCAACTCTCATTTTTTGCTCATTTCCTGTCATATTCACACTCATTGTTTTCACACTTTGTAAAGAGAACAACAAGGGGAAACATTGAAGAGCACGGGTGGTCATTTTGGACTCGGTGTTATCATTTTTTTTTATAATCAATGTACACTCAGTTGTTCAAGAATACAGGAATTAGGCATGGCCAGTCTTCACAGTTGTCTTCAAATGTTATCCTTACTCAAGAGACATTAGAATTATGCAAGAAACTGGATCAAATCTTTGAATAAGTGTCTGTGATGTCACAGCATGTTCAAACGCTGCTGAGGGGAGAGGATCTGTCTGTCATAGAATGCTAGAAGTCTGAGCAAATGCTGTGAAGGAAGGGGGAGGTTGGTCTGGCTGTGGGAAATTTCTCTTCTGTCAGCAAACATGATTGACAAGTCTTTGATCAGGACCTGAAGTTTCAGAGTCTTAACTTCCTACTCAGGGCTCAGCTGTGCTTCTTCCATGCATATTTCAACCACAAAATAGTGTGTGTGTTTTAAAAAATACTTTTTTTCCCTTGCAAATTTAGCTGCAAGAATGGCTTTATCATATTCTAGAGCCAGGTTTTGGGTTTCTTTCTTTCTTTCTTTCTTTCTTTCTTTCTTTCTTTCTTTCTTTCTTTCTTTCTTTCTTTCTTTCTTTCTTTCTTTCTTTCTTTCTTTCTTTCTTTCTTTCTTTCTTTCTTTCTTTCTTTCTTTCTTTCTTTAATAAAACAGCAGAGGAGAAAAGGGTTAACAATTCTCTCTCCCCTGCACACTTTTTCTCCTTGCTAAAGCAAGTATAGCAGCTAAATTTGCAAAAGAAGAAAAGATCCCTTAGAAGAAACATAAAGAAGACCGTAACATATAGCTGGCTCTGGAGCACCTGAAAAGAATCGCCCTCAAAGGACTTAGCTGCATGTTACAATTTCTTCTGTGTTTAAACACCTTGTTTCTTTTCTTTTGAAGTTTTCACTGCCCAGAATGCAGAACACGACAAGCCAGGAACCAGCCTCGCTATTGCTGGAGCCGGGGCAGGGGCAGGAGTTACAATCCTCTTGCTGCTTATAGCTGGTGTCATTATGTGGAAGCGCAGATCCAGAGGTAAGATTCTCTCCCATGACACGTACAAACCATTTGCCTTTAAGCAATCTGAAGTATGCTGCATCTTTCTATTATAAGAAGAGATGCTGGGAAACTTTGCCGGGGGGCTCGTAGCCATGATAGCTTAATGGAACCTCCCTGTTCATTGCAGTGTACCTTTGTATACTAGTTGCTGCTGCGTGGCCAACAGCATGGACAACCCTTCTTCTTGGAAGCACATGAGTGGCTAGGAAAGTGATCTAGCAGGACTCTCTTTGCATTCTGTATCTGTATTCTGTACGGACTGACTGTATCTATGTCTCTAAAAGTCAGTTTCCAAAATTCAGCTGTGCTCTGCAGTGACCAAGAATCAGAACTGAAGGCTTTGCCAAATTGCCAAAGATGCTGACTTGGTTCTCAGGAGCTGGAGTCGCCAGAATCAGAGAGCAAACCTTACCTGTGCCCTGAAGGAGCACTTTTGAATGTCTCCCATATAATCGAACTGTTGAGGAAAAAATTCTGTGAGGGAGAATTAGTGCTGGATTTGAGGACATAATTGTAATGAGAGCAATGGGTACTGGGTGGTTGAAAAAAAGGAATTATAACCCCCTTCCTCCCCAAAACACATTTTGTCCAATATACGAGCCTGTTCTCCATTCCTACCTCGTCATGCTGGACATTAGTTCTTAGGTAACCCATGAGCCGCACCGTGTTTCTTGGTGGATATGCTTGTGGAGGTGGGTGAATTCTATGGCATCATATCCCTGTAGAGCTCCCTCCTCTACCCAAACTCCCTCCTCCCAGGTACCCCTCCCAAATCTCTAGGAATTTTCCAACCAAGAGGAAGGGCCACCTTTAACTAGCCACTCTGACAGTAGGAGAGAATCCAAACCCCACATTTGGAACCACACGGTGGTGTCCTCGAGAAGTTCAAATGGGATGCTAATTGACTAACTTACTCCGTTCATTTAATGCTCATCCAAGAAGAGCCACTTTTTAATCAATTTGTTTTCTATGTTTTTTGGAAATTCCAGTAAGCAGATCAGAGCCAGAAAATTCTTCAGCCAAAGAAGTTGCACTGGTAAGTTGGAGGGTTGTTTTGCACAATACAATAATTAAATCCAGCTTCTGCAACATGGTCCACTTTGGGGATTTATGCAGGATTCTGGATAGGCAACTCATTTTTGTCAGTTCCAGAGCTTGGAAGAGAAGGTTCTAGGCTCCTTCTAGGCTTTTTAGCCTAGGCTTCTGGTGTGGGACTATCTCCACTGTCATGGCACACCGGAAGCCTCGGAATGCCCAGCAAAGATGGTAAGATCCATTCTGGATGTTGAAGGCTACACTAGAATTTCATCAGAGTGGATTCTCCCTACTCTTTGTTAAACCGTGGAATCCGAAGGTCCTGTTCATCCTAAAAATCCACCATGTCCTTTTCGGCTGGAGTTTCATCAGGCAAAGGCTCAACTCCACATTCCTTGAAACCCACAATATTTATTTTAAATAACTTGTCTTGCAAATGCAGTCTGTAAGATTGTTTAACCAAGGAAAAAAGCACGAGAAGAAAACCTTTAGCTCTGTTTCTTTGTTTTCTTTCCACTAAGGAGAGTTCACCTTTCCTTCCCTGTCTTCTCCCATTTCACTCTCTTCCTTGATACAGCAATCCTTGATACAGCTGCATTTGTTAAAGAAACATGCATTGTTTGACGTAAACATGGGGAAACAAGGATTGTGTGCTTAAGCCCTGAAATAAACCATCTGGGTTTCTAGCATCTTCTGCAGACACTGTGCTCTGAACAGCTCCAGGGAAGTTGCACCTGTGGGCACCAGCTGACATCTTGTACAGTGACCAAAACATTACTAGCAAAGCAATCTGGAGGGAGTTGAAGGAACACCTCCAATCAGCTGGCTGCCAAAGCTATGAGTAGAAGGGGAGAGACCATGGCTCAGTTGAAGCAGCCTTTGCTTTGCATGCAGAAGTTCCCAGGTTCAATTCCCAGCATCTCTAATTAAAGATCAGATAGTAGGTGGTGTGAAAGATTGCCACCTGAAACCCCATAGCAACTCCGCCAGTCCAAGTGGACAATACTGACTTTGATGGGCCAATAATCTGATTTAGAATAAGGTAGCTTCACTCGTAAAGGCTGTGAAAAGGATTTGTTCAGTTGCTGAGCAAACAAAGCAGCAAGCAGGGTGGTAGTGCCAAACTTCACATTGCTGTGATTTTCTGGGGAAACCAAATGCTTTCCAGAGGACAGCACTAACGTTCTCCCGGCCCTGTCTTGCCAGCATCCTCCCTTAGTCAGCCAACCCGGCGATGTGACGTATGCTGACCTCCACTTTCACAAAAGGGAAATGAAACCAGATGCCGAAGTCGTTTATGCGGAAGTGAAAGTCCCTCCAAGACAGCAAGCCTGCAAAGATGCCAGGCAGCTGCAGCATGGAGGCAACCAGAGGAGATGAGGTGGAACAGAGCTAGGAAATGGACAATCTTTCACAACCTCCTGCTGACCTGAGTTCTCGGAAGAAGTAGAGCCCACTTCTGGGACTAAGAAAGCTGCTGCGTCCCATCCACTTCTGAGCAGCCTGAGTGCTGAATTGACTGACTCTTAGGGTGCTGTGCAGGCCTCCGTACCTCTGCCAGTGTGAAGAAAGTGTATATATATTCCTTTAAATTTGCTTAGAGATCATTTATCTTGTATATTGGGTCTTTTATGAGGCAACCATTTGGTTTTGCTAGGTCATGATGAACTAGGTCATGATGAACAAACCATTTGGTTTTGCTAGGTTACTGCTGCACTGTATCACTACCTGCAACAAGAAAAATACACAAGTCCATTCCCGTGTGGAGAACACCTACAACAGTGGTTCTCAACCTGTGGGTCGCAACCCCTTTGGGGGTCAAACGACCTTTTCACAGGGGTCGCCTAAGACTCTCTGCATCAGTGTTCTCCATCTGTAAAATGGATAAATGTTAGGGTTGGGGGTCACCACAACATGAGGGTATTAAAGGATCGCAGCATTAGGAAGGTTGAAAATCACTGATCTACATTCTGTCCACAGGAGAAACCCAAATCTGTAGCCATTGGGGAGGAGGGGAAGGGCTCATAAACCTGGAGGCCCATATATATGAGGTCATGCACCTGAGATACTGAAAGATGTTTGTAGTACAGAGGCAGGGAACAGGGGAGAAATAACACAAAACAAAAGATGCAGAAAGAATATTTATTAGGGTCAAATCTGCCATAGGAAACAGATATGAAGCACACAGGACATGAAGTCACTCATAACAGGAGCCCAGTTTGTGGGAAGGGATCGTATGCAATGCTGTTCCAAGCAGAGTTGCCCCCCTTTTAAGTTCCACTGAAGCCAATGGACTTAGAAAGGTAGTAACTCTGCTTAGGATGGCGCATACTAGAGTAGACAAGCTGTGCGTGGGGGGGGTGTTTCCGTGGGCACACTTCTCCTGTGCATTTTGTTGATTCACCCAAAGGGGTCCCTTCCCTTGGTGAACCATCCATACCACTCTAGTTATCCCCCTGTGTATGTAATATGCAGACTTGACCAAAATTTGAAATGTGAAAATAGATGTCAGTTGTTTCCTGAAGACCCCCATATTTCTTTTGAGAAAAAACAGGCTAATAATATGCAAAAAAATAACAAAATGGATCCCTGTAACTTGCATTGTTTTCTGAAAGATGTTCACTGAAGTTTCCAGAGGTGACTCCCACTGACATCGGGGCATAGAGTAAATCAAATTTAAAATCTGAAATACTCGGTCAAGCGAGGATCCTTGCATAGTTTCTCTTCCAGTGCTATATATTTCAGGGGGGCTCTCTCCTTGTGCCTGGGGAAGGGGAAAAAAAGTAAATTAAGGCAACAGTACCCCTTTGGCCTCAAAATGGTTCAGCAGTCACTCTCTTCCCTCAGAAATGTTTCCCGGGAACTATAGTTCCATGAAGATGAGATTTTTAAACAGAACATTCCTAGTACATCACAGGTGAATTCCACACAGCGGAGCATGTTATAAAAAACATTTTGGGGAAGAATTTAATGTGGCTCTCTTCCCCGAAACAACTTCAGCACGTTCTATTTCTCTCAACCTGGGCTTTTAAAAATTGCTGAACAAGGGTCTTTTTTCAAAAACCCAGCTTGAAGACACTCCCATGCGAACACAGCAGGCAGGAGACATTTTATTTTTCCCACCTGCCAATCAATTTTCTCCTTCCCTTCCACTCTTTAACTTTTGTTTCTGCCGTTGCCCGCCATTTCAGGATGATTCTGCCCACCCGCCATTTTGTACAGTTTGCCCAGCACAACGTAGGCTGATTTTCTCACCACTCGCCATTTTACAAAGTCCCCCAAGCATGTTTTCTTCCTGTGGCAGCAATTATGACCACAGATTTGCAGTAACACATTTATATACTGGAGAAATAGGAGGAGGAAGATTTTGATATGTATGACTCAACCCCGCCATGACAACCAATGAAAGAGAAGAAGACAGGGAGCACTGGACATGTCCAATCAGACCGTGGAAGAGAAGGAACCGCCAAGCAGAAAGGATGAATTTCTGTATGCCTTCAAAGCTATGCATGCATTGTAGGAAAAAAAAATAAGGGACTAAAACAGCCCAAATAGTTTTTGTGAGCTCAAATTGCTTCTGGAACGGATAAATGGCACACATGTGAACATAAAAAGGGGAAACGGGTTCATTTACAACAATTGCAACTCGTTATAAATATGCTGTGTGGAATCCACCATAGAATATATTTCCCAGGATTCTTTGGAGGAAACCATGTCAATTGAAGTGGTATAAAATCACCAAAGAATAACAGAGAATGCAGAGGAAGGAATTGGCAATTCACCTCTGTTGGTCTCTTGAAAACCCTAGAGGGGTTGCCTATAGCTCAGTTGCAAGTTGATGGCACTTTATATACACGCAGACAGGCTTTAAAAACTTTCCTAAAGTTCTAAGGAACTTGCAATGCCACTCAAATGCCAGAATTACACTCTTCCAAGCACATTGAAGACAATGGCATTGCTTGAAACAGCACTGTTTGTAAGCTAAAATAACTAAAAAGTTGAGATGGTGAGCAAGGGTTGTGTGGCTGATGTAAGGTTACCAGGTGTGGCAACCAATGGGAAACTGGTGGGGACATAACAGGGCAGTGACACTAGCATGATGCCATCTCCAGGAAAACCCACAAGTGGTGTCATGTCTCTCTAGGCCAGTGGTGGCGAACTTTTGGCACTCCAGATGTTATGGACTACAATTCCCATCAGCCCCTGTCAGCATGGCCAATTGGCCATGCTGGCAAGGGCTGATGGGAATTGTAGTCCATAACATCTGGAGTGCCAAAGGTTTGCCACCACAGCTCTAGGCATTACTGGAAATTCCTACACAGGAATTCCTAGGCAGCCATTCAAAGACAGAAATCTCAATGATTCCTAGACAGGGCTGCTGTCACTCCTGGATTCTCCCTGGAAAGAATACAACCATGTTTTAAAGTTTTGTACTTTTGCCACTCCAAACACCACTGGGAAATGACAGGCAGGGGCAAGAGCAGTGGCGTATCTGCCTAGGGACAAGGGGTACCCCTTGTCCCCGGGCGCCACTCTTTTAGTCACGTGGGGGGTGCAAAATCGGCCCCCCATGTGACCAGGAAGTCCTGCTGTCTCATCGTTTTCGCATGACACCATCCAGAAGGGGGAGTCTGTTGGGGGGGAGGTGGGCACCCTAGACCCGTGGTGGCGAACCTTTGGCACTCCAGATGTTATGGACTACAATTCCCATCAGCCCCTGCCAATTGGCCTTGCTGGCAGGGGCTGATGGGAATTGTAGTCCTTAACATCTGGAGTGCCAAAAGTTCGCCACCACTGCCCTAGACCTTGCCCATGTCCATGGTGACATGGGCGGGGTCTAGGACAGTGGACGTGGAGCCTGGGGCATCAGGGGATGGAGCTAGGGGGCGGGGGGCAAAGTGGGGGCGGCAGAGCCTGGGGGCGTCCAGGAGACAATTTGTCTCTGGGCGCCATTTACCCCTGGTACGCTTCTGGGCAAGAGGTTACCAGACCTAGGGGGCTGGCAACCCTAGAGTGGAACACCCAAGAATTTCTTGCCCGGGGGAGCTTAGGGATGAGACCTTTTTGCAGTACCTATTGAGGCGGTTCTCCAAGATGCGAATGCGGAACATGGCTTCAGAGCAGAAGCTTAAGTAGGCATCCTCATCCTCCAAGGTCATGTTGAGCTGGTTCTGCTGGTACCACTGCTGCTTCTTCTGAAGCTCCTGGGTTTCCTGTGCGAGGATGGAAAGGCAGAGGATAGATCAGGGAAGGAGGACAAAAGGAAAGCATTCAGACCACCGGATAACACCCAGAAGAAAAAGAAGGACCACCAGCCAAGGCAGTCTTTGCTTCAGTCCTCTTCTGCCTCTCTGCCAAGGGGCAGTGAGGAGAGTGGCCGAGGTACCTTCTCGAAACGGGCTTGGATGAGGTTGGCCTTGTCGACGAGGTGGTGCTTGAAATCGGTCAGGCAGTCTTCCTTGAGGCGCATCACCATCCACCTGGGCATCTTCTCGACTCCACCCATCTGGATCAGGTAAGGGGCCAGGTAGTCCAGATCTTGCTCCACCTGCCGTAGACGCTCCTCCTGCAACAGGCGTTCCTGCAGGGAAACAGCAGCCTTAGATACACTCCCTGGACTGTCAAGGGTATCCAGATGGGACATCCCTTTGGAGGATAAAATCACCAAAGAATAACAGAGAATGCAGAGGAAGGAACTGGCAATTCACCTCTGTTGGTTTCTTGAAAACTTTAGAGGGGGATCATATTCCAGTCTGGTTTTCAATTTGCTTCCAGGCTGAATTCATGGTGCTGATATGGACCTTTAAAGACCTGAATGGCCTGGGAACAACATACCTTAAGACCTGCCTTCTCCCCACAGGAATCGTCTCGTACACTCTGATAATCTTTGGAGGCCCTGCTTCAGCTACCCCTCTACCATCTGAAGCCAGATGGGTGGTAACCTGACACAGGGCTTTCTCAGTTGTGACACTAAGTTGGAGAAAGGATCTTGCCATTGTAGTGCATGCCCTACTAGTAACATCTTGATTAGATTGCTGCAGGATATAATGCACTACTAACTTGGACACTAATCCCCTGAATCCTGGGAACGGCAATTTGGTCAAGTGCTGGGATTCCCACAGGTATTCCCTTTGCTTTCTGCTATAATTACAGGGATTCTTAGGAAAGGGGTGTGTGTGTGTGATTTTTAACTGCAAGCAGGCCCAGAGGACGGGTGCTCAAACACTATGTACTTGCAATTCAAGATGACCCATTCACCTACCATTAATTCTCTCTGTTCTCTGCTCTTCTCATTCCTCTCCGTATCGTAAATGGATACAGTCAACTTGCTGGCTGCAACTTCTTCCTCTCGGATCCTCAAAATATCCAGAACCTTGGGCAAGATGGAAAAGTTAGAACAGAGCTGAATGGCTGGCATGGCCCTTTCAGCAGAGGCGTAGCTCCAAGGGGGTGAGGTGGGGGTGCAACGCACCAGGGGTGCATCCCTGTGGGGGTGTGGTGAGGGCATTCTGGGGCAAGACGGGGGCGGAGGATGCACTAGTGCACCGGGCGCTTTTCCCCCTTGTTACGCCTCTGCCTTTCAGGCATGAGTCTGGGCCATTTGCTGTTGCTGCTGCCACCAATTCCAGCAGTGGCGTAGGAGGTTAAGAGCTCGTGTATCTAATTTGGAGGAACCGGGTTTGATTCTCCGCTCTGCCGCCTGAGCTGTGGAGGCTTATCTGGGGAATTCAGATTAGCCTGTACACTCCCACACACGCCAGCTGGGTGACCTTGGGCTAGTCACAGTTCTTCGGAGCTCTCTCAGCCCCACCTACCTCACAGGGTGTTTGTTGTGAGGGGGGAAGGGCAAGGAGATTGTCAGCCCCTTTGAGTCTCCTGCAGGAGAGAAAGGGGGGATATAAATCCAAACTCTTCTTCTCTTCTTCTCTCCTTTTTCCTGTCACATCTCCGCAAAGGCAGAGGAGCCATAGCATTTACTCTTCCTCCTGCCTAATGAGGAAAGGTCATCATGTAAATTGGCGGAAGTCTCCTCAGGCCAGAGGAGGGGAGCAGCAAGCATGCCGCCTGGTTATAAAATGGCCATAGTTTGCATATTCAGGGAAGTTCCCACCTGCTCTGGTTCGGATCATCACCAAGAGATCTGGGAAGCTATCTTATACCAATTCAGGCTACTGATGTACCAAGTTCTGAACTGCCTGTCCTGACCAGAAATGAATTTGCATGGCCTCAGCAAGGAGCCCTTTCCAGTCTGAAGACTGGAGACCCTTTCAATGGGAGCAGTTTAACGGCACCATTCCACGAAGAGTTATGCCCTTCTAGAGAGGTGTCGCGCCAACAGGCTGGGTGGGGCACAACACCCAAGGCGCGCAGTGTGGCTGGGGCATGGCGTTCTGGGGGCGTTCCAGGCTGGGGGCAGACAGCACTGTAGCAGGGGCTCAGGGCGCACACATGCCCCAGGTGGAGTTCCCCCTCGTTCTGCCCCTGCCCTTCTAAGATGACAGAAGTCAGGGGTCTTAGGAGGGTGTAACTGCCTAAGGTGGCACTGTAAACCTAGAATCTTCTGCCCCTGAAGTTTCCCAGTTACCTCTATCTCAGATTCCCAGACTTGGTGCCGAGATAGCTTCTCCTCTTCAATTAAGTTCAGCATCATTTCGTACAGATGAAACAACTTCTCGTCTTTTTCTGTTAACCCTGCCTGAAGAGAAACACACCAGTGAAGAACAGGACCCCCACAGGGGCGATCTTAGGTGATGGGTAACAGGGGCAGCGGCTGGGGGGAGTAGATTCTGACCTCAAGCCTTTTCAGGGGTTCACACAGCCAACTGGGGAGTGATGGCTCCTTCCCCCTGACCTGCCCAAGGCCCAGGCACAAGATTCTGGTGGCAGAAGGGGCTCCTGAACACCCACAGGGGGTGAGAGGTGCCTTTATTTAGACCCCAGTGGCAAGGGATAGGAGCAGTGGGGGTCCTCACCAGAGATTATTGAGAAAACTCAGCAATCAAGGAATAAGAGGGGAAGTCCTCCTATGGATTGAAAACTGGTTGAGAATCAGGAAGCAAAGAGTGGGTGTAAATGGGAAGTTCTCACAATGGAGAGATGTAGGGAGTGGTGTCCCCCAAGGATCCGTTTTGGGACCAGTGCTCTTTAACCTATTCATAAATGACCTGGAAGTAGGGGTGGGTAGCGTGGTGGCCAAGTTTGCAGATGATACCAAATTATGTAGGGTGGTGAGAACCACAAAGGATTGCGAAGAGCTCCAAGCGGACCTTGATAAATTAGGTGAGTGGGCTAAGAAATGGCAAATGCAGTTCAATGTCGCAAAATGCAAAGTGATGCACATAGGGGCAAAAAATCCAAACTTCACATATGAGCTACAAGGGTCAGTGCTATCAGTCACAGACCAGGAAAGGGATTTGGGCGTCTTAGTTGATAGTTCCATGGGAATGTCAACTCAATCCATGGCAGCAGCTGTGAAAAAAAGGCAAACTCTATGCTGGGGACTCATTAGGAAGAGGAATTGAGAGGAGAAAATAAAACTGCAAAAGATTGTCATGCCCCTTATATAAAGCAGCTATGAGTGCGACGCAAGCACTTGGAGTACTGTGTCCAGTTCTGGTCGCATCGCATCTCAAAAAGGATATTGAGGAGATAGAAAAAGTGCAGAGAAGGGCAACAAGGATGATTGAGGGACTGGAGCACCTTCCCTATGAGGAGAGGCTGCAGCGTTTGGGACTCTTTAGTTTGGAGAGGAGACAGCTGAGGGGGGATATGATTGAAGTCTATAAAATTATGCATGGGGTAGAAAATGTTGACAGAGAGAAATTTTTCTCTCTTTCTCACAATACTAGAACCAGGGGGCATTCATTGAAAATGCTGGGGGGAAGAATTAGGACTAATAAAAGGAAACACGTCTTCACGCAACGTGTGATTGGTGTTTGGAATATGCTGCCACAGGAGGTGATGATGGCCACTAACCTGGATAGCTTTAAAAGGGGCTTGGACAGATTTATGGAGGAGAAGTCGATTTATGGCTACCAATCTTGAACTTTTTGATCTGAGATTGCAAAATGCCTTAACAGACCAGGGTGCTTTCGGGAGCAACAGCCGCAGAAGGCCATTGCTTTCACCTCCTGCATGTGAGCTCCCAAAGGCACCTGGTGGGCCACTGCGAGTAGCAGAGAGCTGGACTAGATGGACTCTGGTCTGATCCAGCTGGCTTGTTCTTATGTTCTTATGTCGGGCTGGGGGGGCAGTGGCGGGTTAAGGGGCAGAGAGGCGCCAGGGAAGGCAGTGCTTCTGCAGTCCCATTCTGGATTTTTTGCCCAAGGTCCCAAAATCTCAAAGATCACTCTTGTGCATCCAGACATGTCGAGTCCTTCAGGACGGACTGGTAGAGCAACTGTTAATGCCTAGATCAGTGATCTTGAACCCATAGGGTTGGGAAGCACAGGTGGGTGGTATAGTCCCTCCTGCTGCGTTATGAGCTCCAGCATAATGCCTCTAAAACTCTGCTGCTGCTGCTGCTGCTGCTGCTGTTTATAAGGAGTTGCTGCTCTCGCGCATACACAGAGAAAAGGGGTGCCACAACTCCTGCCTCTAGAGGAGCAGCAGGACAGTAAAACATGATTACTCAGTGTGGGAGAGGTTTGCTTTTTAAAAACATGGCTGCGTCCAGAGATCCTTGAGCCTCCTCTTCCTGTCGCACGACAGTGATCTGCACGTGAGTTCCTGCCATGTGCTTCCAGTTCAGTGGATTCCCATGAAAAGAAGTCAAACCCGAATATGATCTCAGAGATGTAAAGGAGAGGATTGATGTAATGCGAAATTCGCCTCAGCAGAAGCTACCGCCTCTGTTGTTTCATTTATTGTAAATTATCCTTGAAACATTTAAGCCAAAGAACGCATATAAATAAAATCTTATTTGATTGAAATTAACCTGGAATCCCACACTAGTAATTTCCTCAGGACTGCATAGCCTTTCAAAGCTGCTTTAAAACTCAGACACACTGTTTCAGGAGAAAGTATAAGAGTTTGGAATTAAATTCCTGGTGGCAGCAACATTAGATAAAGAAAGGAATAAACATTATTTTGCTGGGTTTATTTGTAAAGAAGTAAGAGTGGTCATCACAGTAAATCTGTGTGACTATCCTTATATTATGGACAGTTGGGCGGGGTTGAGTCTCAGTTTTTTATCTGAGGATGTCTAGTGAGTTGATGGCTGACAAGAGCCAAACTGGGGGTTTCCTGGCTCATATTCTTACAACAACACATTTTAAAAGGAAGAATCTGTGAACTGCAAAGTTATCCACACTTCAGAAGAGAAGAGAAGAAGAGTTTGGATTTATATCCCCCCTTTCTCTCCTGCAGGAGACTCAAAGGGGCTGACAATCTCCTTGCCCTTCCCCCCTCACAACAAACACCCTGTGAGGTAGGTGGGGCTGAGAGAGCTCCGAGAAGCTGTGACTAGCCCAAGGTCACCCAGCTGGCGTGTGTGGGAGTGCACAGGCTAATCTGAATTCCACAGATAAGCCTCCACAGCTCAGGCGGCAGAGCTGGGAATCAAACCCAGTTCCTCCAGATTAGATACATGAGCTCTTAACCTCCTACGCCACTGCTGCTCCTGCTCCACTTCAGACAATCTTTGCAGTACCAAACAGGGACACGTTCATTGAAGTTTTGCAAACAATGTCTGGTTCATCTATGAAAAGTTCATTGATTTAGAATATTGTAATGCATTTTTCATCCCATCCTTGAAGTGAAACATGTTGTTCTTCCCTCCTCCATTTTGTTCTCACAACAACCTTGTGAGGACAGTGACTGGCCAGGGTTATCCAGTGAGACGCAGCTAATCATTCCCTGAAAAGCCTTCCCAAATCGTCGAAGGCTTTCACGGCTGGATTCAACTGGTTGTGGTGGGTTTTCTGGGCCACACAGCCCGGAAAACCCACCACAACCTTCCCAAATCCTTCCCTTGGTTGCCTCATGTTCATGCCTCCCAAGGCAAGGGGCTCTTTGTACCTGATAGCTGATGCACATATCTCGGGTCATGATGACCTTACTCCCAGAGTTGTCCACGTCTGACCGTTTGTTGAACTCCCTCTTTGAGGCAGTGATGTAATTCTCCTTGTAGTGATAGGTCAGGAAGATTTTTTCCTTTGACATCAAAAAGATGCGTTCAGCCACGTCTTCATCTGCTGGTTTCTCTGGATTCCTGTTGAATCTCTCTGTGATTGTCTAGAGAAGTGTTGGGGTGTGGAGGTAAGGGAAAGAAAAGGTGAGCTAATGAAGCTGGACCAGGATTCTGGGCTGAAGAAACTAAGAGTTTGAAAATAAAAAGTAAAATAAGCAGCAGGGTCAAAACATGGGCATATCCTTCAGAAAGGCAGTGTATTTCCATCTTCTGTTTTTCTTGTGCTTCGGACCAAAATACATGTTCCCTGTGTCAGGTCATGGGGGACTAACTCTACTCTTAGCCACATGTTCTCACCAGGACTAACTTTTAAAAACATATCAGAACGGGCTTCATGCTTTCATGCAGTTTTCAACATTGATGTCGAAGGATGGGGCCACCTCCCAGCACCTGGCAGCCTGTTATACCCCACCTGTTTATCACAAATGCCCACCTATGGATCCTGGAGTACTCCACAACTGCCACTCTGGACTTACCACAAGGAGCAGGGACCTCCGGGAAGCCAGTAGCAAGAAGGGACAACAGAGAAATGGCAGAAGAGCGTGCGCTGCAAGAGCAAGCCTCAGCAGTTCCAGGAAACAGGGTAGAGGCAGCACAGCCCTAGCCAAGCTGCAATCAGCAGTCTTCAGCAGCCTCAGAGAGTTGGGTGTGATCAGCATAGCCTCAACCAGGCTGCAATCAAGGAGGAGGGCCAGGAAGGCTTAAGAACCAGTCTCAGGCTAGCAAGGCAAGACAGACTACTCACCAGCCACTAGGAGGTTGGAGCAGGGAACCATGGTGAATGGAAAGAGTGAGTCTAACTGTCAGTCATGAAGTAGCTATGAGTATGTTGTGGTCTTGATGGCTACACACAGATACAGTGTAATGGTGCTTCCCCAGGGCTATTTCACATTGGGAAACCAGTGTGTGCGGAAAGATGACGCTCTCCCCCCCCACTCCATTTGCCACAGTCCTCATGAAGACTTGTTAATGTGTGAATAATCTATAGAGAGATGGACGAGAAATTAAAGATGAAGAGAAAGCCAGCCTTGACATATCCTTCTCCTTTAGCTATAATAATGAGTTAGAATTATTATATTTGAAAGTGCTTTACATATATCATCTGGTTGCAATCCTTAATGATAACCCAGTAAAGGTTTTGTCTGCTGAAGACAGGATTGAGACACAGAGAGAGAGAAGCTGGTTTGATGTTATTCAGTAAGTTCTCGGCCAGGACGAAGACTTGAGGTGGGATCTTCTGACTTTGTAGTTTAATTTCCAAACCAACGTACCACAATTGGTCGAGCGTTGGATTCTGTGTTGACCTGCGCGTTGTTGGTAGGTTTCTTCACTCGTTTGCCAAATTCAGTGTGCCGGTAGCACAGGAAATCTGACCGCCCTTCAAAATATTCTATCATGTCCAAAGCCGTTTCAACACGTTTCTGAAGGCCATCCACTCGTGTCTCACTGTAGAACTCCATGGTGCGCTCCGTCTCAGGCTCCATCGTCTTGTAGGTGTGCACTGAGAAATCAGAGAGATGCCCCAGTGAAGTCTTGAGATGCCCTGGTGAAGTCTTGGCAAGCGCCCGCCAAAATCTCAGAGAATTGGAGGAATTGACGAATAAAGGTCAATTTCCACAAAGAAGAACGAACAGGGTACTGTGGGGTATGAGCCTCAGTCCTCCACCCACTGTTCTTCCCCTGAACAAAAAGAATGGGGGATGGGGTGAGAGGCATTTGGCAGGTTGCACGATCATACTGCCTTCCACAACAGGTAAAATGATTCCTTCCCCGGACTATTTCAGTTCAGAGTAACAGCATAGAAGGAGAAGGAGGAGGAGGAGGAGGAGGGGGAGGAGGAGGAGGGGGAGGAGGAGGAGGAGGAGGAGGAGTTTGGATTTATATCCCCCCTTTCTCTCCTGTAAGGAGACTCAAAGGGACTGACAATCTCCTTTCCCTTTCTCCCCCACAACAAACACCCTGTGAGGTAGGTGGGGCTGAGAGAGCTCAGAAGAACTGTGGCTAGCCCAAGGTCACTCAGCTGGCATGTGTTGGAGTGCACAGGCTACTCTGAATTCCCCAGATAAGCCTCCACAGCTCAGGCGGCAGAGCGGGGAATCAAACCTGGTTCCTCCAGAACAGAGTACATCAGCTCTTAACCACTACACCACTGCTGCTAAATCTCCTTCTGCTCCCACATCACAACCTAGGGATGCCAGCCTCCAGGCGGGACCTGGAGATTCCCCATACAGTTCATCTCCAGACTACAGAGATCAGTTCCCCTGGAAAAAATGGCAGCTTTGGAGAGCGGGATATCTGGCCTTGTGCCCCATTGATGTCCCAACCTGGATCTTGAAATCCCATGGGGAACTTGGCAACCCTGTCACAATCTGGCCCAAAGTTGGAACAGCACACATGGGAAGAGGGAAAAAAATACAAGCAAATCATGTATGGCTGTGACCAAGTTCACAGGTTGGGCCCAGAGCCTGACAGCTTCACTGTCCCACATAGCACCTCCCCCTCCCCTAATGACCAGGTGTAATAACTCTGTGAAGGGCTCTGGTACCTTTGAGGCTCTGCACGTGTCCAGGCGCGAAGTATTCTGTCGTCACTTCTGTTTGCTTCTTCAGCTCTCTCCTCTCCATCTTGTCCTCTCGGTTCTTGAACAATTCCTTCACCTCCAGCACTTTGGAAACTTGGGGGAAGAGGGAAGAGGGGAATGTTTAGTCTCAGGGTCTTACTGTTAGATACAGGTCATCAGCAGCGAACCCGCTCTTGCCGACTAAAGGACTATTTATCACACTCACATCTACCCTCACAGCCGGACTTCTGACTCCAGGGGTGTTGCATTTTCCCACCTAAGGACGCCTTTATATTTTACAATACACCTGAGAAAAGTGTGATATGTTTCCCTGAAAGCACCTTCATTGCTGCCCTGATAATATACATGGTCATATAAATGCCCTAAGCACCTTGCTGGACAACAATTTATGCCATTGTTAAGGGTGATCATCCTTCCC
The DNA here is from genome assembly GCF_021028975.2 of Sphaerodactylus townsendi. Taxonomy (NCBI): domain Eukaryota; kingdom Metazoa; phylum Chordata; class Lepidosauria; order Squamata; family Sphaerodactylidae; genus Sphaerodactylus; species Sphaerodactylus townsendi. Next base: position 8,196,340 of record NC_059438.1, read on the forward strand.
AGAACTATCCTATACATCTATTTTCAGTGCTTCTATGATTTAAGGGTTACAATTGATCCCAAAGAAGAAGAAGAAGAAGAGTTTGGATTTATATCCCAGCTTTCTTGCCTGTAAAGAGACTCAAGGTGGCTTACAAACTCCTTTTCCTTCCTTTCCCCACAACAGACACCTTGTGAGGTAGGTGGGGCTGAGAGAGTGCCAAAGAACCGTGACTAGCCCAAGGTCACCCAGCAGGAATGTAGGAGCACGGAAGCACATCTAGTTCACCAGATAAGCCTCCGCCACTCAAGTGGAGGAGTGGGGAATCAAACCCGGTTCTCCAAATTAGAATCCACCTGCTCTTAACCACTACACCACACTGGCTCTCAATACACAATAGCCATCAGCGATGTCATTAATAAGCCCACTGGTGTGTGTGTGTGAGGTGGGAATGACAGGCCTGATAGGACACGGAGAGGAACTGTTAGCAGATGTGGGTTGGGTTATAACCTTCAAAGCCCTCCATGGCCTGGGACCCACATATTTGAAGGACTGTCTCCTCCCCTGTATTCCAGTTATGATCTTCGGGCTGCCACCTGCTGGCTGTTCCCCCATTCAAAGAGCTCCACCTGGCATCCACCAGAGCCCAGGCCTTTTTCATCTCAAAATTCATATTGTGCAATAGGTTGCCTGAAAAGGTGAGGGAACCCACCCACCCCTCTCACTAGATGTCTTCAAGAGGCACCTCAAGGTTTGTTTGTTTGTTTGTTTGTTTGTTTGTTTGTTTGTTTGTTTGTTTGTTTGTTTGTTTGTTTGTTTGTTTGTTTGTTTGTTTGTTTGTTTGTTTGTTTGTTTGTTTGTTTGTTTGCAGGGCTTTTAATGGGGTGTGGACAGCAGGCATCCTTAAGTGGGAAGGGAAATGTTTGGGGATTTTACCTGGTTTTAATCTGTAATGTTTTAACAGTTACCTGTAAATCACCTTGAGCCAAGAGGAAAGGTGGGGAATAAATGTGTTTTTAGTAAATTAAATAAACCTGCATTTTCCTATCCACACTGCAACCCAATCTGCTTGAATAAAAGTAGTTGCCACTGTTTCACTTGCCCAGAGTGCTCAAAGTATCTTATCAGGGTGCTCACAATCTGTATCCTCATAGAGAGTGAGACGGCTGATCAGCCCGTTCTTGTTCAGGTAAGGGGCCCATTTTTCCAGCTTGGCGTTCTTGTACAAAATCTCCTTTTTGCCTTGGGGACACCGCATCTCAAATTCTGCAGACCAGAAACAGAATTACCCTTGATTGGATATACTGTAGAGTTTTGTGATGGTGCAAATATTCTAACTTGGATTTCTTAAGTTTAAATCAACACAAAAGGAAGCTTTCACAAGAAACTGCCTTATATTGAGTCTATTCAGATCTATTCAGGGAGGTAGTAAAGAAGGAGGAGGAGGAGGAGGAGGAGGTTTGAGTCCTGTGGTACCTGTAAGCAAAGTTTTATTCTTGGTATAAGCTGTAAGACCAACAAAGTTTTATTCTTGGTATAAGCTTTTGTGTGCACAATTCTTTTGGTCTATTTAGGTCAGTTTTGTCTATTCTGATTGACAGCAATTCTCCAGGGTTTCAGGTAAAGGTTTTTCACAGCACATGCTACTAGATCCATTTAACTGGAAATGCCTGGAATTGCAAAGTAAATGCTATATCTCTGAGCTATGAACCTGCTATTCCACCTCTGTCAAACAATGTTTTCAACAGCATTTTATTGTACATATCACACAAACACACATGTGTATATAAAGTCCTGTACCAGTATTCCTGTGTCTCTTGCTTATGTAGGAGTCTCTATTAGCTTCTAAAGAGGATGCTGCTTCATCCACACCAAAACATAAACACAATGCTCTGTAGCACCACCACTTCCAATGGCCAAGAGTGGTACTGCAATTTCTCATTTAGCAGGCAGGGTTTGCCCATTTCCCACTCTATCTCTTTCCAGGCAGGCCTAGTACTTCTTTTCTTCCCCAACTTATGAGCCCTGAGGAGTCCACTTTCCTTGAGGTGCCAAGGAAATCTCCCCCTAGCCCACCCCACAAGCCCCAAGTATAGAATATAGAGAGGCTGAGAAAATCTCAGTCTCAAATGGCCTTTTGCTTAAATTGCTCAGTAGTTCACCTGAAATGCCTGGGAGCCACATTCGGCTCCTGATTCACAGGTTAGCCACTCCATAATAGGTTAAAATATTGGGGGGGGGGGATACCTTTTGAAGTTATTTGGATTGGTTCAACCCAAGATGCTGGCATGTCGAAGGCCTTGGATTCCTCTTCCTTATTCTGTTGAGACTCGGAGAAAGGACACATTAGGATGCTAAGAAGTGATGCTATGCTTGTAGCAGCAAATATGATCTTTTTTAACTGTCTGGCTTTGAAAAACACTTTATAAATAATGACTTTAGAAATAATGCTTGCTTCCTCAAGCGTCAAACATCACAGAGGCCCCTTCGGCACAAGCAGAATGATGCCCTTTCAATCCACTTTCAATGCACTTTGCAGCTGGATTTTACTATGCGGAACAGCAAAATCCACTTGCAAACAATTGTGAGAGTGGATTGAAAGTGCACTATTCTGCATGTGCGGAAGGGGCCTAAGAATAAACGAAGCCAGTGGAGAGGCACTGCCAGCCTGAGCAGACGAAAATGACCTTGATGCCTCATTGTTCTGATTTGTTCTGATGCAGCTTCATATGTTCAGGGAGAAAGAGGGTGTGATGACTTACCAGCTCTTCCACTTCATCTTCCGCTTCCTCATCCTCCTCCATTTCTGGCAGTGACAGCAGAGGCTTGTCGGTGCCCAGCAGCATGAACTCCCATCGCACTGGGTCACCAAGGTCAAACTCGAGATCCTACAAGGTATCAGCCAGGAATGGAACCAGATCAGCAGTCAAATACATGGAATTGGGGGTGGGGGCTGCAAGATCATTTCATTTGACCACAGGTAAGCAGAGGGCACTACGCCTCTTCCTGAAAGTATCCTGGAATAAATTTGGATCTTGCAGCAGGAAGGCCCCTTCCACACGTGCAGAATAATGCACTTTCAATCCACTTTCAATGCACTTTGCAGCTCGATTTTACAGTGTGGATTAGCAAAAGCCACTTGCAAACAATTGTGAAAGTGGATTGAAAGTGCATTATTCTGCATGTCACCTCCCTATCTATCCGCCCACTATCTCTCTTCTGTTGCAGGGTGCCATACATGGGTATCATCTCCTTCTTTTCCCCTTGTGCAACAGCTTAATCTGAGGCTACCATGCACACTCTGAAAAAAGGGGCCACTCACCCTTTTATTAACATATTCAAAGATGGTACCTCACAGCCATTCACAGGAAGTACCTTGCAGCCGTTCCAACAGTCCTGCATATTGATCCAGTAGTTCCGGTGGTTCCAGACACTTTCAATGCCAAGGAAATTATCATCTTTGGTGTCGTAGCTTTTTGCTGTAAAAGGGTCGATATAGAAGCTCTCTGGCACCTCACGCTTGCCTGAAAGTACCAGAACCCAGGCGTGGACCCGCAAGCCATAGAGAGAATCTGGTTTGGGCTTTTCAATTTCCTGCAGCACAGAGAAAGGCAGGAGCACAAAATCAGTGGCTGAAATACTCCTGCGTGCTCATTCCCATTCCTTTCAAGGGTCTCATGGCTGTTTAGAAATAATGATTAATAAAAACTCATAGTCAATGGAGAGCAGGTATTTTTACTTACAATCTCCAGTTTCAATTTTTGGATTGAAAAATCAAAATCTGGGCGACAGAGGTACTTTCCTGGTAAACAATCTCACAGTATCATCCTGTGCAGAGTTACTTGCTTTAAGCCCGCTGAAACCAATTCCCTAAGATTACAGAACCATCCCACAGTCACTTTGAGAGCCAGTGTGGTGTAGTGGTTAAGAGCAGGTGGATTCTAATCTGGAGAACCGGGTTTGGTTCCTCATTCCTCCACCTGAGTGGCGGAGGCTTATCTGGTGAACCACATGTGTTTCCGGACTCCAACATTCCTGCTGTGTGACCTTGGGCTAGTCACAGTTCTCTCAGAACTCTCTCAGCCCCCCTGCCTCACAAGGTGTCTGTTGTGGGGAGAGGGAGGGAAAGGAGCTTGTAAGCCACCCTGAGTCTCCTTACAGGAGAGAAAGGTGGGGTACAAATTCAAACTCTTCTTCTTCCCCCTTTTAATGTTTGATGTAATTTTCCCTTTGTGTCTTTCCCTTTGTGTCTTTTGTGTCTTTCTCCTTTGTGGTACCTGGACTGGTGAGCCTGCAGCAGGGGGGCGGGCTGCATTGAGAGGGCTTATCAGGCCCGTTTGTCAGCTGAGGTGACTCCTCCCCTTGCTCCTCCTTGCCAGGCCAGATTGGGAGCGGGGGGGGGTTGCCTCAGCTCGTGGCCCTGACAAGCTCCCTCAAGGAGCTGGGTCTGGCTCCCAAGCCTCAAGTTTGATACCCCTGAAAAAGATGGATGGACAGATAGATGGATACAGGAGAATGAACAAATACTTGCTCACCACAGTCTTTTCTTCCTCTTCTTTGCGCTTCTTCTCAGCTGCCTGCTCTTTTGCTACCTCCTTGGCTGCCTGCTGCAGCTCAAATTTGCTCTGCAGGTCCTTCAAGGGCTTGACCGCATACTTCTTCAGCTTCTTTTCTACAGCTTCAACCTGGACCTGAAACCACAAGGCAGAAAGGAAGCCACTTCCACTGTGCCTCAAAGCCTCCTCGATGCTAGAAGACACAGGACGGGGTTGCTGAGGCTTGGTGAGTGGGACACCATTCATCTACCTCAGAGCCCAGCAGCATCTGGTGGTGGTATAACTTCTCAGTCAATCACACACACATACACACCTCCCAAAAGTGCACACAATCTCTTGTGGGCACCACAGAATTATGCTCCAAGTTTCCAGCTGTGAACCAGAGGAATAACTATGAGGATAAACAGCTGGAAGGGAGGGGTGCAGTCAGAGTGCCCCTCAGAAATCCTTCCCCCTCAGCCCAAAGACTGTGCCCAAGTTGAAAAGCAACTGCAAACAAGGGAGCAGCTCTCCTGCAGATGCTCCTATAAAATACTGATGTCATTTGAACACTAAAACATATGTACATCAGACATCTACTGTTCTGGGACAATGACTTAATTTTGGGAGTCAGTCACAGGTGACTATTCCACCACTGTCTTAGTTTGCTCAACAGGAGAAAAAGCAGGTCTTTGCTTCCCCCTATTGGCAGCAGGCCTTTATTATCCCCTAATGGGCCCACCTGTCATTTGCTGAGAAAGTAAAAGGATCGAGTAGAGGAATTTTCCCTGAACTTCAAGGTAAAGGGTAGGAAAGTCCATGAAGTCTAGCCATCACGGGCAGAGCGAGGGGGAACTGCGCCCGGTGCACGCTTGCGCCCTGCACCCTTGCCACACCCCGTCCTCCCTGCAACGCCCCATCCCACCCTGCAACGGCCCTGGAATGCCGTTGCCATGCCCCCACAGGGGCGCACCCCTGGTGCATTGCACACCCCCTCATCCCCTTGATGCTACGCCACTGCTGGCCATTCAAAACCTTTCTTCCCTTTTCTGTTCCAACGCTGATACCTCCCCTCTCACCTCTTCTGCCTTTTGCAATAGCGGGCACTCCTCCTTGGTCTCATCCATCATGCATATCTCCCGGGTGGCATAGCCGTTCACGCAGTAGGTGTCGTAACCCGCGCCAATGAGCAGAGAACACAGAAGGTTGCTGAAATCAAAGCAGTTCCCTCTCTGGTATCGCAGGATCGTGGTTGGGGAATACAGGTAACTGGGCTACACAAGGACAAATGATTCCGTTATATTCGCCCTTTCCCATCCAGCTGTCCTGAATCCTTCTCAGTTCACTTTGCCAAGAAAGAACTGGGGGATCAGAATGTTAGAACCCCCATGTTGGACTGGACCCGTGGCTCATTTCACAGATCACTCTTATGTCCTGATAACGGTAAATAAATGCTTTGGGTAGGACAGGACAGAAAAGCTGATGCACAGCAGAGACTGTTATTTTCTACTCTGCTGTTCCTCCTATGGTCTCATACCTCTTCCGCACATGCAGAATAATGCACTTTCAATCCACTTTCATAATTGTTTGCAAGTGAATCTTGCTATTCTGCAGAGCTGCAAAGAACAAGTAAAATCCAGCTGCAAAGTGCACTGAAAGTGGATTGAAAGTCCACAAAAGCAATGTTGAATATTTAAATAAGAAATTTTGTGTTTTTTCCCCTTTACTAAAAGAATGGATTATTGTATAATTTATGCACTTTCTTCTTTCTTCTTTTTCTCTCCCTTCACATCTTTTTTCTTTTCCTCACACTTTCTATAGTCTCTTTTTCTTCTCACTGTAAAGAGGTAATAATGTAATGTGTTTAAATATGAATATAGGTTAACGAATTGGAGAAATGTTGTATTATAAGTTGTATTATAAAATAAAAATATATATTTTTAAAAAGAAAGTGGATTGAAAGGGCAGTATTCTGCATGTGCGGAAGAGGCCTCAGAAAGGCATGCCTGGGTCTCTCCTCCCTCATGTTATTCTCACAACAATCTTCTGGTGTAGGTTAGGCTAAGCACAAGCAATTGGCCCAAGGCCACACAGCAAGCTCCATAGCAGGGATTTGACCTTGGGTCTCCCCAGTCGTAGTCCACACGTTAACCACTATGCCGCACTGGAATTCAAGAGTGAATCGGAACCTAGACCCACAAACTCTGCAACCCTGCAAGTGAAGAAGATTACGCCAGCTGATTGGCCAAAGGTCATTTTTGCTTCATCCAAATGGGGATTCAGCCTCTGTTTGTCTATTCAGAGGTGTCCAACTCTGGCACTCCAGATGTTCATGGACAACAATTCCCATCAGGACCTGGACCAACTTTTTTAAAAGGCCTATGTTTAATTTGGCCCTTAAACGGGCCACAAAAGAGGAATAAAGGAAGGAGATTCAGAAGACGCTTTATCTTACCGGTGCAATAGGGGACGGAAGGGGCTCCATAGTTAGATAGTCAGACACAAAACGAGCACAGCTATCCCAGTCATACAACTCAGAGTAGGGGAGTAGGGTTGGCCGGACTGTAGTACTCACAAATTTCTGAAATACAATAGTGTTGGCTTTCCTGAGTATGTTATGGAAGGTCTTTGGCCTTCAGCAGAGAGAGCTTTAAACACAAAACAAATCTGTCAAAAATCGGTGGTTGTGTTGGTCCAGAGATAAAGAATCCAAAAAATAATAACAGCCGGGGACGTTCCCTTCTCTACCTGGCTCGTTCTCTCTCTCTGAGTCTGGGAATATAAGGCCCCTTCCGCGCATGCAAAATAATACACTTTCAATACATTTTCAGTGCACTTTGAAGCTGTACAGAATAGCAAAATCCACTTGCAAACAATTGTGAAAGTGGATTTAAAGTGCATTATTTTGCATGAGTGGAAGGAGCCTAGGCCTTCTCTACTTGGCCCCCTCTCTCTACCTCTGAAGATAAGCCAGGGTATCCCTTTCTCTACCTGGCCCTCTCTCTGTGTGCCTGGGCAGACAAAGTAAGGACATTCCCTTTTCTAATTGGTCAACCAATGGGAAGGACATGGGGTCTCTGATGCATAGCAGAGACCACGAACTGGAGCCTCGCTCCAAGGAATCACCCAGGACTTAGCACAGGTCAGGTTGGAAGGCTTAGATAGGATGAGATAGAAAGCTGAGACCCTTCCTGTGCCAGAGTTGGGACCTGAATCCTGCCAGGAACTACAGAAGGGCTCTTCCTCTGCAGAAGACCAGAGTGTGGGATGTGTTCCCCTGCGTTTGGCTGTGGGCCTTCCTTTGTCCCTGAGGGTCCACTCAGAAGGATCCGCATTTGCCATTTCCATTGGTTCTTCTCTACTGTGGTAGAGAAGGCAGGAGGTCTTCCCCCAGGGGCATAGGGAGCATCAGGGCTACAGAGGGTTCTGGGAGGTGAACTCAAATTTTGGGGAGTCTTTCTTTTCCTCCATAGAGCATGCTTCCAATTAAATCCAGCTCCAGTGGTATAAGGCCAGAGAGAAAGTTCCGTGCGTCATCAACGGCCCCTCAACTTACTTCCACATTGCATTCATTCACAGGATGCAGGAAAAGCGGCTCCCGGTCTGGGCAAAGGTGCACGTACTGCCGACAGAAATTATCAGCCACCTGCAGTAACAACTGCTCCTTGGGAGAATTCGTCCTGTATGACAGTGGCAAATTGGAGGTGTCGATGGAACTCCAGTCAAATTCACTAGATACCGAAAGAAGAATGGGGATGGGAGAGAAGGAGACTAAATGATCGTGGGTAGAGATACATAACATCTGAAAAGCAGCAGGGCAGTTTTCGATGTGTCATTCATTACAAAAGTGCCCTTTCCTCTCTGTAAGGCAAGATTTGAAAAACTGAGTACTGATTGGCTGATGCCTGTAATGTCACAAGGACACACCCACAGTTCTGGAGAAGCTTTGCAAACATTTTAAAAATGGTTTGCAATTTTTGTAAGATGAAAAATATTACATATAAATGTAAGGTTCCCTTTAAAAACAAACAAACCCAGAAGGCAGAGAAAACATGTATCAAGAAAGACCAGAAAAAAATGACCAGTGGAACACATTGAACAACATATTGTAGATATGTCATGCAAACTGTAAAGAGGCCATCACCTTAAAAGAAACCTAAACAGCCTTTCACTTTTAGCAGCGCCAAACTGCTCTTTTCTCTCCCCCGCCACCGGTGAAGCCACAGGTAGACTACTGAACTGTGCAAGCCTGCACCTTTCCCCTTAAACCTCCACAATGAAAAGGGCTACACACTTATTTTTCCCTTTGAAATAAAAGCTGAGAACTAGAAGATAATAGCAATACATTGTGGGAACTGGGCCGAATGCCTACAAATTATATTTGATCAAGGAATATGGATTTTGCATGAACCAAAGATTTCTAAGAATCAAAATGGGGTTTCTGTATAGAGACCAGTAGCCTCTAACAGAGACTGCATGTTAGCAGATGGTCAAACTGCATGTTAGAAGCTTGTCAGTGATTATGCAGGCAAGCAAAGATAAATATCTTTAAGATCTTGTCACTAAAGTGCCAACGTGACAGAAGACATATATTGTCGAAGGCTTTCACGGCCGGAATCACTTGGGTGCTGTGTGGTTTCCGGGCTGTATGGCCGTGTTCTAGCAGCATTCTCTCCTGACGTTTCGCCTGCATCTGTGGCTGGCATCTTCAGAGGATCTGATGTTGGGAAAGCAAGTGGAGTATATATCTGTTGGAGTGTCCAGGGTGGGTGGGGATGAAACCTTCGCCTGTGAGGCAACAAAGGCGGCAACTGTTCAGGTCATTAGCTTGAGGGCATCTGAATTAGAAGTATGAGTAACAATGAAGACTATAGCCTGGGAGTAACCCTGCAGATAGCAAGTGTTGTCACTGGTGGAGATCTGAATAGAGCCTGATTTGGTTTTGTTTTTTTTGAAGACAGTTCATGGAAACATCTAAGAGTTGAGGTCCTTGATTAGCCTTTCACGACTCCTAGTATTTTTTTCATTGGTAAAGTTGTACTCACATATTTTTTTCTCTTTCCAGCAACCATGTTTATGGATTAATTGCTTACTTCAGGGACTTAGTGGCTTTTCAGAGTGGTCCTGAAAGCCACCACGGCCAGGGACTACACAGAGAAGCAATTGAAATCCATAAGCACATGGACAATTTTAAACAGGAAGGAAGAAACCATGAAAAAAATGAACTGGTGAACCTGGCTGCCAGTGTTGGAAAAATACTAGGGTCAAGACCTGTCGTCAAACCAGCTCCACACACAGTATTGTGACATTAGGATGACCATAGACAAAAGCAGAAACAAAGGCCAAGATACTTCTTATTTCTGGACCACTCTGGAAAGCCACTCACGCCAGACTACACAGAGAGAAGCAATTGAAACTATAAGCACATGGAACAATTTTAACAGGGAAAGGAAGAAACTATGAAAATGAACAGAACTTGGCTGCCAGTGTTGAAAAATACTAGGGTCAAGACTGTGTCAAACCAGCTCCACACAAACACAGGATGACCATAGACAAAAGAAACAAAGGCCAAGATACTTCTATATTCAGATGCTCCCACCAGTGACCCTAGCTATTCACAGGGTTACTTACCCCAGGCTATAGTCTTCATTATTGTTACTCATACTTCTATTCAGGGATGCCCCTCAACTATTGACCTGGTTTTCGTCAGCCTTTGTTACTCACAGGCAAGGTTTCCCCACTCCACCCTGGACACTCCAAACAGATATATACTCCAACTTGCTTTCCCAACATACCAGATCCTCTGAAGATGCCAGCCACAGATGCATAGGCTTAAACGCTCAGGAGAGAATGCTGCTAGAACACGGCCATACAGCCCGGAAAACCACACAGCACCCAAAAGAAGACAGCCTTTATAATTTTGTATAATCCTAGAGCCAGCTTAGGCTATATGGGATGCCTAAGGAAATAAAAGAGATCAGAGGTTAAAATAAAAATGAATGTGATTAATTAATTAAAAAGTGTTTCTTTATATATTGTTAAATGAACACAGAAATGATAATGAGAGATTCATATGTACTTGTATTTTACTATAATTCTATTGTATTAGAACCGAATGGTATAATTGTTAGAATCAATGTTTGTATAATCTGTTAAAGTAAAATCATTTCAAACTGGGAAAAGGGAAGAATGTAGGTAAAAACCTGCATGCCCTGGGGAGGTATCTCTCTCTTCAGGAGCAAATTTAGAAAAGTAGGAAAACAGGTTATACTTGGAAACCAGAAAAGGCAGAAGTTAGTTTTATTGCAGCCGTTTGAATATGGGCAGAGGGACGTGAGCAAACAGCATGCAGTGTTTGTGTAACAGAAGGAATGTGACACGTAGAATAGAGGTTGTCTTAATGTGACAAGGAGACAGAATCATCCAATGGGATTTTAAGGTTCATGCTTATAGCACATGAAAGGGGTATGGATTATGTACGTTTACAGGTATGATTGTATGACGTATGTATTCTTTGTATCTATAAAGACTAAGGTCTTTCCTATGGTGGGTGTGTCTCTCTTTCGAGAACACCCAGAGGGGTTCATCTTCTGTCACCTTCTATATTCTGTTCTATAAAACGGTCTGTTTGTTTCTGATGTCTGATGCTTTTTGGGGAGTTTGTTTCTAACCTATCTTTTCTCAAGACAGCTGCGTAGGCCGGACATGGGTTCTGGCCTCACAACATCATTGTAATGTGAAAACTATAGTAACCTAAGCATCTTTTAAAAATCTCTTTGCTAAGGGGAACAGCCATGGGGGCCAAGGCAAGGGAAATGGTGAGTGGGATCTCCAAAAATGCACACCTTCCTGTCAACACGACTTTGAAAGAAGAAGAGTTTGGAATTATGCCCCCTCCCCTTTCTCTCCTGTAAGGAGACTCAAAGGGGCTTACAATCTCCTTTCCTTCCTCTCCCCACAACAGACACCTTGTGAGGTAGGTGGGGCTGAGAGAGTTCCGAAGAACTGTCGCTAGCCCAAGGTCAGTCAGTAGGAACGTAGGAACGGGGAAACAAATCTGGTTCCCAGATAAGACTCAGCCGCTTATGTGGAGGACTCGGGAATCAAACCCGGTTCTCCAGATTAGAATCCATTTGCTCTTAACCACTACACCATACTGGTGCATTGACTGCAATTCTCCCCCCACCCCCCCACCCAAAGTTGTACCAAATCAGGTTTTGGCAAGATCGTAGCGAGGCAGCAGGGACTCAGAAACTATATGAATTGAAGGTGACATCATATGAATTCTCTCCACAAAGCATTCCTGCTGAAAAATCAAGATGGAATAAAATGTCCAGGTGGATAATACTGGACTGGTCTTCCGAAATATCAACTAAATTGGGGAAAGGGGTGGGATACGGCTTATGTGTCCATTATACAAGCATGCACGCACACACATGGCATGACTTACTAGACAACTTCAGGAACATGGACTTGGATCTGTGACAATTGTTTCTCCAAGTCACGGACTTCATCGCTGATATTAAAGGAGCTAAATTCTTCTTCCTCCTCCTCCTCACCCTCCTCTTCTTCCAATTTCTCCAGTATTTTCTGATCCTTCTCTTCCTTGCTTTCCATTCTGCTCTTTCAATCCGCGCAAGCAGTTTAGAAAACCTGTGGGAAGGAGCTGTAAAAATAAAGGGCGGTTGAAAGAAAAACAGAATGACCCCCAGGAAACATCTCCTGCATGATTCCCACTTAAATAGATGGAAGCTGCAGGTCTGGGAACTGGGCAATTCCATAACACTTCTTTTAGAACAGATTTAACACAAGCAGGGGGCAGAGTGGTGTAGTGGTTAAGAGCAGGTGCGTTCTAACCTGGAGAACCAGGTTTGATTCCCCGCTCTGCCACTTGAGCTGCGGAGGCTTATCTGGTGAACTAGATTAGCCTGTGCACTCCAACACATGCCGGCTGGGTGACCGTGGGCTAGTCACAGTTCTTCAGCGCTCTCTCAGCCCCACCTACCTCACAGGGTGTTTGTTGTGAGGGGAGAAGGGAAAGGAGTTTGTAAGCCCCTTTGAATCTCCTTACAGGAGAGAAAGGGGGGATATAAATACAACTCTTCTTCATAGTGGTGGGCAAATGATGGGAGGGGGCCTGGGAACATGAAAGCATTCCTGGAAATGGGCCACTCTCTGATCTTAGGCTGGGCTACCTCCTGGCTGCCAATAATGACAGAAAGGAGATCAGTGGGAAAATGGTGCCTTGCTTGCAACTAGGCTTTTTAGCAGCAGTATGGCTCTTTCTCCCAATCTGTGGCAACTGGGGGCCATAAGAAGAAACAGTCATAACTATCACTGCCATCCAGAGCAGCTGCCAGTAGTGGAAGGGAAAAGGCATCCATGCGGCTCTGTGGATGGCAGAGGGGAGGGGCTGAGCAGATCCAGTTAGCGAATCGATCCTGACTTTGAAATATTTCCATATCCTGATTGATATGAAGGAAGACTTCCTCTCCATATCTTCTTGGCCTTATCCCTCATTGTTCCCCCAACAACATGTTATGAGACAAGATTCCCAAAATGTCAATGAACAGCAGCCATAAGCAGTGAGCTAGGCATTTTCTTTCGGGTCAAACTGCCCACCAAAGAGTTTGTTTTTTGTACTCAGCCAAGATAATCACTGACAGTGGAGCCTCAAAGATTCTCCTTATCAGAGATTGTTTGGGAGGGAAAGAATGAAAAACAGGCAGGAAGGTTAAGTCGGTGAAATGTACAGGCCTCTTTTGGCCGTTTAGGTCTTCCCGGAAAGTACCACTAGTATCTAGCTTTCCCTTTGTGCTAGATTCTCTGTGGCATTTGACCAGGACTGGCAATCTGGGGCTTCTACACTCACACACCCAGAGGCACATAATTAAAATCAAGCTATTACACTATTATATCACCCATTTTCCTGTATTGTCAAAGGCTTTCATGTCTGGATTCAACTGGTTGTTGTGGGTTTTCCAGGCTGTGGGGCCGTGTTCTGGTAGATCTTGTTCCTAACGTTTCGCCTGCATCTGTGGCTGGCATCTTCAGAGGTGTATCACAGAGGGAAGTATATCACACAGCCTGGAAAACCCACAACAAACACCTATTTTCTTGTTCTACATAATTTTTATATCAGAAAGACAAAGCTGTTATCATTCAAAGAGGCAAGCTAGGGTGGCAGGAAATTGTTATGGGTATGGGGAGGATAAACTTTTTGGAACGTTCCATACAGATTTCCTTTTCTGGTATGCTATAAACTCTCAAAGCCTGGATCAGATCAAATGCCCCATCTCCCACCACCTCCCCCAAACCTTTAAATGACTCTCAACATTCTAGGTTCTCTGGTCCTCATCCTGGTGGGTTTGGAGGTGAGCATATTCTTTGTTTTTGGGTTAGTTTGCAATTCCTTTTCCCCTCATCTCTGGGAAGCCCCTGCAGTATGGTTGCAAATCTCCAGATGGGGCTTGGAGATCTCGAGAAAACAGAAATTGATGGGGGCTGGATTCTATGGCATTATACCATACCAAGGTCCTTCCTGCCCTCCCCCCAACCCCCAAGCTCACCTTCTCAGGCTCCACTCCCAAATCTTGAGGAATTTCCTCAATAATGTATTGTCGAAGGCTTTCATCGGCTGGATTGATTGTGTTGGGATGTTAAGGACGCATGAAGTAGTATTTTCTTTTCCTGAGCCAGAGTCCGGGCTGGCATCTTCAGAGGATCCTCTGAAGATGCCAGCCACAGATGCAGGCGAAACGTCAGGAGAGAATGCTGCTAGAACACGGCCATACAGCCCGGAAACCACACAGCACCCAAGTTCCTCAATAATGTTGGTAACCCTGTCCCGTCCAATGCAGAAACCCTTCCTTGTCTGTGCTTTGCTCCTTTCAGATTAACAAAGGTCACCCAGTTTATGATTAGATCTAGGGAAACGCTGGGATCTTATGAGGAATGGCAGGTTTCAAACGTCTTCCAAAACCTCCTTCTCAACAACTCCATAAGCCCCGAGGGACTTGTGCAGGTCAATTTCCCTTCCCCTGCCCCTGCTTGCTAACTCTCAACTTTTCTCAACACCTCCTGCTTCAGTCTTCCTCTGGCTGTTGCCTCCCCCCCCCCCCTTCTAATGAATTTACAAAGTCACATTTTTCTTGATGCCTAGGAAATCCCTTGAGCACGCAGAAAGCCGTTGCTTGTCTGTTTTGGTGTTTTCATGTTTAGCCCAGCTGGCCCTTCAGCTGGTACCTCCAGCTGGTGTTGGGAAAATAACTGCAAAGTACACTCAGAATCTGAAGTGGGGAAGGGTGTACATCACATATGCACTGGAACATAGCTTTTCTTCCTTCCCTGTGTAGGGAACAGCGATACCAACAATAGCTCACATGGATTAATATCTCCCTTTCAGCGTCCACATCTCTCCGCACCCCACCCTTCAGTTTGCACTTCCCCATGGCTCACCTTCCCTGCCTTTTGCTCTCTATTTTCCAGGACTGTTGCTCTCCATCTCCATGACAACCATCTTCTATGGGCAGAGGCTTCTGGGAGTTGTAGTCTGCTTCCCCCTCCCCCAGCTCCTGCTACAGGCACAAAATCCTGAGCTGTTCTTCCTCCTCCAATGCTGCTACTGTCTCAAACAAGCAAGCATCCCTTGAAACACTCCTGGTAATTCTAGTGGCATAATTTGGTTTGCAGCAAGAGTCATGTTTAAAGCCTGGGGTTACACTTTAAACGTTTCTAAATTGGAGAACACACCATGAAGCAACCTCAGGGACATAGCTTGTCAGTGTCTAGACAGAAAATCTTACAGAAGCCCTCTGTATGCCACACTGACCTCTGCAAAGGAAGAAGGATGTGATATAAAAAGCTGGCATCTTTATTTGTCACTTTCATCTATAAAAAAAATTATGCTTTGCTTTTCCCTCTGATTCAAGGCAGTCGACAAATTCTAATTTTAAATCATTTTTGTAAAAAAAAAAAAACCCC
This sequence comes from Sphaerodactylus townsendi, assembly GCF_021028975.2. Lineage (NCBI taxonomy): Eukaryota > Metazoa > Chordata > Lepidosauria > Squamata > Sphaerodactylidae > Sphaerodactylus > Sphaerodactylus townsendi. Next base: position 8,211,837 of record NC_059438.1, read on the forward strand.
ACTGCATTCAGTTCAATCTATTTGTGTCGAACCCTAATTAGAACACCACGGTTTTTTTTCCTAAATATAATTTATTGTTCAAAACTGACTTTTTTTTGACAATTGTTATAGGGTTAGGGTTATAGGGCAAATTTGTTTGGCCCCTTCTGTGGGCCATTCCCATTCTTTCCTCTGTCAACTTCCCCATTTGAGGGGGCCAGCAAGTCTCCATCATTTGGACTCCCAGAGCAGAAAAAGGAGGAAATAACTGAGGGGACAGGAAGACATGACTGCCATTGTGGTCAACTTCTCGTTTGGAAGTTCCTGAAGATCTGGGGCAGAAAGTGGGGATAGCAGTTTGGGGAATGGAGGGAGCTCAAGAGGGATATGATGCCCTCTGAACCTGTCATTTGCTCCAAGGCAACTGATCCCTGCAGATCAGTTGTAATTCCAGAAGATCTCAATACCCTACCCCGAGGTTGGCCAGCCTACCTAAGCCGTCAGTGCCTTGGCTCATTTAAGACCAGCTATAAGGACCACATTGTCTGGCACATACCGGACACTGGATGAGCACTTTTACAGTGGAGTGGCAGGAGAACTCCTGAGGATCAGCCCAGAGATTCAGAGAGCCTGGGTGGGAGTTAGAAGGTAGAGGCAGGGTAGAAAACCTGGCAGTGCTTCTTGGTACAGTCTGGTGGACAAGGGTGCGTGCAGAGCAGAAATTGTGAAGCTGCTGGGGAAAGGCCTTTCTCTTCTTGTTGGCATCATAAATGCCATCTATCCCACAGGGGCACATAAAAGCAACACTTTTGATGCATTTATCAGATTAACAGTGATTGGCCACCAATGGGGGATAGGGGGCAGGGATGCCAGATCCAGGTTGGGAAACTCCTGGATATTTGGGGATGGATCCTGGGGAGAACAGGGACCTTATTGGAAAACAGTGCCATTCAGTCTGCCTTCTAAAACAGCCATCTGCTCCAGAAGAACTGATCTCTGTAGTTTAGAGATCAGCTGTAATTCCAGGGGATCCCCAGATCCCACCTGGAGGCCAGCATCCCTAGGCTAGATGGAGGAAGAAAAACATTTTCCCCAGAGCGAAATATTTCAAATCAAGTGGGAAAATGAAATATCCTTACAAAAGGAGCACTACCTTGAAGGAAAAGCATCTAGAAAGTCTTGCAAGAAATAAGTCACAGATACACACCTGTTACAAACAAATCACCTGGAAAGGATTTTGTTGCATAGATTACCAATTTTCAGTTATTCTTCAGGAAGCTTCTTGAATCCCTGTCTGTTACATGTTTCAGATGGGCTTCCAACAGGCACTTTACCAGCTGGGTCTTTTCCTTCCCTGCTTTTTGAAAAAAATATTTGTTTCCTGAAATGTGGAAGTTAGCTCCTTAGTTTATTACTTCCTGTGGTCCCAAAAAAAAGGGGTATTACATTACTTACTGTTTTGATCCCTGAAGGCTCTTTCATTTTTCACTAGTTCATAAAATGTGCAGGATTTGTTTGCATGTGTTTCAAGAAAATGTTTAAATCTCCCTGACAGCATTACAGAGAATAGTGAAATATGTTAAACATCGACAATTGTTTGCTTTTAATGGTCATCTTGAGACTGAGTACTTTCTGGAAGATGAAAGATAATCAGGCTGCTTTTAAAAGTACAAGAGATGACCAATAGCTCCAGGAAGGAAGATCGGGATTTTCCCTAAAACATAAATAGCAAAAAATGTTTTTGTTTTTGTTTTAATCTGAGAGCTGTTCTGTCCCTTGAGCTGAAATTTGCAGTAGGAATGCAAAAGCATTTCTCCAGATTGCAGTAATTAAAAGACCTTGAACCTGACAGCAACAAGACCTTGAGGACTAGAAACAATCACTGGGAAAGCTGGGTGGGTTAGGAAGGATCAGCTGTTGGGAGATAATATAAGCAGGAGAGTGAGAAACTGGGAAGGAGTTCATTGACTGCCAGGTGTGAACTAAAAGGCTGCAAGCTGGTTATGGTGAGTAACAGAAGCCACAGAGCTGGAAGATCCTTTGCATCCTTACGCAAAAGTTAGGGCAGCTTTATTCAAAAGTCTGGACTTCTAAATAGTATTCACAGGGTTGCATCCTCAAAAACTACAGAGAAGTGCTGGAAATATCCATATTGTTCAGAATTGCATCCTTATTGGTTTGTCTTTACTTTTTCTTAGCTTTCAGTGGCTTGGAGATTTAGCCTGCACTTCTATCTCTGCATCTCAATGGCATAGCCAATGAAAGAGTTCTAGTCCTGTGTTTGCTTATTGTTATTGCAGTATTTGAAAACAATGAAAATATAATTCTGATTGCCCGGCAGGGTGAATCCTTAGGGGAATCATTAGGGGACTAAGTTTCAGCTGATAAGCCAATAGCTGTTTTATTTTGCCATTCCAACTGTAATTCTTCCAGTCTGGAGACTCTGCCAGAATATTGAACATGACAGGGTTTTTTTATTTGAACTTGGCTATCACCCACTTTCTGGCAAGCTCATGTACTTTTAATAGCTCTTAGCAAGGCAAAAATGGGCCAACTGTGTGTTCTTCAGGTATAAAAATAAATAAAATATAAGCTGCTAAATTATTTGAGGTGATTCAGACCTTAAAGGCATCAGTTCCTTGTCTGAAAAATGTTGGGAAACCCAAACTGTACTAAAAGTTCAGGCGTAAGTCTCTGACATTTGTGGAGTAGAGTGAAAAATTAAAGCATAGTGAGATGTGAATTATGTAACTAGACAGAGAAACCTGCATTTTTAATCATGTGAAGAATGTGGAAGTGTATCTGTTCACCAGTTCTTTCTTTGGTTAACTGTAGTCCAAGTTGGAAAATTCTGTTACCCTTCTTCAGACTGTAGTCTTCATAAAGGAAAGTGACTTTCATCCTGAAACACAAATTCTCCTAGGATGGTTTTTAAAGCTAAGAACTGCAAATGACAAGGAATGTTTATGTGTTTCCTCCTGTGAGTTGCTGACTGTATATTGTTACCTGGATGCATGTTTAGAAATGTTTTGTGGGGGCACCTCTGTCTTTCCCTTCCACCCGACGTACCAAGAGTATTCAGCATAGCTTCTAGAATGAAATCCCACATATATTCTAATGCACAGGAAAGCTGAAATACAACTGCAGACCAGTCTTCCTGTATGATATGAATTGATTCCGAAAGCTAACGCAAGTACATTTAAAACAGTCTACTTTCCCCATGCACATACTAATGGCAGGAGAAAGGCCAAAGAGCATATATCTGAATTTAGTCCTAGCTGTGTAGAATGAGGCTGGGGTAGAGAGGGCAGTGATTTCCCCATATGCCTTCAAAATATACTGCATGCACTGAGGGCATGATCAGCAGGCTGAGAGTCCTGCTTGTAGCTAGATAGGTTCACAGTTCACCCAAATTACTTGTATATAGTCAGTATGAAATGTGATACCTTCCCTTCCCATTCTTAAATGATGGCCAACACATTTTTTCAACTTCAATTTCTTTGTTTTCTAATTCTGTAAAAACAAATGAATAGGATAAATGTTTCCATGCCTGTACACTTTCCCCATTAGCCAGCCTTGGCCCTGGCGAGTCCATCTGGTGCTGGTCTAAACACCCCACCATACACACACACAAATATTTGAAAACCAAAGCTCTCCTTCTACTGAAATGTCAGGAATATTTTTGGAAGAACACTTCCCTGGGAACAAGCCCCATGGAATAAAAGGGAACTGAGAAGACCTCTTTAGAGTTGTTCCCTTTGAGACTGATAAGCCCAGTCTGAATATTGCTTCTGTCATGGACTATGTTTAGGATTGTACTGTACAGCATGGAAATAATAGGGGAGTTCTCAAGGTCAGATGAAATTTTTGCAGAATGGCCACTTTAGGGTGACAATCTTTGAAAATTCAGGAAATTTGAGGTGGTGCCAGGCGATGGTAGACTTTATGGAGGGAAGGACAACTAAGCTGTGTTGTTGTATCCCTTGATGTTGCATTTAGGTCAAAGGTCAGTTTCTCCAACTTTTCCCTTTTTTGTTGGACCACTTCCTCCCACCCAAATTCAGATTTTTAGACTGAACTTTCCTGCCTCATCTAATTTTGCCTAAAAAACTCTCAAAATTGTCTTCAGGTTTTTCGTAACTGTAAGAAGAAGAAAAATTAATCTCAGGATCTATAGGCAGACACCACACAAGAGCAGCACATTTGCCTCTCAGTCCTCAGCCAACGTTCCTCTGATGTCTTTACAGACAATTACTTTTTCCAAGCCTCTATGGTATGCCATAAGGAGCAATGCAAGTCTTAGACAACTCCACCTACCTCACAGGGTGTTTGTTGTGAGGGGGAAGGGCAAGGAGATTGTAAGCCCCTTTGAGTCTCCTGCAGGAGAGAAAGGGGGGATATAAATCCAAACTCTTCTTCTTCTTCTTCATCCTGCAGTTTGTCCATCAGTATAGCTGACCTCCAGACAACAGGGATCAGCTCCCTAAAGGAAATGGTCAGCTCTGCAGGGTGGACTCGGTAGCATCACACATCCTGCCTGGAATCCCTCCCTTTCCAGCATGGTATAGTGGTTAAGAGTAGGTGTGCTCTAATCTGGAGAACAGGGTTTGATTCCTCACTCTGCCACTTGACCTGTGCAGGCTTATCTGGTGAACCAGGTTAGCTTGCTGGGTGACCTTGGGCTAGTCACAATTCTTCAGAGCTCTCTCAGCCCCACCCAGCTCACAGGGTGTTTGTTGTGGGGGGGCAGGGGAAATGAAAGGAGATTGTAAGCCCCTTTGAGTCTCCTTACCAGAGACAAGGGAGGGGGGGATATCATTCTAAACTCTTCTTTTTCTTTTGTGGCTCTGCCCCCAATTATTCAGAAATGTCCCAACCCAGTACTGGCAACTCTATTTAGAGTCTCTGCTCTGTCCAGCAACTCGCAACTTCCTCTTGTCTTAGACATGATCGTTTCTCCAGGATGAACAGATCTCTATAGTTTGGAGATGGGTTACAGTTCTAGGTGAACTCAAGGCCACATCTAGAGGCTGGCAACTCTGCTTCTGAGGTTTGTGCTGAGTGTATACCTCACGAAAGTGTTCCTCTGCTTTCCTTCTGGCTTGATTCCAGGAAGAGGGCTCCATTGGCTAAAATGGCAGCTGGTTGCTTTGTGGGGTGAACTTTCCTGGGAAGCAACTGTGCTCCAGCAAATGTGCTTTTTGCTTTGATGCTAAATTAGTTGACACATTAGTTCCCTGTTTCTTTTTTCCTAGGCTTTTATTTATTCAAAACACGGTTCTCCTGCCTCCTTAACCATGCAATGTAATCAGCTTTAAAGTACACAAATATAAACCATCCCGATAATGATAACTGGCTCATTATTATACACTGTGTTGTTGTTTTTCCAGAAAATGGCCATGATCTCTTCACTACTGGTTCTGTTGCTTTTACTGGCAGGTGGGAGAAATTGTCATGGTGAGTTTCCCAGGTGCTGTCTTGGAGTTCAGGAAGCTGCTATCCAGCTGCAAAGAGTGGGCTCCTCAGCCCAGCAATCTGAGTGACTGGGCGGGGGAGGCATAATGCAAGCGGTGCAGTCACACTGTGGGGGCTCAACTCAACACTGGCCTTTGCCTTTTTCTTGTATTGCAATGAATTAGCAGAGTAAATAATAGGGCAGAGATGCAAGTGAATTTGTTTTATAGAACTTTCCTGGATAATAAATGAATCTCCACTGAATATAGGAGCAGCAAACGCAATTTTTGCAAGTGTTCAGTCTGGGTGTCTTTGCAACCTATTTGTGCCTGTGCGTCTATCTCTCCTCTTTTGCTGGAAGAAGAAGCAGAGAGGTCTTTCCAGGCATGTGACTTCAGCAGTTCACTCTGCTTGACCGAATGAAGCAGGCACATGTAAAATCCTAACGCTTTTGGACTCAGCTGGTGGCAGTTCTGAAAGAGGCACAGAGGAGACCAAAATACCTTGAACGAGTTCTATTGATGCACCTTACAGATTGGGTGCGTGATGAAAGTGGAGGCCTCCTCTGCTTTCAAGCGACTGACTGATTCCTTCTGCTGTAGGTCAGCTGACGGAGGCTCGTAGCACAACAGAAAATGCAGTCCTGCAAACTCCAAGGAACCTGGGACCTTGCTTTTCAAGCCCATGTCGGAACCAGGGTGTTTGTAGCATCGCCGAAGGCAAGCCAAGTTGTGCCTGTAAGCCGGGATTCACGGGATCATTCTGCGAAGGTAAAGCAAATTGCGGTGGGACAGCATCTGTGTTACCTGCATAGGGTCTTTCTCAATCTCCTTCCCTGTATTCTGAACAAGTTCTGCAACTAATCTTTTACAGAAATAATTGTTTTTCAACATATATTAAACAGAACAGAAAAAAAGCAAAAGAATGGGAAATAGCTAAATTATATCAAAGGAGATCTCTATCCATCATTATATTAAGTACATGTTGCATAATGGATCCCAATATAACATTTTCTGTGTACTAGAGAGACCTCATAAGGTCTTAGAATCTTTGTCATTAGTTTACTCACATAAAAAGTTATCATTAATTTTTGTTTATTTTAATAATAAACAAAAAGAAAAGCAGTCGTTCCTGGCAAAGCAAGTGATTCAGGCTCCATTCAGGAATTCTATTGTTACTGTTAAATGATAGGCTGTAACTCTTTACAGAGAAATTCAAGTGCTTGCGGCTGCACCATGAAAAAAAGAGAAAAATAATAAAATATAAAGGGACAGCTGTCAAGAGAAGTGAGACCTTTGCTGAGCAAGACTTCTTTCTACCTAGACACTCTATTACGATCATACCCAAACAGGCAGATGCTGCTGAATTTTTATGGGGAATACAGAGTTGCATTAAGTGCAAAATATTGCCCCAAGATGTTCCTCTATCTTGGCACCCCACTCAATTGATCTCTTCTGCTATTAATTGTAAGAGGCCTTTTTCACACACACGGTTTGTTATAGAATTAAAGCAATTCGCATCGACATCCTGACCTTTTTGTTGCTGTTTCGTCGCTCGATAGCATTCACACATCACCAGGTTGTTACGGATCTTCTGGTTGTTTTGCAACTCCTGTTTTTTTGCATCGCCCTGGAATGCGGTGCAAATGACGATTCCGATTGGCTGTTGTGCTGTCCAGGGTCCAACTGGCAAGCTCAATCACATCCTGATTGGTTGCAGAAAATCGCATCACACGGTGGGTGTGACCCCTCACAGTCGCTTGCTCCAGTTATGTTTTGCACCTGGGCACCAGATTGTGGGGGGAATTCATTTTATCCAAGAAAGTAGCACAATTATCGAGCGACAGGAAAAATGTGGGACAAAGGCTGAAATGAGGTACAGATTGGGGGTTGGCACACATTACGGCTCAAGTGTGTGCGAAAAAAAGCCAGAAACAGTGACGACCTCACATATTAAATCTGGAACAAACCGTGTGTGCAAAAAAGGCCAGAGAGAACTGAAAGGTGGGAATAAATGGTCTTTTACCATTTGCAACCTTTTAAAGACCTCCTCTCTTTCCCATGTTCCCCTGGAAAACTTTGGCAATCAATATCTAGTCCCTTTTGTTCCCAGTCATTGCAAACTTCTTGTTTCCCGCCAGGAATGGCGGTAGAGCTGCAATGTGAGGAAGAGTTCATGATGATGATGGTGAGAAAGGAAGTGTTTGAAATGTTCAATATCCCATTGGCATGGATCCACCTGAAGAACGTCAACTGCAAAGTCTCTGAGCAAAATCGAAGTGGCGCGGCATTCTTCGGGGCAAAGCTGACGAAAGAGAATCACACGGCCTGTGGATCTCTGATTCAGGTGAAGTTCTGAAGCACCCTTTCACACACCACACGCAAAAACTTATGGGGAGCCATTTTCAAAGCCAGGTCTAGTGGAGGAAGAATTCAGTGAGGTGTAGTGTGGTTGAACAGAGACTGGAAAGACCTGGGTTCAAATTCTCATTCTGCCATGAAGCTTGTTGGTTAACCTTAGGGCAATCACACACTCTCTGCTTCATAAGGTTGTTGCAAAGATAAAATGAAGAAGGGGAGAACCTTATGGGGCTCTTATGTAATCTACTGGCAAAAAAAGGAAGAAATAAACCTGGGGGAAGACATTTTTTTTTCACCAGGTTATTGGAAATGTTAGTCAACAGACGAGAGAGGAAGATTTCAGTGCCATACCTGACATTCAAAGTGGTAAAGCTTTCGTGGAAGATCTAAGTAGAAATGGCACATATTGGCTGGAGCTGGTGATGTCATAAACTCAGCTTGTTCTCTCACATACAGTTAAATTGCCTGGGTATCTTTGCAATTTTTGTGAAAATAGTTTTCATTAACTCTTTACCGTGTTAAAAGGAGAGATTGGATTTATACTCCACCTTTCTCTCCTGTTAAGAGACTCAAGGTGGCTTCCCTTCCTCTCCCCACAACAGACATTTTGTGAGGTACGTGGAGCTGAGAAAGTTTTGAGAGAACTGTGACTAGCGCAAGGTCACCCAACAAGCATCATGTGTAGGAGCGGGGAAACAAATTCAATTCACCAGATAAGAGTCTGCCACTCATGTGAAGGAGTGGGGAATCAAACCCGGTTCTCCAGATTAGAGTCCGCTGCTCCTAACCACTACACCATGCTGACTCTTTAAAAAGTATACTGGTGGTATAACATGTTAAAGCAGGCAGCCTGCCATGTACTGTGAATGAAGAACCTATTGCAGTTTATAAGTATATGGTTTAATAGGCTCCAGTTACGTTTTGATTCTCTCTAAGCCAACTTTCTGACTCTTTTTCAGGTCAATGGCTCTCATGTGTCTTACGCCAATGAGATTCAAACAGACAGAGAGGACAAGGGGGTGATCACAAGAACTGTGGTTCTTAATGTGCGTTTCTCCTGCGTCTACGCCTACACACAAATTGTTGGCTTGCAAAACCCACTCAGGGCTGTTGACACGTATGTTCCTCATCCTCTGTCCTTCCAAGTTGAAAACTGTACTAGAAAAAAGAACTGTTGCCTTGTTTGCTGGGGCCATTTTCACCCAGGTTATATGGCATGAATGCTGTGGAGTCGTGTTTTTTTCTTTCTCCTGATTTCCTCACAGCATTATGTTGCAGTCATGTACCTCCTGAGGTTTCCTCAGCTTTTCTCCGATCTATCTCAAACCTGCTTTGCTCCGAAGTGAAGCTGGAATACCTGTCATGTAGAAAAGTGGGAAAGTTCACTCTCACGTAGTAGGGAAAATTTCTGTCACTCTCCCTTTGGTGGCTATTTCATCCCCAGCCACTAGGGGGCTTCCTTGTTTTGTTTTTCCCTAATTGGCAATTGAATTATGTTTTATGTATTGTATTATACGTTTTGTATTGTATTGTATGTTTTATGTATTATGTTTTATCAATATATAATAACAATCTGCCTACCAGGTTATCTGTACTTCAAGCTTTCATTCTTAAAAAGTAAATAACCTAACTCCTTCTATTGCGGAGATAATAGGGGGAAAGGCATACCTCTTCAACAAAAAGATTAAAGCCTTTTTAAAATGGAAGTTGGAAATTCAGAAAACCTGTTACACAAATTTTACAATATATTGTTACTTGCCATGACGTTACATGACTGAATAGAAAACAAGCTTTAGAAGATCTGGGGCAAGAGCAAGAGTGGGGAGGGATAAATGTGTACAGTTTGTTGGTTACAGCGACCAGTGCCCTGACCTGGATAGTCCAGCCCAGCCAGATCTCTTCAGATCTGGGAAGCTAAGCAGGCTCAGTCCTGGTTAGTACTTGGAAGGGAGACCACCAAGGAAACCCAGGGTGGCTACGTGGAGACAGCCAATGGCAAACCACCTCTGATGTCTCTTGCCTCAAAAAACCTTCAGGGTGGTTGCAAACTGACTGCAACTTGATGAACACACAAATACACGCACATGAGGACCAGCTCCCATCATTCTTTGTTGAACTTGTGGCTCCCTCTTTTCTAGGCTTGTTCAGTTTGAGGTGAAGGAAGGGGACTTCACGGTGACCATGGCGCTGTATGACAGCCCCAGCTATGATCAGGCCTACTCCCAGCAGCAGTTACTTTCCCTCGTCCTGACAGACACCCTTTATGTCCTTCTGCAAATCAAAGGGCAGCAGCAGGTGAAGTACTTCTTCCTGAGCGTGGACGACTGCTGGGGCACTCCCAGAAACAACCCAGAGGACAGCCTAAAGCACCACCTGATTATGAAAGGGTGAGTGAGGGCGGCTTTTTTTTTGCCATTTTGGGCATGTCTCATTTCAGGCATCATTCTGTACATCATACAAGAGTCAGTGTGGAATACTGGTTAAGAGCAGGTGGACTCTAATCTGGAGGACCAGGTTTGATTCCCCATTCCTCCACACAGAGGCGTATCTAGGGAAAATGTAGCCCAGTGCAAAATCTGAGTTTTCTGCCCCCCCCCTCCTGTATGGGTGGCCATCTTCCCCCCACCATGACCAAACAATGATTTTTTGCACCAGGACTTAAAGGCAGTGTATGGACCCGGGGGAAAGGAGGAGGGGCGTGGGGGCAATTTTCTGCCCCTCACATGACTAAATGGCCGCAGTCAGGGGACATTTGACCCTCTATCTCCCCCTGGGCAGTATGCCCCTGCCTCCAGATGAGCGGTGGACTCTAATTTGGTGGACCAGTTTGAGAAGTGAAGCTCTGCTAGATTTCGATATTCAAAACCCTGCTCGCCTGCTGTATGGTTAGCATTTTAAATGAAAAACAAGGACCTCAAAATCTTGTGTTCCCTAAGGTATCACTGGACTCGAATCTAGCTCTTCTACTGCAGACCAATATGGTTACCCTCTGAAAGTAACAAAAGTATTTTTTGGCTTTGCCTCAGATTCCAGTGCCAGTACATCACCATATGAATAGCATTTCTGTAATGAAGGAGGCTTATGGCAACCAGGAAGCCATTTCTATGCTACAAGTCTTCGGACCACTGCCAAGAGCACAGAACACCCCCCAAGAACATAGAAGTTGGCTATTCTAAAGAATTTTTTTTTAAAAAAAATCATTCCCCAGGAGCTTTCCAACGAGTGTTGCCTGATCCAGGTTGGGAAAGACCTGGAGGTTTTGGAGGTGGTACCTGAGGAGGGCAGGGTTCAAGGAAGGAGCGGACCTTCAAAGGGGCATAATGCCATCAAGTCCACCTTCCCAAGAGGCCATTTTCTCCAGGTGAAGAAGTCTCTGATGCCTGGAGATCAGTTTTAATAGCAGATTTCCAGCAACCACCTGGAAGCTGGCAACCTTATTTCCAACTTTTTCCACATTGTCCTTTAACCTATATAGTGAAAGGTTCCAAACTCCCTGGGTGTCACAACGCAGTGGCGTAGGAGGTTAAGAGCTCGTGTATCTAATCTGGAGGAACCGGGTTTGATTCCCAGCTCTGCCGCCTGAGCTGTGGAGGCTTATCTGGGGAATTCAGATTAGCCTGTACACTCCCACCCACACCAGCTGGGTGACCTTGGGCTAGTCACAGCTTCTCGGAGCTCTCTCAGCCCCACCTACCTTACAGGGTGTTTGTTGTGAGGGGGGAAGGGCAAGGAGATTGTAAGCCCCTTTGAGTCTCCTTGAGGAGATAAAGGGGGGATATAAATCCAAACTCTTCTTCTTCTACTCTTCTTCTTACCGTGATGGGCTCAACCTCTGGTTTGCTAGAGATGAAAGCTTTTTGCACATGGTAACAGCCCCCCCCCCCCCCACTTTACCATGTTTCGGGACTGAGTGTTAATAGTTCAACCAGCGCCCTCCCTCACTGTTCTTGGCCTATATTGTGAACCGATGCATTTTCAGCAATGACTCGTTTAATGTACTTGGCCTCTTCCAGGTGTCCCCGTGACACAACTGTGACCTTGCTCAATCACATTGGCACCAGCACCGTGGCAAAGTTCAGTTTTCAGATGTTCCAGTTTAAAAACTTCTCCGAGGTGTACCTTCACTGCCAGGTGCACCTGTGCATTCCAGAAAACCAAGAGCCCTGTGCCAAGGTATGGTACTTCGAACCTTGTGTCTTGCTGGGGGCAGAGGGAAGGTAATCTGCAGGTTAAATGACCCACAGAACAAAGTTTCAAGGTATTCCTTTTTTAAAAAAATAGTCAAAAAGGAAACAAGGGAAACTGTGTCTGAATGCAACGGAGGAAGCTGATAAGTTTTGTTTTTCGGCTCAGTAGCTCTTGCCAAACTACAAGATAGGAGGGAAGGGTATGCGTTAGGTACCCCAGGGCTATTTGCTTTGCAGTGGGTTTTCCCCACATTTTTTGTTTACATCTTGGTTTTCCTGCTGCAAAGTCTTTCTAGCTAAGACGATCTGCCATTTTGCCTGCCCCCTGCTATCTCGTACTCTCCATACAACCTGTTTGGGGAGGTTTATTTATTTGTTCAATTTGTTAAACCGCCACTCCCGAAGGGCTCTGGGTGGTGTACAGAGGATAAAAAAATGAACAATTAAAATCACAATCTAATAATTAAAACAGACTTGGCTAAATACAGCCTCAACAAAACAGGAAAAAACTAACATTAGATGGCAACCCAAAGGAAACTTCCTATCCCCCTGTGAGGGGACCGGGCACGTGGCAGCCAATGATGATGATATGTGGGGGAAATGGCATGAGGGGCAATCAGCGATTGGCCTCCCCAAAAGCCTGGTGGAACAGCTCCATTTCACAGGCTCTTGGAACTGTCCAAGGTCCTGCAGCAGAGCCCTGATGGCTGGAGGGAGAGCATTCCACCAGGCAGGGGCCAGGGCTGTAAGAGCCCGGGCCTGGGTAGAGGCCAGACTGTACTAACATCTGTCTCTGAGACAAACTATAGCTTGAAATGTTGTGTATACCCTGATGGTGTTAAGATGCAACTGAACTTTAATTTTGTTCTCATAGCCTTACATTGTTTTTATGATTTAATTATTTTACTTTGTAGGCCAGCATATAGAGTTTCTACAGTAAATCAGTGGTCTTCCAAAACAGAGGTTTGCCCAACCTTTAGAGTTCCTGCAGCTTATGGCTGTAATTTTTCCAAGACTTCGATGGCATGGGGAAAGCTCCTGCCAATCAGACCATGTTTCCTTTATGCACTGCCCAGTGAAAAAACCAGACTTGATACTTTTATGCTATTGCCCACAGCAATGTCCCAGTAAGTCGAAGCACAAGAGAGCGATGGATGACAACTACAGTAAGATAGTTTCCTATGGACCTATTAGTCTCCTGGCCCCTTCTTCCGTGGAAACACAGAACCCAATGTCCAGTGGTAGCCAAGAGTCTCCTCCATGGGGTATGTAATGCTTCCCTACCTCAGATACTACCAGCATGAATGAATAGCTTGGGCTGTTGTCTCCGGTTACTGCAAATTACACCAAATCTCATCTGTCTCTCTTGCACACTCTCTCCAGACTCGCAGCTATGGATCCCTGGTGTAGTGGTTTCGGCAGGCATCGGTATTGCGGTCATTTTGACTGCTGTAGCCAAGGCCATGAAGAAATGAGCAACTTGCCTGCAGCAGAATTCCAAATAAACCTGAAAATTGCAAGGAAAGGTGTCTATGTGTGAGCCTTTATCTTTCTCTCTGGCTATTCCAGTACTAGCTTAACTTTGAAAGGCTAAAGATCCAGCTTTAGTGGCAATGCAGTAGGCTTCAACAGTACTGCAGCTACATGCCCTTCTTTTGAGCCAAAAGAGACAATGGTTTCTGTGATCAGTCTCTGCAAAACAAAACAGGACCGGCAGAAATAAGTGGTACTTATTTTTGCCAGTCCTGCTTTGTTTCGCAGAGACTGATCGCGGAAATGTTATTGCATCCATTATAGTCATGCAGCTCCATTTTGCAGGGGACAGAGGAAGGGAGCAGGGGATTTAACCCTTCAACCACTACTTGGCTGCATTCTCAGATGGACTCACAGCACTGAAATTAGCATTTTATAGGGAAGGGGAAAGCGGTGCTCTTCAAAACGGTTTTCTGCCTTTTATAAATCTAATCTAAAAGGGGGGATTTTTTGAAGGGCCCAGCTTTCCCCTCCCCTTTAAAATGCCAATATCAGCACTATTTCAGCCCTAAGCCCCACAGTGGAGAGTGGTAAATAGCAGTACTTCAGTCAAAGCTCTGCTCACAACCTGAGTTTGAACCTGACAGAAGCTGGTTTCAGGTAGCTGGCTCACGCTTGATTCAGCCTTCCATCTTTGCGAGGTTGGTAAAATGAGTAAAAGAAGAGAAGGAGTTTGGACTTATATCCCCCCTTTCTCTCCTGTAAGGAGACTCAAAGTGGCTTACAAGCTCCTTTCCTTTCCTCTCCCCACAGCAGACACCTTGTGAGGTGGGTGGGGCTGAGAGAGTCCTGAGAGAACTGTGACTAGCCCAAGGTTACCCAGCAGGAATGTAGGAGTGCGAAAACACATCTAGTTCACCAGATAAGCCTCTGCCACTCAGGTTGAGCAGTGGGGAATCAAACCCAGTTCTCCAGATTAGAATCCACCTGCTCTCAACCACTCCACCACACTGGCTTGCTGGGAAGACTGGGAAGGCAAAGGCAAACCACCCTGTAGTAAACATCATCACCCTATGGATCAGTAATGACCCAGTGCTTGCACAGAGAACTGCTTTTACCTTTTTATTCGGCAAACAAGAGATTATAAAAACCAAGCAGAGGTTGAAGCCTTGGAGCTGCTGAAGCCTGCAGTTTTCTGTTCCATGGGGATGTTTGTACATCACGTCAGTTTCCCCACTCACTGTTCTGTTTCAAGAGGTCTTACAGAAGGATTTTTATGTCCAAAGTTCTTGTTTGCAGTTCTGAGCAACAGACTGTCCCTCTCTGCCCGTGCTGCCCTTGGAGACTGCAGAAAGCTGCTATCCTCTTCAGCGCCATTAACACACTGAAGGCCTTTCCCTGCCTCATGGTCAAACAATATTTTTAAAGCCTAACTATACAATGTTTTTGAAAGATTTGGGTCCCTTGGACCTGACTTGTTTTTTTCACAGTCACACAGCTGTGTGGGAAACTTTTTTGTGCGAAGCCTGTGGGAACCCATTTTGTCTTAGGACATTGTTGTGGGTTCCTGCCTCCCCCCTTGCCTCCATGTTGTTTTTCTGAGCCAAAACAGCCCTGGTGGAGAGTTACTTCCATAACTTTGGAGAGCAGAAGATAAGAGAAAAAGGGTACTGGGAGTATTTCCCCCTCAACAGTGTGAATGTGCACAAAGAGTACAGGAAGTTCTTCTAACTTAAGCTAATGCATTACCACACTCAGGCAATTTCATAACCAAATTAAATCTGACTTTGGTTAGTGCCCCCACAGAAAAACTGCCTTTATTGTTCTTTGAAGTGAGTGTAGAAGAGCGTGGGAAGGTGGAAACTTGGCGGAAACATGCACCAGCTAGAGGCATCAAGGGCAGACCGTGGGAGGGACGCACTCCCCAATTTGGTGTTTCAGACGGCAATGACATTACCTTGCAAATATTTACCTCAGATGCAAGCAAGAATAAATCCACAGTGCGGGTTTGAAGCATTTAAAAACTTTATACACACCATTTACAAAAAAAAGAAAAAAGGCATGCATCTTTACCACAAAGACACCACGAATATATTATTTCAGGATGCAAGTGCCCGCCCTACTCCTTACACACTATAATACATACATACAGGCCTCTTCTGCGGGGTTCCAGCGCACAACCTCAAGATCAACAAATCCCCGCTAGGTCACAACACGCTGCTGCTGGAATGAAGCTTTACGCTGTTAGAAGATGAGAACGGAGCTGAGCTAGACCGGCGAGCCTGCACCATTTTTGCCAGGTACCAAAGGAAGATGAGGAACCCTGCGGACAGAGGAGAGAGAGAGAGAGTAACCTGGTGAATAAACAATAGCTGGAGAAGATGGTGGAAAGGGGAAAAACAAACAATGGTGGGTTGAATCAGGATTCACCACATACCCACTTACTGGCCCTCAGTTTACTTTTCTCTCCTACCTGAGCTCACTGAATTTCAAAAGCTAATGAACAAGCAACTGCTACAGTAACCATTGTGTGCTACTGCAGCTCTAATTTGGCCAAAAAATGTGTTTTAGGGAGGTGAAATGGGTTAGGTGTTTCTGTTCCTTCAGGTATTGGCACCTGATCAAGTAGGTTTTTCGGGGGGGAGGGGCAGCTTCCATTTTGTGTGGGTTGTTCTCAATAATAGAAGTGGAAATACATGTTTTGAATGGCTGCTTCTATGCAAATGCGCCGCCATGTTACAATACCTGTGCAAAAGAGAAAATGGGAAGGAAATCCGGGATGTTCTTTTGCATCACACCTGACATCCCACCACCATTAGGAATAATACGTTTTCAGCAATAGCATGCAGGATAAATGCAACTGAAGACCGGGGGGAAATGACAGGTGGGCAGAGTAATTGCACAGAAAATGCTTCCAAGGTATAAGATCTGACCACTGGGAAAATCTGTGCATTCGAAAAAGCCCCTAGTGCCTAAATTCAGCCTTCATACTACTGCCAACCATGCAGGACAGTTGCATTTACTGAAGGTTGAAAAAACCAGCAATGCTCTTTATTTATACAGGAATTCTCATTGCACAAAAGAGGACACACAGTTGTGTTAGCTCAGGATCATCAGATCTGTCAGTAGGGCTACTGACCTCCAGGTACCAGGTGGAAATCTCCTGGAATTACAACTTATCACATGAAGGAAATGGCCACTTGGAGAGGTGAATTCTATGGCATTATCCCGACCCCTCTACAAACCCCATCCTTTTCAGGCTTTGCCTAAAAATCTCCAGATATTTCCCAACCCATAGCTGGCAACCCATCAGGCAGGGATTTCTCCAAGTCCTGCTACCTGAAATTTTCAGTCCAGCTGGCATAAGAAAGTCCAAACCACCATACAACAGATGGGACTCTCCATACAAGCTCTAATAGCCATGGGAGCTGATAGGGCCCGTATACAGGTCAAGCAGAGAATTTTTGATATTGAGAGGCAAACAGATCTCCTAAAGACACCTAAGTACATTGCACCGGAACACCGAAGATGGCAAGTAACAACAGCACCATATCTGTTTTTCCTTGAAAACAGCAACACAAGAAGAGCTTTCTCATTGGCCAGATGTAAATCTCTTCCCTCATCGCTGTTAGAGGGGAAATACAAGAAAATCCCTTATGAAAAGAGGCTCTGCCCCTGCCCTCTAGGAGAAATAGATACATTAGAACACATGTTATTTAGATGTCCCACTTTTGAAAAGCCCTCGAATCGGGAAATCCCTCGTAGCCCAGCCATGACAGGTCTTAATAGGCCTAAAACTACAAAGATGTACTGGCCTACATATTGACAGGTAGGGACCAGAAAATTACATCGGCAACGGCCCGTTTTTGTTCTTTAATCTGCAAACACAAGAGACATCTGCCGGCTGAATAGTTTAGGGAGGGAAAGACTGAATAAATTGTGATCCTTAGAAGATATGGTTGGAGGCCGGAGTTTTCTAGTAATGTCACTATAGGTTTTAGCAAGACTCCACAGGCACTTTACAAGTGTAGTTATATTAACTTTTTAATCTTTTGTCATAATCAAATGTATTTTACCTACTACTTGCTTTTTCACGAGTTGATCTTTTAGTAAACAGTCACCGACTGTGTATAAGTGCAGTTTGTATTATTATGTGTTGGTCTTTGACTGCAATAAAGAATTTGACTGACTGGAAATCACCTTCTGTTTGCTTACTTATTTTGTTTATAGTCCACCTTTCCCACTGAGATTAAAAGCAGATTATGGAAGCAGAAAACGATGAAATGAAGATCGGGGTAATACATTAAATACTGTAATAAACCTGCATGATAAAATTAAAGCACTTTGTAGTAACTGAATACCCCCAACAATACAAAGAGGACAAAACCTGTGCATTTTTCAGGCGTTCAAAGTACATTCTATTCCTTCCATTAAAAGAGCACTCTTGACGACTCCAGTTTAGGTATTTAGCAAAAAGCTAGAACCTGGGAACCTGGCTCGGAACCTCATGCAGAAAATAGTGAAGATGCTGATCCAGAATTTCGTATTCTAACAGACGCTAAGTCTGATTTCTTGGGAAACAACAAACTGAAAGTTCCAGGAAGAAAGGATGACACAGGGGCAAGGGACATGGCTTGCTAACCTTGGAAGGAGTTGATGATGGTGAAGAGGTAGAGGGCCGCAAGCTTGAAGCTTCCAAAAGTGAATGAGAAAAAGGCCAGCCCCCACGGGATGCCAAGGACAAAACTCAGCCCCAGGAGCATGACTGCGTATTGCCACTGGTGGTCGTTCTGTTGCTTTAGCCTGAAGATCACTCGCACCATAGCTGCCAGCATGATGCTATTGAAGAGGAGCACCAAACTGAGAAATCCCAAGTTCAGGATGCTGTTGATGTCCTTTTTTGTTATCCAACAGCTAGAAGAGAGGAAGGGGAAAATAAAGGTATGAATCTGTGATGCAAAGTACACGCCTACACACCACCAGGTTTCTCATCTTCATAGATATTCTTCTTTGGCACAGGGGTTTTGCATTTCGCATTCTCTCCCCCTATCTTAGGCCCCTTCTGCACATGCAGAATAATGCATTTTGCAGCTGGATTTTACTGTGTGGAATAGCAAAATCCACTTTTAAACAATTGTGAAAGTGGATTGAATGTGCATTGTTCTGCATGTGCAGAAAGGGCCATACAGGCACAATATAGCAACCAGGATCGTGTTCAAATTCCTGCTCTGCCATGGAAGGTTGCTGGGTGACCTTGGAAAGTCACTGTCTCTCAGCCTAACCTACCTCCAGTGTTGTTGTGAGAATAAAATGGGAGAGGAGAGATAATCATCAGTAGGCTTCTGGAGCTTGTTGGAAGAGCAGGGTAGAAACAGGCTACACAAAATAGGGTTGTTAGAGTACTGAAGACCATCTAGTCCATAGGTGTCAAACTCGCAGCCCTCCAGATGTTATGGATTACAGTTCCCATCATTCACTGCCAGCATCATGCTGGCAGGGGATGATGGGAACTGTAGTCCATAACATCTGGAGGGCCACGAGTTTGACACATGTGATCTAGTCCAACACATTGCTTGAAAGCGAGAATCTAGACTAGAGTATTCCTGACAGATGGATGTCCAACTGAAGTTAAATAGTAATTTATTTAGATATTTATATCCCATATATTCCACTTTTCTCCTCTAAATGGTTTATGACATCATTCTCCCCTCTTCCATTTTAACCTCACAATAACCCTGTAAGGTAGATCAGGCCAAGAGTCATTGGCTCAAGATCACCAAGCAGGTTTCCATGGCAGAGCAGGGATTCAAACCTGAAACTCCCAGATCCTATTCCAGCACTTTAACTGGTGGTGCACGCTGGTAATAGGTAGGAAGGGCAGTAAATACATATTTGTATTTGGACTTACAGATGTATTGTGTTGTATTGTATTCTTCGATTTCTACCCCACCCATCCCCGTAGGGTTCAGGGCAGCGAACAACATAACACAATTCTGTTTAATACATTAAACAGAATAAATACCAGTAAAATACATAAGAACTATAAATAGAAAACAGAAATTACAGATGGTGACTTAAACACATCAGACCTAGCAATTAGCCAATAACAAGAACAGCAGCACTACATCAATGCATATAAATACTAAATCCATGCTATATCAATACGTTAACAATACAGCAATACATTAACAACGATAAATTAACAATATATTAATATATATCAACACACTAACACCCTCCCTATGGCTCCCAACAAGCAACTTACATGGTTGCATTGGTGTAGCTGTCTGAAGTCTTGTACACATTAATCAAGTATGGTCCGTAGCTTGAGGGATCGGCCACAAAGACCACAGCCACAAGGAATATAGGGAGCCCTGCAGGAAGAGAATGAGTTAGCGTTTCTATCCGACATCTCTGCACCACCCTGACAGAGTCTGTCTTCACCCTTGCACGTGATGGTTCTGCCACAGCTTCCGTGTTCACACTAGGACAATCTGCCCCTTCCAGCCTCTGTATCTTCTGCAATGTTCTTGTTAAAAAGCATGGTTCCATCTGAGAGAACAATGCAGCATATCTTTCATTTCATCCTAGAGAACCCCTACATACCCTAGAAGGAAGTATTTTGTATAACACAATCAAAGGCAGCTTTGCAGACTCATGCTTGGAAAAAGCGACTGAAACTATTGGTCCATTGAACACAGTGCGGTCTACTCTGAACGGTATTAGCAAGGGCATAGGGAGAGAAAATGGTGCCCCCCGCCAGGCTCCAGCTTATGGCCCAGACAGCTCCCTCTCGCTTGCCCGACGGGGGGGGGCAGCAGCATGGTGGGTCACAAGTGTGGGGGGCAATTTTCTGCCCCCTCCACGTGACTCACTGGGGGTGCTCAGGCCATTTGTCCCCGGATGTCCCCACTGTATTACGCCACTAGGTATTAGGTTCTCATCCAGATAAAGGTTTTTTGAAACACCAGATGAAATTGTTTAAGTGGATAAGAGGGAAGAGATTTTGGGAGATCTTGCCAGCTGTGTAACATATCACTGAGCTTCTGTCTCTTCCCTGTCTGCTGGCATAAAAGCTAAGGCAGGGGACAAGTCCTTGGGGTCAAGTCTTTGGGGACAAGATCACTTGGCACGAAGTTTGCAGCCGGTCCAGTGAAGAAGGACCTGCCCAGGATGTGTTTACCTTGTTTTCTTTGTCGTGCTTGCTGAAATTATACCATTTAATTTAGTTTGTCTCCAAAATTTTTGTAAACAGCTTTGGGGAGAAAAGAAGCCCAGAAAAGCCTAAATAAATAAAACAAGCAAGCAAGCTGGGGATTAAACTTTGGAGCTTGTGCCCCCAAAACCAGGTTCTCTACCACTGAGCCACAGGGACTCCGCTACGTATTTCTATTTACTTCATTTATAGTCTGCCATTCTTTGTGAGGCTCAAGGTGGATTACAGGGTTAGAAGACAATGCGGAAAACAGAAGATGAAGAAGAGTTTGGATTCATATCCCCCCTTTCTCTCCTGTAGGAGACTCAAAGGGGCTTACAATCTCCTTGCCCTTCCCCCCTCACAACAAACGCCCTGTGAGGTAGGTGGGGCTGACAGAGCTCCATAGAGCTGTGACTAGTCCAAGGTCACCTAGCTGGTGTGTGTTGGAGTGTAAGGGTAATCTGAATTCCCCAGATAAGCCTCCACAGCTCAAGCGGCAGAGCGGGGAATCAACCCGGTTCCTCTAGATTAGAATGCACCTGCTCTTAACCACTACGCAACTGCTGCTCTGTCACATAGAGACAAAGAAATAAAACTAAGTTACAGAATTAGGGAATTATTATGTGTAGATCCTTGTTAATATCTGAATACTTGTCACTGTTGCATTCTGTTATAGACTTCACACACACACACACACACACACACACATATAAGTGACAACTTTTAGTATTTCCAACAAATTCATTTTTTGCACTAACATTCAGGGCCCACTAGGGGATGCTGCTCATTTTCTTCCTACATGATCTTCCTCCCTGTCCATCAAGTGGCTCTTTCGAAAAGGCGACAGGAAAAAGAGAAATAGCTTCAAATAGCTTTTGCAGAACTATTTGCAGTGGTTCTCACAGCCATTTTCCTTCAAAGAAGAGTTCTGCTCAGAACAGGGTGCAGCGGGGTGGAAATAAAATTTCTGTATCAACATCTTGTTACACCTCAGATTGACAGTATAAAAGAGCAGCAATAATAACCAAAGGGCAATCAACAGGAATCTAATATGCCATATTCATCTTTGTAAACAATCCCCATTTCCCCGTGAACTGGGTGCCCGTATTCCACAGTTTTGTTGGCTTTACCCAAGTTCCTCAAACACCTACCCCAGCCCAGCAGGCACAGCTTGAAAAGGAAGTTTCCCGAAGAGAAACTGAAGACTTCAATCACGCATCGGTAGAGGCTGTAGCCCTCAATCCCCATCCAGGTCAGACAGGCGAGAAGGCCGAAGTGCAGGAACATGGCGCCCGCCTTACAAGCTACGTCGTTGTCGGTAGAGGACAGGGGCACAGCGATGAGGAAGCTGACGTCAAGGAGGAAGATGGCCCAGAGGAGATTCATGTGGATACGGACGATACTGTCCCTCTCATTTTTCCTGCAGATGACAAGATGCAATCTTTCTATTCCTTTCTGAGGACCTGAACTACAGTCCTATCCATAGGACTTTCACAAGGGAGTTTAAGAGTTTGGATTTATATCCCCCCTTTCTCTCCTGCAGGAGACTCAAAGGGGCTTACAATCTCCTTGCCCTTCCCCCCTCACAACAAACACCCTGTGAGGTACATGGGGCTGAGAGAGCTCAGAAGAACTGTGACAAACCCAAGGTCACCCAGCTGGCGTGTGTGGGAGTGTACAGGCTAATCTGAATTCCCCAGATAAGCCTCCACAGCTCAGGCGGCAGAGCTGGGAATCAAACCCGGTTCCTCCAGATTAGATATACAAGCTCTTAACCTCCTACGCCACTGCTGCTCCCTTGAGTCTGTTGTCAAGTGTCCCCTTCTCTCTCAACAAGAGACATGTGTCAAACAAAAAAGTGTACACCTGAGGACATGCATCTGAGTCGCCTCAGACTCCTGAAGACAACAAGATTTTCCATTCATATTCAGTGAAATGGAAGATGGCAACCACCTAGACTGATACTTCAGAGCAATTACACCACACTGGCTCTAACAAATGGGGCAGGAACAACATCCACAAGTACCCATTCCTACTCAGCTTGCTGCTGCCACCCCCTTTTTTTGCTAGCACAAAAGTGGCAGCTATTGTCCCTGGACCCCTGTGCCTTGGAAACCTCCCCTCTTTCTCTGCCAAACAGAGTGATAATGCTACAGTACAGCTCATCAGGATATGTAATAAAAACTCTTTAAAGGGCTCAAGAGGAACGGCCCATTGCAGTGAGCTGCTCCATGCCATTTTAAAAACAGACTGGCAGGTGGAGTGTCCAGACAGCCCACTCTTCGAACCAGATGAAAGCAGGCTGATTTTTAAAACCAGTTTAATGGGAGATGTGCTCAAATGTGCAGATGTGCTCAGATGTGCACATCATGTGGTCGTCTGCTGTAAATGCCGGGAGGAAGGCGGGGTCCTTGCTCACCATGTGAGAAAAAATATCCCCTATGGAAGCGGTCTCAGAGCAGAAACAAGCACACCACGCACCTGGAGCAAAGGTAAAAGCAGACTGTGAAGAAGGATGCCAGAGCAGAAATGACACAGCCAAAATAGGTAATCATGGTCAGGGACTCCTTGTGAACGTAGTCGAGTTCTGAAGAAGATGTCTGCAGACAGAAGGAAATGGCTTTAATTCAGAGAAGGGGCGTTCTTTTAGTAGCTTTGCAGAAAACCGAAGTGGGCCTCGGAACTCACCATCAGCACTGCAAAGAAAGTGAGATGGTCCCAAAGGCAGGTTGTGTGATTCTTTCCTGGTTTCACTTCGGAGCCAGACATGTTCCAGAAGCCGGTTTGGCTAGCTAAGATCAAATGGAGAATATATTGTTGAAGGTTTTTATGGCGGGAATTGACTGACTGTTGTGGGTTTTTGGGCTGCGTGGCCTGGGCTCCTTTCGCACATGCAGAATAATGCACATTCAATCCACTTTCACAATTATTTGAAAGTGGATATTGCTATTCCGTACTGAAAAATCCAGCTTCAAAGTGCATTGAAAGTGGATTGAAAGTGCATTATTCTGCGTGTGTGGAAAGGGCCCTAGTCTGGTAGTTTTTTGCTCCTAACATTTCACCTGCATCTATGGCTAGCATCTTCAGAGGCATGCCACAGGCAAAACATTTGGAGCAAACACTACCCGACCATCACCACACAGTCTGGAATGCCTACAATAGCTAGTCAAAGGGAGAGCCTTTTCCAATTGCATTTTTAAGTGAAAGGAAGAAAACAACCCAAGTTCTATGCAATGAGATCCATTGATTCTAATAAAACGGGGGGAAAGAGCAGTCCCAGGTGAAGGGTCCCTTCTGAAACACTGTGGAATAAAAACACGGGATCTACAATGCAAAACATGCAAAGCTCTCTGTGGTTGCGATTTTCAAATGGAGGCCTTTCACATTATCTGCTACCAGATCTTTTTAACTAAAAATGCTGCGAATTGAACCTGGAACTTATTTGGTTGCTAAGCAGATGCTCCTCCGCTAAGCCTCCAGTATCTACGTATCAATGAGGAAACAAGTAAACACAGAAGGGGAAGCCAAGAACTTCCTTTTCATCCGCGTCACTTACCACTAGAGCTTGTATCCCAGAACACACACGATAGGGTTGCATTTTTCTGAAAGGACAAAAATCCAAGAGACAATTTGAAGTGTATGATTTTTTAAAAAAAACTTTGGAAACTTTGCTCTGAGGCAAAATGGTGGTTTTGCACAGCCCAAATATAACGGGTTGAGGATGCTATTTATCCTGTTTTGGGGAAGAACTTTGCACAGAGCATTTCCCCAAACAGGTTCAGCCCACTTTATTTCCCTCAAATTGGGTTTTGGAGCAATCCACAGCAACCCAGACTGTTTGCAATTGCTTCTTGGAGGGGTGAAATCTCCAGTGTGATGGCAAACCAGGTTAGTTAATAACATGTTACGTACATTATTAGTGTCCTGTGCAGAAACCACCACCATCCAGGTTTCCTTGAGGTACCCAGTGGAAAGTGTTTTATTTGCCTGGGAATTTAGTTAGCATTATAATTAAAGTGTTTGCATGGGAAAATCCTGTTTAGGATACATTATCTTTTCACACCAGCATTTAGACCCAGACCCCTGTTCAGCCATGGAACCCACTGCATGACTGTGGGCTGGTCATTCTCTCTCAGCCTAACCTCACAGACTTGTGAAGATAGCACTCTTGGATATAGCAATGCCTAATGTGCAAAGTGCACCGAGCTGGCTTCAACAAGAGTCAGGGCTTTTAGGGCCTGGTGGAACAAGCTACAGAGCGATGTCAGAGCCCTGTGGGAGCTATCACAGTTCCGCAGGGCCTGCAAGAAGTGGCTATTCCATCAGGCCTTTTTCATTTAGCCAGCTGGACCAAATGGAAGTCAGAACATCTCCTTTCAGGATGGAGGCGTGGGGAGGGGGTGGGGAAGGAGGGGATGGTGATGATTATTTATTATGTATTAGCCTTGCCATCGGTCTTTTGACATCTATTATTTATATTGAATGTTGTTTTAATATTTTTACTTGTATTGTCGAAGGCTTTCACAGCCGAATCACTGGGGTGCTGTGTGGTTTCCGGGCTGGATGGCCGTGTTCTAGCAGCATTCTCCCCTGACATTTCGCCTGCATCTGTGGCTGGCATCTTCAGAGGATATCTTCATCTTCATATCCTCTGAAGATGCCAGCCACAGATGCAGGCGAAACGTCAGGAGAGAATGCTGCTAGAACATGGCCATCCAGCCCGGAAACCACACAGCACCCCATTTTTACTTGTTTAATTATTTAATATTGGATTGGTGTCTTATGGCAATGATATTAGTGATTGTATAATTGATTTTATATTGGGACCCGCCCTGAGCCCTTGGGGGGAATAGGGCGGGATACAAATCCAACAAACAAACAAATAAATGAACTAAGAAGAAGGCTCAGCAAGGGGTGGGCAAATGGTCAGCTAGAGAGGGCTGTAACACTAGTGACCCCTCTGTCTTTTTGAGTCACTCTTAGATTGCCCTTAGACTGGATACTCTCAGGTCTAATATCCTGCTTCTTGTCGGAAGTCAGAAAAGAGACTCTTCTTAGCTAGCAAGACAGCAGCATGCTCTCGCTCCCTCTTTCCTGTCCTAAATGTGCTTCCTAAAAAACGTTTACCTTTTGGCCTTTTAATCAGTGCGTTATCTGCTTCTCTGTGCGGTAAACTCCAACATGCACAGGGGCAGGAAGAACCACACACATGTTCCTCGGAGGATGGAGGAGATGGAAATGTGATAACCGTCTTCTCATTTCATAAGGTTTATTTTATGATGGCTTTTTCACTCATGCAACATTTTATCCAACATTTTACCAGCTGTTTTATGCCTTTGGTATTATCTTATGTGATTCCACTTCCAATTTAATTAATGCTTTCCATTCTTTGTTTGATCTGCTTCCTTTATTGGGGCTTTATTTTTGAAAGACGTTTTATTCAATTTTTCCATTCTTTTTTTAACTGATAGTCTTATTTGAAGCCATTCTGAATATGACACATGGAAAAATGGATGCCCAATAATTCAAAAATAAATAAATAAGACCAAAAGATCTTCCACTGTTGGGGATTTCCCCTCATATTTAAATGATTTGGGGGAAAGAAAATCCTTTCAGTTTTTTTGCATGAAACCACAGGCGGTGGTTTCTCCAGAACCCTTCATGCTTTCCTGTGTCAGTGTTTTCTGCAAAATGCTGCATGGAACACTTTTGTTGCAATACCTTCACCCCTCAAGTTCTATGGGGACAAAAAAGCATCCCAGCAGCAAAATCAATAGAATCTTTGTGGAATTGTATTCTATCTTTGGGGAGGTTTTTTTTGCTTTACAGGAAGAAAAGTATAAGTGGCCGCACTACTGGGAACACTCGGTTAGATCCAGCGCAAAACTTCTGACTGCACTAGAGCTCTTAAGCAAGCAGAAATGCAAGATGACTGTGACTGCTAAGCCAATGTTTACTGGTGTGCAACTGATAACTCCTCAAAAAGGAAAATAGTTGTAGCACCAATTTTTCTACACATCTGGACAAAAACAGTGGAACCAGGGAAGCACTCTCATCCAAGAAAAATGGGAACGGGTGCAGTTATAGCTTCAAGAAGAAGAAGAAGAGTTTGGATTTATATCCCCCCTTTCTCTCCTGCAGGAGACTCAAAGGGGCTTGCAATCTCCTTGCCCTTCCCCCCTCACAACAAACACCCTGTGAGGTAGGTGGGGCTGAGAGAGATCCAAGTAGCTGTGACTAGCCCATGGTCACCCAGCTGGTGTGTTTGGGAGTGTACAGGCTAATCTGAATTCCCCAGATAAGCCTCCACAGCTCAGGCGGCAGAGCTGGGAATCAAACCCGGTTCCTCCAGATTAGATACACGAGCTCTTAACCTCCTACTCCACTGCTGCTCCTCAAAAGTCCTGGATGCAATGATAGCTTGAATTCTTAGTTCATACAACAAGCAGTTGTATGAACGAGAGAAGATCTTCACTGCAATGCAACATACATCAAATAATTCAGACGTACCATAGTAAGCTGGTTATGCCAAAAAGTGAGTGTCACTCGCTGCTCCTTGGGCAAACCAGAGACTTGTTTGTCTGGCAGAGAGATGCCAAACACCTTTCCGCCCAGGATCCAGCTGGTATTTTGGCTGGGCTGGAATTTTGGAAAGAGCGGACGGTTAAAAACAAGCAAGCAAGAGGCATAAGCAACCTACAGAAGCTTTCCACATGTACCAATCCACGTACCAGAGCTGGATCCCACAAATCACTCCATTTGTGGCTTGAGGCAACTCTGGGTGTTTACACAGTGCTGTTTCAAGAGCAGAGAGAGTGGGCAGAGAGAACGTTTCCACCTCTCCCAAAGCACTAGAAATCAAGGGAATCCAGTGAAGTAGTAGATTCAGGTTGAACAAAATGAACCATTTCTTTACGCAGAGGATGCTGGAGGACGTAATGAGGGCCCCAAGCTTAGACAGTTTTAAAAGGGGAGTAGACAGATGCATGGAGGGCAAGTCTATCAATGGCTACTAGAGAGCCACTTTGGGCTCCCACTGGGGAGGAAGGTGGGGCATAATAAAGTAAGTAATAATGAGACATATTTGATATTTTCACTGATATATTTGGTGCTGGGTAGAGATCACATGAGGTTACAACAAAATTTTGGTTGGGGGGGAAAGAATCTGTTCTGCATTTGGGCAGCTGAGTGAGCAAGTGGGGGTGTTCCCTTTGTCCCAAGCAGCATCCAGCTTGGCTCACTCACCAGAACCCCCTTAAGAAGCTCTTAGTTGCTACCTCACAGTCTACCTGGGTTCCTTCTTAGATCTTGCCACTGCCAATGGTAGAGCGCACAACAGGCTGCTCTCTCATTGGTTTCCCGTATCAACAGGGCTGCTCCCCAAAGTCTCGTTTCCCAACCAGTTGCTACTGCAGATCAGAACGAACCCATTGCCAGAGTACTCCAGGCCTGCCCTACATCAAGACTGCAGTCTGGAGTGGGCAGGAATCACATTGCTTTGATAGGCTATGTCCTGCCAGAACTTCTCTCCAAGTGGACCTCATCCATCCCGAGTTTGCTTGTGCACAAGTCAATTAAATGTGCCCAACAATACATAAATAAACTCCACAACTCCCCATGGCAAAATACCTTGCTATCTGAGGTTCCTTTGTTCCAACAGCAGCAGGACATCATGTCAAGACCTGAGCTAGCTGAAATCCGTCTGGAATTCTCCCACAATGGAATCTATTCCCACCCACCCCCAACTTCAGAGAACGTTTTGGTTTACACCCTCAAGCACAGAGAGAACTGAAGCTGGCAGGCCCTGCTTCGTTCAGTTTTCAGTTAAGAAAAGACTGACAAGCAAGAAAAACCTCATCCAGTTTAGATGGTGATCTCCCAGGCCCCTAGTTGGACTGTTAGCAACTGGGAACCAGGGAAGGGGCTTAAATTGGTGCCTGTACTCAGAAGCAATGAGGAAAAGCACAGAAGCCTGTCTCTGTTCTTCCTCTGGTCCCTTTGCAATTGGGCAAACAGTGATTCTTCAGGCCAGTTAAATAGCACAGAGGGAAGGATGGACTAAGAGCCCTTTCTCTGCTCACCACAGTCCTGATCTGAATTGTGCCCCCTTTTGTAATATACAAAAATTCAGAACATGCCTCGCCACCCAGCCTAGGGACATTCCTGGGGAAAATACAACATTTAGTTACGTTCTTAGTAAACATCACACGGTGCCACATTTCTTGGGCTTATTATACATATTTTTAAATGGGTTGTTTCCTGCTTCCTATATATGCTGTACAAATGCGTTTGGTTCTTTTCGTGACTCCTTACATCCTTAAGCTGTTTCATTGCAAGAGCTCATGCTAAAACGCATCTGTTGACCTGCATGGTGGCATAGATCCTTTTTGTGCTGTTTTCCCTTTCTACTGAAAGGAATTTGTAGCTTCACTTGTGAAAATGCTCACGGTTTCTCAGTAAATAAGTACCTGGAAGAGAGTCTGGCTGCTGACTTCCATCAAGACTACCTTTGACTTGGTTTGCGCACGGCCTTTGGGCGGGGAAAAGAGGATGCTCGGCATAGTCACATCAATCCCATGGAGCTCTTTGTTTTCCTGCAAAAGCAGACAAGGAATGAATGGAACAGAAAGGAGCCCTTTATATGCCAGAAACAGAGAATCAGTGGCACAGCTACCAGGGGGCAGAATGGGGACTGGCACACCAGACAGAGTCATTGGGTCACGTGGGGGTGGAAAATCACCCCCACGCCCCTCCTCCCTCCCCAACCTGCTGCACCCAAGACAGGGGCTCCCAGCCAGGCCCAGGCAAGGAGAAGGCTCAGCCAAGGCGCCCAGGGTCTGAGGCGGCGTGGCTGGTGCTGCGGAGGGCACGCTGGCCGGAGAGAGGACCCTCCCATTTGGGCTTGCCAGGCAGGAAGGTGGAGCCAGGCCCCACCCCACCAGGCTGCCTGGGACCGCCACCAGCTCAGGTAAGTGGGGTGTGGCGGGCGTAGCTACTACGGGGCACAGGGGCATAGCTACCACGGGGTGTAGGGGCAAGGGGAACACCATTTTGCCCCACTCACCTCTGCAGAGAACAAAACTTATAAAGCAGATAATCTGTGCCTGCCCCCTTAAAACAATCCAAATTAGATGTCTTTTCTCACCTCTAACGTAGACTGGATGAACAGGTTCTGAGAAGGTTTGACATTCCAGACCTTTGCACGCAGCATTCGGCCCTTCCCCAAAAACCTGCTTTCTTCCTTGAAGTCCATTTTCCCCAAATATGTATCCAAACGCTGCAAAGACCTGTGAGGAAAATGAAACCGAGTGTGGTTACAGATGCCACCAGACCCAATTTGCCAATGCAGGGGGAAGATCGGTTCTCAGATACTCACTTATAGAAGATTCCAGAATTGTTTCTCCTGCCATATTTAGGATTTTCCAGGGCACCTGCTAAATCTCCAAATTCTTTTTCCACTTCACATACTTGGAGAGAGTTTCTTTGGTCAAAACTTTTGTGACCTAACATGCATAGAAAGAAAATCAAAGGAAAAATCATCTTTCTGATCTTCAACTGCTCTGCTTCTTGGAATTAGAATCAAAGATAGACAATTCTACAACCAAATTGTGGATGTGCAAGAAACGGCAGAGGGAGGGAGGAGGTGAGAGAATTCAGCATGTTGGTTATCTTTAAAGGAGATCTCCTCTCATATGGTCCAATCTGCTCATTAAGAATCTCTTTGTTGACAAGTTGTCTTTGGGTTCACCACTTCAATAAGACTTGGATGTCAGCTCTAGGAATGTCCCTTTAAACGCTAATTTTGCGAGCACTCTGGTCATGCAAAAAACTTGCCACAAGGGGTTTTCAGGCTGCTGAAAAAGACTAAGGGGGGGGGGGGATCACCTTCCCTCCGCCCATGTGGCCCAGTGTCAGCAAAATCAGATGCTGAGGCATACATTCCTGGTCATAGTGCCAGTCTCAGAGTTTAACCACTGCCCCGTTCATTCTTGCCATTTTATGCCATTTTATGCCCCATCATTTGAGCCCCTTAATGCCTCACTTCATGGTTCCTCCAGGACAAAAACACCTCCCTCTCTTGGGATCAAGGGTTTATTACCTTCCCTTCCCGCCTTCTTTTCCTTGACCTTACAGTCAGAGACTGCACATACAGAGTTCTCTCTCACATGCTTGTTCACCACATTCAGACCCTGGCTGACTGGGAAAGGAGTGAAATGCCTGGTTGTCTGTTTTGGTAGGCGGTGGGAGCAAAATTGGAGAACAATGCCATGAAACGCCACTTCCAGGTGAAGTGATGCCACTATATTGTGCTATGCTCTAGGAATTCCCCCAAACTCTATTGTTAAAAAATTCCTAGAGCCTGACATGGTGATGTCACTTCTGGCTACTTGCTCAGAAGTGACATTATGGTGTTGCACAACACTGTTTCCATCAGTTCCTTCCCCCATACGCACACACACTCCTGCCATTGCCAGTGAAGAGCTAGCAACTCTAGCAAGGAGCATACCATTAGGATCCACACCTCATTGTAGAGTTGGTCAAAGTACACAAGAGGACAACCAAGAGGATCAAGGGGTTCGATCCCCTTTTCTAATAATAAAGGCTAAAATGACTGGGACTCTTCAGTTTAGAAAAAAAGACAGCTAAGAGAGGATAGGATGGAGATTCAGGAAATCATACATGGGTGGAAAAAGTGGATTGGGAGAGCTTTTTCTCCCTCTCCCATAATAGTAGAACTCAGGGGCAGCCAATTAAATTGATGGAAAATAGAATCACACAGGAACACACAAAGGGAGCATTGCTTTACTCAACAAGTAATGAAATTGTGGAACTCACTGCCACCAAATGTAGTGAGGGCCAGAAGAACGGTTGGTTTTACATAGGGGGTCAGACAGATTCAGGGAAGAGGGGTCCATCAATGGGTATTAGTCATGGTGAGTTAGAGGAACCTCCATATTCAGAGTCAGTAAACTTCAGAGACCAATGGGCAGGCCTTGGCCTCTATGCCTTGTCTGTTTGGAGCAGGTGTTGCCCCGGGCGCCATTTTCCCTCACTACCCCTCCGACCACCAGTCTGAGCCAAGAGGGCTCTCCCGATGTTCTTATGGTTCAACCTGAACAGTGACAAGGTGGGAACAAAGCAGAATAAGCCGGGCTTCCTAACTTCCCACTACTTGCTTATCAGGTTCTTCTTGTTCATTGGCTGCCCTCCTCTGTTGGGCAGGCCAGATGGTAAACCAAGGGTTTGCGTGGCTGTATGACACACTGGCACACAAGTTGCCTTGGTTAATTCAAGGCTTTTTTGGATGCACCAGCAACTTTGCTCCTGGCCCCACTGGGCCCTGGGTGACACAGCTGAGCCAGAGGGGACACCACTAACCACGTGACCCTGAAGTCAGTCTTACCATGGAAGTCGATCTGGTAGGCAGAGGAATCTGGAAGGGACTGGTTGTAGGATCCCTTGTTAAAGGCATAGGAGACGCTATGAAGAACAGAGGTGCCACCGTGACTGGGATTTCCTGCCCTGAAAGAGCAGAGGAAACCACTGGCCTCTGTACTCAAGTTGTAGCTGACGTTCCCATACTGCAGTATGAAAAGACCGGCTCCCTGGTGCCCATAAACACAGAAACGGTAAGGTCCATTATGATCTTGCAAAGAAATGTTTCTGTATTCTGGAAGGAAGGGTGCAGTTATATGCAGTCCATCAGCACGGTTGACAATGGTGATAGAGTCTCCATGCTTTTGATAATAGACAGAACTTTTCTGAGTTTGGTTTCTTGTGGCACAAAATCGGAAATCTTCATCCTGTTCCTTGGGCATTTGAATACCTGTAGGACACACACACACACACAAATAAAAATATATATGGTATTTTGATTAAGAGAGATATTTCAGAAATCTTTAAGAAGAAGAAGAGTTTGGATTTATATCCCCCCTTTCTCTCCTGTAGGAGACTCAAAGGGGCTTACAATCTCCTTGCCCTTCCCCCCTCACAACAAACACCCTGTGAGGTAGGTGGGGCTGAGAGAGCTCTGAGAAGCTGTAACTAGACCAAGGTCACCCAGCTGGCATGTGTGGGAGTGTACAGGCTAATTTGAATTCCTCGGATAAGCCTCCACAGCTCAGGTGGCAGAGCTGGGAATCAAACCCGGTTCCTCCAGATTAGTTACACGAGCACTTAACCTCCTGCGCCACTGTTTACATGAACTATAAGTATTATACATTATCAAAATGAATGGTGCTCTACCTCAAAGCAGGAAGGCTGAAGACATATTTGGTTACCAGCAGTCACTTTGAAGAGTTCTTTTTGGATTGCCAATTAACAGCAAAACCCAGCAAAGAGAAAGCCCAGCAGTCAAGTGCTTATAGTGGGAAGCATCAGGACAGTAGCTTTGAAGATGATACAGTGAAGGGAAATATGACTTGATACAAACATGGTGGCCATGGTGATGATGGTGATAGTGGAAAGTACCATCAAGCCATAGCCAACTTATAGTGATCCCCATAGGGTTTTCAAGGTCAGAGACATTTAGGCCTGTTCCTCATATGATGCCAGTAGAGCATGTTTGTAAGAACATAAGAAAGAGCCTGCTGGATCAGACCAGAGTCCATCTAGTCCAGCACTCTGCTACTCACAGTGGGCCACCAGATGCCTTTGGGAGTTCACATGCAGGATGTGAAAGCAATGGCCTTCTGCTGCTGCCTCTCCCAAGCACCTGCTCCAGAGCAGCTCCTCAGGGACAAGGGGACACCCCCCCATGGCATGGCAATGCCCTGTGGGTTGGAGGGCAGGAGGCATGTCCCCTCATCCCCGCAGAGCTGCTCAAGGGAAATAAGGTAAGTTTACAAACAGAATGGAGGCACCTAACAGCGGTGCCTCCGACCCGGTGCCATTTGCTCGGCGCTGGGTTCAGAATGCTGTTTTAGAAAAGACTCACTCATTGGGCAAGTTTCAAAAACAGCATTTCCCACCCCCCAGTTGGGGGGGGGGAAGCACGGTGCTGCCTTATTGCAGAGACAGCAACCATGTGACGCATGCCCCTGGAATGTTTATCAAACCAAGATCTCCAGATTGGAGTCCTCTGCTCTTTACTGCTACAACATACTGGCTCAGGCAACCATGGAAGCAGCCAAACAAAATTCTTCAAGTTACCTTGGAGCTGAACAAGTAAAGACATCAGGAAGAGAACCGTTCTAGATAGCTGGCTCATGGGGTCCATCCTGGAAGGGATTTCCTTGGCAACCAACGTCTATAAAGGACGGGGACACCCCCAAGCTTGCTGGTGCAGCGTCATGAATGTCCCACTCAGCTGGAAAATATAAAGAAGGTTTAGCCTTTATGCAGTGCTTTCTGCCTGTTTGTTGTTATTGTTCAAACACAGATATCCTGTGTTTCTCTTTACAAAAAAACTTACACTAAAAACCCATAGTTAAAAATAGACAACAAAAACCACTACAATCCACATGTCCCAGGGACAAAATTTAACTTTGAAAAGACCGTGGTAATGCAATGTTTTCAACTGATGCCAAAAAGAAAGAACTGCCCCTGTCACAGCGTGGGTTACCTGGCAAGTCAGTCTGCCTACAGGTTCTGATCAACTGGATTTTTCTGGCTGGGTTTCCTCAATAAGGTTTCTCTCGTTCTCTCTCTCTTTTGCCATCATGGCAACCCCTGGTGGGGTTTTCAAGGCAACGGGAGGTCAGAGGTGGTTTGCCATTGTCTGCCTCTGGGTCACAACCCTGGTGTTCCTCCAAGGTCTCCCACCCAAATACTTGATAGGGTCAAGACTGAGAATATATGACTGGCCCAAGGTCACTCAGCAAGTTTCCATGGCTGAGTGGGGATTCGAACCTGGGTTTCCCAGATCCTAATTTGACAGCTTACCACTACGCCATGCTGGCTCTCCGAAGGTTCTCTGACTGACCTCAAAACATAAGCCAGTTAATATGGGTGGAAGAAGTCCACCAGGTTGCTAGAAACCAGGACCCTTAGGGCCTTTGAAGTAACCACTGAGTCCAAAAGCACATAGGAAGTCAATTTAATCGGGTCTAGATGGAACTCCTGTGCTTGCAGCAGGCCAGCCCCTGACAGCACCCTTGCCACTTCATTGAGAACTAGCTGAAGCTTCTGAACTATCTCCAAAGGCAGCCCCCCCCCCCGAGTGAACTACAGTAGTCTAACCTGCGTGTTATCAAGACTGAGGATCCTGAGGTTTGCCCTTCCTATAAACAGTTGCAGCTTGTAAGACAACATAAGTTGGAAAAGCGTACTCCTGGCTACCTCTGTTACCTGTAGGTATCAGTAAGACACAAGGAGGATGCCCAAACTGTAAACTCACTCCTTCAGAAGAGTACAGTACCATCCAGGACAAAATGAACACCTAACCAGATCAACTTTACCCTGGACCCAGAGCATTTCCATTTTATCTGGATTTAATTCCAATTTGTTCACTCTTGACTGGCCCATACACCCTCCGAACACACAGAAGATGGGGCGGAGGAAGGGGAATTGCGCCCAGGGCACATGTGCGCCCTGTGGCCCTGCTGTGGCAGCACCCGCCTCCACCCCGGGACGCCCCTTCATGCCACGCCCAGGGAGTCATGCCCCACCCTGCCCTGTGGGTGCTACGCCACTTCCAGAAGATCTCTAGAAGAGTGTGTTGTGGGTTTTCCAGGTTGCATGGCCATGTTCCAGTAGCATTTTCTCCTGATGTTTCGCCTGCATCAGACAGGGATTGGGCGGTATACCAAATCCAATCCAATCCAATCCAACAACAACCCACCCACCCACCCACCCACCAACCAACCAATAATAGAACCTGTAATGTATGTAAAACAACTGTTGAAACTTTGAAACATATTTTATTTGATTGTCAGAAGTATAATGTGTTTAGGAAGGACTGTTTTCCATTAGCTAAACCTATTTATAATATGAAGTCAACAATGGTACAAATACTTAATTGTAATGATTTTCAAGCTTTGCAAAGTATTGTGAAATTTTTGGTGTTAGGTTTTAGAGAAGTGATTGTCCTTATATTCTCCTCAACAAGTATGCCTAATAAAGGTTAACTGACTGACTGACTGACTGACTGACTGACTGACTGACTGACTGACTGACTGATATTTGTACCAGAATGTTTTGCCAGTAGGGCAAACAGCAGCATAATGGAAGGGATGGGGGCGGATTTTAGGTCAGAACAGTGGTGCTGTGGAAATGCTTCACCAACCATTCCTTTTAACCATGATCCTGAGCCAAACTAAACTGCACCACAGTACTGTAGGTCTACTGAGCAAGACTCAAGGAGTTGCAAAATGTCTCCCAACCTGACAACCCTACTTGGATTAGATACTTCATTGGTTTGACCTAGCAGAGCTCAGAAGCAAGAAGCAACATGGAAATGCCAGTACTCTTGTGGTCCAGACACAGAACTTGATTTTAAGAAATTGTGGGTAATGACAAGTCCGGTTTAGCAATCTCCAGCAGGTATTCGTCAACCCAAACAGAAACTGATCGTACCGTTACGGAAACTGTAGGCTGCTTTTAGAAAGGGGGAAAAAAACCCCAAAGCCACTTTCTTGCTCTCTGTCTGGAACAACCACGCAAATGGCACATGGTAGGATAACCATGACACAGCAGAAATGCGCCAAAAAGGAAGAAATACCATTGGGGCAAAACAAAAGAAGAGCAGGGAAGAAGTTATTTTGTTCTGAATGTTAGTGATTTCTCCCCTCCTAGCCTTCAATCCTTCGATAGTGCCTTGCCAGGTCAAATAATATCATTGCCTAAAGCACTCCAGCTGCTTTACCCCAAAACAAGCAAACAAAGCAAGAATCCACAAAGTCAGGTCAATAAAATAAGCAAGACGAACAGGGGATATCAGCAAATGGCTCCACCTTGTCTAACTTAGATCACTGAAGAGGAATGAGACAAAGCAGAGGTTTGAAACCTATGCTTTGGCACAACAACAGAGAATTTCTTGTCTCTCCTCTCCTAACTCAGGGAAACCCACTGATGGGTTTGATGGACAGTAAAGTTGATGGACAGTAAATGCAGGACAGGACAAGTGCTTTTTCTTACAGTTCAAAACTTGCTATCTCTGGATGTTACCTGAAGGCTGCCTAAAAAGGAAAGGCTCAGGTTGCGTGATTGTTACTAGAGGATAAGAAGTACACAACAGGGCATAACTATACTATGTCCCACCAAAAGATAAAAATGTGTTTCTCCGTTGTTTGGAAGAAGTGGAAGTAGTGTGCTTCCACTGTATAAAAAAAAAAATCCTGATATTAAAATGGCCGCCACAGATGAAAGCACTGGCATCTCTGGAAAGCTACCACAGCAGTTGTAACTGCATTCTCCTTGGGGTCAGCTATGGATTCTTCTTCGCCTATTGGTTTTTCAAAACTCAAACCTTCCAATTTTATCATTTTTTTCTGGTCCCTTAAGATGGTTACCACCTCTTTTCAATACAAAGAAGGTCCAGGAAGTGGCTGCAGGTTAATTCAGCACTGAGGTTCTATTTTTCAGTGAGACAAGGTATAGGCAGTTCTCTCTGAGGTTGTGTTTTACATTTCAGATTGTTCTGCAAGCTTTTCAGGTTTGTAGAAAGATCTGCCTTGCCCATTCACAGCTCCATTCACTGGATTTAATTATCCTCAGATGCGGCTGACTTTGCTATTAGAATACATCATGATGATGATGACGATGACGATGATGTTGTTGTTGCTGCTGTTGTTGTTGTTG
The DNA here is from genome assembly GCF_021028975.2 of Sphaerodactylus townsendi. Classification (NCBI taxonomy): domain Eukaryota; kingdom Metazoa; phylum Chordata; class Lepidosauria; order Squamata; family Sphaerodactylidae; genus Sphaerodactylus; species Sphaerodactylus townsendi. The sequence goes on from NC_059438.1 coordinate 8,249,228, forward strand.
TGGAGGTAGAGCAATGTTGTGGCATGAAGTGCCAAGAAGAGCAGTTCTGTCTATTATAACACAGTAAAATAGTGCCACAGGAGCAAGAATGTGGGAAACAGTCAAAAGGGGAGTAACATTCCCCCCATGAATAATATAACTTACAAAAAAATACCCTTCAGGTTTCAATATTTCATTTTAGAACTGATGACTGCCTTGCTATTTCCCAAGGGCTCATTCTGAGTCACATCATTTCTACACTTATCAAAAAAGTAGACTATGCGATACAAATGCATGTGCAGCGATAACTAAACCCCTACAGATTCATGCTACTTTATAATCCAGTATTCTGGTCTTATCACTAACAATCCCCCCACCCCTCCACTGACTTATCATGGGAGGGTGGGGGGGTGTAAGCCTACCTAACAAGCTACAAAGGGGGCCTTGTGAAGACTGGAAAACCTCTCCGTTCATCTCACACCCACTCCGCGCACAAAGAACAAATCAAAGCAAAAAATAGTCTTTTGATGAGCAATGTGAAGTTTCAGTCTGAAATACTGAAAAAGGGCCATGCAACAGTGGCATCTAAACTATGCGAAGGCCAAGTCTCGAACTCTGCACTGTAGACACAGACAGAAAATCTGGCTCTTCCTTTACTTCTACCTTCCTTGGCAATTTTCAGCCCCCTGGGCTCAGTACAGGAAATTGGCACAGGAGGAGGATTTTAGACCTGCATTTATTAATGTTCCACATGCCAGATGCGCGGCTTCTGTAGGTTATGTCAGCACATTGCTTCGCATGTCTTACAACACAGAAGCATGCACCTCAGTTGTTGATGCACTAACACGTTTTTATCCCATCCTTCCTGCAAAAAGCAGTGTATGTGGTTCTCTCCCACACACATCCTTATCTTCGCAACATGGCCCTGGGAGGTAAGTTAGGGTGACAGACAATCCAAAGTCACTTGGTGAACTCCACGGCCATGAACCTCACCAAGATCTTAAAAGAAAAGCCACTGCAGACATGGAAAGCAGAGCCCTCGAGAATTGCCATCTTCCATCACAGCAAAGTGGCCTCAATTTCATGAGATCCGGAGCCCTGAGATATTACAATATGCACAGGCATCCAATAGGGCCATTAGATAATAGCAAACCTTGCTCAGACAGGAAGTGCCCAAGCTTGCATTCAAGACAGGTGCATTTCAAAGGTGCATATCTGCTCTCAGAAGACAAAAATATACACTGGAGAAAACAAAAGTAGAAACACAGTGTGCAACAGACTTCTCTCTGTGATACACCTCTGAAGATGCCAGCCACAGATGCAGGTGAAATGATGCACTTTCAACCCACGTTCACAATTGTTTGCAAGTGGATTTTGCTAGTCCACACAGCTGCAAAGTGCGTTGACAGTGGATTGAAAGTGCATTATCCTGCATGTGCAGAAGGGGCCTAAGTCCTGAGCTCAGGGGCTGTCAGCAGCTTCTGTAGCTCCATCTTCTCAGAGCTTTGAAGCAAACCAAGGTGGGCCATGATGAGCATTGGGGACTGCTGCAGAGAGGAAGGCAAAGGCAAACCACCTGTCTTTGTCTCTTGCCTGAAATGCCCTGTGTTGGTTTCAGCTCAACAAGATGTAGTTCCTCTTCTCAGGGGCAGTTGCAGCCTTATCAGAAAACGCCTGCAGCTGATGCCACATATAAAGATTCGGTCTTGAAGACAGTTTCCCACACCAGTCAGTCACAAGCCTTTTGTCAGTCACAAGCCTTTATTGGCATAAAGTTTCCCACACCAAATGTTTTCACTAGAACTCTTTCCTGCCTTTCTGGTGATACGCAAAGTACTATTGGCTCAGAGATCAGATGCTTTCGGGGAGAATCTTATCAGCTCACGAACCACATGGTTTTTGGGAAGGTCTATTGGATGGTATGTGACGGATACTGAAACCTGCTGCTGCAGATAGCGGCTTCTCTCTCCCTTTCCAAAGATGGTATCTTTGATTTTGGAGATCAGTAACAGCAAAGCCACTGCAGAATTGACCAACAGCAAGGCTGTGGTTTCCCCCACAAAAAAAGAAAAAGTTAAGGGACTTCTGCAGAGGTTGCTTTTGCAAGCTGCAAGACAAGGAAATGGGTAAAAACAACTGTTAGAACCTGCAGGAAAAATTAGGAAGGACTGAGAAAAGTTGATCCAGGAAAACCAGCAACCACATCCGTGGGAACACATCAAGTTTCTCTCAGTTGAGATGCTTTCCTTGAACAATGGCACACAGGAGCCATTTTTTGCTTCTGTTTCACCACTGAACAGCAAGCAGTGAAAAGGAGAAGCAAGCTGCTCGGCCAAACTCCCAAATGGAGTAAAAGTAGAATACTTCTCTTTCTTCGGTGGTTTCCCAACATCCTCTTCCAATTTCACCTCTAACAGTCCTCAGGATAGGAACAGATAAAATAGCTAAAAGGTATGAAGCCCATTAGCTAAGACTTGCGCTCTGAATTGTGCTTGGTGTTGTGAACCATAGTTTGTAATAATTGTGGCCCTTTATGCTGTCTGGAGCGGAGCTAGAATCTCAGGAGGATGAAGGGAGGTATGAGGGGGATTTTGCTGGCAATGCAGAACATGGGCTTCCCTGAGGGAGGGGAGAGGACCATGCCAGGATTTGACTGTTTGCAGTCCTCCACTGGCTTAGATTGTTTGATTCCAACAAGGGCATATTGCACGACATAAGTGAAGATCCATGTATTTCACCCTGGCAGAAAAGGGTGGAATTAAAGTTGAGAACCTGCAGGTTCTGTAGCGAATCCACTTTTTTTGACAGTCATGGACTGTAAACAAGCCAAACTAATAAATAGAGAATAATAAATGTGGAGAGAAGCCATGATAAAAACAGAATCAAAGGCCCTTTCCGCACGGGCACCAAGCGGGGGTGCATCAGCATAAACAATGCCAACGCACACACACACACACCGCGGGACCATTCGCACGGACAGTCCCAGCAGGGCAGCAGGCGGCGGAGCAGCCTTCGCACAGGCTGCGCCATCCCTAAACGCCGTCCCTCTCCTCCTGGCTTCCGGCGCATCGCAGAGGCCAGGGGACACCCCCCCCCCCCGCCCCTGCAGGCTGGAGTGGCGGCTCTGGAGTTGTAGGCCAGGGGGGCATGTCGGTGTTTTTGCCGTCCCTGAGGCGCTCTATTCCGGCCGTGCAAAAAGAGCCAAATTGTGTCTTTTTGACTCCAATGTTTGGAATGACTTGAAGTCAACTGGATAATATAAATCTGAGGAGAAGTTTCATGTCAAAGAGGCATAATGCCCTTCCGACAAACACACTTATTGGGAGATTTAACAAGAGTCCCGTGGAATATTGCCTTTGTTCTTGTCATCATGGTTCCCTCGAAACACAAGTACATCTTATCTTTGACTACAATAATATGAGACAGGAATGAGATTTCTTGATCAATCCTATCCTGGTAAATTTCTGGGTAGAGATAGAAACATTATTGCTGTATATACTCGCCTATAAGTTGACCCGAATATAAGTCGAGGCACCTAATTTTACCACAAAAAACTGGGAAAACTTACTGACTCGAGTATAAGACTAGGGTGGGAAATGCAGCAGCTACTGGTAAATTTCAAAAATAAAAATAGATACCAATAAAAATGTTTTTGAATATTTTTTTCAAAGAAAAACAGTATGGTTATCAACAATAACTTTAAAAGTTCTGAAGTGGAATATAAAACTCTCACAGACAGTAACTCTTCAGAGTTTCATAGGGAAGATGCTCAACAAGATCCCCCTTTTAAAAAGTCCCTACAGGTTCTCCTTCAACACGAACAGCTTATCATTACACAGTGAAGATGCTTGCAGCCCCAAAGTGGGGATGGCAGCCGTTGCCCCAAAGCAAGTCGTTTTTGCAGGTCTGCAAGCTCAGCCTTTCACTCACGTCGAGGGGGGCTTTTTTCAGCACAAAAATGTGCTGAACAAGTAGACTTATACGCGAGTATATAAGGTATTTCTATTTTAACAGCTGGGACTGACAAGAGGATAATCCTAAATGTTTCAAAGGCTCGTTCCGCACATGCAGAATAATGCACTTTCAAACTGCTTTCAGTGCACTTTGAGGCTGTGCGGAATAGCAAAATCCACTTGCAAACAGTTGTGAAAGTAGTTTGAAAATGCATTATTTTGCGTGTGCGGAAGGGGCCTAAGATTGCTTGGTGTTTTTACCAAGCAAAAGGTTTTTCGGAACCTTTAAATAGGAGTGACATATTCTGAATGTATTGTTTTATTGATTGTGGTGGGTTTTCCAGGCTGTGTGGCTGTGGTCTGGCAGATCTTGTTCCTAACGTTTTGCCTGCATTTGCGGCTGGCATCTTCAGAGGTGTATCACAGAGAAAAGTCACAGTGTGTAACAGACTTCTCTCTGTGCTATACCTCTGAAGATGCCAGCCACAGATGCAGGCGAAACATTAGGAACAAGATCCACCAGACCACGGCCACACAGCCCGGAAAACCCACCACAACCAGTTGAATCCGGCCGCAAAAGCCTTCGAGAATATATTGTTCTATTGTTTTACTCTATTCCGCTAACAATTCATTGTACTATATATTTATTGTATTTTGTTGTAATATCTGGCCTAAGGCTGTAAATAAACATTGACTGATAGTCTGAAGCCAGGCTTTTTGGGTGCCCATCCCCACCAATGTTTATGCCAGACTGCTGCTGAGATATGATGCTATCTCTGCTGCCAGCCAACTGCTGTGGTTTTTGATGTGAAATCCTGACTGCAGACGTCTGTTGCTTCTAGAAACTTGCTTATTCTTAGAAGCTGAACATGGCCCTGTCCCAAACCTGCCTGAGAATGGGCTCCCACAGTGAGTGCACATACACCCACATGCCGTTTTTGCAATCCACAGTTATCTTGCAAGGTCAGGCTGGGCAGGTCCTTCCTCCCGATGAAGTCAGCAAAGCCAAGGTTTCTTATTTTCTGCAGCCCCCACATCCTGAACTTGGGCTTTTATTCCTCAGTAGCAGAACAAACAGACTTATCTCCACCCTGAGCACGCTGTTCGAAGCAAGCGTCGGAGTATATTTAGAACATTTCTTGCGCATATAAACCAGTTACCTCAATTGACGGCACTTAAAACAATAGGACATTAGGAAAGTCCCCGCTTGTCAGTAGGCAACAGAGTACAGAGAGTAACCCTCCCAAGGGGATTAGATAAGCACAGGGAATGCCACAGCAAACGGAGCCCTTCCGTCCCCACCTTCCTGCCTCTAACAGTATTAGTCCCTATCATGAAAGCAAGCCTGGGAGAGCCACGCTTGTTTCATTAAAACCTGGGTTCTTTTCTCCAATAACTCCAACCAGCTGAGGTCTCAATGATTTTTATTGAAAAACAGAAATAAAAGAAATAAAACATGATTGCGGTTAAGGGATTGCTTAGGTGGTTATGTCCCTTTTGGTTCTTTGTCCCTGTTCCAGGAACCCATGGCCCAGAGATACTTCTCTGTCCACGTCTCAAGATGGAATTCAAAAACCTTTGTTTTCCCCTTCTCAGGAAAACTCTGTTCAGGCCACGAGGTAACTTAGGCCTTTGAAGTTTCATCCTAGCACCTCTGCATAGTTTCCTGTCCTCCCTCCAGGAGATCAAAAGGCAAAGATGCTTTTCACAGTCATATGTGACTTCCCTTTACTGTAGCGATAGCATCTTCCATGACAGTCCCATTTCTGGTGCTAAATCAGTCATTAAACAACTTGGAAGGAAAAACAAAAGGCCAATGATGGCACAAATGCAGCCCTCACTCCCCACCCTGTTTTTTTTCTCCAAGTACTAACAAAAGCCGCACACCAAAGTTACCTCTCTTTGAAAGAAGGGAGGAATCTCTTCAGAGGTGCTTGTAGTTTGCTGGATGACTTTGAACTTGTTACTCTCTCTCAGCCTGCCCTATGCTACCTCACAGGGTTATTGTACGGAAAGACCAGAGGAGGAGACAGTCAGGTCCACTGCTCTGTACCCCTTGAAGGGAAGGCAGGATACAAACAAAACAGAAGCATGACACAGAACACTAATGCCCCTTTCAAATGGACTCTTTTGACTTTTGATGGAGGTTTTTTTCCGGTTTCGCAAATCTGTAGGTTTGACTGCAACTCAAAGAAACAAACATTGTACCAAACCCGGTTTCAGAAGAGTCAGGTTAACTGCAGGAGGACAACATTTTATCCTTAAAGTGTGGGAAAAAAAGTCCACATGCCTTCAGAAGTCAAAGTAGGTTAAAGACCCCGTAGGACAGGGATATGAGCTTTCTTTTTCCCCTGTTTGCAGGTTTCACTGAACAGCCTGAATACATCTGTGCTGACTTTGCCATTGAAATTGGGAATCAATACCTGGATAAATGTGGGGTTCAGCTGTATATGCCTCAAATGTAGTGTGAGAATTATTTATTTATTTATTTATTTATTTATTTATTTATTTATTTATTTATTTATTTATTTATTAAACTTTTATACCGCCCCATCCCCGAAGGGCTCTGGGCGGTGTACAACACAAAAATATAAATACAGTTAAATAAATTACTAAAACCATTAAAACAGCGATAGCAGTAAAAGAGGCGTCCGCCAACCCCAATTTTAAAATTCTCCCCGGGAAAAGAGAGGGGGAGGTGGCGAGTCATGTTAGATGGTAGGCCCAGGTATAAAGCCAGCTAGGGGCCAACTGGGGGGGCAGTGCATTATCCAGTGCATATGAGAATTACTCAATGTGTATATTTTCTTTTTTACGTACATAGAATGCACAGGCATTCACTATAACTTATGAAAAGTTATAACTTATGAAAAGAGGGAAACTTCACTTTTTTTCCCCCCTCCAGGCTGAAAGAGAAGCGAGACAAGAGCCCCCATCTGTCTTGGATTGACAGTTCTCTTTCAAATTACCTCAGGGATTTGACTCACCCCATGAGTGAGCAGTGAAGACTGCTATGTGAGGATGTGCGTGATTTGTAGGGGGGATATTATCTCAGGATACCTATTCACAGACAGATAGCCTGCGGGCGCATACCATAATTTCCTGAGAAAAAGAACATGCAGACAAGTACTCAAACCGGTCGGCTTTCTGAAACAAGCAATTTTAGCTGCATGACACATGTCCTTTCCTAGAATGCTGTCACTAAACTCGGGGGCCTAAAATGTTCCCCTACCTTGGAAAGGCAGAAGCCAGCAACAAGCGGAAGGCTTCATTCACAGGTAAACGCTGAGCTGATACATGAGGCAGGGGGTTCCCAAGGTTATCACGTCTAGAACTGTGAGGCAGAATGATCTCTACAATAGCCCCATGTTCTAAAACAACAGACCAGACACAGAGAATTCAGGTAACCTCATAAAATATGAATGAAGACTCGTGGAACTTCAGTGCTTGCGCAAAAGTGGCAATTCGGGGCATGTTCTTCTCAGCTATGGAAAGAACAGAAAACCTGGCCCTTCTTTCCTCTGGTCATCCTGCAGAGAACAGGAGCACCACTACAGAGCCTACTCATCTGCCTGAATTTGAGAATTACCAACCTTCATGTGGGCCCTGGGGCTCTTCACAGGAGCAGCAGTGGCGTAGGAGGTTAAGGGCTCATGTATCTAATCTGAAGGAACTGGGTTTGATTCCCAGCTCTGCCGCCTGAGCTGTGGAGGCTTATCTGGGGAATTCAGATTAGCCTGTACACTCCCACACACGCCAGCTGGGTGACCTTGGGCTAGTCACAGATTCTCGGAGCTCTCTCAGCCCCACCTACCTCACAGGGTGTTTATTGTGAGGGGGGAAGGGCAAGGAGATTGTAAGCCCCTTTGAGTCTCCTGCAGGAGAGAAAGGGGGGATATAAATCCAAACTATTCTTCTCTTCTTCTTCTTCTTCTCTGAGATGGCAGTAACCAGTTCCCTTGGGGAAAATGGCAGCTTTGAAGGGTAGAGAAATTAAAAACTCTCCCTGGGCAGCATCCCCAAAGTTCTGGGATTTCCAAGCCAGAATACGGGTTGCCGCTCTCCAGGGTACCAGGTTGAAGTTCTTCATACCGCATAGTAGCTGACTCCTTTCGCTAAATGGGCCGAAACATACTCCTCCCTTTTCTAGGATGCAGCGCCATGCCCACCTCCATTTTCCGCTTTGCCATTTCTATTATTTGAGGAGCCCTCAGTGACGGCTGTCAGAGACAATTGTACTGGGTGAGAGCTACTGAATGTGATGCTAGCCACATAGAATTCCTTCTCTGTGGATTTCACAGCCATCTCACAGGCTTTCGTAAACGTTCTATAAGATGCTCTGGCACTCTCGTCATGAGTACGCCACCAAACCCACTCTAGTTGTCAAGCTTAAAAAAGTCTAGCAAAACCTACAACGGTATCTTTAGCTCTACAGCATTTCTCGTTACACTGACAGGGTGATCAGAAGAGCATACAATATTTTGCTGATTGAGCCTCGGTGCTCAGTCTGGTTTTAACTATCCAGTAGAATATCTGTCTGTAATAAAACAAAAAAGTGTTGTTCCCAGGCCTGTGTGCCAAACGTTGTCATCCCAGACTCCACTCGGGGCCTGCACAATCTCAAAGGATTGCCAAACTTTTTTTCCTGTTCATCCTTCATTTTCCATTTCAAAACTACTTTGCCCTAAGCTCAGGATATCTGAATAATTTGCATCCAGCAGCAGCCTTAGTTATTGGCCTCGAAAGTAACAGAACCATCCATGTCAGCAGTTTCTGATCACAGCAATTAGAACGGGGGTCCATAACCCTGTGGCTCTAGAGCCAACTGTGGCTCAGTACGTAAAGGACCAAAGACAGCTCTATTAAAAAGAAAATGAAACCTTTTAAGGTATATTGAAAGGGTAGGTGGGATGACAAAAGAACCAGGATGTAAAGGGGATAGCAGACAAAGATTTTTATGGGTCTAAAGGGTCTTAGAGCTGGTTTTTATCCCCTGCATTTCTCCACTGTAAGAAGTCTCAGGGCAGCTTAGAACTGCCTTCCATTCGTCTTTCTACAACAGACACCTTGTGAGGTAGGCGGAATAGAGAGAGTTCTGCAAGGACTGTAATTAGTCCAAGGTCACCTGGCAGGTTTAATGTGTCGGACGGGGTAATCAGACCAAGTTCTTCAGATTAGAGTCCGCTGCTCTTAACCACTACACCACACTGGCTCTCTTAGCCACTAACCCACGCTGGAAAAAGTGAGCAGTTGTCAGTAATCTAGGGATTAACCACGCGCACATTTCAGCCACTGAGTTCAAACAACTGAGCAAGATACTCTTAGGAAGAGAGGACTCCTAACAAAGAACTCACAATAACCAGTATTTGGGCTGCAGAAACTTTGTAGATTACTAATCAACTTGTTCAGTGGTGAGATTCAGCCTATTCGCACCTATTCGGTAGAACCAGTAGCTAACTTTTTATCTAGTTCAGAGAATGGTTGTAATCCCACCACTGAGTCCTTTCGGAACCGGCTGTTAAATTATTTGAATCCTACCACTGAACTTGTTGCTTATCAATAGCATTAAACTGTACATTTTCAGTTATGCAAACAAACTTTATTATACTGGGTCTGTGAGTATCTCTTGCTGTAGATTTTGACACCAGTTGGCTCTTCCATTATAAAAGGTCGCTGACTTTTTGGGCTAAATTGTCCTGCCACTCGCCACATGTCAGCCCTCAGGAACTGTATGGAAAAAGCAAAATGCAAGTCTGGAGACAGAATGACGACAAAACAGGTACTGATAAGAGTCATCAACTTTCTTGTTGTGGGGCTTAGAGAAGTCGAGACCAAAAGAGCTTAGCAAGGCAACCATCTATTTCCCCTTAAGGATTTCTTAGAAGGGCAACAATCTATTTCCCTTAAGGATTTCTTTCAGAGAAATAGCAAGGAAGTCCTTTCTGATGGATAGCATGGCAGAATCAGGAAACGGACCAACAGCACCACTGTGCCCTCCCCTCCCCGGCCCCTCCCCAACCTTGATGGTTGCCAAGTTTCCCTTCCTGAGACTGCCTCTTCAAACTGCTGGATTGCAACCTGGATCACAGTCAAATATTTATGATTTTGGAGTCACTAAGGCCGTTTCCGCACCGGCATTTAATGGCGGCCTGGAGACGGCAAAAACGCTGTCTCCAGGCCGCCCTTCGCACAGCGAACGGCAGCGGCTTCGAGACGCCTCCCCCACCCGGCACTTACCTTGTCCCCAGGCCTCCGGCGCGTTGCCGAGGCCTGGGGACACGCCCCCCTGCCCTGCGCCGCTGGAGCAGGCGCGCAGGGCCAGGGGGGCGTGTCCCCAAACCTCGGCGACGCGCCTGAGGCCCGGGGACATGCCGGGTTGGCCCGGCGCTGGCGCTCTGCGGCGCCGCCTGCCCGGCTCTTTCCAGGACCGTCCATGCGGACGGTCCCAGCGTCGTCGGGTCGGCATCAGAAACGCCGACCCGGCCGCTTCCACATTCGTGCGGAAACGGCCTAAAGGTTTTGTGCAGTAACGGCACAAGGTGCAATAACGGACCAAGGGAACAAGAACACTGGGAAGGGAAAAAGGGTTTGCCCAGAGCCGGGTGCCCTTTTTCCAGTAACCAGCACCGAAACCGTGGTTCTTTATCCAGATACTCTCAAACAGCTGAGGTTTTAAAAATTTTATTAAAAAGAAAGAAAACAGGAAGCAATAATAAGCTCTCTCTCAGCTCTGTACAGTTCCAAGAATAAAAAAGCAACCCAATCCAATATAAGACTATTTAGCCCAAGGCAGATGAATGAATGGATGAATCTCTTTAAAATGAAAGTGAATTAAAGGAACGAATTTTCCTTTAGCATCATGTCAGGGTTTTACAGCATTTTGTCCTCTAGTCCAGGAAGAGGGAGATAACCCCCACCTGAGCATTCTTGGTCATTAAGGCCTATCTGTCCGGTTTAGGATGTGGACTCATAAAAGCCAATTTCCGTTATCTAAACACAAACACAATTTACAACTTTAGTAAGGGCCAAAAGGTTGTATTGTTTATGACCTAGCAAGACCAAGTGTTTGCCATGCAAGATAAATTATCTCTAAGTAAACTTAAAGGAATATATACACTTTCTTCACCCACACCCAGAGAAACAGGTATGATATGGCATGCAAGATGCTCTCCAAAGCATCCTTGGATGCAGTAACTGTATCCAGGCAGCCTCTTGCTAAATTCACTTCCATGTAAACAGGCATAGGAGTGGGCAGAGGGAAGCCGCAAAGAGAGACCACGTTCCCAGCTCTCTTCTCCTCAGGGACTCACCCGTTAAGGAAGCAAGAAAAAGGAAAAAATGCTTGGGAGTGCTGAGCTTCCTCTAGCCTAGCCAGAGTGGTGTGGTGGTTAAGACAGAGCAGGTGCTCTCTAATCTGGTGAACTAGATTAGCTTGTGCAACACATGCCAGCTGGGTGACCTTGGGCTTCGGAGGTCTCTCAGCCCCACCTACCTCACAGGGTGTTTGTTGTGAGGGGGGAAGGGAAAGGAGATTGTAAGTGACTCTCCTTACATGGGAAAAAGGGGAGATATAAATCCAGCTCTTCTACTACTTCAAGTCTGAAGAGACCAGATGCAGACAAAGGAGAGCTTTTCAATAGATGCAGCTTCCGTCTTGGCTGGGTACCTTCTTCACAGCCATGAACAAAGTCGGGGCCACAGAAATCTGCCTCTGGCCACACTTGTGCTTTCACTCTTCTACCAGGAGAAAGGAAGACATTGCAAAAGGCAGTAGGCATAAAGGCACCACTGTCTGTCACTGCTGGGAAGCAGGAACTCCCTGTAGCAACTCTCGCTCTCCCAGCCTGAATGCTTTCGATCCCTCTGCCAAGCACAAGGAAGAAAAGGGGCGGGAGAGGAGGTCGCCACCAGTGCTGGGCGCTGCCCTGTTCCTTGGCTGGGAAGACAGAGAACTGAGCCAAGCTGCAGCTGAACCCTCTTAGGCCATTTTTATCTGCATGAATGGCCCGGAGGTTCCCTTATCGCAGTGGTTCTCAACCTTCCTAATGCCGCGACCCTTTAATACAGTTCCTCATGTTGTGGTGACCCCCAACCATAAAATTATTTGTGCCTCGGTTCCTAAGACCATCGGAAATATGTGTCAACTCGGAAGGGAGACCTGCATAGAGTGTGCTGCTCCACCAGCAATCACCAAGCCCTAAATCAAGGCAGGAGCCAGCGTGGAAGAGAAGCAGGACTCTAAACTGGGATCAATTCCTCACTCCCCCATATTGAAGCCTGCTGGGTGACCTGGGCCTGGTCACAATTCTCTCAGGCCCTTTCTGCACCGGCCAATTACATCGGGGTAGTACCGGCAAAAAACCTGGGTTGGGGCGGGGGACTTTGCACGGATCCTGCCCCTCACGCAGATCCACTCTGAGTTCCCCACCCCCACCTGGGTTATTCAAGAATCACGATTTTCGTGATTCTTTTGTTTTAACCCTCCTCACAGCCATGCAGGGGAAATGGGCTGTATCATGACCCCGGGGTGTGGGTGGGGGGTTGGTCCTGCTTTGCAGGCAGGCAGGGAAGAAAAAAGATGTACCTTTGTGTGAAGGCGCGCACGGCGCACCCCAGCCAACGTGCTGGCTGTCCACAGCTGTCCAGTCATGGGAACAGGCCAGGGTGAGTTCATGTAACCTGCCTTTCCCCTGCTTTTATTGACCCGTGCGGAAAGGCCTCAGCTCTTCAAAACCACCTCTCCCAGATCTTGCTCTAGCTCTCTAATGGACTTGTAGAATGCTGAACCTGAGACGTCAGTGTCCTCTGCTATTGAGCTTTAACCCAGCCCCCCTGGTTCTTTTCCCTACTCTCTGCCAAATATCAATCGGCACATCTATACAGCAGCTTACCTGTGGGAGGTTTCAGTTCTTCGGTAGCTAGATCAGAGCATACGGGGAAGTCTAATGCCCCATGTGAACAGAAGAAATTGCCTTTGGGAAGTCAAATGTAGTGCAGCACGGGGTATGATGTCAGCATTTGGCTTTCCCACAAAGTCTCAAGATATTCCGGTTTGACAAGGGCTGGTTTGACAACAGCCGAACTTGGAGCAACAGAGATTTCCATATTTGTGTGCCTTTAAAAGACTTGACAGCCAATTATCTTCACTTTAAATGGGAAAATGTGTTTGCTCCATCTTGGGTTGTTGTTTTTAAAGAGCTCTTTTGCTGTTCTACAGCATTAAGACTTCCTTGTTGAAAATATCTCTGGTTTTCCTATGTTTTGTATCAATTTTTTTGTCCTATCCACCCCTGCTATGATTTCAGCACTCCACTATGTGGTAACTGGCTCTGTTCTGGATGACGGCCTGCTTTGACTTTGCTCTCTATTCTCTCATGTGTTTAAGAAAAGGCATGCTTGAGAAAGTGACTGCGGCATTACATCTCAACTAATAGAGAATTATGCTTTCCCTCCTGACAGAGAAAGCGGGGCAAATGGACTGAGTCAACTGAAGAACTGTGATTTGCCCAAGGTCACCTAGTTGGCATGTGTTGGAGTGCACCCCAGATAAGCCTCCACAGTTCAAGTGGCAGAGCGGGGAATCAAACCTGGTTCTACAGATTAGAGTATACCTGCTCTTAACCACTACACCATGCTGGCTTCCAGTCCTCAGTGTTGCCCCAGCCATCCTTTAAAAAAGCACAGACAGCCACATCTGCCTTACAGGCGAGCAACTCCAGTAATATGCAAAATGATGGACATGTGAACATATCATGCCTTATAGTGAAGATCTCCATGGTCTCAGGCAGAGGTGCTTTGCATCACCTACTGGAGATGCTAGGTATCGAACCTGGGACCTTTTGCATGGCAAACTGAGACTTTTCTACTGAGTCACAGAATCTCATGAGAGCACGTGTGGCTTACCACACTGTTTTGTAAAGAGGGCTGGAAGCAAGAGCTATAAGCAAGAGAAATAGGACGGTCTGTTCTGGATTCCCAGGAAGTGGCAGGAGTTGAGGGAGTGGGAGTGGGTGTTAGGTGGAACAGGAAGTCCTCTGCCCCAAAGTCCACCAGCTGTGGTCATTGCCTCTGTTGGCCTTGTGTTAGAGCTGGAGCTCCTGTTTCAGGATGGGAACAGATCAAAAGCTTAGCATTGGCTCTCCTCCACATTGCCGGTGGTACTCCCTTCCTCTGCTTTATCTTGCAACAGCCCTGCAAGGTGGGTTAGGCTGAACTAAAACTGAACAGCCCTGCAAGGTGGGTTCAGTTCTCCTATCATCTTTCCTCTGCACTTCAGTAATGTGTCTAATGGGTGTCTCTCAGATCATAGCCTGACACTTTTCATGAAATGCAATTTTTTTTCAAGGGCACAAGGGGGGGCTGCTCCCTCCCTCTGAACCAGCGGCAGTCACAGCCTGACCTGGCAATACAGCAGAGTTTCTCATTCCAGCCACCTGCTGTAACTTGCCCAAAAACAGGCTTGGTGCCAAATTAGCCCAGCTGCCTTTAAAAGCTGTTTTCCCCCTTTCTTTAATTGCTACTGTTAACATTGCTTTATTCCAATCTCTTTTTTAAAAAAGGTGATGGAAGACTGACCCTCTTGTTGCAGGCTAGAAGTCAAAAAGCTGTCCAATTCCACTTTCCTGAACACGTTAAAATCAATAATACGTTTGTATCATTTTATCACTAACCACCAACTAATTTCATGGAGACTGCTGCAGCAAAAATAACCAGGTGCCTAGCAGCTCCTTGAAATCAAACATGATTTTGTTTTTGCTAAACTAGCTTTTGTTTATAAAATACTCAACCGGTTATACATTGCTGAACACCTGGCTCCCGCCCTCTGCCACCGCCAAGCTTGCCTACTTTTGCACCTGAGCAGCAAAGGATTTTTTTGAAGGGACCAATCATGCATAGCTGAAAGACCAGTAGCACCAGTTTAGCCAATTCTCCACTCATATGTAATTCGAGAAGGGTTCTTTAACCCCAGGCTTCCTGTCATGAAAATGTAAAAGGTTTTGGCAGAACTCCCTGTTATGAATCTCAGCTGCTTCCTAGCGTTTGGACACCACTTGACTTGCACCCAGAAGCAAGCTTGCTCTTTGCAACTAAGAGTCAGGAATACCACATGAAGTTTAGAGATAGCTAATCCAGGTTGAGTAATCCTTGGGAACCCTGTTCACAAGTTACAAAGAACATGTACGAAATCCATGCATGATTTTTTAAAAAATGTGCCTTGGATAATTCACAATTTATACTCAATGGACGCGCTGATGAACTTTGCAGTAGAAACTACATTCATCCAGATACTGGTCCCTGGCTGCAATTGCAATGTGAATTGATTCTTTTTTACGAACAGCAGTATGAGCGTAACTGCAGGTTCACATACACTCTCTCTATCAAGTGATCGGGGCTAGTAATAACTCCTATAAAAGTGGCACTTCAGTTATCAATTTGCCAAATAGTATCACAATATTAAAATCATGGGCATTTAAACCACCATCGCCTGTGCAGCAAGTACCAGCAAAATCCCAATCAAATCCGTGTTCTCCTGGGCTGTGCTCTTCCAAAAGTACATTGGTGAAATCCACATGGTTTATTTTGTGTTCAGAAAATATCTGGAAGCCAGTCAGCAGACTACGACACAGGCATCATGAGTGTAAAGTACTCAGAGGGCCACAAGATTTCTTTTGTTTACGATTTTAGCATAACTAACTAGGTCATGCTTATGGCCCAAATCCCATTTGCAATATGGGAACACACCCTGCAGGGAACTCCCAATTAATAGAAGTTTCCAAGGGCAATTGGCCACAAGAAGAGCATCATTTTGGTGTTATCAGCAGTGAGGTAGCTTTTGAAAATGCAACAAAATACCATAGAAATATAACCCAACCCAAGTGGGGCCAAATCCCTAGAAAACTGCAGTAGAACAGAGGAGGCAAAACCTCTTCCGATTGCCCCTTTTTCTCCCACAAAGAGAAGGATTGACAACTATGTGGTGCAGCAGTTACAGTAGGGTGCACACAACCTATAAAAACCTAAACTATATGTAGGTTATTATATTCAATACAACAAGCTGTACCTGTTGAATATTCCTGTTGAATACACACACTGTACCGTATAAATTGTTTACAAAACCATACGAGTAAATCCAAAGTGATGCAAAAAGCACAGAAGAGTATATTTTAACTTTCAGCGACATGGAGTTCATCAGACCAGATCAACTACTAACATTTCATGGCATTCCATAGTCAGACGGTAGTAGACGTCTCATAAGAAGGCTGCATTGTTCTGTAGCCAGCGGCTGTTAATGTGGAATCCAGCGATTCCTCGAGACGTTTCATGCTTGCCTCTGCAATTCCTCAGAGCCTTCAGAACCATGAATTTTTCAAAGAATCCTGTGCTCCTTGGTTGGTTTTTGGCAGCAGTTAAGAGTGTCAGCCTGGGATCTGGGGGACGCAGGTTATAATTTGGATGTTTGCTGGGTGGCCAGTGGCCAATTAGTCTCTCTCTTTCAGCCTAAGCTCCCTCACAGAGTTCTTGTGGGAATAAAATGGAGGTGGGAGAGTGACATGGATCTTTAGGTGTTGGTCTAGGACAGTGGTGGCGAACCTTTGGCACTCCAGATGATATGGACTACAATTCCCATCAGCCCCTGCCAGCATGGCCAATTGGCCATGCTGGCAGGGGCTGATGGGAATTATAGTCCATAACATCTGGAGTGCCAAAGGTTCGCCACCACGGGTCTAGAACCTGGGAATTAACCCAGGTTTGAATCCCTAATTGTACCATGGAACCTTGCTGGGTGTCCTTGGGCCAGTCACGCACTCTCAGCCCTAACGCTGGCTAGTACTGGGATGGGAGACCTGAAGGAAATACGAAGGGTGTGACAGAAGAGGCAGGGAATGGCAAACTACCTCTGCAGGTCTATTGCTTTGAATACCCTATGAGGTCGCCATTCAGATCACAAAGCTGTAACAGGCACAAAACAGCAGAAGATAAACAATTGTGGGGGGAGAAGAGACAGAAGAGCACAGATAGAGGAAGGGTTTAGGTGCAGAGGTGGGATCCAACCAGTTCTCACCACTTCCCTAGAAGTGGTTACTAATTTTTTCTGAGTGCCGAGAAGGGGTTACTAAAGCAACCTCCCTGCCCAATAGGGACTGGAGGTGCGTGTGTGCGGCGGCGCCACTGTTTGAATCCCGCCACCATCGGAACCTGTTATGAAAATTTTTGGATCCCACTACTGTTTAGGTGTATCGTGAAGTCAGCTGGAAGAGAAGAGTCTGGATGGCGAAAAGGCAAATTTGACTTTGCTTTTGCATAATGTGCAAATGAAGCACAGCCTGGCGCTCAGTAAGAGATCTGCAAATACAAAAGGTGAAGGAGAAAACTCAAACCTGTACAGGGTTAACTGATGAAAAACCAATTGGCCATGCTGGCAGGGACTGATGGGAATTGTAGTCCATGAACATCTGGGGTGTCAGAGTTGGAAACCCTGCTTTAATTGAAACCCGTGCAAGTTTTCCTACTCCTCCCCCTCAATCCAATTTCAAACGAAAGTTAATAAATGTTAAATTGCCTTCTGGATACTTATCCTACTTCCTCCATTTATTTTACCTCAGACTGAAGGCAGCAACGGGCCCAGAGGTCTCCTGGAATTACAACTGATCTCCGGACAACAACCAATCAGTTTCCCTGAAGAAAAGGAGGGTATACTCTATGGCATAGGTGTCAAACTCGCGGCCCTCCAGATGTTTTGGACTAAAGTTCCCATCATCCCTTGCCAGCATGATGCTGGCAGGGCATGATGCTGGCAGGGGATGATGGGAATTGTAGTCCAAAACATCTGGAGGGCCGCGAGTTTGACACCTGTGCTCTATGGCATTATATACCCTGTTGGGGTCCTTTTGCTCCCCAGGATCCAACCTCAAATCTCCAAGAATTTCCCAAGCGAGCGTTGCCTGCCCTCGTGACAACCATTTAAGGGGGTAGGCAAACCAGCAAAAAGTGGGAGAACAACGTATCAAAACATCACCGCACCTAGCAGCATGTCAAAGACCAATGAACATTATTACCTCGGAAGCCAAGGGCTTTCAGATCCTCTGAAGATGCCAGCCGCAGATGCAAGCGAAACGACAGGAGAGAATGCTACTGGAACACAGCCATACAGTCCGGAAAACCCACAACCCCCTAGTGATTCTGGCCGTGAACGCCTTGGACAAGGGCTTTCACTTCTGGCCCCCAAAGAAACTCATTGCAGAGCAGCCCTCTGAAGCTACTGGAAAAATGCCTTGAAATCTCTGGCTGCAACAAACATGAATCCCTACTGCACAGGACTTGCCAAGCCTTTTGGAGGGAGTGCCGCCAAATGCCCCGCAGCGCCAACGTCTGCTTGGTATAGTGGGCAGGCAAGCAAAGAGGGGTGGTGCGAGGGGTGTGTGTGAAGAAAGAGATCAACTGGGGAGGGGGAAGAGCTGAACCCCAGGAGCTCTTCCAGAGCTGTAGGGGCTCGGCCCTGGATGCTTGGGCAGAGAAGCTGTTCTGCATGCCAAGCCAATGGCTCATGTGTGCCAGTCTGGCAGGCGTGCCAGGGAGCACCTGGTCCTATACTAATGCACAAAGCACACAGTGTGTTTGAAATTGGAACTGTGGCTCTCTCCAAACACTGCCAGGGGTTGCGAGAGAGATGGTGCCTGTGCCAGACCTGACTTCACACACACACACCCGCCCCCCGGATTTACCCTTCCACAACGTTGCCATGGATACCTTTTCCCCATCCCCATCCTCCCAAAAAAGCTTAGGAGGTCATCCATGCGGTTTTTAAGGTACTTCCGGACTCCAATTTTGTATCCCGTTTAAATAGTGAGGCGCTTAAAAATCACGTGGATTTCTATGGCAGAGGTACAAGACCAAACTCTTCTACCTGGCTACAGAGAGGTAAAAGCCTGTGTTGCGTGGGGCTTACTCCCAAGTAAGCACGCTTGGGGTTGCAAGCCTTGGGAATCTGCACCTGTCCTGTCGTATGTTTGGACCGGGACTCCAAACTGCTGGCCAGTTTGGAGTCCCGGTCCAAACATACGACCGGTGCAAATTCCCAACGCTTGCAATCCCAGTGCTTACTTGGGAATAAGCCCCCCGGAGGCGACACAAACCGGCGTCCCAACCAAATGCGAATCTGCAAAGTGCAAATGCGAATCTGCGGTCCAATCCATTCCTACGCGCCCTTCCCGGGAAGTAAGCAACGCTGCAGGCATTCAATAGGGATCCGCAACAAAGGGGAGGGCGCCTTTCCTACAGCCTGCGCCCCACAGAACTTCACAGGAGTCACAGGCTGGTCGCCGTGCGTGCCAAAGAGAGCAACACTACTTGGAAGCGTTCACCCGGTCCCGGGATTATTTTGCCCCCCACCCCCCTGCTCTGTCGGCCCCCTTACTTGGCAAAGAGGCCGCTTTTCGGTGGAAGCAGGAGGCGCCTCGATCCGAATTCCCGATCCGAATTCCCAATCCGGCGCCCGCTTCGGACACTATGGAGGCGCGGCAGGGCGTCCGCTCCGCTCCCTGCTCCGACTCGGCGAGCACCACGCCTCTTAGGCGGCGCCAGCGACCTCTGCAGCCCCCCTGCTGCGACTGGCTCCGGGGATGGGGCGGGCGCCTGTCCTTTCCCGGCGTGGACTTTCCTGGGTGGCGCTGCAGCAGGTGGCACGGACTGCGCGCTACTCCGGAAAAAACTGACGCGCTTTCCCACGCCGGCTTCGAGGGGGCGTTCGCACGTGCGCCTTCGTCACCGGCCGACTGGGTTAGTCAACTTTGCCGGGACTCTCCTCGCATGTGGCGTGTCTAGTGCGGTCAAGTAGCGGCTGGTTTACGGCGGCCCCGGCAAGGGGCTTTCAAGGCTGACGAGGAGCAGAGGTGGTTTGCCAGGGTCTTCCGCGGGGTCTTCCTTGCAGGTCTCCCTTCCGAGTTGACCCTGCTGATAGCGTCTCAGATCTGTCGAGATCAGACTATACCATACTATTCCACATTCCAGCTTTATATTGTGCTTGTGTGTCAAATGGCATCAACTTGCATCCCACTTGTGGTGACCCCACCGAGGGGCTTTCAAGCAGTGAGAAGCTGAGGTGGTTGGCCAGGGTCTTCCTCTGCCGGGGTCTTCCTTTGCAGGTCTCTCTTACAAGTTCACCCTGCTTATAGTATCTCAGATCAGATCTGGCTATACCACATCATTCCACATCCACATTTATATTTTGTTTGTGCCAAATGCCATCAAGTTGCAGTCCACTTGTGGTGACTCCAGCAAGGGGGCTTTCAAGGCTGATGAGGAGCAGAGGTGGTTTGCCAGGGCTGTCCTCTGCAGCGTCTTCCTTTGCAGGTCTCTCTTCCAAATAGACCATGCTTATGATATCTCAGATCAGATCAGGCTATACCACATGCCAGCTTCATATTGTGTCTATGTGTAAAATGCCATCAAAGTGCAACCCACTTGCAAAGGGCTTTCATGGCAAGTGAAAAGCAGAGGTCATTGCCTTCCTCTGCAGAGTCTTCCTTGTAGGTCCCCTTCCCAAGTACCATCCCTGCTTAGCTTCTTAGATCTGAGAAGATGAGATTGTATCATGCTGTATCCTCTCCATCCATATGGAATAAGATAGTATACATTCACCTGCCCTTGAACCGTAAAAAAGAAAGAGGGTCGGAAGCTTCTCCAATCAAGTGCAGAAGACTTACTATCGATTGTGACTCTAGTGTGAGAGCAAAGTTGAAATGATCCTGAACATGCCCACGGAGTAAACTTAGAGCTCTGAAACACACCAAAATGAAAGCATCTGAAATTGTATTTGTTTCATTTTACATTTCTGATTATCCTCCTTTTTCACTGAGACTCAAGGTGGATTACACGGTGGGACACACAGCAAATTGGATTGCAGAAGTCTGAAACAAACCACAAGTATCAATATTACATCTTAAAAGATGCTGAAATTTTATAGCAGGATCATAAACTCAGAAACAGATGGTCCTGTTATACACAGCAATATAGTCCAAAGTCCCTTTCCCGTTAAGCACGTGTTTGTTTGTTTTTTTGCAGAGTGGTCCTCTTGGCCCAAAAGCAAAACCCAGAAACAAAGTTCAGGTAAAACCAACCAAAATGACACCAAAGAACTCCAGTTTTCAGATTTTGCTTGGATCCAATGCAGCCATCAGCAAATTCGGTATTGTCAAAGGCTTTCACAGCCGGAATCACTGGGGGGTTGTGTGGTTTCCTGGCTGTGTGGCCGTGTTCTAGTAGCATTTTCTCCTGTTGTTTCGCCTGCATCTGTGGCTGGCATCTTCAGATGATCTTTATTGTGTGGCTGGCATCTTCAGAGGATATAATATATAAATCCACAGATGCAGGCGAAATGTCAGGAGAAAATGCTACTAGAACATGGCCATACAACCTGGAAAGCACACAACACCCCAAACACGGTATTCTTCTTCTTATACCAAGAATAAAACCTTCTTGGGCTTAAAGGTGCCACTGGATTCAACCTTTTTTTCTGCTGCTTCAGACCACGTGGCTACCTGCCTGAATCTATGCTCAAAGAAGTCCCTGTTCTCCATCTAAATACTGGAAGCAGGAGAAACTACCAAAGTCAGAGAGGGAGAGGAAAGGTCATTTGCAAGGATGCTGCCCAATTAATGCCATCCTAAACAGAGTTATGCTTTTCTAAGCCTGCTGACTTCAATGGATTTGAAAGGTGTGTCTCTGCTTAGGTTAGCATTGAGAATCACCCAGCCGTTCAGTGCAATCCCATGCCTATTTATGCAGAAGTCAATCCAAGATTTTACTCACTGGCAAAAGTGCATTAGATTAATTAACCAGACTGCATACAATTTGTGAAGGAAACCTTTGGACTTGTCTGTTTTACATGGTGCGTTTGTGTGTTGCAGCAGGCAACAAAACAGAAATATTCCCTCCTGTGTAGAAAAGGGGTGTGTGTGCCAGTTCTAAGATGGCTCCTGCACACCATGTTGTTGCCATCTTCAATAAGTGACGGTATGTGAAATAATTAACTTTTGAATATAATCTGCTACTTGGATCAGTCAAGGATGCTTCCTTAAGCAACTAAAAGATTTTGCCAGATAAACATAAAGGGAGCCCTGCTGGGAACAAACCAAAATCCATCTACTTAAGAACCTTCTTTTAGCAGCAGCCAGATCGGCTATGTTCTCCTAGCGAAACCTTCCTGTTGCTTCAAAAGCAGAGTTAGTGATTAACCCAACCACCAATGTGACCTGCAGCAGTCTGTTTTGTAGCCTTCATAGCAATCAGTGGAGATATAGAAACAGAATGAGGACCAGGGATGGTAATTAAGGGGTTAAGCCAAAGATTTTGCAGAACAAAGATAACTCAGGGCATCCTGGTAGTTTGCTCCCCTGTGAGCGGAATCCTTTGATTGCACACCTGCAAATGCCTTTTGCCTGAGAAACACAGACTTTACCCTAACCGTCTTTTGGGGGTTGCTGTGATGTGAAATTTCCCATGGATAGGGTGAGAGATTCTCCTCTTGCCCGAGAAATCACTCACAGTTCTACACCCCTGAACTCTGCTTCTGGCTAGCTGTAAAACTGCTTCACTACACATGACACTTGACTTGGAAGTCTAAGTAAAAGAACGTGAGAGGCCCCTGTCTTCAACAGGCCTACGATCTAAATGGAGACAGAAGGAAGAAAGGGGGAAAATAATAATAATAAAGCCTGTCGCCAGATGATGATTTTCAAGGGACTTTAAAGTAAAACAGGATGAGACAGGCCTTTCAGCTCCTGGGTGCATTTCTTTTCAGCTTGATGTAGTCACTAGTTAAGCAGGCTTTGCTGATTTTTAAACACACGAAGTCCTTCCAAAAGGGGTAGATGTGGGATTGTTTTATCGGAACGTCCAGGCAACACGCTGTCATGGACACGGAAACAATAATGCAACTACTGAATTATTGCATTCCAAGGTTAGGATTACGACTTTTGCAGAGGTCGTGCTGACATGATATCTGTGATCTGGGTTTCGACCTTCAATCACCTTTCTCCCCTCCCCCATCCAAAAAAGAGTAAGCTGACCACTGTGAGAAAGGCTGGTACATTTGAGGAGGGAGAGGCATAATTGGATTATAGCAACGCATTTTACACTGGTTTAGGTATTTATCCCCCACTACTCTTCCCAAAGCCACTTACTCCATTGTTCTTCACTCCTCCATGTTATGTTTACAAAAACAAACCTGTGAGTAAGTTAGGCTAAGTGGTGGTAACTTAAGATGAAAGCATGTGTCCAGCCCAAGATCAGGCAGCATGCTTCCATGGCGAAGTGGGGATTTGAACCAGCTTCTCCGGTATCTTGCTCCAAGAGCCTAAACACACCAGTTCTCTGAAATATGCTGAAAATGGTTTGTTTTGATCCAAATGTTGAACCCAATGACACCGCAATGAAGCCTTACAGATCCTGTGTATTTTCATTTTCCTGGGTACTAATGCATTTTCAATCCACTTTCAATACACTTGGCACCTGTGTGGAATAGCAAAATCCACTTGCAAACAATTGTGAAAGTGGATTGAAAGTGCATTATTCTGCATGTGCGGAAGGGGCCCCAGGGCTCCAGAGGCAAGTTTGAAGGACACGGGAATTTGTAGCACAGCGACTGGTAGAACACGACTGCATGAAAACACACATACCTCATAATCACAAGGACGCCGAAATAGAGCATGATTGTGGAGAAGTCATCTCCCTTTGAACAGATGGACTTGTGTGGAATCAGACTGATGAATGCAGTCCAGCGGCTTTTCATGTCTGTTGCACACACAATTGGCACTTTGTGTCTCTGATGATTACGTTTGAGAGTCGTGATGTGGAGAGCAGAGAGGGGAGGGAAAAGTTTACACCATTTCAGAACATGAAGACTTTAGCTGATCTTCCAAACAGCTAAGAGCTCTTATAGAGATAGGGAAAGACCAGAGTCTGATAGGATGAATTCTACTCCTATCTGCAATAGTCTAAACAAAATGGAATGGGAGGTAGGTTTCGTTCTCTAAGAGGTATAAACCTGTATCTGTGTTCTCCCTCTTCAGATTTTTGGTGGGAGCCCATGTGATTGGACACTTCTTCAGACAAAAGTATTTGGGGGGCATGGAAAACTAGAGAAGACTGAGCACTGTCATGTAAATAAGCTGACGCTCAACTACGACAAGTCCAAAGTCATGATCTTTGCAAAATCTAGGTGCAAATGTAGCTGGAAAGTGAACAACCATGTCCTAGAGCAAGTAAGTCAGTTTAGATATCTAGGGCTCCTATTCAGTTACAACCTATCTTGGGTCCCTCACAGCAAACAAGCAGAGAACAAAGCTAAGGTGAATGCTGCAGCGATTCTCCGATTTTTCTACTCTAAAGGACACCAATTTGTCCCCGCTGCACTGAAAATCTTCAATGCAAAGATAATCCCTCAGCTATTATATGGAGCCCCAATATGGATCCCCCAAATTAAATCACCTTTTGAGTCAGTACAGGGATACTTTTTGCGAAGAATTTTAGGGTCACCAAGGTGTGTCCCATATGACACCCTATGCAGAGAAACTGGACAAAATAGTATAGAACTGATGGCATGGACAAGAGTATTTAAGTACTGGACCCAAATTCATTTTGAGCCCAGACCCAATGGTTTTATACATCAACTCTTATCAGAATCTACATCTGTGAAATGGTTGGCTGACATCGATAAGAAACTTAACAACATGGGCTTAACAGCTGACCAGTTCCAAACTATATCTGCCATCAGAATTCATAATGAAATTAAATCTGTTTTAGTTGAACGAGAGAAACTGAGAATGTTGCAGGAGGGGGGGAAAAGCTGCTCCCCACAGGCCTTGGGAATTGTCCGATCAGATTACTGTGCCAACTATCTGTACATTCTGTGCAATCCCAAACAACGCAGAGTGTACACTTTGGCTCGTTTTAATGCGCTACCTAACGCTATGACTCTTGGCAGGTATAATAACACTCCATATGAGAACAGGTTATGTCAATGTAACATGGCCGTTGCTGAGACGGTTCAACATGTACTATTGGAATGTCCAATATACGAGTCATTACGCTCCATGTACATCTGTCCATTAGTAGAGAGCTCAAACGCTGTCAGGTTATCATCTGTGATGAACTTTCTACTCAACGGGTCCTGTGATCTTGTATGTGAGAATGTTGCAAGTTTTTTGAGGCACTATTTGGTCAGGCGCAATCATTGCCTACATAGCAGTAATGGTTAAATTAATTTATATGTGCGGTTTACAAGGAGTGGTTGTGAATGTTCAACATTGTTTTAATGTATTTAATGTTTTAATGGATTTTAATGTTTTAATGTCTCAGTTAGTAGATAAATACCCCTTTTCTACTAACTCTGTAATTTATAATGCCAATAAAGGCTTTGGAATTGGAATTGGAGAAGACTGAGCGGAAATCCTTCTTCCTTGGCATGCAAGTTGCTTATGCTCAAAGAACTGTTGGGAAGTAGAAGCATTTTATCATATGGGCCATCCCCCCCCCCCCACAACGTAAACAGAACATGCCAGACATAAGTGGATCACTTCTGCAAGAAGTAAGCCTTAAGTTGCATGCATGCATTGTTAGGTGTGCATCTCCATCTCCAGCGTAACCAGCTGCTTGAACCACAAGGTTTTTTTTTTCTATTTGTCAGTGTGACAAACCAGATAGGTAGTCTACAAACATCATCACAGTACACAAACCGAGAAACCAAGGGAAATGGAACTCAGGTTTGACAAACACCTTCAGCAGAAAGAAGAACTGACTTGGCTATTCCTCATTTCAGAGGGAAAGAAAACAGCCGTAGCTAGCAGGTCTGATCTTCCATCGATTGTTTCTCTCTTATTAGGCCCAGTATCCCATTTTTCCATGGAAAGTTTGCAGCACCCCAAAGGGAGCAGGCAATTGGTTTCCCGTTCATCTCTGATCAGGTTTGCGTTGCCTTAAATTCAACCACATCAGGTCCTCTCAGCACATTCGCTGGCCCTTCTGAACACATCTCATTTATAGGTCTCTTGAGATCACTGTTTGTTCATGAAACGCCAATTTAGCATTTGACGTGAAGACTTCCTTTTTAATTGCGCCAAAAGCCTTTCATGTTGCCCACATGATCGGACCATCCACTAACCACATACAGCTGCTGCTTTATACTTCCGCATATATGCCCAGAGGTAGGTGGAGAATGTCCACCTCTGATGTTTACTTTGCTCAGGACCCAGATCAGATGATTTTGAGGCTGGACTGAATATCAATCATCTGAAAATAGAGTCCAGGAACATGATGTTATAATACCCTTGTAAAAGAAGGTGCTTTTTAGGCAACCTTTTGTGGCTACTTCTAAAAACATCCTTGATGTGAGACATCACCAGTTACCCCAGCGTCACAATTCCCATCACCAGTGGCTTTTGATCTGAATGGATTCCTAGAAGGAATCCAGCTTTGAGTCAAGGGATGCTTATGAAGAATGGTCTTTCACCTCTTCCACCAAGAGTGAATGTTGAAACTTTGAACGCAATCTACTGCCTGAGTCAGACTCGTGGACTTCAAGTCTTGTGTACTCGGACTAGTACCAGCTTTCCAGGGTCTCCAGTTTAGGTCTTTCGCATCACCTCCTACCTGATTATTTCAAGGTGCTTAAAAAGATGGTGGCTACCCCAAGCTTTCCTGGATGAGGCAAACTGTTTAGACCCCTTCCAGTCTAGGTTTAGGCCTGGTTATGGGACTGAAACAGCCTTCATTGCAGAAGCGAAGCGCTTACGGGAATATGTGGGGTCACAGGTCCCCGAGTCAGGTGCACACCAACTGGTCATGTGGGGGTGGAGAATTACCCCACATTCCTCCCCTCGGCCCCACCATGCCAGACTGTGCCTTCAGCCAGTGGAGTTTCCGTCGGCCGAAGGAGTAGCCTGGCTGGGCTGCCACCAGGCCTGTCTCTGCCGATCTGCCCAACTGCAAGGTTAGTGGGGTGCGGGGATGTGGAAGGGTGGGGTGGGGTGTGTGCCCAGAGCAGGTGTTTCCCTGGGCACCATTCCACCACCACCACCACCACCACCACCCCCCCCACGCCTCTGCTTACTTGCCCTGGTAGCTAACTTGTATTGGGAGATGGACAGAGTAGCTTACAGGCATGGTATCTCCTGGACAGCCTGTCTGGGCTTGGATTGGAAGGCACCATTCTAAGGTGGTTCCAGTCCTACATGGATTGGGCTGTAAAGCTCTCTCCCCAGGGAGATTCAAATGCATGTGCTTAACTTTCATTTCAAGGCAGTCTGAGTATTCACAGAAAAATTAGCATTATGCTGGTTTTAAAGGATAACATAGTGCTGCTGCTGCTGCTGCTGCTGCAGCTTGGTCTTTAAATCTTTGTTCGAGAAGGTGCTACTTTCCCACAATCGTAGAAAATATGGCAGATGAGTATTCCACAGTTGAAGGAGGTACAGCAATTCTGCCGCAATTCTGGGGCACATCAGCAAACGTCTGCTGCAATTCTGGGAACATCAGTGAACTAAGACAGGCAATTAAGCATTATTGTACAATACAATATAATACATAGCTATTAAGAGCAGTTAAACAGTATGACAAATATTTTCTAGAGCGTTAGATTAACAATACACGTTTCAGTCTTTATCTATTCCAGTAAATATCAGACACTCAAGATAATCTTATTGTTCTAAGTAATAAGGGCGAAGACTTGTTTTGTTTGGCATTCCTTCAGTGATCCCTCCTTCCTAACCAAAGTTTTTGTGTTCTGAATGTATCAACTGTTTTCAGAATTGCTTTAATGGTGTTCATGTGTCCTGGCTTGTTGAGTTCAAAGGGATTTGAATTACAACTGCAAGCAGGCATAGTTGAGAGGGAGAGAGGAAACTTACTGAAAGTTCAAAGAAACCAAGTTCAGTGCAGGTCTGAGGAGAGCCAGCCAAGGATCGAATGTGGGTCAAGTCAGTCATTCCAGGTCTATGAGTTCAGACTCAGAGATATCAGCCTGGGAGGAGGTGCAGCAGAAAGTTGTCAGGCTTTCAACAACGTTGCTTTTGCAATCGCAACTTCCCAGAGCCGTCTCTTGCTTAGGCCCCTTCTGCCCATGCAGATTAATAATAATAATGAAGGAGAAGAAGAGGAGGAGGAGGAGGAGGAGTTGTTTGGATTTATATCCCCCCTTCTTCAAAGACTCAAAGGGGCTTACAATTTCCTTTCCTTTCCCTCCTCACAACAAACACCCTGTGAGGTAGGTGGGGCTGAGAGAGCTCCAAACAATTGTGACCCAGCTGGCATATGTTGGAGTGCACAAGCTAATCTGGTTCACCAGATAAGCCTCCACAGCTCAAGTGGTAGAGTGGGGAATCAAACTCGGTTCTCCAGATTAGTGTGTGCCTGCTCTTAACCACTACCCCATGCTGGAATTCATTTTCAATCCACTCTCACAATTGTTTGCAAGTGGATTTTGCTATTCCGCACAGTAAAATCCAGCTGCAAAGTGCATTGAAAGTGCATTATTCCGCATGTGCAGAAGGGGCCTTCGTCTCACTCCTGAGACTACTCAGAGCACCATCTGTGACGTCTCTGAGCCTCCAAATGTGCTCTGCATCTTTTAGCATGCCGCCACAGATTCTCAGCTGTCTCATTGGCTCAGGTGAGCTGGGTGGACTGTCAGTTCTGGCCTCAGTAGCTGGAGGTTCATCAATTAGTCATTCCACAGATATATATACTCCACTTGCTACCATCAGATCCTCTGAAGATGCCAGCCACAGATGCAGGTGAAACGTCAGGAGAAAATGCTACTGGAATATGGCCATACAGCCCAGAAACCCCACAACACCCCATTGAATACGTATTTTGTAAATAAATAAACTAGAGATGTCTGGGTAAAAACTCATGTGAAACAGTTGTTCTTCTGTTGAGCCAAGGGGCTTCCCCTTTGTCTGAGTGTTGCTCTGATCACACTCTCATTTGCTGACTTGGCTAGCACCCAGTAAGGAGCAGTCAACCTACACAAGTTAAACAAATGGGCAAAGCCTTTGTTGTTTACATGGAGGATAAGAGGACTTGGAGCTTTTGTTTTGACTTGAGAGACAGCAGCAGCCTGATAAAGGGAGGCATTCCTGGGATTTTGGGTGGGGCTAAATGAATAGCTGTCACCACCCCCGAGCTGCACCTCCTAATATTACCACCTGTTCTGAATGTCTGGCATCCAGAGAGTATCTCCTTGGCCTTTCCCCACTTACCGTAAGCCCCGCGCTACTTGAGGAGAGTAGCGCGGGGTTCCTCCTCCCTCCCCACGGCAGGGGCGGCCACAGCGCAGCCGCCCCGACGCTGCCGCTGCCGCGCCCCCTTAGCGCGCGGCATCCCAGGCGCTCTTCCAAACGGCGCCTTTTGACGACCCCGCACAGAGCACAGGGTCGTGGGGACGCCTGGGCGCGCGCCTGGGATGCCGTGCGGCATAGGGGGGATGGAAGGGAGTGGGGAAAGGCCCAAGATATGCCTGAAAAACAGAACTTCAGTTGGAGGCATGGATCTTTGTCATAGGGCTAGCTTTGCCTTCCATGCAGTTCCTTTTTGAATGACACTTCCCAAACTGTAGATTTGTAGATCAACAGATTTTTACAAAAAGAGGCTCTTACTCCCCAGAGTGCAAATGGACTCCGTAAATCTGACATGCAAATCTTAAGTCCCTCTGGGAAGAAGATGCAGAACTTGAGGATAGAACAAGGTGTTGTGAAAAAAGCAAATCTCCCAAACCTTTTTTTTTTTTTTTGGCATTATAATACAGGGATTGGGAGAAGTCTTGCAAGGTAGACTCAATGGACAGGCTACATAGTTTGCACATCTTTCTCTCTCACACCCCTTTTTCTCTCTCCCCCCCTTTTTCTCTCTCTTTCCACCCTTTCTCCTTTGATTGAGGATACACTACTGAATAGTAGTGCGTGAGAACAAGATATTGGGTTATGAGTGGACAGTAACTTAAATATGAGCAACAAAAAAGGCAAATGCAATCTTATGGCGTATCAATAGGGGAATGTCATCCAGACTGCAAGAGGGTTGGGAGGGGCAGTTTGAGAGCTTACCCCAGAGACCATTTTCTGTAGATACGCCCCTGCCTTCACCTGTCCAGCAACTTTCCCCTGCAAATCACCCATAGGTATTATGTCTTCCCCTGTAACTTTCCTCTGCAAATACTCAAAGGTATTATGTTTTCACTCCCTCTTACTCAAAATAGGAAATAAGCCCAACTGCAGAGAAAATAGCTTTGTGGGACATTCTTAGGGAAAAATCAGCAGGGGATTAGGACCAAGGGGGGTGGTTCATCTATCATAGGCAGGAAAATGGCAAGTTTTATTCCCACTCCACTCCTGCAAGCATCCCCCTAATTCCGTGGTGGCGAACCTTTGGCACTCCAGATGTTATGGACTACAATTCCCATCAGCCCCTTCCAGCATGGCCAATTGGCCATGCTGGCAGGGGCTGATGGGAATTGTAGTCCATAACATCTGGAGTGCCAAAGGTTTGCCACCACTGCCCTAATTTATTGTCGAAGGCTTTCACGGCTAAATTCAACTGGTTGTGGTGGGTTTTCCGGGCTGTGTGGCCATGGTCTGGTGGATCTTGTTCCTAACGTTTCGCCTGCATCTGTGGCTGGCATCTTCAGGGTGTATCACAGAGAGAAGTTTGTTACACACTGTGACTTCCCTCTGTGATACACCTCTGAAGATGCCAGCCACAGATGCAGGCGAAATGTTAGGAACAAGATCCACCAGACCACGGCCACACAGCCCGGAAAACCCACCACAACCAATCCCCCTAATTGCACATCCCTGTAACTTGGGCAACTATTGGGGTGGATCCATTCATTTAGTCCATACTGTTGTCCTTAGCTGTGCTCATGTACTTCAGGCAGAGTGACACACATTTGTGATCCCACTGGCATCAACCCAGCACCACCACCACATTCTTCCTGGACCCAGCATTACTCAGCCAGCAAATGTTAAACAAATGTGCTATCCTTGCCTTGCCCCAAAGCATCAACAACTGCTCGACAACTTATTGCTGGGGGAAGCTCAGCAGCACACCCACCTGTGCTTCCAAACTGGAGTGTTGTTTCTCCTTGTGGTTATTGTTTTGGGGGGACAATCCACATAACCTCCTCCTCTAATTGGTCTCTTTCCAGGTTTCGCCTGGCTTTAGTATGCCCTTTCTAAAGTCTGCTTGATTTTCAGAAACAGGAAAATCCAAGTTAATAATCTGCATTCTGGATGGGAAAGTGTACTTTTAAAAATAAGGACCCACCCTCATCAGCACTATAGTTCTTATGTTACTCCCTTGCTATAATTTCCCCCTACTCAATCTTTTCACAGGAATTGCCAGGGATTGAACATGTGACCTTCTGCTAACAAAGTGAACAAGCTACCACTGAGTCAAGGCCATCCCCTTCTTAAGCAGGGGATGGAAGGCAGGTTCTCTCTCACCATTAAACAGCCTCCCATGGTGGTAGATGGTAGAAGATCTGGTTTGTAGATGCCAGTACTAAGATCCCATTAAGTCCACAGTGGCGAGATAATGGGGAAGGATGATCTGAAGGTACAATATTTGATTTAGCAGGCCTTCTCCTTCCCTGCTGGAGATCCGTTCCTATATTCCAAGAAAGCCTTATGGATCTATCACCCTCTGGCCAGTGGAAGTCCCTGTTCTCTAGGAGGCATATTCATCTCCTTCCCTTTGAAACATTGTTCAAGGGGCACATTCATTTTGGAAATAGCCATGTGATTGTGAGGGCTTTTGACATTGAAATGCTGTTCTAGCAAAAAGCAGCTCATCTGTTCATAGAATATAATAGGAAGGTTGCCTTTGAGGCTCTGTACCTGCTGAATTTCTACTGAGCTATAACTTGTGGCTTCAGCAGACGAAGAGTGTGTGACCCTGATACGCACGCAGTCCGCAATGTCGCTCTTTCTGCTTGTCAGCGGTATTTGTGTGCTGGCATTCTCTTCTGAGGTTTTTATGCTGTATTTCTGCTATGAGTTCAGTTCTGAGAAAGTGCCACGAGTCTCTGCCATAATGCCTCAGTCAAGACCCAACAAAGATGCCTTTTATTTTGTCCTTTGTCTACAATTCCTAGCAACCCTGAGCAGAGCAAGAGTTGATGTCTGAGCATTAAACTGCTCTCCCATTCAGTCTGGGGAAGCAGAGTCACAGCGAAGCATGATGTAACACCACTGACTTGCAAAGCACTCTGTTTACACCCTGCTGTTTTTTTTAAATACTGCAACGCTGTTGGCTAAAAGACAGCAAACTTCTGTGCAGTTTCTTCAATATGACAGCCAAACTAGATGAGGTACTGGCAGTTTGCTTTCTAGAGATCCCATTTAAATATATATTTTCAGGCCGTTTTCCTCACCTGAAGCCACCCTGGGGAGCCACTGGGCGTGAAAAATATGGGTAGAGGTACTCATGCATATATGGTCACAGTTATACACACTATGCATCCCTTATCATTTCCCCTCAACAACGGTATCATTTTCTCCAAGCTCTTATAGATCAATATCCAAGGCCTATCAAAGGGCAACCTTCTAATAGCCATTAGACCTCCAGAAGAAGAAGAGAAGAAGAGTTTGGATTTATATCCCACCTTTCTCTCTTGTGAGGAGACTTTAGGTGGCTTACAAGCTCCTTTCCAGAGGTGGGATTCAGCCGGTTCGGACCGGTAGCTAAATATCAGCTAGTTCGCCGAACCGGTAATCCCACCACTGCCTCCCTTCCCCCCCTCATGTAAGCCACCTGGCTCTCTGGGGGCTGAAGCAAAGACTCCTGTGCAGCACAGGAGTCCTCGCCTCATCCGCCAGCCAGCCGGGCAGCCTTTGTGCGGGGAGGAAGCTCAGCAGCCCCTAGACAAGGGCTGCTGGCTTGGGCTCCCCTCATTTCCACGGAGGCTGCCCAGATCTTCCCCAGCCAGCTGCGTGACCTCCCCACGGGAGAGGAGCTCCAGCCACCCTTGCATGTTCGTTTCCCTGTGCGATGGTCCTAGTAAAGGATTCCTGCATTGAAGATTCTGTGTCTATCATCATTTTTCATTGAGAATATCCTGCCTTCTGGCTGGGCCGGGCTTGCTTGAGGAAGAAGCACTGAGACGGTTTGATCAAAATTTCAGGCGCGCCTTCAGAATGGGACAAGCGTGTGACCAGAGAAACTTGCCAGCATGCAGCCCAAATACGTGGCAGATTAATTGAAAGTTACCAGCCGAATGATGACGAATGATGACAATTTATCAGGTAGGACAGGTGAGCCGTCAGAAATGAAGAAACCACTCTATGAGGAGCGAGGCCTGTGGTGGTTACCACTGTGAATCCTGCATGGACTGAGAAGCACCTGGGGAGGGATTCAAATTCCCCTGACCTTCAGGAGCAGCTTGAAGACAATCCGTATATGGAAGGACATCTGTTTTTTACTCCACACCTTCTCTCTTGTTGGCATCATTGGTAAGACAGACAAGAGGATTAAGTAGATACCAGGTAGTTCTTCTTGAGGTTTCAAGGCTTACCCTTGCGGCCAACTTACAGCCATCCCGTAAGGCTTTAAAAACAAAAGACAAACCAATGTGGTTTCACGTTGCTTGCTTCTGTGTCACAACCTTGGACTACCTTGTGTCTCCCATCCAACCAGGGCCAACCCTGCTTCTGTCACAATGCACTACCATCACAATCAGCAAAATGTCACAGCCGGCTTATAAAAGGGGGATCTGCCCCAGCTAGTCTCATTAGCACCATGAATCCTCCCGCGAGAGGGAGGGAGGGGGGCGCAGTGCAAAGAAGAGGCTGCGGACGCCAGCAACCACCACCACCCTTTATGCGACCGAGCAACGGGGCATTCCCTCCAGCAGCTGCAGCGCCGGCTGATCAGCCAAGTGGAAGCCGCAGCACTAGTGTTACCAGCAGGAAAATAGGAAAAATATTTTCCTGAGCCTGCCACCGAACTACACTGGCTAAGGATCAGAGCAAAGAGACCAGTGTTGTCCAAAAGCCTCCACAAGTCCTGGAAAGAACATGTATATACAAATGTGCTGATATTTCACATGGTTTCCTTCTTGCCTTTTTCCCTTTTAAGGTTTAATGTAAGCCCCTCAGTGTTGGATTTATTATTTGCCAAATGTTTAGGATTATACTTTAGCTAGGTTCTCCAGTTGCTTTAAGGTTTTGTTACTGTTAATTTAGGATTCTCTTGCTTATATGTTTATATGGGCTTGTACTGTATTGGAGGTTCTTTGTTATAAGGTTAAGGGATTCTATAGAGTTACTTTAAGTGATAGACAAGAAGAGAAATGGATTAGAAATATTCTTCTTACTTTATTGTATTAATAGAAGAAGCCTCTTAGGATTTTAGTAGTTTTATTTTAGCTAGGTAACAAGGAAGTAGGTCAGAAAATGCAAAGTAAGGACAACTCCTTCTTACAATCTGATAAGTTTGTCAACCTCAACAAAATACCTTTTTGGACTTACAAGGAGTGCCTTGGCTGTTTGAAGGACATCACCCTACTTCCCATTGGACTATTTGAATTTTCACTTCTAGGATCTCAAGACCCATTGGACTATTGAAGTATCCACTTCTAGGATCTCAAGACCCATTGGACTATTGAAGTTTCCACTTCTAGGATCTCAAGATTCATTGGCAGCCTTTTCTTCTGGGACTTAATCCCATCAGCAAAAACAAAAGACTGTCTTCCTCCTCTTTGTTTTAAATTGTCTGTATTATGTGGCAGGGGACTGCCCCCCTTCCTCCTCTGATTGGGTGAAAAACTGTATAAAAAGGGCTGTGTTTCATTCTGTACTGGGCAGTCTGGCCTGGAAAGAGCTTGAAATCACAATAAAGAACCTCTGCTCTGAAGGCAGCCTGTTTCTGCATCCACTCATTGCTGCCAAAGCTGAAATCACTCTGAAATCACTATCGGTCATTGCTGACAAAGCTGAAATCACTCTGAAATCACTTTCTAGTTACCCCTGGCTGTGGGTAACACTAGGGCATGCCGACGAGGCAAAGGAAGAACAAACAGATTCAAAGTAGAGCAAAATCAAGAGGAGGAAGCACTGAGACGGTTTGATCAAAATTTCAGGCACGCCTTCAGACTGGGACAACCGTGTGACCAGAGAAACTCGCCAGCATTCAGCCCAAATACATGGCAGATTAATTGAAAGTTACCAGCCGAATGATGACGGAGGAGTAGACCATCAGGACGGGCCGCCTACGACGGACGCAAACAATTTCTGTCCTTTGGAGGACCCATAAACATCTCAATTGTAATACCCCAAACGTTTTCATATGCTTTCCTCGAGGATCAATAAAATAGTTACGAAATGGGGCAGCCAGGCCACAGTTTATCAGGTAGGACAGGTGAGCCGTCAGAAATGAAGAAACCACTCTATGAGGAACCACTCTTTGAGCAACCACCACACCCTTTACGCAACCGAGCAGCGGGGCATTCCGACCAGTAGGTGAAGCGCCTAGGACATTTCGAGAGGCATAAGAATAA
This sequence comes from Sphaerodactylus townsendi, assembly GCF_021028975.2. Classification (NCBI taxonomy): domain Eukaryota; kingdom Metazoa; phylum Chordata; class Lepidosauria; order Squamata; family Sphaerodactylidae; genus Sphaerodactylus; species Sphaerodactylus townsendi. The sequence continues at coordinate 8,284,706 of NC_059438.1, forward strand.
ACTAATTGCAGAGCGCTGTCCTCCCTGATCATAACCATTATTGTACATTGAAAAACCTTAACCTGCCTTTAACAGCCGTGAAGTTTAACGAGGTCAGTTAATTATCTAGAATCTGACTAGCTGTTATATTTGTATTTAGATTATATTGCCGTGCCATTCTAACTTGTATATATATATTTTAAAAAGTTATTTTCATTACTCCAGTGGGAGAATGTAAACTATTTTTCCAAAACATTTTGTTACTGTTTGTAAAATTATAAAATTATTTTGGTTACTTATAAGTAAATTGCTACTCCAGTGGGAGAACTAATTTTTGAAGTCATTATTGTAGCCTGGTTGGTACAAGTTTTCCTCATTCTTACTTTGTGACTACAGCAAAGAGCAGAAGGTAAACCTTCTTAGGCAAGTTACACATGTTTAGGATCACTAAACACGGATAACAGGAGCTTTATTTTCCAAGATATCCTGAATACTCACACTTGCTTTGTAAATGTAAAAGCCCTTGGCAACCCCCAAAACGGCATATTATGAACCAGTGTGGTGTAGTGCATCGGGCAAGAATCTAGAAGCCCTGGGTTCGAAATGCCACCCTGACGTGAAGTTCAACAGGGGATCTTGGGGTAGTCACACCTTCTCAGCCAAGCCTATCTCACATGACTGTCACAAAGATAAAATCAGAACATCCTCCTTGGAGGAAGAGAGTGGATAAATAATCCAGTAGTAAGATATTAGTAGTCCATGCAAGATACAAGTCAACCCAGCTTTATAGTGCTGGAGTCTGTATTTTCATCTCTGCAGCCATCCCACAACTTTGCAGGAGGGAGTAGATGCCAAAATATCCCTTTCACCCAGAAGCCCAGAGCTGACCTTCCTCCCAGCCTTGCCTTCGGGCAGTTAGTGGCCTTGCACTTCTGTTTGCATCTGATCTACGCATAAGGTGCTAGGAAGACAGCAAAGAAGGCCTTTACCAACGGGTGAGCCACCCATGGCTGATCAATCACAGCAGCAGCCAGAGCACCACAAAGTTCTTGGCGTGGCACAAACTGTGCAGAGGTGAAGGATGGATTGGAACTTTAAAACAACTTGCAAGCAGGCTGAGCAAACTGGTCACTGTGGTCCTGACAGCACTGTGGAGTCCACTGGGTCGTGGCAGTGAAGATAAAAGGTGTAGGCTCCTGGCTGCCAGTGCCCCTGGGTTGGTGTTGCCAACCTCCAGGTGGTGACTGGAGATCTCCTGGGATTACAACATCTCCAGACAATAGAGGTCGGTTCACCTGGAGAAAATGGCTACTTTGGAGGGTGAACTCTATGGTGTTACACCACATTGAAGTCCTTCCCTTCCCAAAATCCTGCTTTCCTCAGCTTCTACCCCTAAAACATCCAGGAATCACCAACCTGGGGCTGGCAACCTTACCCTGGAAAGGCCCATCATTTATTTATTTATTTCAAATGTATATCCCCGCCCTGTCGTGAACTTTCCACAATGTTAGAAGGCCCGTCTCCCCTTGGACACAGTGGCGAAAGAGAGAAAGTGAAACAAACCTCCACCCACTTTTTCTAGATGCAGAAGGGGAACTTCCTTAGCGGATGTCCTGTCTTCGCTTTCCTCTTGCTTCTTCATCTGGTGCATGGCTGAGAATCATTGCTGACGAATCCTCCCTTCTAGACTCAATATTAAAGGGAAATGAGGCTCTCCCCTCTCCCTGCGTACAAATAGGGTGTTTCCCCAGTAGTATTTTTCTCAGCATGGGTGTCAGAAAAATCTGGTTCTTCCACCTCTTGACTCATAATAGCTGCTGCCTCTGCAAAGGCCACATGATAACAACACAGCCCGATCCTATGTTTACTCAGAGGTAATTACCAGACAAATGTGCAAATAGTTCATGGCCTTCTATCTTATCAGTCTATCTATCCTGAATGCCAAATGCCCATGTCATGACCTGGTCTATCCTGAATGCCAAATGACCATGTTGTGACCCTCTCTGGGGCACAGACTACTCAAATGATGAACTGAAGGAAGAGCAGGGCATCCAGGAGATGACCAGCAGTGTCAGGCTGGACACTAAAGGTTACTAAATGCAAGTTGTGAAAGTCCTGTAGATGTCGGGGGGGGGGGGAAGGGGAGGGTTTGGGGGCGGGGTTGACAATTACCAGGTAGATGCTGGAATTACAATCGGTCTCCAGGTTATGAAGACCAGTTCCTCTGTAGAAAATAGCTGCTTTAGAAGTATTATATCTCAGTAACGCGCCTCCCCATGCTCCCTAGGCTCCATTCACCAAATATTGGTATTTCCCAACCCAAAGCTGGCAATCACTTTGGGGAGGGGAGGAAATTGCCAGGTCCTCCCCGGTCACTGTTGAGGATGGACAGATAGAATTGCCAGTTCCAGGTTGAGAAACTCCAAAAGATCGGGGGTGGGGGGAGCCTGGGCAGGTCAGGGACCTCAGTGGCATACAACGCCAGGAAGTCCACTAAGTTCATTTTCTCCAGGAGACCTGATCTCTGTAGTCTGGAAATGAGCTGTGATTCCAGGGGTTTCCAGATCCCTCCTAGAGGTTGGTGTTCCTAAGCAAGGGTTGTCCGTGTGGTATAATACCATAGAGACCACTTTCCAAAGCAGCCATTTTCTCCAGGGGGAAACTGATATTGGGAGTCTGAACATCAGCTGTAATCCCAGGACAGTCTCCAGGCCCCTCCAGCAAAAAGACGATCCGCTTGACCCCAAACATCAGCCAAAAGACCACCACTTGCCAGCAGCCACCTTCTTTCACCCAGACCAGACTCTGCAGCAGCCATTTAGTCCCAGGTAGGGGAAAGCCCTGAGCTTCTGTCAACATGGTGGCAATGCCTCTGAACACCATGGATAAGGAGATAAGATCTTTAGAGGTCTTCTAGAGCACGAATAGCACAGCTTTATTGTGCAGGCTTTAAGAAGGTATGTTGCTTCATAGGTTGAAAGATGGATTTTCCAAGCCAGTGTGCAGAAGAAGAAGTAGCTGGGTGAGGCAACTACATCAGCAGACAATATTCCCATCACCTAGGCGGCTTTCAGTTCCTACAGAATGTCTTGAGTAACATAAGACGTATTTTGCTGATAACGTTAGACAGACTGCCTTTCCCTTCAACTGGGAATATGGTCACCACTTTCTGATTTTATGATGAGGAAGCTGCTCGGGGGTTCTGAGCTGGGAAGGATTTAGAAAGATGCGTGGAAAGAGCAAGACAGCCACATTTTTGCTCCCTGGACCTCCAGATGCTTGTACTGTAGCTGGAAGAGTCCTAATTTAGCTGGAGCCTTCAGCTGCCTAGCATTTAGTCCAGTGGTTCTCACTCTGCAGCTTGTGGAAAGCCAAATTCGCAGTGTCCATCCACCAAAACAGCAACTCTCATGTCCATTCCTGGCACGACGGCAGCAACCTAAGCTGCGGCTGTTTTAAGGTGGGACCAACCTATCACACAGGTCTTGCCCACTCTCCCCAAACACGGGGTTGGGCCACATTGGGGAACTGGGCTCAGAAGAGCCACAGGGGGTTCTGAGCCACTGAGCATCATTATTTAGCATAATGGGGAAACCAGCCCTGGGTGCCCTCTGGTACAATTTACCAGAATGATTTGAATGGAACTTTGGTGATGCATTAACTATCTCCTAGAAATGCCCAGTGCTTTGCATGAAACCCTGCTGAATTTCTCAGACCCATCCCTGACATTTGTCAAAGACATCCACAGGAAACAGACATGCACCGCTGGCTTCTCTGTCTCTGTTTCTCTCTGTCTCTCTGTCTCTCTCTCTCTCTCTCTCACACACACACACACACACACACACACACACACACACACACACACACACATGCACACACGCTGCATGCCAGGTTGAACTGGATTTTGTTGTTTTGTTGCTCAGGCATGATTTTGGTTTTTGGTGCCATCTCGTGGTTACTGTTTGTATATTTTCCCCCTCTCCTGTACTTGATACTTGGTTGCCTGCTCCGGCTTGAGAAATACCAGGAGATTTTGGGAGTGGAGCTTTTAGATAATTTTTGAAAATGTGATTGATCAATCAGCAGCTATTGGTAGATAATTAAACAGATCCACCATGTTTAGAGGCCATGTGTGTACCAGATGGTACAGACAGCCAACAGAGGAGAGCTATGACATGTCCTTCTCATAAGAATCTGGCTGAGCACTATTGGAAATGGAATCCTGGACTAGATGGACTTTGGGCTGACCCAATAAGAACTCTCATGATCTCATCATGTGATGAATGATTTCATAGGCACTATCCAATAGGTACTTAGAACGCTTACATGATCATATTCCATGCACTACTGAGAAGGTAAAGGACATGCTAGCTGAGGTTATCCTGTATTTTCCCAGGATCAACACATTGTTGTTTTAGTGATGGGGAAAATAAGGTAACTTTGCCTCAGAAAAGCTGCCTTGAATGAAGTCTGCTGTATTCTGCACAATGCATATCAAAGACAAGTACTTCATTTCATTATAAACTGATAATACCTGAAAGGGTTCTTGTTGACCCAGTGTCCTGTGCTCAAAAAACAACAGGAAACTATGTCAGTGGAAAGGAGTACATTTTCACTCCACCACCAACCATGCAGAGCAGAAGTCAGTCTTTCCTGACAGTAGGTGCCAGAGTACCTAGAAACTACCATGCAATCCTCAGGCCCTGTGGAATTTCCCATTCTTATTACTACAATACAAGATTTGCACACTAAGGAAGCCCTGTTCTATCATTCTGCCTGAAGGAAGCAAAAATATGCTTTGAATTAGTCTGTCTCTCGTCTGATGAATCCCGGATGCATAGGAAAGAGCACTTGTCGAACACAGAACAGCTACTGCCCAGCCATAATAGAGATCAGCTGATAAACACCCCCTGTCCTGCAAGTGCTCAAGATTCAACAGAGGCTGGATGAACTTATGCTGGGAGTGCTTTGATTGTGTGTCCTTCATAGCAGGGGGTTGGACTTGATGGCCCTTGTGGTCTCTTCCAACTCTATGATTCTATGAAGGATCAGGAGTCACATCAGCTGTCTTCTTTGACCTACTGCAAGAGTTCCTCTTTGAATAGCAAAACTGTCACACTCCAGAGTAAATCAGGATGTACCAGTATACCCTCTGGGCCCTGACATTTGTGGATGGCTTGGAGTCGAGACAGTGGGCCGGTTTCTTTGAACAGGCATCTGATCTCAAAAGCTCCTTTCATCCTCGGCATGCTTGGCCCAGGGTCATCCCATCTCCCATGATGCTGCAGTTACTGAGATGGACGCGAGGTCCCTCCTGAGCCGCTTTCCTGTGAGCGGCATCTCAAGGCGCAGCACCAGAGGCAGATGAAGAGTCCTGCGAGCAAAGACAACCTCAAATGAATCAAGACTTTCACAAATGGAAATCAGCTGAGAGGCGATTTGGCGCTCAATGGCACACACGGTTGACAAACCTTGAAGTGCGTTGAGGATAGTGAACAGGAAGAGCTGTGGGATGGAGAAGACCCCAAACGAGACGAATGCCAGTGCCCAGGTTGTGCCCAGGAGGCATGTCAATCCAAGAACTGTCACCAGATCCCTGCAGGAATGCTCTTTCTGCTGACAAGACTTGGCTCCAAGCTGCCTCAGCTGCCAAACCACAAGCATCAAGACGATCATATTGAAAAGCACGGCGCCACTGACGTAAATCAAGTTGAAGTAATGTGCTTTGATGGATGTGATCCAACACCTGGGAAAGGAAACGCAGAAGATTTGAGGCACTTGAGAAGTATTTTTTTTTCATTTTCTTCCCCACAGAAAGAGGCAATAAAATGATGATTGTGGGTACTATCACTTTCTGTAGTATGAATGCATTTTGTCTGACTGCAGCCAAGCAAGCGAATTAAGAACATAAGAACAAGCCAGCTGGATCAGACCAGAGTCCATCTAGTCCAGCTCTCTGCTACTCGCAGTGGCCCACCAGGTGCCTTTGGGAGCTCACATGCAGGAGGTGAAAGCAAGGGCCTTCTGCAGCTGTTGCTCCCGAGCACCTGGTCTGTTAAGGCATTTGCAATCTCAGAATTCTAGTTTTCTACAGGATTAAGTCAGCAGGCTCTGGGAGGGCTTGAAGCATATAATGGTGGTGGAGAATGTTGTCATGTCCCAACTAATTCTTGGTGGCTTTGTAGAGTTTCCAAGATCAGAGATGAACAGAGGTGGTTTGCTAATGCCACCCTAGTGGTCTCCTGTCAAAGTAATAACTAAGGCTTCCTAGGTCTGATGAGATCCAGGTCAGGGCGCAAACTTTTGCAACATGCACAGCATTCAGAAATTTAGATGGTTGGGTACTGCCACAGTCAAAACGAGGAAAGTTTTACAGTTAATTTTTCTAACCCTTCTGCATAAGAACATAAGAACATAAGAGCAAGCCAGCTGGATCAGACCAGAGTCCATCTAGTCCAGCTCTCTGCTACTCGCAGTGGCCCACCAGGTGCCTTTGGGAGCTCACATGCAGGATGTGAAAGCAATGGCCTTCTGCAGCTGTTGCTCCCGAGCACCTGGACTGTTAAGGCATTTGCAATCTGAGATCAAGGAGGGTCAAGATTGGTAGCCATAGATTGACTTCTCCTCCATAAATCTGTCCAAGCCCCTTTTAAAGCTATCCAGGTTAGTGGCCATCACCACCTCCTGTGGCAGCATATTCCAAACACCAATCACACGTGTTTCCTTTTATTAGTCCTAATTCTTCCCCCCAGCATTTTCAATGAATGCCCCCTGGTTCTAGTATTGTGAGAAAGAGAGAAAAATTTCTCTCTGTCAACATTTTCTACCCCATGCATAATTTTATAGACTTCAATCATATCCCCCCTCAGCCGTCTCCTCTCCAAACTAAAGAGTCCCAAATGCTGCAGCCTCTCCTCATAGGGAAGGTGCAGTTACCAACTGCCCCAAATGTCCATGAAGCATCCTCATTCTCCTTAAAGGGAAGGGCATGTATTTCCTTCTATATGAGCCACAAATATATATTCCAGTGTATATTCTAGTAATACATCCCAGTACTTCCTAAACCAAAAAATGCCGCTGAAAGTTTGAAATCTTTTCCTAACTCACATAGTTCTGTTGCTGTATGAATGGCTGGTTTGGACCTGGTGGATTCCGTAAACCTCTTTATTGATGAGGAAGATGACCATGACCATTAAGCAAGGGAGCCCTGTGGAATCAGAAAATGGGCCATGGTGAAGATTTGCGCAATAAAGACAACAATGTATGTAGGTTTAGGCACACTCACTGTACTAAAGAACACCAAGGTCTCACAGCACCTACCTATTTATATTTATTTATTTGATTTACTATACCGCCCTACCTACAGCACCTACTTGAATTCTCCACCAATTTGCACAGTACAGTTCACACATGGGCCAGCATTTGGCTCTAAAAGGCCCACATGTCTAGCACTGTAGCAATTACTATTCTTCTTTAAAAGCCCATAAAAAGCCCTCCAGTCATGTAGGTAGGAAAATGGCAGCAGTAAAGGGCAGCTGAAAGGAAAATGGTACAGTCTGGGATACTACCTTCAAAAATGTGTAGCTTTCCAGCTAGATAGCATGAGAACCTGTTTGAACTGTGCTCACTCCAAAAGATCATAACAAAGCAGTGTTGGGAAAGAGCACAGTGAAAGGAACACAATTAGAGAACGACATCCCATAATAATACAACACACACCCCCCTCCAGTTTGGACACCAAAAAGGAGAAAGTTTCAGGTGGGTAGCAGGGTTGGTCTGCAGTGGAAGAACAAGATTCCAGTCCAGTAGCACCTTGAAGACCAGCTAGATTTTCAGGATTATAAACTTTCAAGAGACAAATGAAGGCAATGAAGATCTCCGGGCCTTTATATTTGCTCAGAAGGTGGGAAGGGCACTGCAAAGGACTCAGGATGCAAAGGTACAGTGCAAGATGTAATCCGCTTGATTAGAGCCGGGGAGAATACTGAGGGGCAGAAAATTAGCACCTGCAGTGAGATAAGAATCCTATGCCCCTGTTCAGCCCTGGAGTGTCTCACTGGCCGAATACCCACTGCCAGCTGTTACCTACCCTCGCCCCCATCTGGCATGAAAAATTAAGCCAGAAGTGTTCTCGCTTTCCCCATGGAAAGCGAGAAGCATACGTGGGGCAAGAGGAAGTGCATCAGGACAAGAAATCTTGCCTGACATGCCTCATCTTTCCACCGGCGGCAAAGAGGAAGCAAGTCAGGACAAGATTGTTTTACCTGAGGCGCCTCCGGTTCCACCGCGTGGCCCAGCGCCAGTGGATAACCAGCCATTGAAAGTACTGAAGTTCAGCAGCCTTGTTTTATCACCTCTGGTGATGTGGGGAACGTCCAGGATCCCCGCGTCTGATCAAGAGGTGACCCCGCGGCTTATGGTGAGTGGGGAGCGGCCCAATCTCTCCTTCAAGCTTCTCTGTACAAGCAGCCCGAGATTGGCTTTCTCAGCAGACTGTTTACGAGCTCATTTTCCCCCCACAAATTCTGTAGCTTTTCCAAGGGAAGATATTTATCGCTTTCACAAACCCAACATCTGGCCACGTAATGCTGCAGAACAGCTCCCGTCATCAGAGCAAAATTGCCCCGCTAGAAAAGGCCCATTCCTTAGTGGAATTTCTTCAGCAGGAGTCGCCATACCCAATCCTTACCCCAGCCAGCAGCACACAGCTTGAGGAGGTAATGTCTTATGTACACATTGTAGACTCGGATCACAAGCATGTAGAGGTGGAAACCTTCCAGGGCCATCCAGGTCAAGCCGCAAAGCAACGAGTAATGGAGGAAGGCTGCTGCAACCTGGCATGGCTGTGAAGAAGTGACCGATGCCAGCGGCCCGCTGACCAAGAATGACGTTTTAAGGAAAAATAGAGCCACCAGTAGGTTCACGTGTATCTTTGTGGTGGGGTTGTGTTGCTTTTTCCTGTAAAAAAATGAGAAAATGTTCCTGTTCGCTTTGCAGACACAAGAGAATGCGAGAAGAAAAAGACAGCACAAGCTACATCTACCCCACACCGAGATCCTCTGCTGGGTTTGCTCCCACTAGGATTGATTGTGTAGAAAACTGGAAATTCAGTTGCGTCCCAAGCTCATGGCTGTGAATCACAGAGTGGCAAGAAATCCTAGCGTGCTTCAAGATCCTGATGCGCATTTTTTAAACCAAGTGACTAGCATTCTTGCTGCAATTAAAACATTGTAGAATATACAGAGCATATACAGAGCAGGAACTGATTGAGAGCACTGGTTGATTGATAGAGACATCTGGAAAGGACAGTGTTTGTGTGTGGGGGGATGGGAGCCACCACAAATATTTAATAAAATGTCATTGCAACTGAATACTCATGAAGCTGCCTTAAACCGAATCAGATCACTAGTTCACCAAGGTCAGTACTGTCTATTCAGACTGGCAGTAGCATACCAGGGCCTCATCAGGGCAGGAGCAGCAGTGGCGTAGGAGGTTAAGAGCTCGTGTATCTAATCTGGAGGAACCAGGTTTGATTCCCAGCTCTGCCACCTGAGCTGTGGAGGCTTATCTGGGGAATTCAGATTAGCCTGTACACTCCCACACATGCCAGCTGGGTGACCTTGGGCTAATCACAGCTCCTCGGAGCTCTCTCGGCCCCACCCACCTCACAGGGTGTTTGTTGTGAGGGGGGAAGGGCAAGGAGATTGTAAGCCCCTTTGAGTCTCCTGCAGGAGAGAAAGGGGGGGGGGTATAAATCCAAAACTCTTCTTCTTCATAAGGTGATTCCCCTCTGGCGCATGGTGGGACAGGAAGCACGTTGGGAGCAAGAAATGTTGTCCCGAAGTGCTTCCCATTTGTGGTGCACTGAGAGAGGAAGCACGGTGGGGCAAAAAATCTTCAACCCAGAGGCTCCCTGACTTGAATGCTGCCTGAAGCAAAGATGTATTTACCTGGAGCAAAGGTACAGACAGGCAGTGAGCAGACAGGCAGCAGCTGACACACTGCAGCCAATGGAAGTTATGTAAGTTAAAGCATCCAACAGACCTTCATCCAAGGGAGGTGGAGAGATTTGCTACATAAGATGAGAAGGAAGGGTAGGCATAGAAAAACAAAAGATGTAAAACTTGTCACAGCTACATACTTTTTGCATAGCAGATCTCTCAACTCCTGTCGAAAAAGCCCAGAGATTCTTCTCCATGAACCTTTTCTCTCCTTATTTTAAATAGTATGTGCAACCAAACCTAGCCCGGCCATCTTAGCACACATCTACATTACAAATTTAAAGTGGTTCAAGTGTAATTAAGACTTCTCAAAGAATCTTGGGGTTGTATTTCTGGGCTGTTTTGCCTTTGCTTCCAAACTGGAATGCTTTTTTGGGGTGACTTTGCACATTATTATCTTTGAATCATCCCCTTTTCAGACTTTGATCTTTCATGAAAGAATCCAGGCTGAGTGCATTTGGGTGTCAACTGGATGGGAAAGTCCATGTTTTTGAAGGTCTTACCCACAAGCGAACCAATTTCCTTCCACCACCAATTTTCCCCAACTGGATCACCAGTGGGCTTCTTGAGGGCTTTTTGAAGTAATTATAATTTAAATTGTAACCACAGCACAATAATGTTTAATGGTGTATTGGCACAATCTACTAGTTCCCCAAATTCTTAGATTTCATGTATTTTTTTTAAAAAAATTCCCTAACCCTTTCCATTGCTGAGATATAAGGGTAAAGGTGCAGGCAATTTTTGTCCACAATACCTGGAAAGGAATGGGAAGGAGAAGCTGCAGGATGGCTGGAGTGGGGTAGGAATTCACTGTTCAGCCATTAATATGGACTCTCTGTAGCTGTTGCAAATGCTTTTTTCAACAGAAATGAAAGCAAAATGCATTTGCAACAGCAATGAAAGCAACATGAACAATCATCAGGCCTATGTGGATGTAGCCCTATAGGAGGATGTAAAGATTTGCCCCACCCGCTCATTTTCACTCTTAACACAAATTCTGCCACTGATTTTGTGGCTTTATATCAGTTCATACCTCCATACAAAACAAACAACCAAAGCCTGCACATGGAAGAGTGGCATGTCAAGAAATCCTCTTCTTGAATACTGTTCTTCAATGTGCAGGGAATGATTTTTGAACAGAAAAGCATCCCATCACGTGAACTTGTCCACACAATCTGCAGTGGGGCAGTCCAGACAAAGGCCTACCCTCGTCCTGAGAATCAGGCCCAGAAGAGAACCCAGAAGCCAACATCCTTACCAAGAGAACAGCAAAATAGGTAAGATGGTAGCATTGGCATATGACAATGCCTTCTTGGAAGATAGTATTGCAATCAGCGGGGCTCCATGTTCCCAGGGTACCCTCTTCTGCCCAACAGAAGAATCACAATCAGAAAACAGCAAAAGCAAACAAACAAACTGTCTTCTGTAAAACCAAAGCAACACCATGCAAACAAAGGTCAATGCCTACAATCCCTGAAACTACATCCATTCTGGATTTGTACAGACCTAATGGCACTCCCTGTTTCATTTGTTTTTCATTGTGCCTTCAGCAGGAATTTGTCTTTTTGTTGTATGCTTTACAACCTCTTGTATAATGCTTGGGAACTTAGGCCCCTCCCGCACATGCAGAATAATACATTTTCAATCCACTTTCAATGCACTTTGCAACTGGATTTTACTGTGCAGAACAGCAAAATCCACTTGCAAACAATTGTGTAAGTAAATTGAAAGTGTGTTATTCTGCATGTGCCAAAGGGACCTTAGAGCATGCATCCCATGCATACAGTTTTCAAGATTGGAGTAGGGGGATCATCTCAACATTTCTCCACTTGTTTAAAAATTTAAAACTCCCATTTCAATTGTTAGGGGTCACAAAATCCAAAAACTTGAACTCATATCACATACATCTACATTTTACCAAAATTTTTTAAAAAAGATAAAAGGAGTGTCATTGGGAGAGCACATATTACCTCTTCCTTCCATCCAAAAGACACAGGTCATGTTGTAATTACTGACCTACAACAGAACAAAGGAAAACACAGTAGTGCTGTTTTTTCTTCTATGGCCAAATTCCATACAATTCCGTTATATGCCTGCGAGGCAAAAGGTGTGTTGCTATTGGACAATGAATAATGGCATCCCTTCAGTCTTTGGCACACTGAATTCTCTCACATGTTGCAGCTCAAAGACAGGATTGCTCAGTCATGCCTATACTGTGAACGACAATGTTATTTATTTGTGTGTCTTATTGATACCCCATTGTTTTCCCCACTGGGCCCCCAAAGTGATTTACAACATTCTCCCCTTCTCCATTTTATCCTCACAAAACAATAAGAGGTAGGTTGGGCTGGGAGAGAGCGGCTGGCCCAAGTTCACTCGGAGGGATTTTGCATGGCTATAATGCTCCCTGTGGTTCTCATGGTTGTGAACACAGTGGCAATGAAGCAACTTCAGGGTGATTTCCCTCATACTTTCCTTGCCTCAGCCACGTGCAACCGCATTTTCTTCCTCTTCCCACAACTGGAGGACTTCTTTGAGGGGTTTTTGTTGCTGTTGTTGTTTTAAAAAGGCAATTGACATATTGCTACTGCAGATAAAACTATAGCAACATCTCTTGCTTTAAAACAACCCCCTCACCCCCCCCCCCCAGTGGCATTGAGGGGGAGGACTGAAAATTGGAGGGAACCTGAGTAAGAAAAATCTCACTAATGTTGGCATGTGGAAGCAGCCTACATTTTATGGCAAGCCGCATTTGAACTCAGGTCTCCCTGCCTCTTGTTCACCATTACTGTGCCACCCTATGATAAGAACAAGGCTTTTCCCTCGCAGTGTGGCTTTCTCCTCAAGGCAAAACTATTGTTTTCTCTGAATGTATTTTGCAAAGTTTACAAGATTTTTTTAAAAACTCTTCATTCACACCTTCCCCTTCAAAATAACTTATGGATTGAGGTACTGAGCAATATATTGCCAATGAAATCTGACTAAGGCATGCATTGATCGAGCACACAGACAAAAGGCTGACGGTGAAAGGGCACAAAATTGCTTTGTTACCAGGCGTGCCTTACAAACCTCCTCCTAGACTTTTCATACTCACTGGCCTGAGGTTGTGCCAAAACCGGATCTCCACTGGTTGGCTGAGATTGGTGATTTTGACATCCCCAAGGGTGGCCCCTAAAATGTCGTTGTTTAGAAGGGAGCTGTTCTTTTCATCCTACAGGGCAAAGATCAGAGAAAAAATTGACCACAATTCCCTACAAAACATGTATCTGTGGTTCTGCTGAGACTGAAGGTTTTAGTCCTGTGTTGGCAATGATGCTCATTATAAGGCATTTCTACAGCCTTATAAGGCATTATAAGGCATTTCTACATTTCTCCTGGGTACCTTTTTTAAAAAGGAAGCATAATTGTCCCATCAGTATTTACTAGACAGGGAGCTAAATAACTTTAATGCTCAAAACTGGTTTGATCTGCCAAACTGGTGACAGAAATCCACTCATTAATACATGGGGGAAGTAAAACATGGTTTTAAAGAAGAGTGTCTTTTGTTATTAAGCTGCCTTTATTTCCTTATGTTCCATTTTTACTGAACTATTCATTGTGTGCAACATGCAGGACATGACTGCATTGTTTTGATAACTCTGTGCTTTGCCTTGAATCACAACAAGAAAAGGGGCCAATAAATGGAGCAAGAAAGTAAGCAAATAAATAAATAAATAACAATCTGAATAAAAAAGGTGATAGCCATGAAAATATCAAGAACAAAGAGACTGCATCTAACCCTAGAGGAATAAAATGGCAATTAAACAACTGGTGCTGATTTTCATTTGAGAGCGGATTAGAGCCAAACTAATTTTTTGACTAACGGTAAGAGAGGAGGAAATTCCCTTCTCCTGAAGACCCCCATTCTGCCCCTCACGACATTCCTTAGGGTCCCCTGCCTCTAGTCTTGCCAACTTCCAAGAGACCTGGAGATCTTCCAGAATTTGGACTGATCTCCAAATTGCAGAGATCAGTTCCTGTGGAGAAAATGGCCATTTTGGAGGATTCTGTAGCATTTCACCCCACTAAGATCTCCCATTCGTCAAGCTAACCCCCACCCCTCAGACTCCACCTTTAAATTGTGAGGAATTTCCCAATCTGGGGCAGGCAACTGTCACTATCCCCTAGGAAGGGGGGAATGCTGGGTTCCACTGACAGAACAGCCAGTGGAAAATTTAGCCTGGGTACAACTTGTGGGGCCAGAAGAGAGTCTCTGGTCCAACACAGCTGAGTTAGTTTTTAAGAAAAACCAACAGTTAAAATGAAACGGCAAAAGACATCTGACATTATACACAAACAGATAGTTTTTACTTTGGCAGAATTTAGATAAAGATTACAGTATGTAAACTCTCCCGAGGGAGAGAGCTCTCAATTCAAAGACATGGAATTTAGAACGTTACAGAATACAGATAAGTTACAAAAGGTGACCTTCCCCAACCCCCGAGGGAAAGGCACAAACTTTAGAACCAGGAGGTGACCTTCTCCCGAAGGATAGGCACCGTGGTGCTCTCAAGCGAGAGCCCCGCCCCCTTTCGGGTGGCTCTCAAGTGAGAGTCACGCTCAGTATAGGAAGACCTGAGTTTTTGTAGATGCAAAGACGTCACACAGTCCATCCCTTTACTCTACGTATTATCATCCATACCCCTTAAGAATCTCATTGGTCAGATCTGTCTTCTGGTCACAATAAGACAAACCCCTTACGTATTACATTCCATTCTGTAATTCAAACTGCACGCTGTGAGCTTATGGCCATCCTTGCCCATATGCATATACAAAGGACTACCATAAAAGCTAGCTCACTGTCTTCAAGAAAAACCTGTTATTCTTGGTTGGCTCTCAGAGAAAGCCAATGTCCTCAGGCCATGCAGCTAGGCTATGCCTTGGCTATGCAAGCTTGACATTCTTCTGGATCATAAAACGTCTCCCAACAGTTTGAAATGTTAAAACACAATTCTAATACAATGATTCTAACAACAATAGAATTATAGTGAAATACAAATACATGTGGATATGAATCACTCTCATTATTTCTATGTTCATTTAACTATATAGAATACTTTTCCCTTATTTAATTAATCACAATGATTTAGCTAGTTGTAACACAATGTCATAAAATGCACCTTTCTACTGTCACGTAGACAAGATCCCAAAGATGTTATCTTTAGCCTGCTTGCATAGGTAACATGGCTTTTGACCTTTGCAAACATGCAGGCTTCAGCTGGTCACTATACAGAGACACTCCATTTTGATTCTTAAATCCTTGTTTCATTTGAATTAATCCTCCTTGATTAAATACACAAATTTATACACATTCTGATCCATCTCCACAAACTCATATAATGGAGAGCGGGCCGTCGTGCCAGCATAACACTCTCCTCCATACACTCAGCTTCTGCAGCCAGGGTCCCATCAACCAGCCCAAGGCATGCCTCACCTGAAAGAGGCAGGAAGCTTTCAGGTAAACGCAGGTCAATCTCATCTCATTTGCAGGCAAGGCCCGGGCCCTCTCTGTCAGCGCAGTCGGGAAGCTCATGGAGTGCCGCGTTTGGTTCTTTATTGACGTGGTGACCTGTTGGTGTTCTGTTCTTATCAACCAGTGGCAATGATTTTGTGTTAACATATAACAAATGTTAATAAAACATGGAGGTAAATAAAACAGGCCCACCTTTGTTTGGGGTCCCCACCCTACATAATAGTCAGGTCTGAGTTGCAGGACCTCCTCAATTCCCAAATGTGGTGTGCCCCATTTCGATCAGGACCATAATGTCATGCAGAAGGAACTGGAGCCTTCCCTCTTGTGCCAATTTTCCAACTTGAGAACCAGTGGAAATGTGGGTTTTCCCCAACAGGATAAATAACCCCCATCCTGGTTAGAATAATGGCACAGGATGGGGTATCCGAAACCCCTTTTTCCTGTGTCCCACAGTCCCAATCTGAATCAGGCATCTGGACACTGTGGAGAACCAACAGTTCATGTCAGGCTGTTATGCAGGGTAAGTTGGCCACCAGGTTCACCATCTTAGGGAGAACCAGCCCATTGGGGAAGCGCCGGAGTCAGCTTGAGACTCCTTAAATTTCCTCCGTTCTCCAGAAGGACAAAAACAGGACATTTATACTCAGTAGCACAGATTACACAGCAAGGCATATAATTAGGAAATACTGACCTTTAACAGGTCACTGCTGATATTCAGCCCCCTGAAATCTTTGGGCTTTATTCTGAATATTAATGTTTGTACATCTTCATGAGCCACAATGAGATTCTCCTGTGACATATTGGCTTCCTGCAACGTCTTCTCCAGATTTTGTTTGGCTCTGTAAAGAAGCACGTGTGACAGAGGACTGAGGCGGAGGCACGCACATACACACGGGTGAACACAGAAGGGAAAGACTCCTTGTTCTTAAGGCAACAATTGGGGTGTTTGAAAATAACGGAGATGGATTGGAGGACTGAGCAGATGCCACACCTACAAATACTCAACAAGTTTTGATGGGAGAGGCAACATCCAATCCTGTGGTCAGCTTTGAAAAATATCTCCTTTAGCCAACTCTATAATGCTTGGAAAGCAACCTTGGCAGCAAGGAAAGAGTAAGTTCAACGTGAGATGGACTGACTGTATAAAGGAAGCCCCGGGCCTCCGTCTGCAAGACTTGAACAAGGCTGTTAACGATAGGATGGTTTCCAAGACATGGATTCATCGGTCACCATAAATCAAGTGATTTGATAGCATTTGACCCACACCCACAAATTCAGCTCTGATATTCCAGCCTTCCCCACATGTGCAAGCCACTTTGGGTCCCCCTGGGTAGAAAAGTGTATCTAAATGAAGTAAAATAAAAATTAATACAAATGCTGCTTTCCAAAATCCTTTTACTCATCTCTACAGCAATAAGGAAGCATATATTGATCTAACATACAACAGTATATTAACATAAGATGGGAGGGGGAAAGTATAGTAACCAGCTCTATGAATTTCGGGGGCCTCCTCTCTTCCCATTTATAACAAGTGCCAGTTCTTTCCAAAAATCCAGGCCCGTTCCGCACACACAAAATAATGCATTTTCAAACCACTTTCACAACTGTTTGCAAGTGGATTTTGCCATTCCGTGCAGCTTCAAAGAGCACTGAAAGCAGTTTGAAAGTGCATTATTCTGCATGTGCGGAATGAGCCCCAGGTAAAAGTACACACTGGGTGTGATGTATTCCAAACTCCCTTAAAGCCACATCACTGTGATTTTCAAAAGAACTTCTTGTAAGTGATTTTTAATTTCATGTGTCAATTATACATGCAGTGATGAAGCACTTCTGTTTGTCATTTCTCAATCGGCTGCAATGTAAAGTCATAATTTATTTAGCAGATGTCTATGCCACCTCTCCAGAGACCTGCTTAAAAGACACTAGTTAACGGATCAAGTGTTTTGAGTAGGAGGAAAGATTCTCTCTCCCAGCTTTTCTATGAGCCATTTCACAAATCTCTCTCATTTCCTTCCTTAACTGGTTTTTCACTTGAACTCCGCAAGGGCTGGATCCAAGCGAAACTGTCAGTTTCCACTGATTCCTCCTCCCTACTGCAGAAATCCTTCCATCATGTCATTCTTACGAGTCTCCTTTGCCCCAGGAGCATCATCTCATGATATCAGTGGACTGAACTGGAAAAGGAGGGGCAGGGAAGTTCCATTCTGCTAATGGAACATTTAATATGGATTTAACCCCAAATGCTTTCACTTTTCCTCATGGGGAAGGACTCGCTCTAATGATTATTTTGAACAGCAATACAATGGCGTGGCACCTTAATGATTAGACAACTTGTTAGAGCATTTGCTTTCATGGGAAAGGTCTCACTTCCTCAGATGTGCAGAGTGTACATCCATATGACGTATATGTTTTGTTTTACTACACAAACTAACACAGCTACCCTTCTAGAATCATTGCTCATTTTGGTTACCCATTCTGGCATATTTTCAGCTCTTTGATGGAGACAATGTGACCAGACTATAGACAATATCCTACATGGGGCTCCATTGTTGATTTATATAAAGCTAGACTTGAAGTATTGATGTACCCTTTGATTTACCAGGTATGCCTGCATTTTGTATTCTGATATTTGCACCCAAGTACAAAATGGTGCAAAATACCCCAAGAGAAGCTCCTGGAGAAAAGAAGGTCCTGCACTTTCTCACACAAATCAGGGGTCTCCAACCTTTTTGAGCTTGGGGGCATCTTTGGAACTGTGACACAAGGTGGTGGGTGGGACCACAAAATGTCTGCTCAAACCAGCAGCTTACCTCACTAGCTCCTTCCCCTTGGAGACACAGCCTCCGGCCAAGTGTCCTTTGAAGGTCTCCATGGCTTCTTCTATTGCATACTTGCCCAAGACTTCACCATCAGAACTTGAATTTTGCACAACTGCTTCTTTGCTGGGTTTTAATCCTTAGCACAGATGTGGGAAAAACAAGGAATCAGAGTGGGGAAAACCCACAGCCTTCAATCTCCATATTCTCCTGCAGCAGCAGGATATAGTGGTTACGGCAGTGGTGGGATCCAAAAATTTTAATAACAGGTTCCGATGGTGGTGGGATTCAAACAGTGGCACTGCCGCACACACGCACCTCCAGTCCCTATTGGGCAGGGAGGTTGCTTTAGTAACCCCTTCTTGGCACTCAGAAAAAATTAGTAACCATTTCTAAAGAAGTGGTGAGAACTGGTTGGATCCCACCTCTGGGTTAGGGTAAAGGAATAAGTTTTGGAGAACTGGGGCCCTTTCCGCACAAGTGTTTAACCTCATATTGAACCTACTAATGGACCTTTTTTCCTGTGGAGTTCCACATTGTTTCCCATCTGTTTGATGCTATAAATGTTTCCAATCACCTTTTACTTTGTAGTTTTAAGAATTTTTTTTTTACTGCGATGTTGGACAGCACAATGCAATCATACTGGTATAATCTTTCGTTCCCACCAGAAAGCCTGCCTGTTATCTATGACCACCAATCTCCCAGCATATCACCTAGTTTGGTCTTTAGGACTGCAAGCCCATTGCCTTGCTGGGAAACCTGTAGCCCGAATGAGACATCGCTACCTGTTAGCTGGGCAGGGAAAGTCGCGCATGCAAAGAGGCAAATCCATAAACCAGGGTCCATCTCTGCATTTCGTGGAACGTAACACCACTCTGCAAAGGCTCACCAGACAGGAATGGCTGGAACAAGAAACAGACTGGAGCTGATGCTTGGAGAACCGCATTTGTATATTGGAAAAGGCTGCAAGGCAGCAGAACGGGAAAATGCTTTTGCAGGGATTTCTTGGCTGAAACGAAAGCATCGGAATAAAACGGCACCGAGTTCATTCTGCAGACGCATCCGTCTCTAGAGGGCACAATCTGATCCAGTTAAGATCACTGATAACCTTCTGACTGTAAGAAGCAAACTACATGTGTGGGGGCAGGAGGGAGGGGCTGCTTTGAATCATGGGCACAGGAGAAGGGATTTAACCCTTCAACCCCCAGCTAGCCAGCTAATCAAAAAGTTGGACTCCTGTGCCGATCTCAGTGTCAAAACCAAAACTGACCAGGATTGAACAGCAGAACCCCTACTCTGTGTGACGCTCAGAGGCATATCTAGGGAAAATGTAGCCCGGTGCAAAATCTGAGCCCCCCCCCCCCCCCACATGGGCGGCCACCTTCCCCCAACTATGACCAAACAACTTTTTTTGCACCAGGTCTTGAAGTCAGTGTATGGACCTAGGGGGAGGAAGGAGGAGTGTAGGGGGTGATTTTCTGCCTTCCCATGTGACTAAATGGCCACAGCCTGGGGACATTTGACTCCATATGTCCTCCTGGGCAGTACACCCCTGGTGACATTAATCCAAATCAGCTCTGTACCCCAAATATGCCTTTTACAGGCTGGTGGAGATCCCTGATCCTCTTGATTTCTGATTTACCCATTATGAACTACGATGATTAGGTCGAGAACTCCCACCTGTATAACAATGAGATGTGAGCTGTGAGTTCTCTTCAGTTCCCATGCGTGGAGAGCCCAATCTGGATTGTGATCATGGCATGCTTGGAGAAGGGCCTTCCCCCATGGTGTCATTTTCCCAAACTTTTTTTAAAAAATCCCTGTTTGGCCTCATGTAGTTTGGGGGATGGGCTAGACAAGTTTGCTAAATCACAGAATTCCAATCTCAGAACTCCCAGACCACATCTGCCAACACAGACACACACATAACATGAAATCTTTGTAATGTGTGAACTGGTCTTTATGCTCTGAACTAGATGAGGCCACTTGGGCACCACTGCCTTTTCTTCTTAGCAAAAAAAAAAGATGTTCCATTTATGTGCCAGTTTTTACAGTGCTTCATTACACAGGCAATTGTCACGACTCCTCCAATCCAGGAAGTAACAAAAGACAAAGACAGAAAGTACATGATGCCTACTGCAATTTCAAACCAAACCAAAGCAAACCTGTTTGATTTTTAACCAGCTCGTGGCCTTTGAGATACTCATTTTACACTACATGTGAAAATAATTCCAAATAGAGGCAGAAAAAACGTACAAAGTATGTGTGCTTTGAGCTGGCATGCTCAACTAAATAATCTTGGGACTCTCATTCTTCAAAATGTGTGGTTTCTTCAATCTGATTCTCCGTTTAATTTGCGTGACTTCGCTGAGCTCCAAGTGTAATGCTTTTCAAATTCTGAAACACTGCTGAGTTCTTAAATTTGGGATCACAGTACAAAATCCATGTGCTTCAATAATAAAAATGATACATCTGGAGCCTGCTTCTAGCACCAAAAAAAGTAATCTGGGTCAAACCATACCTGCTGATCTCATTAAAACTCATTAATTAAAAATCAAGTGAAACCTCCAAAGGGGCTACAAAATCCCCCACGAGCACATAGTAGTTTTATGTTTCCCCCTTCCATAAGAGTAAAATAATTTGCCCAGAAATGTGAGCAAGGTCAGTATTTATGAATGCTCTCTTTGCCTGTCCTTTCAGCGTTGAGTGTTAAAATATTCAGAAGAGTTTTTTCTTCGCAGTTTAGTTTGCAGAAGTTACAATTTTGATTTGCAACTCAAACAGAGGCCTGCGTGAAAATTGGTGGGGAAGACCACATGAATGAGATCAGTCCTGAGAATTTCATACCAATGGATCAGAGGACAGGTGGTATCCCATCAAAACCAATAGAAATGTTGTTGGAATTTACAAGTGTCTGTCACAACTCAATCATGGAAAGGGTTTACTGTATGTAAACTAGTTACTGAGGTCATAGTTTTATGGCAGTCTACTGATTAAGCTATTGGTCAGTCAGTTTGACATTGCTAATATGCCACTGGTCACGTAGGCAGAAGTTATAAAGTCAAGTCTGTTTCTTTGTTTGAGCAGTGTAGCCACGGTGTGAAAACCATGAGGCAGAAGTACGTGACCAAGTGTAGTGCTCGAATAGAAAGGTGTTGTTATTTTCTCTCTTTGTAACCCTTCCTTAGTTAGTAAAATTCATTTATATAAAAAGCAACTGTGACTTTCTCTCTCTTCTGTTTTACTCTGCTAAATTTATCCAACAAATGTCAACCGAACGTCTCAGAACACAAGTCGTACCACAATTCAAGAATCTTGAACAAATTGTTTAACAAGCATAACAAGCCAAATCTGAACCAAACTAAAATTTCTGTGCATATCTCTAATAAAGATGTGTGCAACCCACCCAGGGACCATGGAACAGAATAGGAGAGAAGCTTGCCTCTCCAATATAAAATATTTAAATATAAAAAATATAACATATATATATAAAGTGTATAAATACAAAAGTATATAAAAGCAGAAGTTTTTAAAATGTGAAAATGTCATTGCCCCAAAGCTGGATTAGTCCACTTACCTCAGAGATATGCTGATTTAATTGTGCTCATTTGATTAAATTCTCTCCTTCATGTGGGGTGGGAGACTTCTGGTAAGCTGTACGCATGAACTGTTTATCCACATGGCAGATCTAGAACAGGAAACTCACTTCTTGGTTAAAGAGCTGTTGTGCAACGAAGGCTCGTTCCACACATGCAAAATAATGCACTTTCAAACTGCTTTCAGTGCTCTTTGAAGCTCTTTGAATAGCAAAATCCACTTGCAAACAGTTGCGAAAGTGGTTTGAAAATGCATTATTTTGCATGTGCGGAAGGGGCTGAAGACTCCAGACCCTGAAGTCAGTTGTCACATTCAGAGCGATGAGCTGAACCTTTGAAGACATTTGCACCTGGACAGCATGTTCACTTCTGCATCTTTTGCCGTCTTGATCAACCACAGAGCGTGACACAAACTGAAAGCAAATGCGTTGCAGGCAGCAAATGGAGCAGTTTCAGAGAAGAGAGTGTTGGACAAAATCATTGCTCTTGGAGCCACCATTTATCAGCAACAGTGACTTATGATGGGGTGGAGGTATAGAAGCAACTGGCAGAGCTACAATTTGGGAGAAGGAACACCCTCAAATCGATGCTAGGTTGCTCTACCATTTTCTTCTGGTAGAGGAACCTGAAAAACTTGAGTGGAGCACACTGCCAGCCCGTCCCCCAAACACTTGGTTTACTTGAAGTTGCTGGCAGCAATGTGTTGATCTACACCGATATTGTTTTTTTCCACAGAATGCTAGAATGAGTGCCTTATATTAATTTTTTTGCTCCCAAAAGATCGCTATATTGTCTTATTTTCAAGGATGTACTTATTTTTTTGTATTCTGTTAAAACCAGGCATGCTTCCAGAACAAAAGGCACTTTACTACGATCTCTTACTTTTGGGGGATGCACTTATTTTACCCAGCACTTCGGCGAGCCTACTGCATAAAATCTTATTTTCCGGGGATATGCTGCGCATTAGGAAACAGGGTAGCAAAGCGCGTAAAACGCTCAGACGCACTTATTTACCGGCATTATTTCTCAGATGGGCGCTTTTGATTGCTTTCTAAGAACTACTTTGAAAACATGCTTTGGCTTCTGCCAGCTGCACTCCCTTCCACAAACCGATAATGCATTCTGCTCATATACATGCAAAGATCTTTTGTATGCATGTGCAACTGTATGTGAAAATCCATTATAATACCACTGTTGACATTACGAGAATAAATATAGAGAATTTCTACAGCACCTTTGAGCGCTCAATCAGTATTAGATGAATTATCTTGTAATCTTGACAATGATCAGTAAGAAAGATTAGGATGATTATTCCAATGCGCCAAAAGAAGGAGCTTACTTTTTAAGCCCCAGCTTTTAAGGACTACCGGTAAGCTTTTCCTAATCTCCTCCCTCTTCCCAAATCAATGGACCAACAGGGGTGCAATCACTGCCCCCCCCTCCAACATTTTAAAATCAACAGAATCAACATCTGCCAGATTCAGAAGGCAGCCCTACTGGGATCCGCACAAATGAGGCGAGGCTACGGTTATGGAAATTTTACAGTCCTAGAGCCTTCCTGGGTAGGTGAGGTTCGAATTGTAATAGAAAGGCCAAGCAACGCATCCTCAAGAACTGATGAGTATTAAAACGAAAAGGAATTAAATAACAATACCAATAATACCAATAATACCAATAATAATAATAATGATGATGATGATGATGATGATGATGATGATGATGATGATGATGATGATGATGATGATGATGATGATAATAATTTTAGAGCCAGTTTTTAGTACCCAAAATAAATATTAAGAAGCTTTTGTTAATCAGTAATATTATGAACAGTATTTACAGGCAAAACATCCTAGTGGCCTGCTGGTATTATAGGTCTGTGTGTAAAGCTGATAAATTCAGCTGAATTACTTCAAGATTGGAGGCAAATTATAGTTTTTATCAGAGTGCTAAGTGGTACGATCCTTTATTCATTCAGATATCAATATTCTGTTGTTCTCCCAACAGGGTTCCAAAGTGGCTGACCCACCATTCTCCTTTCCTCCATTTTATCCTCACAAGGTAGGTTAGGCTCTCTCTCTCTCTCTCTCTCTCTCTCTCACACACACACACACACACACACACACACACACACACACACACACACACACACACACACACACAGAGAGAGAGAGAGAGAGAGAGAGAGAGAGAGAGAGAGAGAGAGAGAGACTGTCCCAAGGTTATCCAGCAAGTTTCTGTGACAGAGTGAGGATTCAAACCTGAAGTTTCTCTGATCTTAGTCTAACACTAACTGCAACGCATCACACTGGTTCTCATGCATCTTTTTGCCTTCAGAGATGCAAAAGAGGCAGCCAGCAATATGCAGTCAGTTTTTAATAAGTAACTCTTGGTGCTTAATAACTCCAATTTAAGCAGATGCTACATCTGTAGGTCAGACATGCAGAGAAGAACCAACATTGTGACATATCTAATTGGAAAGAGACCTGCTACCCTTTGTCAGCTTTGTTTTTTGCATCTTTCAGCTTTTTTCGGACTGGTGATATGATTGTATTTTTACTGCCTGTGATCAGTCAGCACTCTTATCTCAGTTTCTCAAGTTCTACAAGTTTTTGAAGTATTGCAAAAAAACCTGTTTGATCAGAAATGAAAGCTGTGCTTGGGGAAGGGGGAGGGGAGATCGAGCGTGCATGACTCGAATAATGGCAACTCTTTCATGCTATCTTTAGCTCTGCTTAAAAACATTGTCAGTCTGCCAGCTGAGAAACACCAACACAAGTCACACAGCCCAGTAATGGCATGAAATATTGCCCAAGTCCCGAGCCCTTTCCCATTGTGTGAAGACTTATCCTATGTCCAATAAACACAGCTTGGAGTCTGGGATAATAAAGGAACATCTGTCGGCAGCTGGAGGCCACTCTCAACAATTCCTCTGCCAAATTTGTTTCCACGTCTTCCCAAGAAAAGTTGCCAACTCTCCTCTTCAAGCAGTGACATTTGAGAACCATTCTGTCGCTGACTGTAAGACAGGCCTATCCAGCCAAAGTTTAAATCTGGTCATGACTGACCAGCGATAACCCTGTGGCATTCATCAGCCAGACAAGCCACACAATTCTGCAAATGTCCTGGGAGTGGCTACTCACACCCAGTGCTGCCATATGTGCAGAAACAGACACACTCAGAAGAGCTGCTCATTTTGAATTGTGAACTAATAGGTCTTACAGGGTGTTTGGCTCAAGGGGAAACTGGCATTGCAAACAGGGCAAGTTCAGGTTTGGGATTTTGTATGTTTGCGTGAAACACAAAGCTATGTTCTTTCTCCGGTTCTGTTTCTGGGAACAGGTTGCAGGTAGCTATGCCTGAAGCAAAAGACATCGCATACATTGGATTAGGACCAACCAAAGTGAGCAAGTTTTCAAGTTATCTAGAACTCTTTGGTAGGATTGTCACTCCAAGTTGGGAACTACTTGGAGATTCCAATCAACCCACCTTAATTGGCATATTATACAAAGCAAGAAAAAGAAAGAGATATTCATAAAACATATTCAAGAACAACCTATACTCGACCACTGTTTATAAACGATTCTTGATGACATATCTCAGTTACATTACAGTTATCATTGTTCAGCAAATATGCCAATTTTTGTTGGTCCGAATAGCCTTTTTTGCTGTCTAATAAAGGAGATAATAGGAGGCTGCTGATACATGAACCGTGGTTAAAGATGCTTCCACTGCCACTCCACATGAGATCCAGGAAGTTTGGAGCCCCCTGTGTGTCAGATGAGATATCCCACAGAAAATTCTGCCTCATGGTCAACTCAGCCATCCATCCATTTCTTGGTCAGTAAATAAGTACCTAGCTCATAGCTAGGGGGTAAAGAATAGCCGGGGAAAGCAATGGCAAACTACCCCACAAAGAGGCTTGCCTATAGAATCACTGCTCGCAGTGGTTCCCCAGGGTTGAACACGACTGAAGGGGAAACTTTACCTTTATAGGAGAGAATAACTTGGTTCTAAGAATCTACCTGGATATTTTAGGGGTGGAGCCTGAGGAGAGTGGGGTTTGGACAGGGGAGGGACTTTAACATCGTGCCATAGAGTTCACCTTTCAATGAGGTCATTTTCCCCCAGGTGAACTGATTCTCTGCCCCTTGGAAATGAGCCATAATTGTGGAAGATCTCCACCTTCCCCCCGGAAGTTGGCAAGCCTATTCATCAGCCTGCATGACAGGTTAAAAGGTTGTGCACAGGGGAGAAGGGGATTTAGCAAGCCTGGTGTTAAATGTTGTGATCAGCATCCTGCAGAGATAAAATAGTGCTGGGTGGAGGATTTTATCTTTGCAGATTTGGCACTCTGCAGAGGAGGCCTTCAGATCACGACCTGAACACTTTTTTCCTTCCCCTCCCCCACGTTAATTTTCAGCACGCAGCCCCGGGATGAGTTCTGCGGAGATTCTGGTTTACATCAGGCAATTTCCCTCTGCACTGCAGCTCAGCTTTGCTCACATTTTAGCCGTCTTGGCATTGCCTTACAAAGGTGCTCCGTTTTAGTTTACGTAGCCCTCAGCAAACTAGCCCAACTTCAAAAAACTTGGGATCTGATCATCTGCAACTACAGAAAATGAGCTTCCAACCTCTGGCATTCGGTTCAAAGACATCTGATGAAATCAATGAATCATTTCCCTACAGTGTGGTAATAGTCAATGGAGTTTAAATATGGTAAGCAGGTGGACAGTGGAGATGACAACAGCTGTTAGCAGCTAAATGGACCCTCCACATTCAGAGCTCTGTGCACCAGATGTGGGGGACAAACAAAAGGGGACAACTGCTGCATAACCACTTTGTGTTGTGATTTCCAGGGGCATTTGATGCATGTGTAAAGTGCCGTCAAGTCACGACTGACTTATGGAGACCCCAGCAAGGGGCTTCCAAGGCAAGCGAGCAACAGAGTTGGTTTGCCATTGCCTTCCTCTGCAGAGTCTTCCAAGTACTGACCCTGCTTAGCTTCCAAGGTTGGGCTGTATCGTGCTGCCTTCCTTCCCAGGGCATTTGATAAGCTGTTGGAAACAAAATGCTCAACTAAAAGGCCCCTTCCGCACAAACAGAATAATGCACTTTCAATCCAGTTTCACAATGGTTTGAAAGTGGATTTTGCTGTTCCGCCCAGCTGCAAAGTGCATTGAAAGTGGATTGAAAGTGCATTATTCTGCATGTGTGGAAGGGGCATAAAAGTGGAGTTTTGTCCGTTTTGTCCTCTTTAACTGCATGGAAGCTAAATTCCTTCCTAATATACTCCTACACTGCAAGATTTGTTGTGTGAGAACTGGATGATTTACAGTGTAATCCTAAACAATATTGGTGGAAAACGCTGTCAAGTCACAGCTGACATATGGTGACCCTGCAAGGTTTTCAAGGCAAGAGATGGCCTGCGGTGATGTGCTGTCGCCTGCCTCCAGGTGGGCTGAGAGAGTTCCAAGAGAACTGTGTCTGGCCCAAGGTGACCCAGCAGGCTTCATGTGGAAGAGTGGGGAAGCGGACCCAGTTCTCCAGATTAGAATCCAGCCTCTCCCCCTCTCCTCCCCACCCCCACCCTGCCTCCAAGTCCGCTGAAGTCAGTGGTCTTGGAAGCATGCAGTTCTAAATAGGATCACAGTGTGAGTCAAGAAGAATTGGTGGATAGAAGTTAGTGGGAAAGGGAGAGTCATTTTGCTAGGAAGCTGGATAAGATTTTGGGGGATGCTTGGAAATAGAAATTCATTAGTGACGTGAGGATTTAAATTTACTGCGAGCTGTTTTATCACAATCATATTGGGTTAGATCCAGTCTAAATTTTCCAATAATAGAAGTGCTATCCCCACCAATTCCTGAGAGTCCTGATTTGCAGTGTTCTCTCCACCTCCCCCTGCCCCAAAGCAGAATTTTGGAAAGAACAGTGGGCTACAACAGAATGGAGGACCTCCATTGGTGGAGAACTGAGTCTGGATCTAAACCATTGTTTGTGCAGGGGCTTCCTCTTTCAAGCCAAAGACTGTGGGCTGCATTTCCCCATTTGTTGGAGTTTTACTCCCTTTACACAAGGAAAGCATTGGAAGAATCCAGTATCTGGTGGGTCAGCCAGTTGAATTTGGCTCAACACCAATTTTTTGTGAACCAGAACCAGTAGTCTAAGTGCTACCTCTACTGCCACTTTCTGTTCAACATTATAACTGGGCATACAGCAGTACAAATCTTTTCTTTATCTTTCTGCATGGAGTCAAAAGTCATTTTAAATTAATTTGTCTTGCATGTTTCTTTATATTTCTGCATGGAGTCAAAAGTCATTTTAAATTAATTTGTCTTGCATGTTTTGTTCCTGATTTGGCCCCCACAGAACCCTGGTATAAGTTATATGAGCTCATAGCCACATGGGAAGAAGTCCCAGAATGTGTGTCTGAGGTTATCTAATACTATCCAGTTTTTCTTCTGCCTAGCTGCAGGACTTTGCAGACAATTACAAGGGAACGCCACACAATTCACATAAGAAGCAGCCCAGAAGTATTTTCCAAAGTTAGTTTGTCCTTCTGCCTAGCTGCAGGACTTTGCAGACAATTACAAGGGAACGCCACACAATTCACATAAGAAGCAGCCCAGAAGTGTTTTCCAAAGTTAGTTTGTCCAGGTTTGTCAAAATCCAACATTTCGTAGAAACGTCAAAGATTTTTGAAGAAACCAGTTGTTTGCATGAGATCTTGCCTGTGAAGGAACCATTTCCACCCAAACACTTACTGATTGGTTCCCTACCTGGGCACATGACAATTTATACCCCACTAAAACATTCCCTTCTCACAGGACACAGTGTGTAACAGACTTCCCTCTGTGATACACCTCTGAAGATGCCAACCACAGATGCAGGCGAAACGTTAGGAACAAGATCCTCCAGACCACGGCCACACAGCCCGGAAAACCCACCACAACCAGTTGAATGCAACTGTAAAAGCCTTCAACAATACACTGAACCAGTTTGTGTTTGCAATGTCTGTGCATGGAATTTTAAAACCTCCCCTCAATTTTAAACATTTTGAATTTTTCAGCACTCTTGGGAGTTCCCCTGGATGCGCAGAAATATTTGCTTTTAACCTTTAATCTCCCTGCCTGCAGGTTTCTTTTATCTACATGGGGGTCATACTTTTAAAAATATGATTAAAGGATTTTTCCCCCCTGCCTTTTTGGTTTTCTAGGCATTTTGATGAAACAGTCATCATATTTTAAACAGTCAGTTTTCTCAAACTCCCTTTGCTTTGTGTGCCCTCAGTAATACAGGCTTTGTACTTGGCACAAAGAAGAAGTCCCAAGAGGCACGCTTCCAGGGTTTGACTTCCTGGGAATGAGAAAACACCAGACACTTCAGTAGAACAAAAAGCTAAAATGTATTAACCGGAAAATTCAGTTATGTTATCCATATTTGCGCATTCTCCAGTTTGCATAATTAATTCCATTCACAGAAATTGGAAGTGTGTGCAGGAATATCCAGAGTGTTAACCAAAGTCATATTTCTTCTGCATGACTTATTTCCCTTCTCCATATTTAAGAATGATGGAATTGTGCAACATGCGGGGAACAGACAGTTATGAGACACCTGCTTCTTTAAAGTTATGTGCTGATGTAGATTTACTTCATTTGCATAATGAGTTCAGGTTGCGGAATTCTGGGGTAGGATTGTCCAGGAACAGAATTGTGCACGGCTGCTATTCAGTAATAGCCTGATCTCTTCAGATTTTGGGAGCCAAGCCGTTTCAAAGCTGGCAACAGAGATTGCTGATCAAATCTTGCCCCTGCCATTAGCTCTGCCGAGCTTGACCCAGACGTGGCAGGCAGGCATGTTTCCCTGTAATACTCCGGCTAGGGCTGGGACGGGAAGAGTCACTAAAGCTGTCCCACTTTGCCTGCTTCCTGTATCAATAATTCACTCCAGGCCAGATGGCAAGTTTTTAAAAGGCTTCCCCTTCCCCGGGGCATGTACAAATCAGCGGAAACTGCTGGCATGGTTACTGTGTAGGCCATCTCCCCGTTAGTGTGATATCCCTTGGCAGGGGAATAGGAGTTGTCTGCTTCTGGGTATGGCAAGGAAGGGTGGTCTCAAAGCTCTCCTTGGGCTACTTGATGCTCGCTCTCTTCCGACAAAATAAATGTCTTTCCTGTCTTTATGGGTGAAGCTGAATAACCCAGTTGCCATACATCCATACCACGTTCGCCAAAGAACACGGCTCAGTCTTGGCCCTCTCATAGCGCAGATGCAAGGAGGGGCAAGATGGGTCACCTTCCAAAGGGTCACCATTTTCTTCATCACTGCAGGATTGAAATGCCGAGCAGAAAAAGGAAAGGCTGCACCCTCTAGCGACACAGCAGGACTATCACAATTCTGATGAGTTCATGGGGACTCCAGGAAGGCACACTGACACATCAAGTGCTTAAATTCTTACAGCTAGAGTGGCCCAGCCTAACCTGATCTCTTCAGATCTTGGAAGCTAACCAGGGTCAGCCCTAGTTAGTGCTTGGATGGGAGAGGACCGAGGAACCCTAGGATTGCTATGCAGAGGCAAGTTTAATGCCCGTTCTGGGCCAATTTTTGGCTCCAAAGGCATTGTGGCCTGGAACGGGGTAAGAGAGGCAGGTTGTCTCTGTGTTTTTTGTTCTAGGTTGTAGTTCTGGAGTGCCTCCAATGCATGCCACTGTTTATTGTGGCCCTGGCCTGTGGCTTGTTTAATGCCCACCCCGGGCCATTCGCTAGCTCTGAAGGCGTTTTGGTCCAGAACACAGTAAGAGAGGCAGGTTGTCTCTGCCTTTTTTGTTCTAGGTTCTGGAGTGCCTCTAATGCATGCCACAGTTTTTTGTGGTGCTCTAACTTGTTTAATGCTAGTTCCAGGCCGTTCTGGGCTTTTTTTTTTTTTTTTACTGTTCGAGAGGCATTTTTGGCCTGGAAGGGGTTAATAAATCTGCGTTTTCTCTGCAATTTTTGTTCTAGATTGTAGTTCTGGAGTGCCTCTAATGCATGCCAGGGGTTTGTTTGTTTGTGTGTGTGTGGTTCTCTAACTCGTTTAATCCCCGTTCTGGGCCATTTCGGCTTTTACCCCGTTCCCTCAGTAAGTTTGCAAGCAGCCCAAGCCTTACATGTTTCCTCGAAAGTATGCCGCGCGGGATCCCAGCGGCGTTACTCCCAAGCAAGCGCCTGGAACCACATGCTATGCAGCCAACAGTCGTTCCGGAGCACCCCGGCTTGTGGAAGTTACTCCAAGGGAGCAGAGCAGCGGTTTGCAAGTTGACAGAACCTCCCGGGCCAGGGTGGGGCCCGCCTCCGCACTGTTCTCGCAGCCTCCCCCCGACGACCCCCTCCCCTCCCCTCCAGTTTCGAAGGGGAGGAGACTCCACGTTCCCTTTTCGCCAGCGGCGACCACAGCAGCAGCGCGCTCCGTTGCAGATGTCCGGAACAGCAGGAGTCCGGGGGAGACCCGGGCTCGCGATCCAGGTGAGAGGGGCGCACGAGACCTCTGCACGCAGCAGTAGATCCCCTTCGGGCCCCCTTTGGAACGGAACCGAGGACACCCTCCCCGTCCAGTCAGGGGCATCCCCGGATCCGTCCCCTAATTCCCAGCAGCAGAAGCTTGTCTTTTGTTGTTTGGAGAGGAAGGGGTTAAATCCTGGAGGGGGTGTCCTAGAAGTACCTCCCCCCTCAAAACACTGAACTTTCCTTTCTTTGCTGCATGCAGGGGGCGGAGCTCCAGAGGGTCCCGCAGGCCGTGGGGTCGGGGAATCTTTTTTCCCTGCGGATCTAGGAGAGGAAGCGCCGCTGGCCAGTGGGGCTGGCCCAGTTATGCGCGGAGGCGGGGGACGGGGGGCGCATTCCAACTCTGTGGTGCGGGAGGGGGAGAGAGAAAAACTTTCAAGGTGGTCACTCTTGGCCATCTGCAGGAGTGGCATTTGGCGCTGGCCAATGAGGCGTCCGGACTTCGGGAATCGATGCGGCCGAGGAAAGACTTGCAGCCAATCCAGGGTGGGAAAAGGCGGATTCCTCAAACGGAGCAGCCCGCAGGAGGAAGTGGCCCCCTCTCGATTCCTAAACGGGCTGTGCAGTTTTCCAGGAGGGATGGGGCGGCCGGCAGAGGGCTCGTGTCTGGTCGGAACTGGACGGCTCTCTGTGCAGAAGCGCCTGCAGACTTGGCCCGCGGGCAGCATCGTTTCTCCGGGTTGCAGATCTGGGGCAATCTAACTAAGTGTATCTATCTCCGTTTGTCTGGTACAGGGGTAGGGAACCTTTAACACTCAAAGAGCCGTTTGGACCCGTTTTCCACGGGAAAAGAAAACACTTGGAGCCACAAATAATTTTTGACATTTAAATTAAAGATAACACTGTATATATTGGGTTTTTTTAGCCTTTTAATCCGCTCATTCTGAGAAGCGTATGGATGCGCCCGCCCTGCTGCCTGCAGGGCGGGCAAGGATGAAGCCGGCGGCTCGGCCTCACCGGCAGCTGGGAAAGCGCCCGCCCTGCTCCAACGGGGCGGGCGAGAGAGGAAGCCCGCGGGCAGTTGGTGTGCCCGCCCTGCTGCCTGCAGGGCGGGCAAGGATGGGGCCGGCGGCTCGGCTCATGGAGCCACAGTGCAAGGACAGAAGAGCCGCATGCGGATCTCGAGCCCCAGGTTCCCCACCCCTGGTCTGGTACGATTAGAAACTGCCCTTCCAAGTTCCCCAGAGTATGCATGGTTCTCTGTGACCCATTTTATCTTCATGACAGTCTTGTGAGGTAGGTTAGGTTGTGAGAGGCTGTGACTGGCCCAAAGTCAGCAAAGTGCATGGCAGTGGCAGACCTGCAGAAAATGGCACCCCAGGGCAAGTACTTGAATTGTATGTCCCCCGAAATTGCACCCCAGGGGAGAGGTGGAGGGAAAGGCTGCTCCTGACTTCCTGCCTACTTCTCTCTAAGGGCAGCAGCTGTAAGCACAGCAGGGCATTGGCACACACACTAGCACACTCGCACACTGGCCAGGGGAGAGGCAGGCTGTCAGGTGGGTGGAAGAAGCAGGTGGGCGGCAGGTTAGGGGGGGTGGGGCATGCAGCCAGTGCAGAACTGCTCTTGTGGGTGGGGAAAGGATGGCTAACTGTGTCCCTCCACATGAGTCCCGGGGTATCGTGTGGGAAGTATGTGCTGTTTTGGAAAGCACTCTTGCTCTGACATATTCCCTGCTCTGCTCTGGACACGCTCTGTAGTGGCATGGGAGAGGAAATTTCCATGTCTTGGCTTGGCATGATGCTATGCTTTCACCCAAATTCCTTTCCCTTGTATGTTGGACTGCCACCTCTGACTAGGAACAGCAACCCCGTCTTTCTTGTCAAAAATTAACTTGAGATTTTTTTTCCCCTACTGCTCAGTGGTTTGTGACCCTGAGACCACTTGCTCATGAATGGGGTCACCGCCTCATTTCTTGCTGGCGAAAATACAAGAGGCATACTGCTGGTCTAAATGTAAATGGCTCCTGGCTTGGAAATCTGCTTGGGAGACCTGCCTTCCCTGCTATAGGCAAGTGTAGGCCAAAATGAAATAAAGATGTTGCGGAAGGGCCAGGCTGTGAAAGTGGCAGTCCTCTTTTATGTGGCACTTAGAAGTTCAAGTCACCTGATTATCCTCGTTCTGGGTTGAACACAAGTTCTGCCCCGGTTCAGCACCCTGGACCTTTTAGAAGAAAATATTGTGTCAGTTTCCTACAACCAGAATACTGTGCTTGAAAGAACCGCCTGGCATCCAATGACTTACCAGAACTTTTAAAAGTGACACCTGATTCCTTATATTATAGCTAAGCTGGGGTTTTGTGAGTCCCAGAACCGTTGGAGTCCCAAGAGCCAGAGAAGACACAACTGCACCTTTCTGGAGCTGAAAATTCCTTCCTGAAGGGGAATTTCTCTTATTCTGATCATGCACCAAGTAGTTTTGTCAGGTTCAGGAAGCACAGGAATGAGAGACATATTTTAATTAAATGACTCAGCCAGTTAATTGAAACATGTGCAAAAAGTGTGGCAGTACTTTAACAAAGGTAATAGGTTATGTCAGATTGATGTAAGTGCTCTGGCTCGCTTAGTGACTGACCTAACAGTGCCCCATCCTAAGCCAAAATCACACCCTTCTAAGCCCATTGACTTAAGTGGGCTTAGAAAGGCTCAGGAGGGCAATCTTAAGCAGGTCTATGCAGAATCCTATCCAAGTCAATTCAATGGGCTTTCTTCCAGGAAAGTGTTCTTAGTTAACCACTGTTCTGTAAGTCTTAAGATGGCGGTGAAAAAGTGGAATCTATGTTCTATCCAAGTCCCCCTTCAGCTATTTCTGCATAGGGTGCGTTCAGAAATCATGACGAACTGCAGCTTTGATCATTGTATCGTCAAAGGCTTTCATGGCCGGATTCAACTGGTTGTTGTGCGTTTTCCAGGCTATGTGGCCGTGGTCTGGTAGATCTTGTTCCTAACGTTTCACCTGTATCTGCGGGCACAGTGTGTAACACACTTCTCTCTGTGATACACCTCTGAAGATGCCAGCCACAGATGCAGGCGAAACGTTAGGAACAAGATCTACCAGACCACGGCCACACAGCCCGGAAAAGCCCCAACAACCAGATCTTACATTGTTGTAATATCTGTTCTACTGCAGGTGAAGACTTTTTGTTCTGTTTGGCATTTCCCGAGTGATCCCTCCTTTCTGCCCAGTATTTTAATTGTTGTTGTCTTTTTATGCCTTTTAGCTCTGGTTTTAATTGTTTTCATGATATGAGGGCTTTTGGTCAGTTTTATCAGTTTTGAAATGTGGTATTATGATGTACGTTTTATTAGCCACCATGGAGTGGCCCTTATGAGGACAGAAATGTGCAATGCTCATTTTGATAGCCCCATTGGTCCTCTGTACGTGTGCCCAGCTGAAATGGGAAGAGGGGTTTTGCTGAGGTCAACAAGCAAGTCAGGAAGAAACTTCTTGCTGTGACCTTCTTCATTGGGTACATTGCCAGGACCTCGATAAACCAGCCTGACCCACCAACCCTGCCCTATAGTTAGACTACTGGGACAGTAATCTATCGGATAGCACCTGTGCATTCTGCAACAAGGTCTCAAATTCTCCTGCCTTGTCCCCTTACAGCAGTTGAGTCAGTTTTAAGCAATTAGGCTCTTGACATCTGTGGGCTGACCAGCCACCAAGGTCTGTACTTATCCAATTCTGGCTGTCCCGCACCCTCCCATTAAGGTTTCCTGGAGCTGTTTTCCAGCTTGGCAGAGCAACTGGCTGCTGCACTCTGGTTACGAGTTCTTAAAGTGTCCCTCTCAACGCCCAGAAGTAGTGGGGTGAAGAAGGGGCTGCTTTCCGTCCAACATTTTTCATTTCTCCGAGAAGAGGCTGAATGGGGCAGAAGCCTTCAGCGTGGGCACGATGGGTGGAGCAGAAGCATTTGAGGGACGAGGGCACTCTGGCACGGATTGCAGCAGCTGTTTTGTTCAGGTCTTGCCTGACCTGGACTACTGAGCATTCCTGGCCGATCTTTAGCTTACTAAGGAAACAATCTTCAGTGCTTGTTTTTAATGCTATGAAGACATATTTAATTTATGCCCCCTCCAGGGTTTTCCTGGCAACAGATGTTCACAGGTGGTTTGCCGTTGGCTGCTGGTGCCTAGCGACCCTGGATTTCCAAGGGGTCTCCCGTCCAAGTACTAATCAGGGCTGACCCTGCTTTTTGAGAGCTGATGTAATCGAGCTCGCTTGGGCTATCCAGATAAGGAGGAAGAGGAGAAGAAATATACCCCACCTTTCTTTCCTGTAACGAGACTCAAGGTGGCTTACAAACTCCTTTCCCTTCCTCTCCCCACACTTTGTGGGGCAGGTGGGGCTGTTCCAAAGAACTGTGACTAGCCCAAGGTCCCCCAGCAGGAGTGTAAGAGTGCAGAAATACATCTGGTTCACCAGATAAACCTCTGCCACTCAGGTGGAAGCCTGGGGAATCAAACCTTGTTCTCCAGATTAGAATCCACCTACTTTTAACCACTACACCATGCTGGGCAAGGTGTACTCTGTGCTAAACAAAGTAAAATAAAATATGTTGTGAGGTAACCTGGATCTTGCCCCAAGAGCAGCTGGATTTGCTGTCCCCCCTCTCCCATATGGTTGTGGAAATTAACACATGTGCACAATTTTGCATTATTCTGTGTCATGTCCTGTCCCACCCCAATATTCTACTTGTTCTAATTTTCTGCCCTGTTTGGACAGGAGCATGTTGCAGCCAATGGCAGCAGAACCTAAAGAAGTAGGAGAGGAAAGGAAATATTGACTTGCCAGGACTAGGCCACAACTAGAATGCCCGTACTTGAGGTTGGCCCACTCAGGAAGTCTTTATGTATACCTCTATTGCCAATGATAAGGCCAGACTGGGATATCTCATTGACAGTGTAGGAGATGTGGCACAATTAAAGCTTGCTAAGCTTCCAAGACAGACTGCTTGATTGCCAAGGCCTTCTTTTGTGACAGGAAAGACGAGCCTTCTGCAGTTGCAGAGGTCAACACCTGAGAAATAACACCTTAGACCAGTGATTCTCAATCTTCCTAATGCCGTGACCCTTTAATACAGTTCCTCATGTTGTGGTGACCCCCAACCCTAACATTTATCCATTTTACAGATGGAGAACACTGATGCAGAGAGTCTTAGGTGACCCCTGTGAACGGGTCGTTTGACCCCCCCCAAGGGGTCCCGACCCCCAAGTTGAGAACCACTGCCTTAGACCTTTGAAGTGAATCTGAAGGTAACAGGAGTATTGCTGAATGAGAGTTCCCGGTGCAAGAAACTTCTATAGAAAATCACAAATGATGTAGCACATTCTCTTCTCTCCTGAGCCCACTGGGACCGAGGGATGACAACCATCAGGTGGGACCCAGGGAATCCCTGGACTTACAGCTCATCTTCAGACCACAGAAATCAGTTCGCTCAGAGCAAATGAGTGCTTTGGAGGGTGGACTCTATGGCATTGTGGTTCATTTAGCTCCCCATTCTCCCAAGCTCCATCCCCAAATCTCAGGAGTTTCCCTATTTGCATCTGGCAACCTTAGCCCCCCCATTCCCTGCCGGTGGGACCTTGGAACCCTACTGGAAACTTGTTTGCATTTCCTCTGCTCTCTTTTATTGTATTTTCCCTCGCATCGGGGTATAAGCCGGGAAAGGACCCTGGTCTGCAGGTCAGTCTTGCTGTCAGCCCGGAACTGTGGTTCAGCATCAGACAAAGACTTCCATGGGCCTGGTGATGCAGGTTGTGGTAGCCAGCAGAAAAATTAGAAACCCAAGACTCCTTGCCTTCACTTTGGAAGGAAGTGGCTGGTGTCGTGGCATTTGGCTACAGTGGTATAAGCCTCTGAAAGGCTTACGCAGTGGAAAATTGGCAAGCCCCCTCCTCCCTCCAATGTCTGCTTGGTGTCTGGCTGCTAGCAACAACTCTTTCATGTGGGCAAAGCTGTTGGAGAATGGGCGAGCCTGTAAACAATTAGAGCACGGCTTTCCCCCTGTTGGGATTCCTGTGGCTCTGTGATGAAGTCCATGCTTGGGGAATCCTTTCAAGGAGAAAAGAAAAAAATTATTCCCCCCACCCACCCTTTCCATGCTACGGACGAGCACATTTTTTGCCCCTTGGTAAATTTCAGGTTCAGGTTTTTAAAACCCTGAAATTTCGGCAGAACCGAATAAAGCCAATACCCATTGGCTTTATCCAGCTTTTTAACTGAAAATACCTGAACCTGAAATTTACTGGGTAAAAAAAAAATCCCCCCTGCCTCAGCTGCTGTTGTCCAAGCCTATATGGACCTGGGAAATGGCAATGGAGTTGGGGGAGTGGGGGATTGAGCTCCAGCTGAAAAAGCCATAATTAGGTGTCCCCCCCCCCCCATACGTAGGCAATCTCTTCCTGGCGCCCAAATGGATCAGTGCCGGGTGGGTGCTCAACTCCCTGCAGTGAGTAAGTTAGGTATTTCTCTGTTTCAGAGCTGGGCGTGGCTACAAGAGCACACCAAGGCTTTTCTGCAGCCCTGGGCAAATGTATAAATTCCCCACCTGCGTTCTGTCGTGCCCCATAAACTGAGCAGCATGTCAACATATGATTAAGAGATGTAAGGTTTTTGCAGGTTTTTTTCAAGGTAGGAGATGAGCAGAGGTCGCTTGCCATTGCCTTTCTCTGCATAGCAGCCCCAATTTTCCTTGGGGTCTTTCATCCAAGTACAGACTGTGCTTCGCTTCCAGGCTTAGACAAGATCTGGCTAGTCTGGGCTATTAGGGTTGCTGTGATCTAGAGGTGACCCGGCCAGGAACTATTTTCTTATTTTCCATTTTCATCCCCTCCCTTCCCAAACAGCAACCTGACAGAAATGTGGCACGAGTCATGGCATGCCCTACCCAGGTCTCATTTGAACTGTGCCAAGTCTCATTTAAACTGGGATGCTACCAGAGCAGAAATGCCCCACACCACAACAACCAGGGTTGTAGTGAGGATAAAATGGAGCAGGGAGACCTTTATACATTGGTCCAATCCAAGGTCCTTGAAAAAAGAACTTTTTAAAAAATGGTTCAGAGTTAGGAGCATGAAACTAGATAGTGAAGCAAGTTTTCTACTCTGGGACAGTTATTTTTGTCGTGCTATTTGTGAGTCTTTTGAAAAACCCCGGGTTGCAGCCACTTGCCAGCTAAAGGCTGGCCAGGAGGCGTTTCATTCACCTCTGTTTTTCCTTTTAAAAATTTTTTTGTGGCTTACATCTGCATAGCCACGCAGGTGCAAATGGTCATTTTATGGTATCATGAGATGTCAGCATAGCTCGAGGAGGGGGGGAGGTTCATTTGTGCATGTCTGCGTAACTACGCATCAGTGGGAAGTAAATAAAAAATATACATGCGCCTCCAGGCGAAGGCGCGACAGCAACCCGCATTGTTTCTGTGGGCTTCAATTGCTGCCTGCACAGATGCATGCGAAAACAGGAAAACGGGTTACTTTATCCCAACTGCAACCCACTGTACATTTGCTGTGCGGAGTGGGCCTGAATATTCAGTAATAGTATCTTTTTTGGGCTTTCCAATAATAGAAATTGACACAGCCTTGTAAATGACCACTGGTCATTTCTTCTTCTTCTTCTTATTTACAGTTTTTCCTTTGATTTCTGTCCACTGTTGACTCTTGGGGCATCAATGAAGTAATAGGTGAAACATGAGAAACACCCCAGCATCTTCTTTGCCACTAGGGGTGTCTTGTAGATCTGATTCTTGCTTTGAATGGCTCTTTTGCTCAAAGTGGTGTAACGTTTGGGCTCGGTCCTTGGCAGACAATGTTGATTCATTGTCAGACATTCTGTCCAGCCAGTGTGGCTCTCCACAGCCATCTGCTTCACAGAATATTTCCCATTCTTCTGGCATCTCCCCCTTCCCCACCAAGTCAACTCTGGTAATTTATGCTCTCCCCGCACCAATCAATTTAACAAGTCATCTCTTTCTCCCAGAAATGTTTTAAAAGATAGGATGGTGGGAGAAAGTGTCTTAGCTGTTAGGCAGGAAGGATTGCAGATAACCACATTTCTTTTGAAGGCCTGAAAATTGGTATTGATTTCTTTTTCAGACCTTTGCAAGGCAAAATGTTGACCAGGGTCAGCACCAAAAAAGGCTAGATGCCCTCCAAGACCCTCCCCCCACGAGGAAGCACTGCCTTTGACAAAAGGAACTTTTCTTCCTCTCCAACCAATGCAGAGAGGTGCCAGGCACCTGGCTGCTGCTTGCCACAGGATGGAGAAAGTAGCCAAGGAGAATTCCTGCCCCCTGTGGTCCTGAAACTTGGGGACATCCAATGAAATGGATGGGACATTAGATTCAGGACAGAGAGCCTGGATCATCCAGATGCTAGTTCAACACTTTAACCATAGGCATAACACCAGGGGGGGGTGTCGGTGTGGGGGCGTGATGGGGGTGTTCCGGGGTGTAGCAGGGATGGGTGGGGGCATGGCAGGGGTACAGTTCCCCTACCTCCAGCCCTGCCATAATACCAAGCCATTCCACAGTCTACTCAGTGGATTCTGGAGTCTCCTCTCACGTACTTTCAAACTGATCACGAGGACTAGAAACTTGATATTAAAACAAATGGCAGTTGAAGTTGTCAAGATGTCGAATTTTGAATTCAGGATCATATTTGGCTGTTGGGCAGAACTGCAGAAAATCTAGCGTTCTGCGCTGCGTTTGTTTTCAAGACGCTTACCAGATTCTGTTGCACGTTATTTTCAATATGGACTGAGAATATCCTTGAGGGAAATGGATTGTAAGTGCTGCTTGCAATGAGATGCGACTGCATCAAACTGTAAGGAACTTTTTAGCCAGAACTGAGTGCGAGTGATTCTGATCACCCCGACAGGCCCTTTTTCCTGTGGATTCAGAATTGCCACCCTCTTCCGATGCCGTGGACAGCTGAAAACAATCAGTACAGGCAGTCCTAGGACACAGCTGGCTACGAATGTAGAATATCTTGCAGATCTCATTCCTGCTGTCAACCACTTGAGACTTGCAGGGCCCCACGCTACTTCAGCGTTTTGCCTCCAGCCATTCAGGCCCTACTGACTTAAGAACAGGAGCCGTCTGGATGGAGAGGGAGCGGTGGAGCAGGGGAAAGCAGCCAAGGAATTTGGGCTCCGAAAGACGTGTCTGGGAAAAGCTCCCTCATCTTCTTGGTCTCTGTGGGTGGACACAAATGCCAGACAGGCTTCCTCAGGGAGGGAGGAAAGGGAGGGAATTGGTTTTCGCACCGCCTCCAGCCAGCCCAGAGAGTGCAGCCGGTGGTTGTAGTAGTGTGTGAGAGAAATAGCTAAGTTGCCCAAGGGGTTAAAGGATTGGAGGTCAAGCTCCACATGCTACGTCCGAGATTCTGAAACTAGCTATCCTGTGGATAAATGGATGCTTTGTGCATGATGTAGCTTACCATTTCCTGAAGGGTTGGAGGAAGATAATACTTTTTCTTTTTAAGTACAAAACAAAATTCAGTTAGGAAAAAAAACAGAATTTTGAATTTTCACAACATGGGTCAAAATTCAGGTTCTCCAGAGTTTTCAAACCACTTTCACAACTGTTTGCAAGTGGATTTTGCCATTCCGCACAGCTTCAAAGAGCATTGAAAGCCGTTTGAAAGTGCATTATTCTGCGTGTGCGGAATGAGCCCATGAGTTTTTTTCCCTACAATCTTGTTTTATCTCCTGTCCTCTTGCACTGTCTTCTTTTAGGCTTCTGTCTCCACCACCTGTTCTTAGGTTCTGGCTTGTCAACTTGCAGTATACTTTGCCTTCCACCTACTCCCTACTCTGCATCAAGACCTTTCCCCTCACCTCAAATTCAGGGCCTTTGGTCTCTCTTCTGTCCCCATCGAGACTGCCAAGAGTACACAGGTCTTCTTTCCCTATGTGAAAATTTTTCTCTCAGGTAAGCTGAACATTCATTTCCCACCCAAAAAAAAAACAAAAACCCGCATGTGATGATTGTCAACACATTTTGATGTAAAGTCTTACCATTTTCTGGGTTGGAGGAAGATAATACTTTTTCTTTTTTTAAGTACAAAAACAAAATTTAGTTAAGGAAAAAACAGAATTTTGAATTTTCTACAACATGGGTCAAAAATTCCAGGTTCTCCAGAGTTTTCAAACCACTTTCACAACTGTTTGCAAATTAGTTTTGCCATTCATACAGCTTCAAGAGCATTGAAAGCGTTGAAAGTGCATTATTCTGCGTGTCTTGGAATGAGCCCATGAGTTTTTTTCCCTACAATCTTGTTTTATCTCCTGTCCTCTTGCACTGTCTTCTTTTAGGCTTCTGTCTCCACCACCTGTTCTTAGGTTCTGGCTTGTCAACTTGCAGTATACTTTGCCTTCCACCTACTCCCTACTCTGCATCAAGACCTTTCCCCTCACCTCAAATTCAGGGCCTTTGGT
Source organism: Sphaerodactylus townsendi (assembly GCF_021028975.2). Lineage (NCBI taxonomy): Eukaryota > Metazoa > Chordata > Lepidosauria > Squamata > Sphaerodactylidae > Sphaerodactylus > Sphaerodactylus townsendi. The sequence goes on from NC_059438.1 coordinate 8,326,591, forward strand.
CTCTCTTCTGTCCCCATCGAGACTGCCAAGAGTACACAGGTCTTCTTTCCCTATGTGAAAATTTTTCTCTCAGGTAAGCTGAACATTCATTTCCCACCCAAAAAAAAAACAAAAACCCGCATGTGATGATTGTCAACATTTTGTTGTTGAGTCTTTTTTCCTCATTAACTGGATGATCTATGAACATTCTGTAGCATCACACTCACCCCATCTTGGCTAGAGGTTGCCTGAGAGGTTACAAGTGGGGGATATTACTGTGTGTATTTGTGCTGTCAAGTCACAGCTGGCTTATGACGACCCTGTAATTTTTGCTGGGGAAGAAAAATCCCATTCCCCTAATTTTTCTGTATCCTTCCTGTTCCTTGCGAGTTTTTCCTTATCCTTGCATTTCATCTGAGGCACTTCCTTTAAATTGCGACTGCCTTATTGGCCTTATTGGACTTTATTTGATATTAGTACCTGAAGGGGGGGATCACTAGCATATATGTAAGATGCTTCTCCCTATGGGGACCTGTTGGCCATCTTGGTTAACAATTGTTTTTGCCCCAAAGTAGAAAAAAAAGTTTCCCCTATTCTTCTCCATTTACCTTCCAATGGTCTCTTGCCTTGTCTTAAACAGAAAACTGAGACAGAGTGCTCTGTTTTCTTTTTGGCCAGTGTATAAATTGTGTGGGTATTTTTAATGACAGCTTTGGGCAGGAACTGGCCACAGTCTGTGCTTCATGGTTTCCGATTCCTCCTGTGTGTGTGTGTGTTTCTATTTGTATCCTCTTGGATGCAATTAATCTTTTTCTTTACTTTACTTTTTTCAGGCTAAAAATGTAAAACATCCTTACTTTTCCCTCCAGTTTTGCTTGGTCTTTCTCCTACGAATTCCAGACCAAGTCCTAGAAATTGGTTTTAGAGGAGTAAAAAAATGGTATGACATCACTTCACACCCTGTGGCTGTTGCCTCAGAGAAACCTACCAGTCCTTTTCCCTGAATTCTGTTACCAATGTGGAACTGAAGACACCTGCAGTAATAAAAATGAGGCACAATTTGCCCTTGCCATTTGGAGATTCTTCTTCAGCCAACTGCTGAATACCAACCTTTTGAACCATCTCACCAAGGGTTAAAGAAAAAGTGACCTCATCACGAGAGATTGGCTGCTAGTCATGTGACGAAATAACGATCTTTTTCAGATTAGAATTTTTATTTATTTTACACATCTAAATAACACATTCATAGATAAAGAAAAAATCCCGATCTGGTCCTCCCTCGCCTATAATAATAATATTAAATGAAAAGGGGAAAAAACACATCTACACAAACACCTACCAGCTACCTCACTAAGGATCCAAGCATAATTCTAACTCCGTACTTATAATTAATATCTACAATTTTTTTTCACTTTTAGTCCTTCTTATAAAGCTGTCTTAATCCAGTATGCTGTTTTCATTTAGGTCTCGAATCTTGCCGTTGTTTCTCTATTTGTATATGTTTTCAATAAGTAGCCCACAAAGGATTTCCAGTCTTTCAGAAAATTGTCCGTATTCTTATCTCCATCAGCCTTGCCTGCCATCTCTGCATACTCTGTGACTCTCAAGATCCAATCTTGTTTTGTTAGAATTTTGTTGTCCCTCCATTTGTATGCATACAAAATCCTTGCTGCAGTTGTCATATACATAAAAAGTCCTCTATATTGATCAGGAATACTTTTCCCCATCAACCCCAACAGAATTGCCTCAGGGTTTTTTTCAATTGTTATAACAATCCAAAGAAAAGCTTCTTCACTCCTCTGCAATATTTCAATTTGATGAAAGGTTGATAAGGCAAGAGTGGTGGAAATTTTTGTTTTGTTTTCTAAGTCTTTGGATCCCAGTCCAGATTATTTATTTAGGCATTTTCTCTTTAGTGGCAACCCGAAGTGGCTTACAACCTCACTCTATCCTCTTCCTTTTTATTTTAATTATTTAAAATGTTTATTAAGCTGCCTTTCAACTTGAAGGAATTCAAGACAGCTTACAGTATAAATAAATGTAAATACATAAAAAGCTCAGACTGAAACCACAATTTACAATGGCCAATGGATAGAAAAAATAAAACACACTACAACCCTGCGAGGTAGGTTTAAGCTAAGAGCGACTGGCCCAATGTCACCCAGTGAACTTCCATGCCAAGGCAGAGATTTAAACCTGGGTCTCCCAGATTTGAGTCTGGTACCATAACCATTATACCACACTGTGGGGGGAAAGGGAAAGATAACCTAGCAAAAAGAAACATTTGCACTGCACATCCTAACCTTCAACCTAAACAACATGTCTGCCAAGATCTGAACTAACAAAGACTCTCGCAGAGTCTTTACAGAAATCTGTGTTAGGGTATGTCGTGCAGCTGACAAAGCAACTATGGAAATGGGGAAGGGATAATACCAATCAGGGCTGTCATACTGGGGACGTTGTTTAGACTATTACTTCTCTGGCACTTGTTTCCTATCAAAATTCCTCCTGTTTAGGCCAGGTTGCTTTTAGTCCCAGTGTAAAGAAAGGGAACCTTGTTTTGGGGTTTTCTCTAAGAGCTAAAAGCACGGGGGTGGGGAGGAGTTTGCTCAGAGAACTGGTGTAGGGAGGAGTTAACTCCTATCTTCCCCAGCGCTGAGGTACAAATCTGTATCGGGGATCCTCCCATAGCTTTCTAAAGGCAAAACTATGTTATGTAGTTAGATAGTCAATGGAAGTTGTTGGCTTTTTGGAAGGTGAATTCCCAGTGAAACTCCTCCAACTTGCTCTCCTTGGACATCTCAGCAGATAGATCCCTCCCTGGGAACTTTGCTCCACCAGCTCACCATCCTTATCCGTTCCTAGACCTTCTCCCTTAATGAACAGTGATTTGTATCTGCACCTGTATCCTGGAACAACTACATGATACCACATGTCTGTTTTCCACCCTTTGGTGGAAACTTTGGTTGGCAGACCCAGGTTGGAAACCAGCGGGCGACTGGGAGTGGGAGAGACAAGGGGCAGCAATGGCATTGTGTCGTTTTTGGGAGAAACCCTGGAAATGGTGTCATGCCTCTCTAGGAATCACCGGAATCTCTGTTTTACCATAGAGTTTCCAGTGATTCTTAGAAGCATGGCATGACTTGCACGGTTTCCCAGAAGTAATATTACCACATTTTTAATTTTATTTTTCTCCTGCTACTGCTCAGATTGGGGGTGGAAACGGGAGCGGTAGGTGCTGAGATTCTCCACTGTAGAGATCTGTAAAATGTTACATTGATTGATGATATCAATCAATAAAATGTGAGTGGGGAAGGTTTCTTCCCCTCCTTCCGTACCAGGTTCTGGGGACCAACAACAAAACATCATGGAATGAAATTCAGCTGTCCGTTGGTTGGTTTTCATGGCTGTGGCTCAGTGGTAGAGCATCAACTTTGCATGCAGAAGGTTTCTGGTCTGTTTCAGAGCATCAGTGCTTAGAAGGGGTCATTGGGCTTGGCATAGATGTTTGCCATAGAGGCAGGGTAGCCTGAGTTGGGAAGTTCCTGGGGATTTGAGGATGGAGTCTCAGAACACTGCGGTTTGAAGAAGGGAGGGACCTCAACCGGATATAGGGCCTTAAAGTTCATCCTCCAAAGCATCTGCTTTCTCCTGATGATCTCTATGCTCTGTAGATCAGTTGTAAATCCACTAAACTGCCTGGCCCCACTTGGAGGTTGCAACCCTATACAGAGGGTATAGTCATAATACTTTTTCCTCACTCAGGAAACATGTCTAATGATGACAGGTAAATTGAAAATTCTAAAGTGTCACATTCCATTTTCTTCCTTCCTATTTAGGCATTTCCCTCTTCTGATTTCTACAACTGCATGAAACTTATCCAGTAAGATGCTCACTCTGGGACAAGAACATTTGCTCTCTCTGGATTGCCATCTTTGGTGCTCTTCGGGGTTGTTGGACATCCTGATTCCAAGTGGCTTGTTTTTGTTTTCTGAGATGAATTTTGGAAAGAGAAAGCTGCGAAGCCCGTGATGTGTAAAGGATTGCATGTTATTTTTTTTAAAAAAAGAAGCTATTTTTACTGAAGAGCAAATGGTGATTTTAGATCCCTCATCTCATACCTGTTAATGGACGATTCAGTTATAGTTGCTTTTCTCCAAGGGCTTGACCTGGAAGAGAAAATGAATCAGAGTTCCCGGCTCGCCGAATCACCTCAGCTTTCTAAGAGTAGTCTCCTCAACATCTTGGGCAGCCCTCAGCCTGAGAGAATGAGCCTCTCTGATTCTATACCCCCCACCCCGAAGAGTGGCACACCCTCGCCTGGGCCTCCTCAGCTCCCCTTACTGGGCGCCAGTTGCCTCGATGGCGACTGGGAAAGCCGTGAGGAACTGCGACTGCGTGAGCTGGAGGAGGCCCGAGCCAGAGCAGCCCAGATGGAGAAGACTATGCGATGGTGGTCGGACTGCACCGCCAACTGGAGGGAGAAATGGAGCAAGGTGCGCTCCGAGCGGAACAAGGCCCGAGACGATGTGCGCCAGCTACGCCAGAAACTGGAGACCCTGACCAAGGAGCTCACGAGCCTCAAGCGGGAGAGGCAAGAAGTTTTGAATGAGAATGAGCAACTGAGCAAAGAAATGGAACGACTGAAAGGCGAAGGCGAGGGGGAGAAGGAGATGGACAACCGCATGGCCTCCGAAAAAGAGAGCGAGGCCTCTCCAGAACAGGAGCCTGTTCGAGATGTGAGCTCGGAAAAGCTGCCGAAAAACAAGGTAAGGGAAGAGAGTTGGGCAAGCGGAGAACCTTACTGTATTTATTTGTGTCAAATATTGGGAATGCCGCTTTCCTCCCGATCCACAGGGCTGAAAGCAGCTTACATCATTTAAACCGTCGAAAATCTCATTTTTCAAAAGATGAATAACAAGATTCCTTCAAATGTTTCTGTGTCCAAGCCACTTGTCTTTGATATCCTTCTGTCAATGAAAAAAAAGGGGGTGGGGGAACCCTTTAAATATTTTGACAGAGAAAGACAAGTCTGCAATAAGGCCCCTGAAATAATATGCAGTGTCAATTTGTTTCTGGGAGGAGCCGGAATACCAAGTAATGAGAGGGTTTTGTTGTAAGAAGAATGCGGGGATGGAGCTCCTTCCTACCATAAAGAGCCAGCTGGAAAATGCATCAAAAGAAAATTGCTTGGCCTTGAAAGCAAAGACCTCTGGGAGCTGATCGTGGAGATGATAATTTTACATATGCAGAATATAGATGGTCCAAAAAATTTTTTAATTGTTCTCCAAGCAGCTAGCAGTTTGCTCCATTCCTTCCCCCCTGCTTGTGCTTTGGGATGAATTGCTCCACATTGCCTTGGCTGTGGAATCCAAGATGGTTATAGCTCTGTGGGTGCAGAGCTGTAATTGCACTAAATGACTGACTAATTCACCTTCCCATTATATTTATCCTGGTGGTCTGCAAACAAAGTTCTGCCTTCAGCCTGTGTGTGAAATTCATCCCTCTCCACACTTCTGCCCAGCAACTGTATAGAAAGGCCAGCAGTGAAATATTCCCCTCTTTCTTCCTCTTGGCACCCTGTATCTGTGCACACACACCTACCCTGGCAACATACAGCCTTTCCTCCTCCAGGCCCTGGCTGAGGTTCTTTCTGCCCTACCCAATTATCCAATTATCCAATCCGTTACAGCAGCTTTTCCCCTAACCCTCCCTTCTTTGTTAGAATATTTATGAATATTCCATGACTTCACAGCTGCTCAGCCCACAGCGTCTTGCAGAGAGCTTGATGGGTAATAACACCTTTTAGTTTTTTCACATGCGCTCCTGCAAATATTAGAAATCGGAGATTGTTATGCTACAGTCGAGCTCAAAGGGCTACGAAGCAGATATTGTTAACATTTAGACAATTCTGATACTGTTTTTGGCAAAATTAACAAGAATGGCAGTGTGTCAATTTGTGATATTCACAGTACATGTATATATAACCTCCTTATATGTGAGGTGCTACAAACGGTATTATTATCATCTCGCTTTCAAGCCTAGCTTTGCCAAAATTGCTGGATTTCACCGTCAGGATCAAAACAAGCTATTTTTGCTAATCTTCCAACAGATGGAAGCAGCTGCAACTTGATTGGGATGAGCGCAGATGTTCCTGCCCTGGTGGTTAACTCAATATTCTTGATCAGGGTTACAGCTAAACCACCCACAGGCTAATCTGCAATTCAGGGGTGACTGCAGACCATCAGATGATTATCAATCATTCAGGCAGTTTGGGCACTATCAGGGGCAGCCCTGCTTGTGAGGCTTTGGAGAGCAAGACCAGCATAAGAGCATGACAAGAGGGTGGGTGCAGACTAAATTGTCCACTGCCTTCCATCAGTGGGACGTAACTTCTGTTCACTTCTGCTGCAGCTCACTAATGTGCCCCCCCCTTTCCTTCAGAAACGGCAGGAGAGGCAAATTGGGGAATAGGTGAATTTCAAATACTGGGGCAAATCTGGTGTTTGGATTGATCAACTAGTCTTATTATTTTTACATTTCTTTAGTATTAGTATTGATTCATCGATCTATCGATATGGTTATTTAATTTTCGTTTTAAATTGCAAACATCTAAAGATATGCAAGAGCAGGGAGGCCATGGGCAATAGGAATGATAGGGCAGGACAAGAAATGGGAAGTGAGGGCGAGGTATGCAAAGCATCACAAGGGAGTGGTGATGGTGGGTGGGAGGTAAGACTAGGCAGGCTGGCTGTGGACAGAAGGAAGAGGTCCGGGGCAAAGCTGTGCCCACTGGCAAATCTTTCCCGCTCTGGCAGCAAAGCAAAATTAAAATTGTGCTGTATGTGGATTTACTCGTCGCGGAGAGAGTAGAAAGTGAAAGTGGAACAGGAGGAAATATGTCCATACAAGAAATCTTGCTGCGGCAGACATTTGCCTCTACTGTGCAGCAAACACGTTGTGTGCAATTGGCTATTTGCAGGCTTATATAAGAGGGTTAAGAGTGTCAGACTAGTATCTGGAAGTCTCAGGTTCCAATCCCTGCTCTGCCATGGAAGGTTGCCACAACCCATGGAGCATGTTGAGATTTGTGTTGTTGTCCGATGACTATCAAATGTGTACCTGGTTGCTTGAGTCTACCCACCCCTGCAAGATTTTCCAGTGTGGATTGAGAGAACTGCTGCTGGTTGATCCTATTAATGATATTAGAGTGCAAGGCTGGGAAAGATCTCTCCCTGCTTCATGCTGAGCAGGGGAGGCTAAATATCTGACTCAGTAGAAAGTAGGTTTGTTTGCCCAGTAGTGGCACAGAGCTTGCAACGTGTTCTGTCGTAACTATGGTCATGAGCATTTCTATCCTGCCTATTTATTCCAGGCAACATCCAATGTGGCTTACAATAATAAAATAAGCCAAGTTTCTAAACCTTTGATTCGTGAAATAAAGCCAATGACCATTTTTTTAAAAGAAGGAATTAAAAACTGGTAGAAAATGCAGGCCAAGCAGCAAAATAGTCAAGGACTATACATTTAAAACAGCCCAGCAGGAAGAAAGTACTTTTCAAAGGTCCTCCAAAACAAACCCCTCTTGAGTGGTTCTGCAACACAGGAGTATCAGCAAAAGGTGCTCTATCCCAGGGGATTTCCAACCTTCTCCCAAACGGTTGCGTAGCTGCAACGGGGCCGGGAGGCACTGCAGCCCAGGCACACGCAATTGGAATCACTTGGGGGGGGGGAATCACCCCACACCCCTCCTTCTTCCCCCTTTGCCCCACCTTGCCAGACCCGACAGTCTGGAGCAGCTTGCTGGTGCGGCAGGAGCAGAAACCACAAAGCCCCCCCCCCCCAGGGAGGCCTCTGCAGGAGTTGGGGCTCGCAAGGTCTCCTGGGAAGTGTAGTTCCCACCAGGCTTCTTTTTCAGCTGGCTGCTTTTTGCAGCTGGCTGAACTAAGGTAAGTGGGGGGGGGGCGCCATTTTGCTCCGGGCACAATTCCCCCCACATGCCACCGCTGACATCATATTCTATCACGTTTGCTCAAAGCGCTTGCAAATCCCTGAGTAGAAGTCTTGAAGCCCTATTCTTCTTCCGCAGCCGTCAATATTTGAAACTCTTCTCTCCCTACCATCCTTCCCTGCATTATCTGTAGTCGTTGCAGGAGTTTGAATTGATGGAGAACCTTCTGAAAAGCAAACAGGAAGGCTCTGAGTGCTGGGACCAACGGAGTCTTCTGGCCAGCTGGCCCTGGGCCTTCCTCTCTTCGTTCCCGCCAAGAAAGGAACCGCTTTGCTGTGGAGGATCGCCCTCAAGTCATCGTGAGGGAAGATGCCACCAAGATCACCGCCCTCAAGTTGCGTCTGGATGAATCTCAGAAAGTGCTACTCAAGGAGCGGGAGTGAGTGTTGCATGTGACATCACTTCCTGTCTGGTCATATGATGGGGAGGTTTCTCGAGCCTTTGCAGTAAAGTATTGCTTTTCTTATGGGGAAGTCCTAAATGCCCAGAATGAAGCTGTGAGCCTTGTTTTCTGTTATTCTTCCAGGGATAAGTTGTCCCTCAGCAAGAACATCGAGAAACTGGAAGGTGAACTGAGCCAGTGGAAGATCAAATTCGAGGAATTGAACAAGAACAAACAGGAAGTGCTGAAACAGGTGGGTAACCTCCAAGTCTTTGAGCCAAGGGCTGTCCTGACCTCTATCGGATTTCCAGTTTGTTGTGATTATAACTCTTGCAGCAGTTACTGAGTACTAGTACAGTTCATTCAGTTCTGGGGGAGCTTTTCTGGTAGTGTACCCAAACAGCATAGTTTTTGCAGTAAGAGGAAATTTAAATGTAATTATCTGCTGTATCTTCTTACGTATTTCTATCCAAAACCATGATTTTTTTACAAGTCCACCACATGTGAAAAAAGTTCCAGCCTCTTCATTACATCTCCAGCATACACCATCATGTTGTTTAATCATCTTCTTAATCACTTCAAGTGTAATATACCATCTGAAAAACATTTTATACCAGTTAGAATCATAGAGTTGGAAGAGACCACAAGGGCCATCAAGTCCAACCTCCTGCCATGCAGGAACACACAAGCAAAGCACTTCCGACATATGATCATCCTACCTCCAAAGAAGGAGACTCCACCATTCTCCAAGGCAGTTCTCCTTCAGTATCTGACTTGCAGAGAGTTTAATGTTTTTAGTCCGTAATGATTCCCACTGTTGAAAAGTTATCTCTCCCTTGAAGTTTTGCATCCATTTTATCATGCATGCTTTTGTTTGTTCCATCTCTGTTTCCATTTTATTCTTTACCCTTTAAAAAAACTATGATGGAACTTATACATCTCAGACAGACCCATTTAACCATGGGAGAATTCTCTATCAACCCAGCAATCTAAGTTTGTCCAATCCAGAAGACCTTGGCAGTGGTTCTCAACCTGTGGGTCACGACCCCTTTGGGGGTCGAATGACCCGTTCACAGGGGTTGCCTAAGACTCTGCATCAGTGTTCTCCATCTGTAAAATGGATAAATGTTAGAGTTGGGGGTCACCGCAACATGAGGAACTGTATTAAAGGGAAGGTTGAGAACCACTGAGCTTGAGGGACCAGCTGTCCAGCACAGTCTCTCCTTGTTTTTTTAAAAGCACTGACCTCCTCCTCATTGGCAGCAGAGAATTTCTAGCTTCTCTTTTTCTGCTGCAGCTGAACATTCTTAAAGAGATCCACCAGGATGAGCTGGGGCGCATCTCGGAGGACCTGGAAGATGAACTGGGAGCTCGATCAAGTATGGACAAGAAACTGGCCGAGCTGCGGTCAGAGGTGAGAATTAGGATGTGACGTTTCACTGAGTTCTGGGTTCTCTGGATTATTTAAGGTCTCCTGTCACACGTCCACTTGCCTCATTCCAACTTAATGACAACTCAGCACCAAAAGTCCTTGATGTTACAAGAATATAAAAGATTTGCCTTTTGATTTTATGTGTCTGGTGTGTTAGTGGCTTGCCACCACAAAAATCCACCTCAAGAACTCTGTGATGATTTCATATAATCTTTTCAATCCATAGCAGAATATTTGCATTACGTTTACGGGAAAGAGGCTGTTTTTATCAGTGGACCCTTGACTTCTGATTCCAAACTTTCTGAAAGAGCAGAGACTCTCTGGCCTTTTCTGCACAGCAGCAGAAACGAACCTCCACCAGCATAAATTATGCCTGTGGAGGCTCAGGGACTAGGGGTCAGAGGGCAGCGTGGGCGTGTCCCTCTAGCCCTCCAGAGCAACGCTGGAGGGAGAGGGGAGGGGCGGGGGAAAGCGGCGTCATCCTGCTGGTGCGGTTCGCACCACGCTGGCTTGAAGACGCCACTTTAAAAAAACCTCGTTCATCGAGCAAGGTTTAAAAGCGGCGCCTTCACACCACTTGGGGGGGAGCCAGGATGTATGAACAGCATGATGATAGGATAGTCTGTGGATGAACAGCATCCTGTATGAACAGCACCCCAGGGATCGGGTTTTTTCCCGTCCCTTGGGCACTGTTTTTTGGCTGTGTGGAAACAGCCTCTGTGTGTCATGATTAGGGGACTCGCGGCTTTCCAGATACCAGGGACCAGCACCTCATCAGTTTCTGCCGCTACGGGCCAATTGGCCATGCTGGTAGGGGCTGATGGGAATTGTAGTTCCTGAACACCTGGAGAGCCGCAGGTTCCCTACCCCTGGTCTATTTCCTTCAAAATACTGGCTTCTTCAACTTCCTTGTGATAATTAGCAAAGACTTATGGTATATGGACCCGCCAGCATTTGGGGAGGGTATACATTGCAAAGGAAAAAGGTGTGTGTGCTTTTACTAAACCCTTTGCACCTCACAATGAAGATTATCACTTTTAACAGTCCATATTCAGGTTGAGTACTCTTGCCAGACACCACATCTCCAACGAGTCATGTAGTCAGCTGTAACATATAGAGAAGGCCATAGAAGTCCAGCATTCTACTGCACAGCAACATATAAAGAAACAGAATCCACGGTGGGGATATGCAAATGAAAGGGTGGATCTATGCAGCTGGGAGAGAATTTGGATCTCAGTGGTTCCCCCTTAATTCTGCATGTTCATAATTTTGAACTGAGTAGAAACGGAGTAAAACTTGCTTCCCATCTAAGAGTTGAGTGTATTGGGGAAAGGGGGTAGGTTTAGTTACTATCCATTCCTAGGAGATATCATGAAGCTTTGCATTCAGGTATATCGATGCAATGGTTGACAGCAGAGGCGTAGCTCCAAGGGAACGGGGGTGCGCAACGCCCCCTGTGGGGGTGTGACGAGGGCGTTCCGGGGGCGGGGGCATTCCAGGGCGGGGCGGGAGGATGCACTAGCTTTTACCCTTTGCTATGCCTCCGGTTGAAAGTGGTGCTGACTGAAACCATTGGTCTCTGTCCGTTTGCTCAGGGCCATTTGAGATTACTTTTAGCAGCCAAAGGATAGTCTGTGGATGATACCAGGTTGCCTGTTGCAGGCACTTCTCAGCAGCTGTCCTGACCTTTATCTTTATCTCCTGCAGATGGAGCGTCTGCAGGCTGAGAATGCAGCAGAGTGGGGGAAGCGAGAGCGCCTTGAGACAGAAAAGCTCAATCTGGAACGAGAGAACAAGAAGCTGCGGGCCCAGATCGAGGACCTGGAGGAGGTCTTGGCCCGCAAGAGGAGGCAGACGGACAGCGCCCTCGACACGGATCTCAAGACCATTCAGACTGAGCTCTTCGAGAAGAATAAGGTGATGTTAGTTCAGCACATAATATTTTCCCTCCCTCATGTTCTGTGCACACTCTGATTCAATTTAGCTCAGACTGACTCCCTGTCAGTCTCCAGCACAGACTGCTGTCTCTCTCCCACTTTTTACACACACACTGACTCTTTCTTGGTTCAGCACAAACTCTACATGGTCACTCTCCAGTGTCAACCAATCATCTCGCTCTGTCCTCCTCCTTTCACTTCCCTTCCCTCTACAATTTACCTCTCATTTTAAAGAAACACGCACAACATTTTAAATCATTACAGGGCTGATTTAGCATCAAGCATATTTATGTGTGTTCCAGCGCTGAATACTTTTCCCCATGCCACTTAATAAGCTCTAGGAGCAGGGAGCGTGGCTTCTTTCTGGATTGGGAATGTGTGTCTGTGTGGCTTCCAGGCAAGCGTTTGTTAATCGGAGGAAGCCCAGCTCACTGAGTTTGCTTCTCTCAGGAGTTGGCTGACCTGAAACACATCCATGCCAAGCTGAAGAAACAGTACCAGGAGAAGACGGCTGAACTGGCCCATGCCAACCGGCGCGTGGAGCAGCATGAAGGCGAGGTGAAGAAGCTGCGCCTGCGTGTGGAAGAGCTCAAGAAGGAGCTGGCCCAGGCTGAGGATGAGGTAGCCCATTTCACTAGTTGCAACCTCTCCTCCATATTCCTTGTTCCCAAAACTTTTATGTATGGGATTGGGGTGTTCAGACTGAGCATTGAAATCTCACCATGAGCATCTTAGGGAGTGTGTGGATACTTTTTGAATTCTGACAATATGGTGGGCACAGCCACAAGATGGCTGCTGCAAAATGGCTGTGGCAGGAGCTGAAGCTAGCCACAAAAGTGCTGCCACAGTGAAGATCTTGGACTGTAATGGGAGCTTTAGTGAAGGAACTTCTACAAAATCTGCACAGCCAATCCAATTTCCAGTGACTACCCAGAAGTCTTGCTGAGCAAGAACCCTCACCTGGCCCTGTGCATTTGCTAAAAACACCTGGTAGGTGGCATGAAAGGTGTCAGCAGGTACCAAGGTGCCATATTGGGGAGTTCTGCTCTATAGGGATTAGAGGAAACATACCTGGTGGAGAGGGGGGCTCATTTTGCCCTTAGCTTAAAGATATAGGGACCAAGCCCTGATTAGGGTATGCACATTTAGGGCAGTTCAGTTGACTTAGATCCATTACAGGGCCTTTTCTGAAACAGCCCCCACTGGAAGGATGCTTAAAGGAGCAGCAGTGGTGCAGTGGTTAAGAGCAGGTGCATTTTAATCTGGAGAACCAGGTTTGATTCAGCTCTGCCGCTTCAGCTGTGGAGGCTTATCTGGGGGAATTCAGATTAGCCTGTGCACTCCCACACACGCCAGCTAGCTGGGGCAAGTGACCCTTTGTTTCTGTTAGTCACAGTTCTTCTCTGGAGAAGAAGGGAAGAAGAAGAGAGAAATAGCTAGGCTAGCTAGCTGAAGAAGCAAGAAGAAGAAGAAGAAGAAGGAGGAGAGTGGGGAGAAGAAAGTGTGAGTGGGGAGGGAGGGGTGGAGGGGAAGTGTTAAAGAGGAGGAGGAGGAGGAGGAGTGGCGAGGGAGGAGGAGGAGGAGGAGGAGGAGGAGGGAGGGAGGAGGGAGGAGGAGTTTGATTTAGGAGGATCCCCCCTTTCTTCCTGCAGGAGATCTCAGTAAAGCACAATCTCCTTGTTCTTCTCAACAAACAAACACCCTGTGAGGTAGGTGGGGCTGAGAGAGCTCCATAGAGCTGTGACTAGCCCAAGGTCACCCAGCTGGCGTGTGTGGGAGTGTACAGGCTAATCTGAATTCCCCAGATAAGCCTCCACAGCTCAGGCGGTAGCGGGGAATCAAACCTGGTTCCTCCAGATTAGATACATGAGCTCTTAACCTCCTACGCCACTGCTGCTCTGGAGCTCTCTCTGCCCCACCTACCTCACAGGGTGTTTGTTGTGGGGGGAGGGCAAGGAGATTGTCAGCTCCTTTGAGTCTCCTGCAGGAGAGAAAAAGGGGTTATAAATCCAAACTCTTCTAAATACTCTTATTTATTCATCAGTTACTACTCTGGGTCACAATAGTGGTTGTGAACAACATCAACTGGGAAGTGGTTGCTGACATCTGGGTGTGCCATAGAAGTGTTTGAAACAGTGGTGGGTGCCAGTTTTGATCTGCTTGGCTGTAGCCCTCACTCTTCTTCTGTCCATTCTGCAGCTTGACGAGGCCCATAACCAGACGCGGAAGCTGCAGCGGTCGCTCGACGAGCAGACGGAACAAAGTGAGAACCTCCAAGTTCAGCTGGAGCATCTGCAGTCCAGGTAGGGTAGAAGCAGCCAAAGAGGTTGGTAGATCTGCCCAAGTGCAGGGAAGAGGTAATGGAAGAAGAGAAAACAATATTGATGAACCAGATGGAATCTGCTGCAACCAGAGTCACACAGTTTGGGGTAGATCCATAAAGTTGTTATCATTAATCTCCAAATCTGATGGAGTTTGCAAAGGTGTAGAGCCTCTGCTTGGTATGCAGGGGGGGTCCAATCAGTGGCATCTCCAACTAAAAGGATCATGATGCAAGTGATCTCCGCCTTAAGGCTCTGGAGATCCACTTGCATTCAAGAGTTGAAGGCATCTAGGAAGAGACCATGACTCAGTGGTAGCGTATCTGCTTTGTATGCAGAGGATTGCAGGTTCGATCCTTGGCCCCTACAATCCAGAGAGTCAAGTAGGAGGTAATGAATAGAATCTGAGACCCTGAAGACCTGCTGCTAGTCAGAGCAGACAGTGCTGAACTCGATAGTCCAACTCACTTATAAGGCAGCTTGATGCGTTCAATTAATGGCTTCAGCGCCAGTTGACAAAGTTTGGTGTTGCAACCCAAAATCTGAGCATGAGTAAGTGCGCTTTATGGGCAGATAGATCCTCCTTCCTTTGATGTATTCTTTACTAGAGCCCTGCCTCTTGCAGAAGTAAACCACTGTTCAGTTTTCAAAGCAGCTTGCTTTCAAAGCAGCTTGCTTGTTTTCAAAGCAGCCACTGTTCAGTTTTCAAAGCAGCTTCAGCACTGGGAGCTGTGGACAGCAGTTTTTTTAACTGACCTGTAAACCCAGTGCAGGCTAACTGAGGCCTTTCTGCACAGCACAAATAAAACGTCTTTGCAAACGTTTTAAAAAGCTTTTAAACGTTTTTTTAAAAAATAAGTGTTGCCAGCCAGAATGGTTCTTTTTCAGCCTCCCCCCGCCTCTAGAGCACATTTATTTTCATTTTCGCTGTAACTGGTGCCCGTTATTTTTGTGCCACTTGAGATTCTCTGTCCTGCCCGCCATTTGCTGCATTTGTTTCCCACGGAGGTTTCCTGTCCTAGAAGCTCATCTGCTTGCTGTTTCCTTCATGATGTGCTCTGAACCCGGCCCACACACCCCCGGGAAAGTCGTTGGAATTGGGGAACTCTCCAAGGTATATCTAGTCAACAAGACTGGCAGGGCTCATGGGAACATGAAGATTTCATAAGGGGCCTTTAGGCCCCAGGGCAGCTTCCTATGGATTCTTACCAAATGTAGTGTCTGGACTTAGGTCCCCTAGTCAGGTCTCAGATCTGAACCCAAACACCCAGAGTTCAGTACCAATATTCTTCCCTCGATGTTCCTCTTCATTAAATTTTCTTCTTTCCATTTGGCCCTTGTTCCTTCTGTAAGCCTCACTGCAAACTCAAAGCCAAAAAAAGATCAACCCCTCTGTATTCATTTGCCCGCATAACGCAACATGCAGATTGGTTGCGTGTAAACTTTAAGATCTGCAGCTGAGCGCCTGGGTTTTAGCTCTGAGTGCAGTTTTAATGAGGCTAATTGGAAAAGCTCCTATCTCCTCGGATGAGATAAGCCCTTGGCGGAGTCCTTTCCAGGAAGGGAAGATTGTGTCAAGGGGATGGAGAGGATATGAGGTAGGGAAGCAGGTAGGTGAGTTTTCTTCGCTGATAAATTGCAGGGGAGCATCAAGGGGAACTCTTCAAATTGCTGCAATCTGTCTCCCAGGGGCTTACCTGTCAACAGCTGGCTGCTGATGGGAAAGGAGGGGAGAAATTTGAGAGGGAAGGAACGTCAAGCCTTATCGGAGAAACGCAGTGATGAACGGGAGAGGGCTGAAGGGGAGTCCTCGGTCAACCTCCCACCATCTCTCTCTGTCGCTTTCATCCGAGGCAGGTTGGAAGGTTAAATGAGGGGGGTTCAGCTACCTTCCCTGCCCAAGCAGCTAAGAGACTATTGAGGTCTGACTTGTGAAAGCTCATGCTGGAATAAATGTTGTTGGTCTTTAAGGGGCCACGGGACTCCTGTTTTATTTTTCTGCAATGGGCTATCATGGCTACCACACTGGAATGGTCAAAGGTGGGACAGTGCATCTTGCTGTATGCGGCAGGATCCCAAGGGATATAATCGGGGACTCATCGCAAGGGATAGCTGGAACAAGGGAGTTTCTTTCTGACTGGATCACATGCAAATACCTTGTAAGAGCCCTACTTCTGAAAACAATCAGTTGCTGGTGGGATTAGTCTACTAAGTGACATCCATCAAACAAAATGCATTAAAATGCAAGCTGGTGGAATCAAAACGTGTCCACAGTGGAGTTAGAAGGGCAATGCTGGATTTACCTATAGACTTGACCGGCTGCAGGCAAGGGCCTCAAAATCTAGGGGGCCTCCAGCCAAGGTGTATAATATTTTTGACACTGTCATAGCCCTTTCTTACACATGGTGCCATAATGCACTGTAGTCTTTAAACAACCCTTCAGTAATGTTCCTCACACTCCATTTCAGAACAATGCTGTCTTAAATTGACAACTTGACACTAGCATTGATTTCTGTATTGTTTTTGTCCTTCCAGGACTTCACTGAAGTGGACCCCATTTTGTGGACTCATCTTCCTCTAGTTGTGAGGGTGTGGGATTGGGAGGGGCTTCACAACTGGAATAGCCTAAGGCCTCTCTTCATCTAAATCCAGCACTGTAGAAGTGTATACCTAGGATTGCACTGTAGGTAACCATGAGCCTGGCATGCGTTCTCTCTCTCTTTCTCATTAGTCTACCTCACAGGGTGTTGTAAGGATTAAATGGAGGAGGGAAGAATCTTCCCTGAGTGACCTTGGGCCAGTCACTCTTTCAATCTGAAACTCTAACCTCTGCACCACACTGTCATTCATGTAGGCACCATTTTTAATAGTAACCTGGCTTAGGTAAGTCATTCAGGTTGGTTCATAGCAAGTTACCTGGTTGCTGCTAGGCCTGGCTCCAGTGAGTCCACCCTCAAAGGAAAAGACCTCCCCTTGCCTTTTACTGACAGTGATCAAGCCTGTTGTGGTTGCCGTGCAACAGCCACTTAGGGAATCTTCATTTATACCCCACTTTTCTTCACAGTGGCAACCAAAGCAGCTTACATCTTTCCCTTCTCCTTTTTAACAACCCTGTGAGGCAGGTTAGACTGAAAGTATGTGACTGGCCCTACATCACCTAGTCAGTTTCCATGGCAAACTGGGGTTTTGAACCTGAGTCTACCAGATCTTAACATGAAGCTCTCGCCACTGCATCACACTGGCTTTTATATGGTGGCTGCTGGTGAACTGTAGCAAGCAACCAGGCCTAGGTGAGTCATGCAAGTCAGGTAGAACCAGGTAGCCTGATGGTGGCTGCTAGGCCTGGTCCAATAAGTCCTCCCTCAAAGGCCAACATAGTCCTGGAAAGGCCCTGCCCTGTCTCCCTGCTTTTTACTGACAGAAACCAAGCCTAAAATGTTCTGGTTGCCTAGCAATGGCTCCTGCGGGCT
Organism: Sphaerodactylus townsendi; assembly: GCF_021028975.2. NCBI lineage: Eukaryota > Metazoa > Chordata > Lepidosauria > Squamata > Sphaerodactylidae > Sphaerodactylus > Sphaerodactylus townsendi. The sequence goes on from NC_059438.1 coordinate 8,344,123, forward strand.
TCTATTTCTTAAAGCTGCAGGCTCTCCTTTTATCATTTTTGGGATTAAAAAAAACCCCAATGTATTTTTTTTAATATTTCAGATTTTTCTGCAAACCTGGGGCATTCTTCAGGTTGATAGAAAGATCTGTTTTGTCTGGGCTTGATCATCCTCAGATGATACTGTGTGCAGTCGAAGTTGTCTCATCTAAAAAATGAAGAAGGTCCAGAAATTAAGAAGATCCAAAATGATCTAAAAGACTGGAATACCCTCCCCTCGAGGAGTGTTGCGTGTGGGGTGGGCAACGCTATTGAGGAAATGGAGAATAGAAGGATAGACGAATGGTCTGAAGAGGTTGAAGATGATCCTGGGAAACTGAGGTGAATGTCAGTGGAGGTGCCTTCCTTGCAGACATTCTTCGTTGCCACTGGGGGGCATTGAAGCTCTCTTGAAGTAGGACACACTTGATTCTCCATGCTGAAGAAGCTTCCCTGTGAGTAATATCTCTTTCCAGAAAGAGAAATGACAGGTTGGGATCGGGTTAGAGCGACATACGCAGCAAAGTGCCTTTAAGAGAGACTCTCATTTTTATTGCCTTTTAAAAGTATTTTTTTTAATTTGCATGTGTGCTTCTCTAGCAATAGAACGCTGAGATGCATGCCAGACAAATCGATCCTGTATCATCCAAAGAGCCTTTGAAGATGAGGCAGCTGGGTATTTTTTTAAAAAAGAGAAAAGATTTTTATCTTCTTATTTTATTGGGGATGTTGCCATTAAATCATATGTGAATAATGGAGTTTCCTTCTTCCCCCACCCCTCCATGGCAGATCCCACCACGCTCTTTCTTTTAAATAATTCATGCTTTTTCCCGTAAAAAGCAGCAGAAATCATTATAGCTGAGGTATGCTCCATTCCAACTTCATGGCTTTGGCTTGGATAACTGGTACATAAATTTTTAACTGGAGAAGGCTGGAAAGATTGAGGTTAATTGTTCTGAAGATGTCCCTTTGATGATGCAAATGAGGTCCCATTGAAGGGAGTGGAAGGTCTGGCCACTGGCCTTCTTATAATCTAGGAGAGAATCCAGTAGCTGTGAGCTTCCACCAGGACAGGCCCAAATTTACAAACAAGCAAGGAAATCCTTTGGCGTGCTGTGTTTTCCAAGGCAACAACAAAGCCGCATCCCATGATCCTTTGCAATGTCGCAAAGCATTCTGGAATCCTCTGGGACAGAGCAAGGTGCGCCACCTGGAGTATGTTTGCTGATACTGCTTGGGCAGTGAATTGTCGTAAGCCAACCATGAGAGTTAACACCATGAGCAGCCATGTCTTCAGGTTGAACATGGGGTATTTTGTCTTTTCTTTTTTTATAATGAAAACCAATTTTGGACCTCCTTAACATTATAATGAAAACCAAACACTCCTTAACATTGTATCAAGGGATCCCCAAAGTAAAACACAAAAACAAGACTAGACACAGTGTATAACAGACTTCTCTCTGTGATACACCTGTGATACATGCCAGCCACAGATGCAGGTGAAATGTTAGGAACAAGATCTACCAAACCACGGCCACACAGCCCAGAAAACCCACCACAACCAACAAAAACAAGACTTTCACATTTTTTTTCATTCTCTGTGCTATGTGTGATTTATTTGGTGGGATATAAATGAGGCAACAGATACATCCACAAAGATTTATGTTTCTTTTAAATATTTATTTATCCCACCTATACACACATGGTCTCCTTTGGATTCAGGCTTCATTCTCCCCAGCAGCTGATTCCTCTGCACGCACACTCATTAGGATTTTCGTGCTAGCTCTGCCTCTGATGGCCAAAGCTCTCTGGTTTTCAAAACCTCTTAAAGAGCAATGTTTATTCCCCCATCACAGTTTCTGTGAAGAACTCTGCTGTAAGTTTTGCCCTCCATGGGTCTTCTTGCTTTTGCGGCTCTTCCCACGCACAAAACAGCAGGAACTCCGGCAGGAAGAGAATTAAGAAGTGGGGGGCGGAGCTGCATGGATGTTGAGCGCTTTGCTGCTGGAGGATTCCCCTTTGCTCAGAAAGTAGTGGGGAAACTCTGTTTTGAAGCTCCCAACCGCACTGCAGGAGGGGTGTGAATAATGGGCCCTATTCTCAGGCTCACCTACCTCACAGGATGGTTCAGAGGATAAAATTGAGAAAAGGAGAATGATGTAAGCTTCGAGTCCCCTTTGGAAAAACAGGCAAGGCAGAGATGAAATAAATAAGATTCAAATTGGGGTATTTTCCAGGCTTGGACTTCTGAAATGCAAGCACAGAAAATAAGCAAAAGTATTTTTAAAGTCTATTAAAGCTGCTATTTTGGGAGAACTTAATTGTATTGATTTATTTTCATGTAGTCTCCCTCTCTCACTGGGATTCAAGGCAGACTGCTCTTTTTCTGTTGAAGGACTTTGTTCTTACTCTTCTTAACAGTGAAACTTAAAATTTTATGTCATTTTTCATTTTAAAGATAGCTTATTTCTTTTATTATTATACAATTGCTATTATTATATTTTGTGTGTCTATACATATATCAAAATTAATCCACATCATCCATATAGGGACGATGGATTCAGGGGATTGATTCATTTTGATCGAGGTTTGTTTTATGTTGTGTGCGAACATTTCGGTGCTCCTGCAGGAAAGGTGCTTTTTGAATCCATAAAATAGCTCTTGTGCCCAAAAACCTGTGTTAAATCTTTTATGGATGTGTTTCTTCTGTTATTTATTTATAATATTTTTATGTATCTTACATAATTTATCCTGCTTCTGCATTTAGTCAACTTCCCACATTTTCAAGGCAGTTTTCTCAGCGTTAAGGGGGGAGGGGGTGTTAAATGAATGTAGAGTTATTTGGGAGGCTTGGGGGCCCTGGAGTCTCCAGAGTCTTGGTAGGAGTTAGTGTGGCTAATCCAAGAAAGTTGCAGTCTAAGATGTCTGTTTGCCAAGGTTGGCATAGCTTGTACTACCGTGTTTCCCCGAAAATAAGACAGTGTCTTATATTAATTTTTGCTCCCAAAGATGCGCTATGTCTTATTTTCAGGGGATTTCTTATATTTCTGTGTTCTGTTCGTCGGGCATGCTTCCAAACAAAAACTTTGCTACGTCTTACTTTGGGGGGATGCCTTATATTTCGCACTTCAGCAAAACCTCTACTACGTCTTATTTTCTGGAGATGTCTTATATTCGGGGAAACAGGGTAGTACCTGGTAAGGACAGGTAGTTATCCAGAGCCCATCTATCTCTGAAGGGACCCACAAGATAAGGGACCAGTACAATTGGCAGGTTTGTGGCATGACTGGCATTTTATTTTGCTGCCTGCTTCTTCAGTGCCAGAGCCGGTTTCTGTCATAGGCAACAAATGCATCCCCAATGCTAAGTCAGCCCAAGCGCTACTTCTGCCCTACCTTGCAGAATGGTGCTCAGACCGGGAGGCAGTCAAGGACCTTGGGTGCTGTGTGGTTTCCGGGCTGTATGGCCTGTTCTAGCAGCATTCTCTCCTGACGTTTCGCCTGCATCTGTGGCTGGCATCTTCAGAGGATCATCAAGGACCTGTTGCAGTGTCAGCTACTAGGGCTTGAGGGACATTTGAACCAGACACTGCCCCTTCCGGACATGCAGAATAATGCACTTTCAATGCACTTTCAATGCACTTTCAATGCACTTTGAAGCTGTGCGGAATAGCAAAATCCACTTTCAAACAAACATGAAAGTGGATTGAATGTGCATTATTCTGCATGTGCGGAAGGGGTCTCAGTGAACCCAGTGAATCTGGAAGAGCCAAGTCTGCAAACCAAGAATCCTCTGGCTGCCTCACCTGAAAGCCCTTTACAAAGTGAGGAGGACCCTTTTACATCATTGGGAATGCTGAGAAAGCCCGGGGCTCATGACTCTTTAGAGTCGGCCTGTTGCCTGCCTCTACATAGCAACCTTGGAATTCCTCAGTGGTCTCTCATCCGAGTACTAATCAGGACCAACCCCATTTAGTTTCTGAAATCTGATGAGATCCTGCCGGGCTGGGCAGTGGGTAAATGGTGCCACTGTGGTCAGGGCACCTCAGAAATCCACACTTTTCTGCCCATTCAGTGGTTTGGGAAACATTGTACTGAAGATGGGCACAGGATCAGTAGGGAACCACTGAAAAATGGCGGCTGGTAAGTTGTCCAAAATAAGTAAACAGAAAACCACATACCTCTGTTTGGTCATGAGGCTGGACCAAAATCTCTGTGTGGAAGCAGCTGTTCATTCTGGTGATTTCATCAGCTCATTCCCCTCCCCCATCCTTGATAAAGATTCCAGATACTAATGCCCTGTCAGCAAATACTTTGGATCTGAAAAAAGGTTTGAAGCAATCTTTGCTTGCTTGAATCAAAAAGTCTATTAAGTGCTGCTTGGAACCTCTGAGGGACCGCCTGTCAAAATTTGCCTTTATCAGCACAGAACACTCACTTAGTTGGATGAAGTTTAGGCAAGGAAGCTATTGTGGTGTGGAGGGAACAGGTTTATTTATATCTGCTAGGTTCTAATGGGAAAAGGTTCGTTCCTTGTTGAGAGTCTAAAGTGGAACAAAAGCGGAGGGAAATCTATGAAATATCGATTATCTGCAAAATTGCCACTCCCAGAATAACTTTGACTGCTCCAAAGGGGGATTATCGTTGAAAGCAGCTTTCTATACAATTTGGAGGCAAGATTAGAAAATATAAAAGGTACCTTTTGACCATTTTTCCAGAAGGAGGTCTCATGCTAAGGGGGAAACTTCTAAGTGATCAGCTATGAGAAACAGCATTCCATTATCTAACTTCATGCAAGCCAGCTATTGGTTGTGAATTTGTAGAAAATGGGTTGTGGATAGGGGGGAGGGAGTAAAGGAATGTTACCCACATGGGAGTGTGGTAGAATATGAATGCCTTTGCCTTTTCAGAAAAGGTGCTTCAGTTGGGGCTAGTTTCAAGTGGTGAGATGGACATGTGCCTTCTTTTCCCCACTTGTCATTTCTTCTCATTCAGTCCACCTTCCCCTGTCTCTTTTGCCTCTATGGGGTTAAATGTGTGAGTTTGGAGAGAGAAAAGCATTTTGAACTTTTGTATGAAGAAGAGCAACCAGGAAGGGAGGTGCAGTTTGGAACTGAGTATTGACCTGCAGGGGAAGGATTAAATATACACACAGAGAGAAACTTCTGCATCCTAAATAGCATATCCCCAAAATAAAGGACGTCTGGGGCTGTGTTGTGCATCTCTCTGTCTGAGGTCCTCTGAATGAAAAGTGTTAGAATACACTTAAATGAGCTTAAGGGGCAAATTTGGCATCACACTGATGTAGCACTCATAATAGTTTGCCTTTACCCAATAGAATCCCTCCCACTTGGATTTGGCTTCCATTCTACCACGATTGAATTCTAAAGTTGGGGAACTTAGATGAACTGTTATTTTGCTACGATTACCTATTAGGTGTTAACCTGATATGGGTGAACTATAACCTCAAAACCCATGATTTATATGCCTAAATTTCCTTCGTGAGATCTTGAGGAGTCCAGAAGCTACAAAAATGGGATGTGAACACACATAAGTTTGAACCCGTAGCAAAACGGAACAGGGGAAATGTTGTAGAAGCCCTGTTGCTCGTTGGCATATCCTAGCCCTGAAAACAGTGTGTAGAGTATGGAGCCCAAAGCACCTGAGGAGTTTCCCAAGAACAGGGGTCCCTCATATGTGCCCATGAGCCTCATGTCTTTTACTGACATCTATTCTGATACCCCCATGTGTTTTTAGAAATTGTATGGGGCCAGGTGGAACTTTTGCCCAGCAAGGCAACTGACTGATTTGATTGGCTGTGCAAAGTGGCTGCTTCCACAGCACAAGAATCTCAACTGTATGACTGAACATAAGCTGCGGCAGCCATTTTGTGGCAGCCATTTTGTGACTGTGCATCCACCACGCTGCGTCAGAATTCCAAAGAGGCCTACAGGCTTCAGAGGTTGGGGTCTCCTGCCCCAGATCTTATGCTTGATGCCTCTAGATTAAACTGGAGGAGGCTGTTTGAGCAAAGGAATCCGTAAAACCAAATGCTAAGGACTGTATGCAATGCAGACTTCTGTTAATTTACTTTAGTCCCTTCCTTCTCTCTTGGAACAGGCTTCGTCGGCAGCAGAGCATCCCCCTCTTTGGGAAGATCCGTAGTTCACGTTTTGGCCCTGACAACCCTGGTGATGGCACCAGTGACTTGGATGAAGATGAAGACCTGCAGATCCAAGTTCCTTAGCAACTGCACAGCAGAGAGACCCTTTCAGCTGAGGAAGAGAGACCAGTGCTGGGGCAGGACAGTTACTTGATTGCAGTGATGGCTTTTTGACCTCAACAAGGAAAACTTTTCTTTTGAGGGGCAGCAAATTTGGAGCTGTAGCAGAGGCTGAAAAAAAGGCACCTAGGCCCCATATTCTAGTCTGCAGCAAGACAACTTGGCGGCCGGGCCAAGATGGAATACTTCAAGCAAGAAGCTGTCAAACTTTGCCTAATACCCCTTACTCACCAGTCCTGGGATGCATCCCTGGTGCAAGAGGGCAAATTTCACATGTTCACAAGCACTGGGAACTATTTGGATTTAGATACCTAGTGTGGTAACCACATCTGTGCTCACATTCCTCTGTCATTCTCCACCCAGACTTGTATTATTCACCCAGTGTAGTCTTTCCATAGAATCCAAAAATAATGCCACTTACCTCAGTTCATACACTTTTGCATTTATGTTAGGGGTAGCCCAAGTGGAACCCTGCCCCTTCTCTCGCCTTGTCTTCTGGGAAGGAACACGGATTCGATAAGCAAAACCAAAGTGTACCAGGGAGGGAATCAGACCCGTCCCTGGTGTCATGAAAGCTTTTAAGACTGATGCGTCGTTCACAATGCTGTGGGCACTTCAGTTATCATTTTGACTCAGAAGATGCATCCAACCTCAACCCGTGTCAGTGAGAAAGTGGCCTGAGAAAGTGGCCTGCTTTCCAGTTTGAGCCCAGATTCATACTAGACTGCCTTAGTGTAAGGAAGATATCTTCCTTCTGCTGCCTCTTACTCATACGCGAAAGGAATTGTTGATGTAGGTGCTACATCCATCTTTGAGACCACCTCAATCTCAGTAGTGACCGTCACTAACAGCAATAAGATATAGTTGACAAAGTGGCAAGGGAACATTTTACAAAGCTGGAAGGAGCCCTGAGACTCCAGATTCAGTGAAAACACAAACAGGCATAGTGGAAGAGGATAATGCAATAATTGGGGATGGAAAGTTAGCAAACTTCAAGCTAACAAAATAGCATCAAAAATTTGGTGATAATACCCAATGCTAGAAACCTCACTAAAAAGAGCCCAGCATTGCAAGTACCCGTGCATAGTGGGTATACGAGAGGAGAGGCGAGAGGTGGACTTCCTCTGGAGTCAGTCCAGTCGAAGGTTCAGTTCCCAAGGCAGCCATCCAGGCAGCAAATAATCAAAAAGTAACTTGAAGGCAAAGAACAAGTCTCAAGGGGACTTCACAGCAGGCAAGAACTGAAGTTGCTGCACAAACGCAGGTGGAAATGCCTGAAGGCACCTTCTATTAAGCCATTAGTCTATCAAGGTCTTGTCTACTGTAGCAGTTCCCCAGGGTCTCTGGTAGAGGTCTTTCACATCAGCTCCCACCCAGTCTTTTTAAACTGGAGATATTGGTGTTGAACCCAGGTCCTTCGACATGCCTGGAAGATGCCTTGTCACCGATGAATAGGCCTACTCCGTGATTGGGAGTGAGTATATTGTTGGAATACATTCTGGCTTTAGAAAAAGAATAGTTTGGCTTTATATCCCCCCTTTCTCTCCTGTAGGAGACTCGAAGGGCAATCTCCTTTCCCTTCCCCCCCCCTCACAACAAACACCCTGTGAGGTGGGTGGAGCTGAGAGAGCTTCGAAAAGCTGTGACTAGCCCAAGGTCACCTAGCTGGCGTGTGTGGGAGTGTACAGACTAAGCTGAATTCCCCAGATAAGCCTCCACAGCTCAAGCAGCAGAGCGGGTAATCAAACCCGGTTCCTCCAGAATAGAATGCACCTGCTCTTAACCACTACGCCACTGCTGCTCCTTAGCAATAGGACAAGAACCTTGAATTTAAAAAAAACAAAAACAAAATATTTTTACAGGCTTAGAATAAGGAAAGCAGGCAAGGGACTGAGCCAGGTATGTCCTTTGAAAGGAGCAATAGGAGAAATGAGAGATTCCAGGTCCTTGGGAATATTTAAAAATAGAAGACAGAAGGGGACATATGGATCTGTGGGCTGTCTAGGTCTAACTGGTGACATACCTTTGGCCACTGACCTATGATGCAGTCTTAAGGACATGACTGGGGCACTCAGACCTGGGTGTGGGGAATACAGATAATTGGTAGCACTTTGGTGAAAAGCTAACTCATCTGGGTCTTTTTTGTGGCAAGGGCACACTGATGAATCACTGAGAGGCCTTGGTTATCGATTTAATGGCCCAGTACTGGGCAAGGCTTCCATCTCTTAAGATTCTTTCCGGAGCGGATTGTATCTTACTGATGAGAGGAAGTGTGATCTTGCTTCCTGGTAAGGCGCCAAAACTTGGCCAGGGAGAGGGAAATCATATCCTGCACTAAGTCTGAAGGGAGAGAGTGTGAAATGAGGATAAGCCAGCCCCCCACCCACCCCAATCCAAGCGGTGTGAGGTCCTGACCAATCAGCTTCTCTTTTGCCTCATTCATAGAATCCGTGTGCAAATAAAATTGCCTGAACAGGGTGGAGCAAATCCTGGAGAAAGGAGTTCTGGAGAGGAATCTTGCCTCTTGCTCACCCACTATATATGTTTGTTTGTATGTGTGTGTATATATATATAAATGTATTTGTATATGATTTTGTCATATAAATATTGAGCTGACCAGGAAATCTTGCTGTAGGTCAGAGCAACGTCAGTACTAAATAGTGTTATATTCACCGTTCCACAAACACCGTGCCGTTGACATTGGGGAGTGTCCACTTCTAACATCCAATACTGTGTGTGCATTGTGTAATTCATGCCCAACTTCTTCAAGGGATCCTCTATGGCACAGGTGGCAAGTTCGTGGCCCTCCAGATGTTCATGAACTACAATTCCCATCAGCCCTTGCCAGTATAGCCAATGCTCATACTGGGAGGGACTGATAGGAATTGTAGTCATGAACATCTGGAGGGTCGCAAGTTTGACACCCCTGCCTATGGACGCTGGAGGTTTGGCATAGGAGCCGTCTCTGGCTGGTAACCTTGAATGATTTTATGCAGAACAGCCTTCAGAGATGGAATTTGATATTTGCCCCAGGAATCTCTTGCTTGATTTCTTAAGACAGTGCTTATGTCTGCAGAGATTCGAAACAAATAGGCAGCACATGACTGGCTTTAAGGACACAGAATAGGGCTGAGAGATCTCCTTTGGAGGCAGACCTTTGGTATCTGGCATCCTTCCTTGAATGGGTGTTCTTGGCTAGCTCCTTCCTCTCTGGTTCCTCAGCCCTTCAAACCTCTCCCTCCCTCCCTCCCTCCCTCCCTCCCTCCCTCGCTCGCTCGCTCGCTTCCTTCCTTCCTTCCTTCCTTCCTTCCTTCCTTCCTTCCTTCCTTCCTTCCTTCCTTCCTTCCTTCCTTCCTTCCTTCCTTCCTTCCTTCCTTCCTTCCATTCCCTGTCTTTCCCAAGGAGAACTAAATATTTTGTAATTACAACCCTCACTCTAGGGATCCAAAGGAATTCTTAATCCACAAACACATGAAAAAAGCTAGCTCAGATCGGAGACTTCTTGGGGTTCCTTTGTGAGACTTGCTGGCCTGCCCTGGAATAAAATGTGGGTGTATTTGCGGGATAGAATAAAGGTAAAAGTAGCCTACTGTACAAGCACCAGGTCACTACTGACCCAAAAAAGTGATGACCTGCTATCATATTTACTAGGCAGACTATGTTTGCGGGGTGGTTTGCCATGGCTTTCCCCAGCTGTCTACACTTCATCAAGTGGACCCGGGTTCAGATGGCTGTTCAACCTGGAGGAACGCTGCATGGCCTCAAACATGACCAGACCACCCATTCTGTTGGGGATCTGTGATCAGGTTTCCTGAGATGCGGCACTGCAAATCTGCCATGGAGGGTCTGGGGATCTCCTGGAGGTAAAGGAGACCCACTAACTTCTGTGGAGTCTGATGCTGTTTTGGACAAGACGGCCAGTCGTAGCCTGCATGGGTCTTTCAAGGGTTCTGTTCCATGATCGGCTTCTCTGCCGTGGGAGATTTGCTCGCAAGAGCCTGAGGCTTGCCTGGCAGGCATCCAAACAAGAGAACAGACAGCTTTCAAAGCCCCAAATGCTTTTCGGTGCCATCCTGAGCAGACCTTTCTACATCCCTGGAAGTCAGTGGGCTGATGATGGCACTTCCTGGCTGATGGAAGGCAACAATCCAAGCCTATCCCTTCTTTTCATAGTAACACTTGGCACTGTCAGGGATAGTAAGCATTACATACAGAGACGATTATAACTGTTGTCCAGGAGTCTGCAGGTGGCCAGCAGTCAGTGCAAGAGAGACAAGAGGAAGCAGTCTGTGAGTTCCATTATTTGAGGATATTGTGGCAGACATTAGCATAGGGCTCTGAAGAGATTTTTTTTCAAGCTTTAAAAACTGGTAACTGACACATCACAGAAGAAGAAGAAGAAGAAGAAGAAGAAGAAGAAGAAGAAGAAGAAGAAGAAGAAGAAGAAGAAGAAGAAGAAGAAGAAGAGTTGGATTTATATCCCCCCTTTCTCTCCTGTAGGAGACTCAAAGGGGCTGAAAATCTCCTTTCCCTTCCTCCCTCACAACAAACACCCTGTGAGGTAGGTGGGGCTGACAGAGCTCCAAGAACTGCCACCAGAGGCATAGCTGGGCCAGAGTGCTCCCCCCCGCTCCCCCCAAGCGTGCGCTCTGTGCAACGTGCAGCCCCTGGCCCCCTGGTACCGGTCAGAGGCTTATCTGGTGAACCAGATGGGATTCTGCACTCCTACATTCTTGCTGGGTGACCATAGTCTAATCACAGTTCTCTCAAGAACTGTCAGCCCCACCTACCTCACAAGGTGCCTGTTGTGGGGAGAGGAAGGGAAAGGAGCTTGTAAGCCACCTTGAGTCTCCTTACAGGAGAGAAAGGTGAGGTATAAATCCACACTCTTATTCTTCTCTTCTTACCTAGGGTTGCATCCACAGCTCAATGGCTATTGTGCTGCTGTGAAACAGCAATCATTCATAAGTGAATTGGTGGGTCCACACTGGAAAATCCAGCTGTGAACGACTGATATAGTGCAATTATGATGCAATAACCACATCTGAATTTGGTCTAGAATTTGCCTAGCTATGTCCCTTCATGATCGGCTGGAATCTCTAGCAGGAGAGAGTGATAGTGTTTCTATAGTGATAATAGTGATTATATAGTGAGGATCTTTGGGGGGGGGACCCACAATCTTTTTCAAAGAGGGATTTCCATTTCTGCTGTCAAACAAAAATCAAATCTCTATGTTTTCTTCTCCTTCCTCCTTTTTTGCATGAAGGTTCCTCTCCACGAGTAACGCCATGAATAAAACATCACTGCTCGCAATTACCAGCACACCGAAGCTCGTTTGGCTTGACAGCTAATATGGTTCTTGGAGAAGAGCCTAAAACAATGGTTAAAAATTAAGCAATAATGGCCCGTGATAACAGTTTTATAGCGAGTGTGGGGTTTATGTTTCCACCATCTCAGAGTGAAGTAATTGGTGTGAGCTCACTTCCTCCATGTACGCACACAGCCGCCGAGTCTCACAGGGGATTCCAAGAATCATTGCACAAAACGCTAACGGGATAGCTACACGTTCATCAAGATCCCACAGACTGCATCTAAGATGCATCTAATTCCTTCCTCTCATAAATAAAGGCCCGGTACTCACAATCAGAAGTGTGCCTCTCGTGGAAGCACTGTCAGACCCTCAGAACAGGCGCTCGCTCGCTCGCTCTCTGTCTCACACACACTACGCTCGATTCACACATTCTGCAGAGCAACAGCTGCTTCTGTGCAGTCGAGTTGCTGCTGACATGGAAAATAATCTCACCAGCTGCCTGTTCCACACAGCTTGATTGGAAACAGCTCCCTACTGCCATGGGTGGCTGGCACTGTGGCTGTGATGGCTCCCACATTCGCAAAGGTCACACGGAAAACTTTGGCTTCTGTGCTACAAGCTGCTTTGCACGGCTCTGTATCGTATCTCGGTTGACTGCCGTCAGACAACCTCACCTCTGACTGGTTGGGTACAGCAAACAGCCACAATAGGAGAGTTTTGACACCAGGTGTTTGACCCAAGTCCCAGAAACAGCTGTGTTATGCACTGTAAGTAGAATGGCCAGATCCCTGTCATGACCATCCCCTGGAGAGCATCGATGTTAAGACAGTTTCAGGGGTTAACTGTGTTGGTCTGCAGTAGAATAGTTAGACTGACATCCAGCAGGACCTTAGAGATCAACAAGATTTTCAGGATATAAGATTTTGAGAGTCAACACTCCCTTCATCAGATAGAGATTAGGGGAGATCAGTGGCGTAGCGCCCATGGTACAGGGATGTGTGATGCCCCGGGTGGAGCAGTGGCGGAGGCGTGGGCGGGCCATCAAGGGGGCAGGGCAGGGGCATTCCGGGGTGGGGGCAGGTGACACTACGGCAGGGGCATGCCCCGGGCAGTTTCCCCTCCCTCCACCTCTGGGGGAGATTCATATAGCATTATGTCATTCCCCCGATTTTTCTTCCCCTGCTCCATTGATACAGTGTGGTTAATTCAGGGTGAGAATTCACCCTCCATTGGTGGGCACATAGTAAACCTAGAGGGAGCTGAGCAGGGATACGGAGACATAAAGGTCACCCTCTCAATCCGCCATTTCATCCAGGGATGCTGATTGCTGCAGTTTGGAGATCGGTTGCAATTCTGGCAGAACTTCAGGCTCCATCTTGACATCGACAACCTTAAAGTGCGAGTGGACCTGTCCAACAACACTCCTCTAAACAAGAGAGCCCCAAAGGTGTTCCAGCTCTGGCTTTCTCCCCTCTCCCTTGCCTTCCACTCCAATCAGACTACAACTTTTGGTTTCATTACCCTTACACGTGCATCAATGTAGCAGCGTGGCAGAGTCCATCCCTGCAGGTAAATTGCCCATTCAGGAAATCATTGCAAAGCTGGTTAAGAAAATATTAATGATCAGATCCCTTGACTACTCACTGGAGGTGATCAAGCTGGGCAGATAAAATACTAGAAGAACTCTGCTTGTTCAAATTAAAGGCACAGGAAAAACAGCTCTGGATCAGACCAGTGGTCCATCTCAGCATGCTTCCTCACACAGCAGCCAAAGAACAGGATGCAGATGCCATGGCCCTCTCTGATGGCCCTCTATTAGCATTGGTATTCTGGGGTTGACTGCCTCTGCCTATGGAGGCTTCCCTTACTTGGCATGGTTAATAGCCATTGATGGACCTCTTCCCCACAGATCTGCATTGGCCCCTTTTTAAAGCCATCAATGCCCATGAGTAAAGGAGTACTTCCTTTTGTCTGATCTGAATCCTTTTAAACCTGGTATTCAGAGAGACCGTGCCTCTGAGCACAGAGGTTCCATTTAATCATTCTGATAGACCTCTTTGTCACAAAATGTGTATAATTCCCCTTTTAACGACCCCGAGCTAACTCCAGTATAGATTATGTGAGGGAAAAAAATCTTCTGTCTGTTCTGCTGATTGGTTTTACTCAGTAATGCTGAATTTTGGTATTATAGGAGTGTGAAAAACTCTTCAACCCATTTTGTCTGCACTGGGCATCTGTTTATGAAATTAGTAATCCATGTAATTGCACTTTTCTAAACAGAAAAAGCCCTAAACTCTTTCGCCTTTGTCGGGAAAGTGTTCCGACACCTTCATCATTTTAATTGTTCGTTTTTCAACACTAGGATATATACCCTTGGGGCCAAGGGGCAGCCAGAACTGTCGGTAGTGTGCCAAAAGTGAACAGGGCACTGATTGATTTGTATTGAGATGTTACAATGCTGGCTGTTTGGTTTTTCAAAGTACAGAAAGCAAGCAACCCAACACTGTCTTGCAAGAAGCCTGATCACCTACGACACATTCAGAACTGCTGCCAGGTGACCAGACAAGGACATTTTGTTAAGCTGAAAATGTGTCAGCTTCCCCTGGTTACTTTCAGACCTTTGGTGTCAGTTACTAAGGGCCAACTTAGGTATTACTCCCTAGAAATTCTACCCTGCTTCTTACCTGGACCAACTGGTAAATTATAAACTTAGATGGGTTATGACCAGAGCAAGATGTAACTCCTTCCCCTCAGCTTTACTCCAATGTCGTTTTTCTAATATTGCTTAGCTTGAGCGACGCTGCCTGTTCTGACTCACTTCCTATACCTGACTCGCTTCCTATACCCTAAACATAATAACCTTAGATCAGACCTGGTTGCATTATTTCCTACAGGATTTGCGTCTCTTCCAGACAAAATAAAAACGATTAAGTTACTGAATAATCCTGAGGTAGAAATATCCGAAGCTGTAGCCACATTCTTAATACGTGTTTTGCACACGTAATAATGTTCTTTTAACTGTAACTTTATTTAGTTTTAACTGTTTTGGGTTTTTCCTAATGCCTATTAAAGATTTCTGAAATTTGAAAACCTAGGGTCAGCTTAGGAGCAGCAGTGGCGTAGTGGTTAAGAGCAGGGTGCCTGAGTGATATCGCTGTCTAGAAAGAATAGATAATGCCTTCCACACCCTTTAAATAAAGTTTGCCAAACTGAAAAACAAACACACTAGAAGATAACACTTTCTTTTTAAAAAAAACCAGTAAGTAGTACTGTAGTGATGCACTGCTGACCCAGCAGCACCGTGGTAGAACGTTGGAACACCAACGGACCTACGGCCTTCTGGTCGCACCGCACCCCCACTCCTCAACCCCGTATGAGTCACGGGTCATGAACTATCTGGCTCAGTCACCGGGCGTCCCAGACAAAGGGACAATGATCTGCCCCCAGGTGAGGATTAGGCCCAGACGCTTACGCTCTTCTCCGCACGTAGCAGCCAGGTGAGATCATGCATCACATGATGATCTCCCCGCCTCCGCTTCCCCGCTTCCCGGACTTCGCCCCGCCTCTCCACACGCCCCATTAGAATCATAATAAAAGGTGCCAGGAACTATAACGCTGGAGACTCGCTTTAGGAACACGGCTCACATACCCCGCTGCTGGCGATCTCCACCAGATGTTAATCGGGCTGCTCGCCTCGCTCTACGCTTCGACCACGCTGGTCGACTACAAGCTGGTGCCGAACCCGGAATCTCGAACCTCCACCCTGCTCACCGTCAGCTTGGGGAAGGTCAGCGATACCGGTCCGGCTGGATCAAGCGATCCAGGGACCACATCACTTCGTATCGCTTCTGTCCTCTGATCGGCATCCAGAGACTCTCAAGGCCCTAGGACACTCTCGTCCGACGGAACACCGGTGAGTATGGGAGCTGGTAAAAAGCAGGGCTTATGAACAAGCACGCTTGGACGGTAGCTGAAAGCAAGTAGCGAAATGCTGCAGGGTCCCCAGAAGAGAAGGGAGCTGCGCAAATTGGTTGAGGAGATTGAAGCTCAATGTCCATGATACCCAGAGGGGACATTGAATCTTAAGGACTGGGAAAACATCGGGCGACTCTTCACACAGAGCTCCTCGCCACGATGTCACTGCTACTGACGTGGAGACAATGTTATGTCGCCATCAGCCTGCAGACCTATGGCTCCCTTGCTGTAGGCCTCCTTCTCGATCTTCACCTTCACCTCAACCTCGAATTTTCATCCGCCAAATTGACGCCTGTCCTCCTTCTGCCCCTTGCCCTTCGGCCCATTTCAAACTTCCGGGCTGCTCTTCCCGTCAGCCTCCCTGTCTTCATTTTCCGAAGCCACTGCACCTCCGGCCAGCCATCGCACGGCGCTGGTTTTCGAAAACTCGCAGAGCCGCATTAGCCACGCATCTGCAGAAGAGAAGAAACCTGACGGAAGACGATGCCGAGACTTTGCATTGTGCCCCGCCCATTTCGCCAGATACCGGAGGGAGGGTGGCGCCATTCGGCGGTTGTCGAAAGTAACGCCTCTTTAAGCTATAACATCCTCACTGGAGTCTCTAAAGCGATGCGTAGACGAGGGAATCACTAGTTCCCCACGCGATGAGGCATGCTGGAGGCAATCGCTGAGGGAATCACCTAATGGTTCCGACGACTGGAAAACCACCTTTCGTGATGCTCCTGGAAGGCCCTGCACAATTGTTGTGATCTGGGAAAGCGAAGTTCGCCAGTACGTCATCAGGAGGTCGCCCGGGCGGCGGCCTTCACACAGCCGATTTCTCAGCTTTACGGTTTCACATGCTTTCACAACCCCAACGCGATCAGATTGTCCTGCCTGAGGACCACCCTTCACGGTTAAGCCTTCTGGAATTAAGTGCCTCAAAGGCATTTATATCGAAAGTCCCCTAATGCCGCCAGCCAACCCAGAGTTTCTCCACCATCCGGGTAAAACCCCAAGAGCCCTATGCCGAAGCTTGTGAACAGGTTTCCAGGGAAGCTCAAAAAAGGCAGGCAGATAAGCGAAGAGGCCCAGAATGAGCTCCTCATGCGCCTGCGCTAAAGAGAACGCCCACTGGAGTGCGCGAGCAATCACGGCCTGGGCAAGAATCCTGAATTGGTTTATTATGCTTAAAGAAGCTTGCCAGGACATCCGGATCCTCCTCGCTCACCAAGTTAACCTCCTCGGGCCGCAGCACTTCGCACCACCAGGGACAGCCCTAGGGAGGATTGCTTTAACTCGGCGAGGTCAGGGACACTTCTCGAGGGAGTGCAGGCAGCCCGGCGGAGGCCTACAACTCCGAGCGGAGGGAGGGTCCTCCCCAGGAGGAGAAGAGCCGCTTAAAACCCGGTGCCCACTTATGCCAGAAAGGCTTCCCACTGGAGAAGCATCACTGCCCGTGTCGGAAACTCCCTACTGGCATCTCCCCTTGCAGCCCAGGACCAAGGAGGAGAGTACTAGAGCAGACCCAAGCACCGGTGGCCCCCTGCCAAACCCGCCACTCCCTCTCGCGGGCATCTCGCCGCATGCACCCAGCCCTATCTCCCTTTAAGTTCCCTTACCAGGTTCTTTGTCGCCCCAACCCAGTATGACCAGCAGCCCATCCCTACCGGGACTATTGGGCTGGAGTGCTACAAAGAGCCTCTGCCGCTGAACAGGGACTGTTCATCGCCCCTCGGAGTGATTGACTCACCACCAAGGACCCATCCATGCCTCCAGGTCTGGACAACAATCCCACAGGAATTGCCTGCCGGAGCCAGCTGCGCATCAGTTGATTCTTCTGCCCCATCGCTGCCAGCTGCCGCACCCAATAAAGGCTACAAGCTCCCCAGCAGCCAACATGGCGCGGTGCCCACCACCACCACTTCCAGCTGCACAATGGAGACGCTTCTTCTTCTTCTTCTTCGATCGGGAGTCTTCCCACCATACCTGGAGCTCGCCATGAAGCTGATGCTTATGTTCAAGGGCGCTGGTAGACACCGGGCGCTTCGATGTTACCGCCATCAGAGCAGCCGAAAGTGTCTGACCAGTGCCTAATCGAGGCTTGCCCGCAGCATCTGGGGTGTGGGGAGACAAACATGTAGACGGAGCATCCGGGCCTGCTTCACGGGTCACTGGTGCCCAGGGACTCGAGCGGCAGTTTCATAGTCCGCCCCCATCGCTTTTGTGACATCCATGCCACCCTGGGGAAGGGACCTCCTGAGTCAGGTCAAAGCGCACTTTGGTCTGGGATGGGTAAAGCCATCACAGATCATTGATCCCAACTGTGACTTCGGAATTCACTTTCTATTTCCGTGGCATGAAACTGTTTCCCTCTCCCCCTTCTTCTCCTTCCACTGTTTCTACGGCCAGTAAAGGCGCGTGGAGGGGCCACTGGCTGGACATTGGCCTCCCTGGATTAGGTAATCTGGGCCCGGCCCTGGTACCGGGCAGGCACCCTGCTGTGACAGGCCCCAGTTTAGTGGAAGGAGGCTGCCGCACCAAATTCACCCACAAACCAGTTTGAAGGCTCCAGTGGTGATGGCATTATAGCACTATCATCACTTCTTAAGATGCTTGGTCGAAGTGGTTTCGGGCGGGCTTACATCTCCCAAAGATAATTCGATCACAAATTTCTCAGCAAATACCCAGCCTTCTCGTTAAGTAGCCACTAAGTACGCAGTAAGTGCAACTCCCTTTGCAAAAGAAACTCCCCCTTTTTTTTCCTTTATTGTGTGTGCGAGGAATTCTGCTCTCTAATCGCTTCTGGATTGCTTCTATTCCTCGGATACACCCACATCCCCAAAAGGCTTTCCAAAGCCCCCCCCTTTGTGTTGCTGATTAAGCATGCATACCCACACCTCTTCCCAGGACCTCGCTTCGTCTCCTCTCCTCTCGAGGCTCGGACCTCGCCTTGACGCGCACCTCGATGACGGCTCTGCAAAGCCAATTCCACCAGGGTCGCCTTCTACCTCCTGCCCTCCTGTCAAACAATTAAAGAAAGAGGAGTAGGCGCCCCCAGTAGGGGATTGCGATTAAAGCCAACCTTCACGCAGGCTGCAAAGAGCAAGCCTCTCTTATATTAAACTCTAAAACCCAAACTCAAATGTAAAGCTTCGATCTCATCTCCGCTATCCGCTTCAGAACCGAAAGCCTGGCGGGACCCGCCCCTCCATAACCTAGGGAGTGGGGTGTGTTTTCGAGTCAACCTTTCTTCCTACAGGTCCTTGGATGGGATCTTCACTTATGACAGTAAGGCTGCCTATGGAATTAGGCGCCAGAGTGAAACCAACCCCATCCCGAGATGGAACACATCTCTAGCGATCCCAGCGGCCCCTCAACAGGAACGCCACGCCAACTTCGGCAAGACCCAAAATGACCTGGGAGACGCCAAGCCGACCGCATCAGACAAAGCTTCAAGAGCCAAGCCCAGCAAGGCCACCCCGAAACTGGTGAACCCTCTGTGCCGCCTTCTCTTTGCAATCATCACTGCCAACTCAGCGGCCACCATCGCTTTGCCTGTTCTGCCTCCCGCCATACCGCAGCAATACGGCCCACCCCTGACGAAGCTTTCACCAGACCAACATCTGGGAGCAATTTGCTTGCGGCCGCTGCCAACGCCTTCGTCCCTTTGCCTGGAGTCAGTACCCGCAGGGAGTCGGAATTGCTTACAGCTCCTGCCTGCTCCTCGCCTGTGCTTTTCGAGACTTCCTAGCGGAGTCTGGGTTAAGCCCCCCTTCAAGGAATGCCTCATCCATCAGGTAATTTCCGGCGAGCGCCGACTGGGGACCCATCGCCCAAACCCTCCGGCTGGCGCTCTTCCTTGTCACCAAGACTGTCGCTTACCACCTATTCATACACCTCAAAACGCTCGCATCGCCGGGCGCAACTAAACGAGGGAACCACCCGGGCCCATTCACCGTTCGCCAATTGGAACTGCAATAATACATGAGGACATTCCACCCGCAGTTCGAAACTTATCCCTGTCTCCCTAGAAGGGTTGGTTCTGACTCCGCGGGAGAGAACGCTTATTCATATTCCCGCCGACTCTCTGTCGGGACTCTTTGTTGCCCTCAGTCGCTCACCATCGTCTCTACCCTGAAGCTCCACCTCAGGAGCTCGACGCCGACGGCCACGCCCTTCGCTCTGCCTTTCGGGATCCCTCACCAACCTGTCGGAGCTTACTGTCGCCTCCAAAGCGAGTTTGTCTCCCTTTGGCGACTTCCTTAGTGGGAGTCCCCGACTTCGCCTCCCATAACAGCTTAAGACTATCGGCCGGCTTGGCCCATGCCCTTCTTGCTAAGTCTATCAACTCTACCACCTCCGCACGCACTTGATGCCCTGGCCTCCGAAAGCAGCAGGAACTTTCGTCTGCTTACCTTAGATAATCGTGCCGCTTATTGATTACTTGCTGTTGTTGCATCACCAGGTTGCCAGAAATGTACATAATATGTGTTGCTTTAACCTCTCTTAATAATTCCCGAATTGATTCATATGAAAGTACGTGAGCTGCAAGGAAGTTGTATCCTAATCTGAAATATGATGTTTTTTGCCTCATTGGTGGTCAGCCCTCGGGAGCTGGCTGCGGGAGGAGGATGGTTGAGTGCTATTGTGCCAGCTCTGCATTGGCTTAATTGTACGCCTCGCTATCGGATCTTGTTTACGTCCAGTGTGCTCCATTGCCTGTATGCGCGTGTGTAGGAAGCCCCTCGAATTTCCCTTACCCCGCAGAACCTTAAGTTCTAATGTTACACAAGCTTAGCTTCGGCCAGCTTGACCAGACGGGCGGAGGAGACGAAGTCCTTCCAATCACCCCTAGCATTTTCGGTCCCCTTCTAAAATGTAAAAAAGAAGGAAGAGATGTGGCCCAGTGATGCACTGCTGACCCAGCAGCACGTGGTAGGAACGTTAAGGTTACCAACGGACCCTCACGGGCCTTCACAGTGGTCGACTGCTCCCCACTCCTCAACCCCGCTGCAGAAGGAGTCACGGGTCATGAACTTATCTGGCTCAGTCACCGGCTGCCCCAGACAAAGGGATAAACATCTCGCCCCCTCAGGTGAGGGATTAGGCCCAGACGCTTACGCCTCTTCTCTCGCACTTTAGTAGCCAGGGTGAGACTTCCCCTGCTGCATCACATGATGATTCCCCGGCCTCTCACGCTCTCCGGACTCTCCCGTCCGCCCCGCCCACTCCACTTCATTAGAATCGCCAATAAAGGTAGAAAGGAACCAGCACGCTGAGACCTCGCTTAGGAAACACGAGCTCCATGGGCCCCGCTGCTGGAAGGATCTCCACCAGATGTTATCTCCGCGTCTCGTCTCGTTCTTACGCTGACCACGCGGGTCGACTACAAGTACAAAGGTTGTAGAGGCAAGAAGAAAGGATGTTCCTTGCTCTTGGTTTGCAGTGGGAAGACACACACACACACACACACATCCAAAATGTGACCAAGTTGAGAGCATGTGCGGCTATGCTACATCTGGCAGGCTTTGCTCAGAGCCCTTTGGGGTGGCAAGAGAGCCCTCTGCATATTGTGTGCAGAGGTTACTGAGTTGGAAAAAATACAGCTGGGAAGGCCGAGCTGGGCTGGGCAGGTGCTCGGAGGAACCAGGAGATGCAACAGTATTAAAAATTGATATTTGAATGAGATAATTCTGCTGGCTCTGGCTTTTAATTGATTGCCTAAAAGGCTGGGGCCCGTGAGTTGCAGTTGCTGTTGCTGTTGTTTTTTAATTTTTATCTGTGGCAAACATAAATATTTTTATAGCCAAGTAAATCAAGCACAGGGTGGGGAGATGTGTCCCCACAAATCATGAGAGACAGCCAGCTGCATGCATCTGTGGCCAAAAGGGTTTGGAGGACTATTTGTAGGAGATGAATGATTCTCTGCTGTTGGAGGCAATGGCTGGATTCTGCCTCAGGACGGCACCACTACCTTCGGGTCTTCTGGAATAGGACAGCATGGGGGAATGAACAGGGCCTAAGCCCATGATTTGCAAACCTTTTCACCAGAGGTGTATTGCCAGAAAATGGCGCCTGGGGCCAGGGGCGGAGCGAGGGGGAACTGCTCCCAAGGCACGCGCACACCCTGCGCCCCTGGCGTGGTGCCACCCGCCCCTGCCCTGGAACGCCCCAGAATGCCCATCCATGGCCCGGCTACGGCGCTGCTGTGGTGCAGCCCAGGGTGTCGTGCCCCCCCTGCCCCATTGGCACTACGCCACTGCCTGGGGCAAGTATTAAAACTGCCCCCTCGGAAACACCAAAATTGCACACACACCCCAAATAGTGCCCCTACCTCTGCAAATAAGCAGATGGTTGTGGGAGGAAGACAGAGAGCAAGGTGGCAGGTGGGAGAGCGAGGCAGCAGGTGAGCAAGGGAGGGGGTAGGTGGACAAATGCGTGCCCCCCCCCAAATGATAGATATGGGTGGTGCCTGGGTCACAAGATCTCCCTGCCCCCCCTCCCCCAAAGATTCCCATGCTTTTCACTCAGGGGAACATGTTGTGCATTGACTTATCTGCTAAAGAGCCTTTACATGTTGCTGAGGATTCTGGAGAACGTCTGATGCAATCTATTTGTGTGCCTGTGGGGATTTGGGGGGATTTTAAGATCATCTTGTTCTCAATGACTGCCAGAAGTGGAGCAGCCAACCACAATATATTGGCATGTTACAAGCCAAGCATCCCCTTGTGATACAGTTGGCAGCTCCCCATTGGAAATACCCAGATATGTGAAGGGAAGGGTGGAACCTTAGAAGGGTGGGGTAAAGGACTCCCATCAGGTATAAGGCCATAAAGTCCATCTTCCAAAGTGGATTTTTTTCCCAGGTGAACTGATCTCTGTTGCCTAGAGATTGGTGGTAATAACAGGAGATCTCCAGCAACTAGCTGGAAGTTGACAACCCTGTCCTTCAATGGATTCAGCAGTCTCCAGATGGGTGCTCTGTGAAACACAAAGATGATGCCTTCTGAGCTCTTGGGACTCATCTCCTACCCTGACAAAGTGGAGGAAAGGCTGACTCCTGGAAAGGATGTTCTGGGAAAGAAAGAAGTGGGTGCCAGGAAACTCCCTAGACTGGTAACTAACCTCCAGGTGGGTCCTGGAATTCTCCTGGATCTCCAACTGACCTCGAGGCTACAGAGATCAGTTGCTGTGGAGAACATGGAAGCTTCGGAGGGTGCAGACTCCCTATCATCTCTGGTCTCCAGATTACACAGACCAGCTCTTGGGGGAGGAATGGCTGCTTCAAATGGTGGACTTTGACATTGTTCAGTATATACCACTGAGGTCCTTCCCTGCCCCAAGCCCCACAGTTCTCAAGCTCCAGTCTAGGAATTTCCCAAGCCAGAGTTGGCAACTCTTTGGAGACTGCTAGTCTAAGGCATGTGTCCTAATGACAGGACAGCCACGTTTATTGCCCTCTGAATTCATGCGTAAAGCGGCAGAGGGTGTATCTGAGTTTTACAGCATCCAGTGGGTCATAAAAAGACCTGCCAGGCCTCTTGACTCTTCCAACCCAATTAGACGTTCCATTTTCCCTGTCTGCAGCAGCTGGTCTCTGGCCACTGAAATGATAGAAGGAACCAAACTGTTTTATGAGCATGACTATTGAGGTGGGGACAGTTCTGGGAAATAGCAACAGAGAACTAAAAACCAGAACTAACTTGCTCTCTCTCTCTCTCTCTCTCTCTCTCTCTCTCTCTCTCTCTCTCTGTGTGTGTGTGTGTGTGTGTGTGTGTGTGTGTGTGTGTGTGTGTGTGTGTGTGTGTGTGTGTGTGTGTGTGTGTGTGTGTTTGGCATTCATTTGTTAGAACAGCACACGGTGCAAAGTTCGTTCCACGCCATGGTCCCCAGTGACATCATTAGCAATGTTTTTCAGCAGCAAAACATTATGGCTAGGGTTCCTTACAATAACACTGCCCCCACCACCACCACCACCAATTGACATAAAAATATGACCACTCACCTAAACATGGCAACACCTAAGGTTTCCATGGCCACGGTTTTGTTTGTTTTCACACGGTACCCAATGGAAACTTAGCGATTCGGACTGGGATGGCAGTGGACTGTTGTAACAGATTGTGTAGAAAGTAAGGATGGTACTCTCCAACGTATCACAGACAAATAAGACAGGGACACATTTGCAGCACCCCAATTCTTAGCCGTCCCCCTGAACACATTACTTCATGTTGCTAAAGAGTCTATTTTACTGCTGTGTCTCTGTTCATTTTCTTTGCAGCAGCCTCTTCTCCTTTGCTCTGAAAGCCAAGACAATGTTTGTTCTGTAGTTTAAATATATAAACATTGTTCTGTAATGTAGTATCAGCAGTTCCAGATTTTTCCCCGCTATCGTAGGGCGTAAACAGTAGGCTGTGCCCAAACACTGTTTGTTCACATTACAGTCGTCTTGTTCTCTGTGATGCCTTTTGCTGAGATGTTCTCTAGAACTTCCATGCTTGGCTGGACCTTAATCTCCAAGTGTACACAGGCCCAGCTTCAATTGGAACTGCAGGGAAAGGGGGCTCAGTCCCCTTGTGGCATATTTTTATGACCTGACGTGACTCCGGGGAGCCATTGCTTGTTATATGTACTAATGGACTGCATGTTAAGTTTTCCCAAGAGGAAAAATAGCAGCTTTAGCTTCCAAGAGTTGTTCCAGGTCAGGAAAATAGTTTGCAGTGGGTGTAAGTGGGAAGTGTAAGCCTCCTCTCTCGCCTTGTGCAATGCTTCCCATTCACATTTGGCCAGCCTTGTGCACCTGGAATTATGTTCTGAGCTCAGGACTCCCCTTGCACATCTGTCGACCCAACATATGCAAGGACAAAAGGACTTGTAGGGATGTCAGTGCTATCAGTCACAGACCAGGAAAGGGATTTGGGCGTCTTAGTGGATAGTTCCATGGGAATGTCAACTCAATGCATGGCAGCTGTGAAAAAGGCAAACTCTATGCTGGGGATCATTAGGAAAGGAATTGAGAATAAAACTGCAAAGATTGTCATGCCCTTATATAAAGGAGTGGTGCGACCGCACTTGGAGTACTGTGTCCAGTTCTGGTTGCCGCATCTCAAAAAGGATATTGAGGAGATAGAAAAAGTGCAGAGAAGGGCAACAAGGATGATTGAGGGACTGGAGCACCTTCCTTATGAGGAGAGGCTGCAGCGTTTGGGACTCTTTAGTTTGGAGAGGAGACAGCTGAGGGGGGATATGATTGAAGTCTATAAAATTATGCATGGGGTAGAAAATGTTGACAGAGAGAAGTTTTTCTCTCTTTCTCACAATACTAGAACCAGGGGGCATTCATTGAAAATGCTGGGGGGGAAGAATTAGGACTAATAAAAGGAAACACTTCTTCACGCAACGTGTGATTGGTGTTTGGAATATGCTGCCACAGGAGGTGGTGATGGCCACTAACCTGGATAGCTTTAAAAGGGGCTTGGATGGATTTATGGAGGAGAAGTCGATTTATGGCTACCAATCTTGATCCTCCTTGATCTGAGATTGCAAATGCCTTAACAGACCAGGTGCTTGGGAGCAACAGCCGCAGAAAGCCATTGCTTTCACATCCTGCATGTGAGCTCCCAAAGGCACCTGGTGGGCCACTGCGAGTAGCAGAGAGCTGGACTAGATGGACTCTGGTCTGATCCAGCTGGCTTGTTCTTATGTTCTTATGTCACTTCCTGCTTTTCTGCCACCCACAGGAAGTGATGGTAAAGTAGGGTTGCCAACTTCCAAATAGTGCCTGGTGATCTCCTGGGATTATAATTGATCTCCAGGTGACAGATATCAGTTCACCTGGAGAAAAGGTAGAATGTATGGCATTATACCATGTAGAAGTCCCTCCCTGAGTGCCTTCCCCAAATCCCACCTTTCTCAGGTTCCACCTACAAAATCTCTGGCATTTCTCAACCTGGAGGTGGCAATCTTGTTAAACCATAGAGATCTGTGGGGTTCCTGGACCTAGAGTGTCACCTCGACAAAGTGGCAAAGCTTCTGGTTTTTCAGCCGGATGTAGCATCAAGGTGCTGCAGGTGATACCATTCCCACCCATCCCTGCTGTGGTACCATCAAGACCTTCTAACCTTATGAACCAGTTTTCGGGGTTTATGGACATGAACTATTAGGAATGAGTGCTCTAATGTTGGCTTTCCGATACTGAGCAAGGGAGTGGTCTTGATGGCCTATATTGGGGTCTGCAAACTTGGCTCTCCAGAGGTTCATGGACTACAATTCCCATCAGCCCTGCCACTTGGCCATGCTGGCAGGGACTGATGGGAATTGTAGTATATGAACCTCTGGAGAGCCAAGTTTGCAGACCCCTCTGCTAGAGACCAGATGCTTCCATCTGCACACTTAGAGGTATATGATGGGAAGGATGCTGAGCTTTGAATAATGACCTTGGCCTTGTTGAGAATAAGGAAGAAATGTTCGCTACTTCACTCAGACCTTACATTCACATCCAGGAGCAGGCCAGTTGTGTGTGTGTGCAGTAGTGGTGGTGGTGGGGGGGGGGGGTTCTCTGCCCTTGGTCCAGTCATGGTTTGTAAGGGATAAATAACAATTGAAAAAGCATTGCAAACTGACCTCTCATCTAAGTGCCTGTTGGATTTCATTCCCAAGAGGCATGAACTGGACCTTCAAACCACAAGAGTCCTGTACACTGGCTAAATTATCTCCCGCAAAACCACAGGTCAGTTTTAGACAAGCTGACCGGCTATATTTACTCTTGGCTGATTGGCTCTGTGTCTCTATACTGCACATACACTTTTATTTTTCAGTAGGGAATATAATGTCTTTCGTAATTAATGTGGCTTAATAGAAGGCATTTTGAAATTCTGTTTGAATTAATTCCTCAGCACTCATTGTTTTAATTATTTGTTTTTCTTATTCACCTTCCCCCCCCCTTTTCTTGTACTTCAGTTCAAAGGTCATGGGTGCGCAAATGGGGAGCAGTGGATGGTGGTGGGGGGCAGTGGTGGGATTCAGCCGGTTCGCACCACTTCGGCAGAACTGGTTGTTAAAATGGTACTTGTAAACAACCAGTTGTTAAATTATTTGAATCCTACACCGGAACCGGTTGTTAAATTATTTGAATCCCACCACTGGTGCGGGGGAGGGATATGGGATAGAGATTCAAAGTTCTCCTCTATTTATCTTCACAACAGGCCTGTGAGGTAGGTCAGGTGGAAAGGAAGTGACTGCCCAAGATTACTTCAAGCCAGAGCAGGCGTTTGAACCTGAATGTAAGGTTTGTTTCTGAGTCTAATTTGTGCTTAATGTTGCATTGAACATGAGATGACAGTAATCATTCCACCAGCCAAAGTCAAGGGCTGTCATTTGTGCGTCTCCCTCCAGAGAGGTCTGCCAGGAGACTGCAGCCTATATTTGCCTCGCCCTTTTCATATAAGCCAATTTCATTGGATCCAAGCTCAGAATCCATGGAAAATGTGACGTATTAGGTAAAGGTGGGAGAAATACTCAAAGTGCTTTCCCGGAACCACTAAGTCACCAAAGCTCACCCACCCGTGCTTCGTCTGAGGGGACAGGTTTTTCCTAAACCGGACGGTGCATTTTCAAAGCGGCCTTGACTGGCAGCAGCCCTTCATTTAAAAGCAACTAAACACTGTTTTTGAAATCAAGGTCGCTTTGAACATGATAGCTGCATCCCACTGCTGGATAGCAGCCTGTCCTAATTCTGGATGCTACATGGAACGCAGAGGGTTAAGGTCAGGAATGTTGAGCTGGGTCTGCCTGTCACTCATACTGCCCAGGTCTGTTTCTTTTCCTACTGCAGCTTCATCTGTCTGCATTAAAGTGACAGACCCCACTCCCAGCCAGACTCCAAGATGGGCAGTGTGTGTGTGTGTGTGTGGCTTTTTTTTCTGGGGTGGGGGGATGCTGGCTGGTCAGACCCCCTTCAACACTCCCAAGTTGGCCAATTTGAACCCCTCTCCCCACAGGCCTTGCCCTTGATCCCATGAAGGCCAGGGTGTAGGCAAGAGGAGCCTTGGACGTAATTTCAGAATGGGGGGGAGGATTAAATATATTTCTGGCGAGGGTGCAAGATACGGCAAAGTTTAAAAGGCTCCTTTTTGGAAACATTCCAAGAATGCAAAAAAAAAAAAACCCAAAACATTTTAAGACCATTTATTAGGGTGACTAATAATAACGACCACAGATGTATCAAATAATCACTCTTTTTAAGTAAAGAGATTTCTGACTTCAACCTGCACAGCTAGAAAGAACACACAAATTTTTTCTTCAGCGGATCTGACTATATCAAAAGGTGCTTTGGCAGTGAAAAAGCGAATGAAACTCTGAGCCTTATTTTTTTTTATCTGTACCCAGTTTTTCTCACTAATTGGAACCCCTCCTCCTTTTTGTCCCCACTACTTGTGAAGCAGGTTAGGCTGAGAGACTATAGCAAGTGTCTATTGCAGAGAGGGGATTCGAACTTGATAGTCCAAGGTGCTAATCCTGAACAGGAGCATCCCAGTTCAAACCTCAGTCTTCCTAGGTGGCCTACAGAATGACACCTTTGAAAGTCCATTGAAGTCAACAAGCTTAGAAGGGTTTAGGAGCATACTTATAGTCTCTCAGCCTAGGGATAATACCATCAGCCCACCTTGTCAGGTTGTTGTGAGAATTATAGTTGTATGATATACACTGTGTGCTTTGACAACTGAAATTACTACACAGATACTCCATATTATTGTTAAATCTTCAAGCTTTATGCTCTGATGAAGGGTCAAGACAGTCCGAGAGTCAAGAAGGCTAAGGGTAGAGCTCCCTCTGTATATATTACTTAGATATTATTGATTTAGATCTTTGTACCGTAATTTTCTCCACAATAGGGATCCAAAGTGGCAGATGCATGTCACCTCCCCCTCCTCCATTTTATCTTCACAATCGGTGAAGTTGGTCAGGCTGAGAGAGATGGACTGGCCCGCAGTCACTCAGGGAGTTTCCATGGCATAGTAGTGATTCGAACCTGGGTCCTCTCCCATGTTCTAATCCAACCATGATGCCTTTTAAGCCACAAACTGAACTGGTCTTGTGAACAATTCGGCCCAACGCCCATTCAAAAGGCTTCCTAAAAGGCTGAGAGCTGAGTCTGACCAGCTCTTTGTTCTTTTAAGAATATCAGCACAGTGCACTTTTCCGACATTTATCTCTCTATCCATTTTTATACCTCCCTTCCTCCAAGGAATGAGGGCAACACTCGTGCGTGTCCCTTCTCCACCATCCTCCCAACAACCCTGTGAGGTAGGTTCAGCTGGGAGAGTATGACTGGCCCAAGTTCACCCAGAAAACTTCATGACACAGTTAGCATTTGAATCCAGGCCTCCCACATCCTATTTGCTACACCATCCTGGCTCGATAGTTGCGTGAATGCAGAGAAACACGGTTAATGCCAACAGGAAGCCTGCCAGAGCCGGATACTGAGCAGCCTCCTGTACTTTTGAAAAGTTGCATAGAAGACGAAGTGGCGCTTCCCTTATTATCAACTCGCAGCTACCCCAGGGAAAGCCACAAAAGTGGGCGGTTTTTTGAATGGCTTATTAACCACACATTTTACAAAGCAAACCATAACTATTAAGTGGAGTTTTTGAGCCAAGAGCAGGGGCGTAGCTAGGGAAAATGTAGCCTGGTGCAAAACCTGAGTTTCCCAGGGGCCCCATGGGCAGCTGACTTCCCCCATCATGACCAAATTATGTTTTCTTGCACCAAGTCATTTCAAAGTCACCATCACCATGGACCGGGGGGGTGGGGAGGAAGAGGGGTGTGGGGGCCCCCACGTGACTAAATGGTTGCAGCCTGGGGACATTTGACCCGATATGCCCCCCTGGGCAGTACGCCCCGGCCAAGAGATGAGCAGAGGTAGTTTGCCATTGCCTTCCTCATAATAGCAACCCCGGTCTTCCTTGGTAGTCTCTCATTCAAATACTAACCATGGTGAACCAGGCTCAGATGTCTGGGGCTGTGCGCCCCCCAAACTGACTAGTTCAGTGTGTCTACCCTACCCCGACAGGTGCACTTAACCTGTTGGACCCCAATTATGATGTGAGTCGGAGGTTGTAATTATTCCCCACGAATGTAATTGTTCCCCATGACCTGAGACTAAGCAATAACAGGTCAGCAGTGCCCTTAGATGTCTGGGGCTGCAGAAGTGGTACATCTTAGCAGGCGAAGCTCTGCCGAGATCACGCTGCCCTGAGCAATATCTATAGTGTGACACCAACAACAGAATTCAGCATGTATATATCAACCACGTGCAATCTCTGCCTCTCTTCCCTTCAACCGATATCCCCCCTGCCTACCTACAGCATTCCAGTTTGGCAGAAACTACACTCTGCTAAGAAATCAAAGAGAAGCCAAAATGCAGAATAATAATTAACAGAGAGAACAAACCCCAGAGGGAAATGAAAAATGAGCCCCATCGAGACCAGTCTTTACTTAAACAGTCCAAGATCAGATAAACGGTATCCTGCTTTTTATAAGAGATTGCCTGGTTTATTTGACTGCCAGACAACAAAAACTCAGAAAAGTAAAGGAGCTCTCACAGGGATTTGGCGATCCTCATTTATTTATTTTCCCTGGAAAGAAAGAAAGAAAGAAAGAAAGAAAGAAAGAAAGAAAGAAAGAAAGAAAGAAAGAAAGAAATCTGTATAGTTGCCAGCTTGTGATTTTCAAATTACCTGGTAAATGGGCAAAGCCAGCATTTTTTTTGTTTCTTTAAATAAGGGGTGGAGGCTGCCAGTTTTTGGTGAGTCATAGACAGAGACGAGAGGGTTTTGGTAGGTCAGAGGGCAGGTCTGGGCAAGGCCTAGGGCAGAGTCTGCAGGATTTGGGCTCACAACTGTAGGTCAGTGCTAAAAACGTGTTGCGCTCACCTCCAGCCCTGCTCACCCAATATCAAGAACTAGAAACCTGATCCCAGTCTAGGGGTGAGACACGGAATGGGCCAGGTGACCTACTTTATTGCTGGCAATGCAGGTATTTGCCCGGCAAGTTCCTGACCACTGTGCCATCGTAGCATCAGAGGTGATCTTCTAGAAGTGCGGAGTCCTCAACTCAGTGGCAGACCACTCGCTTTGGTATATGCACACTGTTCCCAGTCCCATCACCAAATAAGGGGGGCTCAGAGAATAGTGCCCTCACCTCGCCTAGACTAGCCCCACCTTGGAAGCTAAGCAGGGCCAGCCCTAGTTTGTACTTGGATGCGAGACCACCCAGGAAGTCCCAGGCCACTATGCAGAGGCAAGCAATGGCAAACCACCTCTGAACGTCCCTTGCCATGGCAGGAGGCTCCCAAAGACACCCTTGGTATTTTGACACAGTGTGGTGGGTGCAGCCACAAAATGGCTGTTACCGTATAGCTGCCACAGAAATGGGAGCCAGTCCCAAAGAGTCTGCTGCATCTTACCTTCAGCCACACAGTGAAGATTCTTGTGCTGTGGAGGCAGCTGGCACTGTTCCAAAAAATCTCCACAGCCGATCCGTTCTTCTGTCACTGATCAGAAGCCTTTCGAGGCAAAAGCCCCATCTGTTCCCACTCACTTTCCAAAAAAACCCTTAGTGGGTGCCATGGGGACCCCTGCCTTATAGGGTCACCCCAGGTCAGCTGATAACCCTTTCTCACTACCAGATAATAGGACTGGATGGGACTCTGGCCTGGAGCCTTGGAGAGCCGAAGTCAGTCGAAGTAATCTCCAAGGTGGTATTTTTTTTAAGAAGATGAAGAGTTTGGATTTATATCCCACCTTCCTCTCCTGTAAGGAGACTCAAGGTGGCTTACAAGCTCCTTTCCCTTCCTCTCCCCACAACAGACACCTTGTGAGGCAGGTGGGGCTGAGAGAGTTCTGAAAAACTAGCCCAAGGTCACCCAGCAGGAATGTAGAAGTGTTTCCCAACCTTTTCAATGTTGTGGCAACACATCTGGTTTACCAGATAAGCCTCCGTCACTCAGACTTTTGGGGAATCAAACCCGGTTCCCCAGATTAGAATCATTACACCACACTGGCTCTCCCCTTTTTGCCTTCCCCTTGCTTCTTCTCTAAAGTATCTTTCTCCCTAAGCAAAGAAGTTATTCAGAAACCTATTCCTTGGTTTTGTCCCCAGGGGGGACTCAGAAGCACAAGGATCTTCCGTCCTCCATCTTATCTTCGCCTCAATAGCCCTGTTAGGTAGCTTTGGCTGAGGGAGTGTGACCAGTCCAACATCACCCTGCCAGTCACCACAGCACAGTGGAGATTTGAACCTGGGCCTCCCAGGTACTAGTTCGACACTCTGAACCAACTGCGGAGTGGCAGGAACGAAAAGAGTCAAGCCTCTAAAGCAGTGTTTCCCAACCTTTTCGATGTTGTGGTACCCTTGACCTCACTCTTCATATCTCACAGTACTCTATGGGTGGTACTCCCCTGCCACCCCCACCCACATCTTCCCATCCCAGGGTGAAGGGAAGCAGGGGGGGGGGGGGGAGCGGCTGCTGACCTTGTGGTAGGTCCTGGCCCCTGGGCCAGCTCCACATCCTTGCTGGTGCCAGCGGGACACACCACAAAGGGAGGGGGGTGGAAGCGTTGTTGCGGTACCCCTGGGACGTGCTCACGGCACCCGAGGGTACCATGGAACCCCAGTTGGGCATCACTGCTCTAAAGAGATGGACTCTAGTGGAAAAAAACCTGTTTAAGGTCAAATCTTCCTGCCTCAGACTCTCGTGGAGTCTACTTTTGGCAAGGCAGAAGCCAACTCTCTGCATGTGGCCGCTCAGCTGACGTGCAGGTGCAAATGTAGTCAAGGGCCTCTGGGTGAGGAAGGCCTCTGCCCAGGGTAAGCCCATGGCTTGACTGGGCAGGTCTGCATGTCTTGAGTGTGTCAGACTGGTAGGCAGGGCAGCAGGGGGGCGAGGCTAGTGGGTGTGCGCAGCAGCCCCACCTGCAGCCCTCTCTCGCCCCTCCCTTTAAAAAGCAGCTTTCAAATTTGCTGGGTTTTAAACATTTCTTTTCAGTTTAATTTCCCTTCAGGTATTTTTGGCTGGGGTAAGTGGTTACACGGCGCAATCCCAAACAGAACCCCTTCCTTCTCAGTCTTGGAAGGGTGAGGCCTTGGGAGGTTTCTAGGGGAGAGGGGACGTCTTGGCCAAGCAGCATCCCACCCGTTACCCCCCCCCCACACACACACACAAAAGGTCGGCTTGGACCCCAAGACCCTGCTGTTACCCTGGGATAACTAACACGACAGCAAGGTGCCACCCTGGAATAACCAACACGCCGGCAAGGCGCAACTGCGACTATCCCGAGCTGCGCAGGGGCCTGGAGAAGGCGCAAAGGTGAAAGGGAGTGAGACCCCCACCCCCATCACACACCTGAGCTGCGGCAGTGCCCCTCGGCTCTGAGCAATACGGCGCTCGGAGGGGCTGTGTCTCGGCGCGTCTGGGACAGATTAGGAGCGAGCGGAGCCGGGCGAGGCTCGGGCTCTTTTTTTTTTTTGCTTCGCTTTGCTTTGCTTTGCAGTGGGAAACGCGCCTGCAAAGCAGAGGGAGGGAGCCGCAGCGAGCTCCGCCGCCGCCCGCCCTGGCGCCAGGCTCGGCCGCTGCCTGCGCCCCCGAGCGGCTCGGCTTGCCACGGCACGGAAGGCCCGGCCGCCCCGGTGGCAGCAGGCAGCGCAGGCAGCGCCCAGTGCGCTCGGGGCGCAGCAGCCGGCGCCTGGGATTCCAGCGGCGCAGCAGGTAAGCGCCGGCCGGAATGCCAGCTCGGCGTCAGGGGGCTGGGGCAGTCCGGGGCTGGGGACGCTTTGTGGGGGGCTCAGCTGCGCAGGGGAGAGGGGGGCGATCCTCCCGGGGGGTCCGTTCAGCCTTCCGGATGGGAGGTTAGCTGGGGAGAGGAAAGGGGTCGGGAAGACCCTGGAGGGGGCGGCGGGCGGATGTTTCTCCCTGGAGATGCGTCTCTGCTCCAGCGCATTGGACAGGTTTCCGGGGGGGCTCCTGTTGCGCGCAGGTTTCTAGTGCCTCGTGTGACTGAGACCGGGGGAGAGGGGGGTTGTTGAGCCGTGCCTGCAAGCGCTCGTCCTGCCCCAATAGTAGGCTGCCGTTTACAGATCTCCCGGTTTGCCCACGCTTTCCTCTTCCCAGAGCGACCCCCTGCTTCACAACAGCCCTGTGAGGTCGGTTGAGGGGTCGGCTTGGAATGTCGTGCGTGACTTTGAGGGTGAGGGTCTCTCCCTGCTTTGCGGTACCCCCGTTTGTAGATTGGGTGGATTAGCAAAATATGGCGATAGGAACCCCCCCTCAAATAAGTTGGATGGCAAGCCCCCCCAAAAGTCATGTGATCCATACATTACCTTTGAATCATTTCACATAATTAAAAGTCCAGCCATAATTACTTGGAAATGAAGGAGCACAGTGAAACTTGCTCCTGCAGAAATGTGTATGAAGTTGCTCCCTGCCTTCTAAGCAGGTAGATCAAAGGACAGATAGCAGGTTGTTCAGAGGCTTAGTAGGGGCAGCAGGTTAGATGTAAAACTGCTGTATATAAGGGGGTTTTTGCCCCATGAGGGACCAAAATGATGTCACCCATAAGCCACAGGGCTTTCTCAGGCAGAGGTTCCATTTCCTTTACCAAGTCTTGAAAAGTCTTTTGTTTTTTCCATCTGTAATAGCTTTGTTGGTTGGCCAGAGGAACAAAGATGCTTGTAGGTTTCTCTTACTGACATCAGGGGAAAGTCCATGGGTGACTTGTGTTCTGGGAGAGCACATTTTAGGGAGGTTTATGAGTGGACAACCTGAATAGCCCAGAGTAGCCTGGTTAGTATTTGCATGGCAGACCACCGAGGAAGACGAGGGTTCGTAAGCAGAAGGCGGCAACGGCAACCACCTCTTCTCATCTGTTGCCTTGCAAATCCCATCCGCTTGGAATTGCCACGAGTCGTTTGGGATTTGATGGTACATTGTTAATATTAATATTATTTATGGGCGGGCAGCTCGGGCTTTGCAAGTGAAGCATAACAGTCGGCAGTTAGAGGGTCTTAAATTGCAGGGCTTGAAAGAGAGCAACTTGAGACCCATTTCGGGTGATGCCGGAAGCTTCAGAATTATGAGCTCGTGATGTGAATTTCCCCAGCTCATAATATTCATTTCCATTATGTCTTGAGTCCCTTTGCCTTGAAATGATTACTCCGCAATTAAAAAAGGATTCCCTTTGAGTTTATATGTCTGTGCAGACCACTGAGATCGGTAGCCTCCATGAAAGGGTGCTGCGGGGTGAAATTGAGATGATTTTGTGTGTGTAAAGAGGAATGTGGTTTAGGACACAGCCCAATACCCAGAGGCCCATGGGCCCATGTAATTGTGCCCTTCTCTTCTGTGAGAGAGGCCATGCTGAAGCATGCGACACCAGCAAATTATGGGGCAAAGCATGATGGCACCTGATTTGGCTGAAAATAAAGTAAAGGAGGTATTGCAGGGCTGTCTGTGCAAGCATGGCTTTCCCTTGTGCATGTGCAATATGCACCAAGCAGTAGTTCAAGAGAAGAAGAAGAGTTTGGATTTATATTCCCCCCCCCCCTTCTCTCCTGTAAGGGGAGACCCTCAAGGAGCCACTACAATCCTCCTTTTCTATACACAAGGTCACCCAGCTGGCATGTGTTGGAGTACACAAGCTAATCTGATTAATCAGATAAGCCTCCACAGCTCGTGGCAGAACAGGGAATCAAACCCAGTTCTCCAGATTAGAGTGCACCTGCCCTTAACCACTACACCACGCTGAGCATGCATGGGCATACAAAAATTGATGCCCACTGAGAATTCTAAAGAAGGGTGATTTGTTTTTGACTGGGTAGTCGCCCCATGATGGAAGCTTTGAGTGGTTTGGACATTCCTATTAGGGAATGGCCTTTTGCAGGCCCAATTTTGATGTACCTTCACTGCAGGCTTTAAAAATTGTTTTTGAAACTGTACTTCTCTGCCCTCAGCCCAAGATCCCTTGGAAACGGGTCTCAAGATGCTTTGGA
The DNA here is from genome assembly GCF_021028975.2 of Sphaerodactylus townsendi. NCBI lineage: Eukaryota > Metazoa > Chordata > Lepidosauria > Squamata > Sphaerodactylidae > Sphaerodactylus > Sphaerodactylus townsendi. Next base: position 8,379,733 of record NC_059438.1, read on the forward strand.
TGAAGTGGAAGGTGCAAACCTCCGTTTCCAGAGTTCCTTGCAGGAAAGACACATTAATTAAAACACACGGGTACACTGTGGAGACGTGCTTTACTTTTATATTAACTGGGGCTAACTTTATATTCACCTTGTTTGCAAAATGAGCCATAAAAATCCAGAGGTGCTGGCACTGCGTTTCATGCGATGCACCAGGCCAAATCACAGGATCTAGCTGAGTCAGGTGGGGGAAGAGTCACATGACCAGCCTGTTTCCCTACACTTTGAATTCTTAAGGCAGCAACACCTTTGGACTAGCTCCCTATCAATAAGCAGTCCCTCATTCTCCAGCCCTACTTTTGCAAACTTGACTAACATTTCGGTTTTGGCGTCGAGTCGCAGCCGATTTAACAGCAAACCCTCGACAGACGTTCAGTGGTGGTTTTAGCATTGACTGCCTCTATAGCCATAGCAAAACCTCAGTCCCTTCCTTATTGGCTATCTCCCCCATCCAAGGCTTCTCTACAAGGGGCTCCTGTCTGCTTAAAGCTTTCTAAGATCCTGGTGAGAGATATGGGGCTGTAGCGATGGAGCTATCCGGGCCAGGAGCATTTTCAGAATAGTTATTCCTTAATTGCTAGAGCACAGTTTTGTTTTGGAGCAATTCACCCCCACAGTTAAGCTGCAAGCGTGAATCCTTGGAGATTAATGGAAAAGGGAGGCATATCTCCGTTTTTGCATACAGAAGGTCCCAGATTCAAGGCCTGGCATCTGCAGTGGCTCAAGAATCAGTTTGTAGTGATTGGAAAGACCTCTGCCTAAGACTCTGGACAGCTGCTGCTGGTCAGAGTAGACAAGACAAGACTGACCTTGACAGACCAAGGGTCTGGCTCAGGAGGAGGCAGCTCTGTACTTTGCCTTTCTAGTTGCCGGCTCACGTGAATGTCTACCTACCCCAGTGCCGTCTGCTGCGGCTTCCAGCATCTCTCCAGGTTCTGGGGCTGAGAAGGGCTTTCCCCATCTCCTTCTACCTGTCCCAGCATGGTGTAGTGGTTAAGCCATCGTGGTGTAGTGGTTAAGAGCAGGTGCACTCTAATCTGGAGAACCAGGTTTGATTCCTTGCTCTGCCACTTGAGCTGTGGAGGCTTATTTGGGGAACCAGATTAGCTTGTGTATTCCAACACATGCCAGCTGGGTGACCTTGGGCTAGTCACAGTTCTTTGGAGCTCTCTCAGCCCGACCCAATCCACAGGATGTTTGTTGCAGGGGGAGGAGAAGGGGAAGGAGATTGTCAGCCCCATTGAGTCTCCTATAGGAGAGAAGGCGGGGGGGGGGGTATAAATCCAAACTCCTCTTCTTCTCCTTTTACTGGAGAACCCTTTGGCAGGATTGGCTGTGTCAGGTTGGAAGTAGGATGCCCCATTTGTCTCCATATTGCTTTTTGCCTGGCCACGGCTACTGCTTTAGTGCAGAGTGTGGCTTCTGACCACATAGCTGCCCTCCATGAAGTTACCATAGGTTCTACGGGAGGCTGCTAAGGCCTACAAACAGGCTTTCTGCACCCCTTCCGCCCCTTGCTCTGTGCCCTTTGCTGTGACTCAGCCCCCTTTCCAAGCCACATACTCCCTCCTTCCCCCTCCGCCTCTGAAGCCGGCCTACCATACTCTGCAATAACTCTGAGGCTGTGGTGCCAGTTGTGTTTACGTAGCCGGCCTTTAATTGCTACTGGTCGCCTTGGCAAGACTGCCGGTTGCTGTTCTGCTTCTGATAATGGCTCTGGAGTCAGAACTCTTAATCACTCCCGGTGGAAGCCGAAAACAACCCTCTTGGGAAAGTTGACACGATCAAGGAGGGGGTGGGTGGGGATGGCTGGGATTGGTGTGGTCAGAAGTATGAGGATTCTTGCACGTGCTTTAAGGACCCCTGAATGAGCTGCGGGGCGTCCTGCAAAGCCTTGAGTGCAAAAAAGTGAGAATTCAGGCTCTGCCCAAGGCAGCAAGGACTTGGGAAGCACAGAACAAGTGAGCAGTGACTCAATGGCAAGGGAATGAGTGGAACGGCAGGAGATGCTGGTTTTCTGTGCCCCCCGTCAAGTTACTCCATCAGGAAAAAAGGTGGAGAGAACCTTCTTTATGCCTTTGAATTAGATTAGCCAGGAGTGACAGCAGGTATGCTGAATTGCTGCTGTCTGACTTGAGAAAGGGAAATAATAAGGGAAGAGCCTTCAGTGGTGTGGCCGTGGTTTAGTGGTAGAACATCTGTTGGTATGCAAAAGGTCCCAGGTTCGGCTCCTGACATCTCCAGTTGGAAGGATCAGCTAGGCTGTGATGTGAGAAGCCTTGAACTCGAACCCCAGAGGGGCACTGCGAGTCTGAGCTGACGACATCGACCTCGAGAGACCAGGAGTCAGATTCACTACAAGTGAAGCAAATAAAATAAGTCAGAAGATAAATGTGGGCAGAAATCCTGACTGCACTGTGCTGTGCTGGAAGGAGGGCATTGAAACAGCCTGCCAAATGGCCATGGTTGAAGAACTGTTGAGAAATCTATGGAAAAACTGACACCCTGTTTCTGACTGGCAAACAGAGCATGAGTCAGACTGGCAGGTGTTCAGACATCCCCATTTATTATTGGTCATAGTGTTGGTAGTGACTGATAATTTCAATGTACAGAATGTTCTTCTTTTTCAAACGTTGCTTGCTTTATTTCATGTGGCTACTGTGGGAAAGAGAGGTTGCTGGCTAACGTTGGAATCTCCACCCTAAATGTTGTCTCTCTGATCTGAAGAAGAGTTTGGATTTATACCCCCCCCCCCACCTTTCTCTCCTGAAAGGAGACTCAAAGGGGTTTACAATCTCCTTTCCCTTCCCTCCTCCCACAACAAACACCCTGTGAGGTGGGTGGAGCTGAGAGAGATCGAAGGAACTGTGACTCACCCAAGGTCACCCAGCTAGCGTGTGTTGGAGTGCACAGGCTAATCTAGTTCCCCAGATAAGCCTCCATAGCTCAAATGGCAGAGTGGGGAAACAAACCTGGTTCTCCAGATTAGAGTGCACCTGGTCTTAACCACCACGCCACTGCTGCTCCTGTTCTTAACCACTGCGCTACCGCAGACTCTAAGAACAGTGAGCTGAAAATACCAAACTGATAATGTGGCAACTCTGATCATCAGTAAGTGGTTGTGTGCAGTGGACCTCCAGTGTTTCTTGGCCTCAGGGAACTTAAGTGGGGGTCTGGCTTATTTCTGGGTTCAATTCTGAGTGTTGGTTTTGACCTATACAAGTAGTGGATGGTTGGGGATTACAGGAGCAGCAAACCTGTACAAGCTGGTAAGTTTCAGCATTGTGTTTATTGATTGCTGTAAGCCACCCTGAGCCCGTCTGATGGGGAAGAACAACCTATAAATCTAATAAACAAACAAAAAGACCAAATAAAAGAAGTGTCTGGATGAGAGCCCTCTTGGCAATCTCCCACATACTCTACTTTGAGCTCTGGGATGGAAGAAAGCCAGGATATACCTTGAAATAAACCATCTGCAGAAGGCATAGGAAGGACTATATTGCCCACTGGGTTGCCAGCCTCCAGCTGGGACCTGGAGAGCTCTTGGAATTACAACTGATTTCCAGACAACAGAGAACATGGCACCTTCAGAGGGCAGATTGCATTGTATTATGTGCCCCTGTTGTCCTTCGCCTCCTCAGCCCTGCTCTTCCCAGGTTCCACCTCTAAATCGCCAGGAATTTCCCAACCTGGAGTTGGCAATGCTACCTTGAGCTGAGATTCCTCCTGAGGCCCCTCCATCTTTGAAGCTGACAGCGTTGGACGGAACCTTTCTGTGGCTGGGCTTCACTTCATAACCCACCTTGTCCTTTGGGCCACGGTGAACGTTCTTTTCTGTCCTCAGCTGCAAGAGGCTTAAGAGAAGAACCTTCCGCCATGATTTTGTCTCCTGTTCTCTGTTTCGCAGTTCTAGTTTATTGATTAAATCTGTATATATATATATATATATATATATATATCCTTGCTCTTCCACCAATTAGTCTTCAAGGCATAGCAATATTTCAGATAATATACAACTAACTGCAACTGTGAAACAGAGAACAGGAGACAACATCATGGCAGAAGCCTCTTGCAGCAGAGAATAGAAGACTGCCACTCATTTTTAAGATAAATGCCCCGGATCAGGGTTAGGGCTGAACTTTATTATATCTCAAGCCAAAGAAAATAACACCAGGAAGAGAAAGGAAAGGAGAGGTGAATTCTGCTTCCCTGCATAAATGTTACAAACGGAGAATCTGAGGATCTTTCTTTTTCTTTCATTCAATGCTTCTTACTATTGACTTTATTGTCATTTTTATCATAGGATGGGGCAGAGGTAGACTTGCTTTTTAAAGACATCCTGGCTTCCAACTGCTGAAAATTTAATTCAACCATCCTCCTGAGATTTCAGCAGGCATTATTTTATTTTTGCAATCATAAGGACGAGGAACTTGAACAATCCCTCTCTCATACAACACTTACAAGAAAGCAGGGTGTTGGGAATCCGAATCAATCAGCACCCATGTGGTTTTGATTGATGCCTTCCAGGGTTGGAAAATTATTTCAGACTTCTTAGTGCCAGATCCGAATGTTCAGAGGTGTGACGCTTTGGAAGACTCTTGACTGTGTCAAGGTTTGGGGTATTGTCAGTATCAACATGTTAGTATCAACATTTAGATGTCAGTATCTCCATTTCTGGTTCCTGGGATTTTTGCATCCCTGTTCCTTTCCATTTACCGGGTGTAGGGTAAAAAATAAAAAAATGAATAGATGACTATTTCACAGCAGCCATAAAAGGACACTGTTCAAATTCCTTTCTGAAAAACGATTTGTTTTATGGGTGAATCGTTCTGGAGGGATGGAGCCCAGCCGCCCTCTGGCTCCGAGGAGTTCCAATCCCCTCCTCCACTGATAACATCCCATTTTAGGTTTGATGAGTTGAGGCTTTGCATAGTTTCCAAGAGACCTTGATAAGGCTGACGCTGCTAGGCTGGGAAGAGAACTAGATGAACTGGCTCCCCCCCCCCCTCCTTTTTTCTTCAAAGAAGGTGAAACCGATAAGATCATTGAGGTGGGTGGGGGAGAGGGAATGACGGCGTGTTCCCCTCCCCCCCCCCGCCCCCCTCAAGCAAGATGGGAGCAGTACTGGTGGGAAGCTGATAAGATAGAATCAGCCTTCTTGACTTTGTTTTACAGGGTTGTTTGTTAACACCGCGGGGCATCTCTGCAAGAGCCGGTTGTTCTGAAAACAATGTAAGAATGTGTACACAAACACCACAGAGAGAAAGGGAGAGAGAGAGAGAGAGAGCGCATCTGCTTTAAGTTGCAGGTGAAATGGAAACAGGGAGCCAAAGGGCACCCGTTCTCCTGAGAGAAAAGCTTGGTAGTGGAAGGGGCTATCGAGACACAACTGACTTTTAGAGATCCTGTCGGGTTTTCAGGGAAAGAGATGTTCAGAGGTTGTTCAGAGGTGGTTTGTCATTGCCAACCTCTGCATAGCAACTTGCTTAATGATCTCCCATCCAAGTACTAACTAGGGTTGGTCCTACTTAGACTTCTTAGATCTGATGAGACCAGGCTAGCTAGTGTAAGCCTGAAAAGGCTAATGGGAATTAAAATCAGAGCAGCTTGGTGAGCTGGCATAGTGTAGTGGTTAGAGTGCAGGATCATTTGGGTGACATAGGTCCAAATCCACGGACTGCCTCAGAAGCTTGCTGGGCAACATTGGGTCGATCACATACTTTTAGTCTAACAAATCTCACATGGTTGTTTTGAGGATAAAGTGGTAGAGAAGAGAAAGATGTAAACCCGCTTTGGTTCCCCACTGAAAAAAAAAGATCAAGTGCATAAATAAATTTAGATTAATGAACCAAATTCTACAGGCAGGTGACCCCTGGTAGGGATATGGCCTGAGGCAGGCCCAAACCATACAGGTATGACCACCCGGCTAAAATGTCCTTGATTCCTTTTGAATTTTTACCCTGCAGTTTAAGGGCAAGGAGATCCAGTGTATGTTTTGCTTTTCATCCCTGCCCCCTTCAATTATGGCATGAACTATCTGACTTGGGAGGCTGGACTGACCCCCTTGGGGTGATGGCATGTAACTCCCATGGGGGAAGGGGATGGCTAAAGAGTGGTGATCGCTTTCAGGCAAGGTGTGAGATGGTTGGGATGGATGGATTGAGAGGAAAGTGGAGATGCAGCGGAGAGTACCCCCCCCCCCCCCCCAGTAATTCAAACCATGAAGCCTCAAGGTCATCCACTGTAATGGATAAGCTGAAGACAAAGGGAAGCGCTCAATCAAAACCTCTGGTGTTTTGGCTGGGGAACTTCGTGGCCTCAGGCTACGCTTCGACCTACAAAGCTGCAAGGGAATTGTCCCTGCTCGCAGCCTCTGAGTCCTTTTTAGATAAAGAAGGTTCGCAACATTGATTCCCTCCCTCAAAAAAAAAATGATTGGCAGGTAGAAGGAAGTCTCTGTATTAGCATATTTTCTAGGATTGTGGCCTTCTGCCTTCACGGGTATCCTTTACTTGTGGTCTACATACCAGCTCCAGTACCTTCCTCAAGGACACACCTTCAAAGTCTAGATATGGTTGTGACTACCTATACACTGTGGCTGAACCCTGACATACTTCCTCATAGCTGTGGAACTCTCTGCCACAGAGACTTGTGTTGGTAGCTAGCACAGATGTGTGTGTTTTAAGAGTTAAGGGAAGTGCTACTTTATGCCAGGTTTTAAAAGCGGGTTGAACCTAGCAGTTTGGATTCCAATGACAACCAGCTAAAAGTTCACGCGAAGGAAGTCATCAGGCCAGGATTAGAGCGTATTTTTTTGGGGGGGGGGGGGAGGGAGTTCTGTGGGAACTTCTCCCCCATAACGCTTTTAAAAAGGGCCTGAAGCTGTTGTATTTGGCCTGTGTGAAATCACGAAGCCAGTTCCTGACTGGGAAATGGGTTGAGCCCTCCCCACTGTAAGTTATTATGAAGAGTTCTGTGTTTCCAAGAAGAACCCGCTGTCTCTCTCATTTTCTTCTTCTCTGATAGCGGGATGACTTTCATTTTTTAAACATTTTTTAAACGATTTGTCTATAAACATTCCATCTGGTGCAGTAAAACCTTTTTTCCTCCTTGTCTGAGGGAAGAAGTGCAGCCGCAAATGTCCTTGGTATCTTGAGCACTGTGTGGGGTCTTGGCCACACACTACTCAACACTGCCGTTTTGGATTACTCCCGGCAAAAATTATTCTTTCCCCCAGTAACCTTCGTAAAACAGCCTCTTATGAAGGAGGACAACGAGTGCTGGGGTTTGAACACCAGTCGATTTAGTAGAGGCTCCGCCTTGGTGGATGAATTAGTGTTTTAGGCCTGGTTCATGCAGGGATTCACTTGAGGATCAGTGATGATTTGCATGTGTGAACATACCCGTCACAAACATCACTGCTGTAAATCTGTTTATTCTCCTTGCATTTCTCTGTGCAGATTCATAAAAGGAGTTCCTCGAACCATTCCTTCAGAATCATGCCTAAACAGTTGGATGACTTCGAAAGAGAAATCATCATGCAATAATCAGTAGTTTATTATTCATTCATTTAAAACTTTTTAATGCTGCCTTTCCACCCACATATTCATCTGAGTATGAATATCTGAACAATTAAAACACCTGACTATTAAACACTGTTTGCTTCATTTATCCCCTGCCTTTTCCCCAAATGTGGACCCAAAGTGGCTTATGTCGGTCCCCTCTCCTCCATTTTATTTGCACAGCAACCCTGTGAGGTAGGGTAGGCTGAGAGGATATGATTGACTCAAGGTCACACAGCATGCTTCCATGTCAAGAGTGAGGATGTGAACCTCTGTCACTCCAATAATCCTACACTCCGGTCACTGCACCACACTGGATCTCACCAAGCTATTCTTACTCTAATTATAACAGAAGTTATAATCATTGCAGAGAAAAGAATCAAAGACTGAACCATCTCTCAGTTCCAAAATTCCAGCACTAAGTTAGTTGATGCCTGGACTTTTTCCAGGTCCCTAGCTACAGCGGTTTTCATCTCATTTCCTAACACTTTTATTTAGATTTAACACTGAAGCTTGCAGTGTTGATGGGAGGATATAGGGTGAGAATGTCTCTGTCCTTTTTCTCCTTAAGCTTTTCCGTTGGCTCCCTATCCCATTCTGCATTTGCTTGAAGCCTAGTCATTATTTTAATGCTTCCCTTCCCTTTCCAACTCCTTTTATTCTGCACAAACGGGTCCTTGCTAACTTTGGCTTCTTTCTCCACTCCTTTTCACTCTGCCTCCATAATCTGTCCATTTTATGATTAAGATTTATTTGCGACTTTTTGCCAACTAAAAAACACAACACAACTTAAGAAGAAGAAGAAAAGTTGGATTTATATCCCCCTCTTTCTGTCCTGTAAGGAGACTCAAAAGGACTGACAATCTCCTTGCCCTTCCCCCACTCACAACAAACACCCTGTGAGGTAGGTGAGGCTGAGAGAGCTCAGAAGAACTGTGACTAGCCCAAGGTCACCCAGCTGGCATGTGTTGGAGTGCACAGACTAATCTGAATTCCCTAGATGAGCCTCCACAGTTTAAGCGGCCGAGCGGGGGATCAAAACCGGTTCCTCTAGAGTGCACCTGCTCTTAACCACTACGCCACTGCTGCCCTCATGAAACTCATAAAAAATAAGTTACAGTAAAGTTAAAACAAGTGAAACAGAGAATTTACAGGATTAATTAATTGAAGGTATAATAAGATGTCGGGCTTAAGTAATATTGTGCAGTATTTTGCAACCTGGCCCCTATTTGGGGAGTTACCTCCCAATTTTTAATCAACTCCTCTTCACCCCAGATATTCAGTCTTTCAATCAAAGGCTCAATAATCTTCAAGTGAGTTGTCTTATTAAAAAAAAATCTGAAATTTAAAAAACCACCTTATTTTCTCAGTTTTTGGTAAGCCAAGGACTGGGTCTCTTCCTTCTTCCATGCAGTGTTTGCTTTTGTTTAGTAACATTTTTGTTTAGCAATCAGATTTCGGGGTGGTGGAAAGTACGATCAAGTTGCTGTGGATATATTGTTGCTCCATAGAGTTTTCAAAGCCAAAGACCAACACAGGGGTTTTTTCATTGCCTGGCAACCCTAGCCTATCTTGGTGTTCTCACAACCAGGTACTAATCAGGGCTAGCCTTGCTTAGCTTCCAAGTGTGGGCTAGTTTGGAACATCCAGATCAGGGCATCATGTTTAGTAGGAAGTTCCTATCAGCCCCACAGTGAGCAATACCAGTCTGCGGTCAAAAGTGTGTGCCGCTTTCATGGGCTTAATAATGTTCATAATAATACAGGATCGATTCCCAACTCCTTCACATGAATAGCAGACTCCAATCTGGTGAACCAGGTTCGTTTCCCCACTCCTCCACACGAAGCCTGCTGGGTGACTTTGGGCTAGTCATAGTCCTCTCAGAACTCTCTCAATCCCACCTACCTCACAGGGTGCCTGTTGTGGGGAGAGGAAGGGGAGGAGTTTGTAAGTCATTTTGAGACTCCTCACGGTTGAGAAAAGCCAGGTATAAATAAAACCCTTCTATTTCTCTCTATCCCTCACCCTGCCCACAGTTTTAATTACTTTTTCTTAAAATTTCCTTCAACATGTTGTTGTTGGCTTGGCTTTCATAAAAAGCGAGAATTTATCTGCTTCATTGTGGTAACGGTGAGTTACTTCTGGGCAATTAGAAATGAAAGGGTTTTTTTTGGCAGAATTTCTTTTAAGCCTCCCACAAATGATTACAGCCACAGAGGCAGAAAAAGAGAGTCACACTCGACTGAAGTATTTGTTGGCCTCCCCCTGCCTTAATTTCCAGTGCAGAGTTTGCACCAAGCCAGGCCAAGCGCTCATAATAAATTGTGACCAGTGATGTCTCGGTTGTTACTGGAAGTTCTGGCTGTGCGTCACTCTGGTATTTCCTTTCCCTGTGGACAGATCGGGGTAGTCACTTGGTGCGTTTATTTGCAAGGCCTTCCGCAGCTGTCTTTGCTGCAACGTTCTGCCAAGATCGGAGCCCCTTCCCATGGATTTTTTAAAAAGTTAAATACGGTGCGACCAGGATTTCCTGTGCAGCAAAGCTTTCCCGTCAGCTGCCGTGGATAGCCAGTAGTTTTCTTTCCTTGGTCCCAAACAATTATTTCCTTTGCTGTACATCAGCCACAAACAGGCCATGGCTGGCTGTGCCAGGTGGAGAAATGAATAGGCTAGGCAGGGGTTGTCAGTGCGGGAATGGCCTTTTGTTCTTCTTGCTTGGGTGTGCCAAACAGGTTGCCCCGTTTTGTTTCTTATTAGGGGGTTGAAGTATCTGAGATGGTCATGAGTATTGTCAGGATGGGTAGGGGTGGGGTCTGTGTCAGCACAAAAACCAGGGTCGCTCCCTTCCTGACTGGTTCTCCCAGGCGGCCCCAGGAACTACTCCTTGGGAAACAGCTGTGGCTCTGCTTCCCTCCCTGTTGGCTGCCAGGGGTGTGCACGAATCTTTATGGCTGCAAATACAGCATGAGTTTCACATGGAATCGGAGTGTTCCCATGGATTGGAGAAGGTGTCGTTTGTAGCCTTGTGAGTCCAGAGAGAGACCTCTGGACTTCTTGCATAGGTGTCAAACTTGCGGCCCTCCAGATGTTATGGACTACAGTTCCCATCATGCTGGCAGGGGATGATGGAAACTGTAGTCCATAACATCTGGAGGGTCTTCTAGGTAAAGGTTGGCCTCTGTAACCCTGCACTAGCGGGCATATATGTCGCCATAGCTGCTGGGAAATGTTAAACGCTGAGTGATTTAGATAGCTGTTTGTGTGTAATGTTAAAAATTCGCGTCGTTAAGTGTGAGGTGTGAGCAGTTGCGAGGGGAGATTGCATCTCCTCTCTGTCTCTTCCATTTTAATTTGGCTAATTAGGATAAGGTAGGGCGGGCCTTTCCATCTTTTTCTTTCACCTGGGGTTACCTGGAGATCTCCTGGTCTCCAGACTACACAGTGCAGCTGCCCTGAAGAAAATGGTGGCTTCGGAGGGTGGCCAATATGGCAGTGTTTCCTACTCCCTCCCTTCTTCAAACTTAGTCCCCAAATCTCCAGGAATTTCCCAATACCAAGTTGATCAGCCTGCTTCCAGGGTAGTGCGAGGATTGAGGACCTAACTTCATTAGGTTTTCCCTGTGGGGTCTGTGCAATCTACGCACACTTGCAAATTCCCTACTGGAAACTCAGTTCCCACCTACATGGCTTCCAATTTGGACTGAGACAGTGGAGCGTGAGGTTCTTCAACCCCCCCCCCGTCACTCCCCCCCCAAATGGACCTGTGGTGGTGCTGCTTGACTTGAGAGCTCCACATGAACTAATGGGGTACATGGATATTTCCCCAGTATGCAGACATCACCACCTCAGGGCCATTTCTGGTTGGACACAGGTCAAGCAAGACAGACATAAACACCATTTCCCCACACATTGCAATTCAAATCTGAATTATTATGTTCTCAGTGGGAATTAATAGGGTTGCCAAATCCAGATTGGGAAATTCCTGGAGATTTGGGGTGGAGTCTGGCATGTGTGGAGTTTGTGGAGGGGAGGGAACTCAGCAGGTATTTGATTCCGTAGACTCCACCTTCCTTAGACTGAAGGCTTTGGCGAATAAAGCCATACCATTAAAGGGAAGGAGAGAAGAAGAAGAGTTTGGATTTATACCCCACCTTTCTCTCCTGCAAGGAGACTCAAGGTGGCTTACAAGCTCCTTTCCCCCCCCCTCCCCATAACAGACACCTTGTGAGGTAGTTGGGGCTGAGAGAGTTCTTGAGAGAACTGTGACTAGGCCACGGTCACCCAGCAGGAATATAAGAGTGTGGAAACACACCGGTTCACCAGATAAGCCTCTGCCGCTCAGGTGGAGGAGTGGGGAATCAAACCTGGTTCTCCAGATTAGAATCCACCTGCTCTTAACCACTACACCATACCACGCTAACTCCATCCTTGAAAGCAGCTATTTTCTTCAGGCAAATTGATGTGTGTAATCTGGAGATCATTTGCAATTCTGGAATCTCTAGGGATCCTACAAAGACATGATAGTCCTCGTGGCAAAGCTGGACATAATCCTGGTACTATTTCCTGTAGGTAGGCCTTGAGCTTCTAGCCAGTTTGAAGAATTGGACTGGACCTGAGACCTGTGCTGTAGGTCAAACCCAGTTCCATATTTTTATTCCCTTCCTCTCCTGGAAGGCAGCATTGCATGATGGTTTGGCTAAGCATAGTGCGCGACTTCAAAGCACAGTTCGAACGTACGAAAATCCAGGGGGAACTTCAGCTCTTGGCAGATTCCTTTAGTGGCTGTGGGCTAGTTGGCGTGTCTCTCTCTGTTCACAGACTTTGGAACAGGTGTAGCTATGATCTCCCTTACAGAGTTTTGTTAAGGATGTGTTGCAAAATGACCCACTCTCAGCTGGTGGACACACACACACACACACACACACACACACACACACAGATATTTGTAAATCTAAATGGTGCACAAAATAAATCCCTCCAGATAAATCCCTCCCTGCATCCTTTTTATCTTCAAACAAAAGAAAACAACAACGGAAAAACACAAACCCTGTGTCCATTGCAGAATTTAGCAAGAAAGCTCAGACATACATTGAAACTGTGCAACTGAGAACAGCACCAGATATGTGCCCTCAAAGGCCTGCACTTAGGAATGTACATTTGGGTTACTTATCAGACTGGAATCCAAACGGCGAAAAGGACGTGCGTGTTTGGGAAACGGGGTGCCGATTCAGCAAGTTGCGTGCTTCCTGTCGAGTGGTTCTAGGGGCTGGTGCTGACTCAGCTGTCTTTCCTGCAGTGTGGAAACCACGAGGCGCTCTGAGATGTGGGGTGCAACGTTCAGTGGGGCTGTATTTTAAAGGAGGAAGGCACGCAGTGGAGGTGGGTTTTGTGCCATTCCCAGCGCAAGGCTTTTTGAGCCAAATGCTGGTGATTACGAGACTGGGCGATAGAAAAGCTTGAATATTACAGGAAGTGGGAAGGGGGAGCGAGAACGAGAGAGCATTGTAATGTGTGCCTCTGTGTGATCTGTTCCCAGAGGCACATTGTGACACACTCCCTCCAAGAAATTAATGCCAGTAAGGGCCATTCGACTTGGTGACCGAGAGCAGGTGCTGCCTTCCCATTGGCAATGTCGTCCCGAACCATTAAAAAAAATTATCTCCAGAGAGAGAACTGCAAATAGGCCGTTGTGTTGGAGACAATAAAAGCACTGTGGCAGTGGTGGCCTTGGGACCCTGAAGGGGACATGCTAGCATGGTGTAATGGCTAGAATATTGGACTAGGATCTGGGATACTCCTGGTTCGAATCCTTACTCTGCCAGGGATGCTCGCTGGATGACCTCGGGCCAGTTACCTCAAAGGGTTGTTGTGAGGAGACAATGAAAGGAAGGAGAACAGCATAAGTTGCTTTGGGTGTCCATTGGAGAGAACTGCAAGGTATAAATGAAGAAGTACATAAAGCAGCGATGGCGAACCTTTTCGAGACCGAGTGCCCAAATTGCAACCCCAAACCCACTTATTTATCGCAAAGTGCCAACACGGCATTTTAACCTGAATACTGAGGTTTTAGTTTGGAAAAAAACAGTTGGCTCCAAGGCGTGCGTTACTTGGGAGTAAGCTTGGTGAAGCACAGTGCAATGCTTCAAACGGGTGAATCACGACCCTAGGAGGGTTTACTCTGAAGCAAACCCCATTGCCAACAACCAAGCTTGCTCCCAGGTAAAGGATTGCACTTGAGTTCTTCCCATGAAAATCAGTGGGGTTTAACATCGCTTAACAGGGTTCCCTACACTGCTTCCCCAAAACTAGGTCTTAGGTTTAATGCTAATAATCTCCCTGAAATAATTACACTGTTATCACACTGGGGGCCTGGTGGGGGAAGGGGGAGGGGTGTGGGGGAAGAGGGAAGTAAAACTTTCGCTTTCTGAAACCCAATAACCCCCCCCACACACACACACACACAAAATGGAAGTAAAAAGGCACATGATGAACTCTGTGCGCGCGTACCCACAGAGAGGGCTCTGAGTGCCACCTCTGGTACGCGTGCCATAGGTTCGCCACCACTGACATAAAGTTGGTTGTCTCCCTCTTGATGCTTGGTGGGATGAAGTGGGATGATTTGGCCAGCAGCGCCACAGCTAGAAAGCCATCTCTGAGACCTTTGCCAAGAGTTGTTGTGGTGATGTGTTATTTCACAAGTGCTGAAAGAAAACATCTGGGAAGCGTCTTTCAGATCCTCCATTCCGTCACGCCATCCCCCTCTGTGTTCATTACTGAATGAACACGCAAAACAGCTTCCTAATGAGCCAAACCCTTGGCCTTGCTAGGTCAGTATCATCGACTCAAACCGGCAGCAGCTTTGCATGGTCTCAAGCAGAGGTTTTCCTCTTATCCTCCTGCCTCATCCTTCTAACTGGGGCTGCCAGGGACCGAACCTGGGGCATTTTGCAAGCAAAACAGATTCTGTGCCATGGAGAGAAACACACCTCACTGGGACAGTTCAGTTCAGAGTACTGTGTTCAGTTGTGGGCACCAGAATTTAAGAAGGATATTGACAAGCTGGAATGTGTCCAGAGGAGGGCAACCAAAATGGTAAAAAGTTTGGAATCCCATGCCCTACGAAGAGAGGCTTAGGGAGTTGGGAATATTTAGTCTGAAGAAGCGACATGATAGTTATGTTTAGATATTTGAAGGAATGCCATGTCGAAGAGGGAGCAAGCTTGTTTTCTGCTGCTCCAGAGACTAGGACCAAGAGTAATGGATTCAAGGTGAAGGAAAAGAGATCCCACCTAAACTTTAGGAAGAACTTTCTGACTGTCAGGGCTGTTTGAAGTGGAATTTATTGCCTCAGAGAGTGGTGGAGTCTCCTTCTTTGGAGGTTTTTATAGAGAGGCTGGGTGATCATATGTCAGGAGTGCTTTGATTGTGTGTTCCTACATGGCAGGGGGTTGGACTTGATGGCTTTTGTGGTCTCTTCCAACTCTATGATTGTATAACATACCTCTGAATGTTAGCGCAGACTAAGCTTGTAACAGTATTTGAGCCAACAAACATAAAATTATTTAAACAAATAATTTTATTGAAACCAACAAGGATTCATTTAGCACTGGGAAGGGACCGACAAACAGAACAAAATCCAGGGTTTTTATACAGTTTTCAAGGGTTGGGTCATAAGTACATGAAAGGTAAAATTTACACATTACAAAGACAGATAGGTGTCACTCAATCCCATTAGGGTTTTCCTGCTTGGAATTTTCTCACTTTGAACTTCCTGGGCCGTGTCCTTATCTCTATAGCCTGAAATGTTTCTGTTTTTATGGTTCTTTGAAATAACAAAAGGTAGCGTTCTGATTCCAACCTTACTGACCATCAACCATCAACCATTCCATCCTTCCTGTCCATCAACCATCCTTGCTGACCATCAACCATCTGGCAGCTTATGACTTTCTAAATGTCTGCTTAAAATATTGGAATGTGAATCAGTGTTTGGATGAGTCTGGGGCCAATGTGGATCTGTGATTTTGGAGGCTCTTGTTGGTGGGAGCTCGGAGAATGGTGTGAAAGGATTCCCCTGTAGAGGTTCGTCTGACACTTAAAAATCCCTTTTACTTATTATCCTGTTAGCCTGTTTTCTCATCTCTTCTGCTGACTATTTTGCAAGGCAAAAGGTATTTTATTTTGGGGGCCTCCTTTCAGGGTTTGAGTGAGCCAAAATATATGAACCAAAGTTTTATGTGGCACAGAACCAAACTCTAACTACATCATGTATTCAGAAGTGTAACAGAACACATCCAAAATAAAACATATGCAAAAGTCATACTTCTAAAATTAATTAAAACACTATAAGTTGTAAAATGATAATAAAAACTTGTTTCTGACTCTCCTGCCTACAAGAAAGATGCCAGGCGTAGATGTGGGCAAAATGTCAGGAGCACGAATGACCAGACCACAGACACACAGCTCAGAAAACCCATATTACCCAGATTCTCAGCACAATTCTACGCCACTCGAAGTTCATTTAAATGAATGGAGTAACTCTCTGTAGGATTGCACTGTGAGCTGGACCTCTGGGACCTTTCTGTAACAGAAAGGGCATAGCTGAGCCCAGGAGACTTGCTTGTTTACACGCCCTAAGGCACAGGTGTCAAACTCACGGCCCTCCACATGTTATAGACTACAGTTCCCATCATCCCCTGCCAGCACGATTCTGGCAGGGGATGATGGGAACTGTAGTCCATAACATCTGGAGGGCCGCGAGTTTGACACTTATGCCCTAGGGGCTGGGTAAGCATTTGAATCTGGTTCTGAGTTGGGCCATTCTGGGGTGAAAGAGAAGTGAGAAGGTGCAGCCCGGTGCATTCAAAAGGTAATAGCTGCACCCTGTTGTTGGACTTGTGAGCATAAGTGGGTTGATGGTAGTTGTGTGGCTCCAATGCCCGTGATTGCAAGAATGCTGATTCTTGAGGCTGAATTAGCAGATGAGGTAAAATCAGAGGGAATATTAGTGTTTATCTTTGAAAACTGTAGCGTTCCTTAGAGGCCAGCCTTCTGAATTCTCAATTCCACAGTTCAAGGCCTGGCAGAATGCAAAAAAAGGCAAAGTGAAATACCTGATTCATGCTACCTTTTAAGGTCAGACTCCTTTGTTTAAGGGCATTGCTTGTTCTCCTGCTTGGCGAAAGAATCTCTTTATGCATTTAAAATGTAAAGCCCCTGACGGGTTAAAAGTTGGACTGTTCCATTCCCCCCCCCCCCCCTGTACAAACCTCCTCGGATTCTCCTGAATGGTTCAATCAGGGCGAGGGAGGGGGAAAGGGAGGGAGAGAGGAAGGGGTGGAGGGAAAAATCAACCCAGAGAAAGATGTCACAGCCTCTAATCTATCTGTCATTTTTATTTTCCAGTGGAACAAGAGGAAGCGGCCAGCGATCTCCCGACTAGAACAATGATGAGGGAATGGGGAGGGGAAAGGACCGGGGTGCCAGTCTGAAAACAGGTGAATGACAGAGGAGCGGAGGAGAGGAGAGGAACCAGCATCACGGCTGTAGGAGAACCCGGAGGAGGAGGAGGAGGAGGAGGAGGAGGAGGAGGAGGAGGCAGCAGTGCGAAGAGAGCCCTTGGCTCCGTGGCAGCAGACCCTGGCTGTGCGGCAGCTGAGCCATGGCTACTAATTTCAACGATATCGTCAAACAAGGATATGTGAAAATGAAGAGCCGAAAACTGGGGGTAAGCGCCCCCGAGGCTGTCTTTGTTTGGGGGTTCCCCCCCCCCAATCCCTGTGGCAGATTTGCTGTGTCTCGTGAGATGCGGGCAGGTGCAAATTGCGGAAAACCCTGGGGGGAGAGCTGATGCTTTTGTGTGCAAGAATTCTGGTCCGAGCATCTCTCTCTGCGTTTCTCTTTCTGTTTCCCCCTGCCTGTTTTCCCAGGCAGCCCTTTGGAATGGACTTTAGTATTTTCTACGGCTCTGCCCGAATGCTGGGCATCTAGGACTGGTAGAGCTACAAAGGTTGGTTATTGCTGGCATTGCCAGGGAGGATGGGTCCCCCTCCCTAGGAGGGTTTTTTTTATTGTCAGCAGTGAGAATTTCCCTTCCAAGTGGGTTGTGGATATTGGTGCCACTCCTCAGAAAAACCACGTCCCTGGATATTTAGCGTCATATGAATTTCACTCCCTTGCTGTTTGAAAGGCTGATGGTACCCCGCTTCTGTGGCACTCCCTTCCCCTGGAGATTCTTCAGGATCTCAAATGTCTTATGCCAGTGTAGAAAAACCATTTACCTTGCCTTGTTTTGGTTGCCTGGGTCGAAATCCGCTCTGGATAGCAAGCAGGATGATTTCTTTTGGCTGCTGGTTGTATTTTTAGTGGCATTTCATTGATTTGGTTAGCTCTTTCATATCTATGTTTGCCCACGAGAGTGTGAGGTGGACTAGAATTCGGGCAAACGTTTGAAAGAAATGGAAATGGCTTTTGAGGATTTTCTCCTCCCCCCCCCACCCCCCCCACGTCTGGACTGTTCAACTGCAGAGTCATGTTGGCTGTGTTGTTGCTGAGGACCTCTGACACTATGTGGCACTGCTGAATCTGAGGCCAGGTGTGAGACTGGGACATCTGTGCTTGGGGAGAGTAAATCCTGAGCAAGATCTTTCTCAAAAATGTCTTGCACTTGCTCTGAGCTTATAGGGTGTGTCTCTCATGGGGTCTCTCATACATCTCTGCTTGCAGTAGGGGCATCTTGAATGAAGACTTTTCTTGGCACTCTCTCTTCGCTGATGACCTTTTATTGGACCAGGGGGCATACACTGAAAAATGCTGAGGGGAAGAATTAGGATTAATAAAAGAAAACAGATTGGAAATGCCTTAGCAGACCAGGTGCTCGGGAGCAGCAGCAGCAGCAGAAGGCCATTGCTTTCACATCCTGCATGTGAGCTCCCCAAGGCATCTGGTGGGCCACTGCGAGTAGCAGAGTGCTGGACTAGATGGACTCTGGTCTGATCCAGCAGGCTCTTTCTTATGTTCTTATGACATTGTGCAAAAGTTCTCTACATTGAGTGGAAAGGAGCTCCACATTTTTGCAAATTAGACTCTGTATTTTAAATGGCACGAAATTAATTTCACGTGTCCAGGTCATCCTCCATATACTGTGAGGTCTTTGTAGTGTTGGGTAGGGCCCTTTGAAGGCTGGGCTTGGGTTGTCAAAGAACTGAAGCTTTGGGATTCAGTCCTCACTGTCAGGTTGGCGAGCTTGGGCAAGCTGCTTGCCCTCTATTTCACACCTTCAGAGTGGTTGTTCAACTCCTAATTTGGGGCCTTTTAGGCTCTCACCTCTGTCACATCAGCCTCTTGACATTTGGGGGGTTATAATGGGTGCTAATGGCTTTCACCTGCCTTCTGCCTTGGAGAAAATGTGTCATTTTGCATTATGTTTCTGTGTAGTGTGACATTACTATAGTAATGGAGTGTGCACCTGGGCAGTTACAAAGGATGGTCTAAGACCCAACCTGATTCTTTCCAAGAAGTATGCTGGGGTCACTGCCTAGGAAACCTTGACTTGTGGGCGGTTTGTTTTGGTCCCCCAAGGGTTAAAACACGCTTTGCCCTCTTGTGCCTTTGTCATATCTGTTCTTTGGGTTTGGTTTATTTATTTTTGTATAGCCACCAAATGAGAAAAGGAGGAGGAGACTGCCAGAGGAATGATTTGTTTTATAGCCCAAATCTTTGTTCTAGTGAACTGAGGTCATAATGTGAGACCTTAGCACAACATGTGCCCATTTCTAGCAGTGCAGCCCTCAATTCGGCTCCGTAGATGTCTTCCTCTGGGTGACTTGACTGTGCCTCAGTGTGAGCTTCTGAGGTGCTGTTCAAATGGCCCAGAAACACTGTTCTTGGTGAAACCGACTGCCCAAACTTCCTGGCCCAAGGAAGGGTTATCTGTATGACTTCTATCTCCAAATAACTTGGCTCGGAACTGAGTAGGCCGCCAGCAGAGATTGGGCATGCTGCAGAAAAGTGCCTGATGAGTCAGTAACTCTAGATGTCTCATTCAAGCAAAGCCTTACTATAGAGGATGCCGAGAAGGTATCCCAGAACCGCTGGTTGAATTGGTGTGAGTGTAAATTCCTTCACAACCTCGACTATGAATGTGGCAGGCAGGCTTGAAGTCTGTTTGTGGTTTACCCACCATTTTGGCAGATGGTGAAGTTCTTTCTTTTTGAAGTAAGAGTCCACTGCCATCTTGTACTGCCCACCAGTGAGAGCCTCCTGCCAGGTCTGGGTTGGGAAATCTCTGAAGATTCCCGGGTAGGGTCTTGGGAGGGTGCAGTTTTGGGAGGGAGCCATCAGGGTATAATGCCACGTGTCTGTTGTCTGTAGATCAGTTGTCATTCCTAAAAGTCTCCATGCCCCACTTGAGGGTTGGCAACCTCACTCACATTTTTCAGAGGCTTCTTGCTTCTCAGTGTCCCTCTTGCAGTGACCAATAGAGCATCTTACTGGTTATTGCTTCTTGTGAATTACCTCAGAATCTTCAAGAATGATGCTGTAGAGAGCTGGGTGGGTGCAATTTTGGGAAATCAAACATCTATGAGAGGTAAGGTTGCCTGATCACCCCTGGCCACAGACGGGATTGGGGGTGGGGTAGAGCTGCCAGATCCAGGTTGGGGAACCCTTTGAGATTTGGGGGTGGAGCTTAAGAGGACAGGGACTTCCGTGGGGCACAGTGCGTGGAATCCACCCGCCAAAGTATCCATTTTCTCCAGATCAGGGGTCTGCAACCTGCGGCTCTCCAGATGTTCATGGACTACAATTCCCATCAGCCCCTACCACCAATTGGCCATGGTGGCAGGGACTGGTGGGAATTGTAGTCCATTAACATCTAGAGAGCCACAGGTTGCAGACCCCTGCTCCAGAGGAACTGCTCTCTGTAATCTAGAGGTGATCTGTACTTCCAAGAGATCCCCAAATCCCACCTAGAAACTAGAATCCCTACTGAGAGGAGAGTTCAGAAGGCCATATTTATTTATTTATTTATATTTCAAACTTATAGGCCGCCTCTTCCCCAAGGGGCTCGAGGCGGCTTCCAACATGGCTGTTCTACGACAGCAACTCCAACAACATGAATCAACACATTTAAAATCCAGCAGCAATCATATACAATTTAAACAATAACAGTAAACCAATAAAACGGTAAAAACGGGCGCCCGATCCCAAGGCTAAAAGGGAGAAATAAGTAATAGAAAAAGGAAAGGGGGGGGAACGGCGGGCCCCAGGTGGAATCAACAGTGGGCCCGACCGAAATAACAAGGGATGGAGAATGGCAGCCTCAGTTTTAATTCCGATGTTTCAGTGGGGGGCAGTAAAACCGCGGCCAGCCTCTCCAAAGGCCCGGTGGAATAGCTCTGTTTTGCAGGCCCTGCGGAACTCACCAAGGTCCCGCAGGGCCCGAACTGATGGAGGTAGAGCATTCCACCAGGCAGGGGCCAGAGCCGTAAAGGCCCTGGCCCGGGTCGAGGCCAGCCGCATCGTCGCGGGGCTGGGGGTCACCAGCAGTTCTGCCACCGCTGAACGTAGTGGCCTACGTGGGACATAAGGGGTGATGCGGTCCCGTAGGTATGAGGGCCCCATGCCGCGTAAGGCCTTAAAGGTTATTACCAACACCTTGAAGACGATCCGGAACTCCACTGGGAGCCAGTGCAGACGGCATAGCACAGGGGTGATATGATCTAAATAATCACCACCTGCCAGAAGCCGTGCCGCTGCATTCTGGACCAGCTTCAGCTTCCGGATCAATCGCAAGGGAAGGCCCGCGTAAAGCGAGTTACAGTAATCTAGCCTCGAGGTGACCGTCGCATGGATCACGGTGGCCAGGTCGGGCCGGGAGAGATAGGGGGCCAACCGCCGCGCCTGGAGCTAGAGGCTGTTTCCTAGGACAACTGTCCACGTTGCTGCATATAGTATTTTTCCTGCCTATCTGTAAACATATCCATGAGTGAAGGTAACGTGAATCTATAAGATCATTAATTAATTTAGTGCTTTTTCTGTCCTGCCTTTTCTCCAAGGAACTCGAGGCAGCGCATCTTTCCCATTTATCCTAATAAGAATCTTGTAGGTAGATTTCTGCACAAATTTGTTTTGTTGTCCGTGCAAATTTGAACCCCAGTCTCCTCTGCTTCAACTCAGCATTCTAACCTCTGCCAGCGTGGTGTAGTGGTTAAGAGCAGGTAGATTCTAATCTGGAGAACCGGGTTTGATTCCCCATTCCTCCACCTGAGTGTCAGAAGCTTATCTGGTGAACCAGATGTGTTTCCGCACTCCTACATTCCTGCTGGGTGACCTTGGGCTAGTCACAGTCCCCTCAGAATTCTCTCAGCCCCACCTACTTCACAAGCCCTTTGGGGGAGGGCGGTTTATAAATACAATTAATAATAATAATAATAATAATAATAATAATAATAATAATAATAATAGTAGTAGTAGTAGTAGTAGTAGTAGTAGTAGTAGTAGTAGTAGTAGTAGTAGTAGTAATCCCACTAGTAGTCTGTGCTCTAGGAGGAATCCCAAGAAATCTTGAAAAACATCTGGAAAGCCTAAACTTGGACAGAACATCAGTCCACATGCTGCAGAAAGCAGCACTTCTAGGAACTGCACACATTCTACGCAAATACCTCTAATATCCTAGGTCCTTGGGAAGGACTCGATATTCAGAGATGAATTCCAGACACTTGTGCTGTGTTGTTATGTGTATAATAATAATAATAATAATAATAATAATAATAATAATAATAATAATAATAATAATAATAATAATAATAAAGGTGTCTGTTGTGCGGAGAGGAAGGGAAAGGAGCTTGTAATCCACCTTGAGTCTCCAAACTCTTCATCTTCTTCTTACTGCCTTAGCAGTTCCATGAAGCTGAGGGCAGGAAATGACCGTGATCCTGTGCTCATCAGCGTGGACTTATCCTAGTTATCTCAGCAAGCAGGCCTGATCCAGAGGCCTTACTAGGGGGTCATGGAGTGCCACCTGATCCTCTTTGGCCTATTTGTGACTTCCTGGGTTGGTGTTGGCAAATTCCCTGCAATTCCCTTTCTGGGCCAGAATTAAAACAGTGGCACCCTGGCTGAAGCCCTTCAGGCTACCAGCTGAAGATCTGGCTCAAGCACAGCTCTACGGATAGTATTAGTTGGCATCAATTTCTGTGATTGTGACGGCTTGAAAGTGGCAGTGTTCGCAGCAGCTGTTGCCAGCTGGCAGTAGGGTTTTCTGTACGCGAGCCAGGAGGAATGAAAGCAACCTACTTTTTTTTTTTTCTGGTATTATCTAGAGAAGGGGGTGGGGACAGGACTTGGAGCAGATGATATAGGAAGTATCATGTCAGCCATTTGTATTCACAGTTGTATTGGTACTCCGTACTGGCCCTCACACACACACACACACCCATATGGGCGGCCACCCTTCCCCACCATGACCAAACTTTTTTTGCACCAGGTCTTGAAGTCAGTGTATGGACCTGGGGGGAAGGAAGAGGGATATGGGGGCGATTTTCCACACCCCCCATGACTAAATGGCCACAGCCTGGGGACATTTGACCACATATGTGCCTCTGGTAAGCATGTATCTGCAGAGAGTCACAAAATGGAAAAAGTACTGTGTGGACGTAGGTGGTACAGTGTGCGTGACCCTACCTCTACATAAAACATGGGATTTGGTCCCCCCCCCACCCCAAATCACTTTCAATTTGGTGTTTTCTCGCCTCGGTAGGGTAAGTCCCTCCCCCTCCCTTGCATGCCACCCCTCCCCCTCCCTCCTCCTCCCTCCGTTAGGGTGGGTGGGTCATGTCCAGTTGCTGGGTCCCTCCCCCCCTCCCTTGCATGCCACCCCTCCTCCTCCCTCCTCCTCCCTCCGCTAGGGTGGGTGGGTCATGTCCAGATGCCGGGCCCCCTCCCCCTCCCTCCCCTCCCTTGCATGCCACCCCTCCCTCCCCCCTCTTGCATGTCACCCCTTGCATGCACATTCAAGCCCTTGTCTTCCTGCCTTCTATGTCCTTCTAGGCCGACTTACCCGACAGAGCCTCGGTGAGGCTTGCTGTACTGCCACTGAAGGTCTGTGGGCTTAGACAGAACTGCCTCAAATAACATGTTGTCCACCCTTGACCTAAAACGACCCAACTTGGCCATTTTTGTTTGTTTGTTTGTTTGCTTGTTTACAAGCTTGAAGTGACTGTAGGATGCATTTGACATTAGCGCACAATTTTTTCCCATTACAGCCCGGCTGCAAAGTTTCTCCTCCTGGGAACTGCTGAGAGCAGCGGCAGAGCCTGGGGCAGTGTTGCCAAAACAGCAGCCGCCCTGCACGAATTCTCCAGGCCCTGCTGTATTCCAGCGGCCTCCATGCCCCCGAGGGCTCGGCTCTCGATCAAGGAAATGTGCATTGAAGCGCTTGCTTCCGGGGCCTGAAGTGCGTCGCCTGCAGAGCAAAGGAAGGAGGATTCTTTGCCTCTGTTGTTCTCTGTTGTCGTAGGAGATTCAGATATTTTGCCCGCTTATCTTTTACAGGGAAATCACAATTTTCCAGATAATCTCTTTTTTTTTTGGTCACTTGGAAAATGAAACATTTCGCCCCCCAGCTAATGCTTCTGATGCTGTGCCGGGGTAGCGTGTAATGTGGTTGCATGAATGCCTCTGGTTCGCACCCAGGATATTGGGGACGATTAATGAGAGGACCAAACACTATGTGTGACATAAGGGCATCCAAGATCACATCTCCTGGTGTGTAACTCAGCACCTGCTAAAGGGGAGGGAGTCCACAGCTCAGTAGTACAGCATCTACGCAGAAGGTCACAGGTTTAGTCCCCAGCATCTCCAGTTAGGGTCAGCGGCCGGTGATGTAACCGATCCTGAAGGAACGCTGCTGACATGGACACAATATTGGCAGCAACAGTTCAATGGGCAGTCTTGATATAAGAAGAAGAAGAGTTTGGATTTATATCCCCCCTTTCTGTCCTGTAAGGAGACTCAAAGGGGCTGACAATCGCCTTGCCCTTCCCCCCTCACAACAAACACCCTGTGAGGTAGGTGGGGCTGAGAGAGCTCAGAAGAACTGTGACTAGCCCAAGGTCACCCAGCCGGCGTGTGCTGGAGTGCACAAGCTAATCTAGTTCACCAGATAAGCCTCCACAGCTGAAGTGGCAGAGCAGGGAACCAAACCCGGTTCCTCCAGATTAGAGCGCGCCTGCTCTTAACCACTACACCACGCTGGCATCTGTTTTGGTTGTCGAAGGCTTCTGGTTCAACCCTTGCTATTTTTTAGTTATGACAATTACATAGGAGAGGATACGAGACTCAGGAAAGTCACTACCAGCTGGAATAGACAGTAATGACCATGAGAGACCCCCTTAGTATGAGGCAACTTCAAGCATGTTGACAAAGGAAGAGATATGGATTGAGGATACAGTGATGCGGAAGAGTGCATTAATGTTCCCCCAAGCTACCTCCTTGGCTGAAAATGGCCCCCTCTGGACTGAATGTGGCACTGATGCGGGGCGGGGGAAGATAATTTATTTTTTTCAGTTTTACTGGTTGAGAACTCCCTAACATACCACTCTAATCCTTTAAAAGGTTTTTCTTTGATTATGGTAAGGGAGCTGGCCAAGGACTGTTAAACCACCGGTATAAGGGAGTTTATGAGTGCTGTCTCCCCCATTGGCCATTCAGGTCCCCAGCTCCCACGGTTCAGGAGTCTCTACCCCACGCTCAGAAAAAATCAAGCCCCAAGGGCCCATTTTTGTGGGCGCAAAGTTACACTCCCAACCCCCAAGATTCCAAAGTGCTCTGGATGCCAACCAGCCCTCTGGCAAATCCTCAGGCTCTGGCCAAGCCCCCACAGGAACCAATAGCCAACCCAGGGTCATTTAAAAACCCCGAGCCCAAGCCCTGAGGGAGGGCCCAGAGAACAGGATGCTGCCCATCAGTACCGTGCAGTGGGGACTTGGAGTGACAGGGGCAGCACACAGGGTAATAATACAGAGAGCACCAGACACAAGTGGGCAAGCACTGGCTGAAAAAACCCTAGCCAGGGGAGCAAAGTCCACACACTCTGTGGTCACGCCCTCCCACCCTGACCCCATTCTAGGAACAACCGTGCCACAACAAGGCTGGCAGGGGTCTTGCAGTTAGCAACACGCAAGGCGGCCTCATAATAACTTGTATAGGAAGGAGGGGTCCGGCTGCTGTTTTGGCAGCATTGCTCCAGGCTGTGCCACTGCTCTCAGCACCTGTGATCCCACCTGGCTGTGGCAGACAGAAGTGCTCCTTGCCCGCATGGCTCCCAACCATGGCACAGGTAGATGGGGGCAGGACAGGAGTGTCAGGGGTACATCATCTTCTTGGCTGTGGCATGGTTGTCCTAGAACAGTGATGGTGAACCTTTTTGAGACTGAGTGCCCAAATTGCAACCCAAACCCCACTTATTTATCGCAAAGTGCCAACCCGGCAATTTAACCTGAATACTGAGGTTTTAGTTTAGAAAAAATCAGTTGGCTCCCACTTCCTCCGCCCCACCCGCTCGAGCAGGGGCCAGCCTGCTCTAGCCTCCAGCAAGTCTTGCACGCACTGCTCTGTGCCTCTCTAGCATCTCTGCCTCCTCTGCCCCCCCCCCCCGGCCGGGCAGCAGCCACCTGGAGCACAGGCACCAGGCCCACCAGCCAAGTCCTCCCTGCTCACCACAGTGCACGCATGTCGTGCTCAGTGGCGCAGGCCAGCCTAGGTGTGTGTGTGTGGGGTGGTGGTGGTGGTGGTGATTTTCCGCCCCCCACATGATGAACTCTGTGTGCGCATGCCCACAGAGAGGGCTCCAAGTGCCACCTCTGGCACCCGTGCCATAGGTTCGCCATCACTGTCCTAGAATGAGGTCAGGGTGGGAGTGCGTGACCACAGAGTACAGGCATTCCTGTGCCGAAAGGACTCAGGGAGCTGACTAATGCTGCCACTGCCCCTTTTGGTTCCAGCACAAGCCCTGGCACTTGGGCTGTACCCCTTCTGACAGTGCTCCTCCGTTTCACTCCGGTACCATTCCCTGCCACTGGTATATATGCCCGCCATTGACATTCATGGTACTTGTGCCAGCAGAAGTGGCATTTATGCTGGCTTGGTGCCACTCCCACATTCTTGCCCCCACACTTGGGGACGAGCGTTTAATTTATTTTAAAGCCCACATAGTTGCAGTTTGAAAATTAGCCCCTTCCTATGCCCTTCCAGGATGCAGTAGTTTACTTTTCTTCGTGATAGATATTTCTGAAAACACATTATTTGGGATTTAGCATAATTAATAGTAAGCAAATTATCATGACAGTACAAAACAAAACCTTGGAGAAAATGTCTTAATACTACCCTGGAGCAAGAATTGGAATTGGGTAAGCAGCCAATAAGGAATGTGGAAGTGGTTAGCTTGCAATTTCTTTGGCAAATCATATAAGTAGAGGTTAAATTGATTTCACCACTCTTTTAAATGAAAAAAAAGAACCTGCTACAACTTAAATGAAAAAGAACCTCCTGCATCTTTCACTTTACCTCTTCACTTTCACTTTACCTTTCTGAATGGTCATCAGTTTAATTTGAGGAAAGCTTTTCCTTAATTAAAAAAAAGTCCAATAAGGCTCCTGGCCCAGATTGGATGCCTCCAGAACTTTCTAAAACATACTGTGATGGTGGACTCCAATTGTACATTTATGTACTGTGTGAGATTCAACTGGCAACATTCTTAAAAATGGTGAGAAGCATTTGCTACATTTGCACATCTGGCTTGGAGTACCTCTTGAAGGTTAGAGGACCCTCCTGCTGTAGTCCAAATGTCTAGCGGAGTCCTGACGTCAAACGTACAGGGACTTGGTCAAATGAGTATGGATTCCTGTAAGGGTCAGAAAATGACCACTGATTCCCATTGTAACCAGGGATATACAGAGCTTATCGCTCTATGTACTCTACTGTTAGTGGCCTCTGCAGTTGTCACTGCTACCAATCTATTTATGTGAGCTGTTTTTGGTCACCGTCACTTCCATCCTCCAGCAGTGGTTTCCAGTCATGGCAGATGTTTAAAATTTCATTGGGCGCTGGCATCATCCATGCAAGAAGTAGCTTATGTGTAGTGGGGTGGAGTATTCAGTGAAGCTGACCCTACCGTAACTGTTTCGCCCATGAACTGGTTGTCACATATGAGATAAGAGCTAATAGAGTTCTGTAATCACATGGTCCCAGAACACATGGAACTGAGGAAGGAGCAAGCAGGGCGACCTCCCCCCCCCCCCAGCTGTTTTCACTTGCGTGTGGGAGGGAACACGATACCCATTCCCTCTTCCTTTCCAGGATTCCATTACTTTGTAAAGGTGAGTCCTGCAATGTGCATATGGTTTTTGGGGAAGCCTCAAAATACTTCATGCCTGTTGTTAGATAAACCCTCAGACTTATCTTGCCCAGAGGTTGAGTTCCAGGTTGTTAGAATCATAGAATCATAGAGTTGGAAAAGACCCCAAGGGCCATCAAGTCCAACCCCCTGCAATTCTGTTTGGGATGGACAGACAAGGGGGATAAGAATATACCATGCCCTGAGCTGCATGCTGTTCACATTCCATCCCTTCACGTCAGCCGTTTCCAACCTTTGTTGCGCATCTGTGGGAGGACTTGGCTGGTGCCCCTCAGGACTTCACAGGTGGCAGGTGTTGTGGGCCTTTGAAGTCTGTGGCTGGGGCTAGCTTCCTCAGACAGCTTGGCAGAGATGTGTCCTTTTTAGGAGCAGACCCTTTGAAAGCAACCGGAGATGCGCCGGAGGTGGGCCGTGCTCGCAGGAAGCCACGCTACGTGCCAGACAGACAGTTCCCTCCCAGGGGGCTTGTTACGTGTCTGCAAAATCCGTCAAGCGGTGGTTTTCAATGTCCAGGGCAGTGGGCCATTTCGCACAAGATTTCCTTCTGCAAAAGCGACCGTTCTCTTGCGGCCGTATCGGTCCCCCACCATCACCTTGATGTGTTTTTGAAGAGATGCTACCTCTCACCGTCACTTCTGGCTGCTGCCTCCGCCGATGCCCAGTTTGCCGCTTCAGAAAAAAAACTACCCATAGTGTGTGCGGAGGGGAGAATTTGTTCCTCAGGAATCCAGGCAAGAGATGTGAGGCTACGCGTAATTAACTTGTGAGATTAATTGCCTCAGGACCCGGCTTGGGATGCGCCTCTGGCTCAGGGCCTGTTCAAACACTGCGCGCCGTCCTAGTGTTGCTCCTTGGGGGTTTGTGAGGGGGAGAGCGGATGGGCATGCTGTGATTCTGCAGAGCATCAAATAATTGCAGGATGCAGCAGAGGAGGCACAGTTCGGCATCCCGAGAAGCCGAGCTTTAATTTCGAAAAGCTCCAGCCCCGCTACCTTGCATCATCTGTCAGAGAGGGCCACGGCAACATACATCACCATGACATAACGCAGTGCATCCTATCAAAGGAGTTGTAACGAGGTAGCTGATGGAAGGAAAGGCGGCGGGGGTGGCAGCCGGGTGGCCTCTCTTGCAAAAGCCAGAGTTGCCCTCAGATTCTGATCTCAGTGGATTGTGAATCCGACATCACAGTCCTTTCTCGATTGGTATTTCAGTCTGTCAGAAGCTACCTTGGGATACCTCAGATCTTTGTAACCAGGAAAGGGACGGATGGTTTGAGTCAGTAGAAGGCCTGTGTATGTGTGTTCACAGGAGACAATTCGCCTGTGTAAAATCTTACTTGGTCCTACCCCTAATTTTTTTCAACTCTGCCTGGTTCTGTGGGTTTAGAAGGCCGAACCAAAACTTCTGTGTCTTTTTAGTTTTGAAGAAGGCTTCTCCATGGAGTATCTGAATTACAGTTCCATGATCTGCTTTTTGTAAGAGAACTCAAACCCACCCCATGTGCCTTCTGGGTCCTGTCAGCATCTTTTGGAGCCTCCCTACATCTCAATTTTTGTGGTACAGGCAAAGTCCGGTGTTCCAAGCGAAGAAGAAGAGTTGGATTTATATCCCCCCTTTCTCTCCTGTAAGTTGATGCAAATGGGCTTACAATCTCCTTCCCCTTCCCCGCCCCCAACAAACACCCTGTGAGGTGGGTGGGACTGAGAGAGCTCCAAAGAACTGTGACTAGCCCAAGGTCACCCAGCTGGCATGTGTTGGATTGCACAAACTAATCTGCTTCACCAGATAAGCCTCCACAGCTCAAGTGGCAGAGCAGGGAATCAAACCCGGTTCTGCAGATTAGAGCGCACCTGCTCTTAACCACTACACAATGCTAGCTCTCAATGAGAGAATGTAGCGCAAACTTCTCTCTCAGGAGGGATTCTCTAGGGACCACTCACTTCCTCTGGAAATTTTGTTGACTTCTCTTCTGTCCCCATTTGGTGACCATTTCTTCCTAGTGTGGGCTTCCCATTTTATCTGTCACATTTTGATCCTTTCTTCCTTCCAAGGAGCTCTGGGCATGCATCTTTCTCCAGTCCTCCATTTTATAGGCAACCCTATAAAGTTGGAGAGGGGTGTGTGTGTGTAACTGGCCCAAGGGGAGCTTCATGGCAGAGTGGGGGATTAGAACCCAGAACCTAGTTAGAAACCCTAACTAAATAGTTTGCACTGGCTTCCAGTTGAGTGTCTCATGAATACCCTTCTAATGTCTCCTGAATGAATCTCTCTCCTAAGAACATAAGAAGAACTCTGGTGGACCAGACCAGTGGTCCATCTACTCTGTCTAACACAGTGGCCACCTGGATGACCAGCCTCTAGCACTGGTATTCAGAGGTTGACTGTCTTTGATCGTGGAGGTTCCCTTCAGTCACTGGTAGGCACTGATAGATGGGCCGCTCCTCCAGGAATTAATCTAATCCCCTTCTAAAACCATCTATGCTCAGGGGCATCATGATATCCTTTGGCAGTGAATTTGCCCTTGCTGAGATGGGGATTGCTCTTAGCTTCCTTCTCACTGAGGTGAGCATCCCAGGTCTGAAGATTCAGACATGTTAGTGTTAATGGGAGTGCAAAAAGCAGTTATTGGGAGCTCCAAAGGAACCTCTTGAGCTCCCCATCTGACTCTGAGACCCGGCACCCGTTTGGAGCATGCTAATCCTAAACAGGTTGCTGACTTGGACTCGTTTCTAAAGGAGTGGGAGGGTTGCTCTTGTGAAAGCCAAGACAATGGTTTGCGCCCACCCAGAAAGCATGTGGAATTCCTCTCTGGAGTCAATGCAGCCAGCTGGAGAGAACATTGGTCTGGATGTGGGAAGCCGGCTTCCAAAGCCCTCCTTCGCTCTGCAGCTTCCAGGGTGGCCTCACTGTCTCTGTACACATCTCACGAAATATCTCAAGCTGCTTTCTTCACTTGGGGTAGAGCAGGGGTCTGCAACCCGCGGCTCTGGAGCCGCATGTGGCTCTTTCAGCCTTATACTGCAGCTCCGTGTGGCCTGGAGGTCAGAGGGTAGCGTGGGCATGTCCCTCCAGCCCTCTAGAGCAGTGCTAAAAGGAAAGGTGAGTGGAGGGGCCGAACCGGCTCAGTAGATCTTCGGGGCCGTGGAAAACAGGTCCAAATGGCTCTTTGGATGGCAAAGGTTGCTGACCCCTGGGGTAGAGGAAGCTCTCTCCTTAAGGACAGTCACCCATTCATTTTGGGGGGCGCCCGAACCCCTTTCTTACACTCCATTAAGTAAGGACGGCAACCCCCAGCCATGGGCTTTCAGTGCAAGCGAGAAGCAGAGGTGGTTTGCCAGAGCCACCTTCTCCTTCCCATTCAAGTACTGACTGACCCTGCTTAGCTTTTGAGATCTTACGAGGTTGGGCTGCACCATGATGCCTTCCCTCCACTGTGAATACTACAGGGTAGATAATGAGTCAGAATTTCTTTCACTGATCTGGGGAGGGCAAAAGCCGGCCTGCATGGAGGCCAAAGGCGGGGGTGGGGGGCTCGAACTGAGCCCCACTCCCCGCCTCTTTGCAGGCCGGCTCCTATGGTCCCCAGGACCTGGGAAGGACAAAGTTGGCCTGCACGGAGGTCGTAGGGGGGAGAGCTTGGTGGTATGTGGCTGTGGGGCATTCCGTTTTGTTGTGGGGGGCACCCGGCGCCCCCCACATGACCAAAAGCCATACACCTGGGGACATGGGTGACCCCATGTCCCTGTAGGCCACACACCTCTGTCAATATACAACCTTTAGTTTGCTCAGTCATGTGCCTGTCCTCCCTGTAACACCTGGTTTGTATAACCCTGTTTATAGGGGATTTGATGAACATGTCGTGGAGGTTAAGAGCTCGTGTATCTAATCTGGAGGAACCGGGTTTGATTCCCAGCTCTGCCACCTGAGCTGTGGAGGCTTATCTGGGGAATTCAGATTAGCCTGTGCACTCCCACACACGCCAGCTGGGTGACCCTGGGCTAGTCACAGCTTCTCGGAGCTCTCTCAGCCCCACCTACCTCACAGGGTGTTTGTTGTGAGGGGGGAAGGGAAAGGAGATTGTAAGCCCCTTTGAGTCTCCTGCAGGAGAGAAAGGGGGGGATATGAATCCAAACTCCTCCTCCTCCTCCTCCTCCTCCTCCTCCTTCTTCTTCTTCTTCTTAACAATGAGGAGTTTTATTTTAGGCTTTTAAAAATTACTCTTGAAATTTGATATACAGAACAAGTTAAGTAACATGTACATAAATATCAAATAGAGAATTATATAGAATCCCTCCGAATGATCATATCTTTTCATACTTTCTCCACCATCCTGATACTTCTGAAGAGCTGTGAGCTTTAAAAATATATAGAAATCCTTCATTTTTTCCTGTTCTTTTTAGGATTTCCCCCCCTTCCATAGCAGTTTTGATTATTGTTTTATGCCTATTTTGATTGTCATGGCATTGGTGTGTACTGCTTTTTGTGAGCCATGAGTGACAGAAGGAAAGCCTTTTCAATCACTAAATTATGTGCCACACTGAACTCTTTAGGAATGGGCTGGGGGAAAATAAAACAAATAAGATTTGGGTGCTCCTGAATATATACCCTCAAATGGCAACTTGCACTGTCCTAGAAAATGCTAACTATCCTAGCAAATGTGGTCTCAGATAAGTCTGCTCTTGTGTAGGTACCATTTGAAGCACACGCAGGTGAAAAGTGCTTTCCCTGTTCCTGGTGATTACGTCAACCCCATCCTACCCTCCCCCCTTGCTTTGTGAAAAATCTAACCTTTTAATTAAGTTCTAATGCGGATAGAGGAATAATCAAGAGATTGTCAGTTCCAATGAGTCCTCCTAACCTTCACACATCGAAGTCTATAACCGGCTTCACGATATCTAATTAACTAATGCAGAGTCAACAGTGTTGTTCTACTGAGGAATCGATGGATGGGTAAGGTTCCTCCTGGTGGGGGAAAGATGGCTCTAGGTAGAAAGGAGAGGGAAGGGATTTATTCTGGCACGCTGATACTTGTTTCTGTGCGGATCTCTCTTGTGAGCAGTGGTGTAGTGCCAAGGGGGAAGAGAGGGCACGACGCACCGGGCACATGCTGGTGCAGGGGTGTTCCGGGGTGTGGTGGAGCTGGCAGGGACATGGCAGGGGCACAGGGCGCATATGTGCCCCAGGCGTAGTTCCCCCTCACTCTGGCTCTGCTTGTAAGATGTGGTTCTCCACAGGCGGTTGATGTAAGGGCTTCTGCTCATGCTTGTCCCCCCTGGGTGATTCAGCACCAACTTTACCGGACAACTCTAATTTTCTGTTAGAAGGCTGTTGTGTAGCAACAGAAGGTGTAATTCTATGAAGAGTTGCCTTAACCTAAGCCCATGATGAGCTTGTTCAAATTGTTTCTCTCCAATCAGGGAGGCAAGCCACTTTCCTTGCGAGCCAGTGTGGTGTAGTGGTTAAGAGCAGGTGGATTCTAATCTGGAGAACTGAGTTTGATTCCTCACTCCTCCACCTGAGTGGTGGAGGCTTATCTAGTGAACCAGATGTGTTTCCACACTCCTACGTTCCTGCTGGGTGACTTTGGGCTAGTCACAGTTCTTCGGAACTCTCTCAGCCCCACTGACCTCACAAGGTGTCTGTTGTGGGGAGAGGAAGGGAAAGGAGTATTCTTACAGGAGAGAAAGGTGGGGTACAAATCCAAACTATTACTCCTCTTTTCTGCCCCTCCCCTCTCTTCCATGAGCAATAGGGGGGGGGGAACTATGCCGGCCTACCTTACAGGGCTGTTTTAAGGACAGCAGCACATGGAACGGTAATGACGCTAAGGTTGATAATATGTTTGCATCTGGGCATGTGTTCTTGCTCAGTTAACCTAGGATACCTTTGAACTTGCAGCAGCCTCTGATTTTCCCAGTATGTTCAGGCAGCAGCAAAAGTGAAATAAGAATGTCAACAAAATTGTGGGTTCCTCTTGTCACCCCTTTTTCATCCTGGAGTTTGTGATTGTGTGAACCCACGTAGGATTAGTATCTTAAATAAGTTGACATAATAGTTCCTCACCAAAGAAGAGAGGCCCGAGAAAGAGTAAAGAAGCTGGGGCTGCAAAGCCTTTGTTCAAGTCAGTGGATATTATTATCAGACCTGGATGATTAACTTAACTTTTACACCCTGCACACTTCCTCACGGTGCACTTTTCGTTTCTGTCTGCCCATCAGATTTACCGGCGTTGCTGGCTGGTGTTTCGGAAATCTTCCAGCAAAGGCCCCCAGCGGCTGGAGAAGTATCCAGATGAGAAGTCGGTGTGTTTACGCGGCTGCCCAAAGGTAAGTCTCTCTTCTGAATGTCATAAGTCTTCTGTTCTTGGCCTGGAGGGAGCGTAGGGGCAGCCGTCCCAGTTTCCCCCGGCCAGCATTCCATACCTACGTCCTTCGCAGCGAGGCGTTCCTTTAGAAAGAAGCCGGAGTGGGCAACCTCCTACACACAACTGACTTGCAGTTGGCCTAGTTCAGCAACGTTTTCTACTTCGGCTATGTTCTCATTATCGTTAAATGCCTCTCCAGGGCACCATTGAGGTCCGTGTGACATTTCATGCAGGAAAAACGCTGCCCAAGAGAGCCCCAGTGGCAAAAATTAGCATGTTTATGTTTGAAAGAGACTAGCCTCCCCTTCCATCCCTTTTGTTGGGCATCTTTTCTTACCAGGCCTTCCAAGTCCTGGCTCCGCCTGCACCAAAGTTGCTTCTTTGAGCAGCAGCAGTGAAGTGGTTAAGAGCAGGTGCATTCTATTTTGGAAGAACCGGGTTTGATTCCCCGCTCGGCCGCCTGAGCTGTGGAGGCTTATCTGGGGAATCCAGATTAGCCTGTACACTCCAGCACACACCAGCTGGGTGACCGTGGGCTAGTCACAGCTTTTCTGAGCTCTCTCAGCCCCACCTACCTCACAAGGTGTTTGTTGTGAGGGGGGAAGGGAAAGGAGTTTGTCAGCCCATTTGAGTCTCCTTACAGGACAGAAAGGTGGGATATAAATCCAACTCTTCTTCTTCTAATGCAAGCACCCCCTCCATGGATTTATAAACACACAGAGGGGAAAAAAACAGGACTAGCAGTAGAGGGAGGCCAGGTTGACAGGGCCAAGGCTCACTGGTAGAACATCTACTTGGCATGCAGAAGGTCCCAGGTTCAATTCCCAACATCCCAACAGGCCAGAGGTGATGTGTAAGACACTACCTGAGACCACAGGGAGTTGCTGCCAGTCAGGGTACACAGTGCTGGCTTGGATAAGCCAGTAGACAGACGTCTTTACATAACTTAATGGTGAGTAGCCTGAATGGTCATAACTACCTGGATCTCATTAGAGCCTGGAAGCTGGCCATGGTTGGTATTTGGATGGGAGCACACCGAGGAAGACTGAAGTGGTTGCACAAAGGAAATCAATGGCAACTCATCTTCTTATCTCTTGTCTTGAAAACCTCATGTCCTGGGGTCACCTGGGGGGGAGTGGGCTGTGACTTAGTGGCACGCTATTATTATTGCTGTTGTTGTTGATGTAGTGGTAGAGCATATTATGAATTGGCACACTTATGGTTTCCAGTTCAATCCCTGGCAGGGTTGGCCCACTCAAAAGGACCAGGTGCTAGGAGGTGGGAAAGACCTTTGCCTGAGACCCTGAAGAGTAGATAACACTGACTTTGACAGATCAGTGACAGGACTCTGTGTCAGGCAGCTCCACGTGTTCACCTGCGCAGGGTCTGCCACTTGTGACCCATGAAGAAGAAAAAGAAGAGCTTGGATTTATACCCCACCTTTCTCTCCTGTAGGGAGACTCAAGGTGGCCTACAAACTCCTTTCCTTTCTCCTCACCTTGTGAGCAGTGGTGTGATTCAAATAATTTAACAACCTGTTCCGGTGGTGGGATTCAAATAATTTAACAACTGGTTGTTTACAAGCACCATTTTAACAACCGGTTCTGCCGAAGTGGTGCGAACCTGCTGAATCCCACCACTGCTTGTGAGGGAGGTGGGGCTGAGAGAGTTCTGAGAGAACTATGACTAGCCCAGGGGTCTGCAACCTGCGGCTCTCCAGACGTTCATGGACTACAAATCCCATCAGCCCCTGTCAGCATGCCAATTGGGCATGCTGGCAGGGGCTAATGGGATTTGTAGTCCATGAACGTCTGGAGAGCTGCAGGTTGCAGACCCCTGGACTAGCCCAAGGTCACCCAGCAGGAATGTAGGAGTCAACCAGATAAGCCTCTGCTGCTCAGGGGGAGGAGTGAGGAATCAAACCCAGTTCTCCAGATTAAAACCCACCTGCTCTTAACCACTACACCATGCTGGCTCCTCCACCTGATCAGATCAGAATTAGGCCGCAGCTGCATGGCTGCAACAGGATGTGCCGTTTGTTATTTTCAGTGGTCGGGTGCTGAAATTTCAGTTGTGCACCTGTTATGGGCCACATCAAAAGTGTGTTAGGCGGGAGCATGCATTCTTTCCAAAGAGCATTGTTTGGTTGTGCAACAGCTTTGATGAATTGAAACATGTGCAGGTGCTCACCTCTCGCTAGTTTGTTAGCTCGTTGATAGTCCAACTTGGTATATTGATGCCCAGAGTTGGCAGATTCTCTTGTTTGGTTGATAATTGCAACTTCCTAGAGTTGAATTGCATGATTGCCCTATTATGAATTCTAGCAGATATGACTGTTAAAGGACTTCAGGGATGCTTGGGTTTGCACCAATGACATGCGCAGGCTAGTGCTGGAAGATGGGAACTAAAATCTGTTGTGTTGGGGCTGGCACAGGTATTACCATAAAGAATCTGGCTCCTTAACAGGTCACTGAGATCAGCAACGTGAAATGCATCACGAGGCTACCCAAGGAAACCAAGCGGCAGGCTGTGGCTATCGTTTTTACCGACGACTCGGCTCGGACATTCACTTGTGAATCTGGTAGGAGACTAGTATTCCGTTCAAATCAAGTAAGCCTTTATTGGCACAAGAAAAAGAAAGAAAAGGGCTACAGATAAGAAGTCAACAATAATAACAAGAGGTCAAAATACAATTTGCAGCTCTATGCAGTTCTCTGAGTCTCTATAATATCTAATAATAAATTTGCAACTAGAGCACAGTGTGCAGGATCCTCATGATTTAAAAGAAAAAGTATCTTATGGACGTCCGACAGGCCCGAGCACTTAGCAAATAGTTTTTATATTTCATCCTCAGCTGAGTATGTTTCTGGCAGTGGAAAAGAGTGCGTTCCAGGGTTTCCACACAACCCAAACCACAGGAACAAAATCTCCTATCTTTCACCATCTGATCATACCTGCCATAGAGGAGAGCAGAAGGGATTACATTAAATCTAGCCAGAGTAAGTGCTCTCCTAAATCTAGGATTTTATACAGTGGAAAGGCAATTGGCTACAGAGCCACGTATTCACTTATAGAATTTCCGTGGGGTTGTGAGTGATGGCATATATAGTTCGAGAGGGAAGCTGTTTGTTTGTTTGTTGCATTTGCATTTGCATTCAATAGCCGGTGCAATGAGACTGGAGGCTCTGGCTACCGAAAAAAGATTAGGGCTAAATTTGCAAGTAAAGAAGGTACTATTCCCTTTTAATAGTTTTAGAAGGCAGTTTTATCTACACATTGTTTGCTATGTTGTTTTAAGTTTGGGTACAAATGTTTTTTTCTTTCTCCAAGATTTTAGCAGTTGCATGGAAGTGTTTGTTTTACATGGACTTTCCCCTCCCTTTTGATATGTGTTTGTGTGTGGGGTGTGTGTGTGACTGCTTTTATACTGTAATAGCCTATGAATATATGCATTAATAATGACTGACTGAGTGATGTTTCATTCTTGCAGAGCTGGAGGCCGAGGAATGGTACAAGACCCTGTCCGTCGAGTGCCTGGGGGCGCGGCTGAATGACATCAGTCTTGGCGAGCCAGATCTGTTGGCTCCTGGCGTACAGTGTGAGCAGACAGGTGAGGAGGAGCTCAGGAGCTTTGTGCTTGCCATGGCGTAATAAGAGAATCACAAGCGAGTAACTATTATAGAATGCTTCAAGAGACGTGGGCACCCTTTTGAGGTTCAGGCAGCGACTTGGGGGCAGTCCTGGAAGTCAGGCTAGAACAATGGAAATGGACAAATCTTCGTTCAGCAAGGTGCAGACCAAGAGAGGGCACAGAAGGAGTGCAGGCACCAAGCTATGAGTGGTGGTCAGGGCCTTTCTGCTCAGGAAGTCCTCATTATGGAATCCTGCATCCTGAAAATTCAGGGGAATGAATAGCTTGCTCCCCCCCCCAAATAAAATTAACCTGATTTTTTTAAAGCAGGCTCCCCTACTGAGTCTTCTTCCTAAGGCCAACCTTGAAGGAAACTGTAGGCCACATCCCAGCAGGGTTTCCTGCAGCTGCTGTTTGTTCTAGTTTGTAGGATAGAACAGGAAGTGTGACAAATAGCAGCCTTGATTGACAAAGGGCCATGGCTCAGTGGTAGGGCATCCGGTTAGCATGCGGAAGGTCCAAGGTTCAATCCCTGGCATTGCCAGTTAAAAGGATCAGGTAGGAAGTGATGTGGAATATCTCGGCCTGAGATGTCAGCAAGTTTCTGCCAGTCAAAGTAGATAATATTAACTTAGGTAGGTCAATGGCCAATGAGCTACAAAGTTGTTCATCTGCTTCACATGCAGAAGATCGTGGGCTCAGTCTCCGGTGAGAAAGAGCAGACAGTAGGGGCTTGTTGAAGTCTCAATTCCATCCCGGAAAATTACATGTGAAGGTTGTGTTTGTGATTCTAAGGCCCCTTCCGCTCATGCAGAATAGTGCACTTTCAATCCACTTTCACAATTGTTTGCAACTGGATTTTGCTATTCCGCACAGTAAAATCCAGCTGCAAAGTGGATTGAAAGTGCATTATTCTGCATGTGCGGAAGGGGCCTCAGTGTAGTTCAGGTGCATTCCTCCATCTTACGAATTCCCTACAAGCCCTGCAGCAACTCCATATGGTGTGGAGTTCTCCGTTTGTAAAATGCTAGTGATGTTGGCCTCAATGCAGGCTGTCGTCCTTAAGGGAGTGTTCTTGTTTGGTTTGAAGAGGAGACTTGAAACTGGAAGCAAGGTGGCACAGGGGCTGGAAAACTGACTGGAGATGGACCAAGGGTTCTCTTCGGATCAGGCCAGGCTGGGTGTCATGGTAGCTGTCAAGTGGGCTCCACAACAGTTCTGTTGACCTCTGTTGGTTGTGTGTCGTTCTGCAGACCGGTTTAACGTCTTCCTGTTGCCATGCCCAAATCTGGACATCTATGGCGAATGCAAGCTGCAGATCACTCATGAAAACATTTACCTCTGGGATATGCACAACCCTCGCATCAAGCTCGTCTCCTGGCCCTTGTGTTCGCTGCGCCGCTACGGACGAGACGCAACGCGGTTTACCTTCGAGGCTGGACGGTATGACGAACTCATGTAAGCTGGGGCTTCCTCCCATGAAGACTCCAGGCAAATCCCCATGATCCAAGGAATGATTGTGTTTTGATGCCAGGAGATGGTTTTAAAGTGCTGGATCCAGCCCTGATTTATTTATTTCGTATGCTACCTTTCTCCTCCATGAGGACCCAAAGCAGCTCACACTAGTCTTGCTCCGTTATTTTATCCTCACAATAACCCTGTGAGGGACGTTAGGCTAAGAGTGTGTGACTGGCCCAAGGTAGCCCAGCTGGCTTCCAGGGTATTGATAGAGTCTCCTGGATTGTAATTTAATGCCTTAAGAGCAGCAGTGGTATAGTGGTTAAGAGCAGGTGCACTCTAATCTGGAGAACCGGGTTCCCCGCTCTGCCACTTGAGCTGTGGAGGCTTGTATGGGGAACTAGATTAGCCTGTGCACTCCAACGCATGCCAGCTGGGTAACCTTGGGCTAGTCACGGCTTTTCGGAGCTCTCTCAGCTCCACCTACCTCACAGGGTGTTTACTGAGGGAAAGGAGATTGTAATTCCCTTTGAGTCTCCTCACAGGAGAGAAAAAGGGTGGGGGGTATAAATCCAAACTCTGTACAATGCTGTCTCTTAGAAGAATTGTTGAGAATCGTCGCAGGGACAGTGCTAGGAGCCTCTTATCTTATCTCCTTCCTTCCTGCTTTTCTTGTCTGAGAGGCGGAAGAGAATCTATGTGTGTTGGAAGGGGGTTTGTTCTACTCCCCACCCTGCTCCAGTAGTGTACAAGGCACTGTGCCACATCTCAAGCTGTGCCCTCCCATACTTCGAGGTGCACATTTACCACGCGGGTTCACGTTTACTACTAAGGACTTGCACGTTCCAGTCAGCCTGAAATACTTAACGATAGGCCCCCCCCCCCCCCCGTTTGTATTCTTAAATTATTGCTGTAGACTTCAGTATAAGTTGGACTAGGATGGAAGGAAAAGGAACGTGAAGGGAAAGAGAAGGAAAGAATAGAACCAGGAAGGAAGAAGGGACAGAAGAAAAAAATAGGAGGGGGAAAGAATATGTATCATTATTTCTCCTCAGCTGATAAATCCCTATCACCACCACCACCAATATCCCACTATTGCTAGGCAGATGACACATTCCCTTCCTCTGGTTTTTATCTTTAGTTTTGCAAGTAAATGTCTGCTTATCTATGTTATAAAAATTTTTTTCAGCACCCTAGTTTTTAAAAATAACAGTTTGCCGTATCACAGATAACAGGCTAGCCAAATCTCATCTTGGAAGATCTTGGAAGCGGAGCAAGGTCATCCCTGGTTAGTAGTTGTGTAGGCAGGGGAGTCAGAAACAAGGTTTTTTAAATTATCATTTTACAACTTATAGAATTTTAGAAATATGAGTCTTGCATATGTTTTATTTTGGATGTGTTCTGTTACACTTCTGAATGCATGCATGATGTAGTTAGAGTTTGGTTCTGTGCTACGTAAAACTTCGGTTCATCTATTTTGCCTCACTCAAACCCTGAAAGGAGGCCCCCCAAATAAAATACCTTTTGCCTTGCAAAATAGTCAGCGGAAGAGATAAGAAAACAGGCTAACAGGATAATAAGTAAAAAGGATTTTTTAAGTGTCAGACGAACCTCTTTCACACCATTCTCCGAGCTCCCACCAACGAGAGCATCCAAAAACACAGATCCACATTGATCCCAGACTCAGCATGATTCACAATCCAATATTTTATGCAGACATTTAGAAAGTGATAGGCTGCCAGATGGTTGATGCTTGGTAAGGATGGAATCAGAATGCTGCCTTTTGTTATTACAAAGAACCATAAAATAGAAACATTCAGGATTGCAAGGATGGCCCAGGACGTTCGAAGTGTGAAAATTCCAAGGTGCCATCAAGTCTCACAGGAAAACCTTGATGGGATTGAGTGACACATGTTTTCTTTTGTAATGTGTAATTTTTACCTTGGATGTACTTATGACCCAACTCCTGAAAACTGTATAAAAACCCTGGATTTTGTTCTAGCACAGCAGTAGCGTAGTGGCTAAGAGCAGGTGCACTCCTATCTGGAGGAACCGGGTTTGATTCCCAGCTCTGTCGCTTGAGCTGTGAAGGCTTATCTGGGGAATTCAGATTAGCTTGTGCACTCCAACACACCCAGCTGGGTGACTTTGGGCTAGTCACAGTTCTTCAGAGCTCTCTCAGCCCCGCCCACCTCACAGGGTGTTTGTTGTGAGTGGGGAAGGGCAAGGAGATTGTAAGCCCCTTTGAGTCTCCTACAAGAGAGAAAGGGGGGATATAAATCCAAACTCTTCTTCTTCTCTTCTTCCTTCCAAGTGCTGAAGAACCCATGTTGGTTTCTATAAAATTATTTCTTTAAATACTGGCTCAATACTGATGCAGCTCGGTCTGCGCTAACAGTTGGATGGAGGACACTAAGGAAGTCCACGGTTGCTACGCTGAGCCAGGCAATGGCAAACCTGAGCATTTTTTTGTCTTGAAACTCTGCAGAGTTGCCATAAGTCAGCTGTGACTTCATGTACAGCAACACAGATAGTCGTTATAGCGTACAGTGCAAATGTTTGCAGAACTTGTTTCCCTCCTATGCTTATTCCTGGAGAAAAAGAGCATGTATAAACAAGATGAGGTTGAGAACGTTCCCATAGCAGCTCTGTCACTCAAATCCGTCTGGATCTGTGCTGACTCAAAGACAACTTGTACTGGACCAAAAAGTTAACTTTTTTCCATGTTGACCAATCAAGATCCTTGTTGGTGGATCTGTGCCTGCTATGTTTGTCTTTGAGTCACCTGCAGTGGGTGAAGACAGTCATCGTGTGAAACCTCGCTCTCAAAGAATAAAACTAGCATGTGGAATATTTGTCAATCTGTGCTGTGATTTAAACCCTGGCCTCCCTGAAGCCAGCAGCCTCCTGTTCTTAGGAGCTTTTCAGCCTCTCTCCCTTTTCTGAACTTTGCAAATTGATTTAAGCCATCCAAGCCCACACCTATTAGCTGGCTTCAGCTAATTAGCAGCTACAAAGGATAAGAAATGTGATCCTTTATCCTAGACTTTAGCTGACTCATTCTGCCTGGTTTTTTTGTACAGAGATTAGACAAATCCTTCCAGCATCGGACCCGCCCTGCTCTGAGACCTTGGAACAAGTGGTGCGGGAGACAATAAAACTGTTTGTTTCTCTGGGAGTTTAACCCCCCCCCCCTCCGCCCCACAAATCGTTGATGGCTTTCAAAAAAAAAGAAAAAAGGCTAAAGCTTCATTCACAGCTCTTTTTCCAATATGGGAGGATCTGAGGTCTTTGTAGCGCGGAGAAAATGGGAGGATTTGCCCAGCTTGCAGATGAACCCCATCTAGGCAAGAAGACAGTGATGACCAGCCGAGTGAGAGGATTTTTATAGAACCAAGTAGAATCCTATTGGTCCCTCATGTCACCCAATCTATTGGTCTCTCATGTCACCTGACCCTCACCAAGATAAACCTGCTTCAGCCATGTACTGGGTTTATTTACAAACACACACACACACACACACACACACCATGTGATCTAGGTATATGTGTGGCTCAAGTGTGTATTTTTGTTGTGTGAATTGTCGGGTGGAAAGTGGCATGTGCATTTGGCACGAGGAGCAAGAAAGTGGGAAACGTGTATAGCCTACCTCTTGTGCACAAGTCTTACAAACAGCCTTTGTGCTGGAAGTGTAATGGTTGAAACGGATGGGCTCTAATCTGGAGAACCAGGTTTGATTTCCCTTCCTCCACATGAACGGTGGAGGCTTATCTGGAGAACCAGATGTGTTCCCACACTCCTACATTCCTGCTGGGTGACCTTGGGCTAGTCACAGTTCTCTCAGAACTCTCTGAGCTCCAGCTGCCACACGAGGTGTCTGTTATGGGGTGGGGAATTGGGCAATTGTAAGCTGCTTTGAAATTTTGTAAAGGTAGATAAAAGTGGGGTATAAAAACCCCATTCTTCTTCTTCTCGGTGGTCTCCTTTCTGACACATCACTATATGATGGTTCCCGTTGTGCTCCTCAGGATGTGCGACGCAGGTGAAGGGCTGTACACCTTCCAGACCCAGGAAGGGGAGCAGATCTATCAGCGAGTGCACAGCGCCACTCTGGCCATAGCTGAACAGCACAAGCGGGTTCTGATGGAGATGGAGAAGAATGTGCGGGTGAGCTTCTGCCTCCAAAGTGGTGGGGGGTGGGTGGGATATCCATGTTACCCCAAGTACTGCGAACCTGGTGCTGGAAACCCAATCACTTATAAGGGCTAAACAGTATGCATTCATTGAGACAGGTGAAAAGGTGTTCTTTGCAGGACTTAGGCTGCTCAGACTACATCTCTTTGACCCATGCCTAGACTGCAAATCTAACCCACTATCTTCTGATATAAGATCAGACCAGGGGCCCACCTACTCCAGCATCCTGTCTCACACAGTGGCCATCCATTTGCCCTGGAGGGCCAAGAACATGGCATAGCAGCCAAGGCCTTCCTCCCATGTTACCTCCTGGCACTGCTATTCAGAGGTGTACTGCCACTGAATATGGAAGTTCCATTTAATCTCCTTGGCGATATTCTGTTTCACATAAAGATGTTGGTAGATTGTATATTCCTCCACCACAGAGAAAAGCATGCCAGACCTTGTTTGTTATAGAATGCTCTCCCTGGGTCCTGGTGCCTACTTCGCCCTGATCCCCATTGGTTTGAAAATAAAAATACATTTTGGCATAAATGCTCTTGTATTAAAGTGCTATGTTCAATAATGCTCAAAATAATGTGCGTAAAAATGAATGATAATTCTCATACTTATTTGGGACTATATTCTAGTGTGGAAACATACCATTTTCTCAACCACTGCACCTCAACTGACCAAACTAACATCTTTATGCGGAACAGAGTATAGTAACCACCATAGTTACCAGATTTTTCGCCTTTAAATGAAAAATGATGAAAAGCCATGCAGCACCTTTGAAGTCTCAGAAGATTTTATTCCTGAACAACTTTTCGTAGACTCGAGCACTACTTCCTCAATTATGTGCAGTGATTCTTCTGTAGGCACATGAGAGAAAAAGGCACATGTCCACAAAAATATGCATGCGCAACACATGTGGTTATGAAGAGGGAAAATATGGTGTGAAGAGATGGGTCAGTCAGTCCCCGAATAGTCACGCCAGGTCACAACAGGGAGCCAGCCCCAAAGTCAGAATCTGTTTTATTTTGAAAGACGAGGCAGCAGCCCTTTCTTCTATACCCTCCTTTTTTTGCAAGGGAATAATTGTGCAGCCCTAACATTATTTCTTCTCTTCCAGCTGTTGAACAAGGGCACAGAACACTACTC
This sequence comes from Sphaerodactylus townsendi, assembly GCF_021028975.2. NCBI lineage: Eukaryota > Metazoa > Chordata > Lepidosauria > Squamata > Sphaerodactylidae > Sphaerodactylus > Sphaerodactylus townsendi. The sequence continues at coordinate 8,424,531 of NC_059438.1, forward strand.
CTACCCATGCACACCCACAACCATGTTGCCGCGCAGTGCCTACTGGCACCACATCACCGGATCACAGAACATTGCGGAATCCTCCAACTACGGAGGTGAGTTTCTCTTCAGCTACGTAGGGGCTGACCTTTCCCCAGAATTCCATCTAGTTCAGTGATGGCGAACCTTTTCGAGACTGAGTGCCCAAACTGCAACCCAAATCCCACTTATTCATTGCAAAGTGTCAACACGGCAATTTAACCTGAATACTGAGGTTTTAGTTTAGAAAAAACAGTTGGCTCTGCTCTGCACCTCTCTAGTATCTCCACTTCCTCTGCCTCTGCCCCCACTTCGGGCAGCAGCCCCCCAGAGTACAGGCACCAGGTGCACCAGTCAAGCCCTCCCTTCTCTCTGTGGTGTGTGCACGTCGTGCCCAGTGGCCCAGACAAACCTAGATGTGGGGGGGGGGCGATTTTCTGCCCCCCCCAACATGATGAATTCTGCGCATGCATGCCCACAGAGAGGGCTCTGAGTGCCACCTCTGGCACGTGTGCCATAGGTTCTCCACCACTGATCTAGTTCCTTCCTCTTCTCTACCAGAGCATGTGTGTGTAAAGACTTTGTGTTTCAGTTGCGTAGGGCAGAAAAGAATGCAGGGTATTTCTGCCCTTCCCCAACCTAGTTACTAGCTGTTACAAATCACCTGTATTGGATCATCTGACCTGCCGTGCAACCCATTTAGGTTTTAACTTCAGCCACCAAAGTTCTTGGGGAGGACAGAATTGGGCTGCAGCTGGTGTTTAAGGGTCCAGATTCAGGATTTTTAAAAACAGGGTTGATAGTTTTAATGATCTTGTTTGTTTTTAATGATTTTTATCTGGTTTTATTTCTGATCAGCTTTCTCAGGCTGGGTGAATTTTTTTTGCAGGTTAAAGTGGAACTAGAACTCAGGTCATGAAATTGACTACCCGCGGATTTAGAACAGACAACTGTAGAAGATGTGTCAGGAATTTGCTGCCAGAAGATAGGGCAGTTGGTACTGGTTTAGATAGCTTGAAGGAGGGGAGGGGTTAGAAAAATGCATGGAGGATATGTTTCTTAGCAGCTGCTGACCATAGTCACTAAATGGATCCACCATGTTTGAAGGCAGACATCTGAAAACCAGTTAACAAGATAGCCGGAAGTGGCTCCCCTTGCAACTTCCTGCCTGGCCACAGTTAGAAGCAGGATGCTGGACTAGCTGGACTTCTGGTCTGAACCCATAGGGCTCTCTTTTAGGTTCTTAAAGGGGGGCTACAAAACACAGGGGAAAACCATTGTGGCTCCAGACCTCCCCTCATTCACACTCTTTTGCCAGCTTGCCTAGCACTGCTCTGGGCGAGCACGACAAGACCTCATCTTCCTGATTGGTGGAAGGGCCCAGCTACCCTGTTTCCCTGAAAATGAGCCCTACCCCGAAAATAAGCCCTAGCATGATTTTTTGGGATTTTTGGAGGATGCTTGAAATATAAGCCCTACTCCAAAAATAAGCCCAAGTTACAGAGTCCCCGGCACAGCTGATCTGATCAAGTGGGGGGCGCAAAATCATGGGAAAAAATAACACATCCCCTGAAAATAAGCCCTAACACATCTTTTGCAGCAAAATCAATATAAGACCCTGTCTTATTTTGGGGGAAACACGGGTATCTTAAAAAAAAAACAAGTCAGGGATTTAAACCGCCCTATTTACTTTTCATAATTTCCAGCAGATCGAGAGGGTCCCCTAAGTCTGCAGAAATGTCTTTTGGGGGGGGGGGGGTGTCAGTGTGCCTCCTAGCTGCAGATTTAGGTATCAGCAGGCAGGAGGAACTTGGGAACTAGGTATATGGATGGTCAAATCCATCCCATGTGCCTGCCAGTAAGGAGGTTCCTTCCATTAAGAGCTCACTCCTGCATGCTTTTTGTCGGTATGCCGACATGGCTAAAGGAAACAGGCTGCTCATCCATCGTTTCATGCAACATTGTGATGCTATCCTGCATGCTTCACCATTATTAAATATTTTATTGACCTGTTAATACATAATGGATACAGTCTAACCAAAGTAAAGTGCTTTTTAAGAGTCTCTTTGATTTCGATGGGAGAGCTAAGTATGCCCTTAAATCCCTTTCATGGAAACCAGCATGACTTAACTGTTGCTTGGATGGAGTCTGATTTTATGTAGGTCCATTTAGATCGTAAGTAATAATAGCCACAATAAAAGGAATCCAGTATGGCCTGTGTTTAAATCTGTTACGAGACGTTGCATCCGTCTAGTAATTCGGAATATTCAAAGGGCTTCGTGTCCTTCAGCTACATCACAGCATCTTGGCAAACCTCTTTTGGTGGCTGTGCTGGAGAAATGCCCGTGAGGGTTTCCTGGTTATGTATGCCTTTAATTAAGCCCTGAATTTAACATGATACACTAGTGTGGGCACTTGGTCTCACGGGCATTTGTTTTCGTCTTCAACATCTGGCAATCAGAGGCATACTACCTCTGACACCAAAACCCCCATTTGGCTATCATGGCTAACAATTGTCCTGTCTTCTGTCTACCCCCACACCTAAATCCAAAGATCATCACTGTATTTCATGACAGCGAGTTCCCCCGTACAACTACCCATTGCGTGAAGGAAGATTTCTTTTTGTCTGTCTTTGAATCTATTGTCAGTCGGTTTCATAAGTGACCCCAATGTCTAGTGTTAAGGGAGAGGGAAGATAGTTTCTCTCTCTGCACGATGCATAATTTGCAACCTCTGACCTGTCCCCATTTATTGAGATGACCTCTTCTCTTGGAAACTTGTCTGGTGTTTTTTTTAAAAAAAAACAACCAAAGCCTTCTTGGCTTATCTAAGTTCCCCTTAGCACTGAGGCACTTTTTCTAAACAAAAACTGATTCCTCTGTCTGGTCCGCAGGCGACGCTTACTCGGGGCCTCAAGCCAGCTCAGAGAACGACCTCCTGAACCGGTTCATCTTACTGAAGCCAAGCGTTCCCAAGAGTGGCAAGAACGAGAGCAAAGAAGCCAGTTCCGCCTCACACTGACACGGCCTGGATGGGAGAGGTCAGCATCAGCTCCATTGAAGAGGGGAGGGGGCTTTGCACCGAAGACTTGTTTTTTATTCCAGTGCCTGCTCCTCTACTTTTATGAGGTAGCTATGGTTTGGGGACAGCTGTTTTTGCTACAGGAGAAGAGGGCAGAATTTGCACAGAAGTAGCTCTGTGGAGAACGTTCTGGATTCAGGAGTCAGCCTGAATTGTCTGCCTGGCAGGTCAACTCTGGCTAGGCCCAGAGTGAGAGCGAGAATTTGGAGGACCGCTATCTATTGTCGGAACATTTTTAAATATATACTATGGCTTATGCATATTCTATATATCCAGAGGGGTTTTTTTCTCTCACACAAATGCACATTTCGTAGCCACAAAGGTGAGATTTTTAAACAGTTGGCGGGTGGGTTGGGATTTGTTCCCTCTTTCATAGGGACTGCAACTACAGACCAAAGGGAAGAACTTTTAGTCACGAAGGAAAGAAAGCTTCCCAAACTGGAGCTGGGGAGCAGAAGGACTTGGTTCTTTGGGGACAAGAAGGCATCATTTTTGGTGGCCCATGAGGAGAAGGAATACTTGTTGCTGACAGAGGCCTGCTTGAGAAAGTCTTGCCACCGAACAACGGGGCTTCTTCCAGGGAACACTTGCCTCCAACAAAACCCGGGCCTTGAGGGGATTGAAAATGAAACAAGATTAGCAGTCCTGCCCTTGCCATGATCCTGTGGTTGAGAATGAGCACGTTCAGCCCTAAAATATTGGTCGGGCAACGTTGCAAGTTCAAACCCAGAGTGAAGTTTGTGCTGGTCTGAATCGTTAAAAAAAATGGCTCTTGCATGCACGCAAACAGAGTAGACTTTTGCGACCTCTCAGGAGAAAGTGGTTTTCTTTCCCGTCTCTGACCTCTGCATAGGTTTCTTTCCCTCTGACCTTTTGTGGAGGAGGCGCACGCTGTCTCAGTGAGGGATCGCCACCTCAGGACAGACAGGGAGTGCGTTTCCCGCGACGGGACGTGTGTTGGCTACCCTCGTGGGTATTTATGAAGCGATCGCTAGCTGCAAAGGTGGGCTCACCTTCCCTTTCCAAGTTTGGGTGCTATATAAAAAATATGCACGCGGGCCACCCGAATGAGGCCAATTCTGCACAGATATTGTGTGTGGGGGGACCCAGTTGAGGTTGCCTTGTTTAATGGTGGCTTATGAGAAGGTAGTTCTTGTTGTCCTTCCTCTAGGAAAAGTCAGACCCCACAAGGCCATGCTCCAATTTCTAGGAGGAGCCAGCATCATTTGCCCTGTCCCTTCTATACCTCCAACAGGCCTGCTAAACTCCATCCCCAAACATTCTGCATACAGCAGAAGTTAGATAGAACCTTCCTTTGATTGGCTGGAGACAATCAGTTGCTCACTGGGGTGGGTGCAGGGGGGGGGCTTTTTCTTTCCCAAAACTCCACCCCTCAACCCCCTTTCAGTAATTGCTGCTTTCTCTTTCCGGGATATCCCAGCAACACTGAAGACGGTCAACTATCAGGTTGCCAACTTCTTTGAAAGTTGAAAACCAAGCCTTATTCCAGCACCTTTAACAGGGGCTTAACTTTCAGGCCTTAGTGGGCCATCATGCTTATCCTCACGTAAGAGAAAGCTTCGCTGGCTGCCACCTGCAGATCGAGCCACTCTTGAAGCTGCAGGAGCAGGCCATACCAGATTATTCCTGGTCAGTTGGCAACCCAATTTTCTAATCCTTCTCCGATCCTTCCACTTTAGAGGCCAGTGTGAATCCCAGCAAAATTTCAGCCCAATTTCCTTTGCTTTTGTCCTCTGCATTTTCTCCCATCCTTAGCTAGCTAGTAAAGAAGAAAGAGTGAAATACTTTCACATTGTGGTTGGCTTTTTCCTATGCTGACATTTAAAATACACACACACACACGCACACAAAGCAATTGATTTTTCTAGTTTTACTATTTATTAAATACCTTTTAGAAGGGCTATCTTTTTATTGTAGTATAAACCTTGGTATTGTGTTTTTGTTTTGTTTTTGTGTTTTTTTAAAACAAAAATTAATGCTGGAGGTACTTAACTTATACTATCTTGTGGTCTGTCACGTGTAAATAACTGTGTTTTTGGATCCTGTGTCTACGTGAGGAAAAAGGAAAGAAACTTTCTAGCAGATCTGAAAAAAATCCAAAAAACCAGGGGGCAGCAACTGTCCAAGCCGCCTTTGTTTCAACTTCAAAAAAAATGTAATGCCAAAAACTTGTGGGAAAAGAGATCCACCAAAATATGCCCCTGCAGAGGTTTGTTTGCAATATTTGTTGAGAATCGGTGCACTGCTAAGAGCTGTCCATTTCCCCCCCTCAGACTATGTATTCATTTATGCCCTCTTTTCTCTCCAGTGGGGAACCCAAAGTAGTTTACAACATTCTCCCCTTCATTTTATCTGCACAACAATTGTGTGAGATAGGTTAGGCTGAGAGTGTTCGTCATGTGACTGGCCAAAGGTCACCCAGCAAGCTTCCACAGCTGGGTAACAATTTGAACCCAGGGCTCCTAGATCCCAATCTGACATTCCTTGTTTTAGGAACTAGTATCTCTTAGGGAGGTTAGCTAGAGCCCTAGCTTGAGCATGGTATGTAGCTTTTCCTCTAATGTGAGACATTGGTCTCTTCTGCACAGGCAACATAAATGGGTTAAATGAATCTGTGTTGTTCGCACAGCAAATGCGGGGGCCCTCCAGGATTGCTGGGAGCCCAGCGATAAGATGCGGGATGTTTTGCACAGGAAACCCTTTTGTTTCTCGGCGAAATGCACATCCGAGAATCCCCAGAGAATCCACTCTAGTGGTGGCTGCCTACAGAATCCACAATAATAAAGGATGGAAAGGGGGAAAATTCAACACTTCCGGCTTGGTGTAGTCCACACGGGCAAGCAGGAAGCATTTGAAACCCAGATTAAGGGGGGAAAGTTGCTAATTTAATGACCAGCATTTAACTGGGGTTCAGCAAAATAGAATGGGTTGGAAGGTTTTTTGGGGGGGGAGTTCTGTGAGAACTTCTCACCCATAATGTTTTTTTTCTCACCCTCTAACCCATTATATTTTGCATGTACGGAATCACCCATTGGAGGTGGGAGAGAGGTTTGGTGAGGTAGTTATACATTAGACCTTACTACCCAGGGATTACCATGGCTACCTACTCTGAGCTGAAGGTAGGAAGGAAGTTCCCATAGATAAAGCCAGTGGCCCACCACTCCTAGACAGCTTAGGTTGAAGGACATCAGAAGGGTCTCTCCCAGTCGCTTCTCTGGTTTCACAGCCTGTATTCTGTCTCTTTTTACCTGCTCCAGTTGTCAAGAAGACAAGGCCATCCCTCTCCCCTCTGTGCTGGTCTTCTGCATGCAAGTTGTTGTTTACATTTGGAGGCGTTAAAATGTTATTCTGATCCCCTCTTGTACACACACCCCTGACGTGTGCACCAGTGCAATCCATGCTCCTCCCTCCAAGTTTCTTATCCCAATTTTGGATGCAGAACCCCTCCTCCAACCTTACAGATGTGGAGCTGAGATAAGGGCGGCACTGAAGCAGTGGGCTCTTCCCTGGTGAACTGAATTCATTTCCACACTCTTCCACATGAAGCCTGCTGGTTGATCTTGGGCAAGTCACAGTTCTCTCTGAACTTTTTCAGACCCACCCACCTCACAAGGTGGCTGTTGTGGGGAGAGGAAGGGAAAGGAGCTTATTGTCTCTAACCCTCTTGGCTCATTTGATAGCTTATGGGTGCAGATCTCCAACAACTATCTATGCTTTAAAGCTAACTATGGTGGGAGATGCCCAGTGAATACTCAAAAGTTGCCTTATAGTAGGTCAGACCCTTAGTCTCTCCCAGGCTACTCTGGCCAGCTGGGGCTCTTCAAGGTCTTGGATGTAGGTTGTTCACATCACCTCTTACTCTGTCCTTTTAACTGGAAATACTGGGGATTTGACTAAGCTGTCTAGGAGTGGTGGGTCTGCATGCCAAGCAGATGCTCTTCCACTGAGCTACACCTCTTCCCTCTTCCAAGAACCTGGGGATGTCCTTCTTAGGACTATGTTCTGAAAACCTTGCCAGATGAACCAACCAAACATCTGCGGGGCTCTTTGAAATGGAAGGGTCACTACAACCTTCCTGGACAACTCCTTCCACTGTGAACTTAATTGGTAGAGACTTTAAAAGGCAACCCCAGAAGAACTGTGAAACCTCCGTCATCTGACATTTCACTCTGCCGTGCCCTTAGCGCCAGCCCATTCCTTAGGGTCGTCTTGGGCATTTTTTCAAAGTGTGCTTATAGGTGAACTCCTAATCAATGTTAGTGTTTTATAAGCAATTTGGGGGTGGAGATATCCCAGCTTATTAATACGGAGTACAGCGTGGAGCTAGTAATATAATCGAAGTTGGAACAAGAGTAAGCTTGGACAGGAAATGCAACTAGGCTGGCCCTGGATAACATGAAGCACAGACAAGCTCAAATGACGACAAGGAGGAGCTCATAAAGGGTTTGCCAAAAATGTTTTGGGTTTTTCTTTTTTAATGGAACTGCTCAAGTCAATAAAGAAACATTACTCACGATCCCGAGTCTGGTTTGGTGTTTTAAAAATCCAGGGGTAGAAGAAAACAGGTGAGAGAGATCATGATGCACTGAAACGTACGGCCATACCCACCATTTTATAGCTGTCACATTTTATTTCCACCCACCAATCCACCCCGGAGCTCAAGGAAATAGACATAATTCTTCTTTCCTCTAGTTACTCCTTACAACCCTGCGAGGTCAGTTAAGCAAACTGTGCCACTGCTTGCTTTGAAAACGAACCCGGAGTCGAGGTTTTGAGGGAGTGTAATCGCGTGCCCAGAGCTTTATTCCATAGTTTCTTTGCACTCTTGCGCTGTGCACCATTTGTCATAGGCTTGGGTGCTGCAGAATCTTCCAGCGGAAGGGCAGCGCCATATTAGTCAGTCATGCTTGGCCTTTTATTTTAAAGCAAGACGGCTTGTCCTGCTAATCAGCAAACTCTCATTGAAAGAGAGACCCAGGGGCCCAAACAAATATCTACCGTTTCAAGGACAGTCAATTGCTTGTTCGATCTCAGAGGCTAAGCTGGGCCAGCCCTGATGAGTACTTGGTTGGGAGACCACCAAGGAAAGAAGCAGGCAGTGTGGCAAACCGCCTCTGTTCACCTCTCACTTTAAAAACCCCAGTAGCCCTGCTCTAAATTGGCTGCAACTTAACTGGGTGGCACTTTCTTCCATCATGGCCATGGTTCAACTTAAAAGGTTGCTATGGTGCGATGTGAAACCTGGGGCACTTGTTTCAAAATCCCACTGGGGCCAGCTGAAGAACTGATCTGATAAGACCCAAATAGCTGGGGAGTCATAGGCTGGCAAGGGGGGCCGGCCTCCTGCTCACTTTATTAATCCTGTGGGCACCAGATCTCCCTTCTGGTGAGGAGCTTCTTTGAAGATGCTGAAAACTGCCTGGGGAAGTCTCCACTCATTCCCAGAAAATCCCAGCCATGGGGGATAAGAGTCCCACCAGTGGACAGGGTCTCAACGGACCCCATTTATATGAAGTACCATGTATCTCCCATTAGGACCACAGCAAGGGGGTGAGTGCATTGGAAATTCGTGCTTTGCACTGAACACTGAGTTCTTAAACAATCAAAAGAGAGAAAGAGACACCATCCTCTTGAGAAATGCAACACACTTGGTTTTTAATGACCAGAAGAACAAATCCTTTTGCTTGTCATCAACAGCTCCCTTCAGGGAGCACTGAAAGCTATTTGGGGGATCAACACACATGCTGTTCTGCAGGAGACATCAAAACAAAACGGATTCAACGCACTACAGCCAGCCCGCTCCCTGAGTCAACATCTTGTTTTGTACTGCCTCTGTATATTTAAAAGTAAGCCTGTCATTCAGGGAGAGGACAAAACTGGATGTATAGGCATGTTGTTCCGAATCTCACTTATTTGAAAATTTCTGCTCCACTTTAGGGAATCAGGTTAGGACAGATTCGTGGGCCAATGACTGTTACCTGACGGGAAACACCATGTCGTTTGTGGAGGTAACCACAGATAAAGGCTTGAGCCTCTGTGCCCTGCCTGTGGCCATTCTGGGGAAAACATTGGCATACAGCCAGCCCTGTTCTAATGCCACAGGGCTGCTCTTCTGAGCCTGCCTAAACTTCTAAGCAGTCAGAGATAAAAACAATAGAAATGCAGTTGGCCTTAGAAGCTAAAATAATCCATGTGCCCACTCAAAACAGCTCACTGTCTAGGTGTATTAGTGAGAGAAAATCTTGTAAAAGAGGCTCTTTACAAGCCCTAACGCAAGATAGGAACAAAGATGTATAGTATTTGCTGATTGTGTTTGCCACGCTACTGGGGGCATAACCAAAATTGCATGCACCAGAGGCCCTGCGGAGTGGGCCAAAGTGGACTCATGGATGGAGAATCGGTCCTTTGAGGATGTGGCTCCCAGATAGTGAAGAGCTTTACAGAGGGTACTAGGATGACAGTGAAGCTATTTCAAAAGAGGCTTCATATGTGTACACCATTCAGTGCCAATCAACAGGCATGCAGCTCTTGACTACTGGACAAAAGGTAGCTGATGTGTTAACCGATTCCGTCGAATAGCAGTGTGTATGTAGAATATAAATTCTCGCCGTGGGCCCATTCACACATGCTAGTCATCAAATGATAAACACAAACATGTGAAGAAACCGTCTTTGAATGGAAAAACAATCTCATGCCTCAGGGCTGACTGCAGGCCACTCCTTCCCCTTGGTCTCTGGCTGCTGGCTGAGGTCAGTGTACTAAATGTGTGCTAATGGGGGGGGGGGGGGGGATGTCAGTGTACTAAATGTACTGCTACCAAGACACAATTACCCTGAAAGTGGCTTACAGCATGAAAAGCTGTCTCACTTGAAATCCCTAATACAGACACTGAGTGTCTCAATGATGTAAAAAAGTGTAGTCATTGCTGTTTTGTAGCAGCTTAGACAAGCAACAGCAGACGGCTGTCTGTGATATTATACGTGGTTATGTGATGTCCCTCTCTGAGACTTCGGACTAAACTAAAACTATTCCTCTTATTGAAAGAGTCTTGGGAGAGGGCACTGTACTCACTGTAGCTCCTGTCTAGTACTCAATTGTACTCATCAGCTGAGTATTCACACGCCTTTGAAACATTGACGAAATCTGGCATTTATCTGGATGTTGACTAGCTCTGATCTACAGATGTACTACCGTCTAGTGTTGATTGATTGTTATACAGATATTGTACTGTATTGTACTCTTATGATACTGCTATGTTTTCAAGAAACTATTTGCTAAAGAATACGAGACCTGAGAATCTATGTTGAAATAGTGACTCTATATACTTTTTTACATCATTGAGTCGCTTAGTGTTCGTATTAGGGATTTCAAGCATGATACCTTGTCATGCTGCAAGCCGCAATATGCTAGCTGTGCCATGCCTGACTTTAACTTGATGCTTATGACAATGGAAAAAAACTTCTGCAATTTTGCCTGTGCCTAGCTGCAGAGTTTGAACATGGGATTAGCATGCAAACCTTAGCCCACCAGTGAGTCACTCGCCTAAGCTCCAGATCACTCAGATGGTAACATCATACTGTAAGTCACTGAGGGTTCAGTTCAGACTAGAGGTGGGTATGTGGCAAAGCCTCATGAGTAGAAGAGGAGGAGTTTGGATTAATATCCCCCCTTTCTCACCTATAAAGAGACCCAAAGGATCTTACAATCTCCTTCCCCTTCCCCCCTCACAACAAACACCCTGTGAGGTAGGTGGGGCTGAGAGAGCTCTGAAGAGCTGTGACTAGCCCAAGGTCATCCAGCTGGAGTGTGTTGGAGTGCACAAGCTAATCTAGTTCACCAGATAAGCCTCCACAGCTCAAGTGGCAGAGCAGAGAATCAAACCGGGTTCCCCAGATTAAAGTGCACCTGCTCTTAACCACTACACCACCATTCTTTGCCCTTGCCATCAGCATGTTTAACTCAGAGCACAAACCACAACATAAGCTTGTTACTAACAGCACGCTGAAAGCACTCTAGTGGAGTAGCTTTAAGCTGTTGCTGAGGGAATCATTTTGATGCTCCATTTTACATAAATGTTTCTAAGCAATTTACAGAAACATCAGCATCCAGGAACTGAAAAAAATCACACAGTCACAAAGAGGGTTGACACCCCCCCCCCCACCCCACATCAATGAGGAGCTATTAGTGGGTTGGTCTTTGAGTTCACAATTATGGTCACCTTGGATGCCAAGAAAAGAACTGGAAACCAAAAGGATCTAACATCTCAGCAGGCACCATTCACAGTCAGGGAAAAGGAAAAAATAAAAATAAACAGGCCTGCATAGTGCAAGGTGGCTGGTTCTCATCCTTTTCAAAGATGCCAGTGGCGTACACAACCAGGCGTCTTGAGGAGAGTGAAAACAAAACATTCTGTGCCCCTCCCCAAGTTACCAATCTGCACTGACAAAATGCACACTATTTACTATCAGGTGGGCAGGCAGAATCAAGAGAAGAAACTTGATTTTGGCATGATTTACAAGGCCCAGAAAATGTAGGTCCAAGCCAAGCTGGTGAACTGTGTTGTGTTTTAATAGTACTAAAAGACACGTGACAGTTTAGCATTCTTATGATAAGATTTCTGTACGCCATTCCGTGATGAGTCTCCTCCCAGACCTTCCGCTTCATCGACGCTGGTTCAATCCTGTGAGATTTTTTAACTGTGCAGGACATAAAAAAGAATAAGCAAGATTAGCAGGCAGGTCCCATATGAGAGCTGATGAAATCCAGCTTCTGGCTTTACTTACAGTCACAGCAGCACCCATGAGGCCCTGGACGAGTGCCGCTCCTGTTGCCTGCACCTAGGAAACACAAGAACGTTTGCTGTAACCTACCATTCTTTCATGCCTATGGTTAAACAAACACGGTTAAACATAGCCAGAATGTGTTACTGTGTTGGAAGGGACTGTGGAATTCAGCAAGGACACGGCAGTGGCCCCCAAACTCAAGGTTTGAGTGGGACCTCAAAGAGGCATGCACAGATAGCAGAGACACAATCAGCTCTGGAAGTTCTACTTGCTCAGAAACCCAGGAAGGTTTTTTTCAACAAACGCGGTAAAATGTTTCTGCTGCTTTATTGTACAGCTCTGTTTTATTCTTTTGCATTTTGTAAGATGTCCCCCAGGGTTATTTTAATCGAATGGTGAGCGAAGTTCCTCCTCAAATGTTTATTTCTTTAGATGTGCGCAGCCTTGCATACTGCTAAGATGCCAGAAACCTGCTGAGAAGTGCAATCAGGTGATTGAAATGTCAGATGCTGGAAATGTTCACGGTATCCATAAAAATGACACCGAGGACGACAAGGCAGACAAATTAATACCATAGTTCCTGCACAAGCGGTTAAGTGAAGTTACTTCTGAGACTGAAAAAGAACAACATTTGTCCGTGAACGCAGTTAAAGCAACAGCTCACACGAGCAGTGCAAGAGCATGTTTCTTTACACATTGGGAGTTACTGCCTCACCTGCTTAGCTGTGTGGCCCATGTTCATGGCATCGGCTACACGGTTTTCTAGGAAGGACCAGGTGTCCTCAAAGTCAGGGGAAGTGTCCTGAAGCATCACCAGCTCTGTAGTGTTGTAAATGCCAGCCAGCACTGCCCGGCGAGTATACCAATTGAACTGCAAAGGGAGAAATCAAGAGACCAGTATCAAGAGAAAGGGGGGATATAAATCCAAAGGGAGAAATCAAGAGACCATCAAGAAATTAAGATTTCACCAGTGGATGGAGAGCTACAGGTATGTGGTATTTCCTCTTCTTGTTAGCAACAGGCCCAGAACTTTGTACCTGTGCCCTACTTACAACACCTCCTCTCCACTGCAAGTTTCTGTGCTAACAAACAGCAAATTTCAAACAAGAAATTATTAATTCTGCGGCCTGTCAGAACTTATGCAAAATAAGCATGTGTATGCCCAATATGTTTATTTTGGAAAATATATTTAATACTAGTTTTGTTATTAATGGAGAGGAGAGCACTATGCAGGTACGAAAGCCTCATTCCTTGATCAGTACAGTCAACTCTTGAAAGATGTCATGCAGGATTTCCATGAATAAATGCCGTTCTTAAACAGTGCTGGAAACCTTCTCACCCTGAAAATGCACAGGTGCATAAAGGTTTCTGATTAAAACAAAACCTCTGTCTATCCCATGGATTCAGCGAGTTAACCAAGAATGAGGAGGCAAAATTAGGCCCCTTCTGCACATGCAGAATAATCCACTTTCAATCCACTTTCAATCCACTTTGCAGCTGGATTTTACTCTGCAGAACAGCAAAATCCAGTTGCAAACAATTGTGAAAGTGGATTGAAAGTGCATTAGTCTGCATGTGCAGAAGGGGCCTTAGAGAAGTGTTGTTGGCTGCAGCTGGATACAGCATCAGGCCAGCACTCAGAAGTGCTCCCAGATGTTCTACAATCATTGCAATGTAGCACCTTGTGGTGTCCTGCGGTACTGCAAGGATTTCTCTGACAATGAGGCCTGCCTATCCTGCGTACTGAAGATCCTTTAGCTCACAGGTGTCAAACTTGCAGCCCTCCAGATGTTATGGACTACAGTTCCCATCATCCCTGCCTGCATCATGCTGGCAGGGGGTGATGGGAACTGTAGTCCACAACATCTGGAGGGCCGCGAGTTTGACACCTATGCGAGTAGCTCATCTAAATTGTTTGAAAGCATATCCTTTGTGTTTTGACAGATCTTCTGGATCAGTGATGAAACGACTTTCTGTCTGGACTAATGTCTATTAGAAGTACGCCGGATGAATGAGGATCAATTACTGAAACTCTGCCCTGCATAACAGAACAGAACTGATCACCAGTCACCCTTTTCACTTAGCTCACCAGGGCTGCAAAAAAAAAAACAAAAAAAAACACATTTCCACAAGAGAAGACAATCTCACTGGCACTCTTCCCCCCCCACCCTGGGCCAATCTTTCATGTCAGTGGAGTTCCATGTGGTAGATGGGATGAGTTTGACACTCAGTTTGCTGAAGAAAGGCCTGAAAGTTAAGACAAGGGGCTATGGCTCAGTGGCAGAACTTCTGCTTCGCATGCAGAAGGTTCCAGGTTCAATTCCCAGAATCTCCAGCTTAAAAAAAAAAAAGATCCGTTAATAGGTGATCCGAAAGACCTCTATCCAATCAGACGGACGCGACCAGCGCTCTGAATCTGTATGGTCCCTTCCACACATGCAGGATAATGCGCTTTCAACCTACTTTCACAATTGTTTGCAAGTGGCTTTTCCTATTTTGCACAGTAAAATCCAGCTGCAAAGTGCACTGAAAATGGATTGAAAGTGCATTATTCTGCATGTGCGGAAGGGGCCTATAAAGCAGCCCCACGTGAGCAACACATAAGCATTTCCTTCCACAGTCTCTGGGGCAGCAGAAAACAAAGTGAACTAGTAATTTACAGCTGATTCTTTTTTAAAAATCCACAATTTGCAGACTCTTAAGAACTTTTGTTTCCTGGTGCGAGATCACCATCGTTTATTTGGCTTCCTGGTTTATTTCTTTAATTTGCCTGCGTGCCACTTATTTTTTTTTTCACTCTGCGGCGGCTGCTCTTTTAGTTTTGCCCAAGTTTATTAAAGCCATTCATTAGAAAACAAAGGCTCTTCCGACCCCTTCTCGTGTTTATAATGGATGGAGTAATTCATTAATAGCTTTAATTAAGATATAATTTACTTTGCTTTTATGTCGTGTCAGAAAGATGACGGCTCTTATAAGTCCTGGGTATTTTTAGGCAGCTGCTTAAGAATGGCTTTCGAATGGCCCTTTCATTTTCTGTCAGCCCAGCTAGGGGCAGAAAGCCCAAGAAGCGCAGATGAGGTTTGAGCTGGTGAATGTCCATGTCATCTATGTGTCTCTTAAAATAAAAAACCCTCCCTGTCACTTCTCTAGAAAGAAAACAACTCTATAATTTAAATGCTAATGCAGTATAAGCTGCTATTTTGGTATCCAGCTTTAAATATATCCCCTTCTAAAAGCACCATTTAATTTGAAAGGTTTTTATTTTGTATTGTTATTGCTGTTTTTATTTTTTTTTAATAATTGTTTTGCACACTACCTGGGAGATGTTCAGAAAGAAAAGCAATACACAAATAAGGCAGACAGTTACATGGCTGCACATTACCAAATGCAATTACTACCTCAGTTTGTAATGCTGCACCTGACTCAAAGGTTAGCACTGTGAAAAGCTCATGGCAAAAACAACTCCCTCCCCCTCCCTTGCATGCCACCCCTCACTCCCTCCCCTTCCCTTGCATGCCACCTCACCCCTCCCTCCCCTCCCCTCCCTCCGCTAGGGTGAGTGGGCCAGGTCCAGATGCCGGAGCCCCCCTTCCCTCCTTTGCATGCCAAATAAGTGCTACATGTAATGCCTCTGCCTCTGGAAATGATAGCATTCAGAATTTGCTACAGAATATGACATTCAGGTTGCTAACCAGGAAATTCCACACTGCCAAACTACAATTCTAGTCCTCATGGAACCTGTGCAAGCACAGTCATCATAAAGAGCATTAAAATACCCTTGAGAGTTAGCATGATGTTCTGGTCACAGTGTCTGACAAGGATCTGGGAGACCCAGGCTCGAGTCCCCACTCTGCCATGGAGGCTTGCTGGGGGACCTTGGACCAGTCACACACTCTCAGCCTAAAACTACCTCACAGGGTTGTTGTGAGGGTAAGATGGAGGCAAGGAGGAAGTTGTAACTGCTTTGAGTCCACACTGGAGAGAAAAAGTAGAGTATAAATGAAGTAAAATTAAATTAAAACAATGCATTATCAGCCTTCTGTCATATTCCAACTATACTCTAGGGCAGGGGTGTCAAACTTATTTGTTATGAGGGCAGGATATGACATAAATGTGACTTGGTTGGGCTGGGCCTGGGAGGGGGGGGGCAACTGTCTCAGCTGGCCCCAGAACGGGTGGGTGCCTGGACTGGCAAGGCCACAACACATTGGGGTGGCTGACTTGAGAGGACCTATCCTCTCAACTCCTCCTCCTGCTCCCAAATCAGTAGTGTGTGGGGGATTTGCCTAAGCTGGCTTGTGGGCCTGAGATGTCCCCTACAGGAGCCGCATTTGGTCCATGGGCCGAATGTTTGACACCCCTGCTCTAGGGCAACAAATTTGTTAGACAAAAGCCATTGCCTCAACTGCATATGAGGTTTCTTACATGCAAAATGACACACTTTGAGTTTTCTCTGTTGCTCTCCAAAGTTCTTTAAAAGACAACATCTGTGTAATGTTGGAACTACTTACGTCAGTGGACTGGTCCCCTGCGTAGTGCCACATGTCATCCACCATGCTTGTGAGGAGGTTCAGGCTGGCAGGGATATTGTGTGGCAACAATAAGATACTGATCGCCTAAGGGAAAGCCAAAGGCCACAGAAGTTAATGAGGCAAGAAGAGACCTCCATATTTAGGAAAGCCTCTGAAACCCAGTGCTATGAGGCAACATCAGGGGGAGAACTTGGCCTCTGTGCCCTGGTTGTTCGGCTCTCCAGGGCAACCGATCGGCTGCTGTGTGAAACAGGATGCTGAACTAGGTGAACCACTGGTCTGATCAAGCAGGACTCTTCTTACAAGATACTCTTAAGCACAATGTCTTATTTACTGAGATTGTTTCCATGCTGCCTCTTCACACAGCCTGCTTGAGGTGGGTTATGAAGCAAAACGTAATTAAGAACATGAACACCGAAGAAGTTGTTAACAGTTAATGCAGTGCTAAAATCCCAGAATTTAAGAACCCGACAGCAGTGGGGAAAAGGCCTGTAGCACTTTTAAAAGGAGTCTAATAATATATTTCTTAGGCTGAAACGAGACTGTAAAAACCATTGAAAAAGAACAACCCCTTAATTAAAAGTCTTGGAAGGGAGGGAGGGAGGGAGGGAGGGAGGGAGGGAGGTAAGTTTTGGTCTAATGCCTGACAGATAGTAGGGCAGGTGTCAACAGAGCCTCAAGGGAGAAAGGGCATTTCACAGGCAAGGTGCCACCACTGAAAAAGCCTTGTATCTGATTGCCAGTCAAATCAAATAAATCTTTATTTGTCAGTCATAGAGCAGCATAAGGTACATAAGTTACAACAGCTGCCCATCTCTCCTCCGAATGCAAGGGCACAAAAGAGCTTCCCCCACCCATTCCTTAACTGCCCCAGACTTATTCTATGCCATGAATGCCTCCCTGCCACGGACTCCTTGTGGTTTCTACCCCCATCAGTACTCCTCCAACCCCAGGGCCTGCTATTATTGCCTTCACTTGCATCCTGATGGGAAGATGACTTTTGATGCTGACGATATCTTTGCCGCTCTGCTGAGGGAATTCTCATATAAAGCTCAATAACAGCTGCCCAACGTGCAGCAGCAGAGCACATTAAGGGTTTCATGGACCCACAAGCAAGCTATGTTGCATTCCAATAGCAGTCATTTGTTTACATTCTTTATAGTTTGCCAGCCTGGACCTGGGTGGCTCAGGGCAGCCCAATCAGACCAGGTGCTCGGGAGCAACAGCCGCAGAAAGCCATTGCTTTCACCTCCTGCATGTGAGCTCCCAAAGGCACCTGGTGGGCCACTGCGAGTAGCAGAGAGCTGGACTAGATGGACTCTGGTCTGATCCAGCTGGCTTGTTCTTATGTTCTTATGTTCTTAATCTTGTCAGAATTCAGAAGCGGAACAGGGTTGGCCCTGACTAGTATTTGGATGAGAGGCCACCAAGGAAGCTGAGGGTCAGGCAGTGGCAAACCACCTCCATTTGTCTGTCCTGACCTAAATGGCCCAGGCTAGCCTGGTCTCATCAGAACTTGGAACTTAAGCAGGATTGGTCCCGGTTAGTATTTGGATGGGAAGCTCTGGGGCGCTGTGCAGAGGCAAGCAATGGCAACCACCTCTGAAAGTTTCGTCTTGAAAACCTAGGACAGTGGTGGCGAACCTGTGGCATTCCAGATGTTCATGGACTACAATTCCCATCAGTCCCTGTTCTCCAGTAATTGCTGGCCATGCTGGCAGGGGCTGATGGGAATTGTAGTCCATGAACATCTGGAGTGCCATAGGTTCGCCACCACTGACCTAGGGGGTCCTCATAAGCCAACTATGACTTGACGGCATTTTTACCACGGTAGCCTGCCTGTCTCACTGTGAGTCCAGGCAGACTCCACAAAGTAAAGCCACACAATCAATAGGACTAAGGATAGAGAAATCTGAAACACAGCATCAGTATTATGAGAGGTTATACATGAGGAGGAACCAAAAAACATTTTTATTGCTAACACTGGGGATGGGGAGACTGACTGGTATCAAGTGTCCTCAGAGCTAGTCCAGAGAGGCTTTAAGAGGAAAGAAAGGAGCTGAAGCCAACTGCCTGCCAACAGGGCTTCCCCATGCAGTTAACACATGAATGGTTTGGCCACTAAAGGGATGCATTTAATCACATCGTAGCATTACAACTAGGAACCAAACATCTTTGGCATTCTGCAGAGGTCAGCACTAAGAAACAGCAATTGATATGCCAAGACCCGGATAGGACAATATTAGGAGCACCAGCTTCCAAACAGGAGGGGATACCAGAGGTGTAGCTCCAAGGGGGCGGGGTGTGGCGAGGGCGTTTCAGGGGCGTGGTGGGGGCATTCCGAGGCGGGGCATTCCGAGGGGGCTTTCCAAGGCAGGGGCGTTCCAGGGTGGGGTGGAGGACGCACCGATGTACTGGGTGCATTTCCCCCTTGCTACACCTCTGGGGGATACTGAAAGACAATGTTCACAGTTAACACAGAGCCCATGCATGGTAGTCAGAGGTGTCTTGTATCTGCTGCATGAAACCTCTGGAGGTGGAAAATTCAACTAACACCACAGCCTGGATGGGAACCATACTCAGCAGCATGGCTATGCTTTCACTAAAGCAATTACTGGAGAACAGGAAACGGGACTATGAAAAAAAAAGAGAGAGAAAAGATGGCAAAGCGTTGCACTATGTTCCAAAAAGCGTGCTTCTCTGAGATCCCTCAGTCTCCTTGGAAGAAAGGCAGGCAATTGGATGCAATCCTCCTAAGAGGATTTGGGGTCAAAAACCTGAGAACTCTACATCTGCTTTGATATAGTCATGAATGCAAACGGAATTGGGAAAAGTTTCGGAAAAGAGTAATCTTGGTCTTGTACCTGGGGCCATTTCTCAATATATGGAATCAGCATCCGCAGTCTGGCTTCCACGGCGTCCTTTAAAAACTGGTCTGTCTTCTTCTTCCTTCAGGGAGGAAAGGAGTATTTATTGTAATATGGCAGCAATCCTCATTCTTCAGTCAAGTTCGGTAGCTAAAGAGCACAAGGGTGGTTGTTTCAGTGCAGTGGTATAAATCTGTGCATAGTTCACCCTTGGTTTACTGGAGACTCTTGTTAGGAGGGAGATTGACATGCGAGAAACCTGTCTGCATCTGGGAGGGGGTGGGGGAGCGAAGAGACAGAGTGGAAAGTTGCTTTCTCTTTTGCATAGCTGACCAAGTAGGGGTGCCCAGGCCAGATGGCTGCCTTATCTCATTCCCTGGCCTTGGAGATCTGTCTCACCATTTCACTGCCTTTGCTTTGTAGTTGGGTAGCGGGGGAAGTTGGGAGGGGGGATGAGCACTGTGGGGTTGATATACCGGGGTTTGGGAAAAGACCATTTAGAATTGGCTTTTCATTTGCTGGCCACTGATGGCTTCCAATAAAGCCTTTTAAACTGATGGCTTCAGAGTTTTATTTGGTCTTGGATCCAGGGTTTGACACTCTTTCCTTTTATGATTCCCTTCCTCACACAGGTGTCAAACTCGCAGCCCTCCAGATGTTCATGAACTACAATTTCCATCAGCCCTTGCCAGTATAGCCAATGCTCATGTTGGCAGGGACTGATGGGAATTGTAGATTTCATTTCCCTTTTCCGAGAGCCCTGGGTTGCCAGTTCCAATTTGAATGCATGACCTCCCCACGCCATACTTACTCTGCCTGACCCAACTGCACCATCTTGTGCTGCTCCTCCAGAAGTTCAGAGAGCTGGGAATTGCACTGGGACACAAAGTGCAGGACCAGTTCACTGCCGTCGTTTTGAAAGAGCCCTGCTGCAGCAACAGAGAGACCCAGTGACTAAAAGAAGGAAGGGAGACAGGTTGAGTCCTCGTTTGATAGCTTTTCTGAAGCGTGCCCTGTAAATCTAGTGACTCAGTTGAAGACCTCATTCAGACAGTCATTCTGTTCTGTAACATTCTAGTTTGCTGCTTTCCCCAACACAGTTTAATTCAATCTCCATTCACTTCCCTTTTCGTTCTTAGCATTATGCTCATGATTGTCTCTGTGCTTCTTTACTGGTTTTCTCTTCTGTTTCATATTAAGCATGAACCCGATCCTTTGATCTCCAGCAGAGTTACCATCATCGTCATCAACTTATTACAGTCAACAACCAGTTCAAACAAACAATAATCTACATTAGTCATTTATCTGTATCAACAGAAGTACAGCACATACAGGAAATTGAGACTGTAGCATTGGGAAGGATACTTCCTAAAAATACTATTAAAAATTCCGTCTTTCCAACTAAAAAACTATATTTACTACTGTGTGTCATTATAATATATTTAAATAATGGCCCATTCCTTAAAATCCTATAACTTACTATTTCTTTCTAAATTTACAAATTAATAAACACAACTGTTGCTATTGTACTGGCAACTCTGCGATCCCTACCCATTAGCATGTAGTCCAGTTTGTCTTTTTCATTCATTCAGATCCGCTAACGGGATTACTATGTGCTCCAGGAATCCTTTCCTGAGAAGTAGGATTCTAAATAGAACTGCTTAGGATTACACGGTAAGTCACGTCATAATATTGTCCCTTCTTATCTAGTGTATTTTTTCTCTGTTCTCTTTCTCAGAACCTGCATTAGTCAAACCTTTATCTTTTAAATATGCAACCAGCACACTAAGCATTCTCTCATATCACATACAAAGTTTCCCTCTTAGTCAGTCTTTTTCTTTACACTATAATTGTTTGGGAGAGACCATTTTACTGCTGCACAGAACTGAGTGTAATTTAGCTGCTTTTATAATAGTGAGTTTGATTATCCAAGACCCAGAAAGCAGGGAAGGCTACTCTGCATCCTTTCTGGCACAAGAATTTCAAAGTAAAGCAGCACTGTTTTAAAGCACTTGCATCAGCGACTAGTGAAGAGAAAAGACCAAAACTCCCCTGTGAATTAGGGAGCTGCTGGTTCAAATCTAAGCAGTCATGAGCTTGCCTCTGGCCAAGCCATTTGTTCCCACCTCAGTCTGAATAATGGGCATAATATTGACCAACCTTACAAGGCTGGAGGAAGGACTGTCAACAGCTTTCTACAGCATTACATGACTGCTTAAGTACTGCCATGAACCCAACCTCCCCGGCAGCCCACTGAGTGTTTTAGCCCAGAATTCACAGTCACCATAATAGAAGAGCACCAACAGAACTCATTGGAAGTTAAGGATGCCCCTGAGGTCCCTTGGAAAATCAGCCTTCTTGATGTGTACCTTGGCGCCTTCCGCAACTGCATCAGCTGTCCAGCCATGAGTTGGAACAAACTCCAGAGCTGCTTTCAGGATTTGATTCTGCAGCTGTTCCTCGCTCTCATAGCCTTCTGATTCTTCACCGCCCTGATCAGTGTAACTGGGAAGAGGGGGAAAAAATCTTCATTGCATTTTCATCCTGCCTTTTGCCTTAGGAACTCAGGGAGGAATTCACAGCCCTCCCCTCCACCATTTTATCTTTACAAAATGTCCCATGAGATAGGAAAAATTTCCCCAAACCATCAGCACTCTGAACTCAACTTTCTCATTCAACACTCTAGCTATCTCCAACATAAAACAAAACAAAGATGCCATTCACATAATTCTGGCATTATGGTCAGGGAGGAAATTAACAACCCTAGCAGACCCTGGTGTCAAAAGGGCTTGCTAATTCAGCTTCTGAGGATTATACTGGAAGTGGAACTGGCTGTAGGTTGGGGAGGGGGAGGGAGACCTCACAGAGTTCTCGCTACACAGGTTACCTGGGGCGTGAATATGGAGGCTCTTGATGATGCTGTTCGCCCACTGACTGAGATTCTGAAGGCTGCTGGGTAGAAGACTGGGGGGGCTGCTGTTTTGGCTCATCTGAAGCTTTCCTCCACACAGCGGCAGCATGGAGGGAACGCTGGGCAGGGAACAACTGGCATCTGATGACTGAAACACAGACTGGTTCAGTAAGACAAATTATTACATGCGACACTATATAATTACCAGCTGCACTCACTGTGGGACTGTTTGATCGTTAGAACTGCTTTATTACACAGTGAGCCACCTTGTGCACGTGGCCCTGGCAAGAGGAAAGCACATAAAGCACAAGATTCTGAAGGTGAAAGAAAATAGGACTGCTCCATGGCACTTTGCAATTTCAAGCCATTCATCTGCTGGACTATACCGCTTTTCCATGGTGGCTCCATCCCACGTGCAAGCGTGCAAAGAATTACCCTGCATGCGCGAGGATGTAAGCAAATGTTATGTGGCTGATTATTAGTCTGTCTGGACCCTGTCTGAGAAGTCCAAGTTGAAATTTAAGGTTCTCAGGTTTGAGGGGCCAGGTTCAGATTGCGACCTGAAAACACTCCGGAAAACTGCTATTGGTGTTACTAAAGAAACTTGGTACACACATTTATTTATGTATTTAGAACATTTTTATGTCGCCTTTCCAAATACCTGCTTGAGTTGGTTTATGAAACAAACAGAAAAAAGAAAGGGGGTGTAGCAGAATCGATTGCAGGGAACAAGAAAGACCAACCACACCCAAGGGACTGGTCGTAAATGTGCCAACAATACAATTTGCTAAGTGCTCAGTTTAACAGTGATCAATGTTACTTAGTTTCGTACTGTGCTATATATAACACGTGTTCCAATGGGATGTAATAATCTTCGGTCAACTAGTCCTAGGCTAAAAAATGTTATCAACAATTTTAAATAAAGTTTTCAAAAACCAGGAATGGGTATTGCATGTTTCACTGCCAGGCATTTCTAGAGAGCAAAACTAACTCCTGTAAAAACCCTGAAGATTTGGCACTTTTCCTGGCAAGGTTAGTACAAAAGGCAAAATAATCTGCACACGCTCAGAAGCATCCTTGTCTGCTAAACAGAAAACGGATGATGAGTGGAGCTGAGATGAATTCTGGAAAAAAATATTTAGAGTCCCAGAAATGCCAACCTGGCATGAGGATATCTCCTCCCAACCCCAAGTATCGCCCCTCATCACCAACAATATGCTAATATTTGGAAATGAATCCTTGCTAATTCCCTTCAACGACGGAAAACGAAACTCTAGAGCCCCTTCCACAATTCCCGCAGCTCTTTGCTCCCACTCATTACCCTAATTTATGCAAATGTGACCATACTAATCGCCTGATGCCTCTTGCCCTTCACTTCACCTCCCTACTTTAAGCCCTAAAAGACGGAGCTTTTCCTGTTTCTACGACTCGTTTTCCAGCATGGGGACAAAAGCCAGGCCCCCCCTCCTGGTCCCATTTCCCCCGGTCCGGAGAGCCTCACCCGCTTGGCATCGCAGCAGCCCCCACCCCGCTCTCCTCAGGTTCGCCGTGGCCGCCATCTTTAGAATGGGCAAAGCGTCCGCGGGAGACGGTGGTGGCGGTCGCCATGTTTGAAACGGGCATGGATAGCCGGTACTTTCTCCGCCGCCATCTTTGGAATGGGCC
This sequence comes from Sphaerodactylus townsendi, assembly GCF_021028975.2. Lineage (NCBI taxonomy): Eukaryota > Metazoa > Chordata > Lepidosauria > Squamata > Sphaerodactylidae > Sphaerodactylus > Sphaerodactylus townsendi. Next base: position 8,448,409 of record NC_059438.1, read on the forward strand.
AGAAGCTACAAGCATTATTCGGATACGGAGATTGCCTCCATTTTGACATAGGGCAAAGTGAGGCGGAAGAGGTCGAGCCTCGACCACTTGACGGGAACCAGGAGACGGAAAAGACCTAAAGGAAGCGTGAAGGAAGCCGGCGGAGTTGCGCGGTGAAGCTGAAAGACAGAAGGGTGAGCAGGTACGAGAGTGGCCCTTTTTCCCCCTTGGCCTACTAGGTCGGCTTGTTGCGATGTGTTCGCTGCTCCGAAAGAAGTGAGGGGCTCTTTATAGCTAAGACAGTGCTTCCCCCTCCCCCTCAACAAACACGACGGCACCCATCACTCATTGGGTTGCCAGCTTCCAGATGGGCCCTGGAGTTCTCCTGAAGTTCCAACTGATTTCCATGCTATAGCGGTCAGTGAAGGAAATGCTAGCTTAAGAGGGCGAACTCTGTGGTAGATCATAAGGTCTGGGAGAAATAGGTGTCCTAGAGTGACATCACTCACCTCCACAAATTTCGTCCTCCCAAAGCATGCATGCTATATATATATACACACACACCCAAATCACCAGGAATTTCTCAAGTCACAGTTAGCAGGTTTACTTGTTTTGCTGTTTGGCAAAGTAGGTGGAATGTTTTTTAAAAAGCCAACTGGAGTGGAGAGGTCTGATGACTGTGAAGGAGATGCTATCTGGGGAGCAAAGATAAGAGATATCAGGTCTTCCCTTCCCATCGATTTTCTGAATAGATGTTTGTTTCCACACACAGACCAAGTCGCAGCCTTGAATTCCATCCCTCATTGCTGTCGTCAGACTTGGGGAGCTTTCATGTGCTGACTCATGCTGAGTCACGCATTTTAAATTCACTGTAGTGATCATTTTGCCAGCAGTATTCCCTGTTTCGTTGTTCGTTGTTCGTGCACAATGACAATAAATACTTCTTCTGTTTCAGAGGGTAAAATTCAGTTGCAGAGCTCCTTGTTTAGCGTGTGTGAAAGTACCAGTGATCTGTTTTCCTTAGAAAAAAAATTGGAATAAGGTGGAACTACAGACACGATTTCAGAGGGGTTGTCTTAGCAAAATAAAACCGAAGTTTGGTAAGGCACACCATTCCTGCAGGAGGATTCCTCCACCCACTTTAGATGGGCCTGCAAAGCAAAATAAGCATCCAAGCAGCAGTTTCTCTGGCTGCTGTAATTAATAGTTAGCTATGAAAAGTTGCATTTGAGCTGATCTTGACCGGTTTGTCCTTCAGTTATAAACATGCCAAAACTCTGTTGCTACCCTGAACTGCCTTTGGGAAGCTGATTGTATCCTAGATGTGTCAGTGTCGTTGCTGCTTTATAGAGGGTGATTTTTGCCTACCTGTGGATGTGACCATATTCTCATACCTTGTAAAGTACAGTGCAGAATAGTGTGGATGGTTTTAAAACACTAAAAATCAAGTCTTGTAGAGAGTTACTCCCATTTAAGCTCACTGAAATAAAACCTGTGTGAAACTGCAGTGTGAGATTCAAAATGAAGATTGTGCTATTTGCTCCCTGTTGTCCAGTACAGATAGAAAAGTATCACAAAGGAGCTCATGGAACTCTTTGCCGTTTAACATTCAATCAAGGGTCAGATTCTGAATAGCTACAACTATATTTGTTTATTGTCTGTCTGTCATGTTCACGTTTAAAGCCAACGCAGAATGGTATTTTCAGAGACTTCGTAATCCGCCCTGTTTGTGTGAAAGAGTCTTGCTCTTCTGGTTCAGTGGCATGGTTTTCAAGGTCATAAAGCCAGCAGGAATGTTTAGTTTGAAGCCTGCTCCGAATCTTCCATGGGGTAAAGAAGACTGGTGGAGAAAACCTTTTCTTCCTCTACCCTAATGGGAGAGGAAGGCACCCAATGAAGTTGGTAGGAAATAGATTTACGACAGATACAAGGAAGTGCTCCTTCAATCAATGAATAATTAAAGTGTGGAATTTACCATTAGTGGATGTAATGATGGTTGCAAGCATAGGGATTAGACAGATTCACTAAGGAGAGGTTCATCAATAGCTAGAAGAAAAAGAAGAGTCTGGATTTATACCCTGTCTTACTCTCCTGTAAGAAAACTCAAAGTGGCTTACAAACTCTTTCCCTTCGTCTTCCCACAACAGGCACCTTGTGAGGCAGGTAGGGCTGAGAGAGTTCTGAGAGAACTGTGACTAGCCCAAGGTCACCCAACAGCCTTCATGTGGAGGAGCAACGAAACAAATCCAATTCACAAGATAAGAGTCCGCTGCTCATGTGGAGGAGTGAGGAATCAAATCTGGTTCTCCAATTAGAGTCCATTGCTCTTAACCGCTATACCACGCTGGCTCTGGCTAGCCATGGTGACTAAAATGAACATTCACATTCAGACCTGTATGTTGGGCCCTCCACGACATCTGGCTGGCTACTATGTGAAACAGGCTGTTGGTCCAGATGGTATTATATCAAAGAGCCAAAGGCTTCAGGCCAACCTTGTTTAGGTGGTTGAAAATGGAGACCTTGGCTACAAGCCTGTGGCCTTCCTCCATACCAGAGAGTTGCAATAGAAATGGAAGCCCCTCTGCCATGTTTGTCTGTGTGGCATTTTGCAACCCATTGTTTGACCAGACCCCGCAGAACAGCTTTCAATATCTCTAAATTATTATTATTTTAAAATAAAAACCCTTTCAACTCGGGGAAGGATCCATCCTTCTGAACCAGGAGCAGGCACAGAACCCTACCTGCCTCCTTCCAGTTCTCTCGCACTGGGCAGTTGATCTTACTGTAAAATTAATACATGGACTTAATTTCCTGAATTTCTGTGCAGCTGCCTGGTTACACTACACTGGAGATGGCTCAGGTTTGACTGGGTGCCTAAGAGCTCTTCATTGGTGGGATTCAATTCTAAAATGCTCTTTATCTTTGAGAATGACAGCACGTTTTCTGCAGAGATCAGTTGTGTCAATGTGTTCAGCTAAGATAAGAGAAGATACATGCTCCACTTCTTGGTTCTCTCCAGACTTTGTGCTGTAAATGAAAATACATTTTTTTTAATTGGGAGTTCTGAAAAGTCCTGGTTGGGAGAAGGAATGCTTTTCATTCATTCTCCCTAAACTTAAAAACAAACACTTGTATAAGGGCTTTTATGTTTAAAGTAACTTTCTATAAAGAAGAATAAGAGTTTGGATTTATACCCTACTTTTCTCTCCTGTAAGGAGACTCAAGGTGGCTTAAAAGCTCCTTTCCCTTCCTCTCCCCACAACAGACACCTTGTGAGGCAGGTGAGGCTGAGAGAGTTCTGAAAAACTGAGTAGCCCAAGATCACCCAGCAGGAATGTAGGAGTTCAGAAACACATCTGGTTCACCAGATAAGTCTCTGCCACTCATGTGGAGGAGTGGAGAATCAAACCTGGTTCTCCAAATTAGAGCTTTCAGTATGTCTGGGCAAAAGAACTGTGGTAGCCCTTTGGCAGTATTGCAGCCCTAACAATATTAACAGTAATTCCAGAAAAGAATCTCACAAGGCTCTTGACTTTCTGTCATCAATTTTCTGTTTCTTTCAGGTTCAGTAATACATCTTGGGGATGGCAGAGCACAAGATCTCTCCTGGCCAGCAAGTGGCTGTGGTTTGGGATAGCCACTCCTCCCCTGAGGCCCTCCAGAATTTCGTGCAGAACATTAAGGCTGCTGTCGGAGCCGAGGGCCGTGTATCGGTAGAAAATCTCAACCAGCTACTCCAGTGTAAGAACCGAGAAATATTCGTTTCGTGCTTAACAGATATGATAGACCCTGCGGAATGTTCTTTCTGGGGATTAGTTGATGATGTTCTTCATGTCACTGTGTACATGCTCACAGACAGCACAGGGAAGCTGGCAAGCAGGACCAGCTGTGGAAATCTGTGGACTGGGCTGACCAATCTCCTTATACATGAAACGTGGCTCTTCTCTGCCACTTCCCAATAGTTCATTCTGACCCTGGGAAACTTTTCCTGGGACTGCAGGACCCACGTGAACAGTCATGTGAGCCATGGAGGCTGTTGTGAGGAAGGTCAAGAGGGGACTCCGTTTTTCATCACATTAGTGTAACTCTGCTAATGGATCAGGCAAGAAGGGCAATTTCCTGCAAATCCAGGAATTATAGAATCATAGAGCTGGAAGAGACGGCAAGGGCCATCAAGTCCAACCCCGTGCAATGCAGGAACACACCATCAAAGCACTCCTGACAGATGGCCATTCAGCCGCTCTTTAAAAACCTCCAAAGAAGGAGACTCCATCACACTCAGAGGTAGTGCATTCCACTGTCGGACAGCCCTTACTGTCAGGAAGTTTTTCCTCATGTTTAGGTGGACTTTCTTTTCCTTTACCTTGAATCCATAACTCCTGGTCCTAGTCTCTGGAGCAGCAGAAAACAAGCTTGCTCCCTTACCAACATGACATCCCTTCAAATATCTAAACATGGCTTTCAGGTCACTTCTTAACCTTCTCTTCACCAAACTAAACCTCCCCGGCTCACTAAGTCTCTCCTCGTAGGACATGGATTCCAGACCTTTTGCCATTTTGGTTGCCCTCCTCTGGACTTCAATGTCAGAGCTTCCCCAGGGTCAGAAAAAACTGCTGGGAGGGTGGCAAAGCTGGGAATATCTGCAACCATGGAAGGCGCCTTCCATGGATGGATCACCGGATTCAGCCTCATGTCTGAGTTTGCCCAAAGTGGCTTGTAACAATTACCTTAGTGTTGTACGAAGCAGGCAGGGGAGGAACGTAAATGGGAAAATCAATATGTATTCTTTCGTAACTATCCCTGGCTTGCTTGCACAGCATAATCCTGACTTTGGTACGCAGGTGCAGGGAGACAGCCAGCATAACACAGGATAGCCTTGTACGAAGAACTCTTGGGCTGCCAGATGGTAGCTTGAAAAAGTGTAGCTTGAAAAAGAGCTGCAGTGAATCTTTCCTGGGGTGATCCTAGCAATGTTTTTCCAAAGCCATTTTGATTTCTTTCCCAGTTACCAGCACCATGCCACCTCAACAAGTGTCTCTATATTAGGCACGTGCTAGCAGAAAGAATATAGAACGGATATCTTCTACACCGTATAGGGGGGGAGCGGGGGAAAGGAGGGGGGGAAATGGCGGGATAAATTATATCATCCAGCGTTATTGGAATAATTTTGTTAATTGGTCTTAAAGTTTAAAAGTCAGGATTTATATTTTAAAGTGGTAGGATGTTTTAATATGTGTTGTAACCCGCCCAGAGCCCCTCGGGGATGGGGCGGGATATGAAACTAATAAATAAATTAAAAATGTACACATTTTATCCTTGTAGCATCCCACAGAGAGTCGAGTTTTGATACGGTCCTGTCAGGTCTGGTACCCGGCAGCCTGACGGTGCATAGTGCAGAAGTGTTGGCTGAAATAGCTCGGATTGCCAAGCCTGGCGGTCATGTGGTTTTGAAGGAAGTGGTGACAGCAGAAACAGGTAAGGAGGAGTTGGGCCCGCTTTTGGTCTTGAACCATGACGTAAGAAAAAAAAAACTAGCTAAGAAAAAGGGAAAGAGCTGTTATTGGGTATTGGGCAACACGAAGATGAAGGTGCCTATTGACTATGCAACAAGTTAGTTCTAAACTGAAGCTGACTTTATTAGCACTGACTCTAGTGCTTGTACTGAAAAAAAAATCACATTATCATAGCAAATACTGGAATATGTGCAGCCCAAGTCAAGTAAGATGGTGCTTCCTGAGCCGAACGAGGGGGAAATATATATGGAACTGAGATGTCAGGGTGACACTCACTTGACCCTAATGGTTATAACATGGTGTTGGGACAAAATGGCGGGGTGAGTGTTCAGGCCCCTTCCTCCCCTCCCTTGCATGCCACCCCTCCCTCCCCTAGGGTGGGTGGGCCATGTCCAGATGCTGGGCCCCCTCCCTTTCATGCCACCCCTCCCTCCCCTCCCTTGCATGGTAGGTCATCAGTGTAAACAAAGAGTTGGCTTTGAGTTCAACGACTGCTAAGAATGGGTGGTCAGATGCAAAGATAACGCAAGTCCTTTGATACTGGACAAGCTGTTTTAAGTGACAATGTAGATAAGCCCTTTGTGTTCTCATAGGCCCCTTCTGCTCATGCAGAATAATGCACTTTCAATAAACTTTGCAGCTGGATTTTACTGTGCAAAATAGCAGAATCCACTTGCAAACAGTTGTGAAAGTGGATTGAAAGTGCATTATTCTGCATGTGCGGAAGAGGCCATAGAGCCTGCTACTTTTTGACATGACTTTGTAGAACATTTCTAATTCCGCTCCTGTGAAACACAGCGCTGTCGAGCAAGATGCGGGTAATAAACTCACACTGGGCTGATAATTGCTGCAGAACTCGTAGGATGCAGCTTTTGGAGACCAACAAGATGTCCATCTTCCAGTAGTGCCTGAAGTGATTCAGAAGTATCTAACTAAGGGGCAGGCTCAAATGATTCTTTTGAAATCATGTTGGATTTTCAACTTGTGCATGCACATACCCTCTTATTAATTATGGGCTTTTCCTTTTCCTGGTCTTACATTTCCCAGGCAACAACAGCCAGCTCAAGGCCATAACCAAGCTCCACACAGCTCTGACATTCTCTGGACTGGTAGAAGTGAAGGAGGTATGTGGAAGGAATTCACAGTGAATCTTACAACACTCTTTTGGGTGCACCTGTACTGAGCAGAAGTCGTGTTGAAATTCTTTACTTGGGATTGGGGATGAACTTCTTTACAAAAAAAGCACATTTGCATAGTTTATGTTAAAAGTTTATACTGTGTCTTTTCAGGGATAGCGCAGGGTGGCTAACAGCCTGCGTTAAAGCCAATAGTCAGTTATTTCAAAAGTGTTTATATTGCAGTGAATTAGCAGAGTAAATGATAGGGCAGAAATGCAAGTGTGTTGCTTTGTAGAACTTTATTAGATAACAAAATAAAGTGACACTAGGAACAGCAAACTCTATGCAGGTGCTCAGTCTGGGTATCACCACTTACGGCTCTATCTATTGCCTGCGTGGTCACCTCTTGCTCTTCTCTTTGGTATTAAAGCTGAGAGAATCTTCCAGAACTCATTTGATTCCAGGCATGCAACTACTACAAACTATAACATTTAACTCTTACTTGATTGAGTGAAGCAGGCACTTGTAAACTCCTAACCAAAAAGCACAGTCTAAACCTGTGTTGCTTCTTCTAGGCCCGTGGTGGTGAACCTTTGGCACTCCAGATGTTATGGACTACAATTCCCATCAGCCCCTTCCAGCATGGCCAATTGGCCATGCTGGCAGGGGCTGATGGGAATTGTAGTCCATAACATCTGGAGTGCCAAAGGTTCGCCACCACTGTTCTAGGCTATTTGGGTCTTTGCCAGGGTGAACTCTAGCTCTTCATCAAACACTTGCTTTGTGTTGCGTTCCAGTTGCAGAAAGAGCCTTTAACGTCTGAACAAACAAAGGCTATCCAGGAGAGGCTAGGATCACAGAGCAACGAACTCTTCTCGGTTGAAATAGAAGGCAAGAAGCCCAACTTTGAAGTGGGTTCTTCGAGTCAACTCAAACTTTCGTTTGTCAAGAAACCCGTTTTGCCTGGTAAGAGAGAAGTGGGCGAAGTCTCCCCCTCTTTGCGGTGTGTGCAAATTCATACACTGCAGATCCACTGGGACATTAGAGTCTCAGATGAGATCTGGGAAATCTTGGGTTGAAATTCTCACCATCTAATGGAGGTTACTGGGTGAGATTGAGTCACACTGGAAGAGAGTGTGACTAAATTACAGGATCGTTGTGTGGGTAGAATGGCAGGGACAGAACCAGCAATGCCATCCCGAGTTCCCTGGGGAAAGGGTGGAGTAAAAATAAAACAGATAAGAATCTGAGCTTGCTGAGTTCCTCAGTAGGAGGCATAATAAGAGCCTAGATGACTATGGAAAGGTAACCTTCGAAAGTATGTTCCTCTAGTACTCTCCAGTGTACAACATGGTGATGCTCATAGCTGTGTGATCTTCAAAAGAATTACCAGCTTGACGGTGGCCATTTTTTCTGTGCTGCATTATTCCAAGCAGTAACCCAGTAGACACCGTGAGAGCATCTTCTGAACCACAGAGGCCCTCAGAGGTTTGGGTGTCTCAGTCTTAGTAAACGTTAAGGCAGCTGCCTGCCTTTCAAAGCATACCGGAAGACATACAGATTTCACATGTCCCTGAAATGGCAAATGAGAGGGCATCTGCTTTTTAACTGGCATCTGCAATATATTTCTTTTTGGCTAAGGGACACAACTTGGGTACAAGAGATGATTGACATAGGTGGATTTTATATGTGCTGGGTGAAATGCGTTTTTTTATTAGCTAGCACCATAATTCTGAATCCTGTTTGTTGGGCTGTGTTCTCTCTCTGCTAAATTTCCAATATAATAATCATCATAATTAATGGAAGAATTACGTTGGATGTTCCATTTGAAGATTATCCTTTAGCAAACATATAGAGCATAGGTGTCAAACTCTCAGCCCTCCAGATGTTAGGGACTACAGTTCCTATCATCCCCTGCCAGCATGATTCAGCATGATGCTGGCAGGGGATGATGGGAACTGTAGTCCATAACATCTGGAGGGCCATGAGTTTGACACCTGTGATACAGAGCGACATCAGCACCGCAAAATACCCCAGGAATGACAGCAGTTTGACCTGGTGTTTTTTTGCTAATTGCTACTACATGAACTGTGTCATTAATTACTGTCATAATTCTTCCCACACACAATTGCTCCTTATTCTTTTGCCCCCAGAAAAACCAGCTGTGGATCCCACCGCTGCAAAGCTCTGGACTCTTTCTGCCAACGATATGAATGATGAGGATTCAGTAAGTGTGAAAATAATTACATCTGTATTTATTTACTTAATAGTCTATCTTTCTCACTGAGACTCAAGGCAGATTACAAAAATTAAACACCATGCAGTAGAAATATTGTAAGATGTAAGATGTGAAAAGGTTGGGATTGCTGCATTGGAAAGCAGTGCAAAAATATGGGACATATAAACAGCGCACTAACTGAATTACAGAAGCTAGAAAGCAATGCAGTAAGAACAAGATGCTCAATAAACAGTGCGATATACAGCCCTGTTCTCTTTATAATAGTACCCTGTTCTCTTTATAAAGAGCCCTGTTCTCTTTATAATAGTACCCTTGTGAACAATACTGTTTTTCTACAGCCCAATTTCCCTTTATCGAAATGTCCTCCTGAACAATTCCAGTTTACACATTTCATTTTTTAGAAAGACAGGAAAAAAAGCAAGGCATAAGAGATGCGCTCTTTTTGTGAAGCAACCAAGGAATTTTGCAGCAGCACATGCAGAAAAGGAAAGGTCTGCTTTACCCTTGTGAAATGGAAATGGTCACCATATAGACTAGTATTTTGGTTTCATATCCTCAACTTCTTGGCTCTTAGGATCTACTAGATTCAGATGAGCTGCTGGATTCTGAGGATTTGAAGAAGCCAGATCCTGCTTCCCTGAAAGCCCCTTCCTGCAAGGAATCCGGAAAGAGGAAAGCCTGCAAGAACTGGTGAGTCTCAAGATCTATGAGGATGCTGGCTTACAGTTTGAATTCTGAGCTTGACTTTGCGTTTTGGTGTTGTGTGTGGTCCTTCCGATGTCATGGGTCCTGGGGCACGTTAGTCTTCTGGAGTGAGATGACACTGATTGGAACTGGAGCAGAAGTTCACAGTGCTGGAAACGAGGTTGAATTGTACACATCTCTCAAGTGTAAGTGTTCATCATAAGAACATAAGAAAGAGCCTGCTGGATCGGACCAGAGTCCATCTAGTCCAGCACTCTGCTACTTGCAGTGGCCCACCAGTTGCCTTTGGGAGCTCACATGCAGGATGTGAAAGCAATGGCCTTCTGCTGCTGCTGTTGCTCCTGAGCACCTCGTCTGCTAAGGCATTTGCAATCTCAGATCAAGGAGAATCAAGATTGGTAGCCATAGATCGACTTCTCCTCCATAAATCTGCCCAAATCCCTTGTAAGAAGATAAGAAAGAGCCTGCTGGGTCAGACCAGAGTCCATCTAGTCCAGCACTCTGCTACTCGCAGTGGCCCACCAGTTGCCTTTGGGAGCTCCCATGCAGGATGTGAAAGCAGTGGCCTTCTGCTGCTGCTGTTGCTCCTGAGCACCTGGTCTGCTAAGGCATTTGCAATCTGAGATCAAGGAGAATCAAGATTGGTAGCCATAGATCGACTTCTCTCCATAAATCTGCCCAAATCCCTTATGAGATGAGAAAAGGAGCTGCTGGGGTCAAACCAAGAGTCCATCTAGTCCAGCACTCTGCTACTCAGCAGTGGCCCAGCCAGTTGCCTTTGGGAGGCTCCCCATGCAGGATGTGAAATAGTGGCCTTTTCTGCTGCTGCTGCTCCTGTAGACACCCTGCTTCCTAAGGCATTGCAATCCTGAGATCAAGGAGAGGAGAATAGGATTGGTAGCCAAAGATCGACTTCTCCATAAATCTGTCCAAGCCCCCTTTAAAGTTATCCAGGTTAGTGGCCATCACCACCTCCTATGGCAGCATCCTCTCCATTTTTAATTTTAACCTTGGTATTAATGGCTTAAGGTTTAGTGAAGTGTGTGTGTTGTGTGCTGTCAAGTTGCTTCCGATTTATGATGTCCCTATTAATTAAGGCCCTCCAAAACATCCAATCAATAGCAGCCTTGCTTGGGTCTTGCAAACTGAAGGCCAGGAATATATTTTTTTAGTCAATCTGTCTCATCTTAGGTCTTCCTCTTTCCCTTCTGCCTTCGACTTCTAGCTTTATTATCTGTTCTGGTGGGGTTTGTCTTCTCATGATGACCAAAGTATAATAACCTCAGTTTAGTCATTTTAGCTTATGAGGAAATAGAATTTCTAATGAAATAAGCAGTGGCGTAGTGGTTAAGAGCAGGTATACTCTAATTTGGAGGAACCAGGTTTGATTCCCCGCTCTGCTGCCTGAGCTGTGGAGGCTTATCTGGAGAATTCAGATTAGCCTGTTCACTACAGCACACACCAGCTGGGTGACCTTGGGCTAGTCACAGTTCTTCTGAGCTCTCTCAGCCCCACCTACCTCACAGGGTGTTTGTTGTGAGGGGGGAAGGGAAAGGAGTTTGTAAGCCCCTTTGAGTCTCCTACAGGAGAGAAAGGGGGGATATAAATCCAACTTTTCTTCTTCTTTAACCTTCCTGCCTTTCACATTTATAAATCAGTTATATTTATTTATTTATTTATTTCATTTATACTCTGCCCTATCTCTACAACTCAAGGCGGCTCACAATAAAGCAAGTATCTGTGATTGGTTCCCCAGCATGCCTCTGCATTCTTTAAAAAGGTCACGAAGAACTTCAACAAAGTGTAGGAAAGGATGCAGGCCATGAAGTATTTGAGGCGTTCTGCAATTCTACCAATGCGGGTCTTGCTGCGGGTTTTGCTTCAGATTAAATATTTCAGAGGATGAGTTTGGATGCAGAGTCTTCTAGATGAGAATATAGAAGTTTCTCAGCTAATTTCTGTGAAACCATTTGAAACCTGCTTTTTTCCTCAATTATTTGTCTTGTCAGGGGCAGCATGAGCAGTTGATGTACTGTCCACATTAGAGTGCAACTAGAACCTTGTTTCTGTCCTCCTAATAGCTCTGGACCTTCTCACGTGTTACAGTGGACGTGTGTATATCTGTTCACAAGAAAAAGCCAAAGTGTGTTAACTTTAAAATCAGAGACCAGTACCTGAATAAATATGGAGGTTAAATCACACATCCAGCTATACAAGCATTGCATTTCATGTAAGAATTGTCCAGTGTACATATAAAGAAAAACTGCACACAGATTGTACATGTGTTCATTGTAACACATGCACCGGGCTCTTGAGAGGCAAATGTTCAAGATCACCTGGTAACCTGTGTCGCTGAGTAGGGGTTTAAATGCAGACTCCCTCCACTCCTATTTGCTGTTTCTAGATGGTCAGTTTTGGGCACTAATGAAATGTGTGTCCGCTCCCGGACTGTGAGATATCCTTTATACAAGGTATCTGTAGCAATCCCACACCTCTTTGCATTGGAAGTTGTTGGGTAATGGGTACTCTGACCAATAGACCTGTATGTTCCTGTCTCTTTTTAAGTACGTGTGGCCTTGCTGAAGAGCTAGAGAAGGAGGAGAAGAAGAACTTGAAGCCAAAATCTGCCTGTGGAAGCGTAAGGATGTATATTCACTAAACTGCTCTTAGGGTTTATTTAAAATCTAGGAGTGTTTAGGATTTAACAGCCTAAGATTGTTGCACATATTCATGTGAATTCTTTATATTTTTATCTTGCTTTTTCTCTGGGGAGTCCTGGGGAGTTTAATACCATTCTCCTGTCTTCCATCTTATCCTCACACTGTCCCAGCGAGGTAGGTTTGGCTGAGAGAGAGATTCTCCAAAACTGGCCAACGTTCACCCAGTGGTCTTAAGGCTGACTGGAGATTTGAACCTGGTGTTCATCTGACACCTGTGTGTTTCTTACAAGTGATGTGGAATTTGCTATGTGGAAGTGTGATCCTTTGTTGGAAATGGCCACATGTGGGGTGACAGCAGTGCAGAAAATGAAACTGTGCATCCCTTTTACAAGGCATAGAATCATAGAATCATAGAGTTGGAAGAGACCCCAAGGGCCATCAAGTCCAACCCCCTGCAATGCAGGAACCCACAATCAAAGCACTCCTGACAGATGGCCATCCAGCCTCTCTTTAAAAACCTCCAAAGGAGACTCCACCAAACACCGAGGTAGTGTAGTGCATTCCACTGTCAAACAGCCCTTACTTACTGTGAGGAAGGTTTTCCTGATGTTTAGGTAGAATCTCTTGGCCGTCTCCACATAGTGTATGTTTCTCCCTCAATATCCCTTGGCTGACTTAGACTAGGTTTGGCCTAAGAGTTGCCTTAATAGAGATCACACCAGCAGTGGCCATCTCACTAATGAAAAGGTTCCTAATCCTGTGGAGACTGTTGGCAGCTTCAGGAATTTGGGGAACAAGTCCTGGGTGTCACCACAAAATGCTACTATAGTAAGGGCGGGCCAGTTGCAAAACATTGGGAGGCTTAGCAAAATGTCAGGAATCAAAAACATCCTCTTCTGTTTCGAAAGTCTGCTCCCAGCAGACCCTAAGGTGAGTTCTTTGGAAGCCCCTCCTACTTCAGTGAGAGATGCCAGGATTGGCTCTTGGCATTGGAGAAGAAGCAAGTGGGAACCAGGAAACATGTTAGTGGGCACCTGTCAGGTCTAGGATTCAGTAAATCACAGACTCTGGGACTTATCACGCCTTTATTGAAACGAACACTGAGCCCCTGGCTTTTGCAAAGCCAGTTCTAAAGCACCCCCTCCAAATGCTCACAGCTTTATTACCTCTGCTATCCACTCCCTCCCCTGCCCCCGGCGACGTAAAGTAAAAGCAGGAAAAGTGAGGAGAAAGTGAAAGTCCTTTCCCACGGGTCAGGGAAAGATAGGCAGTCATCTGGCTACCCCGCTCTTTGCGGAGAAGGCCAGAGATGCCAATATTATCTACTATTGAAGCACAGGGTGTCAGAAGAAATGAAGGAAGACTCGGAAACCCAAGGAGGCCCCAGACATTAAGTACGCGCTGACAGCACCATTTTGGAGTTGGCTGAGCTACTGTGGGATTTTGGGCAGAGGTCTGTGGTAGAGTTAGCTCTCTTAGAAGTGTCAAAGATATGAGTAGAGAATTTTGCCTCTCACTGGAGTTGCCTGTGCTTTTGGAATGCCTGGAGTCTAAACAAATAAATTGGCACTAGAAGCAGGACAGTGAAAAGTTTTATCAGGGTGTTTTAGCAAAGTTTTGGAGCGATATACAGTGCAAGCCTCTCTCTGCTGTAAAACCAACATAACTGTGCCGCTTTGCCTCGAGAGTGAAACTGATCTCATTTGTCTGTCCTCTCCACAGTGTTACCTGGGGGATGCATTCCGCTGCGCCAGCTGCCCTTACCTGGGCATGCCAGCCTTTAAACCCGGGGAGCAGATCCTCCTGAATGAGAACAATCTACACGATGCCTGAAAAGGGGACAATACCAGAGCCTCCTTTGAGCGCACAGGTGGCAGGCGCCTTTCAGGCTCCTTGTTCTGCTGGCAAAGCTCAAACATAAAGGGACTTCACAGGGCATTCGGAAGGCTGTCCGACCATTGTGTGCTAAAAAAAGGGGCAATTTGAATTCCAGATTGGCTTCCATGTAGCAGATGCGTCCTCAACGTATAGTTGTGAGCATTAGTGGTTCTTAACACCAAGGCACTGGCCATCATGATGTGCCCACTAGGTAGCAGGGCTGTCTGTCTGTAGTGATAGTTGTCCCCGTATTTACCCGAAACCTCTATGGCAGCACCAGCTTTTGCCCCATCTTGCTGAGCCACCATCCCATTTTTTGTGTATGTCCCAAACCTAGAACTGCAAAGCATAATTAGAAGAAGGGTAGGGAACAGTTGTGCATATAAGACCTCACAACGAGTGAGCATATTTTCACTCCGTATTCCCTCCTGACGCAATAGGGGGATCCGGAATTAAAGTTGTGAACAGAGCTCTCTGACTCCCGTCTGTCTCTTCTGGAATATTCCATCCCCCTTCAGTCGATGTTGCGATTTAACTTGTGAAACAACTACTGCAAAAGGTGGTCCAAAGGGGAAAAAAAAGTATTTCACCATTCAAGTATTGCTCTTTCTTTGCATAATTGGCTCTTTTGCCAGTTTTTCTCTCTGTTATTGGTGCAGCCTTTCTGTTTTCTCCAAATTTATTCTGAACCAGGTGCGTTGAAATCGACCGGCTTAGGTGAGAATAATTCTTCATAGGATTTATGCTGTAAAAACCATTACCCCAGTTATCTTAACCAGGGTAGTTAACCAAGATGGTTGTTTGACATTGGTTGTGGTATAGCCAATAGCTGCTGCTGCTGCTGGGGATTTCCTGCTGGTGGTGTGGGGGTGTGTGTGTGTGTGTTCAGTGGTGGGAGCCGATTCCTTGGAGCGGGTGGGGTTAAGTTGTCCTGTTTTGTTGCAAAAAAGCAATTGTTTTGAATCTTTGCTTAGTGTGACTCAGTTGCAATGAATAAAATATACAACTGTTGCTGCCAAGGGAAATGTATTATTGAAGCTTCTGTTCACTCCCGCTATCAAAGTTACTGTTTAAGAAATCACTTAGGAAATAATTAAGCCCCACAGAGAATCAGAGGGGCCCCTAAAAGAGAGGTGGTGAGGGGAATCTCTCATCTTCTTCATTCAAGCTACCTTTCGTCTGTTTTAAAGCAGCCTCAGCCTCTTCCCAGGTGGATTAGGGTTATTCCTCCAGGAACATTCAAGGGTGTTGGTAGAGCTCTACATTCTCCAGAGCTCAAAGCAAACCTCTGTTAACTGTACTGGAATTTCATTTTGCATTGTGATAATGAGGTAGCTAGTAAAGAAGAAGAGTTTGGATTTATACCCCACCTTTCTCTCCTGTAACGAGACTCAAAGTGGCTTACAAGCTCCTTTCTCTTCTCCTCCCCACAACAGATACCTGGGGAGGGAGTTGGGGCTGAGAGAGTTCCAAAAAACTGTGACTAGCCCAAGATCACCCAGCAGGAATGTAGGAGTGCAGAAACACACCTGGTTCACCAGATAAACCTCTGCCACTCAAGTGGAGTGGGGAATGGAGGAATGGGGAATCAAACCCAGTTCTCCAGATTAGAATCCACCTGCTCTTAACCACTACACCATTCTGGCTCTCAGTGAAAAGCGTGAAAAGAAACCGGATGGGGTCATGTTACCGAGTAAGCATATGTTTTTCAAAGCAACAAATGAATTTCCAAATACCTACACTGGAGTTGAGGTAACATCTGTGAAAATGGCCAGCTACTGGGACACCATGTCAGCCTATTGACATGTGATAGTCATAATAACAAAATGGCAAAGGGTTAGAGCATAATGAAAAGGAACTTGGCACCTAAATCCCCAAGTAACCTAAGTGATGCAGAACAGGATGCCCAGTACTATAGTACATTGTTTCTGGGTACATGTCTGCCAAAAAAGACACGCTGGCCATTCCCCATAGAGCCTTAGATCCTCCGGGGAAGGGACTCCTATTTGCATTGGAAGTACAGAAACAAGGTTTAAGCTGTTTCCCCAGCCCTCATCTCCCAAACTGAAATAGTCACATGGAGCAATGGTTTTTGCCCCATTGGAACCAGTACATGAAAACTTCCTTAATGAGGTAAATACTGATCCATCTGCATTCAAAGAGGCAGTTCATGACAGCATGCCTTGGCTGTAAACAGCACCTGCCCTCAAAAATCTGGGTAATTGAAAACGCTTCTGTCTCAAGGCTTTAAAACACCCTGGTTTTTGGAATGTCAATTGGAACATTTTTTCTAAATGTTAATCAGCTAAAAATGCGATTGAATCATGCACTTTGGGAAAGGTTGCTTTCAGTCCTGGGGAACTGGGAGTCAAACATTTGTCCTATTTTCATCCTTTTGGCCACCTTCCCACCCACAAATCTGACCAAATCCATCTGAGGCTTTTGCTTTCACGAATACACTTTGTGGTGTTTGTGTGTTTGATTCTGCAGAACCATGCAATAAAGTGCGAATGAGTGGTGATGCTGAATTTTTCATCCTGACATGCTCATCATCTGCATAAAAAAAAAAGTTACTAGCCCTTAAGTTTCTGAGATACTTGATACAAATCTGCTGAATATAACAAAAAAATACAACCTGTGCCAATTATACTGACAGGTGGTCTCTGAAGAAGCTGCATTTGACCTGTGTTTTTTATAAGGCATTCTGAACTGGCTGGTTTGACCGTGTTGTGGTTCTGCAGGTTATGACACTTGTCAAGTATCATTTTACCTGCGGTAGCAATTATAACGTTTGACCAGACGATGGTGCCAAAACTCTGTCCCTTCACCTGAAATAATGCAAAACAAGAAATTGCCTTGTGTGCTGTGCAGGTATTCTGTCACTGAGCCTCTCCTCCCCAGAATGTGAGCTCCAACAGGGATTCAGCCTGTCTGGTACAATAAGCCAGACCCAGCTGCCGGTTCAAGATCACTCCAGACAAAAGAAGAAGAGTTTTGGATTTATACCCCACTTTTCTCAACTGTAAAGAGTCTCAAAAGCGGCTTACAAACTTCTTCCCTTCCTCTCCCAACAATGGATACCTTGTGAAGAAGGTGAGGCTGAGAGAATTCTGAAGAACTGTGACTAACCCAAGGTCACCCCAGCAGGCTTCATGTGTAGGAGCGGGACAGCAAATCCAGTTCATCAGTCCAGTCTTGTGGAGGAGTGGGAAATCAAACCTGGTTCTCCAGATTAGAGTCCACCACTCTTAACCATTACATCAGGCTGCTAAGACTTGACAATATTCAAAGGCAAAATCTGCAAGGTTATACAGCTGCAAATCCAGTGTGGTTGAAACCCTGGCCCACCAACTTCTGCACTGCACCAGATTTGCTAAAATCAGATCCAAATATACCAATTTATATCCTCTTTTTCAATCTGGGTTGCCAGATCTGATCAGGTTATCTTTATTGTTGAATAACTCTGAGCCTGGTTTTTGTGAAGAGGTTGCCAATTTCATTATGGAGATAGCTGAGAGTATCTAATATTCAAAGGCTGTATGTGTTGCGATTTCTGCTGGTTGCTGCTTGATCTCGGCCTCAGTAAACAAACGTTAGGAAATCTTCGTTGCTTGGAAGCAAAGCCACACATCAACCTTGCAGAAAAAGACTGCAGGTGGGTTTTCAAAGGTAGTGATGAGGGGCTTTGAAAATAGCCTTTGGTCTAAAACCCGGCAGTAACATTTTGTCTCATTCTCAAGAGAGTCGTCCGAAGCAGGGCGGTAACACAAACATACACAAAGGTTCATTTCCCAAAATATACACAATTTATTTACAATTATGTGAAGTCCATTGCTTTTTAAATATAACTTTACTCCAACTTTTAAACATTTCTGCAACAAAAAGGGAGAAGGAATCACAAAGTCAGAAGAAACGTACCTCTTTGCAATGACTTTCATTGGAATGTTGTTTTGTAAAAAAAAAAAGAAGATTTACAAAATCATTAAGGCACAAGTCGGAATGTGCATATGTGGTTAGAAAAGCCAGAACTGAACACTTATGGGGCATTCTCTCTATATGGCACGGAGAAAGCGAGAAACAGAATATAAGGTTCCTTTGGCTTATTTAAACATTTAAAGCTGCAGAAACAAAGTATGTTGTCCTGAGGACTGGTGTTCAGAAGGCATTCCCTTAACTAGCTTTAATATCCTAAACTCCAGTACAGAGAAAAGATAACCTGGTAGCATTCGGAAGGACATCACATGAACTGGAGCTTGTGTTTGGTCGGGGGGGGGGGGGGGGGGGGGTTGTTGAAATCCTTGTGAGTCGAGCTGGAGACCCTTACAGAGTCCAGTGTGGATGGCTAACTGCAAAGTCCATTCCTGAGCAAAGCAAATAAGGTTTCATAAAACAGCTGGACGGGTGCTTTCATGCAAGTTAGCAAAACTCCACGCACGTGGAAGCGTGATCCGCCGCTTCAGTTTAACAAGTCGTCAACATACTAACTTCTGCCCACCACAGACTTGCTAGAATGATCATTCTGCGTTCTGAACAGGGAGAACTTCCAACGTGATCTCCTGACAACTAGAGTACCTAGCAAAGTAATAACACAGGACTACAAACAATTTGAGGCACTGTGGTAAGCCAGCTCCCTCCAAGATCTCATTGCTTGGACACCATAATGGCTCAAACTGTGCCAGGCTGCCTGTCAAAGAGCAAAGTGGACGGATGTCGCAATAGGATGGTGCATCGCACTGGACTGCCATTGGAGAAATCTGTGTGGTTGGCTGTAAGGATGGCTCCAGCTAGGGTTGCCAGTCTCCAGGTGTGGCCTGGAGACCTCCCAGAATTACAACTGATCTCCAGCCTACAGAAATTGGTTCCCCTGAAAACCGTGGCTGCTTGGAAGAGTAGACTCGATGGCATTATACTCCACTGAGCTCCGCCTCCTCTCCCCAGCCCCCCCCCCCAATCTTCTGGGATTTCCCCACCCACATCCAAGAGACAGCGCTGGAGACCAGTGGCTGACTTTGCAAAGAAACGGGGAGTGTTCCCAGCCGATTAACAAGGTAGAAACGATACATGGTAGAATTATATGATCTGCTGCTTGTAGTGTCAGTTGTTGCTGTCTGTAATTATCCAGATACGAGGCTACGCTTGACAGCCCTTGTACGATCACTGATTGATGACCAATTTCAAACTTCTCAGTTCAGAGCATGTATGAAAATGGGCTACATCAGTGACACTCAGTGGCTTGGGACCCTCATGTGGCTCTTCCCAGCACTGCTCCCCAGTGTGGCACCTGCCCCATGTTTCAGGAAAGGGGGCAAGGCCATTGCCAGTGGGCTTGTGGCTGGCAGGTGGTTCCCATGTTGAAACAGGTGCCACCAGAGGAACGGGTCTCCTTGAGATCCAGGCCTTTAGCCAGGGATGGAAATAAATGTGGGGTTTTTGGAAACAGGTAAGCATGAATGTGCCTGTCTATAAGCTGTGGCCTGAGTACTACCGGGTTAAAGGTATAGATCTGGTGGTGGTGGTTTGTGTGTGAGTGCAGTATAATGGATTTGGAATGCAGCTCTGAAAAAAATTTGCCACAATTTTGAAACTGAATGGGCAGTGAAAAATAAACAATGAATCTTTGGTGCTGTGTGGTTTCCGGGCTGTATGGCAGTGTTCTAGCAGCATTCTCTCCTGACGTTTCGCCTGCATCTGTGGCCGGCATCTTCAGAGGATCTCTCTGAAGATGCCAGCCACAGATGCAGATGATCCTCTGAAGATGCCAGCCACAGATGCAGGCGAAACGTCAGGAGAGAATGCTGCTAGAACACGGCCATACAGCCTGGAAACCACACAGCACCCAAGTGATTCCGGCTGTGAAAGCCTTCGACAATACATTAAACAATGAATCCATCTGATCAGGCTGCAACGGAACGTATAACAGTACGCAGCATATTCGTGGTCACTTTTCGCATCTGAGCATAGCTGAGTGCTATTTCTGTATCACTGCATAAATAGATATTTGGAATGCAGTTGTTTCAGGAGGGAGAGCCCACATTTTCCCCCACCTGTTCAGATCTTGGGATGTTTTCTTCTCTACTCTCCCCTGCCAATTCCCTGTTCTCTCTTCCGCTGCCTTCATCCACTGCAATCCACAACCTGCCAAAACCAAACCCTGCCAAACCCCACTAATTTTGAATGAAATGTACTGGCTGCATTGGGCTGCTTCCAAACTGCAAGTCGAGAAGACGTGATGGGGAAGGCCCAGACGAGCGCACCCAACTGCAGGACACCCTTAGGTGGACTTAGGTGACTTCTTAAATCTCTCCCAGCTCCAACTAATTTATTATTTACTTACGTTTTTATGCACACACTTGATATTAGCCAAAAGGCCGATGTTCACGTTATTTATAACCTGCCTTTCTCACTTGGACTCAAGGCAGATTACACAGAGAGAGAACCCAACCGAAGGATGGGACGTTCAATAGACCAGCCCAATAAACACAAAGGATTCAAGAAATCCTGTTTTCAATCTTATTGGGATTGCATCCTGAACCAAGAGGACAGTCACCGCAAATATCCAAACATCCTTTCCCTTCATCATGCTCCTGCAAAGGGCAACTCTGTGCTCAGTGTACATCCTTGTCCAGAATTAAGGCAGAGTTCTCCCTCCTCCCAGCACACAACCCTTTGACCACCACCCAAAAAAGGTTCAAGCTGAGCCTTGATAGCAGGAGCAGCAGCAGCAGCAGCAGCAGCAGCAGCAGCAGCAGCAGAGGGAATTATTGGATATGCATTCCCTGTCAAGATGACTGCTGCATAGAAGTTTGGTTTTTTTAAACAGTTCTGGGAGCTTTATAGAGTTCTCAGCTGGGGCACATTTAACCATTTCCTTGCACACTCTCATCTACCAGGCACAATACAACAGTACAACTCCCCCCTCTCCCTCCAGTAGCCTCTGTGGAGCTCCAGGTTTCCATCTCCTTTCAAGGCATCCTGCCTTCAAGAATCATTTTATACCCTGCACAATCACAAGGCCACAGAAAGTGAAACAAAAACCACAGCCCTCTCTCCTAGGGTCACGAGCCTCCAAACACCCCCACTGTTCTGCCCAAAACAAAACCCACTGATGACCACCCAGGAGATGGGCGGCAGGTGCTAGTCTTCTTTCTCAAAGGTTTCCTCTGGGATTAGCGTCCGGAAGGGATGATCCCAGAATGTGCTGGTGATGCCGAAACCTGGGGGGAAAAGAGTGAGAAAGATGTGAAGATGGGAGCTCGTGAGCTGTCAGCAGTTTGTGCTGTTTGGCTAGCAGGCACAATAAAAAAGAGAATGCTCGTTTCAAAGCACTTTGCTCCTTTTAAAACTAAGGTGGGGAGGATCACATGTACGCGTGTAAACATCATCAAGTCACACCCAACTTCTGGTAACTCCTGCAAAGGGGTTTCAAGACGAGAGGAAAAACAGGTGGTTCGCCACAGAAGGAGGTTTCCCATCCAAGAACTAACCCTGCTTCGCTTCTGAGATCTGAAAAATCAGGGTATCCCACCCAATTACAAATTCCCTGTAAGCATCACACACTACCAGAATAAGCATAAGGTGGACAACACACAACTACCACCACAAACCAACAAGACCTGGGGATGGGATATCCAACGTGATTTCTACAACCGTCACTTGCAAGCTGTCTGCCTCAAAGGAAACAATTGCTGCAGAATCCCTGCACCTTGCAGTGCATCTAGGTATGTGTTCTAGGTGTTGCAACAGTTGGAATTCAGAGAACCTGATATATAGGTTGTTATGTTATATGGATATAATATTCAATTGCTGATTTAAAAAAAAAAGATTAGTGGCAGGGGAAAGCAATGGCTGCCATGGGGACAGGAACAAGGTAAATGGCTGATGTGTGAGCCAAACATTATCACCCCCATGGTGGCTGCTAGTGTGATCTTTCCCCAAACATCAAAGCAAAACTTGTGGGGGACAGAGTAATCAACATAGAATCATGGAAGAGACCCCAAGGGCCATCAAGTCCGACCCCCTGCAATGCAGGAGCACATAATCAAAGCACTCCTGACAGATGGCCATCCAGCAACTCTTTAAAAACCTCCAAAGGAGACTCCATAATAAATTAATTACATATGTGAATTCATATGCATGTAGGTAATTTACTAAATACATACATAAAATATGTTAATTAAAACTCCCAGAAGTGTGAACACTATGTTCTCCCTCTCTCCGCTGCTTGATATGCATATTTTGCTGCCAAGGAATTAAAACCTATGGAACCTATGGAAGGGAGGGCATCTTGATGCTGCTTTGGGTAATCCAAACTTGATATTGCTTTGTGCCCACTCAGCAACCCTGCTGAACTAATGATGGGAGAAACCTCGGCACAAAGACATCTGAGAAAGAGCCCCAGCAAAATGTCTCTGTTTACAGCCCTGAGCTCTCTCTCTCATAGTTGATCAAGTCACGAAAGTCTTACAAAGAGCAACAGGGACAGTTGCTGCTGAGATGGGCATGTCACTGGCAAGAAATGAACAGCTGCAGAAGGGAAGGTGATTGGATTCTGCTTTGGGCAACTCAACCATTGTACCGCTTTCTACCAACTCAGAAGAACAGCTGAACTGATCCTTTGGGAGATCAAAGTTATATGAGAAAATCCCCTGGGAGAGCATCCCCATTTTCAGCCCTGAGCTCTCCCAGAATGGATCGAGTCAGGAATGTCTTAAAAAGAGCAATAGGGGGTGGTTTCCACACTAGGACATGCTTCTGTGTTTTCCCCATTGCAGCTGCCAAAAAGGTGCAACAGGAAAATACTTTCCACATGGAGGGTTTCTCTACTGATTCCCAGGCCCTCTCCCTCAGCAACAGCCACCCTCACTCCCCCAAGTAACCAGGGCTCTTGAAGTTTTTAAACCGGCACTTAGATATCATCATATCAATATAAGTTTATAACAACCTGTGTATCCGATCCTTTGAATTCACAGCTTTGACTATGAAAAAAGAATATCTCTTTCACAAAAGGGGTGATGGACTTACTTTTTGAAAGAAATGAAAGCCGGGAATTCAGGGAACCTGATATACAAGTTGTTATGTTTCATCAATATAATATTCAATTGCTGATTTAAAAAAAACACAAGGATCAGTGGCAGGGGAAAGCAATGGATGCCCTGGGGACAGGAACAAGGTGAATGGCTGACCTGTGAGCAGGAAAATCCAAACATCATTATCCACATGGTGGCTGTTAGTGAGATTTTCCCCAAACATCAAAGCAAAACTGGTTTGGGACAGAGTACAGAAAAGCCACAGTGAGATGGGGAAGCGGGCGGGGGTGGGGTGGGGGACCCATTTCTCAACAACACTGAACCCAGAGCAAACAATCCTGTGTGGAAATTGGCTGGAATGTTTCGCAGAACTCCCCACCAACATCTAGGTTGCCAACTCTTGGTTAGGAGATTCGGAGATGGCGCCTGACGAGACAGAGTTTAGAGTGGAGAGGGACCTCAGGAGCGTATGAAACCATAGAGTGTACCCTCCAGAGCAGCCATTTTCTCCAGGGAAACTGATCTCTGTAGCCTGAAGATCGTTCAATTCCAGGAGAGTTCCAGGCCCCACCCAGAGGTCTCAAGTGTGTCCCCACCACCATAGGTGTGCAGAGAACCCTTGTATCTGAGGGACTGCCATACCCATCCCTATTTGCTCAAAGGCAGCTCTGATCCTCAGGTGAGAAACCGCTAGCAATTTTTTCACAGAGGTTAATCAGAACCATTTCTCTTTAGGCTTCCCTGCCGGCTGCCCCTTTTTGTAGGCTTCCCGAGGACACAAAGAAAGACCTAACCTTGCAGAGATTCTGGCAGAGCTTCTCCATCACATGTGAATGGAGATTAGTTACCAAGCTGAAGAAAAAGTTTGGTTTTAGTATTTGCCCCAACCCAGGTGGACCAGGTTATCCCAATCTTGTCACCTCTCAGAAACTAAGTAAAGTGAGTCCTGGTTAGTATTTGGATAGGAGGCCACTAAAGAAGACTGGGAATGCAGGAGATGGCAAACCACATTTATTTGCTCTGGAATTCAGAAGTTGGCTGTGACTTTACAGCACTTTACACACAAATCCGCTCAACTTTTTTACTGTCACCTAAAATTCCCTGTCATATTACAGCCCTTATCCTATATGGCTTTTCCTGTGCAGATCCAACGATCTCCAGCATAGCCTTTTCCAGTGGTCCAAAAAGAACCTCTTCTGCCCCTTTTCACCCACAGAAGATCTATCAGGGTCCAACCCACTGAATTTCTGTGGAAATGAAACTTTAGGTGGTTGTAATGGCGTGAATTGCTTTTGCGTCCCACTGACGGAGAGAAAAGCAATATACACGTAGTCTAAACTAGGGATGCTGGAGAAATAAACTATCTTGCATAGTTGGATAGGGCAGAAGAGGAAGCCCTATAAAGCAGTATTGCCAATCGCAGCAATCACAGCTCTGCCGAAGGGCAAATACACCCCAAAGTGCTGGTTGTTCAACGCAGGCGTGGATTCAGGAAAGAGTATGGCAGTATGCCAGGCAAAAAGGAATGCTTTCGTGAGGAAAGGCGAGGATAAAAATCAAATCAAATCAATAAATAATAAACAAACACAAAGCAGTGCAATGCTTTTAAGCCAGCAGAACCCCCAAGGGCTGTCCAGCGACAAGAGCCTTTCCCCATACCTGCTCTCTGGTGTTCAAAATGGTGCTTGACATGGTAGGCTTTCAATTTGTACAGGTAAGTGCCTTTTTTGGGAGAGCCGTAATGCAGGTAATAGTGAACCATGTCATACATAACGTAGCCAAAGAGCCCTCCGGCGAAAATGGATACTCCAAACGCTTCAGGAAACAGAAAATTGGCGAGCATGTAGAAACCAAGGACCATCGGGCATGCCGGTGCAGGTGGGAAAACTAAGCGTGAGTCATCAAATGGAGACTGAATGAGAAACACAAAATATAAGTTCCCAGTTAACCAACGCCCCCAAAATAAGCCACTTCACAGGCCCCAAATGCCTCATCAAGTGGAGATGTGATAAAACTCGGTGCGGTGTTTGTTTCTAATAAAATGCAGTTGTTGTACACTGGGGAGGGCAGAGGTGGCTTGGGATCTGACTAGGATTGCCAGCTTCAACTTGGCAAATACTTGGAATATTTTGGGGATGGAGTTCCTTGGTCTAGGGCCTAGGCTACCTCCCAAAGCTGTCATGCGGATAAAATGGTTGAGAAAAGAGCTGTCCATCGCCACTGGGGGGAAAGGTGAGCTATAAATGAACTAGTGACATGTAACAAGCATCTTACACCACTGGCAGCAACGGAAATGATCGCAAACCAGAAAGTCTCAGCTCTCAAGAGCAGTTAAGTGTTTCTTACATAAGAAAATGAAACTGTATGTTTCTCCTAAGAGGCATCTGTGTGTGCACATTTAATTACTTAATCTGTGTAAATTCCAATAAGGCTGCACCTGCCCTGTTCTCATGAATAACATTCTCACCCTTGGCTTTTTCGCCAGACAAAGCAACCAGTTTGAGTCCACTCTTCATGTGATGCACAAGATCAAAATACCAATACTTAAGATGCCCCAAGGCTATGCCACAAACCTTTGCAAGCACAGAGTCAGAAACTGGCAATGGAATACAGGCTCCTAAGCAACCCTTGACTGCGATGTAAAGAAAAATTCAGCTGAAATGGCACCAATTTTCTGGTGGTTGTGTGGGCTGTGTGGCCTGATAGGTTTTCCGGGCTGTGTGTCCGTGGCCTGATAGGTCTTGTTCCTAACGTTTCACCTGCATCTGTGGCTGGCATCTTCAGAGGTGTATCACAGAGAAAACTCTGTTACACACTGTGTCCAGGGTGCCTATTTAATTCATGAAGCTCAGGTTTTATTTGTGATAAATTTAGATGATTAGGGTGCAGAATTTTGAATTGCACCTTCTTGCCAGGGTAGAATTTATATGGCCCAAGACAAGAAGCCAAGGACAGAACTCCACGCAAGGACAGTTTCCCAGACACTTTCTTCTCATTGGTGTGCTCCTTAAAAGCTCAAAAGGCTTGTTAGACTTTTTCAGGCTGGCCACCCAATACAAACACGCAGCAGACTCCACAATTCAGAAATCGTGGAAGGATCATAAGAAAGGGACGGTAATGCTTAAAAAGTTTTTACATGAAACGAAATAAAAACAGACTAAAACAAAAAATATATATCATCCATAAAAACTGACTAATGTATCTTTAGGCCTGAATCTCTCTCCATCTTAAGTTTAGATAGCTAGAATGGCTGTGTGTCCTTTCCTATCACAGTACCGGTTTCTACAACAACTGGGGACTGGCAAAATTCTCGAGATGATGGGGGACTGGAGCGGGACTCTATCACTGCTGCAGATGTGATGGCGAGTGGTTTCCAGGCTCTGCCGTTGCTGCAGACTGTCCAGAACACCTCTCAGGCTTTGAAACTGAAGATGCGCAATGGCTATGCACCCCATACCCTGATGGATCAGTGGGATTGGAGGCAAGTGCACTGTGCCTGGCCAACGGAGATTGAGGCAGCAACAAAAAGAAGCAGCGTTGTCTGTGCACGCGCAGAGAACACTTTTTAGGGGGGGGGGATTTAAACCCCTCATTTATTTATTTTCAGTTTCAAATTTTTCTGCAAACTTGGGGAGTCCCCTAAGTTTGAAGAAATATCTGTTTGGGGTAAGTGTGCCCCCATCTGTTGATTTAAGTTTCGCCGCTAGAGGGCGCAGTTGGGAATTAGATACAGAGATAAGTAACTTCTGTTTCTTTCTTAAAGCACTAAGCGTCCTGTGGACTTTATTCTAAAGCTTGGCTCCTCTGCACTTGCCTTCAGCCAACCCTTGCTAACACTGTGCACAAGAACCAATACGCTGGGAGAGTCGCTTGTTCTGCAGATACATGGAAGTTTTGCAGGTGTGTTTTCCCTCTCTCCCTTTTCTTACCCAAGATATTCCGCCCAAGTCCACAGATTGCTTTACAATAGCAGTGTATACGAGTCTAGAGTTTTACAGTCAATTGCAGCCCTCACCCAAGGGTGGAGCGCTCACGAGGATATGGGGGGTCACATGTCCCTGGGCCCATGCCAGCTGGTCATGTGGGGGGATAGGGAATCACCTTCCACACCCCTCCCCTCCCCTCCCCTCAGCCCTCCCCTGCCCCATCAGTCTGCGAGCCAAAGGAGTCTGTGGGCTGAAGGGCATCTGCCAGCGAAAGAGAAGCCTGGTGGGGCCAGGCCAAGGGGCAGTCCACGGCAGGTTCCCACTGGCTAAGGTAAGTGGGGGAGGGCAGGGGGCACAAGGGGGGCAATAGGATGGTGGGGGGCGCTTGGAGCAGGTGTTGCCCTGGGCACCATTCCCCCCTCCCCAATGCCTCTGCCCTCACCCATGGGATTCTTCCCTCAGTGTATTACATCTCATTTCTTCACATGGCTGCTGCAACACAAGGGTCTACTTTCCAAGAAACCTTGTCACAGAGCCCTCCCAGCTGAGGGCTGCTGGTTCTCATTTACCTTGTGATGTTGACCATGAATGACAAAGTGCAGGGTGATGAGATAATAGTTGCTGGCAGGCGGCTTCAGGTGGAAGAGGAAGCGGTGGATGATGTATTCTAAGAAGGACCAGATAATCATTCCCACAATGAAGAGCACTGGGAAGTAGTACTTGTAAATTCTGATGGAATACTCTGTGTAGGAGGAGGGAGAAAGACGGGTGGTTAGCCAACTATATCTGCTGCTGGATCTCCTTGCTCATTTAAACCCAAGAAATGCCCAGCTGGAAGAGATGGTAAGAGAAGCAACCTTGGAGCCAATTCCACGCACTGGCATACAAGATGTCTGTAGACAGGGTTAGTAGGCAATGGGCCTCATCCATTTTTTAAAATTGTTGTTATTTTTCAAGTAAAGAAAAAATAAATCATTACAAGCAAACTAAAAACACACTATAATATATAAATCAGAGTAAGATATATATAAAAACTGAATATTAAATGGTCTGCTGTTGTAATACTTAACAAAAGGAAAGCTAACGTTCATTTTTATTTACTATATTTAATATTCTACAATACGTTTGTCCATCAATTTTATCTTAAAATTGCAAATATACAAGTTAAAAAAATAGCTTTATAAATAATTTAAAAATAACTTTATAAATTAGCCTGTAGATTACATGCTATCTGATTCTATTGAAGAATTTATCAAGTGATTATAATGATTTCAGGCATCTAAAAGAATATGCAGTAAAATGTATTAGCAAACATGAAAAAAAAACAAATTAACTAAGGCAATATGACCACTTATTTTTACCATTAGTCTATTAATTCTTATATGCTAAAAACATTCAGTAATATCAGTAATGTCGAAGTATTATCATAGAATTGTTTTCTCAAAGTTAATATTAAGGCATATAATCAGATAGATACATTAGTAAACCATTTCAACAAAACATATTATCACTCTAAGCAATATTTTCTAGTGCCAAAAATATAGCTCCCACTTCTCATTAAACTCATATTTTGCCCAAGTCTTGTTAGTTTAGACATTCTCTCATCTTGTCTTCGTAATGTTCTTCATCAGGTAATCTTTTTGCTGTCCAACTAGATGCAATTAAGATTCTGGCTGCTGTTATTGAGTACAGAAATAGTTCTTCAAGCTTCACTGGTTAATTTTCTTAGAAGGATACCTAACAACCTGAGTCCGTTTGGAATTTGATCTTAAATTATTTTTGCATTCCTGTATGAATTTATTTCCAAAACATTTATTTCCACCTTTTTGCACATCCACCACATATGATAAAATGATCCAATTTCCTCTTGACACTTCCAACAACAGGCCTCATCTGTTGACCATCTCCAAGGCATTTAGGAGGCAGCGTGGTGTAGTGGTTAAGAGCAAGTGGATTCTACTCTGGAGAACTGGGTTTGATTCCCCACTCCTCCACCTGAGCAGCAGAGGCTTATCTGGTGAACCAGATGTTTCCCCACTCCTGCTGGGTGACCTTGAACTTGTCACAGTTCTTCAGAACTCTTAGGCCAACTTGCCTCACAAGTTGTCTGTTGTGGAGAGGAAGGGAAAGGAACTTGTAAGCCACCTTAAGTCTCCTTACAGGAGAGAAAGGGGGGGGGTATAAATCCAGGCTCTTCTTCTTCTCTGAAGAGAAAGGTCCACCTAGTCATCATATGGCTCAGAGGCTGGGGCTTAGAAGAAGTTGCTTGGCATGCAGTAAATCCCAGCTTCAAACCCTAGCTTCTTTAGTTGCCTATTTTTCTTCCTCTTCTTGGATCATTCTCATCAGTTGTTAAAAATCTGGAGAATTTCTCTGTTGGTCTTGTAGATGGATATTCACTAGGAGAAATCCATCAGAGTGTATCCCCTTAAGGAGCTGAGGAACATTCTCATGATTCATTCACTCAAGAGTCACACCGCTTTTTGTGCTACTCACTCCAGCCCTTGCAAATATGTAGATAGCTTCTCTCCTTTTCGCAAAGCAGTCTTAAATCTCCGCAGCAGGTCCTCAGTACCCGTTTCCATACTACAGTTTAGGGCATTCATTACCTGTTTATTGCATGATGTATGCTATGTTGCTCTTATCGCAACATGTGCTCATTTTCCAGTCCCATTCTTCGCATTGTTTGACACCTCAGGACTGATACTTTTTTCCGCACTGTTTCTCATATTTGTAATCTTATCTCACTGTTTATGAGATATCTCGGGCTATTCGACTGCATCCTTTATACAATTTAATTTGCCTTGAGTCTTGGCAAGAAAGAATGCATGTAAATCAAAACAAATTAAACTAATAAATACCATTCACACTTGGAGCGGCTCCCGTTGGGCCTATACATTCAAGATGAAAATGCAGATCAGCAAGGCAACACTGTAATTCGGTTTCAGCCAGGGAGAAAAAAAAAATCGGAGGCTACGTCCCAGGTCTTCAGAGCAACTGTCCTGGCTTACTTAAAACTATACATGGTGATCTCTGGAGAAGGTCCCAGCTCTGTGTTGGGAAGCTCTTCGAGTCTGGGGAGTGGGGCCTGGAGGATGGGGTTGGGGTTGGGGTTGGGGGAGGAACCTCACCAGGGTACTCAACTACCTGTCTCTGGTGATGGCTACAGTTTTGCCACTATTATTCCAGGTGACACAAATCATTTCAGTTTGAAAAAAATGGCCATTTTGGAAGGCGGACTTTACGGCATTGTACCCAGCGGGGTGATTCAAATAATTTAACAAACTGGTTGTTTGCAAGCACCATTTTAACAACCGGTTCTGCCGAAGTGGAGTGAACCTGCTGAATCCCACCA
The DNA here is from genome assembly GCF_021028975.2 of Sphaerodactylus townsendi. Lineage (NCBI taxonomy): Eukaryota > Metazoa > Chordata > Lepidosauria > Squamata > Sphaerodactylidae > Sphaerodactylus > Sphaerodactylus townsendi. Next base: position 8,478,808 of record NC_059438.1, read on the forward strand.
CTTATTATAACCCATTTAAATCCCTCTCCTCCCCAAACCCTGCCTTCAGCGTGGCTTAGTGGTTAAGAGCAGGTGAATTCTAATCTGGAGAACCGGGTTTGATTCCCCACTTCTCCACCTGAGTGGCGGAGGCTTATCTGGTGAACCAGATGTGTTTACACACTTCTGCATCCCTGCTGGGTGACCTTGGGCTAGCCACACTTCTCTCAGAACACTCTCAGCCCCACCTACCTCACCAGGTGTCCCTTGTGGGGAGAGGAAGGGAAAGGAGCTTGCAAGCCACCTTGAGTCTCCTTAACAGGAGAGAAAGGTGGGGTATAAATCCAAACCGTTCTTCTTTTCCAAAATCTCCAGGTATTTCCCAACTCGGAGCTGGCAACCTTAGCAGGACCCACCTTCCAAAGTAGCCATTTTGTCCAGGGGAACAAATCTCTGTAGTCTAGAGGAACTCCAGAAAATCTCCAGGCCCCACCTGGAGTTTGGCAACCCTAGCTCCGAGAGCCTTGCAGGGCTCAGACCTCATCCTAACCTCTGAATTCTTCTGAGCCAAGCTAGGAAGCCTCGCCCTGGAAACACCCTCCAATTACAGAGAGAGCCCGGAGGAGGCTCTTGCAAGCTGGGATGCCCGAGGCAGGAGGAGAAAAGAACAGGCGCGTTCCCTGCCCCCAGGAAATAGTTGGGGCTGGCACTGGGTGGCACTCCCGGTGAAGGGAAAACAGTCTGCCGGAGAACAAGGGACAGAGCAGGCCTCAGACTGCAGGTGCCACTAGCTGAGGGCTGATGGTGGAGGTTTAGGCTGCCGGCGCCACACAAGCCTTTCTCTGTGCGCAGTCCTCTGGGCTGTGGGAGTGGAAGAGAAAGAGGCAGCTGTTTGAAACAATAGCAGCTTTCTGTGCTCCTGGCCCCTGAAATCTCCATTCTCGGCACTGAGGAATGTTTCCATGCCCTGACAAACTGCAAATCTTTCAGGGTGCTGGTGTCACCTGAAGTGAGGGAAAGGGCCTCTGTCCATGCTCTGAAGCACCTTCCCATGTTCCTGAGCATCAAAGGGATGCCTTGCTATTCTTGGCTGACAAACATTTGCCTGTTTAGCCAAGTCAGGCCCAACAGGCATCTTCTGCTAGTCTTTTTGGCAGCGTTGGGGAAAACATCCAAGGGCACAAAGACATGCTCCGTTCAAAGGTAGGTCATGTTATCGCAAAAACCCTTTTGAAAGCAGTAAAGGTTATTTCCAGTAGGGCTCAGGAAGGCAGCTGGTGGGAGTGAGGACAAATAGCTCCTTAGATGATTTCCCTTCCACCCCATGGTGGGGTATGCCATGAGCAGTTTTCCTCTTCCACAGTTCCTTGAACGTTTGTGCACACAGAAACATCCTCAATTCTGTGGGAGGGGGAAAGGAAGCCATTTGAAGATGTGGTGGGAGCCTCTCCAAAATGGGCTAAGCTCCCCTTCCTTCCTTTGCTCCAACTTGTTCCAGAGGCACACAGCCTATAGGGACATGGGGTCACCCATCTCCCTGGGCACATGGCTTTCGGTCATGTGGGGGGTGCTGTGCGCCAGGCGCACCCCCACATCACAAAACAGTGTGCGCCCCAGCTACATGCTACTGAGCCCCACCCCCCTGTAGGGAGGTGAAGTTGGGGCTCAGCAAGGGGCTGCCACGGCCCCTGCCTGGGCTGCCCACCACCACCAAGCTTTGCCCCCCCCCCCCGCCACTGTGCAGGTGGCTTTTGCCTTCCCCAGGCCCTGGGGACAGTGGGAGCTGGCCTGCAGAGAGGCAGGGGGCAGGGCTCAGTCCGAGCCCCACCCCAACTTGTTCTCATCAGAACAATGGGGCTCCAGTCCCACACACTTCCAGTCCCATTTGCCCCAAGACTCAGCCCTCCATCCGGTCTTCTCTTCACAGAGTACCCAAACAGTAGACGGCGAAGAGTTGCAAAACAAGGTTGCTCCTCTGGCAGCATCCCCCCGGCTCCTGGCTCCCCACACCCAGCGGACAATGCACATCATGCTAATGCCTGTCTGGAGACCTGTGCCCACCCCAGCACCTGAGACACAGTCAAACTTACTTGTTGTAATTGAAGAAAAAAGGTGGATGTCATCATTGGCAAGAGACGTGTAGCAGCACCAGCTGAGATACAGCACCAATGGGACCCAGATAGACATGACTACGTACCTGGAAGAAAGGTAAACCCCATTCAGCTTTGTGAGGTCAGTTGTCTCTTGCTCAGTCTTGGAGATTGGTCGTCCTGCAGGTGGCAGATCCGAGTGGGATAGCAAACAGGTTCTTTTCTCCTGGCTCTCCTGGCTCTATGGCTACATGCAGGGGTGAGGTTCAGCCGGTTCGCACCACTTCGGCAGAACTGGTTGTTAAAATGATGCTTGTAAACAACCAGTTGTTAAAGTATTTGAATCCCAACACTGGCTACATGCCCTGCCAGGGCCAGGAAGGGGAATGACCTGAACCATGTACCCTGCTGAAAAGCCCCTACCTACTGTGTCACAGAAGGGCGTTGGAGCACCTTTCCTCAGATCATGTTCTATTTTACAGTCATTTCTGAACTGCTGCTGTTCTAAGCTGCCAATAGAGACACTTGTGTGGCCGAGGCCGACCCTAATGGGAGTTCTTCGCCAGTTTCTGAGAGCCAGGTTGTCTTCACTCCATGAATCTGTCATGCTTAGCATCTCATAACCTGCACATCAGAAATGCTTAACGACCACATCCAATACCTGCAATGAACACCAACTGTCTTGTGGCTAAACTAGGTGACCAAGGGCCACTTTCTGTCCAACACAGCAGAACAAGTACCTTGCCAATGGGCTACCAAGCAGACGCAAGCTAGCACTGCAAATCCTTTGAAGAGTTACACCCTTCTAAGTGCTCTGACATCAATGGGCTTAAGGGTGCAGTTCTGCTAAAGACAGAACTGTCGGCCTTATCTCTGCTCTTCTGATCATGCTGGAACCAAATCTAACACTCCCTTTAGAAGGTTGTGTTCCTGCCTTCTAACACCTGTGGCTCCAAGATCAAAACTGCCTATACTGGAAACCAAATTGCGACATCCCTTGGTATTTTGCTGATAGAAGCAGCCAGCCAATGTGTCTAGGAAAGAAGTTCCCAAGGAGGACTTGGTGGGGGTTGGCTTCCTCTTGTCCCCGCCATCTGGTGATTGGAGCAAGGCCCCATTTATAGTCAGTGAATCTTGATCACCCCATGGCACGGAGGTCCATCAACTGTAGGATGCACAGAAAGCGTGAAGGGAGGTGTCTTTTAATGGGAGAAAAAGGAAAGTCTCGTTCTGGCTACTCTGGTTCCAGGGTAGGGTGCTGGGGGCGTCAAGACACTCCAAGGGTGACTGTTCCTCGAAAAGGTTCTATGGGCCAGGTTCAATTCAAGCCCAGAGTCTCATGGTATTTGGTGCAGGGAATGAAATCTCCTTTGCTTTCACAAAACATACAATCGTCACACACACACACACACACACACACACACACACACACACACACACACCCATTAACTTTCCGCTATAGTTGCACTATCTGACTTGCAAATGCGAGCGAGTCACGAGACATGATTTGCAGGACAGCGTGCCTGCTCTCTGGTAATTATTAGCAGACAAGGCTAGCAAATGGCACGTTCTTTCTTTGGGCTTTGGACAAGAGACTCCTGTGCTCCCTTGCAGATCCATGACTTTGTGCCTTCTGCAATGCAGCCTTAACAACAGGAGAAAGAGAGTCTGGGCTGCAGAACGTCACCACCCAACTCATATACCTTCGATCTTATCAACAGCTCAGATGGATCGAGACCCTTGGAGCCTCACCATGAAGTTTTAGAGAGGGACTCCACAAAATCAGAGTAGAACAAGCGGATGGGCCGGTCCACAGGTTGATGTACCCACTCGTCATACTTCTCTCCCAAGTAGCCCACCTGCCAGATCAACGGTTTGCGCCAGTCCACAAGGTCCTGCAGAAAAGAAAGGACATGGAATCAGAGGTCACAGCATGATCCAGCTGTCTCTCACCCTGCCCCCCCCCCAAAATGGCCCCCATGAGCACCATGGCTTGCTGGTACTTCTCCTGGCACCCACCGATCCTTGCAGAAAGTGGGCGGAACCATCACAAGGCATGGCTTGTTATTGGCTACCCTCATTCAAGTGGCAAAATGTTTTCCAGCAGAGACAGAAGATCACCAGGGTTGGTGAGCACCTGGACTTTCCTTAGTCAACACAAGGTGCCATTGTATTGTCAAAGGCTTTCAAGGCCGGAATCCACTGGCTGTTGTGGGTTTTCCAGGTTGTGTGGCCATGGTCTGGTAGTTTTACATCCTGGTGTTTCATTCACATCTATGACTGGCATCTTCAGAGGCATGTCATGAGGAGACGTGTTTCTCTCCATGGCACAGTGTGGATTTGTGTGGTGGGGTATCTTTTCTGTCTACCTCAGAGGTGGAAAAAAGTGAAGTGCATTTGCATGTGTCTAGGTAGAGTTCATTTGAAGAAAAATAGTTTGGATTTATACCCCACCTTTCTCTCCTGTAAGGAGACTCAAAGTGGCTTACAAGCTCTTTTCCCTTCATCTCCCCACAACAGACACCTTGTGAGGTAGGTGGGGCTGAGGGAGCTCCAAAGAACTGTGACTAGCCCAAGGTCACCCAGCAGGAATGTGGGAGTACAGAAACATATCTGGTTCACCAGATAAGCCTCTGCCACTCAGGTGGAGATGTGGGGAATCAAACCCAGTTCTCCAGATCAGAATCCACCTGCTCATAATCACTACACCATGCTGGCTCCAGTTGCACTTGTATCTGAATATGTCCTGGTGGTCCGAATTTGTGTAAATCATCTCAGAAACCAGAGTGAGGTGAGGCGGGCTGGAGGAGGAGTTTGTAGAAGAAAAAGAAGAGTTTGGATTTATACTCTAGTTCCCCAGATAAGCCTCCACAGCTCCAGTGGCAGAGCGGGGAATCAAACCCGGTTCTCCAGTTTAGAGCGCACCTGCTCTTAACCACTACACCACTGCTGCTCCTGTTGTATCATAGCATTTGGTGAAAAGTTGAATGACATTTAAAAACTCCTCTGGTTTTGAAAGGTCCATTCAACATTGCATGAGATGCTAAAATCTCCTTCCCTTCCCGCCTCTACTACCTCACTTCAGTCTGGTTTCTAGACACATATAAATGCCCCTCACCCCTTGTGAGGCAGACAAAACAGATACTCCACCATGCAAATCACTCTATGTTGTGCCATGGTAGAAAAACACATCTCACTATGCCACTAAAGATGTCAGCCACAGATGAAAGCAAAACGTTAGGAACTAAAACTGGCAGGTCACAGTCCAGAAAAGCCACAGAAACAAAGTTTCATTCTCCAGGGGTTCTTTCTTTTTATTCTCCCTTTTTCTTAATTTCTTTTAATTTTCCTCCTCCTCCTCCTCCTCCTCCTCCTCCTCCCTACTACTACTACTACTTTCATTCATTCATTCATTCATTCATTCATTCATTCATTCATTCATTCATTCATTCATTCATTCATTCATTAGTGTTCTTACACCGCCCAGTCCCCAAAGGGCTCTGAGCAGTCTGAGGGTTCTGCAATTCCTTTGCACAGCAAAGAAGGGGGTATTGGGTTTGGTTCCACCCTGGGCATTCCATGCTTAAAATTGCAAAGGTGGCCACAGGCTTAAAAAGTTTGGGCACCGCTGCTCCAGATGTACAGTCTGAACCATGACCCTGGTCACTCCTATGGGAACACCACAGGATACTTGTTTCATGTCATGACCTTTATTGGGCATAGATGAAACAACGATCAGACTATCAACAACAACAAATAGAAAAGGTTAATAGCAGATCAACAGGAGTGAGCGGTTGTCGATAAAGCTGTCACCAAAAACTTTGCTACATCCCCAGTTCTTTCATTCAGAAGCAGGCATATCTTGTCTTAGTCAGAAGTGGCAAGACATGAATTAATATGAGGTTCAGTGTAAAGACTCCTGAATTCTGTGTAGCGAGAACAATACAAGAGTATATGAGCAGTTGTTTCCACTTGGTTGGGCACAGAGGCCAAAATAGCTCTTCTGTTGCCATCCCCTAAACTCCGACACTGATAATCAAAAGTATACTGTCCAGTAATGTGGATGTCCAAAGTGGGGTGCCCATTTTCCTGGACCTCTCGGTGTCCCACTGGGGGACAAAAAGAACCCTGGTCCACACAGGGGAGTAAATCAGGGCTGAAGGGGTTGCTTCTGTTTTTCCTTCAGGTGTCAAAACAGCCTAAAACCCGCAACCATTAGCGCCACTTTAAAAGCCCAGACAAGAGCACGGCTGGTGGAACCAAAAAACTTTGCCAACTTCCTCCTGAGGCTGTGGATGCTTTCAAGGCTTGAAGTCAGAATTCAAAGCACACAGCTTTTGATACTGGCAGATATGCATCAATTGTCAACGGCAATCAAATAAATAGAGCAAAGCAAATTATGTGTGAGATAGACAGACAGATCCAGAGACAAACAGATCAATCTTGATCCTCTTTGATTTGAGATTGCAAGTGCCTTAACGGACCAGATGCTCCGGAGCAACAGCCGCAGAAGGCCATTGCTTTCACCTCCTGCATGTGAGCTCCCAAAGGCACCTGGTGGGCCACTGCGAGTAGCAGAGAGCTGGACTAGATGCACTCTGGTCTGATCCAGCTGGCTTGTTCTGAAGAAGGATGGAAGATAGATGCTTGATCCTTAATTTTCATTTTAATTTATATACATGAGCCCTTCATGGAATCCCATCTCTCTTGCATTAAATTGTAAGAAAACTTTTCCATCAGCGATTTCAGTCGGAGGGTAATCAAAAGAAACATCTCACCCGTACAGCAAAATGTCCTGCCAGCCACCAAAACTTTAATAAATTCTGATTGCAATGCCTGGTGCAACCGTAATGTAATTAACATTCGGCAAATCGAAATCCGCAGCAAGAAATATCTAGGACACATCAGAAGATAGCTACCCTCCCATCCTTTTAAGCAAGGTGGATTCCGCACAGCAAATGTATAATGAGTTGCAGTCATTATAAAGGAATCCATTTTCCTTCTTCCTGTTCACACGCTTTCCATTCTGGCAGCAATTGGAGCCGAAGGAAATAATCTGGGTTGCTTTCACACCTTTGCGCAAAGACGCTTCTCTCTTTTAAAAAAATGTCCTGCAACACGTGTGTAGCTGTGCAGGCGTATAGAAACTAACCTCCGCAGCCAGGTTCGTTGGTCCCCAGTATGATCAGCTGCATCTGCAGCACGCAAAATGAAAGAAAAAGAAAAAGGGACCTCCCTGCCGTGGCAGGACAATAATGAACGTGTTGCTGTAGATCGGTCATACTCTCACTGCCACAGAGACAAAACGTGCTTGAGAGACTTTGCGCCCCCAGAGAATCTGCCCACAACCTGCTGGGTGACCGGCCCAGAATGGCAGGGGGAGGGGGTGGGTTCTCCCTGACAGTGAATGGCGTGGAACTTACAGTGAATGGGTGGAAGGGAGAGAAATAAAGCCGCTCCTGCCGGGCTGTTCAGCAGGAATGGCTCCAACCTGGGATTTAGCAAAAAAAAAAAAAATGCTGGTTTAACGATTTTCAAAAATCCAGGGTTGAGAGAAATAAAATGGGACAAACTTGTTTTGGAGACGGGACCTGTGCGAAGTCCCCCCCCCCAAAGTACAGTTTGCATTGTGCCATAGGCCCATTATATTTGCTCTGTGCGGAATCCACCTAAAAGGGGATGGTGGACAATCATCTCCTGACTGGCCGTGGATATTCCACACACCTTTTGGGCGGAAGAAATGGTGGAATACAAAACGAGACCAAGGCTGCATTCATTTCCAGACATGCCAACCAGTCTGCCCTTGAACCCCAGGTGGGCTGGAATGTTGTCTGCCCCAGCTCTCATGTGCACCCCGCATTCATCCTCTACTGCACAGTGTTTGATAGGGAACTTCTTGATCAGCCTCTCAATTCAATGCAGAAACCAGATTGGGGGATCTGTATGAAAGTTTTACTCTGCACAGATTGAGATTCTAAAATCGGGATTAAGCCGAGGTTTCAGGATCACAGTTTGCATTCTGACCCCATACAAACAGACCCTCTTCCCGACCCTCAGCAGCAAAATCTTCTACATTGTTCCAGAAGAGACTGGATTCCAAGAACAAGAAAATGCTATAATTGTGGGAATGCATTCAACGCACCTCCTCACCTGTGTTCAGTATATAATTGGGCACCCCAATGATATAATCAGGAAAGAGGGCAGACATCACAATGAGAGGCAGGGTAGAAGAAACTTTATGTTAGGCCGGGATCCCCTCTAACCACCAAAAAAGTTATGTCAAGCATCATGGTACCCAACATGGACAGAAACCAAGTGGGATTGAGGTGGTAATAAAGAGGGGAATTGGGTAAGATCAAATGAAGAGTGGGTGGAATTCAACTCAGGGAGCGCAAACCATGTTTTTCTCAGTCGGCTGACAAAGCCTGAAGTGTTTCAAGACATTCCACCAGCTTTATCAAGATATTGTGGTATCGGCAAATTCCTTAGGGATCCCTCAGAGTGCTTCTTTCAAAAAGTGGCTTCTTTCAAAAAGTGGTATGAGAAATATTTTCTTTATGAAAATTCCAGCCCTTTGGTTTTAATTAGAAGCAATGAACTTTTCTTCGGCCATTTATGCATGCACTACTTACCACACAGTTGTTTGCTTCGCAGTGGATTTTTCCCATGGTTTTTTGTTGAGACAGGGATTCTCCTACTGAGAGTTGGGTTGAGCCACCATCCCCACCCCCTTTCTTGTTCTTTCTGTGCAATCTCCAGGACATGGCCTGAAGGTTTCTCAAAATTACAACTGATCTCCACATGACAGAGATGAGTTCTCTAGGAAAAAATGGCAGCTTTGCAGCGTGGACTCTGTAGCATCACATCTGTGCTAAGATCTTTCACCTCCCCAAACGCCACCGTACCCAGGATCTACCTGCAAAATCTCCAGGTTGGAACAATTTAATGAAAAGCAGTTTGAGGTGAGAGCAGAATTAAACTACATCATATTTAAAAGAACATAATTCAGAATGATCCACCCAAACACACGCCAGCAATCTTTTTGGACTAATTGATTTAATATTCTGTCACTCTGTTGCACCTTGTCTTTCTTGCCAAAGGGGATCAAAACCGGCTTACGTTGCTCTCCTTAATTTTGCAACGGGTGCCCTATTCTTCTGATGTGCTGATCGTGCACAAAGAGAAACGGGCACTACAAAGGGTGGAGTCTGCAAAGAGACACACAGCCAATGAAGGCTTCAAGTTGGGATTTTGTTTCGTTCTCGCACCTCAGTCAACTTGCACTACGAATACAAGGTTTGAAGCATAAAGTCTGTGTCTCTTTTGCTCACCCTCAGGAACTGAACAGCTACTGGCCACATTATGTATGATTTCTTTAAACCCAAGCAGCCCTGCAACCCAAGCAAAATGGCTCTATTTGTTTACTTGTTTATTTAATTGACATTTTGCACTATTGCTGTAGACCATGGAATCCTTTGGCTGTTAACGGTTAATATCTCAACTGTTTCGTTTTACTGTTCCTGAAGTAATGTTAACTTTTTATTGCTGAAATAATGCCAATTTCTTAATGGCGGGTCTCAGACCACAAATAAAGTTCATTCATTCATATTTAATTGATACCACATCTTTCTCTCCGATGGGGACCCAAATGAGCTTACATTTTATCCTCCCCAAAACTCTGTAAGGTAAGCTAGGCAGAGAGCATGTGACTGACTCAAGGTCACCCAGCAAGCTTGCATGGCAGAGTAGAGATTCAATCCAGGGTCTACCAGATCCCAGTCTGACACTCTAACCACTACACCACAGGTGTCAAACTTGCGCCCTCCAGATGTTATGGACTACAGTTCCCATTATTCCCTGCCAGCATCAGTTTGACACCTATGCACTACACCATGTGGGCGTTCCGTTCCGCCATTTTCCCCTCACAAATGCCCTGTGGCTGAGAAAGACTGGATTGACCCAAGGCCAGTGGCGTTCCTGTCTAGGGACAGGGGGTACCCTATGTCCCCGGGCACCCCCCATTTGGTCACGTGGGGGGGCCCCAACATTTCAGGGCCGTTCATGTCTTTTTAAAATTTTAAGTGTTTTTTCACGTGCCTTGTTTTCATGCATTTTTAAGGCTAGCATGGCAACTAAAATTTCAGGGGCAGTAAAATTATGGACCCCTCTCAGAAATTTCATTCCTCATTGTTTTCAATGGGAGCTAACCTGCGATGGGGGCTACCCATTTGAGGGACCATAACTTTGGTCCCCCTGAACATAACTTCACCAGTCCTTGGTGGCATCATAAGAATAGTTAACAGATGACACCCCGGCACCTGGTGTCACTAGCTTGTGTCACACCCCTTCCAGATACCTCAAGAAATTTGCCCAAGATTCTTTGTTTAGTAGTGACTTTGCTCCAGTGCAGCCAATGGGGAATTTCTGAGTGTGTAGGCAGGCTGTGATCGCTTTTGAAGATAGAGGCACCAGACTCTCAGGGTGGCTTCGTGAGCCTCCTCCTGGGCCAGCATCCAGGTTTTGGGATGACCTTTTGCTTCTGGGGGTTCAATTTTATGGGCCCCCAAAAGGCTTATTTTGTTTCCCCGCTCCTGCACATGAAAACCTGTGGGGTGAGTTCTCTCAGAACTCTCTCAACCCCCCCCCCACTCCAGAAGCAAAGCTCACCAAGCTTGGATGCTATTAATCAAGGCCTCTTGGAGCCACCTTGAAAGTCTGGTGCCTCTATCTTCAAAAATGTGCAGCCTGCCTCAGAAATTCCTCGTTAGCTACAATGGAGCAAAGTCACTGCAAAACAAAGAATCTTGGGGCAAATTTCTTGGGGTGCCTGGAAGGGATGTATTTTTAAAGCTAGTGACACCAAATTTTCAGGGTATCATCTGTTAACTATTCTTATGATGCCACCCAAGTTTGGTGAAGCTATGTTCAGGGGGACCAAAGTTATGGTCCCTCAAATGGGTAGCTTCTATCTCAGGTTGGGGCTCCCCATTGGAAAACAACAATGGGGATGGGGGGCATTCCATTTGGGCATCCATAACTTTGCTGCCCCTGAACCAAACATCACTAAACTTCGGGTCCTATCATCAGGTCAGTCTCTTGATGATGCCCTGAAATCATGCTGCCGCTTAGCTTCAAAAAATGGGCGCTTCCCTGCAGCCTGGAAAAAACACCAAAAATACTCCCCCAAAACCCAAATACCTTGCATTCACATTTGGGGCCACTACCCACTGCTACCTCAATTAAACTGTAATCAGCCGCCATGACCCTTCAAGGAAAAGCTTCCGTGGCTTCTGACCACGGAGACATTTGTTCCCCACACGCTTGCAATTCTTGAGCCAACGCTGGCAGCAAAGAGCGGGAGTTCCGTTGCAATGAGGGGAATGGAGCGCTCCCATTGGCTGTCGAAACGGGTGCGCTATGAGTTACTTAGAAAGTGGCGGCCAGCTGATAAAGCGGGTCTCCAGTGCGGGATTGGCTGGGAAGAGGTTGTTTATGATAGGGTTCGCATCGAGCGTGGAGTGCTAACGCCATCAAAGAGGCGCTAACAGCTCTCTATTAAGATCGTCCGCACATGCTGACGCCAGCAGTAAAATCGTTGGCTGCGCTTTCTGTGGAGACATCGCCATCAGCAGGCTTCTGGAAGTGAAAGCAGAAGCCAGCTCGCACGCGACGCTTCTTTGTACTTCCTCATTCGCCGGGCGCCGACATATTTTCATTTGCTCGGCACGGGCTTTGAAACAAGCGAGACGTGAAGACGTGACTTCGACTGGATGTCGGCGTTTGCCCACGCCATCACTACACGCATCTTTAGACGGGGATACTCCCCCCACTTAACAAGATGGCGCTCCCTGTTCCCTGATTGGCCGTGAGCTGCGCGTCACAGCGAATCAGCCGCGCGCAAACAGCCGAGGTTCCCCACAACCCCGCAGCACCCGCGGGGTTTTTTAAAAAGTTGCTCTTTTTAGCGGAGCTAATTTGCCGCGCAGCCAGGAGGCGGGAGAGAGGTAAATCCCTGGCAGCCGCGCAGTGAGCGCCGGAGATGTGGGGAGCGTCCAGGACCCCCGTGGCTTTTAAAGAGGTGACCCCACGGCTTATGGTGAGTGGATAGTGACCCTTGTTCATATTTGGGCAGGACGTAATCGGACAATTTTTGTCCGAATGTGCCCAAATTTACCCAGATTCCAGCCGAATCTGCTATTTGTTTCATCTGAATCTCCAACCCTCAAAAGTGATGCTGTTTCAGGGTGGGGGAGAATCCACCCCCAAACAGCATCACTTTCAATTTTGTTTTAACCGGGGACCCCAGATTCTCCCTTTAAGGTAGATTTAAAAGAAGAATCTGAGCTCCCTAGTTTAAACACCATTGAAAGTGATGCTGTTTGGGGGTGGATTCCATTGGAGGTGTTTTGTGAGAGATGATGCTGATGGCTTTGTTTAAAATGTTTCGCTAGTACTGCAGAGATTTACATGCTTAATACCCACTTCAAATGGCTTGAAAGAAAGCCAGGCTAACAACCTACCTCATAGGGTTGTTGTGATTAGGAAATTAGAAAAAGAGTTGGTGGGGAGAGAGCCATGTATGTTTTGATGGGAGTGGGAGGTGTTTTGTGAGATGGTACAAAAATCATTGTTTGGTCATGGTGGGGGAGGGTGGCCGCCCATACGCCGGGCCGGGGGGGAGGGGCGCCAAACTCAGGTTTTATCCCCAGGCCTAGGTACGCCCCTGCTCAAGGCCAAATCCAAGGTGCAAAATTGGCTCAGGATAACTTTGGACCATCTCTTACCAGTAACAAACAAGAAAAGAACATCTATATGGAGATCATGAAAGAGGCAGCCATATCCATGCTTGTCAGACTTCACCACAAGCACAGTTCTATGTTTGCAATGGAATGGAAATTTAATTTGTATACCGCCCTCCCCCAAAAGGCTCAGGGTAGTGCATAGCAAAATACAGATCAATAACATAACATAGAATAGCAGTATCAAACAGTATTTCAAGTAACAAATATTGATATGCTGTCCAAGAATAGTGGGGAAGCAGTTCAGACTGACTAGCAGAGTGTCTTGCCAAATCAAGTATTCGTGTGGCACTACCACAATGTTCAAACAGATTATCTACTGGGGAAGCCCCTTCAAAATCAGAACTGTGTGGAAGCTCCTCAACATACAATGACTTGACACTCACCTAATAGCACAGATCTTTGCTATTTTAAAAAACATGACCATCCCAAGCTAGGTTTGCCAGGTACTTCCAGGCAACCAGCTGGGGGGCGGCAAAGGAAATTATCAGCAGTAAACTTGGGCTTGGGCTTGTGATAATGTTGTTGAGTGGTGGACACAACAGACCTTGGCCTAAATTGACTGTTGGTAAGTTCCCCTGATGGCTGGGCTGAATGGTGCCGGGGCAGAGATCCAAAGTGGGGGATCCCTTGCTACGAGCGGGTTCTGACAACTCTATGCCAACTCTTACCTTAGCCATTTGGCAAGGCCATCCCTGTCAGCAGCACTGGTTGACTGTCTTGATTGAGTTGCCTGGAACCATTTATCTTATAAGTAACTTTTGAGCAGTAGCCTGATCCCAGAAAGGTGGCCATGGTGTTTACTGAGTCCAACCATTGGTCTACCAACTTCAATGTTGTCTACTCTGACCAGAAGCAGCTCCGCAGGGTCTTTCACATCACCTCCCCTCTGGTCCACTTAAATGGAGATCCCATGCATTAAAACTCACTCACTCACTCACTCACTCACTCACTCACTCACTCACTCACTCACTCACTCACTCACTCACTCACTCACTCACTCACTCACTCACTCTCTCTCTCTCTCCCTCTCTCCCTCTCTCTCCCTCCCCCTCCCTCCCTCCCTCCCTCCCTCCCTCCCTCCCTCTCTCCCTCTCTATCTATCTATCTATCTATCTATCTATCTATCTATCTATCTATCTATCTATCTATCTATCTATCTATCTATCTATCTATCTATCTATCTATCTATCTATCTATCTATCTATCTATCTATCTATCTATCTATCTATCTATCTAATATACCACCCCATCCCCGAAGGGCTCTGGGCGGTGTACAACATAAAAACATCATATAATACTCTCAGAAATACAATAAAACAACGGTTGTCCTAAGATGGCCTCCCACCTAAAACCTAATCTTCCTAGGAGGGGGCAGGAGAGGTAGCGGGTCTTATTCTTTGTCCATGCCGAGTAGATATTTTTACCATGGAGCTGGAGCCCAGCCCCTAAAATAATTTTGTTCCTTTCTGACTGCATGATTCTAGTTATCTATCATGGCTGTCACATCCCAGACTTTTATTTTTTTTTCCAAGAAAATAAATACCTCGAGCAAATTCAATGTTGCAGATCAACGTTCAGGGGAGAGGAATTTCGGGAACATGTCTGTCAGTTGAACAAGAGCTTTCCTGAATTCTAGTTCCCTTCCTCTTATGGGCATTTAAACCTGGGCACCAGGTGAAGAATAGGAACCAAAAGGCTCTTGGCTAAGCCTCTATGACACCCTCCCTTTCTAGCCTCAGAGGATGTTGCGTTCTGCATTCACAGAACACAGTGCTGTCTATGACACTAGGCCTCTGATTTGTACCGCTTGTCCATGCAGATTTTAGAGCTAGTTTTGTGACAGTAGCTCTGCCTTTATTGGCTTTTGCACTGTTTAAACCCACTGGGCTCCAAAGAAGTCAGGTTCAGCAATATTATTGCTTTCCCTGTTGCCCTACCCTGCCCTGCCCACCAACTCAGCTGGAGATGGTGTTTTATGGGCACAAAAGCTATAAGCCCCCCACTCACAGGCTTTTCAGCAGGAAAGGGGGGAACTATAATGCTAGGATGTGAGCTAACACACAAAGCAACAATGGAGAAACTCGCAGTGGATTTTCAACATGCACGCCGATTCTTTAGCAGGTGAGAATAAGGAGCATTCAACAACAACACGCAGCATAGCAGGAATCCACATGATGTTTCAGCGTGACCCCAGAGCACAGCATAATCTGTTTTTGGCAGATACAATACATTTTACAGCAACACTAGATGGGAGGGAAATGTAACAAGACAACCAGAAAAGAAACAGACACACAAAAAGAGTTGACGATGGATTCCCCTGGCAGGCCACTGGTCCAAGACACTCCCTGCAAAAGATTCCACGGAGGGTGGTTTTCAGCCTTCCTACATCTCAACTTTTAACCCACATTGTGTGTTCAATATTAAGGTTTGGTCCTCCTCCTTACCTTGTCTATATCAACCGGCTGACATCGGGGATCCATCTTCCCACTCATTCTTGTCACCAGTGGGCTGGCAGGGATGCATGTCTCAGAATTGCTCTGAAAAGAGAAGCAAAGAAGAATCAGTGTAAAGTCTTACTTCACAGGAGATCAACTCTGTTTTGTTGCTGACTGACGCCGGGGAAGTCCTTCTGCTCCAGGCCCACCGTCACATTGCACAGCCTCCAGAGCTCTCCTGGGCCCTGATTTACAGTTCTGCATTTGGAATTCCCAGTGAGCTTCTTAAAACATAGTTTGTTGGTATTTGGGAATCTGATTTGGACCTAGGGTGGCCAGGTCCCCTCTGGCCAGAGGCGTATCTAGGGGAAATGGAGCCCAGGGCAAAATCTAAGTTTTCCTAGGAAATAACTTCTAGGGAAAAAAAGTGTTGGTTAGCTCTGAACACAAAAGCCCATGTGTTTTGAGGGGGCTGCTGAGGTCCCAACTCTTCCCAAATCCTGCACTCCCTTGGTCCACCCCCCCCCCACAAATCTCCAGGTATTTTCCAACCCAGAGCCAGCAGCCCTAGTTGTGACCAAGCCCTTCCAGGCATGACCTCAAGGCCCAACCACCATCTGCCTCTCAAGTTTCAAGGCCTCCCATCCCACACAGAGGGAAAAGGAGAGCTTCACAAAGGAGTGGGCATGAGCTTTGAAGAATCCCGTTGATGCAACAGGGTGACATCATTTCCAGATCAAACTCAGATGTGACATAATTCTGCTCCAGTTTTGGCAGAAACTATGATGAAAGTAGAATGGCATCACACATTTCCAGGTTTGGCCCAGAAATGACATCACACCCTCATGGTGAAAGTGGGTTTTGGGTTACTTCCCCCCTTCCAGCCTATCAAGTCAGAGCAGAGATCGTGGGGGGAGGGGAACGTGTTGCCAGTGGAAGGCCTCCCACCATAGCAACACATCTGGCAACCTTCCACCATACCTCTCCAAGAAGAGGAATACAGTGCAGGATTCTAAACCTGGTGCTAGCAGCTCAGGGCTTTCTAATGGAGAAACTGGAACTGATCTGGCAGCCCTCCAACACCCTGCGGTTGTCTCAAGGTTGCACTGGAGAAGCGGCACGCAGCTTCACCGTCTGAGGCACCCCTTTAAATTCCTTGCATCTTTTCCCAAGGAGTGTATTCGGCTGAGCCCTTTCTGGGAGATGCTGGGGAATCTAAAGGACCTCCAGTGCCTGAAAACCTGTTTTGTTATCTACATACTACAGAAACAACAACAACAAAACTTGAGAAAAGCAGAAGGAATAATTAAAATTAATGATAAATACAATAAGTCTTTATTGCACAGCGCTTGAAGAAATAATGTTAAAAACAATGTTAAACAATTAAAATTATGACAATTCAATAGAAATTCGGATCCAAAAAATGCACTTCCAACAACACCAAAACGTCAAATCGATTGCACATTATTTGCTACACGGATAGCCCTGGTGCATTTCAATTTGATAGGCCTTCTTCAGAGGTCAAAGCACACAAGGGCATGAACAAATACAAAATAGTACAAAAATCACCAAAAATAATCTGGTAGAATGGTTGATTATGAATCTCCAATCAAATGTCAGTCATATAATTACCTTTATTCATTTAGGAGTTCATTTTATGGATGGTAATGAAAAAGCAACTACCTGACCTTAACTGGATACAAATTCACAAACTGTGCCAGTGCAAATCAAAAGAATAGTGAATATTACTAGTGCCAATGAGTCTTGTTTGAGTCTTTACAGAATCCAAGCAGACCCCTTTTTACTGTCTACATACCACACAGCCAGCAATTTTCCTTAAACAAAAGAAAATTGATCTTGCAAAATGTCTATGGAATGAATTGGAAACAGCAGTCTCTAGAAAGAATTAATCTCACTTCTGGGAACTCGTCTCTAGTGGATGAAGTAGCTGTCATTATCAACTGGAAGCTCAAATCCCAGGTAAAATGTGAACATTTCAGTAAGGTTTTTGGAGACTCTTCATTTCCATCAGCCCCAACCCAAACACAATGTAGCTTTTGTGATACTTTAGGTCTCCTGCTTTGGTCTCCAGTATCACAGAGCAAGATTAGAGGACTAAGAAAGGTTCTCCCAACAGGAAAAACTCCCGGAGAAGACTTGATTCCATCAGAATTATTTAAAACTTTTTCAAAATGTTGGACCCCTGTGGTAGCAAGGCTTTTTTCTCAAATATTCTCAAATAAATGGTCCAACTAAAGCACTTTATGTAGTATTCGGAGATCTGGCCACAGCATTTGACTCCATAGGCAGGGACTGCATGTGATCTGGGGCCCTTTCCACACCACAGGTTTACTCTAGATTAATTATTTGAGGCTGCTCCATATTCTACAAGCAGATCTGTTGGCAACCCAAAAGCATGTACAGAGTTCTTTTTCATTTACAATGGAGTGGCTCTCCACAACTGAGCACAAGACATCCTTGGTTGGAATGTGTCTTTTGAAAAAGCAACAAGGACCTGGCTATTTTTTTTCTGAGATGAAATTCTGTCTGCTCCAAGACTAATAAAAATAACAGAATACAGAGTTGGGATGTCTTGTGCTTCGGGGGTTGGGCAGTATATAAGTTGAATAAATAAGTAAGTAAGTAAGTAAGTAAGTAAGTAAGTAAGTAAGTAAGTAAGTAAGTAAGTAAGTAAGTAAGTAAATAAATAAATGTCCTTTTTTAAAAAAAGTCAAGGCTTAATGTGTGGGAATGCAGAGCACAAGCGCACGATAGGCAATTGGAAGGAAGGTTTCTGAGATCTCGTTATACCCCCGCAAGAAAGCACAAGATAATGGTAGCCAATAGGAAGACAGGAGTGTCATCTTCCCGTTGCCATGTTACGAGGCAACGCGTTCGAAAGTACCTGCCCATGCACGGCACGACAGCCAATTAGGACATCCATGGCAATCAAGGGCAACAGCTCTTTTCAGTAGTGTGGAAATGTCGGCTTTCTTGAATCTGATGCAGGATGTATGTGAGGTGTGGAAGAAAAAACCTGCATAAAAAACTTCAGTTGCTGCTCCACATAGCATTAATCCACATCTACTTTATATTTTCTGCCAGCGCAGGAAGGGCCTAAGTTAGCTGGAACTAATGTTGATGAAAGACTACTATTCTTATTACAGGAGCTACACACAGAAACCTCTGTCCAGATTATGGTTGGAATATTGGGGTTCTTAACCAACAAAATCACTACCAGTAAGGGAGTAAAACAAGGATGTGTATTGGTTCCTCTGTTGTTTAATGTGTATATTAACAACATTGTAGAAAGGCTTTCTGGTGCACAATTTTTTCCACCTTCTCTTGGCCAACAACAGTTTTCAATCTTATTATATGTGGACGATATGGCCTTAACTTCCTTCATGAAACAGGATTAAGGAAATTATAGCAACACTTGGTACATACCATAAAGAGGAGGCTCTTAACACCATCTATGCAAAAAACAAAAAATTGATTGTCTTTGGAAAAAGACCAAAAAAATCCACCTGGAACACTCATGGAATCCAATTGAGCAATGCAGTTCCTTTAAATACCTGGGTATCAAGTTTAATGAGACACTAAATTAGAATCTGCAACTACCTATTGTTACGGCTTCTGCACAGAAGATAGTAGAGTCTATACTTGGATTTTTCTACTCCAAGGATGGCCACCTCATTGTTGCAGCCTTGAAACTGGGTAAAAGCAAGGTTGTTCCCCATCTTTTATATGCTGCTGAAGTCTAGGGCTAGAAGGGGGCCAATCTAACCAAATTAGAAATCATCCAAAATTTATTTTTCTGATGCACGCAAGCCCATCCTAAGGGACCCCTGCAGCATTAATGAGAATGGAAATAATAATAACACCCCAATCCAAAGGCAGGGGGTGAATGGTTCAATGGAGCTGCTGTTTGCCCACCCTGCTGGTGCATTTGGCAAATGCACTGGTGGAGTGGGAAAACTAGGAGGCAGGTGGGTGCCGCAAACCTCAGTGGCTCCCAATCCAGAACAGAGACTGACATTCCAATGTACATTGGCATCCAGGAGGATGCAAGTGTGCGTTGGGGCATTCCTGGAGGTAGAGTTTGTGGCCTTGGAGTTACACCACCCAAAAGAGTCACACAACTCCATTTGGCCCAATAGAAGAAGAAGAGAAGAGTTTGGATTTATATCCCCCCCTGTCTCTCCTGTAGGAGACTCAAAGGGGCTTACAATCTCTTTGCCCTTCCCCCCTTCACAACAAACCCCCTGTGAGGTGGGTGGGGCTGAGAGAGCTCCGAAAAGCTGTGACTAGCCCAAGGTCACCCAGCTGGCGTGTGTAGGAGTGCACAAGCTAATCTAAATTCCCCAGATGAGCCTCCACAGCTCAAGAGGCAAAGCGGGGAATCAAACCCGGTTCCTCCAGATTAGAATGCACCTGCTCTTAACCACTACACCACTGCTGCTCCCCAATAGAAGGCTTTCCAGTGGTGGGGGGTTTCTTTCATTCTTCCTGCCTCCCCATGCCACCAGAAAGTCCTCCGTCCCCAATTGCCTGGGCTTTGGGTGGGGCTGTTCAGCATTTTTCCTGAAGGGTCCAATGATTGATTCAGAAACCGATAAGGCAGCCTTTTTGCAATGGAAGAGCCAAGCAACGCCAGAAGTCACGAGGTCAACAAAGAGCCGGTATAAGAGACCCTATTTGCATAACTGAAAATATACATCTTAATATTAAATTGATGTGGAAAATCCATAAAGTTTCCGCAGCCCAAAAATCAGTTGAGGCAAGTCTTGTAATCGGAAACGGCACATATCTGATCTCACAGTAAGAAAATAAACACAGGAGCATCCTACGTGATTATTTTAATGTCTTTGCATAAATCTGGACCTGATTTGCATTCAGATTGCTGATAACAATTCACTGCTGAAATTTCTGTATATGCAAATCAACCCTCAGAAACGCTACAGCCCTACAAAAACTTTGCTTGCCGTTCCCTTCATATCCCGGTTATACCTAAAGGTAATGATTTTCTTTTCTTTTTCAGAGACCCATATTTGGTTCTGTACTGTACTGGCTCTGGAGTTATAGGATACGTCCCCCTACACTACAGAAACCTGATTAAATGGAGCCTTCACATTCAAAGACAGTCTACATGTGAATAACTGCTAGAAGGCAACATCAGGAGCAGACCTCAGGTCCGCACAGTGGCAGCTCTGCAGCTCCAGCCATGGGGACAAAAGACTTCTCGAGGGTGCCTCGAGTGCCTCGCCACTCAACACCTGTGCCAATTAGTGCATGTTTGAATTGGATTTCTGACTGCACTACGGAAGAATGGTTTAAATCAGGGGTAGGGAACCTGCGGCTCTCCAGATGTTCAGGAACTACAATTCCCATCAGCCTCTTTCAGCATGGCCAATTGGCCATGCTGGTAGGGGCTGATGGGAATTGTAGTTCCTGAACATCTGGAGAGCTGCAGGTTCCCTACCCCTGGTTTAAATAAAAACATCACAGACCTCCAACAGTCCAGGTCACCACATGCAGCAGGGCCAATGTGGGACAGTTCCGAAGAAGAAGAGTTTGGATTTATACTCCCCTTTCTCTCCTGTAAGGAGACTTACAATTTCCTTCCCTTCCCCCATTCCACAACAAACACCCTGTGATGTGGGTGGGGCTGAGAGATCTCTGAAGAACTGTGAACTCTAGCCCAAGGTCACACAGCTGGCATGTGTTGGAATATACAAGCTAACCTTGTTCACCAGATAAGCCTCCACAGCTCGAGTGGCAGAGCGGGGAATCAAACCCGGTCCCCCAGATTAGAGCGCACCTACTCTTAACCACTACACCATGCTGGCTCTACCAAAGAGGTAGAGTAGACACTAGATCTGGGATACTGTTCTTATGTTACCTGGCTGAAAATGAGAAAAAAATCTCCATCACAGTAAGTGAAGAGCCAGGCTAAAACCAGGTGTGCCACCTGAGTGGAAAGAGGTTTTCCATACACGCACACTAACAGAAGTACTTCCCAAAGAGCATTTTTAAAAAATGAAACCTTCACAACCCAGCAGCAGGGTTTGTGTGACCCACCTGAGGGTCTTGACTCTTGGAATTAAAGATAATTGATCGAAAACCTTCAAAGAGTTAACAAACGGCTAGAAAGATATTCTCCTGATGTGCTCCTGTTCTTATCCATGTGTGCATTTTCAGCCCATAAATGCAAGACAGCAAAGACCAGGTTGCATATTAACGGTGGCAGGAAGTGGTGGAAGAAATTGCTACTATGCAGCAGCAAGGAAAATAAGTTAATCTGCCACGTTATGTAACCAACAGACAGAGAAAAACGTAATTGCCACCACATTAACTGCAGAATAATGAAGCACACAATGAGCCAGTTCATCTTTCCTCAAAGACATTATTAGGTAATACATATTAAGTCTAATGAAGGCACATAATAATAATCTGAACTGGATAATCACTACTGACACCCTTGAACCTGAAAAGAGTGCAGGTGGATCTTTGCAATCCTGCGCAGAATTACTCTGGACTAACTCCACTGAGTTGCAACCAACAGATTTCGATAGGCTTAAATATGCAGCTGCCTTATATTGAACCAGCCCGTTGGTCTGCCAAGGTCAGTCTTGTCTACGTTGACTAGTAGTGGTTCTCCCAGGTTTCAGCTCTTTCTCATTATCCACCACCTGGGGTTTCACCTGGAGATGCCAGAGATTGAACCCAGTACCTTGTGCATGCAAGATCGCTGCTCTGTCACTGAGCTGCAGTTCCTCTGCATAGGAGCTCCCAAAGGCACCTGGTGGGCCACTGCGAGTAGCAGAGAGCTGGACTAGATGAACTCGGGTCTGATCCAGCTGGCTTGTTCTTATGTTCTTATGTTCTTATGAGTGTACTGCAGGAGTCTGAATTACCTGCTTGCAGAGGAGCCCCAAAGCTTGAGTTTCTGCACGAGTCACTGATCTGGGCTCAACTACTTCGAGTCAGGATTTCAACTGAAGCCAGCGCTCTGTATAAAAGCTTTCTATTTGGCTTGAACAACTTCTCTAATGCAGACCCTTAGAAGTAGTATCCAGAGTCACTTTGCAACAGGTGAGGCCAGTGCAGGAAGCAGGGGCAGTATTTTTGTTCTTTGTACTTTCAGGAAGCAGTTCCTTCACCTGGATCATGCAGAAAGTACTAGCCAGTCTTTTGAAATGGTCTTATATCTTCCAGTGAAGTTGCCCATTGCATCTCTGGGTGATTTCCTGTCAGGACCATTTCATAAGAACATAAGAAGAACATAAGAACAAGCCAGCTGGATCAGACCAAAGTCCATCTAGTCCAGCATTCTGCTACTCGCAGTGGCCCACCAGGTGCCTTTGGGAGCTCACATGCAGGATGTGAAAGCAATGGCCTTCTGCGGCTGTTGCTCCCGATCACCTGGTCTGTTAAGGCATTTGCAATCTCAGATCAAGGAGGATCAAGATTGGTAGCCATAAATCGACTTCTCCTCCATCAATCTGTCCAAGCCCCTTTTAAAGCTATCCAGGTCATCACCACCTCCTGTGGCAGCATATTCCAAACACCAATCACACGTGTCGTGAAGAAGTGTTTCCTTTTATTCGTTCTAATTCTTCCCCCCAGCATTTTCAACGAATGCCCCCTGGTTCTAGTATTGTGAGAAAGAGAGAAAAATTTCTCTCTGTCAACATGTTCTACCCCATGCATAATTTTGTAGACTTCAATCATATTCCCCCCTCAGCCGCCTCCTCTCCAAACTAAAGAGTCCCAAACGCTGCAGCCTCTCCTCATAGGGAAGGTGCTCCAGTCCCTCAATCATCCTTGTTGCCCTTCTCTGCACTTTTTCTATCTCCTCAATATCCTTTTTGAGATGCCGTGACCAGTACTGGACACAGTACTCCAAGTGCGGTCGCACCACTGCTTTATATAAGGGCATGACAATCTTTGCAGTTTTATATAAGGGCATGACAATCTTTGCTAATCTTTGCTAATTTCACCATTCAAGTGGTAGCTTGAGGTACACAACGGGTAGGGTGCGTAATACCCTTATCTTACCACTCCACTTAGCAAAGTTTGTGGCCCAGTGGCCCATCTTTCCTTCCTGAGTAAGGTAGTTGAGAGCGTGCCCATGGAACAACTTCAAGCTTTCTTGGAAGAAGTATCATTCCTGGACCAGGGCTATTTCCCCACACTGCTCCTGCCGGGCCAGGGAAGCCCTGGAAGTATTCCTGCTGTGGTCTGCCTTTGATACTTTTGAGAAATCAGCCCAGGTATAGATAGGGATATGTTTCTGTTCCTGCACTGTCCCCCCTGCGGTGGATCTAATCATCCTCCAAGTAGCCTTCCTCCAGCCAAAGTTTTAATAAATAAACAAACTTTGCTTAGTGGAGTGGTAAGATAAGGGTATTACGCACCCTACCCGTTGTGTACCTCAAGCCACCACTTGAATGGTGAAATGGTCCTGACAGCAAATCATCCAGATATGCAATGGGCAACTTCACTGGAAGATATAAGACCATTTCAAAAGACTGGCTAGTACTTTCTGCGTGGTCCAGGTGAAGGAACTGCTTCCTGAAAGTACAAAGGACAAATAAACAAACTACCACACAGTGGCCCATCTTTCCTTCCTGGGTAAGGTAGTTGAGAGCGTGCCCATGGAACAACTTCAAGTTTTCTTGGAAGAAGCATCATTCCTGGACCAATTTTAATTGGACTTCTGCACTGGTCATGGGCCAGAGATGGCTCTGATCACCCTCACAGATGACCTCTGGACTTGGACCAAAACAGGTTGACCTTGCTTGACCTGACAGCAGAATTCGACTTGGTTGATCACAACATCTTGACCAGCCGTCTAGGTACTGCCTTGCAGTGGCTGTGCTCATTTCTCCAGGGTTGAGGACAAAGGGTAGCTATCAGAGAGGGAACTTCTATGCACCCCTCATTGGTATGTGGGGTCCAGCAAGGGGCGATTCCCTCTCCAACATTGTCCAACATCTACATGCGCCCTCTTGCCAAGTTGATCTGGGAGTTGGGCTGGGATGCCATCAATATGCTGGTGACACCCAGTTCTATATGCTGATGGGCGGCCATCTGGATTCCACCCCAAATGTTTTGACCAACTGCCTGGAGGCCATAATGAGATGGCTGAAAGACAGCCTGTAAAAGTTAAATCCATCAGAGTTGGCTGGTGAGTGGAATGCTCAACTACACCATGGGCTGGTGGGTTATCACCTCCAACTAAAAAGCACTGTATACCTCGATCTTAGCATTAAACAAAACAGCCTTGCTTCAGTCAGATGGATGGCTGCAGGTGGCAGTTGGGGTGAGGGAAGATAAGAGTAAACGCTTCCCTCCAGCCGGGCAGGATTCAAAGTTGGTGGGGAACTGAAGGGGGGGAGGGGAGGGCAGAGGATCCAACATCACACGAGAAGATCCACATTAGATGAAAAGTTTCTCCCAAGGCGAAAGACTAGCTTCTTGCCCGCCAAGCACTGCGCCCTTGGCTGAATTCAGACATTGCTTTCTTCTGAGCATGCCCTCCCCTGGTGAGGGAAGAAGATGAGTCATCCGGGGACGTTTGCTATAGGAAACCAGGAAGCGCAGAGAAGTACCATGTAAAGTGTGGGTGTGTGCGGGGGGGGGGGGGGCGTGAGAACCAGTTGGATTGGTGTGGATTGCATTCCAGTCTGCTTGGAGTGGGAAGGGTGGAGCTGGGGAGACTGATCATGAATGGAGGAAAAGATGCCGACCAAGTAACATTTGTGCTAGAAGTGTTCTCGCTTGCCATGAGGAGAATAAAAAGTGAAAGCGGGACTGGAGGAAATTCTTCCAAATAAGAAATCTTGCCACGTTGGACATTTGTTCCCATTGTGCAGCAAACGCCTTGGCATAATTGGCCATTATCTCCCTGCAGATTTAAACTGCAGGTTTTTGTGCTGGACATAAATGAGTATTTGGAAAAGCCTCCAGCAAGCTTTCATAGCAGAGCTGGGAGTCAAACCTGGGTTTCCCAAATCCTAGCCTGATGCTCTAACCACTAACACAAATGTTACTTGGTCGCAATCTTTCCTCCATTCATGATGTCAATACAGTATTATACTTTTGAATTACCTTGTTTCCTAATTGTATATGCTAGTGGTAACTTGCATCACGTGTACCATTTTTATTGCATCAGCTGCTAATTCCATAATCAGCCTTAACGAGACTATAAGGGAAGTAAGTAGCTAATTGAAAGACAAGGACATATTCATTACCTTTGCATGGGTAATATGATTACAGAGTATAAAAAGGTTTACAAACTGACTTGGATAAATGATTAGGGACTGTGGTCTATTCTGCTGTAAGTAAGATCCCCTTATGTAATTTTTGTATTGCTTAATGTGTCATGTTAATACTTAAGCTTATGGGGAACTGAAAACAACATGTGACATAGAAATATCGGGGAACACTGAAGTCAAATTCCAATGAATACCTTCTTGGAATAAGTGGCATATGCTTGGCTACCATAAGTTGCAACAGTTTGCGAACAGTTTGCCATAGTATTTGGTATATTTTCAATTTTGCTTTGCCCCAGTCAGTAATGCAGCTTTCATCCTTTTCAATTCCATAAACATACCAACAAATAACCATTTTGTATTTAAACATATTACCAATGATGCTTCTTATTTTGCTAGAGCAGCAATACAGATTTCGGCTTGATAGGAAGGTTACTGCATAGATTTCCATGCTTTCAAAGAAAGAGGAAAACTTTCCCTCCCTCCAGGGCTTCAGAATTTCTGGCAGTTTGACATCTCTATTCCCACCCCATGCATCTCCCTTGGTGCTTCTGTTTAGCTGCACTCTTTTCTATTTATTTACTTTGATTCTCCTCCACAAGCCAAACTATGTGAGCTTCACTTGCCCTGGGAGAAGCTGAAAGGCAAATGTGCTCAGTCTATTTGTGGTCAAGGCTTTGGGCCAGAGGTGTAGCAAGGGAGGGAAGCGCCTGGTGCTCTAGTGCATCCTCTGCCCCCGTCCAGGAACACCCCCACCATGCCCTCAGAATGCCCTCACCACACCCCCACAGGGGCACACCCCTGGCGCATGATCCTCCCGGTCCCCTTGGAGCTACGCCTCAGCTTTGGGCCACAGATGCAGCAGGCATAAACATGGGATCTGTGTCCTGGCAAATGAGGTCTTCTCTGGAGGAGTTGGTGCCTCCTTTTCTTTTCAAAATTGCTGGCCCAAAAATGAAGGTGTGGGGGTCTGAAAAGGCAAAGTGCCTCTGTTCCATACTGGAGCGTCTTTTGTGCTCCTTCTGGGCTGAAGCCAGGTGTGTCCGAGGCAGAGTTGGCGAGACTGGCCTGAATAAAGAAAAGTTGGATCTGTCTAGGTGAAGAATCTGAACAATGCAAGCAAGACCAAGGAAGACAGAGAACTGCATTAGCTACATCCTTCTGCAATGTTGCCCACCCTGCTCCGAGAGCCTCCCCCATTCTGGCACAACCGCAGCCTCTTGTGAATGCTAGTCTTTATTTGTGCTTGCCCTCGCGAAAGACTTCTTTTTACAGCAACTGTATTGCAGTTCTTTCCTAACTGCTAAGTGGAAAGATCTAAGATTATGATAGCCCCATGCTGCTTCCAAAAACTCTGACACTGGCCCTGGAGTAGCTCCCTGGACAACTGGAGATATGGTTCCCAGCCTCCAGGTGGGTTAACCATCCCCCAAAAAAACACCTATAGGGTTAATGGTATTAATGTACCAATGTCTCTGGAATTTTAAATAGGATTTTTAGGGAGCATCCTTCCTGATGCTACGGTCTTAATTTTTTTTCGTATATTGTATTTCTGCTGATACAGATAAATGACTGAAATGTAGATTGTTTGTTCGAACTGGTCATTGACTGTAATAAATTGATGATGATGGTACCAATGTCTCTAATATTCAATACACAAATAGCTAAACAATTACAAATAAGCTTTAATACTGTATAGCATAAACAATCACTACACAGGTTTGTTACAAAGAAACGCAAACCAAACAGTCCCTCTACGAAGAGCTGACAACAAAATGAACACTGAACAATATCCACATGGAACAATATCCCCGGTTGTTTTGGATGACTGTATACCTTCACAATGGCCTGGGGATATCTGGGAATTACAACTGATCTTCAAACAGGGCCGGAGCAAGGGGGAACTGCGCCTGGGGCATGCGTGCGGCTGCACCCTGGCCACGCCACGCCACACCCTTGCACTGGTGCGCGCCTGGTGCATTATGCACCCCTTCCATCCCCTTGGCGCTACGCCACTGTCTTCAAACTGCAGAGACCAATTCCTTGGGAGAAAAGGGCTGCTTTGGAGGGTGGAATTTATGGCATTATAAATATGTCACTGAGGTTGCACCCTGCCCTCCATCCCCAGATCTCCAGGAATTTCCCAAGCTAGAGTTAGTGACTTCCTTTGTCTCTTAGCCATAGTCACAAGTGAATGCGTTTACAATCTGTGTACAGTGTGCTCTTGATTTTCCGTTAGGTGTGCACTGAGTAATTCTCATGTTCAGTACAAATAAAGCTCCCTGTGGGATCATTTGTACACTAAACACACACTGGCTCTTTCTTGCAAGCACATGTATGCTTGTCCATGTAAGACGTACGGGTGTTCACTGTAACGTGAACAGGGCTCTTGAAAAAAGCACTTCTCCTAACTATAGTCCAGCGCTTATAGGCTTCGGCTTGCACTGGCAATTATTTCAGTTCACGTAGCTTGGAGGCAGGACCAGTCATTGCTATCCAGCCCATACACCTGCCTTACAGTAATGAGCAGATGGTTGTGTGTTTCTCATTGACCCTTCT
Source organism: Sphaerodactylus townsendi (assembly GCF_021028975.2). Taxonomy (NCBI): domain Eukaryota; kingdom Metazoa; phylum Chordata; class Lepidosauria; order Squamata; family Sphaerodactylidae; genus Sphaerodactylus; species Sphaerodactylus townsendi. The sequence goes on from NC_059438.1 coordinate 8,506,953, forward strand.
CCTGGATATGACATTCCACCCCGGAAACAAAATGTGTAGCGGAATATACATGCAGCAGAAAATACCGATAGCTGTAGGGGGACAAGTGATATGTTTACATTCTTGCCTGGAAGGAAAGATCCTTCTGTGCCGCAGGGAGCAACATGGGCTAAAATTGTTCCCCCCGATTTACGAGGTTTCTGCTTGCAGGGAGCTCACTGTTAGTTCACGCGGGAGAATATTATACATGGGAGAATATTACAGTTTTGTCCCCTGAAGCATAAAGCAACACAGTCTTCTTCATCTTGTAGGCTGCATGAGGAGAAATTGTCTCCATTTGGCCTTCTGGAGAGAAACTGATAGCAGAACTTGGAAGGAGACTCAGGTGAGTCATGTTCCTGTGGGGCTCGTGAGCCCTTGAGAGATCCTGCACCAAGGGACTGCTTTAAAGTGAAGGTTTTATGTTTTCCTCCAAGCTAGAGACTGCAGTCGTGTTTTAGTGTCAGATGCAAGAAACAACCGTTCTCTGCTCCCCCGTCATTGGGGCAATGAAATCCTGTTTCCACCATCTGGCACGTGACTTCCAATCTGCATTCACGTCTCCACATTCTTCAGCAGGAAGTGAATGAAGTGATTTCTATCTTATTTGTTGATGAGCTAATTATTTCTTCAAATGGAAGAGCCGGTTTTGTTGACGTCCCAGGGTGGGTCTTGTTATAGCCTCCTCCGCAGAGTATTAATTTTTGCATGGAATACGGCAGGTGGATTGTGATATAAGATCGGCTGATTTCCAAATCAATTCTACCTGACAGAACTATGTAGGCACTATGACCCAAGCAGGGTGTTCTAAAACAAGGACGGTCCTGCATGTTGCAGATGAAGTCACTTTGTTCTTTTTGTTGAAAGAGGTATACAGAAAACTTTAATTAATACACATGAAGGTGCCTGGCAGAAGGGAAGTTGTGCATGCATTAGTAAGAGAGAACACGTTAGTTAAACTTTGGAGGATACAGTCCCTCATAAACACCTCCTGTTAAAACATATTCATTTAGCCACACACACCACATAGCAGTGACTATCCCAACATCTTATGGGTGGCCCAAGCCCCAATGGCAGCCATTTTGTGGCAGGGGGTGCTCCCTACAGTGGCCATTTTATGCTGGTGCCTAGTAAGTATTCCTAAAATTATCTCAAGCTCAACAAGTTGAAGAAGACCAGTGTGTGGCTGGATTTATACCCAGAGAAGAAGTCTCAATACGGCTTACAAATTCCTCCCCTTCTTCTCCTCAAACAGACACCCTGTGAGGTAGGTGGGGCTGAGAGAGTTCTGAGAGAATTGTGACTAGCCCAAGGTCACCCAGCAGGCTTCATGTGGAGGGGTAGGGAATCAAACCCAGTCCTCCAGATTAGAGTCCACCTGCTCTTAACCTGTTCTCAGTCTGAGTTCTCACTGAGAAGAACATCAGCTAACCAATCAGGGCCATTAGACCAATGATGGCCAAACTATATTATGATGGAGGTCATTCCTGTGACATCCCCCCTCCCAATTCCCCTTCCCTGTTGTTAGCCATGCATGGAAGGGGAAAAGACATCTGGAAATCAGCATTACAATAAAAACTCCACACCAGCATCTTCAGCCAGGAGGATATGAATGTCTTCTCCATGTTCCACTCCTGTTCTTGGGAATGGATTCAGTGCTTCACAAACTCCATTGAATCTCACTTTCATTCCTCTTTCACAGAGAACTCAAGTTATTTTGACTGGATTGCTCCCACCCCTCCACAAAAAAAAGGTATGAAAGCCAAAAGTACAGAGATAAACGAGGAGTCACCATGCATGACCCACTGACTGTTGCGTTGCAAAATGAAAATGGCGGCCAGAACGACAAGTACCAGGCAAGGCAGAAGGATGAATGATATTTCAAAGTGCCTTAGCAAAGGTCACTCAGATAACTCCTTCAGAACAGCCTCCACCCTTTTGTTCGCCTTATCACCAACCAACTCCAATTACATCTAAGAAGTCAGTGATTCCCAAACTTTTTTCACTTGCGTGCCCCTTGGCAAACCATTTCCCCAAAACTGTACCCCCATATTAGCAACCCCGTTACATAATGTTTTTCATGTACCCCCAAATGCTCTGGCATGTACACTTAAAGGCAGTGTTTTACTGCCAGAAAATGGCACTCGAGACAAGTACTAAAATTGGGCCCCTCAAAATCGTACCTCCACCTCTCCAAAGCAGTGGGTGACAGAGCAAAGTAGCAGGTGAGCAAATGGGTGGAGAGAGAGGTTGTCATGAGCCAGTAACTGGACACTGAGGACTCTGCTGCAGAACCTGAAGACTTGGTGGAGCCAGACCTGGCTCCTCGCAAGGAGGAGCAGGCAACAGAGCCAGCTCCAAGGCCTTCCCTATGAGCCAAGGAAGAGCCTGATCAGGCATCTCTGAGGAACAGAGTAACAAGCCAGCTGCACAAAGGAGACAGAGCCAGAGGCTCCGGTTACAGGCAAAAGAAAGATTTGGCTCTTCCAGATCCAACACCCTATTAGGCAACACCTTGTTCCCTTTCACACCTGCAGGTAAAACTTCTTTGGAGGCCTAGGTTGAGCAGGTCTCCCTGTCCTACAAATGCTGGTTGTCCCATTTACTGGAGTCCTATTCCTTCTAGTGTAGAAAGCCAATGTGGTGTAGTGGTTAAGAGTGGTGGACTTTAATCTGGTGAACTGGGTTTGTTTCCCCCTCCTCCTTCACATGAAGCCTGGGTGACCTTGGGCTAGTTACAGTTCTCTCAGAACTCTCTCCGTCCCCCCCTACCTAACACAGTGTCTGTTGTAGGGAGGGGAAAGCAATTGTAAGCCACCTGGGGACTCCTCAAAGGTGAAGAAAAGTGCTGTAAAAACCAACTCTTCTTCCTGCTTGTCCAGTTATAGCTGGGAATTCCAGTGACCTTTCTCACAATAAAACAATTTCAATAAAATAATTTCAATAACAATAAAATAATTTCAAAAACTCTATTTTGACCCTGATGCACATCCTGTTCTGCCTCTACCTTCCAAAGGATTTGTTCACTTTTTAAGATCGTTCTCAGTCCATTTGGGCACTTGACTGTGTATTCAGCGATCTTGACTAACACAGGCTTCTTACCCAGTTCCCCACATACTCGCCCTTGTTTTGTACACACCCACTTATCTAGCAATCTCAGACATGCCTCCCACTCTGTCTTCCTCCTCCTCCTCCCTTTGCTCCAATCCAACCCAGCCACATATTTCAGTAATGTGCAAAGCGGGCTTGCGAGTGGCAGCTCAGTGCTTGGAAGACCACAGAGTCAGATCGCTTCTCCCGAGGCAGTGGGGGTTGTCTTTGTAAGCTGCACTCTGGAACAGAAAGGAAATGACGTGAAACAAGCCATGGATCGCCCAATAATTTCAACCCATAGCAGCCCACGTTGACTTTGAAGCCGTTGGTAGAATCAGCCGTTTGGATCCTACGTAAGCCTTGCATTTAACACAAACTAGCAGGCAGGTTCTGGTAACACAATGTGGCTGGAGTCAGCATAGATTGAATGAGATCTGCAGCTGCTGTTCAATGAGTGTGTAAAGTTGCCTGATACTCAGGGCATAATTATCAGTACAAGAGCCGTTATTGGCATAATTATAATACGTCCTTCCCAAAGAAAACAATAACAAAGAATCTCATAATAAAACGCGCCCCAGGAATCAGCCTGCGGTGCCATTGTGGTGGGGGAGGAGTAAGCAACTGCCCTCCTCCCCTCTGCCAATCGGCACAAGTCACGGGATAGGGGACCGTCTCTGGGCATGCCTATAAAAGGCAGCGCCCAGTTGGCTCGGCCTCTTTCCAAGGCTGGCCAGCGAGAAGGAGAGAAGAACAGAGTGACACTGCAAAATTAGAAAGAACAGAGCTATCCTTTAAAGTGTATGATTTCTGGTGAAAACTTGGCCACCAATTCACAAACTACAAGATCAAAATTATTTAACAAGTACAAGATTTTGGGGGTATCTGACATCCCATCACAGTTCAAAAGAAGAGCATTTGCACATTTCCCCCTAATTCCTCCCAATGGAAGAGGGAATGGGCTAAAGTGTCCAGTTGATGGAAGTTACAGGAGCAGAATCTTTTCGCACCCTCTATTTTCTTAAAAAAAAATCTACCATACAGCAGCGCTGAAGGCAGAACATTAAAACTAGCCATTGATATGGCTCTCCTTAAACTAGGGTTTGACATTATACACAGTGGTGGGATTCAGCAGGTTCGCACCACTACGGCAGATCTGGTTGCTAAAATGGAGCTTGTAAATTATTTGAATTCCACCACTGATTATACATATATAATCTGCTGTGCATCCCTGTTTGAATGGCATCGAAAAGCGAAGGGAGGGCATAACTACTTGACATGCCCCACGTGTGCTAGATCATGGGGTGAGTGACTGGGCTTGCAGTCAGATGTACATCAGGGGAACGCAACTTAAAAAGTGCGCATTTGCTCGGCACTGCAAAGGGAAAAAGGAGATTCCAGTTTCCCTTCAGTGATGCTTTCATCAAGCTCCCAGTGGGATGGAATGGGAACCAGAAGCGCTTTCTACCCCTCGCAGCACTGAGAGAACAAGAGTTTTTAAGGGGAATTCCCCTGATGAACACCTGATTGTGATTCCAGTTACGTACGTGCAACTTGGCATTTGTAAGAGCATATCATGCAGCTTGACACAGCCAGACCTCCTAAGTCCCAATAGCATATCCTCCCAGAAAGGACTTCCTCAGGAAGAAGAAGGTGAAGGAGAAGGAGGAGGAGGAGGAGTTTGGATTTATACTCTCCTTTTCTCAACTGTAAGAAGTTTCAAAGCGGCTTACAAACTCCTTCCCTTTCTCTCTCCACAACAGACGCCTGCTCAGGTAAGTGGGATTGAGAGAGTTCTGAGAGAACTGTGACTGGTCCAAGGTCACCCAAAATCCAAGGCTTCACGTGTAGGAGCAGGAAAATGAATCCCATTCACTAGGGTAGAGTCCACTGCTCATGTGGAGGAGTGGGGAATCAAACCCAGTTCTCCAAATTAGAGTCCACCGCTCATAACCACTACACCATGAGACGTCTTGCAGGAACAGCAGCATCTCTTGTCAGTTTCTCAGACGAGCCAGTGCAGGGTAAAAGTTAGAGTGTCGACAAGGATCAGGCCTGCGTTCTGCCATGGCGATCTTGGTTATGAAAGCAGAAGTAACATTGTGGTCTCATGCAATGCCATGTTAGTATCTCTCTCTGCTCCTCTATGGGTGCCCCACCAACTGTCAGCCAAGGTACATACACATGGCTGGCTTCCTGAAAGGTATGCCCTGGCTCACACCTGGAGATATCCCACAGGCAGCAGGTGAATGGAAGCCCTATTGCGTGGGTGCCCACTAAGAATGTTCAAACACTCCAAACAAAGCCAGTGCAATGCTGGAAAAGCCTCCATGACTGATTCTGTGAATGACATCAAAACCTAAAGCTTGTATTTACACCTCTGCCAAATCTTGCAGACAGTCCTTAATCCATTTAATGACACATACTCCAACACTGATTCAGGGCAACAACTCAAAACAGTTTTATTGAAACAGGTTTGGGAGCAAACCATATATTGTAGACAGAGAAGCATCACCCAGGTTTTTTTTTAACCCCAATTTTTAAAACAGAAAACTAGCTTTAGAGGCTGTTAAGGCAGGGGGAGAGGAGCAAGAGACACAACTCGAGTTTAATATTCCCACCACTACCGGTCTCCTCCCTCCAAATAGCTTCCCAAGCAGCTCCTTCATCCTTCCATAGGCTTTTGGGGAGGAAAGAAACCATCAATGGTAAAGAAATGCATCAGGAAAACATTTGCAGAGTCATGTCAGTCCCAGAACAAAAACACTTAGTAGAGAAAGAGGATGCAAACAAGAAGCCCTCAACATGCAGCTTCCTGTTGCTGTCTGATGCAGCAGCAGGTGAGAAATGGTGGGGAAAGTGCCATCATGACAACTCTGTGATGTCACTTCCAGTCCTGTAACTGGAAGTGATGTCACACGCTGTCATGATGCTCTAGCAACACCCCTCCTCAAATCTCTATGGTAAGACCCATAGATTTAGGAGACTGCCACAGAGAGTCAAAGCCACAGGTGATATCATTTGAAGTAACAAGGCAGAAGTGTTGCTGCAGCTGGGGCGTACCCCCCAGGGGAACATATGGGGCCATATGTCCCCAGGCTGTGGCCATTTAGTCATGTGGGGGCGGAAAATTCACACTACTTCCTTCCCCCCGGGTCCATACACTGACTTCAAGATCTGGTGCGCTGGTGCGTTCTCTGCCCCCATCCCACCTCGGAATGCCCCCGCCATGCCCTCGCCACACACCAACAGGGATGCATGTCTGGTGTGTCGTGCCCCCCGTCCCCTTGGAGCTACGCCTCTGGGGCTAACTGGTTGGCTGCTACTTCACACAGTATGCTGGACAATATGGACCACTGGTCAGTTCCAGCAGGGCACCTCTTATGCTCTTACCACTCTATATTGTAAACTGTTTTGTGGGCCACATGATGGAAATGCCTGACATGAACTAGAAAATGAACATGGCCCACACATGAACATATTAAGCGACCTGCTGCTGAGCCAGAATCTTGGTCTATCAAGGTCAGTACTTCTGATTTCAATTAGCGGCGGCTCTCCAGTGTCTCTGGTTGAGGCCTTTCACATCACCAACAAGCAGGTCTTTTTCAGAGGGAGATGCTGGTGACTGATTCCGAGACCTTTGGCACACAGAGCACAAGCTCTGCCACTTAGTCACGGCCCTATCTTTCAAACAGGGACACCTTGCTTGACACATCCCATTACAAAATATTCTGATCTTTTCTGGCCTCTTCAGAAACATGATCACACTGGAGTCCAACCCTGAAACAAAGAGCCAAACCCCAAAAGTACACACCAGAGCTTGCTGCTCACTGGAGATATTACACCACAGAGAGATCAAATCAGGTAGATTTAACCAAAGGGCTCGTCAGGTTAATAATCAAACCACCTTTTCAGACTTGAGATTCATTGGCTGCTGCTAGCTAACTCACAGCACACAATTCTTACAATGGGGGGAATGCAAGAGCATAGAACTGGTATGTTCGTAGGTATATTACTCTAACCCAGTCCCCTAGTAAAAGCTGCAACATAATTACTGCCAAGCCCCCAAAGTGTACACCTCGGTTTCTCTCTCTCACACACAGATTCTTTGACGCATACAATAAAAACACTGTACAAAGGAACAAAAGCTTTCACTGCATATTCAAAGGTCACTGTAACTTACCAAACGAAAAAGAAACGTAGAGGTAATAACATGTAAAGTTTAAGAACAGAACCCAAGACATAACAGTATACCCTGAATCTCTTAAACTTAAGGACACATAATTTTTTTAAAGTCTTCAAACAAACCATTGCAGAAGGCAAGCATAAATACATGAACCTCCTTCTTCACCTTTAACGTATATGACCATTTTGTAAAGACTTTCCCTGCTCAGGTGAAAAGGGTAAGATGTTTCTCTTTAAATTGCCCGATTTCCTAGAACGAAGGGGATTCCAATCTCCTTTCCCCCACACCACAACAAACATCCCGTGAGGTGGGTGAGGCTGAGAGAGCTCCAAAAAGCTGTGACTAGCCCAAGATTACCCAGCTGGCATGTGTTGGAGTACACAAGCTAATCTGGTTCACCAGATAAGCCTCCACAGCTCAAGTGGCAGAGTGGGGAATCAAGCCTGGTTCTCCAGTGCACCCGCTCTTGACCACTTCGCCACTGGAGAGAAGCAATACAGAAAAACCATGGCAGAAGGGAAGTTGTGCATGCATTAGTAAGAGAGAACACGTTAGTTAAACTTTGGAGGATACAGCATCCATAGGATTACCAACTTTTAGGGGGTGGCTGGAGATCTCCTGGGTTTTAATGGCTGATCTTCAGATACCAAAAATCAGTACCTTCCTTGCATGCCACCCCTCACTCTCCCCTCCCTCACTCCTCTTCCCTTGCATGCCACCCCTCCCCCTCCCTCCCCTCTCCCTCCGCTAGGTTGGGTGGGGTACACAAGCTAATCTGGTTCACCAGATAAGCCTCCACAGCTCAAGTGGCAGAGTGGGGAATCAAGCCTGGTTCTCCAGTGCACCCGCTCTTGACCACTACGCCACTGGAGAGAAGCAATACAGAAAAACCATGGCAGAAGGGAAGTTGTGCATACATTAGTAAGAGAGAACATGTTAGTTAAACTTTGGAGGATACAGCATCCATAGGATTACCAACTTTTAGGGGGTGGCTGGAGATCTCCTGGGTTTTAATGGCTGATCTTCAGATACCAAAAATCAGTACCTTCCTTGCATGCCCCCCCTCCATTCCCTTGCATGCCACTCCCTTCCCTCTTCCTCCATTAGGGTGGGTGGGTCATGCCCAGATGCCAGCCCCCCCTTCCTTGCATGCCCCCCCTCACTCTGCTTTGGAAGAGTGTCTGCTTTGGAAGGTGAACTGAATGACATCATACCCTGCCAAGGTTCCTCCCTATCCCAAGTCCCACCCTCCTCAGGCTACTCCCAAAATCTCCAGGTATTTCCCAACCCAGAGCTGGTAACATTAGGCACGCAGCAAGCATGTCCTTCCGATTTTCTTTAAGGCACCACTCTTACATAAAGCTGTATTCGTGTCCCAAAGACTGCTTGAACAAACAAGCTGGTCTCTCCAAAGTCAGACCAAGGTCTGCAGCGGCTCATCTGACCTGCAGTAGTTGTCCAGGTGTCCAGAGGAGGTCTTCACAACATCCACCCCCTGATCCTTTAAATGGAGATGCCAGAGATTGGGACTGGGATTTTCTGCATGCAAACCAGATGTCCAGACACTGAGCCACAGCCCCTGCTCAGGCGTGAGGGCGGCAAGGGGGAGAAACATAGGATAATGGGGCACAGGGGAAATGACGTGTGCATGTTTGAATAGAAAAACTATATATTAAACACAAAAGTTTGCCATGAAATGTCAATGGCCATTTGCTGTGGCGTATCTGCCAGGGGAACGGGGGGGGGGGGTTGTCAATTGACCCTGGGCACCCCCCATTAGATCCCATGGGGGGCACCCAGCAGGCCTGCAGCAGGCTACCAGGAGCCTGCCAGGAGTCCGCCGGGAGCCCCTCAGACCTGACCCGCCAGGCCCAGCCTTGCTGGGCTGCCCAGGACTTCTGACACTGGCTAAGGTAAGTAGGGCGCGGGAGGTGGAAGGGCGTGGGGGGGCGCCTGGAGCAGGTGTTGCCTGGAGCAGGTGTTGCCCCAGGTGTTGCCCCAGGCGCCATCCCCCACCAGTACGGCTCTGACCATTTGATATTCTGTTTTTAAAGTAGAACAGATTTGGGTGAGGGAGAGGGACACAGCACAGAGCAAGCTTTCCTTTCCCTCGAGTCATCCTCACAAAAAAGCCACTCTCCCAAAAACTACACAGGCAAACTTGATGAGTGCAATATTGCTAATGCAGGCTAAATTGTGCATGGGTGTCAGCATTTCTACCTGCCTGTAATTTGCAAATAGCACATGAGGAAATAGTTGCAAAAATCTGGAGTTTTCAACCCTTGAGAAATACCCCTCGCTAATTAAGAATGCTTAAAAATGAAACTCGAAAAATTGCCCTGTGTGGAAATCATAACCTTGCATTGGCTGCACATGAAACAGTAATAAACGGCATTTGGTATTTGGGAGCTGAGCCCTAATTCTCAAATTTAAAATGGGATGATGGATGACTGCACTCAAAAGAAAGTATGGGAGTGTCCCAGCTATGCCCTCTGAAACTGGGGTCGCTAGCTCCAGGTTGAGAAATATCTACAGCTGTTGGGTGGGGTGGGAGGTTCTTGAGCCTCAGGCGCCACTCGGAATGGCCACATGGAAGGCATATTTGTTCCTTCTATTACTTCACATCTGTCCTGTTCCTATTTGAAGTAGGTAGCACTGCTCTTCATTTTCACAGTCATGGATGGGTTTGCATCTGGGTAGGTTTACAAAACAGCCCTCCTTCGTTCATCATCAGCGTTGACCGACTACCAGAGGCACCTAAGGCAACATCTGCTCCAGGCACTCCCACACGCCGTTTACCTTAGCCCTGTGGTGGCGAACCTTTGGCACTCCAGATGTTATGGACTACAATTCCCATCAGCCCCTGCCAGCATGGCCAATTGGCCATGCTGGCAGGAGCTGATGGGAATTGAAGTCCATAACATCTGGAGTGCCAAAGGTTCGCCACCACTGCCGGTGGGAGCTTGCTGTGGGCTGAAGGAGCAGCCTGGCAGGGCAGGGCTGAGGGGAGGGTGTGGGGGGGGATTCTCCACCCCCACATGACCAGCTGGCATGCTCCTGGGGACATGTAACCCCACATGTCCCTGTGAGGGCTCCGCCTCTGCCAAGTACGACTTCAACCATCTGAAATCAACACTTATAGCAAAGGCAACAAATCCAGTCCTTTGGTTAACCTACCAGCCATTCAACAGCAGTGCTTCACGATCCCAGGACAGAGAAAGAGAAGGGTGAGGAAGTTCCAGACGAACTGGGCAGCCTCTGAACTAGGCTTACCAACCTCCAGATGGTTGTTGGAGATCTTCTGGTATTACAACTGATCTCCAAGCAACAGAGATCAGTTCAGCTGGAGAAAACAGCCACTTTGGAAGGTGGACTATTTGGCATTATATCCCACTGAATCCCCTCACCTCCTCACACCTCACCTCTTCCTCTGGCTTCATCCCCCAAATCTCCAGGAATTTTCCAGTCCAGTGCTGGCAACCTTACACCTAGTGCTCTGAAAACCCAGCTGCATTGCGTAGAGAAAGTCACTTTCTCAGAGGAAGTGTTCAACGTCAGCACGCTAAATGGGTGAGGTCCTCTACATTCCACAGGACAAAATTAAAACCTTGCCAATCCCTGTTGAGTGTCCTGGCATAGCCAGAGGAAAGGGAGAGTACTGAAAGACCAACATAGTTCATCAAAGGAAACAAATAATAATAGCAGCTTTTGATAATTTAATGTACTCTCACTATCAGATGTTGGGGGGGGGGGAATGGCGCCCGGGTCAACACCTGCTCTGCCGGCCGAAGGAGCAGCCTGGCAGGGCGGGGCCAAGGGGAGGGGGTGTGGAGGGAGATTCTCTGCCCCTATGTGACCAGCTGGCATGCGCCGGGGACATGTGACGCCACATGTCCCCATGAGCACTCCACCTCCACTCACTGTGCAGTAGAAGTAACAATTTCAATTTGCCCGGGGATGCAAAAGCTCCATGTTTTGCCTTTGCATAGCCATGCTAGCTAGAGAGAACCTGGGACTGCTGAGGCCAACATAGCCTGAGCCATTTATTCTTGACCCTCTCCTCACTCTGAAACAGCAACAAAACCCTGAACAACGGTAACGTTTCATTTGGCTTTTGCAAATCAGGATATCCTAGCACCAAGCAAAAACGAAAAAGCAAAGAACAAAAGCGCATGCAGCGCTTCTTGTTAGAGATGTTGTGTTGTCTAGGTGTGTGTACTTCTGAAAAAAACTTGCAAAAGGGTTTAAGAAGTGGAGTGGGAACCGTGTGCCTCCTCCGCATCCTATGGACATCTGATATTAAAAAGAGCATCCCACAGATGACATGCCTGGTGAACAATTCATCAGAGTGAGTTGCAAAAGCACAGGATCCAGGTGCATGTCCGCCTTTCCAGTGCCAAATGCCTAATCTTAAAATGAGACACATTACTAGAATGCAACTGAGCCAGTAAGGCAAGGCAGGCCTAAACCATTAAAGGCAACTGGTTGAGTCAGCCTAGCAACCCCATCAGCCTATCTTTCTCACCCTGGTCCTGCCAGAAAAGTGTACCAGAAACAGGCTGAGTCTAACTTAGGCAACTGCATTACAGCCAGGGTGGGGGGAAAATCAATTTTTAAAAAAATGTAAACTTCAGATTTTTTTGTTTGTTGTTGGATTAAAACTGGATTTTTAAAATTGAAATCAGGGGTTTTTTTTTAGATGGAGCAAAGTATTTTGAGAAAAATGGGGGAAACAGAAGGATTGAAAAGGCTGCCTAAATTATCCCTGGTCCACTCAAAACAAATACAGAAGAGCGAGAAACTGATCTACCAGTTCAGGGGAAAGACACCCTCCCCAAGCACTCAGGAATGGTCAAAGGCCAACCGAATACCTTACCACAGACCCAGAGACATGAAGGATGTTTGCTGGACACTCACAACCTATCAAGTCAAAATCCCACACTTCTGTGTAAGGATTAATATCTGATTCATGAGAGCCAGCATGGTGTAGTGGTTAAGAGCAGGTGGATTCTAATCTGAAGAACTGGGTTTGATTCCCCACTCCTCCACCTGAGTGGCAGAAGCTTATCTGGTGAACCAGTTGTGTGTCTGCACTCCTATGTTCCTGCTAGGTGACCTTGGACTAGTCACAGTTCTTCGGAGCTGTCTCAGCCCCACCTACTTCACAAGGTGTCTGTTGTAGGGAGAGGAAGGGAAAGGAGCTTGTAAGCCACCTTGAGTCTCCTTGCAGGAAAGAAAGTTGGGGTATAAATCCAAACTCAAACTCAGCTGTTGCAAGTTGGTTGGCAAGATGATTCCATGCCTCATCATCTAGTATTATCTTCCTAAGATCTAATCAGGAGCTGAACTAATTAGCATCCCACTAGACCAGATCCCATCTTTAGGAAGACTGTTGGTGGGGCCCACCCACTGCCTGAGGAGGTTAATTGGCTGGGAGCAATTAACTATAATTAACTATGGCTGAGAGCTTGAATCAGCCACCTTCATCTTCATCATCAGGATGGATCTTTAGCATCAACAGCAGCAATGATCATCTTTCTTCAACTACCCTAACCAATCTTTGGTAATTTAAAGAGTCTGCTTTATTCATGCACTCAGACCCTTGGTGATCCTGGAACTTGGTGGCTGTAGGGCTTCACAAATGAAGGGAGGGGCAGAGCGTCAGCTTCTCTGACACAACCACAATCCTTACTGTAAAATCTCCCCATTCTGACGGCAAAGCAAAATTAAATCCATTCTACAAGTGATCTAATTTGCCTCAGAGAGACTAGAAAGTGAAAGCAGGGCTTGAGGAAATACATCCGCACATGAAAGCTTGCTGCAACAGACATTTGTCCCCGCCGCACAGCAGATGCCTTGTGCATAATTGGCCTATAACATGAATCATCTTGATCTTGGTCACCAGCAGCACTTCCTTACATTTAAGGATCTTTTCTAGCTTCTTCATGGCCGCTCCTCCCATCTCCATCTCTTTCTTATTTCTTACATGCAGTCTCCCTTTTGGATGATGATGGCAAAGAAGTGAATACGTGAATTGTACAGGACGGTTCCTGGGCCGGTCCTGTGTCTACTGGACTAGCTGACTCATGGCTACAGATAACAAGCCACAAGACGATAGTCCCCGCCCTGATCTGGCTTCAATACGTGCAGAAAAGAAGAATGACCTTGATCTTATTTAGCTAGCAGAGAAGTTTCCAAGCATTCCTCCTCCCTTGCTAAACAGTTTTACAGGCGTTATGCCAATACAAAAAAATATTCCCCCCATAAAACTTTTGAAATGTTACATTTGATTTATTTTTCTCCATTTTAAAATATTTCAGTATCTGCACCGGTTGTTTGGGGGACATAACACTAACTTTAAGGCACGTTTTCAGTGTCCCTTACTAAATACAAGTCAAAATAAACATGCTAACATGCATATCATGTCATGCCAGTCCAATCTCATCAGATTTCACAAGCTAAAGAGGGTCTGCCCTGTTTAGTACTTAGACAAATTGCCAATAGGGAAGTCCAGGGATGCTACACATGAATGTAAAACCTGAAGGTTTTGTGGAACATGATTTGGAGCTGACCAATAAGGGCAGTGTCCTATTCAGATAAACGGATGACTTCACATAACAGAAGGTTCCTGTGCAGAGTGCACAAATGCCCCCAGCTGCAGGATGGGCTAGAGCAGTGGTTCTCAACCTTCCTAATGCCGCGACCCTTCAATTTTACAGATGGAGAACACTGATGCAGAGAGTCTTAGGCGACCCCTGTGAAAGGGTCGTTCGACCCCCAAAGGGGTCCCGACCCCCAGGTTGAGAACCACTGGGCTAGAGGTTTTGGAGAGTCCGAGGCAGAGTCTTTTCTCCCACCTGTTCCTGTGTCCTTCCCTGCTCACAAGGCTTCTCACCATTCATGCCCACAGATGCCTGCAGCATCTTTCCCCCAGTGGCACTGGGAAGTGTGCACAACTGGAAGCCCTAGCAAATGAGTGGATCATGTAGCCAGATAATAATTATTTTGTTTTCAATATAGTTTTGATAGACATAGTGTTAGTAGAATTTCGGTTTGATTCTGGTTTTCTGTAAAGGTTTTTCCTTCCTGCTGCAAAATGTATTATTCCCTGAAACCATTGTCTAAGCTGCAAGTTTGCTGAAACAAAATATTAGGTTATGCACAAGGTAGAGAAGCAGGATGCAGAAAGTTAATGAATCAGGCAAACCAAGCCCCGAGTAATTGTCACTCACACCCAGGAAAAGCCAACTGCCGAGGGCAGAATTTATGTTAAGTAATTTCCTCCTAGTTGGGGAAAAATCACTAACGAATAATTTAATCATTTAGCCTTACTAGAAGCCTCTCCCAAATTTTGTAAGTTTCGAAACAAAGAATTAACAGCCAGATACAGTGCGGAACTTCAAGGTGAATATGCATAACAGCAGGCAAATATCTGAGTTATCACGAGAACAACTATCCGAAGCTGTTTCCTGACCAAAGATAAGACCCAGATGTCTTGGAGGAAGAACCTTAATAGACCTTGATGGCCCTGTGTTATTATTGTATAATTCAGTCTATGATGTAACCTCTACAATTACTATAAGAAATCTGTATTTTTGTGTGTTCAGTGCGTTTTACCAGACTTGACCTTGCGCATTGCCTGGCCCTCGTCTGCATTGCGCCTGCGTGCCAGAGTACCACCGAGCTGCTGCTGACTTCATGCTCTACCGAACGAAACTCTGTTCGACTGCATGAAAACTTTATTTTCAATTTGAATTTTGCGGCTCAATTTTATTGCTGACCTTGCTGTGGTAACAGTTGGGGAGGGGGTCAGCAGCAGTGGGCCCTACCTTAAACCCTGGACAGCTGATTCACCTCAGAGTGTGCTGATGAGGTTGGATAACTCAAAAGGATATCACAATATTCCATGCTGTGCCGTGGCGTACCACCCATGGGGACATATGGGGTCAAATATCCCTGGGAGGAGGCCATTTAGTCCCCGTGAGGAGGGCGGATAATCAACCCCTGACGCTGTGTGGATGCACCCTCCTGCACCATAGATTTTTCTACAGAAAATTACACTTCTATAGGAAAAAAAGTGGGCTGAACAAATAAAAAGGAGAACCCGGCACCGCAAGAGCCAGGACAAAGCAGGCAGCCAATGCGGACTCCTTGCAAAGCATCGTTTGGTCAAGCCTGAACAAGGGCAAGATAAGGCCATATAGGAAAGGCGAGTGGCCCAGCCATCCGAGCAGCTCTTCTGGTGCCAGGTTGTGCTCGTTCTGCCTCGGCGGCCACTTCCTAACATTGCTTGCATTGACTCCCTATCAATGGAATTTCAAGGCAGGAGGAATAAAAACTTGTTTGTCCGGCTCGGCTCATTCACTGAACTCGCTGGACTTGTTCTGCTGGCCTGAAGACAAAAGGAGCCCCAGGGGCATGCAAGGAAAGAAACCTAGCTGGGGGGGAAAGAGTTCATGGGTAGTGCTTTGGCCAACAGCCTCTGCCTCATGCACACCTCACGCACACTTGCAGCAGAGAGCTAGGTGCCGAGATGGCTTTCTTCAGAGGCTTGGCTCATTTGCTGGAGCCAACTGGAACACCCTGCTTTGAAGGCCAAGGTGGATTTGTAAAGGGATCTATAGGACCTGGCCTTATCCATATCTTATACACTGTTCTCCCTTACCCCCTTGCAAAAGGGTTGGAGAAGAAGCTACACTGCTATTTTACCACACTTATAACTTTGCTCAGGTAAGCCCAGGTCACGTTCTCACTATGCAAACTGGTTCTGAAGTGAGCGATGCCAGAGCAGACTTGATTCTGCCACCAGAGGAAGGTGATGTCATGAATGCAGCATCTAGTGTCAAAATTCCAGGTGTGATTGGAAACCAAAGGCTCTTTTCCCCTATCTACACATAGTATTTTATTGCCCAAACTTGTTTGATGTTATACATCCATCATAAAGCCCCATACACCTGATATTTGCTTGAGTGAAGTGGGTGTGTGTGTGTGTGTGTGGGCGATTCCACACATGAGTAAAATAGGTTTGACCCAGTTCCCTGAAAAGGGTACTGACCTAGGTCGAAGCCATTGTTGTTCCCCACTGCAACCAGCTTGATCCCAGCTCGGAGGGAGGAATCATCCTGTGCCTCTTCTCTGTTCCGACTGGCTGCTGTTCTACGGCCGTGTTCTGTCTATCCCCACACACGTTATAAAAAAAGACTGCCACAGGAATGGAGGGACGAAGGTGGCGTTTTTTGATTGGCCAGCTGTATGCATGCCCAAAACACTCAGCTGTGATTGGCTGAATGGGGGACCTGGCACCAGAGATTCCGCACTTTACTGGAATCGAGCTGAGTTCGAGCGTGGTTCCCTGAAAAAAGTAGTAGTTCCCAAATGGAGTCGGAAATTTGACCGTTACATGGGGCGAAGCTGGTACAAAACCACGTTGATCCCAGTGGTTGTGCGGAGCACTCAGATCGAACGCAGCTTGAACTTAGGTCGATAACACAAGTGAGGAATCATCCTGTGTGTTGTATTTCTTTTCTTTTTAAAAAATAGTTTTCATTATAATTTCCCATATTTTAACATGAATACTTTTTGCTTCAAGTCTTGTATTTCTTTGCAAAGAGATTTTATTAAACATCAGCTATTACACTTCTGTACAGACTCACCTGTGACTGTCATCATGCAGAAAGTTTCCTTCCTCACAAGTACAAAGGAATGCCTCTTTTTAAGATGCCCTGAAGAGCCAATGTGATGTAGTGCTTAAGGTATCAGACTAGGAACCGGGAAACCGAGGTTCAAATTCCCACTTGTGCTATGGAATCTTGCCTTGGGCCAGTCACTGTTAGCCCTAACTCTGGCTAGTATTTAGATGGGAGACTTTCAAGGACTATCAGGGCCATTATACAGAGTTAGGCAATGGCAAACCACCTCTGAACATTTCTTGCTTTTAAAACTGTAGGGGCTCACAAAGCAGCTGTGACTTGATGGCGAAAAAATTAAGATAACCTGTCCAGTAAATTATGCTCATTTATCACATAAGGTCATGGCTTTCTCTAGCCTTTCTCAAGACACATCTACATGGGACATTAGATATAGTGTACCTGAGATCCTTTATCCTTACTATCTAACAATATGCATGTGTACATGCAGTGATAAGAAGAAACTCTACACACCAGAGATTTCCAGGAAAGTTGTGTCACAGTAGCTTGTATGGTTGAAGAGGCAATCTGCATTCTAGTTTGCATTTGAAGGAAAAAATGTTTGCCTCTTCAGAATGAATTTTCCTGGCTATTCTGAAATAGGTTGAATGCAGCACTTCTGTCGCCCCTTTTACCTCCAGCCTCAGTTCTCGTGCTCAGCATCCATGTAAAGACCATGTGTAGCTATTTTCAACATAGAAGAAGGAGGAGGAGGAGGAGGAGTTTGGATTTATTACCCACCTTTCTCTCCTGTAAGGGGACTCAAGGTGGCTTACAAGCTCCTTTCCCTCCCCTCTCCCCCACAACAGACACCTTGTGAGGTAGGTGAGGCTGAGAGAGTTCCGAAGAACTGTGATTCACCCAGCAGGGATGTAGGAGCATGGAAACACATCTGGTTCACCAGATAAGCCCCTGCCATTCAGGTGGAGGTGTGGGGAATCAAACCCAGTTCTCCAGATTAGAATCCACCTGATCTTAACCACTACACCACGCTGGCTCTCTTTGCTGCTCCTCAACAATAAGATGCTGCAATATCTGTCCAGATGTGCCGGGTATGTTTCCCAGTCTTCAGCAAAGAAGTTCTCATCACAGGAGGATGCTTAGCTAGAAACGATGCTTTCTGAACAAGCACTATGGCACTTGAACAACAGGCTCACCCAGTAACAGTTTTCAAATTGCCTAATAAATGCCCTGTTAAATTCATTTAAATGGATGAAGAGACAGTGTAAACTACTCTGACTTCCTTGGTGAAAAAATGAAGGTGGAAAGTTACTAATGCTGGTGTCTGGTGAGATACACTGTGGGGGTGGGCACAACGACACTGGCATCACACCAACACCACAACGTCACTTCCAACACAAACATGGAAGTGATGTCACTGCATGAGGGCCACACTCTAGGATTCACCAAATGTGACGGTATAGAGCAGGGGTGTCAAACTTGCGGCCCTCCAGATGTTTATGAACTACAATTGCGGCTCCAAGTGTTTTCTTGGTGCAGGAGCATTGGCTATACTGGCCAGGGCTAATGGAAACTGTAGTTCATGAACATCTGGAGGGCTGCAAGTTTGATACCTGTGGTATAGAGTCTTCTTCAAGTACCCCTCATGGCTTAAAAACTTCCCACCTAGCTGGAGAGAGGGAGCTACTGGGTGTCAGTGTTGAAAAGGAAGTAAGGTTTTGAGGTGTATGGAAAGGGAAAGGAAGAAGCAGATGGCCTGGTTTAAGCTGATAAACCATTTCCCTCCCTCTCCCTCTCTCTTCCTGGATGTGCTACCTGCAATGAGACATCTATCTGTAAATTAAACCAATACTACAAGAACATGACACATCACCTAGGCTAGTCCACAGGGCAGTGGAGAACAAGTCACAGTATTTAGTCACAGGGAAAGTGCAACTTCTTCCCCTTGGGGAGTGTCCATTGCTACCATCACTACTGTGTGGAATGTAGTCAAACTAACAGCACAGGAACCCATTGGCTAGTGCCTGTGACCCCACAAGCCATGAGCATCATGACTATTCAGTCCCAGCCACAATTTTCCTGTTATTATCTTCAAGTTGGCTGATGCTCCTCCTCTTTGTGAATATGCTTAGGATGATTTACATGGTTTCTTTTGAAAGTGAGAAAGGGCACATTCTTCACTTTCTCATAAGAATTAGACTTACTATCATTATCATTGCAGACACAGAATACTGAGAAGGAAGAAGATTAATGGAAATCCTCAGAACTGTTTTTCGTACGAACGATAATATAGTCAGAGAGAAAAATTTATACGTCAACCCATTAACAACGATGGGTGGTAAAAATATCCACCCAATATGCATGTACTGTATGAATCCTTTAGTTAGCTTTGCACTAAGCTTTAGGAAGTGAAGTTCTATGTCTACTTAATATTATGTACTATGATACTCCCAATTTGGAGAATAAACTTTTTTTAACCCTACTGCAATAACTGTATTGTACTCACTCTTTATTATCATTTTACAGTATATTGTATTTAATTCTAGTGAACTTTTTTTTATTAAAAAAAGAATTACTGAACCAACTCACAGACCCTCTCTCTTACCCACCCTCTTTTTACACCATTCACCAGCACTGGATTCAGGATCACTTTTTTTTAAAAGGTACACACCACCATAGAGCAGCTACCTTCTTTCATTCCCCAAGGATGTTCCACTTCACAGTGTGCATTAAGTGAAAAACACATGACTTCGAAAATCCAACTGGAAAACTCCCCAGTCTGTTTTAGAACTGTGTGAACAAGACGATTATGTGGTTTACCACCAGCTACATCATTTCTTCTCCTTTGTCAGAAAACTGAGGGGCTGGCAGAGAAAGACAAACAAATTTCAACGTGCAACACAGCCCCGTCGCTTGGGATAAGGCGATGCTGTGGATAATGATTAGCAACGTGGGACCGGCAGTACCATGCCACACAGGGTGTTCAATGTTTACTCAGGCAGCTGACTGGCACACGGTATTCCCTGCCATGCCTTTCACCTGTGCCTGAGTCTAGCCATGGGCGAAACGACACTATCGCATGTGATTTCACCCCAAGGTGATGTAGAGAGACGCTACCACAGGAACTTGAAGTCCTGATTCACAGGCCAGAAGGAGGAAAAAGCTGCTATTCCTCTCTCACACCCACTCACTTTATCACACAAAAATGCTTCTCTGTCACCCAGGGCAATTTTCAAACTAATTGATATATTTTCCACCACAGAGAAGATGACATGGGGGAGCAAGTTAATGGAAAAATGGATCTCGAGAAAGGGTTAAACAGCCCCCTCATCCCACATATTTGGCTCAAAATGGAGGCATTCTGAAGCTGGGGAGGGGAACAAGTTATACGTCAGAGGTGTCCAACTCTGGCGCTTCTAGATGTTCATGGACTACAATTTCCATCAGCCCCTGCTGGCATGGCTGATGGGAATTGTAGTCCATGAACATCTGAAGCTCCAGAGTTGGACATCCCTGTTATAGGTAATGGCACCTTATGTGTAAAGAGGCCCTGCCTATGAAAGGGTGGATTTGTTTACAGATCTGTATTGATAATTGACCTGCAAAAATGGTCTGGGTTGGGAAAGGGAGGGGAAGAATAACTATCCCTCCCCACTTGCTGCCGCCAATTCCCTAGTCAGAAACAACCCTTCTGTGGGCTGGTTTAATCACTAGAAAGGGAACGAGAAAGGAAAATATCAGAAGACTGGAGCAACAGGACTCTCCCACACACAAGATAATAGAAGCAACCCCTTTGAGCTGGGTCTAGAAGCTCCCTTTAGTCCAGCACCCTGCTCTCAGTAAGAACTGATGCTTAGTAAATCCAATTCCTACTAGTATATCATAAGAACATAAGAACAAGCCAGCTGGATCAGACCAGAGTCCATCTAGTCCAGCTCTCTGCTACTCACAGTGGCCCACCAGGTGCCTTTGGGAGCTCACATGCAGAATGTGAAAGCAATGGCCTTCTGCGGCTGTTGCTCCCGAGCACCTGGACTGTTAAGGCATTTGCAATCTCAGATCAAAGAGGATCAAGATTGGTAGCCATAAATTGACTTCTCCTCCATAAATCTGTCCAAGCCCCTTTTAAAGCTATCCAGGTTCGTGGCCATCACCACCTCCTGTGGCAGCATATTCCAAACACCAATCACACGTTGCGTGAAGAAGTGTTTCCTTTTATTAGTCCTAATTCTTCCCCCCAGCATTTTCAATGAATGCCCCCTGGTTCTAGTAATGTGAGAAAGAGAGAAATATTAATCTCTGTCAACATTTTCTACCCCATGCATAATTTTATAGACTTCAATCATATCCCCCCCAAGACGTCTCCTCTCCAAACTAAGGAGTCCCAAACGCTGCAGCCTCTCCTCATAAGGAAGGTGCTCCAGTCCCTCAGTCATCCTCATTGCCCTTCTCTGCACTTTTTCTATCTCTTCAATATCCTTTTTGAGATGTGGCAACCAGAACTGAACACAGTACTCCAAGTGCGGTCGCACCACTGCTTTATATAAGGGCATGACAATCTTTGCAGTTTTATTCTCAATTCCTTTCCTAATTATCCCCAGCATAGAGTTTGCCTTTTTCACAGCTGCCATGCATTGAGTTGACATTCCCATGGAACTATCAACTAAGACGCCCAAATCCCTTTCCTGGTCTGTGACTGATAGCACTGACCCCTGTAGCCTCCTATAAACCAATAGAGAACTGGCGCGGTGTAATGGTTAAGGTATCGACTAGGATCTGGGAAATGCAGGTTCAGATTCCCACTTGCGCCATGCTGTGTGATCTTGGGCCAGTCATACACTCTCAGCCTCAAACCCGGTACATATTTGAATGGCAGACCTCCAAGGAACACCAGAGCTGTGACATGGAGGCAGACAATGGCAAACCACCTCTGAACATGATTTGACGGCAAGAAGAAGAAAAAATAAGGCAAGGTGTGAATAGGGGATGAAAGAAGGCCAACCCCTTCCCGAGGTTTCTAATAAGAAAGATGAGAAAGAAGATTAGAAAGAGTTAGAATTTGCCTAGAAAACACCACACCTTTCCAAAAGCAGAAAAACCCAAGGGGCATTGGCACACCTGGAGACAATTTTTGCAAGGTTCCTAGAAGGCAACTAGCAGCCACAGTGTGGAGAAGGTTGACTCAGTTCTGGGACACAAAGATAAAGGCGCAGAGTTTAACCTTTCTTCCTCCTAACCCAGGGGTAGGGAACCTTTAACACTCAAAGACCCATTTGGACCCGTTTTCCACGGGAAAAGAAAACACTAGGGGTTTTTTTACCTTTTACTCTGCTCATTCTGAGAAGCGCATGGATGCGCCCGCCCTGCTGCCTGTAGGGCGGGCAAGGATGGGGCCGGCGGCTCGGCTAGTGGAGCCACAGTGCAAGGGCAGAAGAGCCGCATGCGGCTCTTGAGCCGCAGGTTCCCTACCCCTGTCCTAACCGTTTCTCCCCTCAAAACCAACCCTGCAAGCTCTGGAACGGAAAACCCTGTTTTAAACCACCTCGCTTTCCTCTTCCAGGGATAACAATAATGTGGAGGTCCAGAATTAATTCCAAATGGTTAAGCAGAATCAGAGGAAATACAAAACTTCCTTTCCCTCTGCCACCCCCTGAAACTAGGAACCATACAGCTACTGCTTTGAAGATATATGCGGGGAAGATCCATGAAGGGATTTTTTCCCCATCAACAAGCCCAATTCAGCATCAGTTTATACAAGAGAACACAGGGCCACTTGTTTTGAGAGAAAAGGGACAATTCAGTACAGAAAAACAACATTTGAGCATCGGACACATAAACGTACAAGCAACCCTACTAAACTGGATCTTGTCAGTCACTAGGCTTCCTGACAGCAGCACTCAGATTTTTCTGAGAAGGACTGAAGTATTCAAAGATTCCAGTTAGTTGATAGTTCTAAACCAGGGGTAGGGAACCTGCGGCTCTCCAGATGTTCAGGAACTACAATTCCCATCAGCCTCTGTCAGCATGGCCAATTGGCCATGCTGGTAGGGGCTGATTGGAATTGTCCCCCCACCCCCCCCGCCCCCCCCCCCGCCTCCCCCACCCCGCACCCCCTCCCCACACCTCCCCCCCCCCATACCCCACCCCCCCCCCCCACCCCCCCCCCCCCCCCCCCCCCCCACCCACCACCCCCCCGCCCCCCCCAACCCCCCCCCCCCCCACCCCCACCCCCCCCCCACCCCCCCCCCCCCCCCCCCCCCCCCCACCCCCCCCCCCACCCACCCCCCCCCCCCCCCTCTCCACCCCCCCCGCCCCCCCCCCCCCCCCCCCCCCCCCCCCCCCCCCCCCCACCCCCCCCCCCCCCCACCCCCCCCTCCCCTCCCCCCCCCCCCCCCCCCCCCCCCCCCCCCCTCTTGCCCCCCCCCCCCCCCCCCCCCCCCCCCCCCCCCCCCCCCCCCCCCCACCCCCCCCCAGGGGGGGGGGGGTTGTCAGGGATGTCTCCATGGGCGTTGTGGTGAGTGACCGTAGTGCAAACATTAGCGCAGCAGGCCTCAAGCACATTGACTGTGAGGCTGACCTTGCCCACCTGGTGGTGAAGGATGCCTTCGGTCTGGGTTCTGCAGAGGATTCCAGGATGGATGCTGAGACTCAGGGTTTCTGGAATCTCCTCCAGAAATGGCAGCCTCTCACAAGTTACTTCTCAAGCTATGGGAAGGATACGCATCAACACCAATAACAAGCAAGAGTGTAAATTAAATCATGGGTAACAAGAAACGTGACTCTAATGAACCGAGTGGCAGTGTCTCTAATAATACCAACCAAATAATGTGCTAAATAAACTCAATGCTATACACACCAAACCTGATTGGTGATGCAATTTAGCATTATGCCATATATGCCATATACCAGGGGTCCCCAAACTACGGCCCGGGGGCCCAATGTGGCCCCCTGAAGGCATTTATCCGGCCCGCCAGGCATGGCGGCGATGGCTCCATTCATGTGCAGTGGGGGCTCGAGGGAGAGGAGGAACCGGCCCCAACGGCTGTTGATTGCAATTACATGATGGCACCCCCAAATCTCCGTGAATTTTCTGACCCAGAGTTGGAAACCTTACATGTGGCAATGCCTGCTCCGCCCTTCCCTCTCAGCTACTCCATGTGTTGCTCTCAGGCTTTCTGTTCCGCCTCACTCCCATTGGCATCAGCCAGGCTGGCGAATCGCTCGCTGGCTGCTAGGGAGGAAAGAACCCAGGAAGATACCTGATCCTGGGTTAGATGGAATGCTTCATTGGGAAAGTTCTGCTTTTTTTTTTTTTTTACAGGGGAAGGTATTCCACAGCCTCCCCAACAATATTTGGAGCCCACCCTGTACTTGACATACTTTGGTCACTGTTCTAAAAATAGAC
This sequence comes from Sphaerodactylus townsendi, assembly GCF_021028975.2. Classification (NCBI taxonomy): domain Eukaryota; kingdom Metazoa; phylum Chordata; class Lepidosauria; order Squamata; family Sphaerodactylidae; genus Sphaerodactylus; species Sphaerodactylus townsendi. The sequence goes on from NC_059438.1 coordinate 8,531,299, forward strand.
CATGATAGAAAGGCTGAAAGGTGAAATCAAACATTTTACAATCATTTGTGCATAGGAATTTGTTCATAGTTTTTTTTAGTCCGGCCCTCCAACAGTCTGAGGGACAGTGTACTGGCCCCCTGTTTAAAAAGTTTGGGGACCCCTGCCATATACAAATGACATAATAAGTTTCTATATTCCAGGGCCATATGCACTTTAACACAAATAAATCTGAGAGAACAGCCAGTAATGTAACACATAGAAAAAAATGTTCAAAAGCTTGCATATTCCGCAGGGCCTGTAAGACTGAGTTGTTCCGCCGGGCCTTTGGAGCGTCCAGTCGCTGAGGTGCGCCCCCCCCCCCCCCGCCCTGCTTTGCTCCCTGGTTCTCTTGCTCCCTATTTTATAATCTGTTCTTGCATATTTATTGCTATTTTTAGGGAGGAGTTTGGTTGCTCCCTTCTTTTTGGGGTGGTTTTTAAAGGAATTGGATTGCGGGACGCCATTTTAATTGTTATTGTTTTGACTGCTGTCTACATGGTTTTAATGGTTTTAACAATTTTAGTATATATGGTCACTATTGTGACCCTTGTTATATATTGTACATAGATGATGTTGTGCACCGCCCAGAGCCCCTTGGGGATTGGGCGGTCTATAAATTTAAATAATAAAAATAAATAAATAAAAATAATAATATATGTCTTAGAAAGTCCTCAGTCCTCTTATAAAAAGGTATAAAAAATAAAGTATATATGGACCTGGAATATAGAAACTTGTGAGGTCATTTGTATATGACATATATGGCATAATGCTAAGTGCGCTCGAACATAATGCTAAGTTGCATCGCCAATGAGGTTTGGTATTCATAAAATTGAGTTTATTTAATGCATTCTTTGGTAGGTATTATTAGAGACACTGCCACTCGGTTCATTAGAGTGTGAAGACGTTTCTTGTTACCCATAAGGATACTCATCAGCCAAATAAGAAGCAAGGGCTGACAGGCATGACAGAGTGCCCCCTGATCTGCCCTTTCAGCACGTGCTGGAATCCCACCCATATCAGGCTTGAGCATTTGGTGGAGAAGAGAGCCCTGACCAACACCCACCCACCCACCCTCAAACCCTGAAGAGGGTCAGCCCAACCAGGAGAGTCACCTCAACTTTCCTTCTCAGCTATCTTTCAGACTGTGAAAGTCCTTAAGAACTGCACTTAGTTGCTCTTGTCTGATGCAGCAACCCTCTGATTTTTTGAGTCACAGCTAGTGTGACGAAGGGAGTTGCACAGTTGAAAGCTGGCAAGTACACACACACACACACACACAGTCTTTTTCCAGTCAAGCAAATGAGCTTCCCAATTATCCCACTGTGGGGCTCCCAGATCACCACAGGTGGAACAACCGTTTCAGAACAGCGAGGATAGCATCAAATCGTCCTCTGAGAACAGCGGAGAATCCAAACCAACACCCTTTTCCCCCCAGCAGTTTGGGCAGACGCTGATGGCTCTCTGGTTGTGGTGGGTTTTCCGGGCTGTGTCTGGTGGAACTTGTTCTTAACATTTTGCTTGTCAGCATCTGTGGCCAGCATCTTCAGAGGTGTATCGAAGAGAAGAAGTCTGTTACACTGTGTAACAGACTGTGTAACAGACTTCCCTCTGTGATAGACCTCTGAAGATGCCAGCTACAGATGCCGGCAAAGGGTTAGGAACAAGATCCATCAGACCACGGCCACACAGCCCGGAAAACCCACCACGACCAGTTGAATCCAGCTGTGAAAACCTTTGACAATACACTGATGGCTCTGCCTCGCTTTATCCCCACAACTACCCAGCAGGGCAGGTCAGACTGACCGGGTACACTCATTCAGCTTCAGGGAAGTGGGTCCCTCTTGCTAGGCTAGCAGAAGGCACTGGACCCGGTCCCAAGGCCGATCATGAGTTCCAATCTCCTGTATTGCGTCCTGCAAGCCCCCCGTGGATGGAGGCCCCTCCCGCCCTTCACGGAAATAGTCTTTACTCGGTGTGCTAAACGTCGCTCGCCCCCACCCCCCAGAAGCCAAGCAGGAAGGCGGTCTGGCTTGCTACAGCCCTCTCACCTGCACCGCTGAGCCACCCCAGCGCGAACTCTGCAAGATAAGCGCGAGCGCACGACCAGCAATCTCTTTTGCACCCCCACCCCCCAGATACGTGTTTGTCTATGCACTTGCCGGCCCACCCTGCAGGAAAGGCCACGTCGGACGGCGACAGTTCTGTCCCCCGGAGCTCCGAGGGGCCCAAGAGGGGGCGGGCGAAGAACGGCGCGACCCCGCCCCTAGCTTCCCCTGGCCCGCGCGAACAAGACGGCGGGCACGGCGCTGCGCCTGGACGGCCGCGCCTGTTGCTGGAGAGCTGACTGCCCGTCTAGCGGCTTACCGGGGCGTCTTCGGCTGGGGCGTCTCGGAGCTCGCCCAGGTAGTACTGCTCCAGCCAGCGGCGCGCGTTGTCGGAGTGCCGGTGCGGCGGGCCGTCGAGTGCGGCGCGGATGTCGGTGCCGGCCCGCTGCAGGAGCAGCTGCTCGCCCCCCGGGTGGAGGCGCACGAAGGCGGTCAGGTCGTAGAGACGGCGGCCGCGGAGCACCAGGCAGGCCCCCTGAGCGCAGCGCTGCAGCACCTCGGCGCGGCTGTATCCGTGGGAGCCGTCGGGGAGAGGCATGGCCGGGCCAAGGCGACGGCGCGCACCTGCTGCTGCTGCTCCTGCTGCCCTGCCGGCCACCAGACCAGGCACCTGCTCGACTGCCTCCGGCGCCCACATATGCTTTGCCCGCCGCAGCCACGCCCCCCTCCGACGGAGCGGTGCTCCCGCCCCACTGGCCGCATGCGGCCCGGCCAGCACTGCAGCGACATCAAGCTCTTTGCTGGTCTGGGATAGACATTCCGGAAGGTGGTCTCCCGTGTCGCCCGTGCCGGGGCAAGCGGGCCTCGTGCGGGCGTGCAGTTGGGGAGGCTGTCGCAGGTGCGCGGAGCTTCCCTCTGATCAGCATTGACTGACGGTCCTGGAAGATTTTGATCACCTGCTGGAGCCTTTCAAGTGGAGGTGCCAGGGACTGAACCCTGGGACCCTCTGGATTACAAGGAGGGGGGTATATGGGGAGTTCTCGGGTTGTTCAACTCCCCATTGCATACGTTTGCTGAAGCCCCCCCCTTGTGGTTTTTTTGTATTTTAAGTGTTTTTCCGGTTTTTGTCCTGCAGGGGGCGCAGTTTTTAAGCTAGCAGCACCACAATTTCAGGGATTTTTTGGGAGACTCTCCTGATGATTCTACTCAGGGTTGGTGAAGTTTGGTTTAGGAAGTCCAAAGTTATGGACTCCGAAAAGGGGTGCCCCATCCCCATTGTTTCCAATGGGAGCTAATAGAAGATGGGGGCTACACCTTTGAGGGGCCGTAACTTTGGACCCCCTGAACTAAACTGCACCAAACCTCGGAGGTATCATCAGGAGAGTCTCTTACTGATACCACCGAGGTTTTGTGAACTTTGGTCCAGGAGATCCAAAGTTATAGACTCCTAAAGGGGGTATCTCCATTCCTCATTGTTTCCAATGGGAGCTAATAGAAGATGGGGGCTACACCTTTGAGGGGCCAAACTTCACCAAACCTGGGTGGTATCATTAAGAGAGTCTCCTAAAGATACTCTGAAAGTTTGGTGCTGCTAGCTTAACAATTGCACCCCTGACAGCAGGCACACCCCAAATTTCCCCAGATTCTCCTTTTAAATCCACCTCCTTTGGCATGGATTTAAAGGGAGAATCTGAGGTCCCAAGTTTAAACATTGAAAGTGATGCTGTTTCAGAGTGGAGGATAATCCACCCCAAAACAGCATCACTTTCAATGTTGTTTCCACTGGGGACCCCAGATTCTCTTTAAGGTGGATTTAAAAGGAGAATTTGGGCTCTCCAGTTTAAACACCATTGAAAGTGATGCTGTTTGGGGTGGATTCCAGCATCACAGTGGCTGCCCATTGGGGGGGCGCGCGCAAAACTCAGATTTTGCACCAGGCTCCATTTTCCTTAGCTATGCCTCTGCCCAGAGGGGAGAGCAGAAGGGGCTGCCAGCTGCTGGCTGGGAGCCCAGTTGGTGGGGGGGCAGGGGAGGGCGGGGCAGGGGAGTTCACCATCTCCTGCCTCAGGAGAGCTGCTTTTATAAGCACTGAGGCTGGGGGCAGGGCTTGGGGAAGCATGGCCACACCCCCAGGGGCAGGTGGGGGTGTGACCCTGCCCCCGAACCCCCCATAAAAAATCTATACCTATGTCCCTGCTCTGGAAGAAAAGCAGAGGCTCTACCCATGAACCCTAATAAAACTGTCATTTACCTTTGGTCTGTCCTCTGTCCATCCAGGGCTTTGAAGGTCACATTGCCTCCGACAGGATCCTTTCACCTGGAGACGCAGGGGGTTGAACCCGTGACCCTGAGCATGCTGAGCGCATGCTCTCCCACTGAGCCAAGAAGATGCTGCCTTGAACAGATAGACCCTTGGCCTATGCAGGTCAGAACTGCCTACTCAGACTGGTCACGTCAACCTTGTGAGGGAGGTTAGACTGAAAGTTACCCAGCGCATTTCCATGACAGAGTGGGGATTTCTCTGCAACTTTTAATACGTCCGAGGCTTGGGAAGCTGATCAGAGGGGGTACCTGTACGCGTCAGATACTTATCTGTGCCTGCCGAACATGTGTTTCCCGGTTTGCAGTTAAATGTCAGACAGACAGACAGACAGACAGACAGACAGACAGTTAGTTTTATTACAATCATTAGGCCAGCAAAAAGAGAACAAAAAGCAAAATCAAATTATACATATGTACAGAAATCCATAGCATAAAACCTATAGCAAAAATATCATCAGTTCACCATCATACAGCGCAGCTCTCTGTCTTAAAATGGATCTATGCTTATGATGTGCCAACATGCAAAATGTGGCTACTTGCTGAGATATAAGGGAAACTCAGTCTTCCAGTAAAATTCTTACGAGAACTGAATCAGGACTGACTATGATTGAATTTGTATAATGAGTTAACAGCAGATGAATTAAAGCACTGGTGTCAAACTCACGGCCCTCCAGATGTTATGGACTACAATTCCCATCATCCCTTGCCAGCATGATTCTGGCAGGGGATGATGGGAACTGAAGTCCATAACATCTGGAGGGCCGCGAGCTTGATACCTATGAACTAGACTTCCTTTCCCCTTTATGGAGCTCACAATGCGATAGCACAGTGGTGGCGAACCTTTGGCACTTCAAATGTTATCAACTACAATTCCCATCAGCCCCTGTTAGCATGGCCAATTGGTCATGCTGGCAGGGGCTGATGGGAATTTTAGTCCATAACATCTGGAGTGCCAAAGGTTCGCCACCACGGCGATAGGATGTATAACACAGAGTCCACAGGAGCAGCAGTGGCGTAGGAGGTTAAGAGCTCATGTATCTAATCTGGAGGAACCGGGTTTGATTCCCAGCTCTGCCGCCTGAGCTGTGGAGACTTATCTGGGGAATTCAGATTAGCCTGTACACTCCCACACACGCCAGCTTGGTGACCTTGGGCTAGTCACAGCTTCTCGGAGCTCTCTCAGCCCCACCTACCTCACAGGGTGTTTGTTGTGGGGCGGAAGGGCAAGGAGATTGTAAGCCCCTTTGAGTCTCCTGCAGGAGAGAAAGGGGGGCTATAAATCCAAACTCTTCTTCTTCTTCCCCTGAATTGCAGCCAAAATTCCTGCCCAAGATTTCAATGGTTTATATAACCCGGGTAACAAGGGGAGATCTGTTTGCAATTCAATATTGTTGAGCCATTGATAGACCAGGGCTGTTGCTCTACGATTATCCAATTCCAATAGTTGCATAGGGTCCAATAGTTGCATAGGTGCACAGGAGCAGCTAGCGCTATGGAGGCTTATCTGGGGAATTCAGATTAGTCTGTGCACTCCCACACACGCCAGCTGGGTGACCTTGGGCTAGTCACAGCTTTTCGGAGCTCTCTCAGCCCCACCCACCTCACAGGGTGTTTGTTGTTTGTGGGGGGGAAGGGCAAGGAAATTGTAAACCCCTTTGAGTCTCCTACAGGAGAGAAAGGGGGGATATAAATCCAAACTACTACTCCTCCTCCTTCTTTTTCTTCCTCCTCCTCCTCCAAGCCAGCGGTTAAATGTCTGTGCATAAGAAAACACACTGGTGAGGTAAAGTGCAGTCAAGTCATAGCTGACGTATTGCAACCCTGTAGGGTTTTCAAGGCTTACTTACATATTACTTTTTTCCTAACATAAACAGGCCAAAAAGATACATGTGTGCGATTCCTGAGGGCGGCCATTCCAGTTGCAGTGCATTTCTGGGAGTCATCGTTCCCGCCTCTAATGTTAATTTATTACAATTAAACCCATGCGAGCCCGTTGGAGTTCCTGGCTCCCATTATATCCAACGGGCTGTTCCCAATGGGAAATCATGTCCTTTGTTTCAGTACGTCCGGCATCAAATACACGAAATTCTGCCAAGTACACAGGAACAAAATTTAAGCAAACATGTGCAAACAGCGGACTGCAAGGGAGGGGGAAGGAGGGAGGAAAAAGGGGGGAGGGAGGGACTGGGAAGAAACTGACTCCTTCCCTGCTTTCAACTGAGTTCTCCAGAATTCCTCCTTTGCAGAATTCCTCTGTCTCGCAAAAAGATGTTAGTCGATTGTGTATTCTTCCCCCACAGAACTCGACATGCCGGACCTTCTTTGTTATAGAATGCTCCACCTGGGTTTAAGTGCCTACTTAGCCCTGCTCCCCCCACCAGTTGGAAAGTTTGGTGATAGTTGTTCAATGAACTATAAATGCTCTTGTATCAAAGTACCATGTTCAGTAATGCACAAAATATAAAGGTTTTGACAAAGGCAGCACGTAAAAATGAGTTGATAATTCTCATATGTGTTCCAGACTATATTCTAATGTGGAAGTACAATTTTCTGAACCACTGTACCCCAACTGACCATACTAACATCTTCGTCTGAGACAGAGTATAGCAAGAAACCACCACTGTGAGTGGGCCCTATGGCAGCTCTCATTAGTCAGCAAGTGACCACTTAAGCCTACCTATGATGCCAGCTTTGAGTGCGAATCTTCCTGACCTTATCAGACTGGTCATTCCATAAGTGGGGAGAGTGCATGTGTACAGGCAGCTGTAGATCTTGCCCCTTTGCAGGGTAGCACCTACAGAAGGCCCTGGGGAAAGGCATGGGGGAGAGATGGTCTCGCAGGTAGAGGGTCCAAGGCTATGACAGCCAATACCTTGAATTCAACCCAGAGATTGATGGGCGAACACAGAATGAGACTCATATGCATGCTCTGCCTAGCTCCAGATAATAACCGAACTGCATTCTTCTTTGCCAGCTGAAATCTCAACAGGAAACACATAGGCCCCTTCCGCACACACAAAATAATTCATTTTCAAACCACTTTCACAACTGTTTGCAAGTGGATTTTGCCATTCCGTACAGCTTCAAAGAGCACTGAAAACAGTTTGAAAGTGCATTATTCTGCATGTGCGGAATGAGCCATAAAGTACATTATAGTAATGTCAGGAATCCCAGTGGCCTGATCAGCTGTCAAGAAAAGGGCCATTTTCTGGACTAAACAAAGTTGGCAGAAAGCATGTTAGACTGAGCTGATGGCGAGGAGGAACTGCTGAATTGTCTGGACCACCTTATCAGCATCCACCCAAACATCCAATTTACCATGGAAACTGAAAAAGAAGGAAAACTGCCTTTTTTAGATGTCTTGGTCTTTTGCAGACCCAACCATCAATTGGGCCACAATTAACAAAGCTTGGCTACCAGTACTTAAAAACATCAGAATCAAAGGCCAAGGGCATGCTAAATTCATGGACAATGGACTCCACCAAGACACAGGATTTGCATTCACCAATACTGCTGCTGCTGCTGCAGGGAGTGCAAATGTGACTACAACTGTAAATGGACTTATAACCCCACCAGCAATACAATGCAACTCTAATCAACGCACCTTTGCACAGTGCAAGTTCCCCAACGTTCCAAACACTTTACTGATTGGTTCTCCCACCCTGGGGACATGGAATGCGCGTATGATGCACCGAAGCATACCCCACTCAAACAGCGTCCTCTCTCACTAAACACAGTGTGTAACAGACTTCTCTTCTGTGATACAGCTCTGAAGATGCCAGCCACAGATGCAGGCAAAACGTTAGGAACAAGATCTACCAGACCACGGTCACACAGCCCGGAAACCCGGCAACCATCAGTCTGGATTTACATCGCGGGCTTTGTGGGTGTCCAACCTCTGGCCATTCAGTAAATTGTTCATGGACTACAATTGACCATACCAGCAAGGGCTGATGGGAATTGTAGTCCATGAACATTTGAAGCACCAGAGTTGGACACCCCTGGCCTAAGGGCTAACACACTTGTCCTAAGACAATAATACATTTTCAGTCTTTATAATGAAAAATCTTGTGTTTACCTGCATACAAAAGTACTCCTTATGTCTCTAATTCAAATAATGCTTTCAGCTTACGATATGCACTCACATATATCTACAATGTATGCAATACAAATATTAGCAACAAGCAAATAGTCAATCATCGTTCCACAAGCATATTTGGGTTCGGACTAACCAAACTCCTGTAAGTTTGGTTTAAGAATTACTTCAGTGGGGTGTAAAAGTGTATTGGCTGTCTTTGGTTGTTCAGATCAGCAGCACCAAGTAGCTAGAATCTGCAGACAGCGCCACCTATTGATGAATACACAAACGCACACCAAATAAATTTGCCTTACAGTGCGTTACACCCTGGGCTTATCAAGATCTATACTGCTCTTTCACATTACCCACTGCTTGATAACACTTAACTGGAGATGCTGCGGATTCATAGAATCATCAAGTTGGAAGAGACCACAAGGGCCATCAAGTCCAGCCCCTGCCATGCAGGAATACACAGAGCACACCTCACAGATGGTCACTGAGCCTCAGTATAAAAAAAGCCTCCGAAGGAGAAGACTCCACCACCCTCTGAGGCAGCATTTTCCTCTGTCGAACAGCACTTGCTCTCAGGAAGTTCTTCCTAATATTTAGGTGAAATCTCTTTTTTGGACCATGAACCCATTACTCCTTGTCCTAGTCCCGTGGTGGCAAACCTATGGCACTCCAGATGTTCATGGACTACAATTCCCATTGGCCATGCTGGCAGGGACTGATGGGGATTGAAGTCCATGAACATCTGGAGTGCCATAGGTTTGCCACCATTGTCCTAGTCTCTGGAGCAGCAGTAAACAAGCTTGCTCCATCTTCAACATGGCATCCCTTCAAACATTTAAACATGGCTATCATGTCGTACCCTTAGCACCTTCCATTCCTGAATTTTGAACTTTTCTTCCTTCCACACCCGTGATTCTAAACCTGCAGGGAACTGGCTATAGCGTATGCCAAACGAGCATGCGCTTTTGCCAACTGTAAGGCATAAGCCAATTATTTAAACTGCTAATGAGTCAAATCTTTGGTCTATCAGTCTCAGCCTTGTCAACTCTGGTGATGGCTCTCAAGAGGTTTCAGGCATAGGTTTTTCATTTCATGATCCTCTTAACCAGATGCCAGGGATCGAACCTGCAATCCTTGGCATGCCAAGCAGATGCTTTCCAACTGAGCCATGGCGCATAGGAACTGATTTCTATTTGTATTGTCGAAGGCTTTCACAGCCGGATTCAACTGGTTCTGGTGGGTTTTCCAGGCTGTGTGATTGTGGTCTGGTAGATCTTGTTCCTAACATTTCACCTGCATCTGTGGCTGGCGTCTTCAGAGGTGTATCACAGAGGGAAGTCAGTTACGCACTGCGTCTAGTGAGTAGGAAGTGTTATAGTTGGGTATATATGTCCGTGTCCCAGGGTGGGGAACCAATCAGTAAGTGTTTGGGTGGAACTTGCTATGCTAAGGTGTGGTTGATAGTATTGTATTGTGGGTGGGGTTTTTCAGACCAGGGAGTGATTCACATTTGCATTCCTGCAGCAGCCATCTTAGTGAATGCAAACCCTGTGTCTTGGTGGAGTCCATTGTCCATTCACCTAGCACAGTGGTGGCGAACCTTTGGCACTCCAGATGTTATGGACTACAATTCCCATCAGCCCCTACAATTGGCCATGCTGGCAGAGGCTGATGGGAATTGTAGTCCATAACATCTGGAGTGCCAAAGGTTCGCCACCACGGACCTAGCATGTCCATTGATTCTGGTGTTTTGAATTACTGGTAGCCAAGTTTTATTAATTCTCAGAGTCTCTTCCTTCTTGTTGAAGTTTTCTTGGTGTTTTTGGATTTCAGTGGCCTCCCTGTGTAGTCTGACATAGCAACCTTCTGAGTTGTCCAGAACTTCAGTGTTTTCAAATAGAATATTATGTCCAGTTTTGTTTAGAGCTTGTTCTGCTACTGCAGATTTTTCAGGATGGTTAAGCCGACAGTCACAGCTCTTCAGAGTTCTCTCAGCCCCACCCACCACGCAGGGTGTTTGTTGGGGAGGGGGGGAGGGAAAGGAGATTGTAAGCCGCTTTGTCTCATTACAGGAGAAAAGGGAGGTACTAATTCAAACTCCTCCTCCTCCTTCTAATGCAGGGGTAGGGAACCTGTGGCTCTCCAGATGTTCAGGAACTACAATTCCCATCAGCCCCTGTCAGCATGGCCAATTGGCCATGCTGGCAGAGGCTGATGGGAATTGTAGTTCCTGAACATCTGGAGAGCCGCAGGTTCCCTACCCCTGTTCTAATGGGACACATCAAAGGCTGAACACAGGACTTTTATGCATTCAAAACAGATGCTGTGCCACTGATCCGGGCTCTGGAGTTAAAATGGTAATTAGCCATTGATTACAGCTTGATCATTCCACATTTTTTAATTTTTAATCATACACACCTAAGCAATTTATTAATACGTATCCAGAGTACATATCAAAGGAGTTTATCTCTCTCTGAGCAGGATTCTGTTAATGCAAAGATCTTGCAATGGTACCAGACTTTGGAGCTCTGCCAGAAATATTGGAATAGGTATGTTATGAGAATCCTGTTTATAGTGGGTGTCAGGTTCTCTTTCAAAATGGCTGAGAGGATCTCTGTCTTTTCTTTGTGCCCAGAAATGGGTGTCCTCTTTCAAGCCAGGCAGCACTGTAATTTTTTTTTTAAAAATATATCTGATCCTACTGCTTGCCTCCAGTGTAGTCCGTTTGGAACTAAATAAGACCAGGAGCCCTAAATTATGCACCCAGCAGGATTTATGCTGAGTTGTTAAACTGTGGTAATTAATAGCAGGAACCTGTGGCTTATTATCTTGGTTGCCAGCACAGCATCTTCAGTTCTAGCATTCTCTTGTGGGCAATGTGAAGGGGTGGGAAAGTGCTGAAAAGTGTATCTCCTCTAGAACAGCTTCAGTCCAGAAGCCGAGAACTAAGTAACATCCTTGGTTTCAACCTGTTTAGGAATTTTATAAAGACTTCAAACATCTCTTTGGTCCAGAGTAAATCAATCACTAGAACTGGGCCAGAAAGATCAGAGAGAAGGGCAGGCCAAGCATGCCCCAAGTCTCATATAAGAAGCCCATGGACCACCTTCTGGCTGTCTACACAAAGAGGAATTTACAGAGCCTATGTGTCTGGATCCCCCTCATGCTACCCCAAAGTACACCATTGGTCAGAAAAGGGAAAGAAATATTAGAATCATAGAGTTGGAAGAGACCACAAGTACCATCGAGTCCAACCCCCTGCCATGCAGGAACACACAATCAAAGCACTCCTGGCATATTTTTATCCCGCCTCTATTAAAAAACCTCCAAAGAAGGAGACTCCGCCACTCTCAGAGGCAGTGAATTCCACTGTCAAACAGTCCTGATGGTCAGAAAATTCTTCCTATTGTTTAGGTGGAATCTCTTTTCCTGCACCTTGAATCGGTTACTCCATGTCCTAGTTCCTGAGGCAGCAGAAAACAAGCGTGCTCCCTCTTCGACATGACATCCCTTCAAATATTTAAACACAGCTATCATGTCCCCCCTTAACCTTCACTTCCCAGATTAAACATCGGCAGCTGCCTAAGTTTCTCTTCGTAGGGCATAGATTCCAGACCCTTTACCATTTTGGTTGCCCTCCTTTGGACACATTCCAGCTTGTCAATATCCTTCTTAAATTACGATTTTGAGGCTTGCAGTCAATTACTCTAAGGAGTGAGAGTCCTTGATCAATGCAGAGTAGAGTGGTACAATTACTTTCCTCCATGTAGACACTATACTCTTATTGTTGCATCCCAGAATTGCATTGGTTTTCTTGGTTGCCATATCACACTGCTCACTCATGTTCAAGTTGTAGTTCACTAATACTCCTAGATCCCTTTCACATGTCCTGTTGTCAAGCCAGACGACACCCATCCTATATCTGCATATTTCATTTTTTTCTGCCTAAGTGTAGAATCTTACATTTATCTCTGTTGAAATTCATTTTGTTAGTTTTGTCCCTCCTCTCTAATCTGCCCAGATCATTTTGAATCCTGCCCCTGTCCTCCAGGGTATTAGCTGCCCCTCCTAATTTGGCATCATCTGCAAATTTGATTAACATGCCATCTATTTCATTATCCAAGTCATTGATAAAAATGTTGAATAGCACAGGGCCCAGGACAGAACTCTATGGCACTCCACTACTCACTTCTCTCCAGGATGAAAATTGACGAGGACTCTTTGTGTTCGGTCAGTCAACCAATTACAAATCCATCTAACACAGTGGTGGCGAACCTATGGCACAGGTGCCAGAGGTGGCACTCAGAGCCCTTTCTGTGGGCACGCGTGCCCAGAGTTCAGCATGTGGGTGGGGTGGAAAATCACTCACACACACACCCCCACACACACATCTAGGCTGGCCTGGGCGCAATCCTGTACCTGGGAGTAAGCTCAGTTGCTGGCAATGGGGCTTGCTTCTGAGAAAACCCTCCTAGGGTCGTGATTCACCCATTCGAAGCGTTGCATGGTTGCTTCACCAAGCTTACTCCTGAGTAACGTGCACCTCGGACCCAACCGTTTTTTCTAAACTAAAACCTTAGTATTCAGGTTAAATTGCTGTGTTGGCACTTTGCGATAAATAAGTGGGTTTTGGGTTGCAATTTGGGCACTCGGTCTCGAAAAGGTTCGCCATCACTGTTCTATATAGCTCCTTGTCTGATCCACAGAAAATTAGGATTGAGAAAAACCAGGTTTTTAGGTGACTATTTAATTAAAAGTGATGTTAGACCACCTCGTGTTAGAACTTATACTGTCGTTGGACAATAAAAGTGTAGGAGATGCTTTGTTTGTAAATTAATGATTGAATGTAAAGAAGTGAGAGCTGATTCTATTGGTTTTGTATGCAAATTGATTGTATTTACCAACTGTAATTCTAACACAGTTGTGCACCTCATAATGTGTGAATGTGGGAAATGATACACGGGCCAGACAACATGCAAGTTCTAGATACAAGTACAAGAACACATCTCGAGAATCAAGAACAGGGTAATGGAAGCCCCTGGTTGAACATTTTGTACCACGCAATCACAAACCGGGCTCTTTCAAGGTCACAGTTTTGACTTCAGTAGACACCAATGAATTGGCTGGAGACATTAAACTGTTACTGATTTGGATGGCATCCAGACTTACATTTCACTGGACTCAGTTTTTTCTTGAGGACTTAACCAGAGTATAGCGTTTTTTTCTGGGGGTGGGGGTTGTAGAATTCATATTTTGAATTCTAGCAAGGTGTTTCTAATCACTTAATTAATTTCTGAACCTAATAGGTTAAATTGCCCAAAAATGTACAGCTTAGTGCTTTCTCTAGAGGACACAGGCACAGCAGAGAAAAAAGCTGCAGAAAAGCCTGTCCCTGGTAATTTGTTTATGGGTTTTGACTACTTCTCATGCATTTTTGTGGATTTTGTATATCATTTGTCATTGATATACATGGTTATATTCTTTAGGAAAGCAGGGATCACACTGAGGATTGTGTGTTCTACAAGATTCTTGGGTCTGCAACCCATTACGGGAACATGCAAGTAACTTTGCTACTGACGTGTGTAACTTTTTGTTTAATTTGGAAAGATTGTATTCTAATCAAACGTATTAATGTATTTCTTATACAGATAATTGGGCCTTGAGAAGTGTTTCAACAAAGTCATACCTTTTCCAGAGGTAGTCAGCCCAGTTCAATAGTCCAAAATTCGGGCTTTAATTACTGCAACTCACTTTGTAGAGGCTTTCCAAAGTTTCTGCTGGAGCTTTCTAAGCCAGAGAATACTTTGTATTTCTGTTTCTGCATTGCTACGATGCCTAGTGTTAGATTCTTTAATTTGATATATGTAATAATAATGTTTTGTGCTTGTTTCACTGAGTGAAGAGAGATTTCATTACTTATGTGAAATATGCTGTTACTTTAAGCAATTGGTGCAGATTGCTGTTTGTCTCAGTACCAGTGCACCTATCCCATTTTTCATTATGTCGGATACACCACCTGGAGATTGGCAACCCTAAGTCCATCAGGTAAATGATTGAACCACCACTGGATACCTCCTGTAGTAAAAAGCAAAACAGATCATGCAATCCAGAAGTCTGCCCCTAATAATGTGTTGATTACGGGAAAGGGTTAAAAAAGGAAATACATTGAACAATGGAAGCACTGAAAGTGGTGCCAAACTGCACATGAAAACCACGGTGTATAAAATTCAGCAGCTAAAATGGAGGATTCCTAATATAGTGGTGGTGGGCACTGAAGCATATAGTTGGTTGGGCAGGAGAGGAAAGGTCTTGAATCAAGCCAGAGGACAGGGGGACAGTGACTTATAACAGCCTGTGGGGAACAGCAAGATCAAAGTCAGGGTGAGGTTAGAAGTCAAGATCTATGGGAGATACTCTAAGGCTAGGTAGAAGTATTGTCAAAGTGGGGCAAGAGGTCAGAGTCTACTATGCAGTCCAGGGCAAAGGTGAGACATCAGGTCAAAACAGCTGAGTAGAAAGAACAGGATGAATAGAGGTGGTATAATTTTCACAGTACAAGCAAGTTGCTCAGACTGAAAGGTCTAGCCTAAAGGCCATACCTTTATAGTTCCTTGATAGATCTTATTGTTCAGCTACTCCTTACTGCTCTCATTGCGTACTTCCAGACAGGACATTTTTATGTTCACTATCTTGAGGAGGGTGGTATTCTACAGAGTGTCACAATGGAGGTTTAAAAAGATCTTCCAGGTCCCTCAGAGAAGTGATCTCAGCCTCTTATGAAGGAACTGTATGCATTAATATGTTTATTTATTTAGCTATTTATAACACACTTTTCTCCCCCAAGGGACTAGGGTTGGTAAATGGAAAAAAAATTCGGCCCTGGTTCAGATTCGGGTCCAGTTTGGGTGTATGGGGTCGGATCCCCCCCATATCCGAGCCTGCCAGGCTCTCAAAAGATGTCCCGGTGTGTTCTCCACTCAGTACCATCTGCTCCTCCCTTGTCCGGGAAAAGTATCAGACAGTTGAAGTGTAGATACTGTGTTTCTCAAGTTGCTGCAAATCTTCTTTCAACGGCAACCAACTTGCACTTGCTGCAGGTGTAGCTGCCCATATCCTCTGGCAGAAAACAAACATCTCCACAGCTGTTGCAGGTGACAGCAGCAACTCATTGATGATCCATATTTAGGTGTCTTTAAATTCTGCAGAACAGGGTTTTGGCCTCCTTTCAAAGTCCTCTTTCTACACTTTCAACCACCAAAAAAATCCGTTGCCTGGCTTTTAGCCCAGCCTTGTTCACTGAGCTCCAGACTGTGACCTAAGGATTGAAGACTTTTGTCCCTAGTCACTACCTTGTGTTTTGCTATCTCTCTGAAGATGGGTCCTTATTGGTAAGAACTGCATGCACCAATGGTGCGCCCCGCTGCTTCTGAGCAATTCAACCGAGGCAGCAAGCGTAGTTGGATTCAAATTGGTTGCGATTAAACAATCCCCACCCCTCAACAGCCTGAGGCAAACACACAGCCAACAACAAAGGAACCAAAAAACGAACACACAGGCCCTCAAAAACACACACACCAGATAAAGATTGAGCTTCAAAGATAAGCCCCACAAAACAACAACAACAGAGCCCACGTTTTTCTCGCTGTCTTTTTCCCCCGACCTCAGAGAATACAGTCTGTGCTGCTGCTTCTGAGCAAATAAAAGATCAAAGCAGTGTTTCCTCACTACAAAATTAAAGAAGAACAACATAAAATTATGTGCTCTGCCCTCTGTCTCCCTGTTGACATAAAACGGTAAATCAGGACATATTCTTGGGAACTGGGGTTTTGCAATCGTATTTTCAGTCTATCTTATGTTCATTATTCCTTAATGATGTTGGCCTATAATTTTTTTTGCCAAGCACCATCTTAACCTCTTCTTAAGTACTGGTAATGTTCTCCATGAATTTGGCATTTTTCCTCCTCGTAAAGTGAATTCATTGTGTTTAATGGTCGTATAATCTGAAAGAGTCTTCTATTTTAATTTTTTCTCTGATTGCATCTACCAGCTCTTATTGTTATGCTGCCATTCTTACACTCCTCTTTAATCTTAGGCAGTTTACAGCCTGTAAGATATTCATCTGTTTGAGTATTGTGACTTCCTGGCCTTTGTATAGATGTACATGTAGTAGCAATACTTTGTATTGACCTATTGTCCTTCAAGGCACGGTCCCCTTCTTGTATTTCCCTGGTTTATTGGTGAATCCAAAGTTCTTTTGCTTTACATCTTTCAGTTTTGTTTCCATCTCCCTCACTGTTAACACACATACCTCTTGTTGTAAAAATTTTATCCCTCGGGTACTTTTTCATTTGCTCCTCTCTTTTTTTTTGTTTTTAAACTCCTCTAATATTTTTCAGCATTTTCTCTTGCATCTCTTTTTTTAGTACCGAATTATATTTAATAAAATAGACCCTCATGAAGGCTTTGCTTGTATCCCAAACCATTGTAATATCAGAACAAATTAAGTTCAAAAATTCTCTTGATATTTTCTTGCAGTCCCAAACTCCTGTGTCTTCATGCAGTAAAATCTCATTTACTCGCCATCTGAATGGATTTGTTTTTTTTTACAATCCAGAGTTACTTGACTGTGATCTGATAAAGTTTTTGATGAAATCTCACCATTTGTTTTGTGACGCCAACTTTTAACCAAATCGCAATCACTTAAAAAAAGAATAATGCATTTCTGAAAAATATGTACTCTTTTGGATTTCCATTTTGTGGCCTCTATGCTTCCTCCCAGTGCATGCAATGCCCACCATTTAAGCATCCCAGGCCTCTGGTGCGGGCGTGCCAAAGTGCGCCCCAGGTGGAGGGGCATTGAGGGTGTGGAGGGCAGAAGCCCCTGCGGGGCTAGGGAGTGCACGCCCGCCAGTCACCTTGCTCTGCCCCTGGCTTTCCCTTTTTGGGGGGAGTTCCCCTTTTTTGGGAAGAGGTCTGGGCTGCGGAATGGCAGGAAAATGGCAGAATAAATGGGAAGAATGGGGAAAAGGAGGGGCAGGAGGCGGGAAAACCCGAAGAAGGCTTAGCACATCGTGTTCTACTTCACTTTCTCTGCGAAGGGGAAAAAAGGTTGAATTTCCCCCACATTCAGAAAATGCAAGGATTCCCTTTCAAGAAGCAAGGTGACTTCATAACGGTTGGATAACTGAAAATCTAACCTGGAGAACATATTGGATCAGTTGTGTAACTGAAAAGTTAACTTGCAGGAAAATTCCATTTGAGGTGAGGAGACGTTCCATTCTCAGTTGGCCTTATATTCAACAACATCTACCCAAACGCGCTATCAATCATATAAAAAAAAAAATACTTGGCAGCTACCGTGGGTATTTTTTATACTTTTTTTTCCTAAGGATCTGTCCATTTGTGGCAGTACCACCATGTTCCAATCCCCCGTTACACACCAGCTTTCATATAAGAGATCTGTCACGCTCTCTAAGAGGTGTCTATAGAAGTCAGTCTTAGCTTAATTCAGAACATATCCTCCCACTACCATTGTTTTAACTCCCAACAAATTAATTTCCATATCCACACATCTCCCTTGTTTGTCTGTTAATATCAATTTAGGTTCAAAACATGATTTAATATATAGCACCAACTGTTTTTCATTTTAAATCTTGCTGAAACAAATCCTTCACCCAATTATTTTTGGCTCAAGTGTGGTATATCCTTTTTTCTGATGTGTATGTTTTTGTACCAACCCGCAACATTCCAAGAGAGAATGGAGAGGACATTGGAATTGCTGATTCATGATCGTCTGTCTATCTCCTGATGTGCTGTAAATCCAAGCATCAAGACCAACGGGCTTTTCCAGAAGGTGTGGTTTGGAATCACTGATTGCTTGTGTATAAAACTACAGGGCTAGAGACATTCCAGTTTGTTGATCAAATACAGGGGCAAGTCAGGTGTTAGAGGATTAGTCCAGGAATAATCCATTCTATCAGTTTCACCAGCATGGCCAATTGGCCATGCTGACAGAGGCTGATGGGAATTGTAGTTCCTGAACATCTGGAGAGCCGCAGGTTCCCTACCCCTGGACTAGTCTTATTATTTTTACTTTTTTAGTGCTGGTATTGATTTATTGATCTATCAATACTGTTATTTAATGTTTTTCAAGAATCTAAAGATCTAAAGACTTGCACAAGAGGGGAGACCCTGGGCAACAGAAATGACACAGTGGGACAAAAAGAGGGAAGCAGTCGGCAACAGGGAGGAGGGTGAGGGAGGAGCATGCAAACAGCGCAGGGGAGTGAGGGGAAGTATTATAGGGCGTAGGCTGATCTGTGAGCAGAGTAGCCATCCCAGGCAAGCGGTGCTCACTCGGCAAATCTGTCCCGTTTCCAGGCAGCAAAGCAAAATTAAAATCGTGATATAAGTGAATTAGCATGAAAGCTAGCATGTTAAATTGAAAACATATTGAAAAATAGCATTAGGTGGAACCAGGCCATGAATAACTACTGAGAAAACCTGTCAAGCTCTCTCCTGTATACTGCTAAAATCAAGAGATGTAATGACTAATTTTATTTCATTCATCTCAAACACCTTATTTGAACTGAAGCAAAGCAGATGTTGCAAACAGTTTCTTTTCCCACACCAATTTATCCGCTCAGTTCCTGGCAAGAAAGCTGTACTATCCCCAGGATCTATTCACTGTGGGCCTCGGTCTTTTCCCTTTTAAACTGCTTTAGGTGTCAGGTCCTTCGGGTGACTGTCAGGGTAAAAATGCAAAATATGCTCCATATGCAAAATATGCTCCATATGCTCCTACTCGGCCTCTGCATTCGGCAGAGGCCAATTTGCTGGTGGTTCCTGGCCCCTCACGATGCGTTGGCTCACTGTGCCAGACCCACGGCCCTGGTTCCCGCCTGGCGGGAACACCCCCCCCCTCCTCCAGTTGTCCCAGCACCTGCGACCTTGCACTCCTGGGCAGGGCCTGTGGGCACGAGCACCCGCCAGGCCTTTGAGTGTCTCAGTCATGAGGTGTGCCCACCCTCCTTTGCTTTGCTCCTTGGGCTTTTGTTCACTATTTTATACTTTATTTGTATATTTATTGCTATTTTAAGGAAGCGTTTGGCCGCTCCCTCTCTTTTTTGGGGGTAGTTTAAAGGAATTGGGCTACGGGACGCCATCACCATCATTACTATTGTTATTGTTTCTTTCCGCTGCTTAAATGGTTTTAATTGTTTTAATGGATTTTAGTGTATTTGGTCACTATCGTGACCCTTGTTATGTTTTGCATACATAGTGTTGTATACCGCCCAGAGCCCCTTGGGGACTGGGCGGTTTATAAATTTAAAAAATAAATAAATAAACAAACAAACAAATAAACAAATAAATAAAATATTTATGTGTTTTATTTATTTATACAGTCATAGACCAGATCGTAAATATAGTTAACAAAATAAACAACCTATCAAATACAATGATGTCCAGACTGGTTAAGATTAAATTAAACTAGGTAAACCCATGTAAAACAAAACATAATAAAATCTTATCTTCGTAAAAACTGTTGAAAAAATAATTCAGTTAAGCTAAAACCATCACCTTGTGTTCCTTTTACAAATACTCCAGGCTAATTTAGCAACCTTGAACATTACCCCAACATCTGTTCCAGTGACCAATATTGAAATAAGGGTTTTTCTATCCCTCCATGGGTATTTACACAGTACCGGATTAAATACCTTCTTTCCTGTTCTAAATTCCTCCAAACAAAAATAAGATGTTCCAGCCATTCTATGGATCCATTTTGGCATGAGCATAGACCTACTTTCAGTCTCTTATTATATTTGTATATTTTTATCTTATTATATTTGTTAGATATATCTAGTTGTTTTGTGTAAGGCATCAGTGTTATTTCATTCAAGGTATGTGTGTCAAACAGAACATTCTATTTATGTCATGACTCCTTTCAATGTCCAGTAAAATTTTTGTTTAATTATTGATCTGGCCTGAGTATATTCTGTCATCATCAATGCCTCAATAGATACAACCATAAGATTTAGGTTAGATTGCGCAACGGTGAAATAAATGGTACTTTGCTAATAAGATAAAGGAGACCTTTAGGCGAATCAGATAACCTGAGCCAATGCAAAAAGGCTACCAGCCATATCCTTGTCCTAGGTTCAATCATGACCATCCCAGCCTCAAGTCTAATGGCAGCATTTGAAATACAGAACAGAGCCTGGAAGATGTCCCTTAAAAATTTTGCCTGAACTAACTAACTAACTAACTAACTCACTCACTCACTCACTCACTCACTCACTCACTCACTCACTCACTCACTCACTCACTCACTCACTCACTCCATTTATTTATTTATTTATTTATTTGATTTCTAAACCGCCCTCCCTCTAGGGGCTCAGGGCGGTGAATAACAATGATAAAAACTGTTTAAAACGTAACATAAAACTGATTAGCAGCAATAAAACCCGGAACTGTACAACGTCAGATGACGTTCCACCCTCCCACCCTCCCTACCATTATGCCCACGGGAGGCCAGATGAAATGGCAGCAATGTATTTAACCAGGTTGGCCAAATGCCTGGCAGAACAGGTCCATCTTACAGCCCCTGCGGAAACTCTGCAGGTCCCGCAGGGCCCTGATCTCCCTTGGAAGCCTGTTCCACCAGGTAGGGGCCAGGGCTGTAAAAGCCCTGGCCCTTGTGGAGGCCTGTCTGATAGCTTTAGGGCCAGGGATCACCAGGAGATCCTCCTCCAATGAACAGAGGGGCCCACTGGCATAATGCCCATTGGGCAAGGTGGGCAGCTGCCCAGGGCATCACCTTGTGGGGGGCATCAAAATGCTGGGTTCGTTTTTGGGTATTTTAGTGGTTTTCCACTTTTTGCCTGCAGGGGGCGAAGTTTTTAGGCTAGTGGCACCAAATGTTCAGCATATCATCAGGAGACTGTCCCTATGCTACACCCCAAGTTTGGTGAGGTTTGGTTCAGGGAGTTCAAAGTTATGGACTCCCAAAGGGGGTGCCCCTATCCCCCATTGTTTCCAATGGGAGCTAATAGGAGATGGGGGGCTACAGTTTTGAGGGTCCATAACTTTGGCCCCCCTGAACCAAACTGCACCAAACCTGGGGGGTATCATTAGGGCAGTCTCCTGATATGACCCTGAAAGTTTTGAGACTGTGCCTTCAGAAATGTGCCCCCCCCAGCCTGCAACCCCCATTGACAGCAATGCAGAAAACTCAATGCAGAACAAAGATTCTTGGGCAAATTTTGGGATGTTCTTGCAGGGAGGGCATTCTTGGATGTATCAGCACCAAAATTTCAGGGTATCATCTGGAGACTGTCATGATGGCAACCCCAAGGTTTGGTGCAGTTTGGTTCAGGGGGTCCGAAGTTATGGACCCTCAAAAGGGTAGCCCCCATCTCCTTAGCAAAGAATGTGGGATGGGGTACCCCATTTGAGGGTCCATAACTTTGGACCCCCTAAACCAAACTGCACCAAACTAGGGGGGTCCCATTAGGATAGTTTCCAGATGATACCCTGTCATTTTGGTGCTGATACATCCAAAAATGTGCCCCCTTCAGGAACATCCTAGAAATTTGCCCAAGAATCTTTGTTCTGTATTGAGTTTTCTGTATTGCTGTCAATGGGGGTTGCAGGCTGGGGGACACATTTCTGAAGGTACAGTCTCAAAACTTTCAGGGTCTCATCAGGAGACTGCCCTGATGATACCCCCCAGGTTTGGTGCAGTTTGGTTCAGGGGGGCCAAAGTTATGGACCCTCAAAACTGTACCCCCATCTCCTATTAGCTCCCATTGAAAACAATGGGGGATGGGGCACCCCCTTTGGGAGTCCATAACTTTGGACTCCTTGAACCAAACCTCACCAAACTTGGGAGGTAGCATAAGGGCAGTCTCCTGATGCTATGCTGAAATATTGGTGCTGATATGTCTAAAAATGCACCCCCTGCAGGCACCAATGTCCTGGTGCAAAAAAAATTTGGTCGTGGTGGAGTGACCGCCCATGGGGGGGGCATCCAACTCAGGTTTTGCCCAGGGCTACATTTGCCCAGGGCTGCCTCTTTATGCCCCTGGAGGGGCCTAACGGGACGATATGGGGAGAGGCGATCTCATAGGTATGCACCCATATAACATTTGCTCTAAAGATTTGGCTTTGTACAATCTTAAGGCAGCTTCAGTGTTGCAAGCGCTATTCTTCCAATAAAAGCTCTTGCATTTGCACTCATCTCTGCCCTTGCGGATGCTTTTGCTAAATGTAGGTTGTTCTGGAAATCAACATCCAAATATCTATAGGAGCAAAACTGTTCCACACTAACTGAATTTATTCGCCACTGCCACATTGTCACAAGCCATAATTTTAGTTTTTCCATAGTTCATTTCTAATTTATTCTTTTGGCAGTAATCTGCAAATATCGTTAAGGCTCATCTTAATCCAATGGAAGTGCATACCAGTAATACTGTATTGTCAGCATATAATAATGCAGAAATATGGCAGTCAGCTAATTTGGGAGAGTGGAATTCTGGTCTCCGCATATGAGATATCAAGTCATTGATGCAAAAGTTAAATAATAAAGGAGCTAAGATGCACCCTTTGACTCCTTTTTTTAGTTTTTATGGCCTCAGGAATAGGAATCATTCATTATTCTGGAGATTGACCTCAAATATCACCAGTAATACCATTAGGTCCACAAATGAGATCATCTTCCCAGCTTTATGGGAAGATGATTTTAGGTACTTATTTACTACCATGGAAGATATACTCTTGGCTGACAGTGATCTCTACCTGAATTGCCATTTTGGCCCCCAGCTTTGTCTTCTGAAATACATAAACTAATTGACTCACTGAAATACAGGAAGGTCCCTGGTGCTGATTTAATATATCCGGATCACTTTAAAAAGCACATAGAATGGTGGACTCCCATTCTTTCGGCATTGTTCACTGCTATTGATAGAAGTGGCATAATCCCTAAAGACTGGGACATAGCAATTATTGTCCCAATTTGTGAAAAGGGGAATAAAAATCTTCCATCAAATTATAGACAAATAAGCTGATGTGATGGCGAACCTTTTCGAGACCGAGTGCCCAAATTGCAACCCAAAACCCACTTATTTATCGTAAAGTGCCAACACGGCAATTTAACCTGAATACTGAGATTGTCATTTGGAAAAAACAGTTGGCTCTGAGGCACATGTTACTCGGGAGTAAGCTTGGTGAAGCAACCGTGTAACGCTTCGAATGGGTGAATCACGGCCCTAGTAGGGTTTACTCAGAAGCAATCCCCGTTGCCAGCAACCGACATTACTCCCAGGTAAAGGATCATGCCCAGGCTAGTTTAGATGTGTGTGTGGGGTGTGTGTGATTTTCCGCCTCCCCCCCACATGATGAACTCTGTGCACGTGTGCCCACAGAAAGGGCTCTGAGTGCCACCTCTTGCACCTGTGCCATAGGTTTGCCACCGCTGCACTAGGCATTTCCAGTGGAAACTGAGTGAGTAGATTAACTCAAGAACGTATCATATAAGAAGAGCAAGCTGGGTTTAGAGAAGGCTGAAGTTCTCTTGATCATTGTATGATCTTAAATCATTGATGGCCGAATATGGTAAAGTAAAAAGTACATCCTTGTACTTAGCCTTCATTGATCTTAAGTCAGCCTTCTATATGATTTCCAGGGTCAAACTCTAGAACAAACTTGCTGTGACCAACATTGACAGGAGACTCTTATTTTTAATAAGAGCGCTTTATTGGAATAAAATAAATATTATTCAATAGAGGCTTCCCATTTATAGAATTCCTTTTTGTTCTCACAGAAAAAAGGTTATTTGTGGGAGAATTTGATAAATGGTCAGTTATGATCTCCAGTTTTTCATAATGTTACTTACAGGTATCAAACTTGTGGCCCTCCAGATGTTATGGACTACAGTTCCCATAGCATCTGGAAGGCTGCGAGTTTGACACCTTTTAAAATAGTCTGAGTAGTTAGTAGCTGAAGTTCCTCAAATTTCTGTTTACTTCAGGATTCCGTACCTACACTGATGAAAAAGAGGCATCTTCTAAATCAGTGGTTCTCAACCTTCCCAATGCCGCACGACCCTTTAATACAGTTCCTCATGTTGTGGTGACCCCCAACCCTAAGATTTATCCATTTTACAGATGGAGAACACTGATGCAGAGAGTCTTAGGCAACCCCTGTGAAAGGGTCGTTTGATCCCCTAAGGGGTCCCGACCCCCAGCTTGAGAACCACTGTTCTAAATCCTTATTTAAACTACAGCCTTCACTTCCCGCAAAGTTGTTCTCTAAAATCTCAAAATGATTTTT
Source organism: Sphaerodactylus townsendi (assembly GCF_021028975.2). Taxonomy (NCBI): domain Eukaryota; kingdom Metazoa; phylum Chordata; class Lepidosauria; order Squamata; family Sphaerodactylidae; genus Sphaerodactylus; species Sphaerodactylus townsendi. Next base: position 8,556,106 of record NC_059438.1, read on the forward strand.
CAAAGGCACAGGGGGCAGTTTATTAAAAAGTTATCCATTGTGCTTTGTTTGGCTTGTATAAAAGACTCCCCTTAATCATCACCCAGAGCCTTTAGGGGATGGGGTGGTATATCAAAACTAACAAATAATTTTTTTAAAAAAAATCTGTCATGTCTTTTTTTAACTCATTTTTAAAAGACAAAGGGAAAGGGGGGGGGACTTACAACAAAACCCTTTACCTGACTAAAATATAGTAACCCAAAATTATATTTAAAAGAATTATATTTAAAATAAAACCCTCACTGCTACAACCTCTCCCCTCCTAAGTTTAATAAATCCTCTAAACCAGGGGTCTCCACCTATGACCTAACCTCAACTTGGCCACTTGGGTTATGGTTGACTGATCTTTTCATCATAACCTTGGATGTACACACAGAGGCTCTTCACATATTTCTGAAGATTGACTGTTAGTGTCTGTGATTTTTAGTCAACCCTCCTAGTTCAGTCCAAGTCACATAGGAACTGGGTGTCAGGTTCTCTTTCAAAATGGCTGAGAGACTCTCTGTCTTTTCTTTGTGCCCAAAACTGGGTGTCCACTTTCAAGCCAGGCAGCACTGTAATTTAAAAAAAAAATCTGATCCCACTGTTTGCTTCCAGTGTAGTCCTTTTGGAACTAAATGAGACCAGGAGCCCTAAATTATGCACCCAGCAGGATTTATGCTGAGTTGTTAAACTGTGGTAATTAATAGCAGGAACCTGTGGCTTATTATCTTGGTTGCCAGCACAGCATCTTCAGTTCTAGCATTCCCTTGTGGGCAATGTGAAGTGGTGGGAAAGTGCTGAAAAGTGTATCTCCTCTAGAACAGCTTCAATCCAGAAGCCGAGAACTAAGTAACATCCTTGGTTTCAGCCTGTTTAGGAATTTTATAAAGACTTCAACATCTCTTTGACCCATCTATTACACTTCTGAGATGCCATACTATTCAAAATGTGGTATTTTTATTGGGGGAAAACCCACCTTCTGGCTGCCTACACAAAGAGAACAGGAGTGAGAGGAATTTATGGAACCTATGTTCCACTTTCTTCCTCTAAAGATATTCATGGCTAGAGTTCCTGCCAATCGAATGCTCTTTCTCCTGCTGTGGTTTGTCAGTCTTCCAGCAAAATGCTCTTCCCCTTCGGGGATCGGGCGGTATACAAATTAAATAAATAATAATAATAATAATAAATAATACAATCATGAGGTGTAACCCATCCCTTAGACACAATGCCCATTAGCAAACCAAACTTATTATATACAAAAACTACGCACTTGGGAAATGTGCCATTGCTCAATTATTATACAAAGATGCAACAGAAACATATAACAAACTACAAAGACTACAAACACAGACAGCTGTTAATGTGCACCCTATTATTGGAATGCACACACCTTTCTTAGGAATTTAAGCCCTATATGCATTATTTATTTATGTGTTTATTTATTCAGTTCATATCCCGCCCTATCCTACAGGGCTCAGTCCATGAGAATTTCTAAGTATATAACAAAGTTCCAAATCAGCATCAAAGTTCGTGAATCTCTCATGGATGCCTTCATCACTTGATTATGCTGTTGGTAAGGGAACATGGCAGATGTAATATCAAAAAACTGTCTCTTTCAGTGACTCCCAACAAGCTGCAAAAAAGGAATGTCCAGTGCCACAGATGAAGGCATGAAAACCCCATGTTATCATGAATAGGGTTTTGGACTGGAATATTGTTGCACATTGAGAGATTCATGGACTTTGATGCTAATGAAAAGCCAAATGGGATGGGTGGCCGTGCATAATTTGCCATGAAGCAGATACTTGTCAATTTTTGGCAATGTCCTCTCTCTCATTCACGTAGCTTTTTTCCATAGGAATGAGTGTAGATTTCGTGCCTTCCATGCCCATGTATCCCATAAGTTCTTGAATCTTTTGTCTTTGGTTTGTGGGGGGAATTTAACAGAATTAGCTAACTAAACAGATACAGGCTGTAATCGTAACCATATAGAATCCATGTTTTTCCTTCAAGAGTTGCTGCTGCTAGACCACTGTTTGCTTTGCTTAAGCACTGCTAATTAACTGCACCCTGAAAAGACGTGTTCTAATCACACAACCTTAAGAGGATTACAGTAACCATAGACTTGAATAAATAAGTGAAAATTAACCTTTAAGATATGTTCAGACTTTAGGGGGTTGGCTTTGAAATGAATAGTTTGTGTAATCTATATAATCCCAAGTTCCTGTGTACGTCTTCAAGAAACAGTCTGGTAAAGGATCTCTCTCCTTGCGTGTCTACTGCAAAAAATATAGAAAGATACCTCTCTGGGTCCCATTTGACCTGCTTTTCAGTCCCAGCTGCAATTTGATCCTCCAAGATCTTTAGAATCCCTCAACAATTGGTGCTGTGGGTAGAATATTCATCTGGGATTCTCCTGAGCCAGAGAATTGGACAACAGGAGGACCTGGGGGCCATTGGTAAGAGCTTTTCTCTCACTTTGTCAGGTCTCCCTCCTTTTCCAGTGTCTTTGGGTCTTTAAAGTGGTAACGGCTGTTTATCTTCTTTTCTAAAAAAACATTTTAAGGGGAAAACACAGAGAATGTCTTGGCTGGGTCTGTTAAATCTGTAAGTAAGGTAGAGAGGAGAAATCCTATGTGACCTTGTGGATAGGATAAACTGCTGTTTCAGTCCTCTGAGGGGAAAAAGAGAGGTAAATAGGGCAAAAAAAATAAGTTTGGTTCTTCTGGTTCACCCCTAGCACAAATGATTAAAATTATAATTTTCTGTGAAGGAAAAAATGCCCCCAGAAATGTTTCTACAAAGACTTGAAGAGCTCTGCTAGAAATATTGGAATTGGTATATTATGAGGATTCTGTTTATAGTGGCTGCTTACAAGTTCTTTTGATCAAAAAAAAATTTAGGTATTCAAAAAGTATTCCTAAAGGAGCCTTGCCCTAGATAAAGAGATTACTGGTAATTGTGGGATGATGTTGTTTGGCAGAAAATATAAGAATGTATTATGTCTAGCTTGAAACACATGAATAAGGTACAAGAACAAATAAGTTCTTTCCAAAACTGTTTATTCTTCCCGTCATGATGTTTTCAAATGTTTATTCTGAGTTAGGATGTTGTGGGTTTTTTGGGTTGTATGGCCGTGTTCCAGTAGTATTTTCTTCTGAGGTTTACCCTGCACCTGTGGCTGGCATCTTCAAAGGATTTGGGCAACCTGGAAAATCTACAACATCCTAGTGATTCCAGCCATGAAAGCCTTTGACAATACATTTATTCTGAGTGTTGAAAGATCCTATGGCTCCAGCAGAGCCTTTGAAAAGCTTTAGAATTAATTTCTCCTGTGGTTTTTTTTGGGGAGGGGGGGAGGGCAGAGCAAGGGAAAGTGCATGGAAATCATCAGGTTCCCCCAGCTGTAAAACAAATCTTCCCTTTCCTTGAATCAACAGCAGATGCCTATACAGCAGGCTTTCCCAACCTGTCAATTATTTTACTCTTCTCTCCCATTCCTACCAGCACCACAACTCAATTGTTCTGCCTCTCTGCTTCTTCCTCTCCTCTTGCTTATACCTTGTCATCTCCATGAGCTTTTGGCATTGAATCCTTTGGATACCCTGCAGCGTAAACAACCAGAAGTGGGGATTAAAGATTCTAGGAAACTGGGGCATATAAAAAATTCAAAAATAATAAGAGGAGCTCCTGTAGCTTTAAGAAACAGATTTCCTTGGTGGCTGTTGCTAGATAACCACAGTTTTCGAAGGCTAGGCTCTGTCAGTAAAAGGAAGAGGGTTAAAGGTTCTAGGAAAAGATCATGTTATTAAACATGTGATGTAGGTAGTTCAGTGTCTTTCTCATATAAGGCAGTTTTTTTCCCCAGGGGCACTGTGCATTGTTCCTCTCAAAGGAGAACAAAGCGGAAGATGTAAGGGGTTCCCTTGAAAGCAGTAGCCTGGTAGCAGAGATCTTTAATACTTCCTATTAGGCCATATTCTTCTCAAAGTTCTTTTTTGCTCACTGCAAATTGTGTGGGTGATAGCAGTACCGTTTCTATGTGTATGTTTCCTAACTTGGGGGTGGGGGATCCTCAAATAGTTCATGTTCCTTGGTCCTCAAATAGTCCTCAAATAGTTCATGTTCCTTGGTCTGTTACTGATGTTACTACTATTAACTCCCTTCTGCACCATCCCAATTTGTGACATTCCCACCCATTTTAGTGACCAACTGAAATAACTTTCAGTCTGGCACAGTTCTTCAGGGCCTGCAAGACAGAGCTATTCTGCCAGACTTCTGGTTGAGGACAGCAACGATATTCCATCTGCGTGGTCTGCTCTTCCCCTTCCGTTTCCTGTTTCCTGTTTTTCCTTTTCCTTTCCTTCCTCCCCATCCTTCTTTTATAGACCAGCATGAATGGGGTTGTGGAAATTGGTTTTTATTCCCCCCGCCCCTTAAATGGTTTTACAGAGCTGTCACACTGAAATGTATGAACTTTTATGAGATTTTATTTGTATTTATTATGTTTGATGTTGTATGATGGACGTGAGCTCATTTGCGGCAGAATGTCTCATAAGCCAAGTAAATAAATAAAGCAAACAGAGGTCCTAATGACTGAGAGACGAGCATTCTGTTTCAAGATTTCGCTATGGATTATACACAGGTATTACACTGCTCAGTTGGGATGTATACTCCAAAGAAACTAGTTTTGGTAATTAAAAAAAATTCATTACTTTGGTTTTCATATAATGCATTGTAAATTTATCTTCTTTTCATTACTGGCCCAAGCTTTACAGGACTCTTTTACATTCAATTCTAGTGAGAGAGATTAAGGCCATGTTGTCTGCATTGATAAAATTGAAAAATTTTGTTGGCCTATGGAAAGAGAGACAAACCTTGGGTCAGATAACCTCAACATTTTGTTATGTACAAGTTCAAAATGAGCCCCCCCCCCCCCAACTCACCTCTGCTTTACTCCCTTTTCTTTTGGGAGTTTTCTAGTTACGGAGCCCGAGATGCTCACTCTAATTTTTTCATATCTGTCAGAATGTAGCTCATGTAGGAAGAACAGCAAACTTTTGTCACTGTTGACCTTGCCAGTTTCTCCCAAAGTCAGAATCTATCAATAGAGTCAAAAGAGTCAACAAATGCTGCATCCAGTGCTGTAGTGAGGCCATTCTTACCTGAGTAGGCTAACTGGTAGAGTGTTTGGCAATGACCCAAGTGCCTTTGGTGCTTGATGAGATGTATGCATAGGCTGTCACTTGCTGAATCCTTTAGCTTCTGCTGAAGACATTTCCAATCAAGCTTTGATGCTGTATTAAGGAAGCTAATTAGGCGGTAATTGTTGGGACCAACTTTGTCTGCCTTTTTATGCATGGATATCTCTATACTAATCTTCCAACCAACAGGAAATATGTCCGAGTTATTTACCTGGATAAAGAATTTAACTAGTATGGGGACCTACTGGTTGGGGAAGACTTTAATCAAGCCCTCACCAAGAGATTTACCAGAAGCTAGAGACAATATGAGATTTTCTATTTCAGTCTCGATTACTGGAGGCCATTCTGGTAGCTTTTGAAGATTAGCAGAGAATTAGGGAGCAGAAGAGTTATTACGGTGTTAATTAATATTTTTTGTCTGGAAAGCTCCCTCTGGTAGGAAAAGTGTCTGCTGAAGCAGCAATAAAGGTATTTTTGAGCTCTGGAAAATGAGCAGGATCCTCTGTATTTGAGTCAGACTGTTTAAAGTTGCTAAGGAAGATAATGGCCCAATCCAGGAGGGGGTGAAGGGAGTTGTGGAGACAGTGGGGCACTATGCCAGTGGATTTCCCTCCTTGGGGCACTTATCCTGACAGAGGGGTAAATCCAGTGATGGAATTCAAATAATTTAACAACCAGTTCTGGAGGTGGGATTCAAATAATTTAACAACTGATTGTTTACAAGCACCATTTTAACAACCGGTTCTGCTGAAGTGGTGCGAACAGGCTGAATCCCACCACTGAGTAAATCTGCTTCTACAGGTGCAGGAAGGGACATGCACAGCCCATGTTACTGCTGTTATTTCTGAAATTAGGCTTGGTATTGTTTTTCAACAAGATTAAAAAATGAGATAAAAAATATAACCACAAACTCCCTTTAGTCAAACCAACCCCCTTCACCCATCCTCTCCCCACAACACATCCCATCAGCAAAAAAAACCAAAGCACAAGCCACATAAACTCCAACAGATAAGTGTCAAGATTAAGACAAGGGGGAGAAAGGGGAGAAAAAGGCACAGTGAGAATGTGGTGGGAGGAGTAAGAAGCGATAATCCAGTGAAGCAGGAAATGGAGAACGTGAGGCATAATTGCTCAAAGTGTGTGTGTGTGAGTGTGTTGTGTGTGTGTGTGAGAGAGAGAGAGAAGTGCTGTCAAGCGGTTTCCGACTTGCAGAAGACATCACTCCACACCCAACCCAAAAGGAGACTGAAATAATAATTTGCTCCCAGTAATGCCATGCAATTTACTATTCCCATTTCAAATCTCTTTGCTCCCTTGGTGGATGTTAACAATACTATTGTCAATGAGGGCTCCGGGGGGACAAAGGAGTTGGAGAGACTCTAAACCACACATGGCAAGAAATTCATTGTAAAGAGGATGCCTTGAGTAAGTACTCTGCGTTAATAGCTAGAACAGTGGTGCCGATCTTTGATACCTTTAAAGAGACTGAAAAACAACTCAGGGTTCTCACATAGATGTTCTCAAGGCTGACTAACATGTGACAGACTAATTTAAACCCCACTTGGGCCTGGACCAATCAGTCAGCTTGTTCCATCTCTGTTAAAGAGAAAGCTGTGCATTTTTACAAGTAGCCTTGAAGGGTGCAAATTGCTTCATGTTTAATATTACAACCCCACAAAAACTGCTTGAATACTTTAATATTATAGCCATATCAGATCTGCTTGATAACCTGCCTTTACAATGGGTAACGGCCATGCTGGAAGCCAAAGCAAATTACCATTAACCATCTGAGAAGTGTATTCAAGAGAAGTTTCCACCCAACAGATCTTGTCTCAGCAGAAGCTCATAATAGTTTGAATCAAGTGCAGAAATCTGTGCTGAACTCAAGAATTCCATCAGTGATTTTCTCTCAGAAAGCCATTCTTGGGGTTAAGGAGATCTTTCCAGTGAGAGTTTTTGCTCACCCAGTAATATCTGCATTAATGCTAAAATACCGCCATCGTAGAGTTCAAGTATCCTCTGATAATTCTCTTGAGGAGGTAAACATAAAGATGGGACAACAAGATCTAATTATCTGGATCATCTAGAACACCCAGAATGCCGATAATACAATTCTGGGGCTGTCATTTCAGACCCAGAACACTCGGGCTATTCCTTTGGATCCATGCCCATTTTGGCTGGTGAAGGACAGTGGAGATGCGGTGTGACTCCCTTGGAGAACATTATCAATCTGCCCTGAGTTCTGGGACCTTCCCTGGTTGACTGAAAGAGGCTATAGTAAAGCCACTCTTGAAGAAACCACCTTTGGATCTAGTGGATCCTTCCAACTACCACCAAGTGTCCCACTTTTTATTCTTGAGTAAGGAGTTGAGAGAGAAGCTGAGGAACAGTTCCAAGCCTTCATGGAGGACACATCAATCTATGACCCATTTCAATCTGGCTTCCATACTGGTTATGATTTTGGCATGGAGATGGCCTTGATCGCCATCACAGATGACCAGATAACTGGACTGAGGTGGGTCAGTGCTGCTGTTACTGCTCAATCTGAGAGCAGCATTCGACTTAGTCAACCATGATCTTTTGACCCACCACCTGGCTGATGCTGGGATTCATGGGTCAGCCTTACAGTGGCTGCACTCATTTCTCCAGAGTCGGGGACAGACTCTGTACCGCACTACTGCAAATTACTTTATGCAGGTTTACCCGTGGGTCTGCAAAGTGCAGCTGCACAGGTCCTTACTGGGACTTCATGGCAGATGTTCCACCAGCTGAACTGGTTCTGGGTGGAATACCAAATCAGTTCAAGGTTCTCATACTTACCTTCAAAGCCCTAAATAGGCCATCATATCTACAGGATTGCCTTTCCCTGTATGTTCCCCAAACAGCACTATGTTCCCCAAAGATCATTATGCTCAGCTGATGACAACTTGTCCAGAGGGCATTTTTGGTCCTAGTAGTCTGGTGGAAAGCCCTGTCGAATGAGACCCAAGTCCTGCAGGCCTTACTGCAGTTCCTCTGTAAGATAGAGCTGTTCTACTAGGCTTATGGTGGGAGACAGCAATGGTTTTTGCTCCCTGGTGGTATACCTTTTCCCATCCTCTCCCTTTCCTATTTCTCTGTATAGGCTTTTAAGAATTTGTTTGATTTTACTGACATCTGGATATACATTTTATAGATAGAGTAGGTTAATGGATGCTTTGCACCATTTTATTGTACTTGTCATATGTTGGAAGCATGAGCATGCAAGGGAAAGGGTGGCATACACATCAAACGAACAAATTGAAGAAGATGATACGGGGAGGGACATAATTTTTAATGTGTCTAAAATGTGGCTGATATTCAATAAAATTTTTACAATTCTGGAACATAATTTTTATTGACATAAAGATAAAATTGTAGTTAAACGACCAGAATCTTCAATTATTATACCTACGGGACTGGCTCTCCCCATATTGCCCCTCTAGACTCTTCTGTTTGTTGCAGGGGGGTGGGATTTACTGGAGGTTCCTGGCCCTAGACAGGTTTGGCTGGCTACTACTAGGGCCAGGGCCTTTTCGGGCTCCCAACTGAGATCAGGGCCCTGCGGGACATTGGTGAGTACCGCAAGGCCTGCAAGACTGAACTCTTCCGCCAGGTTTTTATATCTTGCCTGCCAGCCTGATTGGAACATTGTGATCTCCCATGGGTGTCTTTTAAGGGTTTTATCGCCATCTGTTTATCTTATTGCTTTTATTGTTGTAAGTTTTAATTGATATAGTTGCTGTTTTATTGGTTTTATTTTGTACTGTTTTATTCAGTTCATATTGATGTTCGCCACCCTGAGCCCGACGGGGAAGGGCGGGATATAAATCTAAGAAATAATTATTATTATCATTATCATCATTATCATCATCATCATCATCATCATCACAAATGTCAAATTAAATTACAAATTAAAGTAGGTAACCATGCACACTGCATGTACTTCTGCAATAAACACAGATGAAACAGATTAATCATGACAGCTTTAATGAAATTTATAATGTGAACATAATTTTAGTCGAATTAATATTTTGTCCTACTTTGTACCTCTGCTTATAATAATTTTTCCCCATGACAAAATTGTAAGCAGTCTGGCGCCAATGTAGTGACATTTGCAGAAAATGGGATCACCAATGCCAGAAAGGGCAGTCAGAACAACAGTAAATCCTGGCAAACAGTGCCCAAAAGGAAAAGACAAAGTCCAAAAAAGTTAACTTGAAGGAGGAGGAGGAGGAGGAGGAGGAGGAGGAGGAGGAGAAGGAGAAGGAGAAGAAGAAGGAGAAGAAGAAGAAGAAGAAGAAGAAGAAGAGGAGGAGGAGGAGGAGTACCCCCCCCCCCCCCCACCCCCCCCCCCCCCCACCCCCCCCCCCCCCCACCCCCCCCCCCCCCCACCCCCCCCCCCCCCCACCCCCCCCCCCCCCCACCCCCCCCCCCCCCCACCCCCCCCCCCCCCCACCCCCCCCCCCCCCCACCCCCCCCCCCCCCCACCCCCCCCCCCCCCCACCCCCCCCCCCCCCCACCCCCCCCCCCCCCCACCCCCCCCCCCCCCCACCCCCCCCCCCCCCCACCCCCCCCCCCCCCCACCCCCCCCCCCCCCCACCCCCCCCCCCCCCCACCCCCCCCCCCCCCCACCCCCCCCCCCCCCCACCCCCCCCCCCCCCCACCCCCCCCCCCCCCCACCCCCCCCCCCCCCCACCCCCCCCCCCCCCCACCCCCCCCCCCCCCCACCCCCCCCCCCCCCCACCCCCCCCCCCCCCCACCCCCCCCCCCCCCCACCCCCCCCCCCCCCCACCCCCCCCCCCCCCCACCCCCCCCCCCCCCCACCCCCCCCCCCCCCCACCCCCCCCCCCCCCCACCCCCCCCCCCCCCCACCCCCCCCCCCCCCCACCCCCCCCCCCCCCCACCCCCCCCCCCCCCCACCCCCCCCCCCCCCCACCCCCCCCCCCCCCCACCCCCCCCCCCCCCCACCCCCCCCCCCCCCCACCCCCCCCCCCCCCCACCCCCCCCCCCCCCCACCCCCCCCCCCCCCCACCCCCCCCCCCCCCCACCCCCCCCCCCCCCCACCCCCCCCCCCCCCCACCCCCCCCCCCCCCCACCCCCCCCCCCCCCCACCCCCCCCCCCCCCCACCCCCCCCCCCCCCCACCCCCCCCCCCCCCCACCCCCCCCCCCCCCCACCCCCCCCCCCCCCCACCCCCCCCCCCCCCCACCCCCCCCCCCCCCCACCCCCCCCCCCCCCCACCCCCCCCCCCCCCCACCCCCCCCCCCCCCCACCCCCCCCCCCCCCCACCCCCCCCCCCCCCCACCCCCCCCCCCCCCCACCCCCCCCCCCCCCCACCCCCCCCCCCCCCCACCCCCCCCCCCCCCCACCCCCCCCCCCCCCCACCCCCCCCCCCCCCCACCCCCCCCCCCCCCCACCCCCCCCCCCCCCCACCCCCCCCCCCCCCCACCCCCCCCCCCCCCCACCCCCCCCCCCCCCCACCCCCCCCCCCCCCCACCCCCCCCCCCCCCCACCCCCCCCCCCCCCCACCCCCCCCCCCCCCCACCCCCCCCCCCCCCCACCCCCCCCCCCCCCCACCCCCCCCCCCCCCCACCCCCCCCCCCCCCCACCCCCCCCCCCCCCCACCCCCCCCCCCCCCCACCCCCCCCCCCCCCCACCCCCCCCCCCCCCCACCCCCCCCCCCCCCCACCCCCCCCCCCCCCCACCCCCCCCCCCCCCCACCCCCCCCCCCCCCCACCCCCCCCCCCCCCCACCCCCCCCCCCCCCCACCCCCCCCCCCCCCCACCCCCCCCCCCCCCCACCCCCCCCCCCCCCCACCCCCCCCCCCCCCCACCCCCCCCCCCCCCCACCCCCCCCCCCCCCCACCCCCCCCCCCCCCCACCCCCCCCCCCCCCCACCCCCCCCCCCCCCCACCCCCCCCCCCCCCCACCCCCCCCCCCCCCCACCCCCCCCCCCCCCCACCCCCCCCCCCCCCCACCCCCCCCCCCCCCCACCCCCCCCCCCCCCCACCCCCCCCCCCCCCCACCCCCCCCCCCCCCCACCCCCCCCCCCCCCCACCCCCCCCCCCCCCCACCCCCCCCCCCCCCCACCCCCCCCCCCCCCCACCCCCCCCCCCCCCCACCCCCCCCCCCCCCCACCCCCCCCCCCCCCCACCCCCCCCCCCCCCCACCCCCCCCCCCCCCCACCCCCCCCCCCCCCCACCCCCCCCCCCCCCCACCCCCCCCCCCCCCCACCCCCCCCCCCCCCCACCCCCCCCCCCCCCCACCCCCCCCCCCCCCCACCCCCCCCCCCCCCCACCCCCCCCCCCCCCCACCCCCCCCCCCCCCCACCCCCCCCCCCCCCCACCCCCCCCCCCCCCCACCCCCCCCCCCCCCCACCCCCCCCCCCCCCCACCCCCCCCCCCCCCCACCCCCCCCCCCCCCCACCCCCCCCCCCCCCCACCCCCCCCCCCCCCCACCCCCCCCCCCCCCCACCCCCCCCCCCCCCCACCCCCCCCCCCCCCCACCCCCCCCCCCCCCCACCCCCCCCCCCCCCCACCCCCCCCCCCCCCCACCCCCCCCCCCCCCCACCCCCCCCCCCCCCCACCCCCCCCCCCCCCCACCCCCCCCCCCCCCCACCCCCCCCCCCCCCCACCCCCCCCCCCCCCCACCCCCCCCCCCCCCCACCCCCCCCCCCCCCCACCCCCCCCCCCCCCCACCCCCCCCCCCCCCCACCCCCCCCCCCCCCCACCCCCCCCCCCCCCCACCCCCCCCCCCCCCCACCCCCCCCCCCCCCCACCCCCCCCCCCCCCCACCCCCCCCCCCCCCCACCCCCCCCCCCCCCCACCCCCCCCCCCCCCCACCCCCCCCCCCCCCCACCCCCCCCCCCCCCCACCCCCCCCCCCCCCCACCCCCCCCCCCCCCCACCCCCCCCCCCCCCCACCCCCCCCCCCCCCCACCCCCCCCCCCCCCCACCCCCCCCCCCCCCCACCCCCCCCCCCCCCCACCCCCCCCCCCCCCCACCCCCCCCCCCCCCCACCCCCCCCCCCCCCCACCCCCCCCCCCCCCCACCCCCCCCCCCCCCCACCCCCCCCCCCCCCCACCCCCCCCCCCCCCCACCCCCCCCCCCCCCCACCCCCCCCCCCCCCCACCCCCCCCCCCCCCCACCCCCCCCCCCCCCCACCCCCCCCCCCCCCCACCCCCCCCCCCCCCCACCCCCCCCCCCCCCCACCCCCCCCCCCCCCCACCCCCCCCCCCCCCCACCCCCCCCCCCCCCCACCCCCCCCCCCCCCCACCCCCCCCCCCCCCCACCCCCCCCCCCCCCCACCCCCCCCCCCCCCCACCCCCCCCCCCCCCCACCCCCCCCCCCCCCCACCCCCCCCCCCCCCCACCCCCCCCCCCCCCCACCCCCCCCCCCCCCCACCCCCCCCCCCCCCCACCCCCCCCCCCCCCCACCCCCCCCCCCCCCCACCCCCCCCCCCCCCCACCCCCCCCCCCCCCCACCCCCCCCCCCCCCCACCCCCCCCCCCCCCCACCCCCCCCCCCCCCCACCCCCCCCCCCCCCCACCCCCCCCCCCCCCCACCCCCCCCCCCCCCCACCCCCCCCCCCCCCCACCCCCCCCCCCCCCCACCCCCCCCCCCCCCCACCCCCCCCCCCCCCCACCCCCCCCCCCCCCCACCCCCCCCCCCCCCCACCCCCCCCCCCCCCCACCCCCCCCCCCCCCCACCCCCCCCCCCCCCCACCCCCCCCCCCCCCCACCCCCCCCCCCCCCCACCCCCCCCCCCCCCCACCCCCCCCCCCCCCCACCCCCCCCCCCCCCCACCCCCCCCCCCCCCCACCCCCCCCCCCCCCCACCCCCCCCCCCCCCCACCCCCCCCCCCCCCCACCCCCCCCCCCCCCCACCCCCCCCCCCCCCCACCCCCCCCCCCCCCCACCCCCCCCCCCCCCCACCCCCCCCCCCCCCCACCCCCCCCCCCCCCCACCCCCCCCCCCCCCCACCCCCCCCCCCCCCCACCCCCCCCCCCCCCCACCCCCCCCCCCCCCCACCCCCCCCCCCCCCCACCCCCCCCCCCCCCCACCCCCCCCCCCCCCCACCCCCCCCCCCCCCCACCCCCCCCCCCCCCCACCCCCCCCCCCCCCCACCCCCCCCCCCCCCCACCCCCCCCCCCCCCCACCCCCCCCCCCCCCCACCCCCCCCCCCCCCCACCCCCCCCCCCCCCCACCCCCCCCCCCCCCCACCCCCCCCCCCCCCCACCCCCCCCCCCCCCCACCCCCCCCCCCCCCCACCCCCCCCCCCCCCCACCCCCCCCCCCCCCCACCCCCCCCCCCCCCCACCCCCCCCCCCCCCCACCCCCCCCCCCCCCCACCCCCCCCCCCCCCCACCCCCCCCCCCCCCCACCCCCCCCCCCCCCCACCCCCCCCCCCCCCCACCCCCCCCCCCCCCCACCCCCCCCCCCCCCCACCCCCCCCCCCCCCCACCCCCCCCCCCCCCCACCCCCCCCCCCCCCCACCCCCCCCCCCCCCCACCCCCCCCCCCCCCCACCCCCCCCCCCCCCCACCCCCCCCCCCCCCCACCCCCCCCCCCCCCCACCCCCCCCCCCCCCCACCCCCCCCCCCCCCCACCCCCCCCCCCCCCCACCCCCCCCCCCCCCCACCCCCCCCCCCCCCCACCCCCCCCCCCCCCCACCCCCCCCCCCCCCCACCCCCCCCCCCCCCCACCCCCCCCCCCCCCCACCCCCCCCCCCCCCCACCCCCCCCCCCCCCCACCCCCCCCCCCCCCCACCCCCCCCCCCCCCCACCCCCCCCCCCCCCCACCCCCCCCCCCCCCCACCCCCCCCCCCCCCCACCCCCCCCCCCCCCCACCCCCCCCCCCCCCCACCCCCCCCCCCCCCCACCCCCCCCCCCCCCCACCCCCCCCCCCCCCCACCCCCCCCCCCCCCCACCCCCCCCCCCCCCCACCCCCCCCCCCCCCCACCCCCCCCCCCCCCCACCCCCCCCCCCCCCCACCCCCCCCCCCCCCCACCCCCCCCCCCCCCCACCCCCCCCCCCCCCCACCCCCCCCCCCCCCCACCCCCCCCCCCCCCCACCCCCCCCCCCCCCCACCCCCCCCCCCCCCCACCCCCCCCCCCCCCCACCCCCCCCCCCCCCCACCCCCCCCCCCCCCCACCCCCCCCCCCCCCCACCCCCCCCCCCCCCCACCCCCCCCCCCCCCCACCCCCCCCCCCCCCCACCCCCCCCCCCCCCCACCCCCCCCCCCCCCCACCCCCCCCCCCCCCCACCCCCCCCCCCCCCCACCCCCCCCCCCCCCCACCCCCCCCCCCCCCCACCCCCCCCCCCCCCCACCCCCCCCCCCCCCCACCCCCCCCCCCCCCCACCCCCCCCCCCCCCCACCCCCCCCCCCCCCCACCCCCCCCCCCCCCCACCCCCCCCCCCCCCCACCCCCCCCCCCCCCCACCCCCCCCCCCCCCCACCCCCCCCCCCCCCCACCCCCCCCCCCCCCCACCCCCCCCCCCCCCCACCCCCCCCCCCCCCCACCCCCCCCCCCCCCCACCCCCCCCCCCCCCCACCCCCCCCCCCCCCCACCCCCCCCCCCCCCCACCCCCCCCCCCCCCCACCCCCCCCCCCCCCCACCCCCCCCCCCCCCCACCCCCCCCCCCCCCCACCCCCCCCCCCCCCCACCCCCCCCCCCCCCCACCCCCCCCCCCCCCCACCCCCCCCCCCCCCCACCCCCCCCCCCCCCCACCCCCCCCCCCCCCCACCCCCCCCCCCCCCCACCCCCCCCCCCCCCCACCCCCCCCCCCCCCCACCCCCCCCCCCCCCCACCCCCCCCCCCCCCCACCCCCCCCCCCCCCCACCCCCCCCCCCCCCCACCCCCCCCCCCCCCCACCCCCCCCCCCCCCCACCCCCCCCCCCCCCCACCCCCCCCCCCCCCCACCCCCCCCCCCCCCCACCCCCCCCCCCCCCCACCCCCCCCCCCCCCCACCCCCCCCCCCCCCCACCCCCCCCCCCCCCCACCCCCCCCCCCCCCCACCCCCCCCCCCCCCCACCCCCCCCCCCCCCCACCCCCCCCCCCCCCCACCCCCCCCCCCCCCCACCCCCCCCCCCCCCCACCCCCCCCCCCCCCCACCCCCCCCCCCCCCCACCCCCCCCCCCCCCCACCCCCCCCCCCCCCCACCCCCCCCCCCCCCCACCCCCCCCCCCCCCCACCCCCCCCCCCCCCCACCCCCCCCCCCCCCCACCCCCCCCCCCCCCCACCCCCCCCCCCCCCCACCCCCCCCCCCCCCCACCCCCCCCCCCCCCCACCCCCCCCCCCCCCCACCCCCCCCCCCCCCCACCCCCCCCCCCCCCCACCCCCCCCCCCCCCCACCCCCCCCCCCCCCCACCCCCCCCCCCCCCCACCCCCCCCCCCCCCCACCCCCCCCCCCCCCCACCCCCCCCCCCCCCCACCCCCCCCCCCCCCCACCCCCCCCCCCCCCCACCCCCCCCCCCCCCCACCCCCCCCCCCCCCCACCCCCCCCCCCCCCCACCCCCCCCCCCCCCCACCCCCCCCCCCCCCCACCCCCCCCCCCCCCCACCCCCCCCCCCCCCCACCCCCCCCCCCCCCCACCCCCCCCCCCCCCCACCCCCCCCCCCCCCCACCCCCCCCCCCCCCCACCCCCCCCCCCCCCCACCCCCCCCCCCCCCCACCCCCCCCCCCCCCCACCCCCCCCCCCCCCCACCCCCCCCCCCCCCCACCCCCCCCCCCCCCCACCCCCCCCCCCCCCCACCCCCCCCCCCCCCCACCCCCCCCCCCCCCCACCCCCCCCCCCCCCCACCCCCCCCCCCCCCCACCCCCCCCCCCCCCCACCCCCCCCCCCCCCCACCCCCCCCCCCCCCCACCCCCCCCCCCCCCCACCCCCCCCCCCCCCCACCCCCCCCCCCCCCCACCCCCCCCCCCCCCCACCCCCCCCCCCCCCCACCCCCCCCCCCCCCCACCCCCCCCCCCCCCCACCCCCCCCCCCCCCCACCCCCCCCCCCCCCCACCCCCCCCCCCCCCCACCCCCCCCCCCCCCCACCCCCCCCCCCCCCCACCCCCCCCCCCCCCCACCCCCCCCCCCCCCCACCCCCCCCCCCCCCCACCCCCCCCCCCCCCCACCCCCCCCCCCCCCCACCCCCCCCCCCCCCCACCCCCCCCCCCCCCCACCCCCCCCCCCCCCCACCCCCCCCCCCCCCCACCCCCCCCCCCCCCCACCCCCCCCCCCCCCCACCCCCCCCCCCCCCCACCCCCCCCCCCCCCCACCCCCCCCCCCCCCCACCCCCCCCCCCCCCCACCCCCCCCCCCCCCCACCCCCCCCCCCCCCCACCCCCCCCCCCCCCCACCCCCCCCCCCCCCCACCCCCCCCCCCCCCCACCCCCCCCCCCCCCCACCCCCCCCCCCCCCCACCCCCCCCCCCCCCCACCCCCCCCCCCCCCCACCCCCCCCCCCCCCCACCCCCCCCCCCCCCCACCCCCCCCCCCCCCCACCCCCCCCCCCCCCCACCCCCCCCCCCCCCCACCCCCCCCCCCCCCCACCCCCCCCCCCCCCCACCCCCCCCCCCCCCCACCCCCCCCCCCCCCCACCCCCCCCCCCCCCCACCCCCCCCCCCCCCCACCCCCCCCCCCCCCCACCCCCCCCCCCCCCCACCCCCCCCCCCCCCCACCCCCCCCCCCCCCCACCCCCCCCCCCCCCCACCCCCCCCCCCCCCCACCCCCCCCCCCCCCCACCCCCCCCCCCCCCCACCCCCCCCCCCCCCCACCCCCCCCCCCCCCCACCCCCCCCCCCCCCCACCCCCCCCCCCCCCCACCCCCCCCCCCCCCCACCCCCCCCCCCCCCCACCCCCCCCCCCCCCCACCCCCCCCCCCCCCCACCCCCCCCCCCCCCCACCCCCCCCCCCCCCCACCCCCCCCCCCCCCCACCCCCCCCCCCCCCCACCCCCCCCCCCCCCCACCCCCCCCCCCCCCCACCCCCCCCCCCCCCCACCCCCCCCCCCCCCCACCCCCCCCCCCCCCCACCCCCCCCCCCCCCCACCCCCCCCCCCCCCCACCCCCCCCCCCCCCCACCCCCCCCCCCCCCCACCCCCCCCCCCCCCCACCCCCCCCCCCCCCCACCCCCCCCCCCCCCCACCCCCCCCCCCCCCCACCCCCCCCCCCCCCCACCCCCCCCCCCCCCCACCCCCCCCCCCCCCCACCCCCCCCCCCCCCCACCCCCCCCCCCCCCCACCCCCCCCCCCCCCCACCCCCCCCCCCCCCCACCCCCCCCCCCCCCCACCCCCCCCCCCCCCCACCCCCCCCCCCCCCCACCCCCCCCCCCCCCCACCCCCCCCCCCCCCCACCCCCCCCCCCCCCCACCCCCCCCCCCCCCCACCCCCCCCCCCCCCCACCCCCCCCCCCCCCCACCCCCCCCCCCCCCCACCCCCCCCCCCCCCCACCCCCCCCCCCCCCCACCCCCCCCCCCCCCCACCCCCCCCCCCCCCCACCCCCCCCCCCCCCCACCCCCCCCCCCCCCCACCCCCCCCCCCCCCCACCCCCCCCCCCCCCCACCCCCCCCCCCCCCCACCCCCCCCCCCCCCCACCCCCCCCCCCCCCCACCCCCCCCCCCCCCCACCCCCCCCCCCCCCCACCCCCCCCCCCCCCCACCCCCCCCCCCCCCCACCCCCCCCCCCCCCCACCCCCCCCCCCCCCCACCCCCCCCCCCCCCCACCCCCCCCCCCCCCCACCCCCCCCCCCCCCCACCCCCCCCCCCCCCCACCCCCCCCCCCCCCCACCCCCCCCCCCCCCCACCCCCCCCCCCCCCCACCCCCCCCCCCCCCCACCCCCCCCCCCCCCCACCCCCCCCCCCCCCCACCCCCCCCCCCCCCCACCCCCCCCCCCCCCCACCCCCCCCCCCCCCCACCCCCCCCCCCCCCCACCCCCCCCCCCCCCCACCCCCCCCCCCCCCCACCCCCCCCCCCCCCCACCCCCCCCCCCCCCCACCCCCCCCCCCCCCCACCCCCCCCCCCCCCCACCCCCCCCCCCCCCCACCCCCCCCCCCCCCCACCCCCCCCCCCCCCCACCCCCCCCCCCCCCCACCCCCCCCCCCCCCCACCCCCCCCCCCCCCCACCCCCCCCCCCCCCCACCCCCCCCCCCCCCCACCCCCCCCCCCCCCCACCCCCCCCCCCCCCCACCCCCCCCCCCCCCCACCCCCCCCCCCCCCCACCCCCCCCCCCCCCCACCCCCCCCCCCCCCCACCCCCCCCCCCCCCCACCCCCCCCCCCCCCCACCCCCCCCCCCCCCCACCCCCCCCCCCCCCCACCCCCCCCCCCCCCCACCCCCCCCCCCCCCCACCCCCCCCCCCCCCCACCCCCCCCCCCCCCCACCCCCCCCCCCCCCCACCCCCCCCCCCCCCCACCCCCCCCCCCCCCCACCCCCCCCCCCCCCCACCCCCCCCCCCCCCCACCCCCCCCCCCCCCCACCCCCCCCCCCCCCCACCCCCCCCCCCCCCCACCCCCCCCCCCCCCCACCCCCCCCCCCCCCCACCCCCCCCCCCCCCCACCCCCCCCCCCCCCCACCCCCCCCCCCCCCCACCCCCCCCCCCCCCCACCCCCCCCCCCCCCCACCCCCCCCCCCCCCCACCCCCCCCCCCCCCCACCCCCCCCCCCCCCCACCCCCCCCCCCCCCCACCCCCCCCCCCCCCCACCCCCCCCCCCCCCCACCCCCCCCCCCCCCCACCCCCCCCCCCCCCCACCCCCCCCCCCCCCCACCCCCCCCCCCCCCCACCCCCCCCCCCCCCCACCCCCCCCCCCCCCCACCCCCCCCCCCCCCCACCCCCCCCCCCCCCCACCCCCCCCCCCCCCCACCCCCCCCCCCCCCCACCCCCCCCCCCCCCCACCCCCCCCCCCCCCCACCCCCCCCCCCCCCCACCCCCCCCCCCCCCCACCCCCCCCCCCCCCCACCCCCCCCCCCCCCCACCCCCCCCCCCCCCCACCCCCCCCCCCCCCCACCCCCCCCCCCCCCCACCCCCCCCCCCCCCCACCCCCCCCCCCCCCCACCCCCCCCCCCCCCCACCCCCCCCCCCCCCCACCCCCCCCCCCCCCCACCCCCCCCCCCCCCCACCCCCCCCCCCCCCCACCCCCCCCCCCCCCCACCCCCCCCCCCCCCCACCCCCCCCCCCCCCCACCCCCCCCCCCCCCCACCCCCCCCCCCCCCCACCCCCCCCCCCCCCCACCCCCCCCCCCCCCCACCCCCCCCCCCCCCCACCCCCCCCCCCCCCCACCCCCCCCCCCCCCCACCCCCCCCCCCCCCCACCCCCCCCCCCCCCCACCCCCCCCCCCCCCCACCCCCCCCCCCCCCCACCCCCCCCCCCCCCCACCCCCCCCCCCCCCCACCCCCCCCCCCCCCCACCCCCCCCCCCCCCCACCCCCCCCCCCCCCCACCCCCCCCCCCCCCCACCCCCCCCCCCCCCCACCCCCCCCCCCCCCCACCCCCCCCCCCCCCCACCCCCCCCCCCCCCCACCCCCCCCCCCCCCCACCCCCCCCCCCCCCCACCCCCCCCCCCCCCCACCCCCCCCCCCCCCCACCCCCCCCCCCCCCCACCCCCCCCCCCCCCCACCCCCCCCCCCCCCCACCCCCCCCCCCCCCCACCCCCCCCCCCCCCCACCCCCCCCCCCCCCCACCCCCCCCCCCCCCCACCCCCCCCCCCCCCCACCCCCCCCCCCCCCCACCCCCCCCCCCCCCCACCCCCCCCCCCCCCCACCCCCCCCCCCCCCCACCCCCCCCCCCCCCCACCCCCCCCCCCCCCCACCCCCCCCCCCCCCCACCCCCCCCCCCCCCCACCCCCCCCCCCCCCCACCCCCCCCCCCCCCCACCCCCCCCCCCCCCCACCCCCCCCCCCCCCCACCCCCCCCCCCCCCCACCCCCCCCCCCCCCCACCCCCCCCCCCCCCCACCCCCCCCCCCCCCCACCCCCCCCCCCCCCCACCCCCCCCCCCCCCCACCCCCCCCCCCCCCCACCCCCCCCCCCCCCCACCCCCCCCCCCCCCCACCCCCCCCCCCCCCCACCCCCCCCCCCCCCCACCCCCCCCCCCCCCCACCCCCCCCCCCCCCCACCCCCCCCCCCCCCCACCCCCCCCCCCCCCCACCCCCCCCCCCCCCCACCCCCCCCCCCCCCCACCCCCCCCCCCCCCCACCCCCCCCCCCCCCCACCCCCCCCCCCCCCCACCCCCCCCCCCCCCCACCCCCCCCCCCCCCCACCCCCCCCCCCCCCCACCCCCCCCCCCCCCCACCCCCCCCCCCCCCCACCCCCCCCCCCCCCCACCCCCCCCCCCCCCCACCCCCCCCCCCCCCCACCCCCCCCCCCCCCCACCCCCCCCCCCCCCCACCCCCCCCCCCCCCCACCCCCCCCCCCCCCCACCCCCCCCCCCCCCCACCCCCCCCCCCCCCCACCCCCCCCCCCCCCCACCCCCCCCCCCCCCCACCCCCCCCCCCCCCCACCCCCCCCCCCCCCCACCCCCCCCCCCCCCCACCCCCCCCCCCCCCCACCCCCCCCCCCCCCCACCCCCCCCCCCCCCCACCCCCCCCCCCCCCCACCCCCCCCCCCCCCCACCCCCCCCCCCCCCCACCCCCCCCCCCCCCCACCCCCCCCCCCCCCCACCCCCCCCCCCCCCCACCCCCCCCCCCCCCCACCCCCCCCCCCCCCCACCCCCCCCCCCCCCCACCCCCCCCCCCCCCCACCCCCCCCCCCCCCCACCCCCCCCCCCCCCCACCCCCCCCCCCCCCCACCCCCCCCCCCCCCCACCCCCCCCCCCCCCCACCCCCCCCCCCCCCCACCCCCCCCCCCCCCCACCCCCCCCCCCCCCCACCCCCCCCCCCCCCCACCCCCCCCCCCCCCCACCCCCCCCCCCCCCCACCCCCCCCCCCCCCCACCCCCCCCCCCCCCCACCCCCCCCCCCCCCCACCCCCCCCCCCCCCCACCCCCCCCCCCCCCCACCCCCCCCCCCCCCCACCCCCCCCCCCCCCCACCCCCCCCCCCCCCCACCCCCCCCCCCCCCCACCCCCCCCCCCCCCCACCCCCCCCCCCCCCCACCCCCCCCCCCCCCCACCCCCCCCCCCCCCCACCCCCCCCCCCCCCCACCCCCCCCCCCCCCCACCCCCCCCCCCCCCCACCCCCCCCCCCCCCCACCCCCCCCCCCCCCCACCCCCCCCCCCCCCCACCCCCCCCCCCCCCCACCCCCCCCCCCCCCCACCCCCCCCCCCCCCCACCCCCCCCCCCCCCCACCCCCCCCCCCCCCCACCCCCCCCCCCCCCCACCCCCCCCCCCCCCCACCCCCCCCCCCCCCCACCCCCCCCCCCCCCCACCCCCCCCCCCCCCCACCCCCCCCCCCCCCCACCCCCCCCCCCCCCCACCCCCCCCCCCCCCCACCCCCCCCCCCCCCCACCCCCCCCCCCCCCCACCCCCCCCCCCCCCCACCCCCCCCCCCCCCCACCCCCCCCCCCCCCCACCCCCCCCCCCCCCCACCCCCCCCCCCCCCCACCCCCCCCCCCCCCCACCCCCCCCCCCCCCCACCCCCCCCCCCCCCCACCCCCCCCCCCCCCCACCCCCCCCCCCCCCCACCCCCCCCCCCCCCCACCCCCCCCCCCCCCCACCCCCCCCCCCCCCCACCCCCCCCCCCCCCCACCCCCCCCCCCCCCCACCCCCCCCCCCCCCCACCCCCCCCCCCCCCCACCCCCCCCCCCCCCCACCCCCCCCCCCCCCCACCCCCCCCCCCCCCCACCCCCCCCCCCCCCCACCCCCCCCCCCCCCCACCCCCCCCCCCCCCCACCCCCCCCCCCCCCCACCCCCCCCCCCCCCCACCCCCCCCCCCCCCCACCCCCCCCCCCCCCCACCCCCCCCCCCCCCCACCCCCCCCCCCCCCCACCCCCCCCCCCCCCCACCCCCCCCCCCCCCCACCCCCCCCCCCCCCCACCCCCCCCCCCCCCCACCCCCCCCCCCCCCCACCCCCCCCCCCCCCCACCCCCCCCCCCCCCCACCCCCCCCCCCCCCCACCCCCCCCCCCCCCCACCCCCCCCCCCCCCCACCCCCCCCCCCCCCCACCCCCCCCCCCCCCCACCCCCCCCCCCCCCCACCCCCCCCCCCCCCCACCCCCCCCCCCCCCCACCCCCCCCCCCCCCCACCCCCCCCCCCCCCCACCCCCCCCCCCCCCCACCCCCCCCCCCCCCCACCCCCCCCCCCCCCCACCCCCCCCCCCCCCCACCCCCCCCCCCCCCCACCCCCCCCCCCCCCCACCCCCCCCCCCCCCCACCCCCCCCCCCCCCCACCCCCCCCCCCCCCCACCCCCCCCCCCCCCCACCCCCCCCCCCCCCCACCCCCCCCCCCCCCCACCCCCCCCCCCCCCCACCCCCCCCCCCCCCCACCCCCCCCCCCCCCCACCCCCCCCCCCCCCCACCCCCCCCCCCCCCCACCCCCCCCCCCCCCCACCCCCCCCCCCCCCCACCCCCCCCCCCCCCCACCCCCCCCCCCCCCCACCCCCCCCCCCCCCCACCCCCCCCCCCCCCCACCCCCCCCCCCCCCCACCCCCCCCCCCCCCCACCCCCCCCCCCCCCCACCCCCCCCCCCCCCCACCCCCCCCCCCCCCCACCCCCCCCCCCCCCCACCCCCCCCCCCCCCCACCCCCCCCCCCCCCCACCCCCCCCCCCCCCCACCCCCCCCCCCCCCCACCCCCCCCCCCCCCCACCCCCCCCCCCCCCCACCCCCCCCCCCCCCCACCCCCCCCCCCCCCCACCCCCCCCCCCCCCCACCCCCCCCCCCCCCCACCCCCCCCCCCCCCCACCCCCCCCCCCCCCCACCCCCCCCCCCCCCCACCCCCCCCCCCCCCCACCCCCCCCCCCCCCCACCCCCCCCCCCCCCCACCCCCCCCCCCCCCCACCCCCCCCCCCCCCCACCCCCCCCCCCCCCCACCCCCCCCCCCCCCCACCCCCCCCCCCCCCCACCCCCCCCCCCCCCCACCCCCCCCCCCCCCCACCCCCCCCCCCCCCCACCCCCCCCCCCCCCCACCCCCCCCCCCCCCCACCCCCCCCCCCCCCCACCCCCCCCCCCCCCCACCCCCCCCCCCCCCCACCCCCCCCCCCCCCCACCCCCCCCCCCCCCCACCCCCCCCCCCCCCCACCCCCCCCCCCCCCCACCCCCCCCCCCCCCCACCCCCCCCCCCCCCCACCCCCCCCCCCCCCCACCCCCCCCCCCCCCCACCCCCCCCCCCCCCCACCCCCCCCCCCCCCCACCCCCCCCCCCCCCCACCCCCCCCCCCCCCCACCCCCCCCCCCCCCCACCCCCCCCCCCCCCCACCCCCCCCCCCCCCCACCCCCCCCCCCCCCCACCCCCCCCCCCCCCCACCCCCCCCCCCCCCCACCCCCCCCCCCCCCCACCCCCCCCCCCCCCCACCCCCCCCCCCCCCCACCCCCCCCCCCCCCCACCCCCCCCCCCCCCCACCCCCCCCCCCCCCCACCCCCCCCCCCCCCCACCCCCCCCCCCCCCCACCCCCCCCCCCCCCCACCCCCCCCCCCCCCCACCCCCCCCCCCCCCCACCCCCCCCCCCCCCCACCCCCCCCCCCCCCCACCCCCCCCCCCCCCCACCCCCCCCCCCCCCCACCCCCCCCCCCCCCCACCCCCCCCCCCCCCCACCCCCCCCCCCCCCCACCCCCCCCCCCCCCCACCCCCCCCCCCCCCCACCCCCCCCCCCCCCCACCCCCCCCCCCCCCCACCCCCCCCCCCCCCCACCCCCCCCCCCCCCCACCCCCCCCCCCCCCCACCCCCCCCCCCCCCCACCCCCCCCCCCCCCCACCCCCCCCCCCCCCCACCCCCCCCCCCCCCCACCCCCCCCCCCCCCCACCCCCCCCCCCCCCCACCCCCCCCCCCCCCCACCCCCCCCCCCCCCCACCCCCCCCCCCCCCCACCCCCCCCCCCCCCCACCCCCCCCCCCCCCCACCCCCCCCCCCCCCCACCCCCCCCCCCCCCCACCCCCCCCCCCCCCCACCCCCCCCCCCCCCCACCCCCCCCCCCCCCCACCCCCCCCCCCCCCCACCCCCCCCCCCCCCCACCCCCCCCCCCCCCCACCCCCCCCCCCCCCCACCCCCCCCCCCCCCCACCCCCCCCCCCCCCCACCCCCCCCCCCCCCCACCCCCCCCCCCCCCCACCCCCCCCCCCCCCCACCCCCCCCCCCCCCCACCCCCCCCCCCCCCCACCCCCCCCCCCCCCCACCCCCCCCCCCCCCCACCCCCCCCCCCCCCCACCCCCCCCCCCCCCCACCCCCCCCCCCCCCCACCCCCCCCCCCCCCCACCCCCCCCCCCCCCCACCCCCCAGGGGACGGCGTTTTTGCCGTCCCCAGGCCGCCATATTCCGCCCGTGCAGAAACGGCCTTAGTTAGTTGTTACAGATATAATGTTGACTCCGTTTAGTTTAGTTTAGTTTATTCAATTTATATCCCACCCTCCCCTGAAGGGCTCAGGGCGATGCACAACAATAGTATAAATAACAACATCAATATCAGCAATATCAATCCTAGCAAACATCAAGAAGCATCACAACATACCAGAAAAATTCATAGACATGGGCACTAAAGTCAACAAAATAGCAAGTCACAATATCTTACATTACAAAGTCAGTATCATACATTACAAATATACCATCACACAAAATTTATCAATAAAATGACTCATTAGCATATAATGTAACAGAGCTTCTTGCACATGTGCAACACCGGCTAGTCGCAAATCGAGATACCTCTGGCAAACAGAAAAGAAAATACCAGCAAAAGAATGAAAATATAGCAGGATCAAAGGAAAATCTCTACAAACTAATTAAAAGTCAACTCTGGGCAGCAGTGCAAAGCCTCAATGGAGTCAGTGAGTGAATTATAACTCATTAAAAGCTATATAAACAAGCTGGAAGAGTGTGACGCAAATAACATTGCTACTTACAAAGCAATAATGAATGCTGATTTATCTATGCAGTTGAAGCAGGCATTTGTGGCTTTTGAAAAAGCAATCATGGAGAGCTGGGAAGGGGTCTGGGAAGTTCTTGAAAAGATAGTGAATAAACTTACACAGACCCCTGGAAAAGTTACAGATATGGTTGAGAACAAAAGCCGGGTTCCCTTCGAAATCTCCCAAACAAAATCCAAGCTGACAGAAAGGTCAGTCAAAAGGAAATATAAAAATAAAATAAGGGAGGAGAAGGAGACAAAGCAATTCGAAGAAACAAAAAAGCCTGATCTGGTGAAAACATTTCTACAAAAGAAAGAAAATCAGCCTTGGATGAAAGGGATCCCGAAAAAAGACATTGTCATGGAAGCAGGAGCGGTAGCATAAAGATGGGAAGCAGAAGAACTTGGATCCAGAAAGTAAAGACTTCTTCATTAGAATAAAAGCTGTTTTTTGTCTGTCATAACTTTTTCACTCTATTACTAATAACTTTTTACTGTATTTTTAATAAAGCCTAATAAACTAACATAGTTTGTATAGTTTATTAATAAACTAAAGGCAAAATAACACCAGATACAGTTCAGACTAAACAAATGTATTGGCTAAATGCCCGGAAACTAAAGAATGAATAACAACATGAACTGTAGATAAACAACTAGAACATGTAAACATACAATTGGAGAAAGGTTTTTTGCTGGTAACTTTTACAAAAATATTAATGTGTATTAAAATGCTGGGGGAGATCGGGGTGGGCAGAAGCCCACAACAAATACTCCATCATGGTGGGGGAAGCTTACCCCCATAAGAACAGTTGGAGGAAGGGAAAAAGAGGGATATAGGGGGGAAGAAACTAAAAACACAAACAGCAGGGTTCTGAGAAAATAAAAGTACAGCTACCTAATGGTTTGCAGTAAGGTAAAAATAGCTTCAATTAATATAAATGGTCTAAACTCAGACTCCAAGAGATATAAACTTGCCAGATTTATTAAACACGTCCAGATTTTCTTTGCCTTTAGGAGACCCATAAAAAGAAGACAGATGTGAAAGATTTAATAAAAGTGCCAAGGTGGAAAATTATTGGTGAATCTAGATGTAATGCAAAAAGGAATGGTGTTGCTATCTTAATAAGAGAGAGTCTTGATTTCCAGCTAGAAGAGTTAGTCAGAGATCAGAATGGATGTTGGATTATGATCAAAGGGAAACTAAATGGATGTCAAATAACAATAATGAATATATATGTCCCAAATAAGAAACAGAAACAGTTTATGAATAAACAATTGGGTGGACTTCAAAGCTTTCTTTCAGGTGACATGCTAATTATGGGAGACTGCAATATGGATCTAAGGAGACATGAAATATTAAAGAAATGGAATCTTTTTAATATGTATAATGAACTAGGTGTACCTCATCAGCCAACCTACTTCTCAAACAGACATTAAAAATTTACATATATTGATTATATTTTTGTAAAAAATAAGAGTAATTTGCACAGTGAAAATAGAAACATATAAGGAATGGATTTCGGACCATGCCCCATTGGTTGCTACATAGGGTAGAGGGAGAGGCAAAACACTATAGATGGAGATATAAAAATATAGTATGGAAAAATGAGAAAGAAAAAAATTACAAGAAAAAATAAGGCACTATTTTTTAGAAAATAAAGGAACTGTATCAGATGAAATACTTTGGGATGCATATAAAGCAGTCATCAGAGGCTACTGTTTAGCTAGAGAAGCAAGATGGAATAAAATCGTTAATCTAGAAAGAAAAGAGTTAGTAGAAGAGATCAAAGATAAAAGGTTTCAACTCCAGACTAAATATATCACAATGAAAAATGAATTGAACAAATTACAAGCACAGTTAGATGAATTAGATAAAGCTGAGATGTGGGAAAAGGAAATATGGATTAAAAATGAATTTCAGAGAACAAACAAACTCAATGAAAAGATTAGCACATTATTTGAAAAAGAGGAAGGAGAAACAGAGAATAAGAGGGATAAAAAATAAAAATAATCAATACATAATAGAAAATAAAGAAATAAGGAAGAAATTTGCAGAAGCAAGCCTTTATTGGCATAGACAGCAGTACAACAATTATAAAAACAGATTAAAAAGCATATACAATACAGGAAATACATGTTAGGACAAAGGAAATCTACTGGCATTTAGTAATTTCCAGGAGAAAGTCTGCCACTATCATACAGAGAGAAGGATCAGGGTTGTCCAACAAGTAGTGTAATCTAAATAAATTGGGGAGATCGGTTAAATGTAAAGGATGAAAGAAATTTGAAGAATTTTATAAAGAATTATTCAGCCATGTCCATAATGAAAAATTTGATGAAAAAAACAAAAAAGGTTATAACACAGGAACAGAGGGATCAAATGGACAAATGGACTGCACAGGCACTTTACAAGTGTAGTTATATTAACTTTTAATCTTTTGACATAATCAAATGTATTTTATCTACTACTTGCTTTTTCGCGAGTTGACCTTTTAGTAAACGGTCACTGACTGTGTATAAGTGCACTTCTCAGTTTGTACTATTATGTGCTGGTCTTTGACTGCAATAAAGAATTTGATTTGATGGATCAAATGGAAGAGTCAATTACACAAGTAGAAATAGCTAATGTAATTAAAGAGTTGAAAAATAATAAATCCCCAGGTCTTGATTGGTTTACAGCAGAACATTACAAGGAAATGTCAGAAGTATTAATTCCTGAGATGCAAATATTGTTTAATCAAATTCTAAAAGGACAGAAGGTGCCAGAGACATGGAGAGAGATGGAAATAATAACAATTGTGAAACCAGGACGGAATCCAGAGCAAGTAGAGTCATATAGCCAATAAGTTTACTAAATCAAGATTATAAGATTTTTGCGAAAGTATTTGCAAATAGATTAAAAAATATATGGCTGAAGTTAATAGGACAAGAGCAACATGGGTTTATAAGAGGCAGAGATATTGGCAACCCACTAAGGAATGTATTAAACATAATAGGACACAGAAAGAATAAAAAATATGCAATGATAAAGTTAGATGTATATAAAGCGTTTGATACAGTTAGTCATAATTATTTATTTCAAACGTTGGAAAATTTTGGATTTGGAAAACAATTTATAAATACTCTACGAGAGATATATCAAAGAGGAAAGGCAAAGATAAGAATAAATGATGAATGGACAGGAATAATAAATATTGAAAGAGGAGTAAAGCAAGGATGCCCACTATCACCACATTTGTTTATAATGGCAATGGAATTTCTGGCAGAAAGGATTAATAATAATGGAAGGATAAAAGGTTATAAAGTGAATCAAGATGAAATAAGATTAAACTTATTTGCAGACTATATTTTAGTAATAACGGTGAACCCGGTGGATACAATGAAAGAATTAAAAATTATCCTAGAAGATTTTCAGAAATACTCTGGATTAAAAGTGAATATGGAAAAAACAGAAATAATGGGGGTTAATGTGGAAAAAAGACTAGACAGAAGATTAGTAAAAAAAGAAGATTAAATATTTAGGTATTATAATAACACATAGAAAGGAGATGTTTAAATATAATTATGAGGCAAGATGGAAAAAATATTAAAACAATTAAAAGAATGGGATAAGAAGACCTTATCGATTACAGGAAAAATCAAAACACTAAAAATGTGTATAATGCTGAAAATGTTTTATCTATTTCGAACTCTTCCTTTAGAAATTAAGAAGAAGCAATTTGAGGAATGGGATAGAAAGTTGAAAGCCTGGGTGTTTAATCAAAAAAATCCAAGAATAATGAATAAAATAATATATATGATGAAAAATTATTTAGGCTGGGGGATACCTAAAATGCATGAGTTCCAGATTAAAAATCTGATGAACATAAATGAGGAAAATGTCGAAGGATGGGTTAAATTTGAAAATGAAATAAATAAAGGGATTGGTGTTTATGGAATATTTAATAATGAGCTGAAGAGAGGGAACCAAACCGCAATAGGGCCAAAAAAGGTGTTACTAGATATATGGGAAAAATGGAGAGGTAAATGGATGCCCGGCACTCTGGACGTGGCACCTTTGGCAAGTGTGGCCGGAAAAGATGGGGAAAAAGTGATAAAAATACTGAAAAGACAAGGAATTCAAACTATTGCAAATCTGATAAGAGAAGGAGGGGAAATTATGACATTACAAAATTTTATAGAGTTAGGAGGTAATGAGAACTGGTTGGTCTTGAGGGGCATTTGGGAAAGGATAAAGGTTTCAAGAATAAGAGGAGAATGTATAATGGCTAAATGTTTAGAACTATATGAAAAATGTAAAGGGAAAATTTTGGGACATGTATATAAGTATATGGTTGATGACAAAGACTTTATGATAAGAACATTGAATCAAAAATGGGAGAAGGAAGGTTTTCTAGACTCTGGGAAAACTGAAAATTTAATAGACAGTTGGAAAAATATAAAGATTAAGAAATATATGGGGTTGGAAAGAAAAGTGATATTGAAATGGTATAGAACACCAAAACAACTAGCATACATGATTAAAGGACTTAGTCCTAAATGCTGGCACTGTGGAGAACAGGAGGCATATTATAGCCATATGTGGACAGAATGTATAGAAGTGAAAAAATTTTGGACAACCGTATTGTTATATATCGAGAAACTGGTGAAGATTAATATTGGGATAAATAATGATTTAATGTTCATGGGTGTAATGGAGGATAGAAGGGTAGAAAAATATATAGCTATATGTATAAAATAATGATTAAAGCAGCACATGCAACAATAGCTTTAGGCTGGAAAGAAAAGAAAAAATGGACAATCCATAAATGGTTGAAATATATCTGGGAACGAGTGACACTGGACATTTTATATATAATAACAAAAAATAAACTGTGGCAAGATAAACAGAGTGAAATTATGAAGATATGGACAATATATGTGGACTGGATGAAAGAAGCTGGAGTCAATGAGGAGATATGGGAGAAGAGATTACAAAGAATGAACTTACTGCTGTTTGATAAAACTATGAAGAAAATACAGGGGGCAGGGGGAAAAGGGGAAAATGTATTGTTTGAAAACGAATGAAGAAAAGTATTAATATAAAATGGAATATTCAAATGATACAATAAAAATTAAAAAGAAAAAAGCATATAATGTAACAATATCAGCAAAATAACAACAATCATGACATATACATAGCTAAATACCAATGGATATCAATAACTAGTACACAATAACATGCCAATATCATTAATTAACAGAACATCAATAATCCTAGCCCCATAATACTTTAAAAAATAAAATAAACACAGAATTAAATAAATCTTCCTTCACTAAATTACTTTCCTCAGGGTAAACCTTGCTTTCACAATCTTAAACAAATACTCAAACAATCCACTCTTTCCACTAAACAGAATCACACTGGGCTTCCCAGAGCAGGCTCTGGCCCACTCCTGACTCTGCCAGTTATATAACACACACCCTCAGAGACTCCTCAGAGGTTTGGGCCTCCAGCTGGTAAATTGTGTCCTTCAGTTTGTGCATCCATGGACAACAGCAGGGACTGATGAGTCAAAAAAAGATGTGTGGCCAGGAAAATGGCTCATGCCTTTAAAAGCATCCAAGTAGTGCTTGAGGAGATCACTTCTAAGTCCAGGTGCTATGCAGGGTACCAGGTGGACTTACCTATGGAGGTCCAGGCTGATGCAGGCATCTCTTCCAAGTAATGGAAGTAATCTTTGTCAATCACATAAAAGGCTAGGCCTTTTCAGAACCTGCTCTGGGGTGAACAACAATACTGGGGTTTTATGCAGACATCTCCAAAAGCAACAAGCGTGATTGTATGACATACACTTTTCCCCTCAAAACTTCAGCCACTGCAGCAGGAATGCGGTTTGCCTCAGAGCCACTGTTCAGTTTAAAAGAGACTGGGAGATCAGCTATTGTTATTCTGCTTGGAGAGATCATCAGCAGTAGGTAGTGAACCCATGAATAGCATTGTCATGTCTTTTTCTAGCTCCGCTGGTTCTTTCTTCATTTTGCACCTTTTTGCAACATGATTTTTCCATGAGCACTTGTAACAAGTTGCTCCAGAGGCTAGACACTCCCTGTGTATGTTTCCACATTCACTGCAAAGGTGGTGCTATTTATCTCGAGCAGACACTCTGCTCACCAGCGCAGAGGCATGCAGTGGGACAAGAAGTGCAATATAATGGGGAAGGAAATCTTGCCTGCTTCTCGCTTTCTCCAGGGAAAGTGGGAGCACTTCTTTTCATGCCAGACCGGGGCGAGGCTGGGGAACCTGGGAAGTGGGTAATCAGCCAAAGGGAGAGATTTGCGGAGGGCTTTGCTTGGTTATTGCCAGGAATTGGAATTGTTTTGCTTTTGCTTCACAGCACGCAACATTGCTTCAGTAGGCATAACTCTGGTCTGGGCCTTAGCTCTTGTCAGAGCCTTCGCTCTTCAAATATTGATTGCCTGTTGGAGAGTGAGACCAGGATTTTCTTGGAATTTGGGTCAAGTCGCGATGGCCAGCAGCGACGCCGATGACGCCGCTATCGCACGCATCTCCCAAAAAAAAGCGTCGAGAATAGTATGAATAAGTACGCCCCGCAGCCCCGCAGAAATGTGACGTTCGCGACCGGAAGCGCCATGAAGCCGGGCGTTTCATGATGTTATGCTTCGCGCGACTTCGCGTAAGTCGCAGGCCCGGACGCCATTTTTGACGACAGTTCGGTATGTTGTTCGCGATCGAAAGCGCGGCGTCGAGCAAATACATGGGGAAAGAGTGGTTTTTTTTAAGCGCTTGACACACCGCTTCAAGGCCGCTTGCCAAGGACGGGCGCTGACTCGCGCGACTCGCGTCGCCAGCCGTATAACGCCGCCTTCTGACGCTTTTTTCCAAGGCGACGACGCCATATTTTGCCCGGTAAGGAACGCCTCTGAGTTTGCCATCAGTTATACTAAATACCGGTACAGTCTTGTCTCTTAGCTTGAGATCCTGAGAGAGACCAAACCTCACAATACTGTGCTTACTGTCTTAGCTCAGTGACAACGCCGTCTATTCCAGGCAGCAACGTCATTATATTGCAGTGGCCAAAACTGATCTCTTTCAAACACAAAGTTCTTTCTGGGTTCACAGCAGGTACAGAAATCTGTTAAAACCTCTGCCAGGGTTTTCTTGCCAGAGCCTGCAAACACACCTTGCAAATTATTGTAAACTTCCACGGTTTTATCCCCTGTGCAATGAAACAAAACTGCAACGTTGAACTCCTCAGACTCTTTATCAGCTCCAGCGACTGCAAGATATAGTTTCAGTTTTTGTTTCCATCTGCTCCAGTCTTCTGAATTGCCCACAAAGGATAGGTCTGATAGAGGATTTAAAAGCTCCGTTGCTTTACAAGAAATGCAACCCAAAAATTCCCATTCGATAATGGAGACCCAAAGAAGATTCGGGCTCACTTCTGACACCATGTGGTTTCCTCTTTATGCAGTGTGCCCCTGGGTTGGAGTACTTACTCAGGCACTCGTTCTCAAGCCCATTCAGCATAGACAAGATGGTCTAAAACAGGGGTAGGGAACCTGTGGCTCGAGAGCCGCCTGCGGCTCTTCTGCCCTTGCACTGTGGCTCCACGAGCTGAGCAGCTGGCCCCATCCTTGCCTGCAGGGCAGGCGCACCAACTGCCCAGAGCCAGCTGGGCGGGCGCACCAACTGCCCGCGGGCTTCCCCTCTCGCCTGCCCCATTGGAGCGGGGCAGGCGCTTTCCCGGCGGTCGGCGAGGCTGAGCCGCTGGCCCCATCCTTGCCCGCCCTGCAGGCAGCAGGGTGGACGCATCCATGCGCTTCTCAGAATGAGCAGAGTAAAAGGTAAAAAAAAACCCCAATATATACAGTGCTATCTTTATTTTAAATGTCAAAAATTATTTGCGGCTCCAAGTGTTTTCTTTTCCCATGGAAAACGGGTCCAAATGGCTCTTTGAGTGTTAAAGGTTCCCTACCCCTGGTCTAAAACAACATTTTTTTATTTGCAAGGAAGGCAACTCCTATAACCAAGAGCTCTACCTGAAACTGCCAAATGAAATCACGCATAGCATTGCGTACATTTATAAACCATAAGTACACCATGGAATACACATGCGAAAAAAACACCATTGTACTCTGTTGCAGATTTGTAGAGAGGAATATTTGGTTAGCCGAAAAGGCACAGCCAGGTCTGTGGACAACGCATTGAAAATTCAACTGCTGGTTCAATTGGGTGGGGTTTGAGGAGGGGACGGTCTTCAGTGGGGTAGAATGCCATAAAGTCCACGTTCCACGGCAGCCATTTTCCCCAGCTGAATTGATCTCAGTTGTAATCCTAGAAGATCTCCAGCCACCATTAGTCCTTGAGCACCAGGTAGGGGATTGTACCCTAACTGCTGAATCCCAGAGACTGAGGCAGGCAGATTCTAGAGAGGGTGTTTGTTCTGCTAAGAGGAGCACCCCTCTTTTCAAAGATTCTAATAAATCTACCAGCACAGACA
Source organism: Sphaerodactylus townsendi (assembly GCF_021028975.2). NCBI lineage: Eukaryota > Metazoa > Chordata > Lepidosauria > Squamata > Sphaerodactylidae > Sphaerodactylus > Sphaerodactylus townsendi. The sequence continues at coordinate 8,589,805 of NC_059438.1, forward strand.
CCATGTTAGGAATCCTGATAAATCTATAGATATATATAGATATATATAGATATATATAGATATATATAGATATATAGATATATAGATATATAAGTAAGTAGCCACGTCGTCCACTGGAACAATATCAAATATATATATATTTGGCCATAGCATTGCAAATGTGTCAGCCCTGAAACCTCCAGATTTTCAGAGCTGTATTCTTGATCCTGGACCATTCTCTTAAATTTGAACGATTGACACACTCTCCCTTTCATGGGAACATAATGGCTAACGATAATTAATTGATAGCCGCTCTCCACTACACCCAGCCACTGGGGTAATACGAGCCAGCAGAGGTGGTCAGAGGCTTTGCTCAGAGAAACCTGACCAGGGATGAGGTCATTGAAACAGAGCAGGTGAGAGAGGACAGTGTGTATAGTCTGCAGGTATTCATCGATCTCTATCACAGCAGGGGGGCGGGGGGGGGGCGTATCTATAAAACCAGTAGCCACAGAACCAGGGGCTTGCATACCTGCAGACACCTTTCAGGATCCATCTTGTTGGAGGGAAAAGAATGGCTACCTTTGTCCCGGTAAGAAGCTGTAACTCTTCCATTGTGCCTTGATTTATATCATGCAATATCTGTCATGCCATCCATTTTTTTTCTCCTGCAATGTGCCAAACATACATCAAACTGCCAGAGCTTATTCTCAAAAATGTACCCAGATATTCAGGCTCTAAAATCAACAAGGAAAAGGCAAAAATAATTTTAAATTAACGAAGCAGGAAGAGAAACATATTGGAAAGACTGCAGAATATGTCATAACAGTAAATTCAGTTCAATATTTAGGAATGAAATTGACTGGGGGGAAAGATAAACTGTTCAAAGATATTTACAAGCAAGATATAGGAAGACCTGGAGAGATGGTCTAAGCTAAAAATCTCATGGCTAGGAAAAATTTCTACAGGAAAAGTGAATGTTCTGCCAAAATTATTTTTTTAATCTCAGATGTATAATCTCAGATCAGAAGAAACTATTCCCTCTCTCTCTCATATATGCCTGGTTATGAAAAGAGATATGAAAACATGAAAAAAATACTTGGGAAAACAGGATGAAAACTGTCGCCCCCCCCCCCCCCCGGACAGTTTTTAAAATTAAAACATTAGAAAATGTCACAAATTTCACAAAAATGATCTTCTTTTAAATAATTTGAAGATATTGTTGCAGCTACCCTTTATGATCTTAAACTGTTTCCTAATACTTATGTAATAACTACATAAGCTACCCAGTAATACCAATTCCTGTAGAATATATAGTTCTCAGTTCTGCTTGCTGGCTTCAACTTTCTCCACTAGTCATCCATGGGGGGGAAAACCTTTGAAAGATATACAAGGCAACCAGGAGAAATGTTTGCTTGTGTTCATGCAAGCCTTCAGTTTTCTGGAGCCCTTAAGATAAACCTGAAAGTTTGGAACCAGAGATTTTCCCAAAACTGAATTTGGCCAGAGGAAGAGATTTATGGGTAGCATTTTGAAGCATTATTTAAACAGCATGACGTGGGTTTCGCATGGTTAATTTTGCCGACACTTACATGAACATAAGACTGTACAGTCTACAACATTTAACTTAACATCTTCATTTTCCTGATCCTTTGAGGCTGATGAGACATTACAGTTTGCAAAGGTAGGAAGAGGGTCCTTACCAGTGATGGGAATTCAAATAATTTAACAACTGATTGTTTACAAGCACCGTTTTAACAACCGGTTCTGCCGAAGTGGTGCGAACCTGCTGAATCCCACCACTAGTCCTTACCCTGTGTCCTGACAGTCCAATGTGAATTGCAGATTCTCTATTCCCACATGGACGGAGCACAGTTTGGATCCTGACTGTGAGAGCAGAAAGACTGAAGTCCTTTTTCCACATGTGTCACAGGTGCAGTCTGAATTGAACTCTCCATGAATGGGAACCAACAACTCACATCTGAATGCTACAAAGGACACAAGATAGGCACACACACCCCAACCCAACCTGTGTGCCTCATAATATGTAATATGTACATCAACCTTGGAATCTAGGCTGCAGGCAAATACTAGTAGCTGCTTTGGAGTCAGAGTGGCAGAGTGATCACAGCACGTGGAAAGTACAGTAACTCCAGTTTAAAAAAGCATTGTGCGTTTTTGTTCCCAGATAACGTTGACCTCATGGAAAGAAGACTTATTTATTTTTGATATTATCGTCTTGTGACAGACGTGCCACTTTGAACAGTGAGAGTTAAAGACATTTTTGTAGTGTATTGTAAAAAGGGTTTCACAGCTGAAATCAACTGGTTGATGTGGGTTCTCTTGGCTGTGTGGCCGTGGTCTGGTAGTTTTTGCTCCTCACATTTTGCCCAGGACCACACAGCCCAGAAAACCCTTACCCAAGTTACTTGCCCAAGTTACCACAGTCAACTTCAAAGACTCTGTCCCTTCCAGCATCCAAACGGCCATTTTTTTTTCACAGACATGCCTGCCCTTTACCTTCAGCCAAGTGAAGGGGACTGCCTCCCCCAAGCCTTGACAGGCGACTTGACAGGAACTATCAAGGCCAATCACAGCCTGATAGCCCAGCGTCGCCCAATCTTGTCAGTGCTTGCAAGCTAAGCAAGACTAGTACTTGGATGGGAGATGTATGTATGTGCTGTGATCTCCAGTGATCTACTATGCAAGTTTAAGCTGTTTTCCCCTAATGTCCCGGCTGTTTCTAAAATATACACTGGCTACCTCACAGTGCTATCCTAAATAGAGTTACTCCTTCCTATGTCCATTGAAGTAATTGAGCTTAAAAGGGTACAATTCTGTTTAGGACTGAATTTCTGTCGCTTGCTGTTCCATCTTCAGTATTGTTCAACACTGAATATTTCTGTCAATTACAGGATGAATAGAAGTATTTCTTTCACATTTCATGAACATGCCAAACAACAAAAGTTTGGGTTTGGACTGTGTTGCTCATAATGGATTCTCTGTTCTTAAGATAGTTAGTTTAGATTTGACAAGAAAATAAATATTGTGTATATTTCCATTTTTCCCTAACCTTCCCATTCAAAAAGCCTTCATGCATGCCAGAAATGATATGTCTCAACAGAGTAAAGCATGACTAAGATGTCTTGTAAAGATACTTAGGCAGATTAACTGGTTCATTGAGGCACATCTATTTCATTGTAACAAGCCTAACACACATGGTTAACTGACTTGCCGTTATCCATGTGTTTCCCCAGGGACTATTCCTCATCCTTGTTGTCTCCGAGGTGTGTTTACTTTGTGCTGTGGATTCGTTCTTGGTTGAAGGGTTGTTTGTTCCTTTTAATCCAGAACATCAGAGCTTGGGGTAGAGGCAATCAGTTTTCTACCCATGAAAAGGGTGCCCCTAGAACACCCAAAAAGGAGGCTCTGATGGGTATTATGGGAACTACATGGACAAAAGCCACATGGGCTAAAGCAGTGGTGGCGAACCTTTGGCACTCCAGATGTTGTGGACTACAATTCCCATCAGCCCCTGCCAGCATGGTTGCAGGGGCTCATGGGAATTGTAGTCCATAACATCTGGAGAGCCAAAGGTTCGCCACCACGGGGCTAGAGTGTGAAGTATGGAAGGGAATTGGGTGAGATTTAGTAGGACAAAACCTGACTGGATTCATACATGTGTTTTGCCATGTTCACATATACCATTACAGCATCCACAGATGGTAGACTGCTAATTCCTGCTTCTGAAGTTTCTGGGGATTTGGGGGCAGTGCCTGGATAGGGAGCTCTGTGGGAATATGATACTACGATGCCACCTCCTCCAGATAACTTATTTACATTGTCTGGAGATCAGTTGTAATTTCAGGGAGAACTCCAGGCTCTACTGGAGAATTTTAAATGTAACAACGCATTGTGATGTGTTAAGTTCCCAGTGGGACAAATAGCAGCTTTTCAGGGGATTTTTAGGATAGGTAAAGAGCAAAGGAGGAAGGTTAGCCCAAGGTCACCCAGCAGGCTTCATGTGAAGGAACGGAGAAACAGATCCAGTCCATCAGATAAGAGTCCACTGCTCAGGTGGAGGAGTGGGGAATCAAACCTAGTTCTCCAGATTAGAGTCCACATGCTCTTAACAGCTATGCCATGCTGGCTCTCTAGTGAAATAACTCCAGAAAAGTCATACCCCCATAAAAGGAATAAATAATACGTTTAGCAATACTTTAGCAATACTTTACATTAGAGGCTGGTGTGAGGGATTCAATAGGGTTGAAGGCATAGACACTAACTGAGAGTAAATAAACACAACCAGTGGCTTCAGAGAGTGAAGACCTGGTGGATTGGACAGCAACTCTCAGCACAAAGATCGGGATGTTGTACATTTCAAGGTATAAGCCTGCACAGAGCACACTTCAGCCTGGTATTAACAGTGCCTGCCTTTCTTACCTGATTTCTAGTATGCTTCCTGCTATGGGAACAAGCAAGCAGTACAGTTACTGGGCAGAAACAGTTACTTCTCACTCTTCGCCAACCCTCCCTGCCTGATCAGTCACCGGCAGCGGCTGGCGTGCCCAGCTCCGGAGATGACTCTACGGCAGATCAGCCACCTGATTCGTGTCTTACGGCAGTTAAACCTGCGGGATGCCAAGGGAAACCAGCTGCCCAACCCACAAAGGTGAGTGGCTAAGATGGGGCTGGCAAAGCCTACATCCACATGGGAAAGAATCTTGCCGTTCCTTTCATCGCCACTACAAATGCAGAAGCACCTGGAATGGCAACAGAGCTTCGTAGCAGGAGTTTTCTTTGCACTTTTCCCCACCAGTTACTCACAGTTGCTATTTTCCCCATTGGCACACCACCAGATGACTTTTAGAGGAGTTTTTGGTCAATCAGTAATCTCTGCATCGTAGGGCTGCCAACCGCCAGGTGGGCCCAAACATCCAAAAAAGGTATTTGGTGTCTATCCTTCACTGCTGTGAATCTGATGGTTTCGTGCACTGTAACTTGGCCATTAAAAGCTTAGCTTAGTAACAGTGGATGTTATGACTCTGTATACCAATATCCTGCACGAAAAAGCAAGAACCACAGCGGAATGTTTTTTAGACTTACACACAGGTAGCTCGCCATTCACACATATTCACACTTCCTGTTCAATGAAAATTAGTATAGAGAAATAAGAGGCATTTCAATGGGAAGCATCATAGCTCCCTCTTTAGCTAATCTTTTTATGACCAGATTTGAGGTGATTTATATTAGCGATTCCAATCATAATCCATATTTTCAGGAGATTATTTTATACAAAAGATACATGGATGATTTGTTTTTTCATATTTCGGGACCACAGTAAGGTGGAACCATTCACGTCTTAGTTAAATATCATGCACGCAATCATTAAATTCACAGCACTGAAGGGTAGTCACCAAGTACCATTTTTGGACATTTGGGTCCATTAGTTTGGTGCAAAGTGGTTTTTGTTTCTTATCTCTAGTTGCACCTCCTCACTATTTCTTTGGAACCTACAGGTGGGGACTGGAATTACAACCAGAGATCAATCCTCCTGGGAAAAAAATGGCTGAAAGGGAGGGCTAACTCTATGATACCATGTTTCCTCTGAGGTTTCTCCCTTCCCCAGTTTCCAACTCCCCAAACTCCAAGAATTTCCCAACTCAATTTTTTAAAGCCATCTGCGGTAACAAATCCTCTCAGACTGCACTGCTCCCCAAAAGGACAAGAACAAAGCAGGTTTGGGGACAAGCATATCAAGAGGAGGAAGTGATGGTTAGTGCATGATAAAAGCATGGCATTATGCGATTGACATCCCTTTTCTTCCCCCACCCCCACCCTCCACCCCCAATCCAGTTTGGAAGCTGAAGCACAGAATATTCTGTGTGGAAACAGCTTTTTTAAAAATTGGAGACTGAATAGGACTAACTGGTGGAGACTGACAGTCAACCAAGGCCATTCTACCCAGAGAGTAGCGAATGGAGTTGCCAAGGGTAGCAGAATTTCCAGAGCTTCGGACAAATCAGGACATCACTCAAATGATAAACCAGACACTTGGTACTATAGGGCCTAAGGGGCAGAGAGGTTAGGAAGGAAATGTCCCATGTTTCCTTGATCTAACTGGCCCATATTCTGTAGCCCCATACATGGGATTGCAGGGGAAATAGCTCATTAATTTGAATGGAATGGGGTAGGTAGTTAAGGAAATCCTTGGGAGAATAATACAATTATTACTCTAATTCATAACACAGGAAGCTGTCTTCTACGGAGTCTACCAAGTCTGGCAGGAGCTCTCCAGGGTCCCCTCTCTTCCAATCTTATCTTTTCACCTCCAGATGTTGGGAATTGAACCTGGGACCTTCTGTATATGAAACAGATGCTCTGTTACCAAGCCACATCCCTACCCCTAAACATTTCTTTTCTCCCAGACTGGGATTTCCCCCCACATGATGGATTCTTAACACCTTAATATATAAAATACAAAAATACAAAAATAAAGACCACTCCAATTCAAAGAGATATACAAACAGGCACTCAGAAACCTCTCCCTACTGGTGAGGGGCAGTGGTGGGATTCAAATAATGTAACAACCAGTTCTGGTGGTGGGATTCAAATAATTTAACGACTGGTTGTTTTCAAGCACCATTTTAACAACCGGTTCTGCCGAAGTGGTGCGAACCTGCTGAATCCCACCACTGGTGAGGAGACAGAAAAGTCTTCCTGGGCTGATTCCGGTTCCGGAAGCACAGCTCAAGCAAGCTTACAAGGTGCGAGCCATGGGCTATGAGCCAGAGGCCAAGACCTCTTCGGCTCTGGCCCGTTCAGCTCACATTGCTTGTGGAGAGAACCAGGCTCCAATTCACCTATGAACACGAGGATCAGAAGAGGCATGGCCAGAGGCCTTGTTCAGGTGGCTTAAATGTCAAATGGAACAAAGCACCGGCTTGGAGGCCATGAAGTAACTCTACAGAGATGAATGAGAAGAAGCAGAAATGAGAAATTTAGGCCTTGCTCTCTAGTAAAACAGTAGCAAAGATTGTCAAAAAAAGCAGATAAGAGCTCAAAGGTCTGAAGTTTCTGAGTTGTTTTCAAGGTGATTCAAGTGGCACAAAACTCAGCATCTTGCCCATTGACTGAAGTCAACTAACCTCAACATACTAAACCTGTGCTGAATTATTTTTCTGAGAGGCAGCATAATAGAACGTCAGACTAGGATCTGACAGACCCAGGTTCAAAGCCATGGAAGCTCGCTGGGTGATCTCAGTTACACTCTTTTCACCTAACCTACCTCACAGGGTTGTTGCGTGTCTAAAATGGAGGAGGCCTTCATACACCCCTTGAGCCCTTTGCAGAAAGTGTGGAGGAAAAACGTGACAGGGCGAGAACATGTATGCAACTGAGACTGAATATGGTCGGATATGGTTGGTGTAATGATTCTGATTTCAGGCTTTTTGTTTGTGTGTGTGTTTTTGCTATGCTGTATTCGTATTTTATCATGCGTTTATTCTTTTGCATGTCTCGTACTTCTTTGTAAGAAGTACTTCTTCGTACTTCTTTGCTGCTCCTTCCATCCAAAAAAAGAGAGAAAAGCACGTAGAAAATTCGCTTCTAAGGGAGAACCAATGCTAGAACCAGAGGTGGGATTCAGCCGGTTCACACCGGTTCTCCCGAACTGGTAGCTAACTGGCTGGATTCCCAGGGCAATCACAGATTGGATTGGCGGACGGCCAGATTGGCATACAGCACGGCCTGCTGGCACTCCAGCAGGCCTTCCCTGAAGGCCACATGGCCAGATCGGCAGCCGGGCAGCCCCTTGCCAGCTTCCACAGCTGGCTGTGCACCTCTGGGCCAGGCTGCATGGCCTTCGGGAGAGAGCCTGCTGGAGCACCAAAGGCTGTGCAGCCCAGCCCAGAGACACGCAGCCGGCCGCGGAAGCCGGCAAAGGGCCCCACACTTCCCAGGCTGCGTCCAGCCCGGAAAACCCACAACATCCAGTAGAGGGAAGCAGTTGGAAGAACATGGACAGAGGCTGGAGGTCTTAGGATGCAGAAGGAAGAAAATGGGAGGCAGATTCTATGGAGACCAGGATGCCAAACAGATATATCATAATGCAGTCAGTAAGGGGAGATTGGAGCCTTGCAGGCTAGGAAAGGGGACTTAGATAACATCTTCTGAAAACAAGAGCAGGGCTGCTATCTCCAGGGCAGGCAGGGCACTGGGCTCTTCTTACCAAGTCTGGCATCAGCTCCCAACTCCAGAAACCTGTGATCTTGAATCTGCTACCTGAATACTCTGTACAAGAGCAGGTGCAGGTGTTTTATATAAGCAAAGAAACCCTCTACTTTAAAAGAACACCTAGGCAGCCCCTCCTTTCGCCTATGAACCACTAAAACATGCCCCCACGTATCTCTTACGTCTCGATCCTTGAATCAGTAAACAGACTCTGGATGGTTGATCAGTAGCTCCCAGCTTCCACGAAGCCAGTTCTGGCGAACCAGGCTTTTGCTATTCAGAAATAACCCCCCCTCCCGTTTTCCCAAAGATTGTGAGAAAGGGTTACTGTGGAGCTGAGGCACCCCAAGGTCAGCGGCAGACAGAGATAAAGCCACCTGGACTTATACCCCACCCCCACAGAGCAACAGAAACATCCCATTTCCCATGGGAGAAGAAAGTGTCAGGGATAAGCCTAGTTATCTACAGAGCATGTGAAGCCATAAAGGAAGGATCAAGGGAAGAATGTCCCATTACAGCAGTGGTAACATATAGCAGGCTGAGTACATATATCTTGTAACCATTACATTGACAGGAATGCATCTCAATCACCCAGATACAATCACCGTCCATATTTCATGTAGCACTTACACTGAGTTAGGACTAGGTCCCATGCCTGGCAATAGCCCAGCCAACTTGCCAGGGGGTAGGAGGAGCTTGAAAGATGCTCATGAAACAGGCCAAGGGTTGGCTGATACCCGGCCTCACAGCCTTCATATTGATGTATTTGGGGCTATGTAGGGATGGGTGGAGGATGATGATGTATGAGTCTGAAATTGCATGAGTCTGAAATTGTATGAGTCTGAAATTGTGTGCATCGAGGAATGCTGCTGTAAATTTCGTTGTGCGTGCACAATGACAATAAAATGCTTATGCTTATGCTTATGCTTATGCTTATGCTTATGGGATGTGGTTTCCAGAGCAGGACAGCTCTCCACGGCCTGAATCTGACTTGCAGACTCTTTGAACTTGGCTGTCTCTGTCCACGTTTGCTTTCCAGGAGTCGTTCCAGCAGCTCTTCCACAGAATCGCAGCAGTCCCGAATCTCAGACCAGCACTGCCTGTCCTGCTTCCAGTCACGCCGGAACTCTGGCCCACCGTGTGTCTGAGGAAGAGTCAGAGAGTCAAGAGACCAACCTGCAAGAGACTGACCTCCACCTGCCTGCTTCCAGCTTCCTCTTTCTCCCTACCTCGAGCAATACTGGTGCAGCGGTGGTGGGATGCCTTATTCCAGCTGAAGAGGCACACTCAAGATCCAACACTTTATTGTGGTAGATCTCTCGACAGACGGAAGCCTACTCTGTTAGATGCGTGAAGTGTTAGATGCGTGAAGTTGGCTGATATATGTAGACAGCATTGGCTGCATTATGATATATCCATGTGTTAAGAGAGAGCCAGTGTGGGGTAGTGGTTAAGAGCAGGTGCACTCTAATCTGGAGAACCGGGTTTGATTCCCTGTTCTGACACCTGAGCTGTGGAGGCTTATCTGGTGAACCAGATTAGCTTGTGCACTCCAACACATGCCAGCTGGGTGACCTTGGGCTAGTCACAGTTCTTCAGAACTCTCTCAGCCTTACCTACCGCACAGGGTGTTTGTTGTGAGGGGGGAAGGGAAAGGAGATTGTAAGTCCCTTTGAGTCTCCTTACGGGAGAGAAAGGGGGGGATAAAAATCCAAACTCCTCCTCCTCATCGTCTTCTTCTTCTTCTTAAGTTCAGTCAAGTTTCTTCCGACTCGCGGTGCCCATATGAATCAACATCTTCCAAAACATCCTGTCGTGAACAGTCTTGCTTAGGTCTTGCAAACTGAGGGCCGTGGCTTCCTTTATACAGTCAACCCATCACACTTGGGTCTTCCTCTTTTCCTAGCATTATTGTCTTTCCCAGTGACTCTTATCTTCTCTTAATATGACCAAAGTACTACAGCCTCAGTTCAACTATTTTAGCTTCTAGGGAGAATTCGCACACAATCACATGCAAATCAGACTGCTACATCCCCCTCCCCCCCCCACACACACACACCCCACCACAACAACAATGCATGCTCAAGGATTTGTTCCACTCACTAAGGTGCATTCCTCTATCAAAAGAAATCTTTTCAGGTGCCAGAGATTTTGGTCTTGCACTGGGTGAAAGTGCCTTCTGCTAGAGCAAAAAGCACTCCTGCGAGCAGAACAAATCAAAGTAGGATCCAACTAGGTTTGCTGACTTTTAACCCGGTTCTTCCTGCTGTCCCTTTAATAGCTTGATCTGCAACAGTCCCCAGGATATAATCTTTATTCCCCATCCCATGTTATGCTCCAACAGTCCAGTCCCACTCTTTAAACCTCTATTAAAGGGGTAGGACTTCCTGTCCCTCCCCTCCATTGGTCAAGTTGCTGACCTTAGATCCAACCCCTAAAATCCCCTGGATCTCACATGAGGACAACATTACCTTCTTATTTAGGGTTGTTGTTTTTTTTAAAGCATAGTTCTGTGCCTCCAAGCAGGATCTATTCCAATCAGCTATGTTGTATAGACTCTGTTGCACCCTTGTTGGAGGAGATTGAGACTTCTCTCTTGGATCTCTCAAAACTTCCTTGGCACCTCTTAACACGTTTCCACTGCAAGCAACAATCGGGGGGGGGGGGCATAGTGGTTAGAATATTGGACAAGGACTCGGGAGGTTCCAATCCCCTGCTCAGCCTTGAAAGCGTGCCAGATGATAATGGAGCCATTACAGTGAGGAGGAAACAATTAGAAAGAGCTGCCTCAGGTCCTCAATAAGGGAGAAAAATGGAATACAAATAGACACTTTTTTAAAAAATGTAGCCCCACGCAAGGTGCCCTTCCCAATTAGATTAGCAACTATTCAAATCTTTTAATAAGCATCAGGGCGTACTCCCCGTTGGGATGTCTGGGTCATAATTCAACTGGTTGCACCGTGTTTCTATCCTACCACTCAAACACGGTGTTTTTGGTCCTGGCCCCACCTGGTGGAACCCTCTGGCTGGTGAATCCCTGCCCTGCAGGACTTGAAACAGCAGCTCTATCTTACCTGTTCCGACAGGCTTATGGTTGAGGCAGCAATGCTTTAGCAGCATTTATGCACATAAATGTATACACATAAATAAGGCAGCAATGCTTTACCATTCAAACAGCCTCCCCCTTTCTTCCCACCTTCCTCTCTCAGCATTTATACATTACATCCATACATGGCAGCATTTATGCTTCACTACAATACATAAATCAAGTTTTCAATGTTTAATGCTAAGTCGCCATCTGGGTGTATAACCGCTGTTTTAGTCCTTGGTTTGATTTGTATTTATTATACGTCGGTAGCTGGCCTGAGCCCATAAGGGGAAGAGGGGCATACATACAGAATAAAATTAATACATAGGTTTGAATCCCTCCAGCCCTAAGGAGCTTTCCTTTAATTTAAGTGGTTCTTCTGTTGGAGAAAGCACCGCTCCAAGTTTGAGCAAGTCTCCTTAAGGTCGGGAGTGCTTTGATGGTGTGTTCCTGCATGGCAGGGGGTTGGATTTGGTGGCCCTTGTGGTCTCTTCCAACTCTATGATTCTAAGGTTGGAGGAAGGCTAAACAGGAAATCTAGTCCAGATGGGACTGGGAACCACATTTTACTGAGCTTATACTGTAAGCCAGTGATGGCGAACCTATGGCACGGGTGCCAGAGGTGGCACTCGGAGCCCTCTCTGTGGGCACGCGCACACAGAGTTTGTCATGTGGGGGTGGAAAATCACCCCCCCACACACACACAGAGAGAGACATCTAGGCTGGCCTGGGCCACTGAGCACGATTCGTGTGCACCACGGTGAGCAGGGAGGACTCGGCTGGCGGGCCTGGTACCTGTGCTCCAGGTGGCTCGCTGCCTGAGGGGGGGGGGCACAGAGGAGGCAGAGATGCTAGAGAGGCACAAAGCGGAGCACATGGGACTTGCTGGAGGCTAGAGCAGGCTGGCCCCTGCTCCAGCGGGTGGGGCGGGGGAAGAGGGAGCCAACTGTTTTTTTCTAAACTAAAACCTCAGCATTCGGGTTAAATTGCCGGGTTTGTGATAAATAAGTGGGGTTTGGGTTGCAATTTGGGCACTCGGTCTCAAAAAGGTTCGCCATCACTGCTGTAAGCTGTAGGACCTTGTAAGCCCTTGGCCATCCACAGGAGGCAGCGTTCTTAGCCATCTCAGATGGAGTGTTTGTTCAGCCCTGCCTGCTAGCCATGCTGTTTTCAGCTGGAAAGGGCCAGGATTGAACAGAGAACCCACTTGTCACAAAGCAGGTGCTCTGATCTTTGAGGTACTACAACCCAGGGTCCATTGGGGTGCACAACCAAACCCCCCAAGTCAATCACTAGTTCCCTGCAATGCTGGGACTGAGGCATATCTTGAATATACCTTGCACTCTGTTCACAAAGGAGGCAACGCTGCCAGTATCCAAATGAGAACCAGGTGAGGTGGGAAAAGAGGGAAGGGCAGTCTAAATGCATCTTATGATGTACATTGTAGATACTGGGGATCAGGGGCATACTGTCCAGGGGGATATATGTGATCAAATGTCACCGGGCTGCAGCCATTTAGTCATGGGTGGGGGGGGCAGAAAATCACCCCGACCTCCACCCCTCCTCCTGGTTCAAAAAAAGTTGTTTGGTCATGATGGGGGAGGGTAGCTGTCCATACGGAAGGGGGGGCTGAAAACTCAGATTTTGCACCAGGCTACATTTTCACTAGATAAGCCTCTGCTGGGGATGGAGTCACAACTTCTAACCAGGGTCGATTCCCCACTTCAAAAGTGAAAGTAGAGGGGATCCCTGCTCCGTGTTTGGCACGTGGTTTCAAAAAGGTGTACTTCCGACTAGGATCCAAAATGACGCATGCTGAGGGGTGGGAGGAGCAGCAGAATCGGGGTGACTGTGTTGTTGCTGTGTTGTTGCTGCTGGTGTAGTGGGGAGTGCTGCAGGACCCCGGGGTATTTGTCGTGTGGAGTGCGCATCTAATGGTGGGTGGGGAATCGCCCCAGGAAATGGTGTGCAACCCAGCAAATGGTGTGCAATCTTTTAGGTCATGTTATGAGAAGCATATATTTGGGCAAAGATCTCTGCATTTTTGGCCTTTTATGGAGCCTGTTTGTCACTCTTTGGTTTAAAGGATTTTAAACTCTTTGGGTATAAGAACTTCAGCCAAGCCCCTGCTCCACAGCCTCATAAACTCCCCTGAGTTTGCAGTGTGAGCATGAGAGTTTTGGATTACAGAAACAATTAAGCCTTTTGGGACCACAAAAGTTGATAACAGAGAAAGAAGGGAATCCTCCAGCTTCAGAGGAATGTCTGCAATCTCCCTCTTTTGCCCAGGTGGACTCAGAAAATAAAGGTTGGTTTCTGCAAGGATCATTTTATTGAGTTCAGTTCTTGGATGGGAGAGAAATGGTCAGGATTGGACTTACCGGACTACTTTGAGAGACCAGCTCACACAGAGTAGTTCTGGACTCTCCATTCATTTTTAGTTCTCATTGCAGGCATAATTATCTATGCCTGCAGAGTTATAGGAAAGTGCAGGGGCTAACATATGCTAACCAATCACCAGAGCAGAAGCAAACCTGCTGTCAGTTTCAGACAATCTGGCAAAGACTTTACACTCTGGATTTCCCCCCCCCCCCATTTTTTTAAACAGCTTTGTCCAGCAAAATAAGCGTGTTAGGTTCTGAACAATCTGCACTGATTCTCCTACCTTTGGATTCTTTCCATACAGGAAGCAAATCTCAAAGGTGTGTTCCTCCCCTGATGAGTCTAGGTTGGGGATATTTTCCTGCTTGTGCCCTTCTTCTGGGGAAGGATTAGGGTGGGCTGAAAGGGGCGAAACTCCAAGCACTCGCATGCCACAGCACCCAAACATTTAATTCTGGTTCCTGAAGTCTGAAGAGAGCAGGAAGGTTTCTCCTCCTGCATCTGCTGCTGTGTCTAGATCAGGGGTCAGCAACCTTTTCCACCCAAAGAGCCATTTGGACCCATTTTCCACGGCCCCGAAGATCTACCAAGCTGGAGCCTCCAGTTTGGCCCCTCCAATCACCTTTCCTGGAGGGACATGCCCATGCTACCCTCCAACCTCCAGCGCACGCGGAGCCGCAGTATAAGGCTGAAAGAACCTCATGCGGCTCCAGAGCCACGGGTTGCAGACCCCTGGTCTAGATCCTGGCTCCCAGCTAACTGCTTTGCTCTGAGCACCTGTCGCTTCCTAGAGCAAGGGATCTCAAGGCAGCGGCTGAGATGTACAGGCAGGCTTCCTGTGGCCCCTCTCATCAAACCTGGGCCAGAGAAGTTCCCTCTGATCTACTCACCTGGTCCTGTGCACCGGGATAGGGAGTAACGCATTTATGCCATAACCAAAGCACGAAAAAGAAAGGAAGATTTAGGGTACAAGCTTAAGCGGATTTACCTGGTAAGTAAACTCAGCGAACCTGGTGGGATTGAGGGATACCTCCCCGTTTTTACATATTTTATTTATTGGATTTGCATCCTGCCCTATCCCCGCAGGGCTGCATTGAGTAAGAACAGGCAGAGATGATGGAAAAGGAGGACGTTGTCAGTGATGTTTTCAGCAGGGCGGAAGAAGGCTTACCTGGCTCGCTGCCACTCTTTTGAGTTTTACGGCTCACTCCCTAATAAGTGTGTTTTAAGACTGCTTCCTTAATTGCATGGGTTTTATTTTATCACATATGGAATGGCCTTGCAGAATCAGACCATCAATCCTCAAAGTTCTGCCCCATCACTTCCTTCCTGGCCTGGAGATGCCAGATATTGAACCAGAAACCCTTTGTGTGCAAAGCCAATGCTATACCACTGGCCACAGCACCTCCCCCTCAAAGACAGTATGAAAACCTAATGCCATTTCCCATACACTGTTCCCTTTGCTCCTGTAAACACATTAGAACTGAAAGGGCTTCAGAGCATGCACAGAGTGCTTCTTGCTCACCATCGGCTCTGTCAGTGACTAAGGAAAAAAGGGGATAGGCGGAAACTGTTGAGAAAAACCACAACACTTCTCATAAACAAAAAAAGAGTGTTAAATGCAAATATGCTTGGCACCCACACCTCACAGGCAAGCTTCCACAATTCTTGGCACCGGCAGACGTTTGCTAAATGTGCGACTAAATGTGCTACTAAATGTGTGGGCGGAAGCAACACCCGTTGTCATCTCAAGCTGGGAGGTGGGGCCAATGAGAATGCCAAATTGCCCAACTGCACCACCACTCAACTGGGCTTGGCTCCTTGCTTAGAATGACGCATTGATCAGGTGTCAGCTGAACTGTTCTCAACCTGAGGTCGGGGTTGACTCCTTCCGATGGCTCCTGTTCAATCCCTACCTTTGCAGGCTCCCCCCCCCCCATGCAACTGACCCGCTGCACTCAACCAGCAGAGGAAAATCTCCCAAGCCATGCCCACTAATCCAAATAAAATCAGGACTGACTTGAAGCAACATTTCCCCTGTGTGTTGACCTACCCCTAGCCAGGCCAAACCAGCATCTTGGAAGTTGCCCATTCATTAGCAATCCCTTTCAGTCTCTGGAATAAACCAACCCAGGCCTGAATACTTGGAAGTTTTGATCAAGTTCATTCTTAAAGGCTCATCCTTCCAGAATGATCCTGCCATTCCTCCAAGGTGACACGGACACACGCAATTCTCCAGTTTGTCCTCACAACACCCTTGTGAGGTAGGTTGAACTTAGGGGGAGTGACAGACTGAAGGCCAACCAGTGAGCTTCATGGATAAATGAGGACCTGGATTCTCCCATCTGAGTCCACAATCTGAACCACTGCACCAGTCAAATGCTTCACTGAGCCAAGGACCTCGCTCCCTTGCTCTGTGGTTTGAAGTTCAATCATGTCAGCTGTCCTCCTTATTTCTCACTTTTCCGTTTCAAGGACTACAGACCTCAAGATCCCACCGCTACCCGCTGAAGATCTCAAGATCCAACCCAGCCCATTTCTCTCTCTCTTTCCATAATGATCTGCAGACTCAATCAACTTGCTGAGTGCATAAATAGAACCGTCCTTCAAAGCCTTTTCACCTCTGCTTCTCAGCCACAGTGAAAGCATGATCTTGTTTTTTTCTTTCAGAAGTAAACATTACATCTCATGGTTCCAGGAGGATTCTTTCAAAAGGGGGTGTTTCCTTTCTCTAGGAAAATGAAGCACAATGAAACACTAGAAACTGGAGTGTTGCAGGGTTTCCGGGCTGTATGGCCGTGTTCCAGTAGCATTTTCTCCTGACGTTTCACCTGCATCTGTGGCTGGCATCTTCAGAGGATCCTCTGAAGATGTGTCTGCAAGGGTTGCATTATAGCTCCAAATAACATCACCAGTCGAAATACTGCCTGTGAGAAACAAGGACTATCTGCTTAGAATGAAAACACCTGGTTCTGTGCTAATGAATGTCAGATATGTTAAAACAGGAGGGGGAGAAAAAGGCCATCTAGCTTTTGCTAGGTATTTGGCAGCTTGGCTTGGGCGGATGGCCCTTATACAGAAAGGTTTGATTGGTTCAAAATCTTTGAATAATTCTTAAGGATTGCCTTATCTTGTCTCAACTGCTTTGAATAAAAAGCTTTTGGACTTTATTACCACTGGCAGCTGGAAGTTTTTTGTTTAAGTTTTGCTTTGCTCTTGAAAGAGGAAGCCTCGACAGAGAAGGTTGTTTTGGAGAAGGCTGGGGAAAAACTTTCTGGAGGAGCCTACGGGCTGCTTGTTATCTGGCTCATAGTCATAAGAAGGCCAGAACAAAGGCATAGGCTCATACAAGGCGCCAGCCACAGATGCAGGTGAAACGTCAGGAGAAAATGCTACTGGAACACAGCCATGAAGCCAGGAAACCTTACAACACTCCAGTGATTCCAGCCGTGAAAGCCTTCGACAATGCATTCAACACTAGAAAAATGTATACTAATTTTGTCCCCGTCCTGTGCCCTCTGGTACCAACTCTCTAGGGCATAGGTGTCAAACTCACAGCCCTCCAGATGTTATAGACTACAGTCCCCATCATCTCCTGCCAGCATGATGCTGGCAGGGGATGATGGGAACTGTCATTCATAACATCTGGAGGGCCACGAGTTTGACACCTGTGCTCCAGGATCTCCGGTGGAGGGCTTTCACATCATCTGCTACCGGATCTTTTCCATTGGAGAGGCCGGAAATTGGACTTGCAGCCTTTCATGTGCAAAGCAGATGCCCTGCGACTAAGCCACCACCCTATGATTTAAGCTTTTTTTGGAATCAAGATCGGCCTCATCCTCACACTTGCTGGCAGCCACTCTCCAAGGCCCCAGAGGGAGACTGTCATATTATCAGCTACCTCATCACGGAGATGGCAGGGACTGAATCTGGGAACATCAGCTGGCAAAGCAAATGTTCTCCCACTCAGCTACAACTCTATAAAACTATCGTGTCAAGTTCAGTCTTGTCTGTTCCGCTGGGTAGCAGCTTCCCCAGGGTTTCTGGCAGAGGTACTTGGCACTGCCCAATGCTTTTAAAAGGATAGGGTATGGATTGGGGCGTCCTGCATGCAAAGCGGTTGTTTAACCATTAAGCCACTATGAAGCAGCAGCAGCAGCCCTTTGCGGAGTCAGGCCCCTGACCTATAGAAGTCAGGACTCTCTCTCCCGATTAGCTGTGTCTCCCGATCACCTTTGGCATCACCTACGAATTGATCCTTGAAACCGAAGCTGCCAGGGATTGAACCAGAGACTCTCTGCAAGCTCAGGGCTCTACGCAAAGCTACTCCCCTGCCCCACGCAGCTTTGCAGCCTCTGCTTTTCAGCACCGTTCGACACTTCAACAATGCAGACCGTTAAGATTACTTCCCAGATCTGATCAGGATGAGGGCGCTCCACCCCATCTCCTGGGAGCCAGTCAATCTATCTTTATTCCAGTCATTTGCATTCAGGAAATGAATATCTGCTGGCGATCCCTGGCCTGAAAGAGCTTTAGCTGGGCTTAAGCCAGGCAAGGGCCTTTTCAGCCCTGGCCCCAACCGGCTGGAATGTTCTGTCTAGTGTCACGTGGGCCAAAGAGGGATTTACTTCAGCTCCCACAGGGCCTGTTCCATGAGCTGCTCCACCAGGCATATCATATGGTTGAGCCAGATACAGCTTTACATCATGCAAATGGTCTCCAGCTTCTTTTTACCTTTTCGTATCTTCTTTCCCTCTCCTTTTTGGGGGAGTTTTGCCTCAGGGAAATCTTAATTACTGATTGATGGAATGTTTTAGAGGCTGTCTGTTGAGATTAGCTTGTGCTTTACTGTATGGTTTTATTGCATCTTATTTTTTATAGTGATATTTATTGTGTATGTTTAGATGTTGGAAGTCACCCCGACCTTGCCAGGGGGAAGGCAGCATGCAAATATAATGCATCAAATCATAGACCAGCGTAAGGTAAATAAGATACTTACAACTACTGATATGCCTCTGCCACTCAGGTGGAGTGGGGAATCAAATCCAGAGAACCAGGGTTGATTCCCCACTCCTCCACTGAAGTGGCAGAGGCTTATCTGGTGAACCAGATGTGTTTCCACACTCCTACATTCTTGTTGGGTGACCTTGGGCTAGTCACAGTTCTTCAGGACTCTCTCAGCCCCACCTGCCTCAGAAGATGTATGTTGTAGGGAGAGGAAGGGAAAGGAGCTTGCCAGCATGATGGGAACTGTAGTCCATAACATCTGGTGGGCTGAGAGTTTGATGTAGTCCATAACATTTGGAGGGCCGAAAATTGATCTAGAGAGCGTAGGCTTTTCCAGCTTTATTTATGGAGGATGGAAAAAATACAGGTAATGCTACATCTGGTGCCAGTTGGAACTTGGGAGACCACTTTCAGTAAGAAATCTAGACTAGGATGTTTGCACTGAATTGCAATTGCACTGAAAATTTTAAGTGGAGCCAGCTTGCTTACTCACCTGGTAGAAGTGACTGCAGCTAGTAACACAGCCTTCCTGCTTGGGAGAGTCTGTGGCAAGGTTCAAAAGACTCCACCGTAAAATGTGAAAGGATTAAGGATGAGTATTGGGGAGCAACATGAGGTGTGGGAGGAAAGACACTGACTAATCCCCTGAGAAAACATTGCGCCAATCTATGAACAAAGAAGCAGCTTCCACTAAATCTTGAGAAGTGAAAATAGCCACAGGGTGAACTTTAATGGAGGAGGAGATCAAACTCCCAGAAACAAGGGAGAATAAATATACCAATACCTTGGGCAGAAGGCATGTAATGTGGGACAGGATTTTTGACCTAGACCACTTATCAAATTGTACCTATTTTTTGGAGTAAGACTATCAAGTAGAAGGTTTCCCAGCCTGGATTAGACCTCCTGTACAAAAGGTGTGATCTTCTGATCAGTGGTTCTAACTTCCATGCTGTTAGGTGTCCCCGGTGAATGTCATGGTGTAGCAGCTGACCCATAGTAAGTAAATCCTGTGTAGAAGTGAAGATTATGTGTTCTGCCCCGACATTCAGTTGATTAAAAAAAAAAACCCAAATCTTGCGGGGCCAGAAGGGTGCTGCCGATATACAATTTGTACTGCCTGCATGAATTTCGCCTGAAACCCTGTTGAGGAGAGATGGGGAGAAAGGAATTTTTAAAAGTGCAATATTCCAGGGAATATGAAAGGTGTCCCCACCTGCTACATGGATGGCGCTCAGCGAAATGTGGCACTGGACAGCAGTTTCCCAAGTCGCTATAGTTTCTCCACACAATGGTATGGTAGCAAAACATACCTCACTCCATAGCCCCCAGGGGACCGATTTCAAGAGCAACCCTCCCAGTGTTTTACACTCCTAAACTTCTCCTGGGTTTTTGCTTTCCACAAAGAAAAGTACTACAGCAAAAACAGTGGAAACATCAAGAAACAGCAGAAATGGGTCACAGGTAAGCGAAGAAGCTCTTATGATAGTGGCAGCGAGGCAGGATCTGAGGGAAGGTGCCCCTTCACCCCAGAGCACGTGATGGTCTGGGTTGGAAAACTGCCACACTCACCTTGGAGGGGAGGGGTACCTCCTCAGTTCCTTAGAAACTAAAAACTCCTGTCCTGCAGCTGTCTTGTGATGCACAGTCTCAGCTGCACTGAAGACAGAAGATGCCGCTTATTCCTCAGCCACTGGTGCACTGCTTCCCCCTTGTGGACAGGATGAACTGCTGCCTGACTCCTTCCCCAACCCAGAAATATCAAACCTACCCATGCCCTCAAGCAAGAAATTTCTGGCACTTCTTCAAGCTGATGTGGAGGTTTCAGGGGAGATGTATGACTCTACTGCTGGTTCCAGTCTGAAAACAGGGAAGAGCTGTTTCTTTGCTTGGTGCAGAGACGGAATGCACCTGCTTTGAATTAAGACCCAGAAGTGTGAGGAAGCAAGAACATTTCCCTCTTAGGATGCGTCCGTGAAACATAGAAAGTGGCTTTTTGGCCGATGTGGACAAATCATCTCCAGCCAAGGGAAAGGCCCGGATAAGAACAGCCAGCAATAGGTCAAGCTAGAGCCTCACCTTGAGAAGATTGATTCTGACTTGGTACGAGACAATCCCAAGGCGTTCTGGAACAAAACAGCAAATTCTGTGTGGACAACATTCTTGGACAACATTCTTACCATCTCATTTTGGTATTTGAGATGACCAAGTAAAATATACACAAAACAGACTTCCCTCAGAACAGTAGAGCTCATTTTTTTTAAAAAAATCATCCATTATTGAGCTACTGTGATGCCACAAAATCCTAAAGTGGCCGCGAAAAAGAGAGCGAGTAGCATCTACCAATCTCACCCAGCTGCTGTCAGTATGATGGTAATTTTGAAATCACAGGACACAGAACTTTCCCTCTACCTATCACATTTTCAATCTTGCCCATCCACCAAGGAGTTCAATAGCATGGTACCATGTTTTTACCTTCTTTTATTCTGACCACAAGACAGTAAGGTCAAGTCAGCTAAGTGAGTGATGGCTCCAGTGTGGTGTAGTGGTTAAAAGCAGGTGGATTCTAATGTGGAGAACCGGGTTTGACTCCCCACTTCTCCACCTGAGTGGCAGAGACTTATCTGGCGAACCAGATGTGTTTCACACTCCTACATTCCTGCTGGGCAACCTTGGGCTAGTCACAGTTGTCTCCAACTCTCTCAGCCCCACCTACCTCACCAGGCGTCTGTTGTGGGGAGAGGAAGGGAAAGGAGCTTGTAAGCCACCTTGAGTCTCCTTACTGGAGAGAAAGGTGGGGTATAAATCCAAACTCCTCCTCTTCTTCTCAAAGTGAGTTTCATGGTTGACCAGGAATTTGGACCCCGGACTCCCCAGATCCTACTCCAACCCTCTCAGCAGTTACATTAACAGCAGAAGTGCAAATGCTTGTCTATGAAGAACAGCACGACTCATAAACCACCCAGCAAAAATGCAAGAGCAAAAGAACTTTATAAAATATTTGTTTTAAATAATGGAACACACACCACCAGCTTCCTCGCCCACAAGGCTTCAAGAATGGCCTGTGTGGTATCTACCCCAAGATGGGCTCAGCATGCCTGGATCCAGGTACTGAACGGTTAAGCTCAGTGCAAACCTTGCAGCCACCTCCCGCATGCAACTGCACCCACAAGAGATTTAGGTGTTTCCTTGGAGGAGAGGTGTCTCCTTACCCATTCCCCTGGGCTTTGAATGCAATTCAGCATCACAGATACTGATATTTTAGCCCAAAAACAAAAACTATAAACCCCCGTCACACCAAGTGTTACAGTTCCTTCACGTGCCTTGCAGACCTGCTTTTTAAAGAACCCATTCCTGCACTTGAACATTTGTCAAATCCATTCCAACACTCCGGGAGGGAGAATAGCAAGGTCTGGTCAGAAAGAACAACCCTCGCCAGCTTCTTTTCCCAAGGAAAAAAAAGGAAGAAATTGTTCTGGCCCGTCGATGTCCCAAAACAAAGTGTCCCCCGTGTCCCAAATGAAGCAGGAAATCTACCACCCAGAGGAGAACTTCTGTCCGGCGCTCATTCCCTTATACAGCACCATCCCGCTCGTGAGGAAGAATTAAATTCAACTAACGCTGTCAACAGGGCTGTCGATGTTCTCTATTAGTATGGAAAGCTTTTTCTCAAGAGTTTTAATCCGTCTCTTTGTAGGGAACTTTACGAGGCCAAGGAATGGCTGTTCTGGGCGGGGGGGAAAGCCACCGAAACAAGTATGTAACACCTTTAATTTCCAGTCTGTGGCACACTTCTTTCCAAGCCTCCAACCAAGTGACCCCAAGAACATTCATGCTCCACTCTTCCAAGACCTGAGATCCCTTCGTAGGTCAGGAACTATTTCACCTTACCAACCTACAATGATTGTCCTTTGCATATGATTCCTTTTGCCCTGTAGGAAGATTCTGCCGAGGCAGGAAGTCCTAAGAGAGCTCGTGAGAGGCTCTTGGACGATCACCAGCTCCACTGACCAACTTTCTGCCAGAGGCCACAGAACTCCAGCAGCCACCAAGATGCCCTGTCACTTTCCCCAGAAGCGACAGGGAGGGATCAGGGAACCTCCTTGCTTTCCACATGTGACCTCAACATGGACTCTGCCCGCTGTCAATCAGGCTCCGGGGATGCTCCATCAGAACGTATTCTCCAGCAAGCAGTGGCAGCCGCAGCCCGTGGGACACACTTCCTGGGTGCGGAACCATTCCATCATGTGACTGGTGTGTCCTCCGTGCCCGCAGGTCAGACAGAAGTTGGAGGAGCCTCGCACGGCCACGTGGCAGATGGCACATTGGAATGAAAAGCCCTTGCAGGCGGCACACTGAATGCCACGTACCTCGCTGTGGCAGTGGCTGCAGTAGACTCCGAACTCTGCAAGAAGAGCAAAAGATGCATTACGGTGGAGGCAAGCTGGAGACGGCAGAGAAACCACAACAAGAGGGTGCATGAGGGTTTTATTGGCAAACTGGAATCTAATCTGCTACTCAAAAACCAGGCTTATTGTATCATGTTCCACTTGGACAGGGGGGTGGAGAGAGACTCTGCAAGTGGTCTGCATTAACATGTTGCTTGGTTCTGCCTTTCTTTTTCAGGTTGTTGTAGAGCTGGCTCTAGAATGCAACCCCTACCCACACACCATTTCTACCGGTGAACTGAACTCAAAAGGTTTCTCTGCTTTTTAGTCACACACAAGAAAGGAGGACAGATGGGACTGCAAATCCTAGCCCAAAGGGCAGGTGTAGGCATCAGGTGCAAATGGACCCGAGAGATGAAGCCGAAAGGTGGAGAGACGTGAAAACAATCCAGGAGCCTTTTGATATGGCAGAAAGATGCTCAGCGAATGAACACTGAAAATCCACACATCGTTTCATTTCAGGTATACTCTTAAGTGCTCTTGATGCCTGCAGGTCAACTTATTAATCTACTTACTTCAATCGCAGTCCGTCTCCTTGCTACGTCTTAAGGCGGATTACGGGATAAAAACAAGCCGTATAAGACAGACTACAAATGTTGCATAAGTAAGCCTATTGTGTCTCGTCAGGAGAAAAGTAGTGGCTCTCTCACATCTTACAGCACGTTTTGGAAAGTAAGGAAATGCCTTCCTTCTTTCAGAGTCTGTCTCAGACATGTCATGGCAGGGCTGACTCTTCTTCTTGGCCTTCCAAGTTAAAAACCAGTATATCTAATGGGAAGTAGGAGATGCTCTCGTGCTACCTTTGTTTGTTAAATGCTACTTTAAATTGTACCACCACAGCAAGATCCCACCCCTCTAGACTTCCACTCACCAATCCCCTTGTGAGGTTCAGGAGGACAAGAGACAAATTTGAGGACTTCGGCCCGCTTCTCTCGCAGACCCCAGCGGTAGAGGATTTCTCCATAGCACTTCTTGAAGTCATCAAACTGCTGCATGTTGGCTGGGTCCAGCAGCCTAGGGAGACGGCCCAAAAAGCCTCATGTCAATGTGGTGTGGGAAGCAGTCCCCAGTTAATCCCAGAATCAACACACATGCTGCCATTGTAAAGACAGGGGCACTGGACTGGGGTGGTGGTGATTTCCCGCCAAACATATGTTAATTTCTGCTCCTGCCGCTCCAACTCGTCACAACAGGAAAAACAAAAAGACAAGCAAACAAAATATAGGAATGACTAAAAAGTGCATCACTTGAGAAAGAGGACCGTGATTTCAGTTCCAAGGAAACAAACAGTGCCCCAACTGTACGCCATGTTCTGAGGACGGGCATGTGCAAGACAAACACAGACCCACTTATGGGAAGAGGAAGCGTGTCAAATCAGTCAATAGGAGCAGAGCGGGGAGACTCCAAAGGTCTCCGATGAGGTCATAAAATGCTTGGGGAGGTGGGAGCTTTTTCATAACAGTGAGACACACATCCGGCCAAGACCCTCGCACCCACCATCACCTTTTGTTCCTGTCGTGCTGATCCTTCTCACGGTCTCGGTGATCAGTGTACGCCAAGTTGCCAAAACGGAAGTCATCGGGGGAAGACTCACCCCAGGCTAACGCGTGCTCCATCTCTTTGCCAGCTGCGGAATTCAAAAGAGCAGGCCTCAAAACAAACACTGCCTTGGAACGCATTAAGCTGGCCGGATCACAGGAACTAAGCAGGGTCAGCCCAGTTTAGTACATTGATATGAGACGCCCAAGGAGTACCCGAGTCACTATGCAGAGGCAGACAATGACAAACCCACTCTGTTAGTCTCCAGCCTAGAAAACCCTGCTGGGTCGCCACTGTTGGCTGTGACTTGGCGGCACTTTACACACACATCTGGACCCCCATCCCTGGGAAGATATGCTCCTGTGTTAGCAGGTGGTCAGCTGCAACACCATGTCCTCAATTACTACCAGGAATGCTCACTTAAAAGCCAGTTCTATCCCACCTTTCTACCATAACACAGTCCTACAAACTGTGACTAGCCCAAGGTCACCCAGTTGGCGTGTGTTGGAATGCACAGGCTAATCTGAATTCCCTAGATAAGCCTCCACAGCTCAGCTGGCAGAGCGCCGAATCAAACCCGGTTCCTCCAGATTAGTGTACACCTACTCTTAACCACTACGCCACTGCTGCTCTTGGTCTTTACAAATTAACTGCATGGACCTACCTAAGTTCCAGCTGCTGGTGCTGAGTCCGGGGTCCGACATGCTGGAACAGGAGCCTGATGAGGTGAAGCTGGGCTGTTGCGGGAGAAAGAGGAGGA
This sequence comes from Sphaerodactylus townsendi, assembly GCF_021028975.2. Taxonomy (NCBI): domain Eukaryota; kingdom Metazoa; phylum Chordata; class Lepidosauria; order Squamata; family Sphaerodactylidae; genus Sphaerodactylus; species Sphaerodactylus townsendi. The sequence goes on from NC_059438.1 coordinate 8,615,237, forward strand.
GATGAACACCTGGATCAGCCCCTTTTGACCAGGGGGGTGGGGCAGTGGATACCAAAAATATACCCTTACATATCGGCTGTGGCTGGAGGAGCGCAGTGGGAACAGTCCAGAGGAAAGTGGAGCTCCCTGAGGATGGGACTGAGCCTCAAAGACGCTGCACAGCATAGCCAGGGTCTGCACGTCGTGGAGCTGGCAATAATGGGCCACCCTTGGAAACAGGAAGAGAAAAATGGGTGGGTCAGAAAGCAGTGGGGAGGGCAAGGCACGGCACAGTGGTTAGAGAACAGGGTGACGATCTGGAAGACCCCGGTTTGAATCCCTGCCCTGCCATGGAAGCTCGCTGGGTGACCTTGGCCCAGTCACTTTTTCTCTCAGTCTACTTCACACGGTGTGTGGTTGGGAGAGTGAAATGGGGTGAGGGACAGCATGATCTTATTCCAATTCCAAAGCCTTTATTGGCATTATAAATTACGGAGTTAGTAAAAAGGGGGAATGATCTTATAAGTCACTGTGAATCCCCACTGGGGAGAAAAGCAAGGTAATTCTACTGGCTGCTGTATGTTTTCCAGATGTATGACTGTAGTCTGTGACTGGCATCTTCACAGGCATATCACGGCAAGATGTGTTTCTTTCCACACTGCGGCCTCTGAATATACTAGCCATAGATGTGGGCGAAATGTTAGGAGCAAAAGCTACCAGACCACGGCCGCACAGTCCGGAAAACACACAACAACCTGTTGATTCTGGCTGTGAAAACCTTTAACAATACAGGGTATAAATATTTTATTTATTTATTTATTTATTTATTATATTTATATACCGCCCTCCCCAAAGGCTCAGAGGAAGATGTACCACAAAGTCTAGGTACCTACAGAGATTCCAGGAGCTGGCGGCCAAACGGGTGCTGGGCCCAAGGGGTCTCCAAGTCTGGGTCGGAGTTTGGGCCGAGGCAGAGATCGGTTGCAACTGTGGCCAGTGACCAGACCTGGAAAAAGAAATATCAGACACCATCTTCAAGGGATGTTAGAAGCTGGCACCTAGCCAGGGGTCTTGGGTCTATGTTTTATGGCAGGCCACAGCAAACTAGTCATTTCTTGCTGTGACAAACGCAGAGCAGGCCAGACAGCCGTGGTCCTGGGCCCGTGGTCCCATTTGTGAGTTTAGTGGGGGGGGTGGGGGGGGGGAAGGCCTCCCTTCAAAAACACACCGTGCTGGCTGCGGTCAATACTGAAGCCTCTTGGCCAGCAAACCAGAACAGACAAGTCAGGAAGCAAAAGCTGGAAGTTCCTGCTGTTCTACAAACCTTAGTGGGCTCACAGCAGGTGAAGCCAAGCAATGAAGGCAGAACTCAAAATATTTATGCGTGACACAGACCTGCCACCAAAACCAGCATCCTCTTCCCCATATCATGCTATCATCAGATCGTTCAATTCCCTGCCATTGCTCCACATCACAGGCCTAATGTCCCTATGTCACCATCAAAGGATGCCTGTGACGAGACCTTGCTGTTTTCAGTGACAGCTCTGCATTCTGCATAACATGAGATCCATGGAGCGTTTTGAAAGTTTTGAAGCCAGACATGTGTCAAAAAGGTCCAGTTTCTTTCCTACGCTGCAGAAAACAGTGGAATCCAAAAGCAGGCAGAAAGATCTGAAAGTACATGCTATCTGGCTAGGAGCAGGGCCAGATTAGACTAATTCTTCTAAGCCTACATATGTCTATGCTTGCTTTTTTCATTGCTTTTTCATAGTCCCTCTTTCCATCTGCTTTTTAATTGTGCTAACTCAGAGCCAGCATGGTATGGTGGTAAAGAGCTGGTGCACTCTAATCTGGAGAACCGGGTTTGATTCCCCACTCTGCCATTTGAGCTGCGGAGGCTTCAGCACATGCCAGCTGGGTGACCTTGGGCTAGTCACAGTTCTTCGGAGCTCTCTCAGCCCTTATCCAAACAGATGATCTTCCCTCCCCTCACAAAAGCTGGCAATGCACTGCGATGTTCCCTGAGCAGCTGAACATTCTGAGCAAGCCCTTCGACACAGCCAATCGGAGACTTCACTGTTTTAGTTGTAATCCATAACAAACAAAGGCTGTGGCAAAGCTTCCACTAAGCACCCATCCAGTCCCTCTCAGGAGCGATACCTGCAAGAGGTCCCTGCGTCCCACAGTCACAGCTGAGGCGGCATTCTTCTGGCACGTCTCTTGAATGTCGGCCACATTCAGGCTGAATGGAAAGAAAATCGGCCGCTTATAAAAGGAGGAAGGGCTAGATCCCTCTCTCTTCAAACAGACACAAGGCAAAAAAACCCCAAAAGGAACGTTTCACTTCCCACCTATCTTTCCATGGTCTGTGAATGAAATTAGATGCCATAGAGCACATACCAGTTGCTATCAAATTCTTCCCATCCTTGCAATGTGGAATATCACTTTTCCCTTGTTGAGGCCTATCAGCACTGTTTATCTTTCCCTAAATCTGAGGCACCATTTGCATGCCAGGGGCAGGCCTCTATTTCCCCAGACCTGCGCACTTCAAAGACAGTTTCTAAGAAAATGACACACCTGACTCTTTGGGACAGGGAAAAAGAGATCACTGCCTGTCATCAGCAAAGGGAACAATGTAGGCTTAGGTTAAGTGAAGACTCAACCTTACAATGGTTAGAATTGATTTTGAGTTCCAGAGCTTGGTTACCTTCAGGGATCCCCTCCCTTATAAACACACTCAAGAATATATAGCAAATGGCCTTTCCTGTTCTTGTTTTGAAGGACACTTGTAATCAGACATTTTTATGACAATTAAGTAAAAAGACAAATCAAGTAAAATATACCTAAGCGCTAGCAAACAAAGAGACGTTACAATACACTCAGAACGGGGAAACACTCCCTCAAACATGGGACATTTAATATGCTTCTGGAGTTAAATTAAGCCTAATCTTTAGAGACTACCTATATTAAAACCATAAACCACAGAATGACTCATCAACCTCCCTCCTCCCTTCAATGGTACAGCTTTACTGGCCATAGCCTTAAGCCTAACCACACTAATATTTATACACACTCACAAGATTTAATTTAACAAGGATAAGCGCAGAGTTCTACATCAGAGTAACAAAAATGAGAAGCACACATACTGGAAGAGAGATATACTTCTGGGTAGCCATGTGTGTATGAACAAGATCTTGGGGCATAGGTGGACAGTAAGTTCAATATAAGCAATCAGTGTGATGAAGAGGCAAAAAAGGCGAATATGGTCTTTGGCTATACCAACAGAGGGGTTACATCCAAACTGCAAGATGTCGTAGGCCCACTGTACGTTTCATTGGTCAGGCCGCACCTGGATTACTGTGTGTAGTTCTGGAGGCCTCATTTCAAAAAGGGTGCAGACAGAATAGAGCAGGTGCAGAGGACAGCAACATGGATGATTAGAGGCCAGGAGACCAGTCCCCATGAGGAAAGGCTGAGGGAAATGTTCTGTCTGGAGAAGGGGGACATGATTGCTCTCTTCAAGGATCTGAAGAGCCGTCAATTAAGAGTAGGGCAGTAAGCTGGGTAATCATTTTTCCCACCTCGGAAGGCTGAGTCAATCTAGAGCTGGCTACCTGAAACCGACACCTGTTGCGACAGAATTCAGCGTGTGAGTAGAGCTTCGACTGCAGTTCGGAAGCTTATCGCTATGCACCCCGGGGCTCCTCAGAAGTCTTCAGGTGACTTTTAAAACACACTTAAGATCTTGAGAAATCTTTAGGTTGCCGCCGAACCTCTTGTTCTATCCTGCTGCTGTAAGCATGGCTGCTCATCTACAACTTTTGTCAAGGAAGGATATTTAACACAAATTTGTGTTCTGGAAGAGGGGCTTCGGGTCACCGCCTTGCCCTGTAGGGAGGACCCACACGCACCTAGAAGGGCTGCCGACAGAAACCATCAGGGGCAGGACCTCCAGTTCCCAAGAACACTGCTGGGTGCCCCTTCCAAAAATTATAGCGGTTGTCAGGACTGCTCAAGGCAGGTTCTGCTCACAGGGGGTCCGTGTACTTACATATACATCTCCCCAAGTGACTTGTGGACAGGGAGCAGGCAAGAGATGTCTTGAATGATCACCTTCCCAGCAGCTTTGACGGGCCGGTTGCTGGCATCTGTGCCTTCTCGTTTGTTCTTCCACCGCCTGGATTTCTGGGGTAGAAAGAGCCACAGGTTATAGGATGCAGAGGGGATGTGATAATTTTGGGAGGGCAGGGGATAATTCTGGAGGACTCTAGTCAGTCCACAGCCCTCAGAACTTGTCCTAGTAAACAATGGGCAGGTTATACATGGTGGGGGTCGGCGGGGAGAATGTTCCATTCAAGGCAGGCAAAAAGCAGCAAGGACAGAGCGGGAGGGGTCTGGAATATTTGGTGGGCAATGCCCAGACGAGTCTGCTGAAGCAACGAGAGAAAAACCCTTGCAGGCAATTTGGTGGAAAGCCTTCTCCTCCAGCCCCTGCTTCAGCCACAGGTCTAATGGTGAGACGTGTGCCCCAAGCACGAAGAAGGGGGGGAAACTGACTCACTTATCCTTAGAGAAGAACAGAAGACTGAAAGGGATTCATCCCCCTTATCAGTCTGCAAAACGGAGGCTGTCCATTAGATCAGTTAAAGCTGTCTCTGCCCCATAACCTGGTATGAAGCAGATTGCAAAGGGGAGAAAGACTGAGGGATCACCCAGTAACCTTTGCCCGTTTCGCCTCGATGGCTTCTTCTAAAAAAGCAAGTTGGGAGTTGTCCTCAAATTAGCCATAACCTCTTGACTGACAGAGGGCTTTTTAACACTCTTTCTGACACTCTGGGAAGTTCTCCTCTGATGGGGAGGATTTACGGAGTGCATTAGGAGCTCTTTCTTCTTACTCCTGCTCAATTCTAACTTCCAAGGACGGGCAAGGATTCAAGATACAAGAACAGCCTTTGCACAACTTGGGACCTTTGTCAACATCAGCCAGAGAGGCTACAGCAAAACTACTGAAAAGGGACCCAGGGATGTTTCAGACACTCCCGCCATATGATCCACTACCAAACTGGAATGGATCTGAGGGATGATCGGCAAAGAACTGTGTGCAAGCATTAATGCTAACAAATTACTACCATTCTGGGATTCAGGCTGTATGAGTCACAGAGGCGTAGCTGGGCCAGAGTATGCCCGGTGTGCACTCTGTGTTTTCTGGTCCCCCCCTCTCCGTGGCGCCTTGCCCCTCCGCCCCCACCCCTTACCTTAGTGCAGGGTGGAGAAGTGGCCTGTTCCCTTCAGGCTGAAAACAGCCTTGTGGGAACTACACTTCCCATGAGACTCTGGGGCTCGCAAAGTCTCCTGGGAAGTGTAGTTCCCACCTGGTCTCCTGGGAAGTGTAGTTCCCTCCTGGTAGCTCTGCCTCTGATGAGTCACCATGTATCAAGTTATCCTAATTAATTGTTGTAAATGCAATTCAGGTGATAACGCTAAGCGAAGAAGTATCCTTTCTTTGCCGTTGTAGTTGCTGTGTGCTCTACAACATGCTCTGGTCGTATTTGCCGCTAGTTTTCTGGTATCTCTTAAAATGCCTCCGAACAATCCTTTATTCCCTTAGCTGGGCAGAAAACCACAGGGACCAAACCTCCACCTGCCTAAGGGAGGAAGAGCACACCAGGAAACCACCCTACTGGCCCCGTGGAGACTAGCCTTCCAGGACCTCCAGAAGGCCTCTCAGCAGAATCCCCGCCATTAAGACACTCACAATCCCCATTAAGAACATAAGAAAGAGTCTGCTGGATCAGACCAGAGTCCATCTAGTCCAGAATTCTGCAACTTGCAGTGGCCCACCAGATGCCTTTGGGATCTCCCATGCAGGATGTGAAAGCAATGGCCTTCTGCTGCAGCTGCTGCTTCCGAGCACTAGGTCTGCGAAGGCATTTGCAATCTCAGATCAAGGAGGATCAAGATTGGTAGCCATAGATCGACTTCTCCTCCATAAATCTGTCCAAGCCCTTTTTAAAGCTATCCAGGTTAGTGGCCATTACCACCTCCTGTGGCATCATCTTCCAAACACCAATCACACGTTGCGTGAAGAAGTGTTTCCTTTTATTAGTCCTTATTCTTCCCCCCAGCATTTTCAATTATGCCCCCTGGTTCTAGTATTGTGAACCATTTTGAAGTCCTAGAGAAACGTCAGTCTTGTACTGTTCTAACCAGGTGGCTGCTTTAGCAGGGAGGAGACGACTAACCATCCTTCAACAAAACAGGGTTCACGCATGCTGCACTTTTGGTATTGCTCAAAGCATTGGTATCGCTCAAAGCGTTCACAGCCAGGTAGAGCATCTCTCCAGCAGAAAGAAAAGGAGGGGGGCATCTAGGAGGTCGTGTATCTCCCAGTTTGAATGACATGTGAGTCTCGGTTGTTAACATAACGGCACGTGCAAGTACACAAGGCACAATTCCGCAGAAGTTCCCATAAGTACCCATTAAGACTCGGAGTTGCTTTGAGAGTAGCAAGGAAGCCACAAAGCGGAAGCTGAAACATGTGCTTGATGAGAGGAGCACATCTCAAAGACCTGGGCAGACGATCCACCCGCCCGTTGACTCGCCGCACAGAGAGGTATCGCTCCACTGAGATAGGCTTTTAAAAAGAAGTTGATAGACTAGCAACTGCACGAGGAGAAGAGTCAACTAGACCCTTGGATGTAAAAAAACTTTTAAAATATTTATAATTTGCCTTTTATATATTCTGTTAGGCCATTAAAGGTTTTCGATTTTATTTGAGCCAACTATCGCCCACTTAATTCCATAGATTTGAAAGCCACTGCCAGGTCACCTTCCACTATTTGGGGAAAGAGTTGGGTTTTACACCCACTTTTCTCTTTTCTCTTCTGCACAGAGCCTCAAAGCGGCTTACAAACAGCTTCCCTTCCCCTCCCCACAACAGACACCTTATGAGGAGGGTGGGGCTGAGAGGGAGAGACACGTAACTAGCCCAAGGTCAACTAGCAGGCTTCCAGTGGAGGAGCAGGGAAAACAAACCCAGTTCACCGGATCAGAGCTCATGTGGAGGAGTGGGGAATCAAACCTGGTTCTCCAGATTAGAGTTCGCTTTTCTTTTTTAAAAATATATATTTTATTAAGTATTTAAAATTTACAAAATTTCACAACTGAGTAATCAGAGTCCGCTATTCTTAACCACTATACCATGCTGGCTCTTCCCGCTGGAATTTGTCATTGGGAGTCTGCTCCCTTCAGGGGCTTGGAACTAAGCTCTTTCCCTAAAGACACAAAGAAGACATAACCCCTCAGACGGCCCAAGGCAGCTGTACTCAGGGACAGAGCGAGGGGGAAGGGCACCCGGTGCGCGCGCAGACCACGAGCCACTCCAAGCCCCTGGAACGCCCCCCCTGGAACGCCCCGTCTTGCCCCCCACACCTCCGGAATGCCTCCGCAGAGGCTCCTGCCCGGTGTGTCATGCATCCCCCCACCCCCTCAGCGCTATGCCTCTGGCTGTACTGCTGCTCCTCTGACATCTGGCCCATATTGTTGTTCTCTGCTGATTTCCTGATGGTTCCTTAGCAGGCATAGTTATCAAGCTGTAAGGTGTGGGGAGGGGGCGCTAGGACCTTCATAGGGCCCGGATTTCAGCACTGTCCAGAAGTCAGGTGTTGCAGAAAGAGTGTCCTGAGAGTCCAAGGGCAGGCCCACTTTCCCCAAGAGACACTGACCTGCAAATGCTAGTTCAGGTGCACCAGAGGGCAGGAACGACTCCTACTTATGCTGGAAAGGCAAAGCAAATGGAAGTTTGGCAGCGCAACTGAAGGCTCGACAGAAGAGGCAGGGAAAGAGCAAAAGGGAAAGACGAAAGTCATCGCCCTCTAAACATCAGGAAGACAGACACGAGGGCTTTGCAGGACATGGACGATGGAAGCAGAAATGGCACCAGACGACCACATAGCCTACACGTCTGCACCACCATCACCACACTCATGAGAAGGGACAGCCACGGCCACCAACAGTTCAAGACACAGAGCCGGCCCAAGAATAAAGCCACTGACTGCTTTGTAGCAACCGCTGTGGTCTTTGTCCAATTGGACGGTGTGGGGTGGAACTGCACTTCCACAGGCACACAAGTGCCCAGAGCAGATGGATTTTGCCAGCCCCAATCCACGAGGGAAGGGAGGTTTGCCTGACTCTTGGTCAGAACAGGAAGGAAAGGGTACTCTATGCCCAAACCTGTGCTAGATCCCCATATCATTGATAGTTTAAACTGAAGTACTTCAGGATCAGATTGATTTGAGGGGCGGGGGCAGAGCAGAAGGACTAGCCGGGGTCCCACAGTTGCAGGCCTTCCTCCTTGCCAAATGCTGCTCCGTGGAGATGACAGAAGGATTTGTTTGTGCTCACAGCAGGTAAGACCTCCCTCCCGCCCCCAACAGAAAGACACAAAAGATCATGACCAGACAGCCAGGTATGCTGGCTCACTGGCCGTGAGATCCGCCTGCTGGAAATATAAATAGCACCTCCATTGCTCGGCTGCTTAGGAGGCACAACGGCAGCTTCTTCCTCTGCCTTTTTCTTTCTGTGCAGCCACATCACGAGCATCATCAGGGAGGTTCCATCAGCTCTTTGAAGAACCTGAGACTTGCAAGGGTGGGATGGCTGTGGCAACAGGTTTCTCCACAGCAGGAGAAACACTAGTACCAAGGATATTGCCTCCCCTTGAGCTTCTGATCTACACCTGAAGAAGGTGTTAACAGAGGCTGTACCACTTCTGAACAAGGGTGGGGACATTGTTTTTCAGCCCATTCCATTCCTTGTCATCTGAGTTTCACACAGGGAAACGTTTTAAAAAGTAAGCCCCAAATCCTGCCATCTGAGAAGGTCTGGTCTACTGTTTCATTCATGAGCAAACCAGGCCCCGGACGCTTCCAGCGCAGGTGCTGGGAACTGGAAGCGAAGCTAGGACTGCATACACGGCAAGTATGTTGAATTCATTCTCTCCTGAACCCCAGCCCATCAGCCTTGCCCAAAGAAACCATCTTGCAAGAAGTTCCACTCTTCTTAAATGGGAGGGGGGCGGGGGGCTTGCATGAGTGGACCATGAAGGCAGATCTTACAAATGTGCCATATTATGAAAGCCATCCAGCTACATGGGGCAAATGCCCCATCAGCTCACCAAGCGGCAAGGGCATTTTCAAACGGTACAACCGGGTCACATTCTAAACAGCCGAGCAGGCAAGACAAGAGCCGCTTTGCTGAAAGACAACATGCCACGAACCCAAGGTCCACAGTCCTGGCCCTTGAGAGTCAGGGACTGAAGAGATTCAACCACAGTCTGATTTTTTGGCTGTCTTGTCATACCTGCCTAAGAATGAGAACTTCTCTGGGTGTTAGCTTCTTAGGCATTGATTACTCCTCGGTCTCACCCAAACCTAGCTTCATCCCTGACCAGCACCAAGGGACCCAGGTTCAGGGCAACAAGATACAGCAGGGTGCTCTGCTGGTTAGCAAGCACACAGACCCTACCAGGGGGCAGTCCTTGCCAAGTGATTGAAGCAAAGAATTTCATTTCTAAAACCTGACCTGATCCACTAATGAATATCCCCTGATCGCTGTAACAAGCTCCATAGCACAATGTTATTACAAAGGACTTCTGAACACCATAGATGGGGAAGGGACACCACGGCCAACTCAATATGCTGGCCTCAAACTCTGTGCACGTCGTCTAGGCATACTCAAAGCAGTAGGCCCAGGGGATGGGGAGCCAGGCCCCACTGGCAAAGGTCTCTCTTCCTGCAGAGAGGCAAGCTCCACCACTGTTGGCCTGAGCTCAGGGAAAGTGGGGCAGAGGTGGCTCAGATAGACTAGAGACCCTGATGGGAAGACAGCTTCTCTTGCAAGTTCCCAACTACTGCCTCTTATCCGGTCACCTGATGTGTGAAGTACCAGGTCAGGTGAAGAGGCTTTCAGTGGCCAGTGGCTTTTCTCCCTGTTCCCTGCCCGGTGTGACCAGAAGAGAAACCAGAAGATGGCTCCTCTGGAGCTGGCTGCCTGCATTTTTCCCCCTTCCAACCCAAAAGGAAGAAGAAAAGAATGAAGACGTGAGAGGATCCTAGGCCTACTCTAAGCCTTTCTTTCACCCACAAAGGAGACAACAGATCTCCTTCCCAGAACAAACTGCCTGAGAGAATCTGATAGTCACACACTGTCGCCTTATACTGAATCAGAGAGAAACACAAATAGGCAAGGATTGTACTACAACGACCTTGAGCCTACAGCTCCAAAAAAAAGCGGATGCTCTCAGGTGGTGAGCGTCTTAAATAAAAACTGAAAACATTGCTTTCCATCACTGCCGGCAGAAGTGCTTTGGCCTAGCAGATGAGCTTGTGCCTGCTTCAAAAAGAGTCATTTGTATAAATACAAGCCTCGACGAACATCAAGTTCCGTCCTGAATCCGGCCGACGGGCTAGCTTGTGTCGCTTATGTTAGCTGTATGGTAATGTATTTAGCCTGTGTTGTTTTGGCTAATATATCTACAGGGATAACAAGCAATACTTCAGTTTTTATTTGAGACGCTCACACCCTGATATCACCACCTTTTTTTTTTGAGCTGGAGGCTCAAGGTTGCTGTACTACAATTCTTGCCTATTCATGTTTCTCTTACTGTGTACTACTCCCCAATTCAGTTATTATTATACTGAATCAGGCCATCTGTCCATCAAAGTCAGCACCATCTACGCAGGCGGGCAGCAGCTGCCACCTGATTCTTTTTAACTGGAGAAGCCAGAGATTGAAGATGGGATCTTCTACATGACAAGCAGATGCTCTACCACTGAGCCACAGGCCCTCTGCACCAGGGGTATCCAACTCTGGCGCTTCAGATGTTCCAGGACTACAATTCCCATCAGTACAATTAGCCGTGCCAGCAGGGGCTGATGGGAATTGTAGTCCATGAACATCTGAAGCGCCAGAGTTGGACACCCCTGCTCTACACAGTCCTTCTGTTGCTGCGGGTGCAGAACATTCCCCGGCCAATCTTAGTCCCAGATGGAAAAGTGGGAGAGTAGTGGGAGAGGGGTAAAGGAGGTAGATCTGCCTCCATCTCTGCTGCACTGGGTGCTTGTCTAGACAGCTGGGAGATCTGCAGTTACTAGGAATTTTAACCCCAGAGCTCTGGGCTGCCGGAGCTTGACCAAAGGCTCACAATTTTGAGAACAGGTATTGAGTGCCACAACAAAATGAGAAACGTGGCAGGTTGGGTCCAATCACAGAATGTTCAAAGGTGGCAAAACAGGAGGCAGATGATTCGTGCTCACTGCGGACACAGCATGAATTCCCTGAAGCAGCTCTTAGTTCAACTAAATGGAGACAGATCAGCACAGGGTCTTAGATTTAGAGAAGGGATGCTCGGGAAGAAGCAATCTGGCACCAGGAAATACATCAGGAAGTGCCACAGTGGCACCATTGATGTCAGGTATGGAAGCTGCACTTTAAAGCCATGAAGAAATCATACTGAACTGTACTCGTCTATTTTTGGGGATTTACCAGATATTTCCCAACACTTCCTCAAGCCTGCTTTCGAAGTTGCTAGGGCCTAAGGACACAGAAACTGACAGGAAACTGAGAATAGTACAAGTATGGATGCAGGAAGCTACTTGACAGCCAGCGTGGTGTAGTAGTTAAGAGCAGGTGCACTCTAATCTGGAGAACCGGGTTTGATTCCCCGCTGTGCCACTTGAGCTGTGGAGGCTTATCTGGTGAACTAGATTAGCTTGTGCACTCCAACACATGCCAGCTGGGTGACCTTGGGCCAGTCACAGTTCTTTGGAGCTCTCTCAACCTCACCTACTTCACAGGGTGTTTGTTGGATGTGGGGGGGAGGGTAAGGAGATTGTAAACCCCTTTGAGCCTCCTTACAGGAGAGAAGGGGGAGTAATAAATCCAAACTCTTCTTCTTCTTCTTGTTATATTGAGCCAGACCTTTGGTCTATCAAGGTCAGTCCTGTCTGCTCCCTAACTGGTGGTGGCTCTCTAGGTTTCAGGTGGATGTCTTTCAAATCAAGGACTATTTATTTACTTAATTTTAAATTTATATCCCGCCCTATCAAGTGGAGATGCTGGGGTTTGAGCCCAGGGCCTTCTGCATCCAAAACAGATGTTTGTACATTGAGGCCTGGACTTTTTGTGTGTGGAGCTGTGGATGGGGATATCCCCTTCCATATCCCCTCTCAAAACGCTCAGATCCTGCCATCCTGGGATCCCCAGTCATTACAGCTAATCCAAAATGCCAGCTCTAAGCTCATGAGGCGGTCATACAAAATTTCCCCAAGTCTTGCCCAACTCTGGGTTACGCAAAGCTAAGAAAGTGGCAGATTATTCTTGGGCCCGAGGGCAGCGGACAGAGTTAACTCAAGGGCAGCAGTAACACAGCGCACAGTACCGGGAAGTCGTTAATCGCCTGTATGGACCAACGCCGTCTGGCAGAGCAAGGAGACATCTGCGCATGAGAACGTTATGCCCGGGAGAAGGTGGAGAGGAGGAGAACCATTGAGGGAAAAAAATGAGAAAAGGAAGAAGATAAAAGAGCTGAGAAATGTTGTGAGCAGAAAAACTGAGAGGATTTGCACTGCATCTGGCCACGGCTTTAATTCACCCACTGGGAAACAGGCAAAGGGTCTTATTGCTCCCATTCACCGAGATGTGGAGAACTATTGTGTATCAGTCACTCTCCTGAGCTTCTTCAGCCATACCAGCCTTGCACGAGAGTCTGAATTTGCAATCCTCTATGAACCTGTAATGCTCAATGATACCTGCACTGCTGAGAATGTCCAAATTTTATTGGATTTTATGCTGATGTTGTACAGCACCACGAGCCCATTTGGAAAAGGGCGTCTCATAAATCGAAATAAATAAATAAATAAATAAATAAATAAGTAAGTAAGTACGTAAGTACGTAAGTACGTAAGTAAGTAAGTAAATAAAATGCCACATGTTGCAACAGTTCTCCTCGAGAAAAAGCAGGGGCCACTGAAATGTGACCATGAAAACTACATATATACCGACAGAAGCCCCAGGAGAGGACTTGAGGCGCCACCATCTCCCTTTCTGAACCTACAGCACAAACCAGTGCTACTGATTATGACTCCAACATCAGAACTCCTGACAGTATGGAAATTTGGCTCTTATAACAGACTGGGAAAGGCTGTGGTTTCCCCCACCCAGGATGTGCTCCACTCACTGGTCATAACCAAAAAGCAGCCCAAACGTTTCCTTCCCTTTACTCCACTAGGTGAAACCCATCAACCCTGCTTTGGGCCCTGAGTCACTACAGGGAACTGTATGACACACTGTTTTCAAGCAATTCCTATGGAAGGTTTGATGCACCCCTGCACATGCATGATGCCTAGATGCAATGAACATGTGGGCTACACAGGAACACTCGCCAAGAAGATGGGATCCCACACACTCCGCACCCTGAAGGAAGTAGATGTATGCTACTGCAGAGTCGGTGAGGCAGCCTCCCGGGAGATGTGCTCTGGAAAGACTCCTGTTACCGTTTCCTTTTCATCCTTTTTACAAAGCTCGCTGAGCCACGGCTCACAGAGAAGAAGGAGAAGAGTTCGGATTTACATGCCACCTTTCTCTCCTGTAAGGAGACTCAAGGTGGCTTACAAGCTCCTTTCCCTTCTTCTCCCCACAACAGACACCTAGTGAGGTAAGTGGGGCTGAGAGAGTTCCGAGACAACTGTAACTAGCCCAAGGTCACCCAGCAGGAATGGTTCACCAGATAAGCCTGTGCCACTCAGGTGGAGGAGTGGGGAATCAAACCCGGTTCTCCAGATTAGAATCCACCTGCCCTTAACCACTACACCAGAGATGGAGTACACCTCATTCTTGCCAAGTGTGAACTGCCAACAATTATGATTGCTCCTTTCCCACATACTGAAAAACCTGGTGCTCACACAGGGAAAGAGGAGCCACTGGGCCACCTTCCTCTGCCAATTCATTCTCTCTACTCATGACTCTCCATAGTGGTTAATTTTCCCTTAGGAGTTTGTTTTGGGGGAGCGGGGTGACAGGGAGAATCAATAGCCCAGGAAACAGGAAGCAAATGAGCCAGTAACTTTCACTATCACGTATGTTTGACTGGAACACTCTTTCCTTACATCTCTGGCTATTCAGAGCTGACCCACGCTTTCATATATGCTGACAGGGTAGAATTGTGAACTGTAAGCAGGAGTGTAAATATTTTGAAGTTCTGTTCACAATTCTCCTCCCCCACCACGACCCCAAAGTAAAGCTAGTGTGTCAGGGAAGGAAGTTTAGCATTAATTTACTGAATACAGAGAACTTGCAACATCTAGTAAAAATGTGAACTCCCAAGATTCACTCTAAAGTGATAAAGTCCTGAATCTACCCCCCTCTACATAAAACTGGAAAGAAGGGAGCCAGCGTGGCACAGTAGTTAGATTAAGATCTGGGAGACGCAGATTCAAATCTCCCACTCTGCCATGGAAGCTTATTGAATGACTATCTCTCTCTTGCAGCTCAGTCTACCTCACAGTACTGTTGTGAGGATAAAATGGAGGCGGAGATAACAAATGTTGTAAGATACCTGGGGCCGTCCCCATATGGGAGAAAAGCAAAATTATAAATAGGTGAATGAACAAACAGGACCCTTCACATGAGCCCATTGGTTAGGGTGGCTGGAACTGAACTCAGCTCTGCGTTTGCCTCCTGTGGCCCTAGTGCAACTCATGAAGAAGAGCAGATTGCTGACCGCATCTTAAAAATTAAGATCTTTTGCCTTCATTGTCCCCCTTCGTCAGTTCAAAAGCACACCGTGCCACCCAGGGATCCAGGTAAATGGAGCTTGTCCCTAAATTTAACGTCATTTCATTGACTTTGGAACAGATCGCCTGCAGCCGCCTCCAGAGAAATTGCCATGATTCCTGGGCATGAACAGGATGAACCAAAGTAGGCTGCCAAACAGAATAGGGCCCTGCCTTTGGAAATGTGTACATGGAAGAAAGAGGTTAGGTAAAATGGCCATCACGACAGCAGGCACCGAGCATTCTCCAGCAAAGAACAGACAGACAGAGCGGGCTGAATGCTTCAGTGCCCATTTGGTGTGGCTCCCGGAGAAAACATATACTGGAGAATCCAAGCCATGAGCAGTGTGTTGAGAGGCCTCATCTCACACTGGTTTCTTGGCTGCCCTTACAGAGGTTAGTCAGGGATCAGCACAGACTTTGGTGTAGCCCACAAGGTTGGGTCTTCTTCTTATCAGTGCTAGAGGGAATTTTTTGCACTGTTTTGCCAGCTTTCAATTGAGAACCAGACATATAATTCCTAGCAGGCTCTAGAACAGACATGTCCCAGGGTGGGTGGTTTGCCCTCCTGTTTTACCATCTCTGCCAAGGGGAGTTGCATCTTTGTCTTATGTTTGTAAGACATCTTGGACCACAGCAGTGTTGGGATATAAACATTAAGCAATAAGTTAAAGGGCTTCCCCAAAAAAAGATCTGCAGACCTTCAAAGCAGCCAACAAAAACTGTTCTCAACTACAGAAGGAAATGAGGTGAAAGTGGAAAAACTTTGAATAAATCCAACTGATTTAAAAATCAATCCCAAACTAGAAGACAAGCTCCTGGTAATTATGTGGCGTTTTCAGTTTTGCATCTAAAGTACTTCTGATGTGATTCTAACAATACAGCTGTTTATGTTTGAGGACAAGGTACTGTTATGCATGTTGAATTACTTTTAGTAGAATTTTGCTGAAGCCTACCTGCCACTTCTACTGTGTTTCCCTGAAAATAAGACAGAGTCTTATAATCATTTTTTCCTCCAAAAGATGCGTTAGGGCTTATTTTCAGGGGATTTGGGGGTTTTCCCATGATTCTGCACCACCCACATGACCAGATCAGCTGCACCGGGAATCTGTAACTAGGGCTTATTTTTGGAGTAGGGCTTATATTTCAAGCATTCTCCAAAAATCCTAAAAAATCATGCTAGGGCTTATTTTCGGGGTAGGTCTTATTTTAGGGGGAAACAGGGTATCATTCCAGGTAGAAACATGGTAAAAAAGAGGCTCTTTCTAGCAACTCAACACACAGAGGAGGCAATTCTATCAACCCAAGAGGAAGCAGCAGCATTTGAAAGAGGAGCCAGCACTATGTGCTCTTAGTAGCATAGCTTTACCAAGAGGCCCCCATGAACCACCCACAACAGTGCATGGTGATGACAGGTTTTACCAAACCACTGAAGGCACTGAGGAAGGGCCGGCCACCATGCACTTACCCTTTCCTTATAGTAGAAGGAGCTGATGGAGACCTGTTCCTTCTCACTACGTGTGGGACTCCCACCATACAAGATCAGTTTGCCGGGATTCTCCGTACGCATCTTCATGGGAGTGATGAGGCCATTGTGGTAGGCAGAGAGTGCTGACAAGGATCTAAATGGAAGAAAAGCACTTCAGAAAGCGTGAGCTTTGGAGTGACTTCCTCGTGGCATGCTCTGTGGCAGAAGCAAAAGGTGTCCCAGAGGCGCTATGAACACATAAAGACATCTTATACCGTGTCAGGCCGTTGGGTCACCTGGTCCAGTATAAGGATGAGAGAAAAAAGTTTCTCCCAGCCCTACTATAGATGTATTTTGATTGTCTCACTGCCTTTTTTGCTGATCACGCATGTTTCTCTGAAGTCTATTAGCTCAAGCAAGGTTCAACTATTGGTGAGCTCTGGTTGCCTAAGGTTTACTTTGATATTTTACAGTTAACTGAAACATTCACAGAGAAATCAGGTTTCCTGCCTTTTAATAGTTTGAGCACTGGAACAGTCCAATCTGCCCTCCAAATGCCCAACCGTATCCTGCCACGAGTGAGGACAGACCAGGTCAGTCACTGCCTCCTGTAGCAGCGAGCCCTGAAATGAACCCACCTCCTCAACCTACAAAGAACAGGCAATACACCAAGATGAGTGTGAGCAGCACTTCCCATTAGGTGGTCACCAAAATTACCTGGGGGTTGGTTCGGTAGGCGAGACCGCTCGGTGCATTGTCATCGGCCTGGTGAAGTATACCAAGTACCCTGCAAAGAGGAAGAGGGACTGAGAACAAGAGGGTGACCTCAAAAGCAAAGGCTGGGGCCACACCATAATCAGACTAGCTATATATATTCTCCAGTTCTGTCCAAATGTGTGTGTTTGGGGGGGAAGGGAGGGGAATGACAATAGTTTATGATCCTGAGAATCAGCACTTGTGCAGTTATTTTTAAAAAGCAAAGCTTTTACAGGTCTTAATGAATAGTGCTGGGTTTTATTTATTATACAGCGCCATCAAAGTACAGAGGGTAGGTCCAAGTTTGAAAGAGTGCAATCTAGAAGAAAAAGAAGAAGAGTTTGGATTCATATCCCCCCTTTCTCTACTGTAAGGAGACTCAAAGGCGCTTACAATCTCCTTTCCTTTCCCCCACAAACAACAAACATCCTGTGGGGTGGGTGGGGCTGAGAGAGATCCAAAGAACTGTGACTAGCCCAAGGTCACCCAGCTGGCATGTGTTGGAGTGCACAAGCTAATCTAGTTCATCAGATAAGCCTTCACAGCTCAAGTAGCAGAGCGAGGAATCAAACCCGGTTCTCCAGATTAGAGTGCACCTGCTCTTAACCACTACAGTACACTGGCTCTCAAGAGGGAAGAGGTTACACACAAAATTCCAAGAGTGCTCCTACAGCTGTGTGCATATCAAAGGGAAAGCACAAGTCACACTATGAATCTGGCATCTATGGTTTAGCCAGTTAATTAAATGTAGCCACAGCTTGCTGTACCTCTGAAGAGAAGCTTCAGGAGGAGGAAGTCCCATGCTTTCTAACAGCACACATGCATGGTGGCAGTTTTGGACATATGCTAATTAGCAGCTCCAGCTACCTTTCCACTTTTTCTCTGCACACAATGAAGATCCAACTAACCTGCCCCACAGAACCGGGCTCCAGAGGTACGTGGGAAAGGGATGTTGGAATCCTGATAGGAGCCGTAAGCATTGGAGACTCTGGGAAAGGTTGGCAAAGGAGGAGTGACGGAGTTTGGGAGCACATAAGGGTTGCTGGAATTGTTGTCCTCTTGGTTCTGCAACATAAAAACATGTAACAAGAGTTGCATATGTAAAACTCTGCACCTAGACTTTTTACTTCAGGATTAAAACCCCAATGTATCCCTGTTGTATTCCTTATATGGGCAGATGAGGTCAATGCACAAAATACAGCAATGCAGTCCAGTTACTGCTACAATAGAGACAATGAACTGCAGAGCAGAGAATCTAGGCAGATTTCTTGGGGTGCCTGTCATGGAACGCATTTTTAAAGCTACTGGTACCAAAATTTAAGCGTCTCATTCAGAGACTGTCCTGATGATACCACCCAAGTTTGGTGAAGTTTGGTTCATGGGGGCCAAAGTTATGGACCCTCAAAGGGGTAGCCACCTCTCCTGTTAGCTCCCATTGGAAACAATGGGGGATGGAGGCATCCACTGTGGACTCCCTGAACCAAACCCACCAAACCCACCAAACCCACCCACCAAACATGGGTGACATCATCAGGACAGTCTCCGGATTATATCCTGAAATTTGGTGCCGCTAGCTTTAAAAATGCACCCCCTGCAGACTGAAACGTGAAAACACACCAAAAAAATATACCCAAAAAAGCCTTGCATTCAGATTCGCGAATATTCGGGCAGAACATATTTGGGCTGATTTTGGCCCGAATATAACCAAATGAACCCAGATTCGGGCCAAATCCAGGATTCGGTGCACCCAAATCTCCAAGCCGACTTCCAATATCAAAATATATCAGAGTGATAGAAAACTGCCAGGAGAGAGTGCCTGAGAGCTTTGTAGTCACTCAAGGATCTTCTAAAGCTGTTTTCAAATCCCACAGTGCCTGAAAATAGCAGTACTGCATCTGGCAAGTTTGCATCACAGAAAGGGTTCAGCCACACAGACGAGAGAAGCAGCTTCTGATTTGCAAAGTGGCAAGAAACTGGGGTTTTTTGCAAGCTTTTGGAGCCGGGACATTTTCTTTCTGATCCACATGGCAGTTCAGATTGCCTGGCCCACCCAAGGACCACAGACAGATTAAAACACACATAACAAATCCACATTTTAAAACCAACTCCCAAATATCATAGGGATATCCTACGCCTGTTTACTGTTCTTATCACAACCTTCATAACTTGCAGCTTGTCAGTGTACATATTTCTTGCCAGTATTGTAACTGACTGATGTGAGCTCCTCGGGGCATATTATTTCTTTTATGGAGAGGAAGTTAATAAAGCTTAAATCCCAGATAAAAATGTCAAGCTGCAAGGAAGGACAAGGAGAAGCACTGCGGTGGTCAACAGTGCCAGGTACAGAGGCCGAGATAAGAGGGCTTGTTCCCTACCACGACAGACTCCAGGCAGGAAACCAACTGGCGCAGACACGGCTCCAGGCAGCACTGGTTCCGCTTCACTTTCTGCATGGATGTGTCCTTCAGGATCTGAAAGAGAAGCAAAGAGATGCTTGAAGGGAGGCGCCCCCCCCCCCATGAGATCAAGGCCCTGCAGGATGGAGGGCCTACAAGATGGAGCTGTTCCACTAGGCATTTCCACCAAGCCAGCCGGGTTAGATTCCACCATAGTTGGCCTCCCGTGGGCAAGAGAAAGAGTATTTGGCACCATTTCACTGGGTTGTCCTTTAAGTACATTGTATTTTATTGTATTTATCGAATTTATTGTGTTTTAAATGTATTCTTATATTTTTAGTGGTTGTACACTGCCCTGAGCCCTATGGGGAATGGGCGGGATAGAAATCATACGAGAATGAATGAATGAATGAATGAATGAATGAATGAATGAATGAATGAATGAATGAATGAATAACACCCTGGGTCTCAATTTTGGGAGGCCCTGAGCAGAGGGAGCACAGCCCAGACCACCAGCCCCCTCTCCTGTGCCTATCCCCTGCCCCTCCGCTGCCTTCCTTCTTACCCACTGGCCCATATACATGGCCATCCCTCCTCCATCCCTTAGCGAGAACTCTCATAGTCTGCACTCCCAGATGCCTGCACCACCCATGCACTTGACGACAGAGGGCCTGCAGAGTGCTTGCAGGTGGGAGGATGGCAGGTAGGCATCAGGGAAGTGCTTGGTCAGTGGCAGCATGGCTTTCCAGAAGCCCGTTTCCCCGGCGCCTGCCCCACCTGAGGGTATGCTGCTGCCAGCTGGGGGCTCCAAGTCAGAAGAGGCGGTCGCTCATAAGAGATGGCCCTGCTGGATCAGCCCAGTGGTCCATCTAGTCTACTGTCCTCTTTCACATAAGGACCAGCCAGTTGCTCTGGGAGGCCAATGAACAGGGGACAGAGGCAAAGGCCTTCTCCCGTTTATGCCTCCTTAGTGCTGGTATTCAGAGGTGCACTGCCCCTGAATGTGGAGGCTCCCCTTTAGTCATCTCTGCTAGTAGCTACTGATGGACCTCTCTTCCGTGAATCTGTGTCAGGGATGGTTCCCACTCTCCCTGGCATCACACCAGTCAAGGCCCAAGGCCATACCTGGGCATCCTTTCACATACTCAACTGTCTTATGTTAATAGACATTTTATTCTTAAACACTTTGCTTGGAAACATAGTAAGCAGACGACCTAGCCAGGGGCCTTGGGACATTCTGGATTCCATAACAAAGCTTTTCACACCTTGTTGTTCTACTAATCTGTGGGAAGATGGAAGGGGGCAAGTGAGCGGGAAACCAAAAGGAACAAATGTGCTTGAAAGAAGCCAGAGCCTTAGATCTGGTTTCTTGCCATTGAGTCTTTGTTGACAATCCAATAAAGACTACTGATTTTATATCTAGAGTCCAACTTATTAAACGTTATAAACTTATTAAACGTTATAACAGGACCAAACAATCTGTTTCCTCCCCCTTGTAAATCTACCCATGCTAGGGACCACCACCACGCACCCACCCTCAAAGATCACCACAAGTCATTGGCCAGCCTCTCTCTCCCCTCCTGGCCAATAGCAGCGTCACACACATACAGTCTCACCTTCAACAGCTTGACCTTCATAGTGGAGGGGATGGTGGTCTGATTGACGAACTGAAAGGAAGGAGCGGCGTTGTTGGGATACTGCGCAGGGAACATCACCAGCATCTTGACCCGGTGGTTGCTGCAGTGCACGGAAACTGTGCAGCTGCGATTGACGGCATCCATCTGCCGAAGGAGAGCATGTTCCACATGATCAGAGGGACTCTAGTTCAGGGTTCCCTAACCTTTTTTGAGCCTGACAGCACCTTTGGTATTTTGAAAGGGGGTGATAGACACAGATGGAGTCAGGCATGTGCATATACATGCTCAGAGAAGAGGAATGGGGGGCGACGTACATGCAAAGCACACCCAGGAGCAGAGAGGAAGAAGGACCCCTTCATTTGAAGGAAGGTGGCAAATCGCAAGCCCTGCTCAAACACTGGTCCCGCTCAGTTCGCAGAAGTTCATGCAGGCACTGGGGTTGTGCAAGCTAGCACCATGGTACCCATGTGTTCCTGGCTGGGGAACACTGTTTTAGTTCATGTTTAGTTCATGCACGGCTCATGTTTTTTCTTCAATCTGCAGCACAGGAAAAGGTTGGATCCAGCCAACTTTTTCACTCAAGATTGCCCCCATCTGCCTCCTTATCAAAGTCCCTGCCCCACCTAGCTTTTGTCCATGCAGGTAACACCATTGCCTTTTTTTTGTGATCAACTTTGCCTTTTTCACCAGAAGACAAGTGGGCTGGATCCAATCCAAGGGATCCCACAACTGGTTTCTCAACCCAGTCAGATGGAAAAGCAACTCAAACCTCCTCAGTGGCAGAAAGGGAGGTTAAATAACAACTCATTTATTTAAATTCATTATTAATAAATGAATCCTTTCACAATGGAACAATTATGTTATTATGTTCTTAATCTCTGTTGCTCTTAAGGTTTATAGCTCAAGGGAACATGAAAATAAGTGGAGGGGGGGGGAATTAAAAGCCCACTAAAACCATAGATTAAAATACTTTTAAAAGTCCGTATCCAAAAACTTGCTCTCTATAAAAGTCAAGAATACAAAGGGAAAATAAATGTTTCATATTCTTGCTTTCATTTCACTTACAATTTTTAGTGATAAGTTTTTCTCTGTTGCATCTGGTATTTTAAGAAATTTTGGAAAAGATGCTGATAGGAAAAAAGTACATTCCCTTCATGATTACAGACGGCCTACAACTGACAGGAGCTGCAAGCAGATTGGTCTAAGACAGCGAATTTAGATTGGTTTTCACCAATGTCAGTCAGCCTGCTCAACCAGGATAATAAGCTGGTATGAGAAAAGACCTGGCCGCATTGAGAGATCTTGACAAACCTCTGTTGGTTTGGGACAGGCAGGGACGCTGCTTATTTGTCATCTGCATGCTCTCTTTCTTCCTCAGATGATTGGCGAAGTGGGAGCAAAAGGTTCCCAATTCATCAAGTCTGCAATCAAACACCAATCTACCAAAGTGGCTGGCACGCAAGCACACAGGCGAATGCAGCTCCCACTGATCCAAGTGCCTGTATTCAAACGTCACACCAAATTGCAAGTTTGGTGTAAGCCTGCCCAAATCAGGAAGCTTTTAGCTGCGTTCTGCATGTCAGCAGAAGGAAGGAGGGATTGAGGCTGCCAGCCAGAGGTCAAGCAGTGTTCCTGCCTGTTGAACAGCTGGAGCTTTGTCCTGCAACAGGACTGGATGGAGCAATCTCTCCCGCTCCTTTGCATCATCTCTCAGGTTCAAGAAAAGGCAGCCCGGAGGAAGGTGCAGCCCACGCAGCTGGGGCCATCCCAATGCCAAGATGCCAGTGTGCTGCTGGGAGGAAGTTGCTCTGCTGTCCCCTCACCTCCATGTTCACATTTCGAATCTGCACGTTGATCAGAGAGAATTCCTGCTGCAAGGTTTGTGGCAGGCCCAGCTGGTCCAGTTTCTTCCCCACCAAGAGGCTGTGCTGGGATTCTTCTTTTAAGGCTGCCAGGAAAAAAAAGGAGCCGTCAGAACATGTTGGGAGTCTTCTGCATCCAAAGCAGATGCTGGACCACTGAGCCACAACTTGGGGTTGGTGGCAGAGAGCAGGACTCTTATAACAACAAGGATGGACAACCTGCTAACCTGAACATGGAATAAATCTCCTCTTGCACGCCCCAAAACATCTCAGTCGGTAAAAAGGCCTTCATGACCAGAATCAACTGGTCAGCCATACATGCGAGTGATACGGTAGAAGCACCAACTACCAAACTATGGCCACACAGCCAGGAAAAGCCACAACATGTCCCAGTCCCAAAGACACCTTTCCTCCACGTCCCCAGCCTCACCTTCCTCCTCTGCTTGGTTGGAGTTTTGCTGGGGCTCAGAGTCTTGGACAGGCAGGGGCTTGTCTGGCTCTGGCAGGAGAGAAATTCCGTCGATGAGCTCCTCCACCCCGTCTAGGAGGTCGTTGGAGCACAGCTGAAACAAGAGATAGCAAAAGCAGAATCACAGCCAGGCATGTCAGGAAGTAAGGGGTGCAACAGAGAACGCCACAGTCAAAAACAGGCCCTGGGATCCCAAATTGCTCCCACCGTGGGTCGATGACGACGACGAACAGCTACTTAACTTACAGGCAAGTAGCTGTTCAGCATCATTGTTGACCCATGGTACACAAGCCTGCTGAACCACCATCAAAAATGATAATTCTTTTGCTTAATCAAAGGAAAGGAGAAACGGCAACACTGCATGTTGTAGGCTAGATTCAAGAATGCTTTCCAAGGGCAAGCCCAGCCAGATGATAGAAGACTCTGGTGCACATGGGAGCATCTGATTTCCTTGGAGGTTTTCAAGCAAGTGTCATGCTTCCATGAGAACCAGGAGGCTTTGTATCTGGAGAGACCCTAGAATCAGCAGCTCCTGACAAACCACAATAAGAAGCTGCCCCAGCAGATGTGTGAAAGGAAATGCTCTGGAATAGTGGAGTTTTGTTAGATAATGTACTGCTGAATAAGACTGACTGGTAGAACCTCTTGCTTGCACTTCAAGACTCAGAAGGAAATAGTTTCACTATCCGTCGAACGTACCCTCTGCAGCTGGCAATCGACACGCCACATCCGCAGGGTCTGATCTCGAGACCATGTGACCAGCTGGTAGTCTTTGGACCCTGCAAGGACAAACAAAAATACATGTCAGATTCAATTTAATACTGGCCAGTTTTACAGCTGTAAAAAAAAGGAGAAACCACAGGTGTGTGAGAGTCATGCTGTGGGGAACACAATTTAGCCCTATGTCGTCAGACACAGGTGAATACTTGAATTTTGCTGTTAAGAAGAGAAGATCAAAACAGTGTTTGCAGACCATCACACAGGCTCTTTCTCACACTATCAAGAAGGCTGGTGCTGCTATGGAAAATGTCCTAGTTAGGGTAGCTTGCCTGGTGGTTGGAACCATCAAGAGGCCTTAACTGGTACAGCACAACCATCACTGGGGAGTATCTAGAGCTTGCTTTGCAGATAGGAGGGCTCCAGGCTGTACAGAGTTTTTAAAAGGCAAGAACCAGGGACCTTGAATTGTGCTCATGAAGACAGATAGCCAGGGCAATGCCTGCAAAATAGATGAAATAGTAATGTTTTCACTGGTTCCAACCAGCAATCCAGCTGAAACATTTTGCACCAGCTGAAATTTCTGAGTAGCATAAGTAGAGTGAATTACATTAGTCTAAGCGCAAAGTTCCTGGGACATATATCAGCATAGTGAGGTGAGTCCACTTACAGACAAGATGTGTCCAAACCACATTAAAATTCTGGAAGCCAAGGCAGTGATCAGGGCTTCAAGTTTTCAGCATACCATTCCCAAAATTTTGAGTCCTGAGGCATGAGCTTTCCCCCCTTAATTTAAAACTGGAAAGGTACTTTTCTCAAACATTAAAAAACATATATCTAAATTCCCATCTTGGCCCCACTGTGAGGATCACAAAATGCACATCACAGGGTCACTCATGGACATGGGAGAGGTTTCTACAAACTTGGAGTGAGGAATCCTCAAAACTGCATAACAATGTGGAAAGCATGTGGTTTGTCTATATATATGGGGGCTTTTCCTTCCCCTCAAAGTCGCTTATGTCTCAAGAATCCTTGTGTAAGAAACATTTTTTAAAAGAATCGTTTACTCAATGAAGGGGAATGATTTCTCCAGATTAGCGTCCACAGCTCTTAAGAGCAGCAGTGGTGTAGTGGCTAAAAGAAGGTGCACTCTGATCTGGAGGAACCAGGTTTGATTCTCCGCTCTGCTGCCTGAGCTGTGCAGGCTTATCTGGGGAATTCAGATTAGACTGTGCACTCCCACACATGCCACTGGGTGACCTTGGGCGAGGCACAGCTTTTCGGAGCTCTCTCAGCCCCACAACCTCACAGGGTGTTTGTTGCAAGGCGATTGTAAGCCCCTTTGAGTCTCCTTTAGGAGAGAAAGGGGGAATATAAATCCAACTCTTCTTCTTCTTAACCACTACACCATGCTGGCTCTCAGGATAGTAGTAATGTATTGAAACTGACATGTATGATTAGATTCTGTGGAAGGCATGATGAAGAATGTGATCAGACAATGGGAGAAGTGCTAACTTTCTAGCAACATTAAACTGGATTTAGGTATGTTGAAAGACTGCCGATTAACTCTCCAATTCACAGCGTGTTGCTAGGTGTTTGCATTAACTGAATGAAAGAAATCTTCTCTGAGGAAAATAAATGGATGAAAAACCTTAGGGTCAAAAGACAGAAAACTCGTTTCCATACTCCCCTCACAAATCTCACGGGGGAGAAGGGATCTTGCAACTTTTTATCCCAGGTTCCAATCAAAGCGAAGAAAATCCATTTTATTATGGTGATGACTCAGTTTTAGAACTTCCTTCCCATGAGCCTATCCACACGGCGCTGAGTTAGCGGAACTTTAGGTACTAAACAAAAGCATTTTTGTTTCCCCATGCATTTCATGATGGCAACTGCTCATTTGGGTGTTTTACTTTCAGGTCACACTGGTTAGGATGTATAATGTGGGATATTTAATGAAAGGCTTAGTATTATCACAGTTGTGGCCTTTTTTCATTTATTGTTTATTCCACCCTTAGACTCATAGGGTTGGAAGAGACCCCCAAGGGCCATCAAGTCCAATCCCCTGCAATGCAGGAACACACAATCAAAGCACTACACACAACCAAAGCACCCTTCACGCACCTTCTTTCTGCTTCCGCCACTGGAACTCTAGCACCACGTCATCATGTCCCACAAAGGTGTGGACTGGTGTGTTCAGGTCGAAGATATTCCAGAGCAGAAGGCTGTTCTCTCGTCGTAGCTGGGGGACCATGACGGTCACCAGCCCATTGCTGAAAGGCTGAGGGGCAAACAAGAAAGGTTAGTAGCTGAACACAGAGCCCAGAGATTGTAAGAAGTCTGAAACCCCACTTTTCCCCAGGCAGAAGTAAAGCACACATACATTTTCATAAGGGATGCATTCAAGGTGCACAGCTGCAGAGAGACCAGAGAAGATTATGTGCCACTGCACTTAGCAGCAGCCCAAAAGTACCCATTAATTTTTACAAGCTTTTCGGCTCCTCAGGGAGATGAGTTGCTCGAGGCATTTCTATAATCTCTTGCTCCACATTCTCGATTTCTAATACATTCCCACACTGTACATACTTACAAGGTTTTGTCCTATGTTGCACACAGGAGGCTTGAAGTGAGTTATTACTATTATACCTAGCCCAAGAGGAAGACAAGAAGCGGTAGGTGCAGCCTCTTTGGGATGGAAACTGTAGCTGTGGGTGACTTTCACACATTCCCAGCTCTTAAAAAAAAACCAAACCAATCTGCTCTGTACCAAAAAAATGCTAAAAAGAAGCAGGCTTTCGAATGCATTCCCAAGCCAGCAGGATGACTGCATGCTGAGTTGCACAAAATGGCAATACCTACACTTCCTTTTGGCTAGTTGCAAGTTCTCCCCAACCCCCAACTCATTTCACACAAACGGAAAATCCACTGCAGCCTCCTTACTGCTACCAGTCATTCATATCTGGCTGAGACTCACGGCTCTCACTTCAACCCTGTAAAATACATTTTGGGGTTGTTGTCCCCCCACGAGCCTATCCTCTATGTTTTCAACACAACCACAATGTTTTGGTTGCCATCATAAGAACGCTTTCCTTGGAGTGAGCCCCATGGGGAAAATGGAGAATACATTCAAGTAGACATGCTTCGAACTGTGCCCTTCACTGATTAACTGTTAGAGATCAGTGGTTGTCAATCCTGGCAGACCTTGGACTCTTCCAGCACTGGGTCCTAACTGAGCTGACAAGAGACAGACAGGAAGTCACATGACATCCAAGTCACATGCCAGGACAAAGGTAAGCTGAAGTTCTGACATTGCTG
Organism: Sphaerodactylus townsendi; assembly: GCF_021028975.2. NCBI lineage: Eukaryota > Metazoa > Chordata > Lepidosauria > Squamata > Sphaerodactylidae > Sphaerodactylus > Sphaerodactylus townsendi. The sequence goes on from NC_059438.1 coordinate 8,642,667, forward strand.
GTGCCAAGGTGAGAACTGTGGGCAACAGGCCTAGAGAGCTGGGGATCGTAAGGCAGGGCAAACACCAGAAGGCATACCCTTAGCGCAGGCCCAAGTTGAGGGTTTGTACATTGGAGGAATTCTCTCCCTTGCTGCATGACCTGGCTTTGCCTGGTCAATGTTTCGTGTGCCTGCAAAGAACAGCAGGGGGCATGACACCCTTGCTCTCTACAGGGATGCACAGGTGGCAGGCCCCTTCAAAAGGCAGCAAAAGGATCCACTCTTTAAGAACTTGCAGATCAACACACAAGGCTCTGCAAGAAAACTGACAGCCCTGAGTTTTGAAAACCAAAGAGTACAGACCAATTAAAATCCCTCTCACTGACTTAAAGGGCATTCTCAATACATCGGGAAACTCTTTTTTAAAAAAATATATAAATACATCTTCTAAGACAGGACTTCAAAGACCACTGCAGGCAGCTCAGAACCAAGTACTTTTTTTTTAACTTCAGAGCTAAAGTTCATTTAGATGCAAATTGGATTGACTAAAATGTGTATAATTAAAAGACTAAGATTTTCTTTAATTGGTTGACAGCCCTAGTTTTAAATGTGCAAAGCGCATATTCAGGGTCTCTTAACAGTCACAGCATAACTTGCATTAATGCATCCTGTGGATCCCTCCTTACTTCAGGGTTCTTTGAAATAATTTCACCAGGCATTTGGGATTCCGCCACGGCTTCCTTCTACCTACTCTTGCTTTAGCAGCAATTCCCTCCCATTCCCCACCTCCCGTTACAAAAGGCACACTTACCGTGTATCTGGCCTTCCAGACTGGAACCTGGCAAGGGAGGATGTTGAGGTACTTTCGGGGCTGTCGGTAGTCCCAGAACTTCACCCAAATAATTAAAAAAGAGAAACAAATCAGGTCAGGGGAAGAAGTCTTTGCAATGGCACTCCTGGAAAACCACCAGTCAACACACACACTGCAATATTGAGAGCTTGAGACTGGGCTCTCCTAAACAGCCCAGAACAAGAACAGTCACCAAGAATGGTGAAGCAATTAGAACAGGGGTAGTCAACCTATGGTGCTCCAGATGTTCATGGACTATAATTCCCATCAGCCCCAATTGGTCATGCTGGCAGGGGCTGATGGGAATTATAGTCCATGAACATCTGGAGTGCCATAGGTTGTCCACACCTGGGTTAGAGTGTCAGACTAGGATTTGGAAGACCCAGGTTTGAATCCCCCCTCTGACACAGATGCTTGCTGAGTGATCTCACATACAGTGTTGTTGAGAAGATAAAATGGAGGAAGAGGAGGAAGAGGAGGAGGAGTTTGGATTTATATCCCACTTTTCTCTCCTATAAGGAGACTCAAGGTGGCTTACAAGCTCCTTTCCCACAGACACCTTGTGAGGTAGATGCAGCTGAGAGACTTCCAAGGAACTGTGACTGGCCCAGGGTCACCCAGCAGGAACGTAGGAGTGCGGAAACACATCTGGTTCACCAGATAAGCCTCTGCCACTCAGGTGGAGGAGTGGGGAATCAAACCCGGTTCTCCAGATTAGAATGACATAATGTATCTTGGGTCCTCATTGCAGGGAAAGATGGGATACAAATGAGTAAGTCTGGAGAATTCAGGTCATAAGAAATTTCCAGGCTTGACTAAAACCTGGGCAGAGCTGTCTCCTCCTCCGGCATCTGGCCATCACGGATGTCTAATGGCAGTTTTATTTGCAGGGTTAATGTTACAGGCTTTCTCAATGATTTGTTGAGCCTTTCAGGTAGATGGAAAGACAAGGTGGAATTAGGACTTGGGCCTTCATTAAAAAAAGAAAACATCTATATTTATTTTTAAAAGCTGATTCAGCATGTCCTCAAATAAACTTTAAGGCTCTTGGAGGTGGCAATGAACAACATGCAGTCCTTAGGATGTGCCCCAAGAGGCAGAGGCACATATAGAGGCACACAGCGAAGAGTGTAGAAGGAGCCTTTGGAGAAGATAGGTACATCTTTCCATGCCTGCTCTCCAAGTCTGGAAGCCAGCCATACACAGTTTACACTCCCCATGTTTTTTCCGACAGCTGGGAAGACCAGCAAGCACCAGCCCAGTTGAAACAAACCACCCAGCTATACAACCAGAAATAAATCCACTATTCTCGCACATCTGATGGGACATGCACTATTTACTAGAATAGATCTAAGAGCCCCCAGAAACCCACCCCACCTACCTACCCTGACGGAGTTGTCCTGGCTGGACGTGGCCAAGATGTTCTCGTTGTCCGGGTGCCAATCCAGGCCGTGGATTTTGGAGAGATGGGCGGCCAGATACTCCACGGCAGTGCCAGGTTTCTGCAAGAAGAAGTTTTGCTCAAAGACTCCAAAACACACACAGGAGGCAGCAGTTGGCCAAACTACAAAGACAGATGTTTTCAAACATTCCTCTGTTAGGGAACCCCTTCCACGCTGCTGCTATCTGCTGAGGAATAATGGCACATTTGAGATTCTGGAGTATTGTGTGGTTTCCGGGCTGTATTGCCATGTTCTAGCAGTATTCTCTCCTGACGTTTCGCCTGCATCTGTGGCTGGCATCTTCAGAAGATCTTCTGAAGATGCCAGCCACAGATGCAGGCGAAACGTCAGGAGAGAATGCTGGTAGAACACGGCAATACAGCCCGGAAACCACACAGCACCCCAGTGATTCCGGCCGTGAAAACCTTCAACAATACATTCTGGGATATACTTAAAGGCACACTTTTCAGTTATTGTGGCAGGCAAGCCTGTTGAGCTTCCTTTGTTGCACTTGAACGGACAGCCACTTTATATCATGTGCAGTGTACCCGTGTGGCTTTGCAGGGGAAAGTGACCTGCCTTTCAGGGAACTTTGTCTGCCACTACTGGTCTTCTTTCAGACAAAACCTTGCTAAGCTTCTGAGCAACCCCAAGCCTCCCTGAGAACCACTGCACTAAATTAACGTCAGGACACCACCACAAGGTGACAAATTTGGAATCTAGCAGGAATGAAACAAGGGACCCAAGTATCAATATACTCCCGATCATACTCCTTAATCACCCATTCCCTTTAAGAGACATCAGAGTCACAGAAATCATGGCAGCTGCTCAAGGATAACAGCCCGAAGGCCCCTCTTGATGCAGGCAAAGCTGAAAATGTTAGCTGGGCTAGAGACACTGCCTCATTCTGAACCAGATCTCTGGCTCATCAAGATCAGCAGTGTCTACTGGGATTGGCAGCAGCTCCCCGAGGATTCAAGTAGACGTCTTTCACGTCTCCTTCTACTTGATCCTTCTAACTGGAGATGGCGGTGATTGAACCTGGAACCTTCTGCATGCCAAGCAGATACTTTACCACTGAGCCGCAGCCCCTGTTGGATCCCAGATGCCATCCTGTGGACTAACAAAGTTTGAGGCTTTGTGCATTCTGCATCAAATACACACACACACACACACACACCCCGCCCAAAGTCTGATCCAGCGACAGCAACATTATGCACGGTTTTATAAACTGGACTGTTTTTCTGAGTTATGCACCCATTATCTATAGACGAGGGTTGTGTTGCTATTCACAGCAAGGATGCCCACACCCCTTTAATACCTGTTGGAACATGAAATCCCACCAAACCCCATTCTCCAGGAATTCGCAGGTATTGAATTTGGCACTATGATCTGTTTACAAGCGACATGACACGCACAGCTGGGGGAGGCAGCGGATTATGAATTCAGGCTGCTTGCAGCTGTAAGGGATTCTCAGCAGCAACCACCACTTGCAGTTGTCTGACAACAGGAAGGTTACAGGCCGCTTATCCCTGGGGCCACACCCAAGAGGTCTGCTAGCCATTCTAGACTACTTGTCCCTTGGGAATATTATGCAGAAGGAAGCAAAGAAACTAAACAGAGCAGTCCTACAGTGCTTCAGTCCCAAGCCACAGGATTCTCTCCTGATGACATTTCAGGGAAAAATGGATGCTGTGGGTCTCCAGATAACCTAGCAATAGCCCTTCACCATCTTGGGATTCTCGGAGACATAAGGAATATTGGCGCTCACCACCTGATAAGGTCATCAGCATTTCATTAGAGAAGGCAACAGAAACTCACCCGCTTGTCCCAAATGCGCACATCCCCATCATGGCTGGTTGCCAAGCAGTTGGCGTTTTTCTTATTCCACTTGACTTGGGAAGCTCCAGCTGCAGAAGAAGAGAAGCTGAGGTTCAATAGTGTTTGCAGACAGGCCTCTAGGTGGCAGTGTGGTGGGGGAATGACAACCCTGCAGCAAGCCTGAGAGACAGGAGAACCAGCCGGTGGTCCAAGCCCACTCATTGGTACTGTGCCTGGTACAAGAGGCCAGCTGTGACATACAACACAGTTATCAATGTTGACCCGTTTGGGAAGGCCAGCTCAAGATACTGTCCCAGGGCAAACTGGCTCAACTGTGGCAGTGGCCAACCTTTTCAGCAAATAGCCTCCCCAGGACAGGAGAGTGCCATTCAACTGCATGTACCAAACACACCATGACACTCACACTTCAAGTCTTGGTGTGGGCTTTTTTTGCTTCTTATCCGCTATGCAGGCAATGGTGAGGCACAGAGACAGCAGTTAGGAGCATATCTGTGCCACAGACCTGAGAAACCCTCTGGTACCTGCCCAAAGATGTCCCACAACCCCATGCCAATGATGGTGTGCCTGCCTCACATTGCAAGCCACTTGTGGTCTACTGGACAGTGTACAATGGAAACCAGTACAGCACTAAGGCCTTTTCTAACATGCAGGTGCCACTTCTGTGTTCAGACCCCATCCCATGTTTTGGGGCTCCCTAACCATGTGCATACCACAGGGACCCTTCAACAGGGACTTGGTTAAGACAATCTTTTGATTTTGTTCCTCCTCTTGTCCCTGCTTGTCATCCTCCAAATACTTTTGGAAGAGCCACCACTGTTTCTCTCCCTCCAAATGCCTCCTCCTCTCTCCTGCCTTTCTAAATGGTATTTTTGTCATTTTAATTTACACCATGTGAATGCCAGCTACTGGAAGGATGCAGCATTTAAAATCTGTACTTCAAAGCCTTTGGAGGCCATCTACAAATGCACGGGAAGAAGCTCCATGTGAATAAATGCCAAGACAGGGTAAGTAGTGCCCATGATTTGCAAGCAAAACACAACAGCAATCCACAGGGAGATATGAGCAGCACATGAATCAGAGATTCCACCTACCGAGATAACCAGTACTTACCAACGGCAGACAGCGAGACAGTGGGCTTTCGAGTGTCCCTGAAAAATGATACTGGTGTAAGCATACACACCTGTTACCTGGTCACTGTTTCCCAATTTTTTTATAGCCAAGGCACATTATTTTTCCCCAAATTAAAATTGGACACAGACATCCAAAAGGCTCACACTTATAGGGTGCATGAATAAGCTTAGCTTGGTCTTAGAAGAGACCACTATGTCCTTTTGCATGAGTCACTGATCTAAACAGACACCCGCATGGGTAAAAGGCAAGCCCAGAGCAGCACTTCCTACAGAGGGACAGTTGAACAGTTCCACTGTGGGTGAGTAATTTGCTTTCTGATTCAAATATACCTGATAAGAGGTGTGTAGCATAGATCCACCTGCTTCCAGATGTAGCTGACTGGGGAAAAGGCAAGACAGAGCAGGGAATTATGCAGAGGTACAACAAGCAACCTCTTCAGTGGACTGGTGGGTTTTTTTTATTTTTGTTGGGTTTTTTGCTCACTGGAGTCTTGAATTATATAACATTTCCTACAACATCCCCATCTGGGAATTGCTGATCTAGAAGAGTACTCAGTCATTTCCCCATGATGCAACTGTCCACACTCTGCAGACTATGGGCACTTTCACACGTGCAGAATAATGCACTTTCAATCCACTTTCATAATTGTTTGCAAGTGGACGTTGCTATTCTGCACAGTAAAATCCAGCTTCCAAGTGCATTGAAAGTGGACTGAAAGTATATTATTCTGCATATGCGAAAGTGCCCTGAGAGTGGGTTGAATCATTGAAAGCAGCTTTCATGGCACAACAGAAATGGGTTACGCTAGCTAGAGAAAGAAATAAGGCTGACAGGTACCACGGTCACCATTACAGTAGGGCTCTCCATTTAACCTGGAGGGAAATTCCTTTTGAACCCCATGGCATAAGCAAGACCCGAGACATCCCATGAAGCAACAGCAGGGACCCAACCGAAACCTCCTGCTCAAGTGGCAACAGTCCTGGCTGTCCTACAGGAGTTCACCACAGCGGCCAGAATGAGTTCCTCCTACAGGACCCACACTCTTACTTGATGTCCCAAATGTAGATGTACGTGTCAACCGAACTGGTAACCAGAAGATCCGGTTCGAACACAGCCCAGTCCAAATCACTGGGAAAATAAAAAGGTACAGAGAAGAAATGAATGTTTTTTAGCGGAAGGTCTCTGCCTTGCATATCAGCGGTGACAAAAGCTTGACACAGTCATTAGCGGTGATTTTTGTTCATGGCTGGCAGAAGGGACAGAAGCACAGAATGAAGTGTAAAAGGAGAAACCCAGATCTCTTCTTTCTACATGCCCCTACCCACCACTTTTCCCAGGAGCAACATCCCTTAACTCTGATCATGGCTTCACAGCTCCACACAAGCAACTGAGGAACCGTGCTCTAATTCATGACAGCTCATGCTGGAATAAAAGCTGTCAAGTCTTTAAAGGGCTTCCACTTAATTTTTCTGCTCTGAACTCCACAAAAGATCCCCCCCACCCACACACATATACAATGTGATCCTGAGACAGAAATCAGAATCTACCTGGTCAAAAAATTCCAGGTAGCAGCTTCAGCCACATATCTGTGCTGACAACCTGAGTTAGTCACAAGCCTCTGCTAAGTGTTAGGAAAAGAGGTTTCCCATAAGCTTATCAGGGTTAGGGTTATCCACTGTTGACTTTCTCAGGCACAATTGATACCCTTGAAGGCTACTTTGCTATCTATCTTCCCCTGCAATTGCAGGGGCTTGCTGTGTGTGTTTAGGGCACACTCTCTGTTCATGGAACACCACAATGAGAACCAACTAGCCTGGGTATGAATTTCACACTCTAGGACTCTACCAAGTACTGTAAACGTAGAAAGCAGTTCTTCAGTGGACAAACTGATGTGGAGGAAGAAAGCCTAAAGGCCGTTGCTCCCAGGAACAATGAATTCTGTCCTGCCAGGGAGATCAGACCCAATAGTATCCAAGTCATCCTCAAAAGATGCAAGAGGGGAATGATGTCAAATCATTTCCCACTTAATTCATCTATTGATTCATGTACAGCCATCTCTGTGTGTGAGTTCAGAGGTCTTTATCCTAGGA